>NC_080067.1:0-1262284 GCF_949987535.1 Balaenoptera acutorostrata
CGGTGTGTCCTGAAACATCTAAAAAACACAGCTTGGAGAGCATAGGGCACTTCCCCTCATGGGCGTATAAATTGGGAAAACTAAAAATCAGCAAGACACAGGCACCCCAAAGTTTAGGGCTGCTTTGTTGACAAGAACCCCCACTTCATTACACCTTAAATATCCTAGGAAAGAGAACAGTGGATTAAGAAGTTGTGGTCCTCATGTACAATGGAATATCACTCAGCCATTAAATCAACGTCATAAGGCTAGTAGCAGCACGATGAGTGGATTTAGGTACGACGATTCTAAGTGAAATAAGTCACACAGAAAAGGACACTTATCATAAGATATCACTTATAGAGGGAATGTAAAAACCTCTACACTTGAACTGAATTACAAAACCGAACAGAGTCACACGTTCAGAAAACACACTATGGCTGCTGAACGGCAAAGGTGAGGTAGGGTGATGCATAAAACAAGGGTTTCAAATTAGCTCAGATACCGTTTCATAAACCAATATGTAGTAGACAAGACCTACTCCTTGCTCAGTGAACTGGCCTCAACACCCCCTATTCACCGCAGAAGAATATATCTGACTAGTAAGAATCTTCAAACCTATTTATTGATATCTCTCTGTAAGTGAGTCAAGGGGGTGTAAAGCGGCATAAACAAAGCAGTGAAAAGCAGCTAAACCCCATTAAAAAAAGAAATTACTTTTCAAAACCCGTGAAACAAGGACAGTGAAAGAGAGAGAAATTCTTACAAAATTCGTTCAGGGGCTGTGATGCAACCTGGATTGACCATATCTAGACCCACAGCTGATTGAGACATAAGGGTGGACACTCTTGGGGCTAAGAGGTTTGGTGAGGTTGCGTGAGCCAACGCAGACCCTTTAAAGTAGTACTGCATGGTACCCATCCCATGGGTCCCAAATCTCCAGGTTCAAGGGCATCTTCCTACGTCGAAAACATGCATGAGAAACCCAGAAGATGGTACACCGTGTGATCGAGAAAGGTTTCTAAAACGCACCTCATTTCTCATCTCCTTGTGCTCCGGTTCGCCATTCCAGCCGCTTTACTAGCCATCTCCCTCCTTGGAGAATCAGCACCTTTAACCTCCTGTTCCGTACAGGTTGCAATTTGTCCTGAGGATGAACGGGAAGAGGGGGAACCAATGAGAGACTAGCTCTAGGGGTTGGGACAGGCACAGGTCACTCTATTTTCCCATCAGGAAGAAGAATTAACCACAAGCTCAGCCTGCCCCCCAGAACCAGAAGAGGGCCTGAAGCAATCCTGCACTTTTGCGGCCAGCTCCCAAAAAAGCGACTGGAAAAATGGAGCTCAGGGGCACTGCAATTCACAAACCTGCAGAGTTATAAATGATAACTCTCGTCCACAAATATATTGAGGGAAGGCAACGAAGAGGCTTTGAAAGCAAGGCAGAATTGCAGGAAACTGATTTCAGGAGGTAGATACGAATCGCCTTGAAAGCACATGAAAAGTGGCAAAACGGGGAAAATGATGCCCTTGGCCAAAAAGGGCGTATGCGTTTTTTCCTGAATATATTCAGGAAAAAACGCATACGCCCTTTTTGGCCAACCAAGCAACCTGGAAAGGCAAATCAGCGCTCCAAAGAAGTCTCGCTTCCCAGCGGGCAAAAGGGCCATGCGGAAAAAAGTGTCCAAACCAGAAATGCAGGACCGGCCATGGAGAAATGGGAGCCTTGCTACGCTGATGGGCGGGATGTAAATTGCCAACAGCCACTCTGGAGAAGTGTACGGTGTGTCCTGAAACATCTAAAAAACACAGCTTGGAGAGCATAGGGCACTTACCCTCACGGGCGTATAAATTGGGAAAAATAAAAATCAGCAAGACACAGGCACCCCAAAGTTTAGGGCTGCTCTGTTGACAAGAACCCCCACTTCATTACACCTTAAATATCCTAGGAAAGAGAACAGTGGATAAAGAAGTTGTGGTCCTCATGTACAATGGAAGATCACTCAGCCATTAAATCAACGTCATAAGGCTAGTAGCAGCACGATGAGTGGATTTAGGTACGAGGATTCTAAGTGAAATAAGTCACACAGAAAAAGACACTTATCATAAGATATCACTTATAGAGGGAATGTAAAAACCGCTACACTTGAACTGAATTACAAAACAGAACAGAGTCACATGTTTAGAAAACACACTATGGTTGCTGAACGGGAAAGGTGAGGTGGGGTGATGCATAAAACAAGGGTTTCAAATTAGCTCAGATACCGTTTCATAAACCCAATATGTCGTAGACAAGACCTACTCCTTGCTCAGTGAACTGGCCTCAACACCCCCTATTCACCGCAGAAGAATATATCTGACTAGTAAGAATCTTCAAACCTATGTATTGATATCTCTCTGTAAGTGAGTCAAGAGGGTGTACAGCGGCATAAACACAGCCGTGAAAAGCAGCTAAACCCCATTATAAAAATAAATTACTTTTCAAAACCCGTGAAACAAAGACAGTGAAAGAGAGAGAAATTCTTACAAAATTCGTTCAGGGGCTGTGATGCAACCTGGATTGACCATATCTAGACCCACAGCTGATTGAGATATAAGGGTGGACACTCTTGGGGCTGAGAGGTTTGGTGAGGTTGCGTGAGCCAACGCAGACCCTTTAAAGTAATACTGCATGGTACCCATCCCATGGGTCCCAAATCTCCAGGTTCAAGGACATCTTCCTACGTCGAAAACATGCATGAGAAACCCAGAAGTTGGTACACCGTGTGATCGGGAAATGTTTCTAAAATGCACCTCATTTCTCATCTCCTTGTGCTCGGGTTCGCCATTCCAGCCGCTTTACTAGCCATCTCCCTCCTTGGAGAATCAGCACCTTTAACCTCCTGTTCCGTACAGGTTGCAATTTGTCCTGAGGATGAACGGCAAGAGGGGGAACCAATGAGAGACTAGCTCTAGGGGTTGGGACAGGCACAGGTCACTCTATTTTCCCATCAGGAAGAAGAATTAACCACAAGCTCAGCCTGCCCCCCAGAACCAGAAGAGGGCCTGAAGCAATCCTGCACTTTTGCGGCCAGCTCCCAAAAAAGCGACTGGAAAAATGGAGCTCAGGGGCACTGCACTTCACAAACCTGCAGAGTTATAAATGATAACTCTCGTCCACAAATATATTGACGGAAGGCAACGAAGAGGCTTTGAAAGCAAGGCAGAATTGCAGGAAACAGATTTCAGGAGGTAGATTCGAATCGCCTTGAAAGCATATGAAAAGCGGCAAAACGTGGACAATGATGCCCTTGGCCAAAAAGGGCGTATGCGTTTTTTCCTGAATATATTCAGGATAAAACGCATACGCCCTTTTTGGCCAACCAAGCAACCTGGAAAGGCAAATCAGCGCTCCAAAGAAGTCTCGCTTCCCAGCGGGCAAAAGGGCCATGCGGAAAAAAGTGTCCAAACCAGAAATGCAGGACCAGCCATGGAGAAATGGGAGCCTTGCTACGCTGATGGGCGGGATGTAAATTGCCAACAGCCACTCTGGAGAAGTGTACGGTGTGTCCTGAAACATCTAAAAAACACAGCTTGGAGAGCATAGGGCACTTCCCCTCATGGGCGTATAAATTGGGAAAACTAAAAATCAGCAAGACACAGGCACCCCAAAGTTTAGGGCTGCTTTGTTGACAAGAACCCCCACTTCATTACACCTTAAATATCCTAGGAAAGAGAACAGTGGATAAAGAAGTTGTGGTCCTCATGTACAATGGAATATCACTCAGCCATTAAATCAACGTCATAAGGCTAGTAGCAGCACGATGAGTGGATTTAGGTACGACGATTCTAAGTGAAATAAGTCACACAGAAAAGGACACTTATCATAAGATATCACTTATAGAGGGAATGTAAAAACCTCTACACTTGAACTGAATTACAAAACAGAACAGAGTCACACGTTCAGAAAACACACTATGGCTGCTGAACGGCAAAGGTGAGGTAGGGTGATGCATAAAACATGGGTTTCAAATTAGCTCAGATACCGTTTCATAAACCAATATGTAGTAGACAAGACCTACTCCTTGCTCAGTGAACTGGCCTCAACACCCCCTATTCACCGCAGAAGAATATATCTGACTAGTAAGAATCTTCAAACCTATTTATTGATATCTCTCTGTAAGTGAGTCAAGGGGGTGTAAAGCGGCATAAACACAGCAGTGAAAAGCAGCTAAACCCCATTAAAAAAAGAAATTACTTTTCAAAACCCGTGAAACAAGGACAGTGAAAGAGAGAGAAATTCTTACAAAATTCGTTTAGGGGCTGTGATGCAACCTGGATTGACCATATCTAGACCCACAGCTGATTGAGACATAAGGTTGGACACTCTTGGGGCTAAGAGGTTTGGTGATGTTGCGTGAGCCAACGCAGACCCTTTAAAGTAGTACTGCATGGTACCCATCCCATGGGTCCCAAATCTCCAGGTTCAAGGGCATCTTCCTACGTCGAAAACATGCATGAGAAACCCAGAAGATGGTACACCGTGTGATCGGGAAAGGTTTCTAAAACGCACCTCATTTCTCATCTCCTTGTGCTCGGGTTCGCCATTCCAGCCGCTTTACTAGCCATCTCCCTCCTTGGAGAATCAGCACCTTTAACCTCCTGTTCCGTACAGGTTGCAATTTGTCCTGAGGATGAACGGGAAGAGGGGGAACCAATGAGAGACTAGCTCTAGGGGTTGGGACAGGCACAGGTCACTCTATTTTCCCATCAGGAAGAAGAATTAACCACAAGCTCAGCCTGCCCCCCAGAACCAGAAGAGGGCCTGAAGCAATCCTGCACTTTTGCGGCCAGCTCCCAAAAAAGCGACTGGAAAAATGGAGCTCAGGGGCACTGCAATTCACAAACCTGCAGAGTTATAAATGATAACTCTCGTCCACAAATATATTGAGGGAAGGCAACGAAGAGGCTTTGAAAGCAAGGCAGAATTGCAGGAAACAGATTTCAGGAGGTAGATTCGAATCGCCTTGAAAGCACATGAAAAGCGGCAAAACGTGGACAATGATGCCCTTGGCCAAAAAGGGCGTATGCGTTTTTTCCTGAATATATTCAGGATAAAACGCATACGCCCTTTTTGGCCAACCAAGCAACCTGGAAAGGCAAATCAGCGCTCCAAAGAAGTCTCGCTTCCCAGCGGGCAAAAGGGCCATGCGGAAAAAAGTGTCCAAACCAGAAATGCAGGACCAGCCATGGAGAAATGGGAGCCTTGCTACGCTGATGGGCGGGATGTAAATTGCCAACAGCCACTCTGGAGAAGTGTACGGTGTGTCCTGAAACATCTAAAAAACACAGCTTGGAGAGCATAGGGCACTTCCCCTCATGGGCGTATAAATTGGGAAAACTAAAAATCAGCAAGACACAGGCACCCCAAAGTTTAGGGCTGCTTTGTTGACAAGAACCCCCACTTCATTACACCTTAAATATCCTAGGAAAGAGAACAGTGGATAAAGAAGTTGTGGTCCTCATGTACAATGGAATATCACTCAGCCATTAAATCAACGTCATAAGGCTAGTAGCAGCACGATGAGTGGATTTAGGTACGACGATTCTAAGTGAAATAAGTCACACAGAAAAGGACACTTATCATAAGATATCACTTATAGAGGGAATGTAAAAACCTCTACACTTGAACTGAATTACAAAACAGAACAGAGTCACACGTTCAGAAAACACACTATGGCTGCTGAACGGCAAAGGTGAGGTAGGGTGATGCATAAAACAAGGGTTTCAAATTAGCTCAGATACCGTTTCATAAACCAATATGTAGTAGACAAGACCTACTCCTTGCTCAGTGAACTGGCCTCAACACCCCCTATTCACCGCAGAAGAATATATCTGACTAGTAAGAATCTTCAAACCTATGTATTGATATCTCTCTGTAAGTGAGTCAAGGGGGTGTAAAGCGGCATAAACACAGCAGTGAAAAGCAGCTAAACCCCATTAAAAAAAGAAATTACTTTTCAAAACCCGTGAAACAAGGACAGTGAAAGAGAGAGAAATTCTTACAAAATTCGTTCAGGGGCTGTGATGCAACCTGGATTGACCATATCTAGACCCACAGCTGATTGAGACATAAGGGTGGACACTCTTGGGGCTAAGAGGTTTGGTGAGGTTGCGTGAGCCAACGCAGACCCTTTAAAGTAGTACTGCATGGTACCCATCCCATGGGTCCCAAATCTCCAGGTTCAAGGGCATCTTCCTACGTCGAAAACATGCATGAGAAACCCAGAAGATGGTACACCGTGTGATCGGGAAAGGTTTCTAAAACGCACCTCATTTCTCATCTCCTTGTGCTCGGGTTCGCCATTCCAGCCGCTTTACTAGCCATCTCCCTCCTTGGAGAATCAGCACCTTTAACCTCCTGTTCCGTACAGGTTGCAATTTGTCCTGAGGATGAACGGAAAGAGGGGGAACCAATGAGAGACTAGCTCTAGGGGTTGGGACAGGCACAGGTCACTCTATTTTCCCATCAGGAAGAAGAATTAACCACAAGCTCAGCCTGCCCCCCAGAACCAGAAGAGGGCCTGAAGCAATCCTGCACTTTTGCGGCCAGCTCCCAAAAAAGCGACTGGAAAAATGGAGCTCAGGGGCACTGCAATTCACAAACCTGCAGAGTTATAAATGATAACTCTCGTCCACAAATATATTGAGGGAAGGCAACGAAGAGGCTTTGAAAGCAAGGCAGAATTGCAGGAAACTGATTTCAGGAGGTAGATACGAATCGCCTTGAAAGCACATGAAAAGTGGCAAAACGGGGACAATGATGCCCTTGGCCAAAAAGGGCGTATGCGTTTTTTCCTGAATATATTCAGGAAAAAACGCATACGCCCTTTTTGGCCAACCAAGCAACCTGGAAAGGCAAATCAGCGCTCCAAAGAAGTCTCGCTTCCCAGCGGGCAAAAGGGCCATGCGGAAAAAAGTGTCCAAACCAGAAATGCAGGACCGGCCATGGAGAAATGGGAGCCTTGCTACGCTGATGGGCGGGATGTAAATTGCCAACAGCCACTCTGGAGAAGTGTACGGTGTGTCCTGAAACATCTAAAAAACACAGCTTGGAGAGCATAGGGCACTTCCCCTCACGGGCGTATAAATTGGGAAAAATAAAAATCAGCAAGACACAGCCACCCCAAAGTTTAGGGCTGCTCTGTTGACAAGAACCCCCACTTCATTACACCTTAAATATCCTAGGAAAGAGAACAGTGGATAAAGAAGTTGTGGTCCTCATGTACAATGGAAGATCACTCAGCCATTAAATCAACGTCATAAGGCTAGTAGCAGCACGATGAGTGGATTTAGGTACGAGGATTCTAAGTGAAATAAGTCACACAGAAAAAGACACTTATCATAAGATATCACTTATAGAGGGAATGTAAAAACCGCTACACTTGAACTGAATTACAAAACAGAACAGAGTCACATGTTTAGAAAACACACTATGGTTGCTGAACGGGAAAGGTGAGGTGGGGTGATGCATAAAACAAGGGTTTCAAGTTAGCTCAGATACCGTTTCATAAACCCAATATGTCGTAGACAAGACCTACTCCTTGCTCAGTGAACTGGCCTCAACACCCCCTATTCACCGCAGAAGAATATATCTGACTAGTAATAATCTTCAAACCTATGTATTGATATCTCTCTGTAAGTGAGTCAAGAGGGTGTACAGCGGCATAAACACAGCCGTGAAAAGCAGCTAAACCCCATTATAAAAAGAAATTACTTTTCAAAACCCGTGAAACAAAGACAGTGAAAGAGAGAGAAATTCTTACAAAATTCGTTCAGGGGCTGTGATGCAACCTGGATTGACCATATCTAGACCCACAGCTGATTGAGATATAAGGGTGGACACTCTTGGGGCTGAGAGGTTTGGTGAGGTTGCGTGAGCCAACGCAGACCCTTTAAAGTAATACTGCATGGTACCCATCCCATGGGTCCCAAATATCCAGGTTCAAGGACATCTTCCTACGTCGAAAACATGCATGAGAAACCCAGAAGTTGGTACACCGTGTGATCGGGAAATGTTTCTAAAATGCACCTCATTTCTCATCTCCTTGTGCTCGGGTTCGCCATTCCAGCCGCTTTACTAGCCATCTCCCTCCTTGGAGAATCAGCACCTTTAACCTCCTGTTCCGTACAGGTTGCAATTTGTCCTGAGGATGAACGGCAAGAGGGGGAACCAATGAGAGACTAGCTCTAGGGGTTGGGACAGGCACAGGTCACTCTATTTTCCCATCAGGAAGAAGAATTAAGCACAAGCTCAGCCTGCCCCCCAGAACCAGAAGAGGGCCTGAAGCAATCCTGCACTTTTGCGGCCAGCTCCCAAAAAAGCGACTGGAAAAATGGAGCTCAGGGGCACTGCACTTCACAAACCTGCAGAGTTATAAATGATAACTCTCGTCCACAAATATATTGACGGAAGGCAACGAAGAGGCTTTGAAAGCAAGGCAGAATTGCAGGAAACAGATTTCAGGAGGTAGATTCGAATCGCCTTGAAAGCACATGAAAAGCGGCAAAACGTGGACAATGATGCCCTTGGCCAAAAAGGGCGTATGCGTTTTTTCCTGAATATATTCAGGATAAAACGCATACGCCCTTTTTGGCCAACCAAGCAACCTGGAAAGGCAAATCAGCGCTCCAAAGAAGTCTCGCTTCCCAGCGGGCAAAAGGGCCATGCGGAAAAAAGTGTCCAAACCAGAAATGCAGGACCAGCCATGGAGAAATGGGAGCCTTGCTACGCTGATGGGCGGGATGTAAATTGCCAACAGCCACTCTGGAGAAGTGTACGGTGTGTCCTGAAACATCTAAAAAACACAGCTTGGAGAGCATAGGGCACTTCCCCTCATGGGCGTATAAATTGGGAAAACTAAAAATCAGCAAGACACAGGCACCCCAAAGTTTAGGGCTGCTTTGTTGACAAGAACCCCCACTTCATTACACCTTAAATATCCTAGGAAAGAGAACAGTGGATAAAGAAGTTGTGGTCCTCATGTACAATGGAATATCACTCAGCCATTAAATCAACGTCATAAGGCTAGTAGCAGCACGATGAGTGGATTTAGGTACGACGATTCTAAGTGAAATAAGTCACACAGAAAAAGACACTTATCATAAGATATCACTTATAGAGGGAATGTAAAAACCTCTACACTTGAACTGAATTACAAAACAGAACAGAGTCACACGTTCAGAAAACACACTATGGCTGCTGAACGGCAAAGGTGAGGTAGGGTGATGCATAAAACATGGGTTTCAAATTAGCTCAGATACCGTTCCATAAACCCAATATGTAGTAGACAAGACCTACTCCTTGCTCAGTGAACTGGCCTCAACACCCCCTATTCACCGCACAAGAATATATCTGACTAGTAAGAATCTTCAAACCTATGTATTGATATCTCTCTGTAAGTGAGTCAAGGGGGTGTAAAGCGGCATAAACACAGCCGTGAAAAGCAGCTAAACCCCTTTAAAAAAAGAAATTACTTTTCAAAACCCGTGAAACAAAGACAGTGAAAGAGAGAGAAATTCTTACAAAATTCGTTCAGGGGCTGTGATGCAACCTGGATTGACCATATCTAGACCCACAGCTGATTGAGACATAAGGGTGGACACTCTTGGGGCTGAGAGATTTGGTGAGGTTGCGTGAGCCAACGCAGACCCTTTAAAGTAATACTGCATGGTACCCATCCCATGGGTCCCAAATCTCCAGGTTCAAGGGCATCTTCCTACGTCGAAAACATGCATGAGAAACCCAGAAGATGGTACACCGTGTGATCGGGAAAGGTTTCTAAAACGCACCTCATTTCTCATCTCCTTGTGCTCGGGTTCGCCATTCCAGCCGCTTTACTAGCCATCTCCCTCCTTGGAGAATCAGCACCTTTAACCTCCTGTTCCGTACAGGTTGCAATTTGTCCTGAGGATGAACAGGAAGAGGGGGAACCAATGAGAGACTAGCTCTATGGGTTGGGACAGGCACAGGTCACTCTATTTTCCCATCAGGAAGAAGAATTAACCACAAGCTCAGCCTGCCCCCCAGAACCAGAAGAGGGCCTGAAGCAATCCTGCACTTTTGCCCCCAGCTCCCAAAAAAGCGAGTTGAAAAATGAAGCTCAGGGGCACTGCAATTCACAAACCTGCAGAGTTAAAAATGAAAACTCTCGTCCACAAATATATTGAGGGAAGGCAACGAAGAGGCTTTGAAAGCAAGGCAGAATTGCAGGAAACAGATTTCAGGAGGTAGATTCGAATCGCCTTGAAAGCACATGAAAAGCGGCAAAACGTGGACAATGATGACCTTGGCCAAAAAGGGCGTATGCGTTTTTTCCTGAATATATTCAGGAAAAAACGCATACGCCCTTTTTGGCCAACCAAGCAACCTGTAAAGGCAAATCAGCGCTCCAAAGAAGTCTCGCTTCCCAGCGGGCAAAAGGGCCATGCGGAAAAAAGGGTCCAAACCAGAAATGCAGGACCGGCCATGGAGAAATGGGAGCCTTGCTACGCTGATGGGCGGGATGTAAATTGCCAACAGCCACTCTGGAGAAGTGTACGGTGTGTCCTGAAACATCTAAAAAACACAGCTTGGAGAGCATAGGGCACTTCCACTCATGGGCGTATAAATTGGGAAAACTAAAAATCAGCAAGACACAGGCACCCCAAAGTTTAGGGCTGCTCTGTTGACAAGAACCCCCACTTCATTACACCTTAAATATCCTAGGAAAGAGAAAAGTGGATAAAGAAGTTGTGGTCCTCATGTACAATGGAAGATCACTCAGCCATGAAATCCACGTCATAAGGCTAGTAGCAGCACGATGAGTGGATTTAGGTACGAGGATTCTAAGTAAATTAGTCACACAGAAAAAGACACTTATCATAAGATATCACTTATAGAGGGAATGTAAAAACCGCTACACTTGAACTGAATTACAAAACAGAACAGAGTCACACGTTCAGAAAACACACTATGGTTGCTGAACGGGAAAGGTGAGGTGGGGTGATGCATAAAAAAAGGGTTTCAAATTAGCTCAGATACCGTTCCATAAACCCAATATGTAGTAGACAAGACCTACTCCTTGCTCAGTGAACTGGCCTCAACACCCCCTATTCACCGCACAAGAATATATCTGACTAGGAAGAATCTTCAAACCTATGTATTGATATCTCTCTGTAAGTGAGTCAAGGGGCTGTAAAGCGGCATAAACACAGCCGTGAAAAGCAGCTAAACCCCATTATAAAAAGAAATTACTTTTCAAAACCCGTGAAACAAAGACAGTGAAAGAGAGAGAAATTCTTACAAAATTCATTCAGGGGCTGTGATGCAACCTGGATTGACCATATCTAGACCCACAGCTGATTGAGACATAAGGGTGGACACTCTTGGGGCTGAGAGGTTTGGTGAGGTTGCGTGAGCCAACGCAGACCCTTGAAAGTAATACTGCATGGTACCCATCCCATGGGTCCCAAATCTCCAGGTTCAAGGGCATCTTCCTACGTCGAAACCATGCATGAGAAACCCAGAAGATGGTACACTGTGTGATCGGGAAAGGTTTCTAAAACGCACCTCATTTCTCATCTCCTTGTGCTCGGGTTCGCCATTCCAGCCGCTTTACTAGCCATCTCCCTCCTTGGAGAATCAGCACCTTTAACCTCCTGTTCCGTACAGGTTGCAATTTGTCCTGAGGATGAACGGGAAGAGGGGGAACCAATGAGAGACTAGCTCTAGGGGTTGGGACAGGCACAGGTCACTCTATTTTCCCATCAGGAAGAAGAATTAAGCACAAGCTCAGCCTGCCCCCCAGAACCAGAAGAGGGCCTGAAGCAATCCTGCACTTTTGCGGCCAGCTCCCAAAAAAGCGACTGGAAAAATGGAGCTCAGGGGCACTGCAATTCACAAACCTGCAGAGTTATAAATGATAACTCTCGTCCACAAATAGATTGAGGGAAGGCAACGAAGAGGCTTTGAAAGCAAGGCAGAATTGCAGGAAACAGATTTCAGGAGGTAGATTCGAATCGCCTTGAAAGCACATGAAAAGCGGCAAAACATGGACAATGATGCCCTTGGCCAAAAAGGGCGTATGCGTTTTTTCCTGAATATATTCAGGAAAAAACGCATACGCCCTTTTTGGCCAACCAAGCCACCTGGAAAGGCAAATCAGCGCTCCAAAGAAGTCTCGCTTCCCAGCGGGCAAAAGGGCCATGCGGAAAAAAGTGTCCAAACCAGAAATGCAGGACCGGCCATGGAGAAATGGGAGCCTTGCTACGCTGATGGGCGGGATGTAAATTGCCAACAGCCACTCTGGAGAAGTGTACGGTGTGTCCTGAAACATCTAAAAAACACAGCTTGGAGAGCATAGGGCACTTCCACTCATGGTTGTATAAATTGGGAAAACTAAAAATCAGCAAGACACAGGCACCCCAAAGTTTAGGGCTGCTCTGTTGACAAGAACCCCCACTTCATTACACCTTAAATATCCTAGGAAAGAGAAAAGTGGATAAAGAAGTTGTGGTCCTCATGTACAATGGAAGATCACTCAGCCATGAAATCCACGTCATAAGGCTAGTAGCAGCACGATGAGTGGATATAGGTACGAGGATTCTAAGTAAATTAGTCACACAGAAAAAGACACTTATCATAAGATATCACTTATAGAGGGAATGTAAAAACCGCTACACTTGAACTGAATTACAAAACAGAACAGAGTCACACGTTCAGAAAACACACTATGGTTGCTGAACGGGAAAGGTGAGGTGGGGTGATGCATAAAAAAAGGGTTTCAAATTAGCTCAGATACCGTTCCATAAACCCAATATGTAGTAGACAAGACCTACTCCTTGCTCAGTGAACTGGCCTCAACACCCCCTATTCACCGCACAAGAATATATCTGACTAGGAAGAATCTTCAAACCTATGTATTGATATCTCTCTGTAAGTGAGTCAAGGGGCTGTAAAGCGGCATAAACACAGCCGTGAAAAGCAGCTAAACCCCATTATAAAAAGAAATTACTTTTCAAAACCCGTGAAACAAAGACAGTGAAAGAGAGAGAAATTCTTACAAAATTCATTCAGGGGCTGTGATGCAACCTAGATTGACCATATCTAGACCCACAGCTGATTGAGACATAAGGGTGGACACTCTTGGGGCTCAGAGGTTTGGGGAGGTTGCATGAGCCAACGCAGACCCTTGAAAGTAATACTGCATGGTACCCATCCCATGGGTCCCAAATCTCCAGGTTCAAGGGCATCTTCCTACGTCGAAACCATGCATGAGAAACCCAGAAGATGGTACACTGTGTGATCGGGAAAGGTTTCTAAAACGCACCTCATTTCTCATCTCCTTGTGCTCGGGTTCGCCATTCCAGCCGCTTTACTAGCCATCTCCCTCCTTGGAGAATCAGCACCTTTAACCTCCTGTTCCGTACAGGTTGCAATTTGTCCTGAGGATGAACGGGAAGAGGGGGAACCAATGAGAGACTAGCTCTAGGGGTTGGGACAGGCACAGGTCACTCTATTTTCCCATCAGGAAGAAGAATTAACCACAAGCTCAGCCTGCCCCCCAGAACCAGAAGAGGGCCTGAAGCAATCCTGCACTTTTGCGGCCAGCTCCCAAAAAAGCGACTGGAAAAATGGAGCTCAGGGGCACTGCAATTCACAAACCTGCAGAGTTATAAATGATAACTCTCGTCCACAAATAGATTGAGGGAAGGCAACGAAGAGGCTTTGAAAGCAAGGCAGAATTGCAGGAAACAGATTTCAGGAGGTAGATTCGAATCGCCTTGAAAGCACATGAAAAGCGGCAAAACATGGACAATGATGCCCTTGGCCAAAAAGGGCGTATGCGTTTTTTCCTGAATATATTCAGGAAAAAACGCATACGCCCTTTTTGGCCAACCAAGCCACCTGGAAAGGCAAATCAGCGCTCCAAAGAAGTCTCGCTTCCCAGCGGGCAAAAGGGCCATGCGGAAAAAAGTGTCCAAACCAGAAATGCAGGACCGGCCATGGAGAAATGGGAGCCTTGCTACGCTGATGGGCGGGATGTAAATTGCCAACAGCCACTCTGGAGAAGTGTACGGTGTGTCCTGAAACATCTAAAAAACACAGCTTGGAGAGCATAGGGCACTTCCACTCATGGTTGTATAAATTGGGAAAACTAAAAATCAGCAAGACACAGGCACCCCAAAGTTTAGGGCTGCTCTGTTGACAAGAACCCCCACTTCATTACACCTTAAATATCCTAGGAAAGAGAAAAGTGGATAAAGAAGTTGTGGTCCTCATGTACAATGGAAGATCACTCAGCCATGAAATCCACGTCATAAGGCTAGTAGCAGCACGATGAGTGGATTTAGGTACGACGATTCTAAGTAAATTAGTCACACAGAAAAAGACACTTATCATAAGATATCACTTATAGAGGGAATGTAAAAACCGCTACACTTGAACTGAATTACAAAACAGAACAGAGTCACACGTTCAGAAAACACACTATGGCTGCTGAACGGGAAAGGTGAGGTGGGGTGATGCATAAAACAAGGGTTTCAAATTAGCTCAGATACCGTTCCATAAACCCAATATGTAGTAGACAAGACCTACTCCTTGCTCAGTGAACTGGCCTCAACACCCCCTATTCACCGCACAAGAATATATCTGACTAGGAAGAATCTTCAAACCTATGTATTGATATCTCTCTGTAAGTGAGTCAAGGGGCTGTAAAGCGGCATAAACACAGCCGTGAAAAGCAGCTAAACCCCATTATAAAAAGAAATTACTTTTCAAAACCCGTGAAACAAAGACAGTGAAAGAGAGAGAAATTCTTACAAAATTCATTCAGGGGCTGTGATGCAACCTGGATTGACCATATCTAGACCCACAGCTGATTGAGACATAAGGGTGGACACTCTTGGGGCTGAGAGGTTTGGTGAGGTTGCGTGAGCCAACGCAGACCCTTGAAAGTAATACTGCATGGTACCCATCCCATGGGTCCCAAATCTCCAGGTTCAAGGGCATCTTCCTACGTCGAAACCATGCATGAGAAACCCAGAAGATGGTACACTGTGTGATCGGGAAAGGTTTCTAAAACGCACCTCATTTCTCATCTCCTTGTGCTCGGGTTCGCCATTCCAGCCGCTTTACTAGCCATCTCCCTCCTTGGAGAATCAGCACCTTTAACCTCCTGTTCCGTACAGGTTGCAATTTGTCCTGAGGATGAACGGGAAGAGGGGGAACCAATGAGAGACTAGCTCTAGGGGTTGGGACAGGCACAGGTCACTCTATTTTCCCATCAGGAAGAAGAATTAACCACAAGCTCAGCCTGCCCCCCAGAACCAGAAGAGGGCCTGAAGCAATCCTGCACTTTTGCGGCCAGCTCCCAAAAAAGCGACTGGAAAAATGGAGCTCAGGGGCACTGCAATTCACAAACCTGCAGAGTTATAAATGATAACTCTCGTCCACAAATAGATTGAGGGAAGGCAACGAAGAGGCTTTGAAAGCAAGGCAGAATTGCAGGAAACAGATTTCAGGAGGTAGATTCGAATCGCCTTGAAAGCACATGAAAAGCGGCAAAACGGGGACAATGATGCCCTTGGCCAAAAAGGGCGTATGCGTTTTTTCCTTAATATATTCAGGAAAAAACGCATACGCCCTTTTTGGCCAACCAAGCAACCTGGAAAGGCAAATCAGCGCTCCAAAGAAGTCTCGCTTCCCAGCGGGCAAAAGGGCCATGCGGAAAAAAGTGTCCAAACCAGAAATGGGGGACCGGCCATGGAGAAATGGGAGCCTTGCTACGCTGATGGGCGGGATGTAAATGGCCAACAGCCACTCTGGAGAAGTGTACGGTGTGTCCTGAAACATCAAAAAAACACAGCTTGGAGAGCATAGGGCACTTCCACTCATGGGCGTATAAATTGGGAAAACTAAAAATCAGCAAGACACAGGCACCCCAAAGTTTAGGGCTGCTCTGTTGACAAGAACCCCCACTTCATTACACCTTAAATATCCTAGGAAAGAGAAAAGTGGATAACGAAGTTGTGGTCCTCATGTACAATGGAATATCACTAAGCCATGAAATCCACGTCATAAGGCTAGTAGCAGCACGAT
This sequence comes from Balaenoptera acutorostrata, assembly GCF_949987535.1. NCBI lineage: Eukaryota > Metazoa > Chordata > Mammalia > Artiodactyla > Balaenopteridae > Balaenoptera > Balaenoptera acutorostrata. Next base: position 16,099 of record NC_080067.1, read on the forward strand.
GAGTGGATTTAGGTACGACGATTCTAAGTGAAATAAGTCACACAGAAAAAGACACTTATCATAAGATATCACTTATAGAGGGAATGTAAAAACCGCTACACTTGAACTGAATTACAAAACAGAACAGAGTCACACGTTCAGAAAACACACTATGGCTGCTGAACGGGAAAGGTGAGGTGGGGTGATGCATAAAACAAGGGTTTCAAATTAGCTCAGATACCATTCCATAAACCCAATATGTAGTAGACAAAACCTACTCCTTGCTCAGTGAACTGGCCTCAACACCCCCTATTCACCACACAAGAATATATCTGACTAGTAAGAATCTTGAAACCTATGTATTCATATCTCTCTGTAAGTGAGTCAAGGGGGTGTAAAGCGGCATAAACACAGCCGTGAAAAGCAGCTAAACCACATTATAAAAAGAAATTACTTTTCAAAACCCGTGAAACAAGGACAGTGAAAGAGAGAGAAATTCTTACAAAATTCGTTCAGGGGCTGTGATGCAACCTGGATTGACCATATCTAGACCCACAGCTGATTGAGACATAAGGGTGGACACTCTTGGGGCTGAGAGGTTTGGTGAGGTTGCGTGAGCCAACGCAGACCCTTTAAAGTAATACTGCATGGTACCCATCCCATTGGTCCCAAATCTCCAGGTTCAAGGGCATCTTCCTACGTCGAAAACATGCATGAGAAACCCAGAAGATGGTACACCGTGTGATCGGGAAAGGTTTCTAAAACGCACCTCATTTCTCATCTCCTTGTGCTCGGGTTCGCCATTCCAGCCGCTTTACTAGCCATCTCCCTCCTTGGAGAAACAGCACCTTTAACCTCCTGTTCCGTACAGGTTGCAATTTGTCCTGAGGATGAACGGGAAGAGGGGGAACCAATGAGAGACGAGCTCTAGGGGTTGGGACAGGCAGAGGTCACTCTATTTTCCCATCAGGAAGAAGAATTAACCACAAGCTCAGCCTGCCCCCCAGAACCAGAAGAGGGCCTGAAGCAATCCTGCACTTTTGCGGCCAGCTCCCAAAAAAGCGACTGGAAAAATGGAGCTCAGGGGCACTGCAATTCACAAACCTGCAGAGTTATAAATGATAACTCTCGTCCACAAATATATTGAGGGAAGGCAACGAAGAGGCTTTGAAAGCAAGGCAGAATTGCAGGAAACAGATTTCAGGAGGTAGATTCGAATCGCCTTGAAAGCACATGAAAAGCGGCAAAACGGGGACAATGATGCCCTTGGCCAAAAAGGGCGTATGCGTTTTTTCCTGAATATATTCTGGAAAAAACGCATACGCCCTTTTTGGCCAACCAAGCAACCTGGAAAGGCAAATCAGCGCTCCAAAGAAGTCTCGCTTCCCAGCGGGCAAAAGGGCTATGCGGAAAAAAGTGTCCAAACCAGAAATGCAGGACCGGCCATGGAGAAATGGGAGCCTTGCTACGCTGATGGGCGGGATGTAAATTGCCAACAGCCACTCTGGAGAAGTGTACGGTGTGTCCTGAAACATCTAAAAAACACAGCTTGGAGAGCATAGGGCACTTCCACTCATGGTTGTATAAATTGGGAAAACTAAAAATCAGCAAGACACAGGCACCCCAAAGTTTAGGGCTGCTCTGTTGACAAGAACCCCCACTTCATTACACCTTAAATATCCTAGGAAAGAGAAAAGTGGATAAAGAAGTTGTGGTCCTCATGTACAATGGAAGATCACTCAGCCATGAAATCCACGTCATAAGGCTAGTAGCAGCACGATGAGTGGATTTAGGTACGACGATTCTAAGTAAATTAGTCACACAGAAAAAGACACTTATCATAAGATATCACTTATAGAGGGAATGTAAAAACCGCTACACTTGAACTGAATTACAAAACAGAACAGAGTCACACGTTCAGAAAACACACTATGGCTGCTGAACGGGAAAGGTGAGGTGGGGTGATGCATAAAACAAGGGTTTCAAATTAGCTCAGATACCGTTCCATAAACCCAATATGTAGTAGACAAGACCTACTCCTTGCTCAGTGAACTGGCCTCAACACCCCCTATTCACCGCACAAGAATATATCTGACTAGGAAGAATCTTCAAACCTATGTATTGATATCTCTCTGTAAGTGAGTCAAGGGGCTGTAAAGCGGCATAAACACAGCCGTGAAAAGCAGCTAAACCCCATTATAAAAAGAAATTACTTTTCAAAACCCGTGAAACAAAGACAGTGAAAGAGAGAGAAATTCTTACAAAATTCATTCAGGGGCTGTGATGCAACCTGGATTGACCATATCTAGACCCACAGCTGATTGAGACATAAGGGTTGACACTCTTGGGGCTGAGAGGTTTGGTGAGGTTGCGTGAGCCAACGCAGACCCTTGAAAGTAATACTGCATGGTACCCATCCCATGGGTCCCAAATCTCCAGGTTCAAGGGCATCTTCCTACGTCGAAACCATGCATGAGAAACCCAGAAGATGGTACACTGTGTGATCGGGAAAGGTTTCTAAAACGCACCTCATTTCTCATCTCCTTGTGCTCGGGTTCGCCATTCCAGCCGCTTTACTAGCCATCTCCCTCCTTGGAGAATCAGCACCTTTAACCTCCTGTTCCGTACAGGTTGCAATTTGTCCTGAGGATGAACGGGAAGAGGGGGAACCAATGAGAGACTAGCTCTAGGGGTTGGGACAGGCACAGGTCACTCTATTTTCCCATCAGGAAGAAGAATTAACCACAAGCTCAGCCTGCCCCCCAGAACCAGAAGAGGGCCTGAAGCAATCCTGCACTTTTGCGGCAGGCTCCCTAAAAAGCGACTGGAAAAATGGAGCTCAGGGGCACTGCAATTCACAAACCTGCAGAGTTATAAATGATAACTCTCGTCCACAAATAGATTGAGGGAAGGCAACGAAGAGGCTTTGAAAGCAAGGCAGAATTGCAGGAAACAGATTTCAGGAGGTAGATTCGAATCGCCTTGAAAGCACATGAAAAGCGGCAAAACATGGACAATGATGCCCTTGGCCAAAAAGGGCGTATGCGTTTTTTCCTGAATATATTCAGGAAAAAACGCATACGCCCTTTTTGGCCAACCAAGCCACCTGGAAAGGCAAATCAGCGCTCCAAAGAAGTCTCGCTTCCCAGCGGGCAAAAGGGCCATGCGGAAAAAAGTGTCCAAACCAGAAATGGGGGACCGGCCATGGAGAAATGGGAGCCTTGCTACGCTGATGGGCGGGATGTAAATGGCCAACAGCCACTCTGGAGAAGTGTACGGTGTGTCCTGAAACATCTAAAAAACACAGCTTGGAGAGCATAGGGCACTTCCACTCATGGGCGTATAAATTGGGAAAACTAAAAATCAGCAAGACACAGGCACCCCAAAGTTTAGGGCTGCTCTGTTGACAAGAACCCCCACTTCATTACACCTTAAATATCCTAGGAAAGAGAAAAGTGGATAACGAAGTTGTGGTCCTCATGTACAATGGAATATCACTAAGCCATGAAATCCACGTCCTAAGGCTAGTAGCAGCACGATGAGTGGATTTAGGTACGACGATTCTAAGTGAAATAAGTCACACAGAAAAAGACACTTATCATAAGATATCACTTATAGAGGGAATGTAAAAACCGCTACACTTGAACTGAATTACAAAACAGAACAGAGTCACACGTTTAGAAAACACACTATGGCTGCTGAACGGGAAAGGTGAGGTGGGGTGATGCATAAAACAAGGGTTTCAAATTAGCTCAGATACCATTCCATAAACCCAATATGTAGTAGACAAGACCTACTCCTTGCTCAGTGAACTGGCCTCAACACCCCCTATTCACCACACAAGAATATATCTGACTAGTAAGAATCTTGAAACCTATGTATTCATATCTCTCTGTAAGTGAATCAAGGGGGTGTAAAGCGGCATAAACACAGCCGTGAAAAGCAGCTAAACCACATTATAAAAAGAAATTACTTTTCAAAACCCGTGAAACAAGGACAGTGAAAGAGAGAGAAATTCTTACACAATTCGTTCAGGGGCTGTGATGCAACCTGGATTGACCATATCTAGACCCACAGCTGATTGAGACATAAGGGTGGACACTCTTGGGGCTGAGAGGTTTGGTGAGGTTGCGTGAGCCAACGCAGACCCTTTAAAGTAATACTGCATGGTACCCATCCCATTGGTCCCAAATCTCCAGGTTCAAGGGCATCTTCCTACGTCGAAAACATGCATGAGAAACCCAGAAGATGGTACACCGTGTGATCGGGAAAGGTTTCTAAAACGCACCTCATTTCTCATCTCCTTGTGCTCGGGTTCGCCATTCCAGCCGCTTTACTAGACATCTCCCTCCTTGGAGAAACAGCACCTTTAACCTCCTGTTCCGTACAGGTTGCAATTTGTCCTGAGGATGAACGGGAAGAGGGGGAACCAATGAGAGACGAGCTCTAGGGGTTGGGACAGGCAGAGGTCACTCTATTTTCCCATCAGGATGAAGAATTAACCACAAGCTCAGCCTGCCCCCCAGAACCAGAAGAGGGCCTGAAGCAATCCTGCACTTTTGCGGCCAGCTCCCAAAAAAGCGACTGGAAAAATGGAGCTCAGGGGCACTGCAATTCACAAACCTGCAGAGTTATAAATGATAACTCTCGTCCACAAATAGATTGAGGGAAGGCAACGAAGAGGCTTTGAAAGCAAGGCAGAATTGCAGGCAACAGATTTCAGGAGGTAGATTCGAATCGCCTTGAAAGCACATGAAAAGCGGCAAAACGGGGACAATGATGCCCTTGGCCAAAAAGGGCGTATGCGTTTTTTCCTGAATATATTCTGGAAAAAACGCATACGCCCTTTTTGGCCAACCAAGCAACCTGGAAAGGCAAATCAGCGCTCCAAAGAAGTCTCGCTTCCCAGCGGGCAAAAGGGCCATGCGGAAAAAAGGGTCCAAACCAGAAATGCAGGACCGGCCATGGAGAAATGGGAGCCTTGCTACGCTGATGGGCTGGATGTAAATTGCCAACAGCCACTCTGGAGACGTGTACGGTGTGTTCTGAAACATCTAAAAAACACAGCTTGGAGAGCATAGGGCACTTCCACTCATGGGCGTATAAATTGGGAAAACTAATAATCAGCAAGACACAGGCACCCCAAAGTTTAGGGCTGCTCTGTTGACAAGGACCACCACTTCATTACACCTTAAATATCCTAGGAAAGAGAAAAGTGGATAAAGAAGTTGTGGTCCTCATGTACAATGGAATATCACTAAGCCATAAAATAAACGTCATAAGGCTAGTAGCAGCACGATGAGTGGATTTAGGTACGACGATTCTAAGTGAAATAAGTCACACAGAAAAAGACACTTATCATAAGGTATCACTTATAGAGGGAATGTAAAAACCGCTACACTTGAACTGAATTACAAAACAGAACAGAGTCACACGTTCAGAAAACACACTATGGCTGCTGAATGGGAAAGGTGAGGTGGGGTGATTCATAAAACAAGGGTTTCAAATTAGCTCAGATACCGTTCCATAAACCCAATATGTAGTAGACAAGACCTACTCCTTGCTCAGTGAACTGGCCTCAACACCCCCTATTCACCGCACAAGAATATATCTGACTAGGAAGAATCTTCAAATCTATGTACTGATATCTCTCTGTAAGTGAGTCAAGGGGGTGTAAAGCGGCCTAAACACAGCCGTGAAAAGCAGCTAAACCCCATTATAAAAAGAAATTACTTTTCAAAACCCGTGAAACAAAGACAGTGAAAGAGAGAGAAATTCTTACAAAATTCGTTCAGGGGCTGTGATGCAACCTGGATTGACCATATCTAGACCCACAGCTGATTGAGACATAAGGGTGGACACTCTTGGGGCTGAGAGGTTTGGTGAGGTTGCGTGAGCCAACGCAGACCCTTTAAAGTAATACTGCATGGTACCCATCCCATGGGTCCCAAATCTCCAGGTTCAAGGGCATCTTCCTACGTCGAAACCATGCATGAGAAACCCAGAAGATGGTACACTGTGTGATCGGGAAAGGTTTCTAAAACGCACCTCCTTTCTCATCTCCTTGTGCTCGGGTTCGCCATTCCAGCCGCTTTACTAGCCATCTCCCTCCTTGGAGAATCAGCACCTTTAACCTCCTGTTCCGTACAGGTTGCAATTTGTCCTGAGGATGAACGGGTAGAGGGGGAACCAATGAGAGACTAGCTCTAGGGGTTGGGACAGGCACAGGTCACTCTATTTTCCCATCAGGAAGAAGAATTAACCACAAGCTCAGCCTGCCCCCCAGAACCAGAAGAGGGCCTGAAGCAATCCTGCACTTTTGCGGCCAGCTCCCAAAAAAGCGACTGGAAAAATGGAGCTCAGGGGCACTGCAATTCACAAACCTGCAGAGTTATAAATGATAACTCTCGTCCACAAATATATTGAGGGAAGGCAACGAAGAGGCTTTGAAAGCAAGGCAGAATTGCAGGAAACAGATTTCAGGAGGTAGATTCGAATCGCCTTGAAAGCACATGAAAAGCGGCAAAACGGGGACAATGATGCCCCTGGCCAAAAAGGGCGTATGCGTTTTTTCCTGAATATATTCTGGAAAAAACGCATACGCCCTTTTTGGCCAACCAAGCAACCTGGAAAGGCAAATCAGCGCTCCAAAGAAGTCTCTCTTCCCAGCGGGCAAAAGGGCCATGCGGAAAAAAGGGTCCAAACCAGAAATGCAGGACCGGCCATGGAGAAATGGGAGCCTTGCTACGCTGATGGGCGGGATGTAAATTGCCAACAGCCACTCTGGAGACGTGTACGGTGTGTCCTGAAACATCTAAAAAACACAGCTTGGAGAGCATAGGGCACTTCCACTCATGGGCGTATAAATTGGGAAAACTAAAAATCAGCAAGACACAGGCACCCCAAAGTTTAGGGCTGCTCTGTTGACAAGGACCACCACTTCATTATACCTTAAATATCCTAGGAAAGAGAAAAGTGGATAAAGAAGTTGTGGTCCTCATGTACAATGGAATATCACTAAGCCATAAAATAAACGTCATAAGGCTAGTAGCAGCACGATGAGTGGATTTAGGTACGACGATTCTAAGTGAAATAAGTCACACAGAAAAAGACACTTATCATAAGGTATCACTTATAGAGGGAATGTAAAAACCGCTACACTTGAACTGAATTACAAAACAGAACAGAGTCACACGTTCAGAAAACACACTATGGCTGCTGAATGGGAAAGGTGAGGTGGGGTGATTCATAAAACAAGGGTTTCAAATTAGCTCAGATACCGTTCCATAAACCCAATATGTAGTAGACAAGACCTACTCCTTGCTCAGTGAACTGGCCTCAACACCCCCTATTCACCGCACAAGAATATATCTGACTAGGAAGAATCTTCAAATCTATGTACTGATATCTCTCTGTAAGTGAGTCAAGGGGGTGTAAAGCGGCCTAAACACAGCCGTGAAAAGCAGCTAAACCCCATTATAAAAAGAAATTACTTTTCAAAACCCGTGAAACAAAGACAGTGAAAGAGAGAGAAATTCTTACAAAATTCGTTCAGGGGCTGTGATGCAACCTGGATTGACCATATCTAGACCCACAGCTGATTGAGACATAAGGGTGGACACTCTTGGGGCTGAGAGGTTTGGTGAGGTTGCGTGAGCCAACGCAGACCCTTTAAAGTAATACTGCATGGTACCCATCCCATGGGTCCCAAATCTCCAGGTTCAAGGGCATCTTCCTCCGTCGAAACCATGCATGAGAAACCCAGAAGATGGTATACTGTGTGATCGGGAAAGGTTTCTAAAACGCACCTCATTTCTCATCTCCTTGTGCTCGGGTTCGCCATTCCAGCCGCTTTACTAGCCATCTCCCTCCTTGGAGAATCAGCACCTTTAACCTCCTGTTCCGTACAGGTTGCAATTTGTCCTGAGGATGAACGGGAAGAGGGGGAACCAATGAGAGACTAGCTCTAGGGGTTGGGACAGGCACAGGTCACTCTATTTTCCCATCAGGAAGAAGAATTAACCACAAGCTCAGCCTGCCCCCCAGAACCAGAAGAGGGCCTGAAGCAATCCTGCACTTTTGCGGCCAGCTCCCAAAAAAGCGACTGGAAAAATGGAGCTCAGGGGCACTGCAATTCACAAACCTGCAGAGTTATAAATGATAACTCTCGTCCACAAATAGATTGAGGGAAGGCAACGAAGAGGCTTTGAAAGCAAGGCAGAATTGCAGGAAACAGATTTCAGGAGGTAGATTCGAATCGCCTTGAAAGCACATGAAAAGCGGCAAAACGGGGACAATGATGCCCTTGGCCAAAAAGGGCGTATGCGTTTTTTCTTGAATATATTCATGAAAAAACGCATATGCACTTTTTGGCCAACCAAGCAACCTGGAAAGGCAAATCAGCGCTCCAAAGAAGTCTCGCTTCCCAGCGGGCAAAAGGGCCATGCGGAAAAAAGGGTCCAAACCAGAAATGCAGGACCGGCCATGGAGAAATGGGAGCCTTGCTACGCTGATGGGAGGGATGTAAATTGCCAACAGCCACTCTGGAGAAGTGTACGGTGTGTCCTGAAACATCTAAAAAACACAGCTTGGAGAGCATAGGGCACTTCCACTCATGGGCGTATAAATTGGGAAAACTAAAAATCAGGAAGACACAGGCACCCCAAAGTTTAGGGCTGCTCTGTTGACAAGAACCCCCACTTCATTACACCTTAAATATCCTAGGAAAGAGAAAAATGGATAAAGAAGTTGTGGTCCTCATGTAGAATGGAATATCACTCAGCCATGAAATCAACGTCATAAGGCTAGTAGCAGCATGATGACTGGATTTAGGTACGACGATTCTAAGTGAAATAAGTCACACAGAAAAAGACACTTATCATAAGATATCACTTATAGAGGGAATGTAAAAACCGCTACACTTGAACTGAATTACAAAACAGAACAGAGTCACACGTTCAGAAAACACACTATGGCTGCTGAACGGGAAAGGTGAGGTGGGGTGATGCATAAAACAAGGGTTTCAAATTAGCTCAGATACCGTTCCATAAACCCAATATGTAGTAGACAAGACCTACTCCTTGCTCAGTGAACTGGCCTCAACACCCCCTATTCACCGCACAAGAATATATCTGACTAGGAAGAATCTTCAAACCTATGTATTGATATCTCTCTGTAAGTGAGTCAAGGGGCTGTAAAGCGGCATAAACACAGCCGTGAAAAGCAGCTAAACCCCATTATAAAAAGAAATTACTTTTCAAAACCCGTGAAACAAAGACAGTGAAAGAGAGAGAAATTCTTACAAAATTCATTCAGGGGCTGTGATGCAACCTGGATTGACCATATCTAGACCCACAGCTGATTGAGACATAAGGGTGGACACTCTTGGGGCTGAGAGGTTTGGTGAGGTTGCGTGAGCCAACACAGACCCTTGAAAGTAATACTGCATGGTACCCATCCCATGGGTCCCAAATCTCCAGGTTCAAGGGCATCTTCCTACGTCGAAACCATGCATGAGAAACCCAGAAGATGGTACACTGTGTGATCGGGAAAGGTTTCTAAAACGCACCTCATTTCTCATCTCCTTGTGCTCGGGTTCGCCATTCCAGCCGCTTTACTAGCCATCTCCCTCCTTGGAGAATCAGCACCTTTAACCTCCTGTTCCGTACAGGTTGCAATTTGTCCTGAGGATGAACGGGAAGAGGGGGAACCAATGAGAGACTAGCTCTAGGGGTTGGGACAGGCACAGGTCACTCTATTTTCCCATCAGGAAGAAGAATTAACCACAAGCTCAGCCTGCCCCCCAGAACCAGAAGAGGGCCTGAAGCAATCCTGCACTTTTGCGGCCAGCTCCCAAAAAAGCGACTGGAAAAATGGAGCTCAGGGGCACTGCAATTCACAAACCTGCAGAGTTATAAATGATAACTCTCGTCCACAAATAGATTGAGGGAAGGCAACGAAGAGGCTTTGAAAGCAAGGCAGAATTGCAGGAAACAGATTTCAGGAGGTAGATTCGAATCGCCTTGAAAGCACATGAAAAGCGGCAAAACGTGGACAATGATGCCCTTGGCCAAAAAGGGCGTATGCGTTTTTTCCTGAATATATTCAGGAAAAAACGCATACGCCCTTTTTGGCCAACCATGCCACCTGGAAAGGCAAATCAGCGCTCCAAAGAAGTCTCGCTTCCCAGCGGGCAAAAGGGCCATGCGGAAAAAAGTGTCCAAACCAGAAATGCAGGACCGGCCATGGAGAAATGGGAGCCTTGCTACGCTGATGGGCGGGATGTAAATTGCCAACAGCCACTCTGGAGAAGTGTACGGTGTGTCCTGAAATATCTAAAAAACACAGCTTGGAGAGCATAGGGCACTTCCACTCATGGGCGTATAAATTGGGAAAACTAAAAATCAGCAAGACACAGGCACCCCAAAGTTTAGGGCTGCTCTGTTGACAAGAACCCCCACTTCATTATACCTTAAATATCCTAGGAAAGAGAAAAGTGGATAAAGAAGTTGTGGTCCTCATGTACAATGGAATATCACTCAGCCATGAAACCCACGTCATAAGGCTAGTAGCAGCACGATGAGTGGATTTAGGTACGACGATTCTAAGTGAAATAAGTCACACAGAAAAAGACACTTATCATAAGATATCACTTATAGAGGGAATGTAAAAACCGCTACACTTCAACTGAATTACAAAACAGAACAGAGTCACACGTTCAGAAAACACACTATGGCTGCTGAACGGGAAAGGTGAGGTGGGGTGATGCATAAAACAAGGGTTTCAAATTAGCTCAGATACCATTCCATAAACCCAATATGTAGTAGACAAGACCTACTCCTTGCTCAGTGAACTGGCCTCAACACCCCCTATTCACCGCACAAGAATATATCTGACTAGGAAGAATCTTCAAACCTATGTATTGATATCTCTCTGTAAGTGAGTCAAGGGGCTGTAAAGCGGCATAAACACAGCCGTGAAAAGCAGCTAAACCCCATTATAAAAAGAAATTACTTTTCAAAACCCGTGAAACAAAGACAGTGAAAGAGAGAGAAATACTTACAAAATTCGTTCAGGGGCTGTGATGCAACCTGGATTGACCATATCTAGACCCACAGCTGATTGAGACATAAGGGTGGACACTCTTGGGGCTGAGAGGTTTGGTGAGGTTGCGTGAGCCAACGCAGACCCTTTAAAGTAATACTGCATGGTACCCATCCCATGGGTCCCAAATCTCCAGGTTCAAGGGCATCTTCCTACGTCGAAAACAAGCATGAGAAACCCAGAAGATGGTACACCGTGTGATCGGGAAAGGTTTCTAAAACGCACCTCATTTCTCATCTCCTTGTGCTCGGGTTCGCCATTCCAGCCGCTTTACTAGCCATCTCCCTCCTTGGAGAATCAGCACCTTTAACCTCCTGTTCCGTACAGGTTGCAATTTGTCCTGAGGATGAACGGGAAGAGGGGGAACCAATGAGAGACGAGCTCTAGGGGTTGGGACAGGCAGAGGTCACTCTATTTTCCCATCAGGAAGAAGAATTAACCACAAGCTCAGCCTGCCCCCCAGAACCAGAAGAGGGCCTGAAGCAATCCTGTACTTTTGCGGCCAGCTCCCAAAAAAGCGACTGGAAAAATGGAGCTCAGGGGCACTGCAATTCACAAACCTGCAGAGTTATAAATGATAACTCTCGTCCACAAATATATTGACGGAAGGCAACGAAGAGGCTTTGAAAGCAAGGCAGAATTGCAGGAAACAGATTTCAGGAGGTAGATTCGAATCGCCTTGAAAGCACATGAAAAGCGGCAAAACGGGGACAATGATGCCCTTGGCCAAAAAGGGCGTATGCGTTTTTTCCTGAATATATTCTGGAAAAAACGCATACGCCCTTTTTGGCCAACCAAGCAACCTGGAAAGGCAAATCAGCGCTCCAAAGAAGTCTCGCTTCCCAGCGGGCAAAAGGGCCATGCGGAAAAAAGGGTCCAAACCAGAAATGCAGGACCGGCCATGGAGAAATGGGAGCCTTGCTACGCTGATGGGCGGGATGTAAATTGCCAACAGCCACTCTGGAGAAGTGTAGGGTGTGTCCTGAAACATCTAAAAAACACAGCTTGGAGAGCATAGGGCACTTCCACTCATGGGCGTATAAATTGGGAAAACTAAAGATCAGCAAGACACAGGCACCCCAAAGTTTAGGGCTGCTCTGTTGACAAGAACCCCCACTTCATTACACTTTAAATATCCTAGGAAAGAGAAAAATGGATAAAGAAGTTGTGGTCCTCATATACAATGGAATATCACTCAGCCATGAAATCAACGTCATAAGGCTAGTAGCAGCATGATGACTGGATTTAGGTACGACGATTCTAAGTGAAATAAGTCACACAGAAAAAGAAACTTATCATAAGATATCACTTATAGAGGGAATGTAAAAACCGCTACACTTGAACTGAATTACAAAACAGAACAGAGTCACACGTTCAGAAAACACACTATGGCTGTTGAACGGGAAAGGTGAGGTGGGGTGATGCATAAAACAAGGGTTTCAAATTAGCTCAGATACCGTTCCATAAACCCAATATGTAGTAGACAAGACCTACTCCTTGCTCAGTGAACTGGACTCAACACCCCCTATTCACCGCACAAGAATATATCTGACTAGGAAGAATCTTCAAACCTATGTATTGATATCTCTCTGTAAGTGAGTCAAGGGGCTGTAAAGCGGCATAAACACAGCCGTGAAAAGCAGCTAAGCCCCATTATAAAAATAAATTACTTTTCAAAACCCGTGAAACAAAGACAGTGAAAGAGAGAGAAATTCTTACAAAATTCGTTCAGGGGCTGTGATACAACCTGGATTGACCATATCTAGACCCACAGCAGATTGAGACATAAGGGTGGACACTCTTGGGGCTCAGAGGTTTGGTGAGGTTGCATGAGCCAACGCAGACCCTTTAAAGTAATACTGCATGGTACCCATCCCATGGGTCCCAAATCTCCAGGTTCAAGGGCATCTTCCTACGTCGAAAACATGCATGAGAAACCCAGAAGACGGTACACCGTGTGATCGGGAAAGGTTTCTAAAACGCACCTCATTTCTCATCTCCTTGTGCTCGGGTTCGCCATTCCAGCCGCTTTCCTAGCCATCTCCCTCCTTGGAGAATCAGCACCTTTAACCTCCTGTTCCGTACAGGTTGCAATTTGTCCTGAGGATGAACGGGAAGAGGGTGAACCAATGAGAGACGAGCTCTAGGGGTTGGGACAGGCACAGGTCACTTTATTTTCCCATCAGGGAGAAGAATTAACCACAAGCTCAGCCTGCCCCCCAGAACCAGAAGAGGGCCTGAAGCAATCCTGCACTTTTGCGGCCAGCTCCCAAAAAAGCGACTGGAAAAATGGAGATCAGGGGCACTGCAATTCACAAACCTGCAGAGTTATAAATGATAAATCTCGTCCACAAATATATTGAGGGAAGGCAACGAAGAGGCTTTGAAAGCAAGGCAGAATTGCAGGAAACAGATTTCAGGAGGTAGATTCGAATCGCCTTGAAAGCACATGAAAAGTGGCAAAACGTGGGCAATGATGCCCTTGGCCAAAAAGGGCGTATGCGTTTTTTCCTGAATATATTCAGGAAAAAACGCATACGCCCTTTTTGGCCAACCAAGCCACCTGGAAAGGCAAATCAGCGCTCCAAAGAAGTCTCGCTTCCCAGCGGGCAAAAGGGCCATGCGGAAAAAAGGGTCCAAACCAGAAATGCAGGACCGGCCATGGAGAAATGGGAGCCTTGCTACGCTGATGGGCGGGATGTAATTTGCCAACAGCCACTCTGGAGAAGTGTACGGTGTGTCCTGAAACATCTAAAAAACACAGCTTGGAGAGCATAGGGCACTTCCACTCATGGGCGTATAAATTGGGAAAACTAAAAATCAGCAAGACACAGGCACCCCAAAGTTTAGGGCTGCTCTGTTGACAAGAACCCCCACTTCATTACACCTTAAATATCCTAGGAAAGAGAAAAGTGGATAAAGAAGTTGTGGTCCTCATGTACAATGGAATATCACTCAGCCATGAAACCCACGTCATAAGGCTAGTAGCAGCACGATGAGTGGATTTAGGTACGACGATTCTAAGTGAAATAAGTCACACAGAAAAAGACACTTATCATAAGATATCACTTATAGAGGGAATGTAAAAACCGCTACACTTCAACTGAATTACAAAACAGAACAGAGTCACACGTTCAGAAAACACACTATGGCTGCTGAACGGGAAAGGTGAGGTGGGGTGATGCATAAAACAAGGGTTTCAAATTAGCTCAGATACCATTCCATAAACCCAATATGTAGTAGACAAGACCTACTCCTTGCTCAGTGAACTGGCCTCAACACCCCCTATTCACCGCACAAGAATATATCTGACTAGGAAGAATCTTCAAACCTATGTATTGATATCTCTCTGTAAGTGAGTCAAGGGGCTGTAAAGCGGCATAAACACAGCCGTGAAAAGCAGCTAAACCCCATTATAAAAAGAAATTACTTTTCAAAACCCGTGAAACAAAGACAGTGAAAGAGAGAGAAATTCTTACAAAATTCATTCAGGGGCTGTGATGCAACCTGGATTGACCATATCTAGACCCACAGCTGATTGAGACATAAGGGTGGACACTCTTGGGGCTGAGAGGTTTGGTGAGGTTGCGTGAGCCAACGCAGACCCTTTAAAGTAATACTGCATGGTACCCATCCCATGGGTCCCAAATCTCCAGGTTCAAGGGCATCTTCCTACGTCGAAAACATGCATGAGAAACCCAGAAGATGGTACACCGTGTGATCGGGAAAGGTTTCTAAAACGCACCTCATTTCTCATCTCCTTGTGCTCGGGTTCGCCATTCCAGCCGCTTTACTAGCCATCTCCCTCCTTGGAGAATCAGCACCTTTAACCTCCTGTTCCGTACAGGTTGCAATTTGTCCTGAGGATGAACGGGAAGAGGGGGAACCAATGAGAGACGAGCTCTAGGGGTTGGGACAGGCAGAGGTCACTCTATTTTCCCATCAGGAAGAAGAATTAACCACAAGCTCAGCCTGCCCCCCAGAACCAGAAGAGGGCCTGAAGCAATCCTGCACTTTTGCGGCCAGCTCCCAAAAAAGCGACTGGAAAAATGGAGCTCAGGGGCACTGCAATTCACAAACCTGCAGAGTTATAAATGATAACTCTCGTCCACAAATATATTGACGGAAGGCAACGAAGAGGCTTTGAAAGCAAGGCAGAATTGCAGGAAACAGATTTCAGGAGGTAGATTCGAATCGCCTTGAAAGCACATGAAAAGCGGCAAAACGGGGACAATGATGCCCTTGGCCAAAAAGGGCGTATGCGTTTTTTCCTGAATATATTCTGGAAAAAACGCATACGCCCTTTTTGGCCAACCAAGCAACCTGGAAAGGCAAATCAGCGCTCCAAAGAAGTCTCGCTTCCCAGCGGGCAAAAGGGCCATGCGGAAAAAAGGGTCCAAACCAGAAATGCAGGACCGGCCATGGAGAAATGGGAGCCTTGCTACGCTGATGGGCGGGATGTAAATTGCCAACAGCCACTCTGGAGAAGTGTAGGGTGTGTCCTGAAACATCTAAAAAACACAGCTTGGAGAGCATAGGGCACTTCCACTCATGGGCGTATAAATTGGGAAAACTAAAGATCAGCAAGACACAGGCACCCCAAAGTTTAGGGCTGCTCTGTTGACAAGAACCCCCACTTCATTACACCTTAAATATCCTAGGAAAGAGAAAAATGGATAAAGAAGTTGTGGTCCTCATATACAATGGAATATCACTCAGCCATGAAATCAACGTCATAAGGCTAGTAGCAGCATGATGACTGGATTTAGGTACGACGATTCTAAGTGAAATAAGTCACACAGAAAAAGAAACTTATCATAAGATATCACTTATAGAGGGAATGTAAAAACCGCTACACTTGAACTGAATTACAAAACAGAACAGAGTCACACGTTCAGAAAACACACTATGGCTGTTGAACGGGAAAGGTGAGGTGGGGTGATGCATAAAACAAGGGTTTCAAATTAGCTCAGATACCGTTCCATAAACCCAATATGTAGTAGACAAGACCTACTCCTTGCTCAGTGAACTGGACTCAACACCCCCTATTCACCGCACAAGAATATATCTGACTAGGAAGAATCTTCAAACCTATGTATTGATATCTCTCTGTAAGTGAGTCAAGGGGCTGTAAAGCGGCATAAACACAGCCGTGAAAAGCAGCTAAGCCCCATTATAAAAATAAATTACTTTTCAAAACCCGTGAAACAAAGACAGTGAAAGAGAGAGAAATTCTTACAAAATTCGTTCAGGGGCTGTGATACAACCTGGATTGACCATATCTAGACCCACAGCAGATTGAGACATAAGGGTGGACACTCTTGGGGCTCAGAGGTTTGGTGAGGTTGCATGAGCCAACGCAGACCCTTTAAAGTAATACTGCATGGTACCCATCCCATGGGTCCCAAATCTCCAGGTTCAAGGGCATCTTCCTACGTCGAAAACATGCATGAGAAACCCAGAAGACGGTACACCGTGTGATCGGGAAAGGTTTCTAAAACGCACCTCATTTCTCATCTCCTTGTGCTCGGGTTCGCCATTCCAGCCGCTTTCCTAGCCATCTCCCTCCTTGGAGAATCAGCACCTTTAACCTCCTGTTCCGTACAGGTTGCAATTTGTCCTGAGGATGAACGGGAAGAGGGTGAACCAATGAGAGACGAGCTCTAGGGGTTGGGACAGGCACAGGTCACTTTATTTTCCCATCAGGGAGAAGAATTAACCACAAGCTCAGCCTGCCCCCCAGAACCAGAAGAGGGCCTGAAGCAATCCTGCACTTTTGCGGCCAGCTCCCAAAAAAGCGACTGGAAAAATGGAGATCAGGGGCACTGCAATTCACAAACCTGCAGAGTTATAAATGATAAATCTCGTCCACAAATATATTGAGGGAAGGCAACGAAGAGGCTTTGAAAGCAAGGCAGAATTGCAGGAAACAGATTTCAGGAGGTAGATTCGAATCGCCTTGAAAGCACATGAAAAGTGGCAAAACGTGGGCAATGATGCCCTTGGCCAAAAAGGGCGTATGCGTTTTTTCCTGAATATATTCAGGAAAAAACGCATACGCCCTTTTTGGCCAACCAAGCCACCTGGAAAGGCAAATCAGCGCTCCAAAGAAGTCTCGCTTCCCAGCGGGCAAAAGGGCCATGCGGAAAAAAGGGTCCAAACCAGAAATGCAGGACCGGCCATGGAGAAATGGGAGCCTTGCTACGCTGATGGGCGGGATGTAATTTGCCAACAGCCACTCTGGAGAAGTGTACGGTGTGTCCTGAAACATCTAAAAAACACAGCTTGGAGAGCATAGGGCACTTCCACTCATGGGCGTATAAATTGGGAAAACTAAAAATCAGCAAGACACAGGCACCCCAAAGTTTAGGGCTGCTCTGTTGACAAGAACCCCCACTTCATTACACCTTAAATATCCTAGGAAAGAGAAAAGTGGATAAAGAAGTTGTGGTCCTCATGTACAATGGAATATCACTCAGCCATGAAACCCACGTCATAAGGCTAGTAGCAGCACGATGAGTGGATTTAGGTACGACGATTCTAAGTGAAATAAGTCACACAGAAAAAGACACTTATCATAAGATATCACTTATAGAGGGAATGTAAAAACCGCTACACTTCAACTGAATTACAAAACAGAACAGAGTCACACGTTCAGAAAACACACTATGGCTGCTGAACGGGAAAGGTGAGGTGGGGTGATGCATAAAACAAGGGTTTCAAATTAGCTCAGATACCATTCCATAAACCCAATATGTAGTAGACAAGACCTACTCCTTGCTCAGTGAACTGGCCTCAACACCCCCTATTCACCGCACAAGAATATATCTGACTAGGAAGAATCTTCAAACCTATGTATTGATATCTCTCTGTAAGTGAGTCAAGGGGCTGTAAAGCGGCATAAACACAGCCGTGAAAAGCAGCTAAACCCCATTATAAAAAGAAATTACTTTTCAAAACCCGTGAAACAAAGACAGTGAAAGAGAGAGAAATTCTTACAAAATTCATTCAGGGGCTGTGATGCAACCTGGATTGACCATATCTAGACCCACAGCTGATTGAGACATAAGGGTGGACACTCTTGGGGCTGAGAGGTTTGGTGAGGTTGCGTGAGCCAACGCAGACCCTTTAAAGTAATACTGCATGGTACCCATCCCATGGGTCCCAAATCTCCAGGTTCAAGGGCATCTTCCTACGTCGAAAACATGCATGAGAAACCCAGAAGATGGTACACCGTGTGATCGGGAAAGGTTTCTAAAACGCACCTCATTTCTCATCTCCTTGTGCTCGGGTTCGCCATTCCAGCCGCTTTACTAGCCATCTCCCTCCTTGGAGAATCAGCACCTTTAACCTCCTGTTCCGTACAGGTTGCAATTTGTCCTGAGGATGAACGGGAAGAGGGGGAACCAATGAGAGACGAGCTCTAGGGGTTGGGACAGGCAGAGGTCACTCTATTTTCCCATCAGGAAGAAGAATTAACCACAAGCTCAGCCTGCCCCCCAGAACCAGAAGAGGGCCTGAAGCAATCCTGCACTTTTGCGGCCAGCTCCCAAAAAAGCGACTGGAAAAATGGAGCTCAGGGGCACTGCAATTCACAAACCTGCAGAGTTATAAATGATAACTCTCGTCCACAAATATATTGACGGAAGGCAACGAAGAGGCTTTGAAAGCAAGGCAGAATTGCAGGAAACAGATTTCAGGAGGTAGATTCGAATCGCCTTGAAAGCACATGAAAAGCGGCAAAACGGGGACAATGATGCCCTTGGCCAAAAAGGGCGTATGCGTTTTTTCCTGAATATATTCTGGAAAAAACGCATACGCCCTTTTTGGCCAACCAAGCAACCTGGAAAGGCAAATCAGCGCTCCAAAGAAGTCTCGCTTCCCAGCGGGCAAAAGGGCCATGCGGAAAAAAGGGTCCAAACCAGAAATGCAGGACCGGCCATGGAGAAATGGGAGCCTTGCTACGCTGATGGGCGGGATGTAAATTGCCAACAGCCACTCTGGAGAAGTGTAGGGTGTGTCCTGAAACATCTAAAAAACACAGCTTGGAGAGCATAGGGCACTTCCACTCATGGGCGTATAAATTGGGAAAACTAAAGATCAGCAAGACACAGGCACCCCAAAGTTTAGGGCTGCTCTGTTGACAAGAACCCCCACTTCATTACACCTTAAATATCCTAGGAAAGAGAAAAATGGATAAAGAAGTTGTGGTCCTCATATACAATGGAATATCACTCAGCCATGAAATCAACGTCATAAGGCTAGTAGCAGCATGATGACTGGATTTAGGTACGACGATTCTAAGTGAAATAAGTCACACAGAAAAAGAAACTTATCATAAGATATCACTTATAGAGGGAATGTAAAAACCGCTACACTTGAACTGAATTACAAAACAGAACAGAGTCACACGTTCAGAAAACACACTATGGCTGCTGAACGGGAAAGGTGAGGTGGGGTGATGCATAAAACAAGGGTTTCAAATTAGCTCAGATACCGTTCCATAAACCCAATATGTAGTAGACAAGACCTACTCCTTGCTCAGTGAACTGGACTCAACACCCCCTATTCACCGCACAAGAATATATCTGACTAGTAAGAATCTTCAAACCTATGTATTGATATCTCTCTGTAAGTGAGTCAAGGGGGTGTAAAGCGGCCTAAACACAGCCGTGAAAAGCAGCTAAGCCCCATTATAAAAATAAATTACTTTTCAAAACCCGTGAAACAAAGACAGTGAAAGAGAGAGAAATTCTTACAAAATTCGTTCAGGGGCTGTGATGCAACCTGGATTGACCATATCTAGACCCACAGCAGATTGAGACATAAGGGTGGACACTCTTGGGGCTCAGAGGTTTGGTGAGGTTGCATGAGCCAACGCAGACCCTTTAAAGTAATACTGCATGGTACCCATCCCATGGGTCCCAAATCTCCAGGTTCAAGGGCATCTTCCTACGTCGAAAACATGCATGAGAAACCCAGAAGACGGTACACCGTGTGATCGGGAAAGGTTTCTAAAACGCACCTCATTTCTCATCTCCTTGTGCTCGGGTTCGCCATTCCAGCCGCTTTCCTAGCCATCTCCCTCCTTGGAGAATCAGCACCTTTAACCTCCTGTTCCGTACAGGTTGCAATTTGTCCTGAGGATGAACGGGAAGAGGGGGAACCAATGAGAGACGAGCTCTAGGGGTTGGGACAGGCACAGGTCACTTTATTTTCCCATCAGGGAGAAGAATTAACCACAAGCTCAGCCTGCCCCCCAGAACCAGAAGAGGGCCTGAAGCAATCCTGCACTTTTGCGGCCAGCTCCCAAAAAAGCGACTGGAAAAATGGAGCTCAGGGGCACTGCAATTCACAAACCTGCAGAGTTATAAATGATAAATCTCGTCCACAAATATATTGAGGGAAGGCAACGAAGAGGCTTTGAAAGCAAGGCAGAATTGCAGGAAACAGATTTCAGGAGGTAGATTCGAATCGCCTTGAAAGCACATGAAAAGTGGCAAAACGTGGGCAATGATGCCCTTGGCCAAAAAGGGCGTATGCGTTTTTTCCTGAATATATTCAGGAAAAAACGCATACGCCCTTTTTGGCCAACCAAGCCACCTGGAAAGGCAAATCAGCGCTCCAAAGAAGTCTCGCTTCCCAGCGGGCAAAAGGGCCATGCGGAAAAAAGGGTCCAAACCAGAAATGCAGGACCGGCCATGGAGAAATGGGAGCCTTGCTACGCTGATGGGCGGGATGTAATTTGCCAACAGCCACTCTGGAGAAGTGTACGGTGTGTCCTGAAACATCTAAAAAACACAGCTTGGAGAGCATAGGGCACTTCCACTCATGGGCGTATAAATTGGGAAAACTAAAAATCAGCAAGACACAGGCACCCCAAAGTTTAGGGCTGCTCTGTTGACAAGAACCCCCACTTCATTACACCTTAAATATCCTAGGAAAGAGAAAAGTGGATAAAGAAGTTGTGGTCCTCATGTACAATGGAATATCACTCAGCCATGAAATCAACGTCATAAGGCTAGTAGCAGCATGATGACTGGATTTAGGTACGACGATTCTAAGTGAAATAAGTCACACAGAAAAAGACACTTATCATAAGAAATCACTTATAGAGGGAATGTAAAAACCGCTACACTTGAACTGAATTACAAAACAGAACAGAGTCACACGTTCAGAAAACACACTATGGCTGCTGAACGGGAAAGGTGAGGTGGGGTGATGCATAAAACAAGGGTTTCAAATTAGCTCAGATACCGTTCCATAAACCCAATATGTAGTAGACAAGACCTACTCCTTGCTCAGTGAACTGGACTCAACACCCCCTATTCACCGCACAAGAATATATCTGACTAGTAAGAATCTTCAAACCTATGTATTGATATCTCTCTGTAAGTGAGTCAAGGGGGTGTAAAGTGGCATAAACACAGCCGTGAAAAGCAGCTAAACCCCATTATAAAAATAAATTACTTTTCAAAACCTGTGAAACAAAGACAGTGAAAGAGAGAGAAATTCTTACAAAATTCGTTCAGGGGCTGTGATGCAACCTGGATTGACCATATCTAGACCCACAGCTGATTGAGACATAAGGGTGGACACTCTTGGGGCTCAGAGGTTTGGTGAGGTTGCATGAGCCAACGCAGACCCTTTAAAGTAATACTGCATGGTACCCATCACATGGGTCCCAAATCTCCAGGTTCAAGGGCATCTTCCTACGTCGAAAACATGCATGAGAAACCCAGAAGATGGTACACCGTGTGATCGGGAAAGGTTTCTAAAACGCACCTCATTTCTCATCTCCTTGTGCTCGGGTTCGCCATTCCAGCCGCTTTCCTAGCCATCTCCCTCCTTAGAGAATCAGCACCTTTAACCTCCTGTTCTGTACAGGTTGCAATTTGTCCTGAGGATGAACGGGAAGAGGGGGAACCAATGAGAGACTAGCTCTAGGGGTTGGGACAGGCACAGGTCACTCTATTTTCCCATCAGGAAGAAGAATTAACCACAAGCTCAGCCTGCCCCCCAGAACCAGAAGAGGGCCTGAAGCAATCCTGCACTTTTGCGGCCAGCTCCCAAAAAAGCGACTGGAAAAATGGAGCTCAGGGGCACTGCAATTCACAAACCTGCAGAGTTATAAATGATAACTCTCGTCCACAAATATATTGAGGGAAGGCAACGAAGAGGCTTTGAAAGCAAGGCAGAATTGCAGGAAACAGATTTCAGGAGGTAGATTCGAATCGCCTTGAAAGCACATGAAAAGCGGCAAAACGGGGACAATGATGCCCTTGGCCAAAAAGGGCGTATGCGTTTTTTCCTGAATATATTCTGGAAAAAACGCATACGCCCTTTTTGGCCAACCAAGCAACCTGGAAAGGCAAATCAGCGCTCCAAAGAAGTCTCGCTTCCCAGCGGGCAAAAGGGCCATGCGGAAAAAAGGGTCCAAACCAGAAATGCAGGACCGGCCATGGAGAAATGGGAGCCTTGCTACGCTGATGGGCGGGATGTAAATTGCCAACAGCCACTCTGGAGAAGTGTAGGGTGTGTCCTGAAACATCTAAAAAACACAGCTTGGAGAGCATAGGGCACTTCCACTCATGGGCGTATAAATTGGGAAAACTAAAGATCAGCAAGACACAGGCACCCCAAAGTTTAGGGCTGCTCTGTTGACAAGAACCCCCACTTCATTACACCTTAAATATCCTAGGAAAGAGAAAAATGGATAAAGAAGTTGTGGTCCTCATATACAATGGAATATCACTCAGCCATGAAATCAACGTCATAAGGCTAGTAGCAGCATGATGACTGGATTTAGGTACGACGATTCTAAGTGAAATAAGTCACACAGAAAAAGAAACTTATCATAAGATATCACTTATAGAGGGAATGTAAAAACCGCTACACTTGAACTGAATTACAAAACAGAACAGAGTCACACGTTCAGAAAACACACTATGGCTGCTGAACGGGAAAGGTGAGGTGGGGTGATGCATAAAACAAGGGTTTCAAATTAGCTCAGATACCGTTCCATAAACCCAATATGTAGTAGACAAGACCTACTCCTTGCTCAGTGAACTGGACTCAACACCCCCTATTCACCGCACAAGAATATATCTGACTAGTAAGAATCTTCAAACCTATGTATTGATATCTCTCTGTAAGTGAGTCAAGGGGGTGTAAAGCGGCCTAAACACAGCCGTGAAAAGCAGCTAAGCCCCATTATAAAAATAAATTACTTTTCAAAACCCGTGAAACAAAGACAGTGAAAGAGAGAGAAATTCTTACAAAATTCGTTCAGGGGCTGTGATGCAACCTGGATTGACCATATCTAGACCCACAGCAGATTGAGACATAAGGGTGGACACTCTTGGGGCTCAGAGGTTTGGTGAGGTTGCATGAGCCAACGCAGACCCTTTAAAGTAATACTGCATGGTACCCATCCCATGGGTCCCAAATCTCCAGGTTCAAGGGCATCTTCCTACGTCGAAAACATGCATGAGAAACCCAGAAGACGGTACACCGTGTGATCGGGAAAGGTTTCTAAAACGCACCTCATTTCTCATCTCCTTGTGCTCGGGTTCGCCATTCCAGCCGCTTTCCTAGCCATCTCCCTCCTTGGAGAATCAGCACCTTTAACCTCCTGTTCCGTACAGGTTGCAATTTGTCCTGAGGATGAACGGGAAGAGGGGGAACCAATGAGAGACGAGCTCTAGGGGTTGGGACAGGCACAGGTCACTTTATTTTCCCATCAGGGAGAAGAATTAACCACAAGCTCAGCCTGCCCCCCAGAACCAGAAGAGGGCCTGAAGCAATCCTGCACTTTTGCGGCCAGCTCCCAAAAAAGCGACTGGAAAAATGGAGCTCAGGGGCACTGCAATTCACAAACCTGCAGAGTTATAAATGATAAATCTCGTCCACAAATATATTGAGGGAAGGCAACGAAGAGGCTTTGAAAGCAAGGCAGAATTGCAGGAAACAGATTTCAGGAGGTAGATTCGAATCGCCTTGAAAGCACATGAAAAGTGGCAAAACGTGGGCAATGATGCCCTTGGCCAAAAAGGGCGTATGCGTTTTTTCCTGAATATATTCAGGAAAAAACGCATACGCCCTTTTTGGCCAACCAAGCCACCTGGAAAGGCAAATCAGCGCTCCAAAGAAGTCTCGCTTCCCAGCGGGCAAAAGGGCCATGCGGAAAAAAGGGTCCAAACCAGAAATGCAGGACCGGCCATGGAGAAATGGGAGCCTTGCTACGCTGATGGGCGGGATGTAATTTGCCAACAGCCACTCTGGAGAAGTGTACGGTGTGTCCTGAAACATCTAAAAAACACAGCTTGGAGAGCATAGGGCACTTCCACTCATGGGCGTATAAATTGGGAAAACTAAAAATCAGCAAGACACAGGCACCCCAAAGTTTAGGGCTGCTCTGTTGACAAGAACCCCCACTTCATTACACCTTAAATATCCTAGGAAAGAGAAAAGTGGATAAAGAAGTTGTGGTCCTCATGTACAATGGAATATCACTCAGCCATGAAATCAACGTCATAAGGCTAGTAGCAGCATGATGACTGGATTTAGGTACGACGATTCTAAGTGAAATAAGTCACACAGAAAAAGACACTTATCATAAGAAATCACTTATAGAGGGAATGTAAAAACCGCTACACTTGAACTGAATTACAAAACAGAACAGAGTCACACGTTCAGAAAACACACTATGGCTGCTGAACGGGAAAGGTGAGGTGGGGTGATGCATAAAACAAGGGTTTCAAATTAGCTCAGATACCGTTCCATAAACCCAATATGTAGTAGACAAGACCTACTCCTTGCTCAGTGAACTGGACTCAACACCCCCTATTCACCGCACAAGAATATATCTGACTAGTAAGAATCTTCAAACCTATGTATTGATATCTCTCTGTAAGTGAGTCAAGGGGGTGTAAAGTGGCATAAACACAGCCGTGAAAAGCAGCTAAACCCCATTATAAAAATAAATTACTTTTCAAAACCTGTGAAACAAAGACAGTGAAAGAGAGAGAAATTCTTACAAAATTCGTTCAGGGGCTGTGATGCAACCTGGATTGACCATATCTAGACCCACAGCTGATTGAGACATAAGGGTGGACACTCTTGGGGCTCAGAGGTTTGGTGAGGTTGCATGAGCCAACGCAGACCCTTTAAAGTAATACTGCATGGTACCCATCACATGGGTCCCAAATCTCCAGGTTCAAGGGCATCTTCCTACGTCGAAAACATGCATGAGAAACCCAGAAGATGGTACACCGTGTGATCGGGAAAGGTTTCTAAAACGCACCTCATTTCTCATCTCCTTGTGCTCGGGTTCGCCATTCCAGCCGCTTTCCTAGCCATCTCCCTCCTTAGAGAATCAGCACCTTTAACCTCCTGTTCTGTACAGGTTGCAATTTGTCCTGAGGATGAACGGGAAGAGGGGGAACCAATGAGAGACTAGCTCTAGGGGTTGGGACAGGCACAGGTCACTCTATTTTCCCATCAGGAAGAAGAATTAACCACAAGCTCAGCCTGCCCCCCAGAACCAGAAGAGGGCCTGAAGCAATCCTGCACTTTTGCGGCCAGCTCCCAAAAAAGCGACTGGAAAAATGGAGCTCAGGGGCACTGCAATTCACAAACCTGCAGAGTTATAAATGATAACTCTCGTCCACAAATATATTGAGGGAAGGCAACGAAGAGGCTTTGAAAACAAGGCAGAATTGCAGGAAACAGATTTCAGGAGGTAGATTCGAATCGCCTTGAAAGCACATGAAGAGCGGCAAAACGTGGACAATGATGCCCTTGGCCAAAAAGGGCGTATGCGTTTTTTCCTGAATATATTCAGGAAAAAACGCATACGCCCTTTTTGGCCAGCCAAGCCACCTGGAAAGGCAAATCAGCGCTCCAAAGAAGTCTCGCTTCCCAGCGGGGTAAAGGGCCATGCGGAAAAAAGTGTCCAAACCAGAAATGCAGGACCGGCCATGGAGAAATGGGAGCCTTGCTACGCTGATGGGCGGGATGTAAATTGCCAACAGTCACTCTGGAGAAGTGTACGGTGTGTCCTGAAACATCTAAAAAACACAGCTTGGAGAGCATAGGGCACTTCCACTCATGGGCGTAAAAATTGGGAAAATTAAAAGTCAGCAAGACACAGGCACCCCAAAGTTTAGGGCTGTTCTGTTGACAAGAACTCCCACTTCATTACACCTTAAATATCCTAGGAAAGAGAAAAGTGGATAAAGAAGTTGTGGTCCTCATGTACGATGGAATATCACTCAGCCATGAAATCAACGTCATAAGGCTAGTAGCAGCACGATGAGTGGATTTAGGTACGACGATTCTAAGTGAAATAAGTCACACAGAAAAAGACACTTATCATAAGAAATCACTTATAGAGGGAATGTAAAAACCGCTACACTTGAACTGAATTACAAAACAGAACAGAGTCACACGTTCAGAAAACACACTATGGCTGCTGAACGGGAAAGGTGAGGTGGGGTGATGCATAAAACAAGGGTTTCAAATTAGCTCAGATACCGTTCCATAAACCCAATATGTAGTAGACAAGACCTACTCCTTGCTCAGTGAACTGGACTCAACACCCCCTATTCACCGCACAAGAATATATCTGACTAGTAAGAATCTTCAAACCTATGTATTGATATCTCTCTGTAAGTGAGTCAAGGGGGTGTGAAGCGGCATAAACACAGCCGTGAAAAGCAGCTAAACCCCATTATAAAAATAAATTACTTTTCAAAACCCGTGAAACAAAGACAGTGAAAGGGAGAGAAATTCTTACAAAATTCGTTCAGAGGCTGTGATGCAACCTGGATTGACCATATCTAGACCGACAGCTGATTGAGACATAAGGGTGGACACTCTTGGGGCTCAGAGGTTTGGTGAGGTTGCATGAGCCAACGCAGACCCTTTCAAGTAATACTGCATGGTACCCATCCCATGGATCCCAAATCTCCAGGTTCAAGGGCATCTTCCTACGTCGAAAACATGCATGAGAAACCCAGAAGATGGTACACCGTGTGATCGGGAAAGGTTTCTAAAACGCACCTCATTTCTCATCTCCTTGGGCTCGGGTTTGCCATTCCAGCCGCTTTCCTAGCCATCTCCCTCCTTGGAGAATCAGCACCTTTAACCTCCTGTTCCGTACAGGTTGCAATTTGTCCTGAGGATGAACGGGAAGAGGGGGAACCAATGAGAGACTAGCTCTAGGGGTTGGGACAGGCACAGGTCACTCTATTTTCCCATCAGGAAGAAGAATTAACCACAAGCTCAGCCTGCCCCCCAGAACCAGAAGAGGGCCTGAAGCAATCCTGCACTTTTGCGGCCAGCTCCCAAAAAAGCGACTGGAAAAATGGAGCTCAGGGGCACTGCAATTCACAAACCTGCAGAGTTATAAATGATAACTCTCATCCACAAATAGATTGAGGGAAGGCAACGAAGAGGCTTTGAAAGCAAGGCAGAATTGCAGGAAACAGATTTCAGGAGGTAGATTCGAATCGCCTTGAAAGCACATGAAAAGCGGCAAAACGTGGACAATGATGCCCTTGGCCAAAAAGGGCGTATGCGTTTTTTCCTGAATATATTCAGGAAAAAACGCATACGCCCTTTTTGGCCAACCAAGCCACCTGGAAAGGCAAATCAGCGCTCCAAAGAAGTCTCGCTTCCCAGCAGGCAAAAGGGCCATGTGGAAAAAAGTGTCCAAACCAGAAATGCAGGACCAGCCATGGAGAAATGGGAGCCTTGCTACGCTGATGGGCGGGATGTAAATTGCCAACAGCCACTCTGGAGAAGTGTACGGTGTGTCCTGAAACATCTAAAAAACACAGCTTGGAGAGCATAGTGCACTTCCACTCCTGGGCGTATAAATTGGGAAAACTAAAAATCAGCAAGACACAGGCACCCCAAAGTTTAGGGCTGCTCTGTTGACAAGAACCCCCACTTCCTTACACCTTAAATATCCTAGGAAAGAAAAAAGTGGATAAAGAAGTTGTGGTCCTCATGTACAATGGAATATCACTCAGCCATGAAATCCACGTCATAAGGCTAGTAGCAGCACGATGAGTGGATTTAGGTACGACGATTCTAAGTGAAATAAGTCACACAGAAAAAGACACTTATCATAAGAAATCACTTATAGAGGGAATGTAAAAACCGCTACACTTGAACTGAATTACAAAACAGAACAGAGTCACACGTTCAGAAAACACACTATGGCTGCTGAACGGGAAAGGTGAGGTGGGGTGATGCATAAAACAAGGGTTTCAAATTAGCTCAGATACCGTTCCATAAACCCAATATGTAGTAGACAAGACCTACTCCTTGCTCAGTGAACTGGACTCAACACCCCCTATTCACCGCACAAGAATATATCTGACTAGTAAGAATATTCAAACCTATGTATTGATATCTCTCTGTAAGTGAGTCAAGGGGGTGTGAAGCGGCATAAACACAGCCGTGAAAAGCAGCTAAACCCCATTATAAAAATAAATTACTTTTCAAAACCCGTGAAACAAAGACAGTGAAAGGGAGAGAAATTCTTAAAAAATTCGTTCAGGGGCTGTGATGCAACCTGGATTGACCATATCTAGACCCACAGCTGATTGAGACATAAGGGTGGACACTCTTGGGGCTCAGAGGTTTGGTGAGGTTGCATGAGCCAACGCAGACCCTTTAAAGTAATACTGCATGGTACCCATCCCATGGGTCCCAAATCTCCAGGTTCAAGGGCATCTTCCTACGTCGAAAACATGCATGAGAAACCCAGAAGACGGTACACCGTGTGATCGGGAAAGGTTTCTAAAACGCACCTCATTTCTCATCTCCTTGGGCTCGGGTTTGCCATTCCAGCCGCTTTCCTAGCCATCTCCCTCCTTGGAGAATCAGCACCTTTAACCTCCTGTTCCGTACAGGTTGCAATTTGTCCTGAGGATGAACGGGAAGAGGGGGAACCAATGAGAGACTAGCTCTAGGGGTTGGGACAGGCACAGGTCACTCTATTTTCCCATCAGGAAGAAGAATTAACCACAAGCTCAGCCTGCCCCCCAGAACCAGAAGAGGGCCTGAAGCAATCCTGCACTTTTGCGGCCAGCTCCCAAAAAAGCGACTGGAAAAATGGAGCTCAGGGGCACTGCAATTCACAAACCTGCAGAGTTATAAATGATAACTCTCATCCACAAATAGATTGAGGGAAGGCAACGAAGAGGCTTTGAAAGCAATGCAGAATTGCAGGAAACAGATTTCAGGAGGTAGATTCGAATCGCCTTGAAAGCACATGAAAAGCGGCAAAACGTGGACAATGATGCCCTTGGCCAAAAAGGGCGTATGCGTTTTTTCCTGAATATATTCAGGAAAAAACGCATACGCCCTTTTTGGCCAACCAAGCCACCTGGAAAGGCAAATCAGCGCTCCAAAGAAGTCTCGCTTCCCAGCGGGGTAAAGGGCCATGCGGAAAAAAGTGTCCAAACCAGAAATGCAGGACCGGCCATGGAGAAATGGGAGCCTTGCTACGCTGATGGGCGGGATGTAAATTGCCAACAGTCACTCTGGAGAAGTGTACGGTGTGTCCTGAAACATCTAAAAAACACAGCTTGGAGAGCATAGGGCACTTCCACTCCTGGGCGTATAAATTGGGAAAACTAAAAATCAGCAAGACACAGGCACCCCAAAGTTTAGGGCTGCTCTGTTGACAAGAACCCCCACTTCCTTACACCTTAAATATCCTAGGAAAGAGAAAAGTGGATAAAGAAGTTGTGGTCCTCATGTACAATGGAATATCACTCAGCCATGAAATCCACGTCATAAGGCTAGTAGCAGCACGATGAGTGGATTTAGGTACGACGATTCTAAGTGAAATAAGTCACACAGAAAAAGACACTTATCATAAGAAATCACTTATAGAGGGAATGTAAAAACCGCTACACTTGAACTGAATTACAAAACAGAACAGAGTCACACGTTCAGAAAACACACTATGGCTGCTGAACGGGAAAGGTGAGGTGGGGTGATGCATAAAACAAGGGTTTCAAATTAGCTCAGATACCGTTCCATAAACCCAATATGTAGTAGACAAGACCTACTCCTTGCTCAGTGAACTGGACTCAACACCCCCTATTCACCGCACAAGAATATATCTGACTAGTAAGAATCTTCAAACCTATGTATTGATATCTCTCTGTAAGTGAGTCAAGGGGGTGTGAAGCGGCATAAACACAGCCGTGAAAAGCAGCTAAACCCCATTATAAAAATAAATTACTTTTCAAAACCCGTGAAACAAAGACAGTGAAAGAGAGAGAAATTCTTACAAAATTCGTTCAGGGGCTGTGATGCAACCTGGATTGACCATATCTAGACCCACAGCTGATTGAGACATAAGGGTGGACACTCTTGGGGCTGAGAGGTTTGGTGAGGTTGCATGAGCCAACGCAGACCCTTTAAAGTAATACTGCATGGTACCCATCCCATGGGTCCCAAATCTCCAGGTTCAAGGGCATCTTCCTACGTCGAAAACATGCATGAGAAACCCAGAAGACGGTACACCGTGTGATCGGGAAAGATTTCTAAAACGCACCTCATTTCTCATCTCCTTGTGCTCGGGTTCGCCATTCCAGCTGCTTTCCTAGCCATCTCCCTCCTTGGAGAATCAGCACCTTTAACCTCCTGTTCCGTACAGGTTGCAATTTGTCCTGAGGATGAACGGGAAGAGGGGGAACCAATGAGAGACGAGCTCTAGGGGTTGGGACAGGCACAGGTCACTCTATTTTCCCATCAGGGAGAAGAATTAACCACAAGCTCAGCCTGCCCCCCAGAACCAAAAGAGGGCCTGAAGCAATCCTGCACTTTTGCGGCCAGCTCCCAAAAAAGCGACTGGAAAAATGGAGATCAGGGGCACTGCAATTCACAAACCTGCAGAGTTATAAATGATAAATCTCGTCCACAAATATATTGAGGGAAGGCAACGAAGAGGCTTTGAAAGCAAGGCAGAATTGCAGGAAACAGATTTCAGGAGGTAGATTCGAATCGCCTTGAAAGCACATGAAAAGTGGCAAAACGTGGACAATGATGCCCTTGGCCAAAAAGGGCGTATGCGTTTTTTCCTGAATATATTCAGGAAAAAACGCATACGCCCTTTTTGGCCAACCAAGCCACCTGGAAAGGCAAATCAGCGCTCCAAAGAAGTCTCGCTTCCCAGCGGGCAAAAGGGCCATGCGGAAAAAAGGGTCCAAACCAGAAATGCAGGACCGGCCATGGAGAAATGGGAGCCTTGCTACGCTGATGGGCGGGATGTAAATTGCCAACAGCCACTCTGGAGAAGTGTACGGTGTGTCCTTAAACATCTAAAAAACACAGCTTGGAGAGCATAGGTCACTTCCACTCATGGGCGTTTAAATTGGGAAAACTAAAAATCAGCAAGACACAGGCACCCCAAAGTTTAGGGCTGCTCTGTTGACAAGAACCCCCACTTCATTACACCTTAAATATCCTAGGAAAGAGAAAAGTGGATAAAGAAGTTGTGGTCCTCATGTACAATGGAATATCACTCAGCCATGAAATCAACGTCATAAGGCTAGTAGCAGCATGATGACTGGATTTAGGTACGACGATTCTAAGTGAAATAAGTCACACAGAAAAAGACACTTATCATAAGAAATCACTTATAGAGGGAATGTAAAAACCGCTACACTTGAACTGAATTACAAAACAGAACAGAGTCACACGTTCAGAAAACACACTATGGCTGCTGAACGGGAAAGGTGAGGTGGGGTGATGCATAAAACAAGGGTTTCAAATTAGCTCAGATACCGTTCCATAAACCCAATATGTAGTAGACAAGACCTACTCCTTGCTCAGTGAACTGGACTCAACACCCCCTATTCACCGCACAAGAATATATCTGACTAGTAAGAATCTTCAAACCTATGTATTGATATCTCTCTGTAAGTGAGTCAAGGGGGTATAAAGTGGCATAAACACAGCCGTGAAAAGCAGCTAAACCCCATTATAAAAATAAATTACTTTTCAAAACCTGTGAAACAAAGACAGTGAAAGAGAGAGAAATTCTTACAAAATTCGTTCAGGGGCTGTGATGCAACCTGGATTGACCATATCTAGACCCACAGCTGATTGAGACATAAGGGTGGACACTCTTCGGGCTCAGAGGTTTGGTGAGGTTGCATGAGCCAACGCAGACCCTTTAAAGTAATACTGCATGGTACCCATCACATGGGTCCCAAATCTCCAGGTTCAAGGGCATCTTCCTACGTCGAAAACATGCATGAGAAACCCAGAAGATGGTACACCGTGTGATCGGGAAAGGTTTCTAAAACGCACCTCATTTCTCATCTCCTTGTGCTCGGGTTCGCCATTCCAGCCGCTTTCCTAGCCATCTCCCTCCTTAGAGAATCAGCACCTTTAACCTCCTGTTCTGTACAGGTTGCAATTTGTCCTGAGGATGAACGGGAAGAGGGGGAACCAATGAGAGACTAGCTCTAGGGGTTGGGACAGGCACAGGTCACTCTATTTTCCCATCAGGAAGAAGAATTAACCACAAGCTCAGCCTGCCCCCCAGAACCAGAAGAGGGCCTGTAGCAATCCTGCACTTTTGCGGCCAGCTCCCAAAAAAGCGACTGGAAAAATGGAGCTCAGGGGCACTGCAATTCACAAACCTGCAGAGTTATAAATGATAACTCTCATCCACAAATATATTGAGGGAAGGCAACGAAGAGGCTTTGAAAGCAAGGCAGAATTGCAGGAAACAGATTTCAGGAGGTAGATTCGAATCGCCTTGAAAGCACATGAAAAGCGGCAAAACGTGGACAATGATGCCCTTGGCCAAAAAGGGCGTATGCGTTTTTTCCTGAATATATTCAGGAAAAAACGCATACGCCCTTTTTGGCCAACCAAGCCACCTGGAAAGGCAAATCAGCGCTCCAAAGAAGTCTCGCTTCCCAGCAGGCAAAAGGGCCATGTGGAAAAAAGTGTCCAAACCAGAAATGCAGGACCAGCCATGGAGAAATGGGAGCCTTGCTACGCTGATGGGCGGGATGTAAATTGCCAACAGCCACTCTGGAGAAGTGTACGGTGTGTCCTGAAACATCTAAAAAACACAGCTTGGAGAGCATAGGGCACTTCCACTCCTGGGCGTATAAATTGGGAAAACTAAAAATCAGCAAGACACAGGCACCCCAAAGTTTAGGGCTGCTCTGTTGACAAGAACCCCCACTTCCTTACACCTTAAATATCCTAGGAAAGAGAAAAGTGGATAAAGAAGTTGTGGTCCTCATGTACAATGGAATATCACTCAGCCATGAAATCCACGTCATAAGGCTAGTAGCAGCACGATGAGTGGATTTAGGTACGACGATTCTAAGTGAAATAAGTCACACAGAAAAAGACACTTATCATAAGAAATCACTTATAGAGGGAATGTAAAAACCGCTACACTTGAACTGAATTACAAAACAGAACAGAGTCACACGTTCAGAAAACACACTATGGCTGCTGAACGGGAAAGGTGAGGTGGGGTGATGCATAAAACAAGGGTTTCAAATTAGCTCAGATACCGTTCCATAAACCCAATATGTAGTAGACAAGACCTACTCCTTGCTCAGTGAACTGGACTCAACACCCCCTATTCACCGCACAAGAATATATCTGACTAGTAAGAATCTTCAAACCTATGTATTGATATCTCTCTGTAAGTGAGTCAAGGGGGTGTGAAGCGGCATAAACACAGCCGTGAAAAGCAGCTAAACCCCATTATAAAAATAAATTACTTTTCAAAACCCGTGAAACAAAGACAGTGAAAGGGAGAGAAATTCTTACAAAATTCGTTCAGAGGCTGTGATGCAACCTGGATTGACCATATCTAGACCGACAGCTGATTGAGACATAAGGGTGGACACTCTTGGGGCTCAGAGGTTTGGTGAGGTTGCATGAGCCAACGCAGACCCTTTCAAGTAATACTGCATGGTACCCATCCCATGGATCCCAAATCTCCAGGTTCAAGGGCATCTTCCTACGTCGAAAACATGCATGAGAAACCCAGAAGATGGTACACCGTGTGATCGGGAAAGGTTTCTAAAACGCACCTCATTTCTCATCTCCTTGGGCTCGGGTTTGCCATTCCAGCCGCTTTCCTAGCCATCTCCCTCCTTGGAGAATCAGCACCTTTAACCTCCTCTTCCATACAGGTTGCAATTTGTCCTGAGGGTGAACGGCAAGAGGGGGAACCAATGAGAGACTAGCTCTAGGGGTTGGGACAGGCACAGGTCACTTTATTTTCCCATCAGGAAGAAGAATTAACCACAAGCTCAGCCTGCCCCCCAGAACCAGAAGAGGGCCTGAAGCAATCCTGCACTTTTGCGGCCAGCTCCCAAAAAAGCGACTGGAAAAATGGAGCTCAGGGGCACTGCAATTCACAAACCTGCAGAGTTATAAATGATAACTCTCGTCCACAAATATATTGAGGGAAGGCAACGAAGAGGCTTTGAAAGCAAGGCAGAATTGCAGGAAACAGATTTCAGGAGGTAGATTCGAATCGCCTTGAAAGCACATGAAAAGCGGCAAAACGTGGACAATGATGCCCTTGGCCAAAAAGGGCGTATGCGTTTTTTCCTGAATATATTCAGGAAAAAACGCATACGCCCTTTTTGGCCAACCAAGCCACCTGGAAAGGCAAATCAGCGCTCCAAAGAAGTCTGGCTTCCCAGCAGGCAAAAGGACCATGCGGAAAAAAGTGTCCTAACCAGAAATGCAGGACCGGCCATGGAGAAATGGGAGCCTTGCTACGCTGATGGGCGGGATGTAAATTGCCAACAGCCACTCTGGAGAAGTATACGGTGTGTCCTGAAACATCTAAAAAACACAGCTTGGAGAGCATAGGGCACTTCCACTCCTGGGCGTATAAATTGGGAAAACTAAAAATCAGCAAGACACAGGCACCCCAAAGCTTAGGGCTGCTATGTTGACAAGAACCCCCACTTCCTTACACCTTAAATATCCTAGGAAAGAGAAAAGTGGATAAAGAAGTTGTGGTCCTCATGTACAATGGAATATCACTCAGCCATGAAATCAACGTCATAAGGCTAGTAGCAGCACGATGAGTGGATTTAGGTACGACGATTCTAAGTGAAATAAGTCACACAGAAAAAGACACTTATCATAAGAAATCACTTATAGAGGGAATGTAAAAACCGCTACACTTGAACTGAATTACAAAACAGAACAGAGTCACACGTTCAGAAAACACACTATGGCTGCTGAACGGGAAAGGTGAGGTGGGGTGATGCATAAAACAAGGGTTTCAAATTAGCTCAGATACCGTTCCATAAACCCAATATGTAGTAGACAAGACCTACTCCTTGCTCAGTGAACTGGACTCAACACCCCCTATTCACCGCACAAGAATATATCTGACTAGTAAGAATCTTCAAACCTATGTATTGATATCTCTCTGTAAGTGAGTCAACGGGGTGTAAAGCGGCATAAACACAGCCGTGAAAAGCAGCTAAACCCCATTATAAAAATAAATTACTTTTCAAAACCCGTGAAACAAAGACAGTGAAAGAGGGAGAAATTCTTACAAAATTCGTTCAGGGGCTGTGATGCAACCTGGATTGACCATATCTAGACCCACAGCTGATTGAGACATAAGGGTGAACACTCTTGGGGCTCAGAGGTTTGGTGAGGTTACATGAGCCAACGCAGACCCTTTAAAGTAATACTGCATGGTACCCATCCCATGGGTCCCAAATCTCCAGGTTCAAGGGCATCTTCCTACGTAGAAAACATGCATGAGAAACCCAGAAGATGGTACACCGTGTGATCGGGAATGTTTTCTAAAACGCACCTCATTTCTCATCTCCTTGTGCTCGGGTTCGCCATTCCAGCCGCTTTCCTAGCCATCTCCCTCCTTGGAGAATCAGCACCTTTAACCTCCTGTTCCGTACAGGTTGCAATTTGTCCTGAGGATGAACGGCAAGAGGGGGAACCAATGAGAGACTAGCTCTAGGGGTTGGGACAGGCACAGGTCACTCTATTTTCCCATCAGGAAGAAGAATTAACCACAAGCTCAGCCTGCCCCCCAGAACCAGAAGAGGGCCTGAAGCAATCCTGCAATTTTGCGGCCAGCTCCCAAAAAAGCGACTGGAAAAATGGAGCTCAGGGGCACTGCAATTCACAAACCTGCAGAGTTATAAATGATAACTCTCATCCACAAATATATTGAGGGAAGGCAACGAAGAGGCTTTGAAAGCAAGGCAGAATTGCAGGAAACAGATTTCAGGAGGTAGATTCGAATCGCCTTGAAAGCACATGAAAAGCGGCAAAACGTGGACAATGATGCCCTTGGCCAAAAAGGGCGTATGCGTTTTTTCCTGAATATATTCAGGAAAAAACGCATACGCCCTTTTTGGCCAACCAAGCCACCTGGAAAGGCAAATCAGCGCTCCAAAGAAGTCTCGCATCCCAGCAGGCAAAAGGGCCATGTGGAAAAAAGTGTCCAAACCAGAAATGCAGGACCAGCCATGGAGAAATGGGAGCCTTGCTACGCTGATGGGCGGGATGTAAATTGCCAACAGCCACTCTGGAGAAGTGTACGGTGTGTCCTGAAACATCTAAAAAACACAGCTTGGAGAGCATAGGGCACTTCCACTCCTGGGCGTATAAATTGGGAAAACTAAAAATCAGCAAGACACAGGCACCCCAAAGTTTAGGGCTGCTCTGTTGACAAGAACCCCCACTTCCTTACACCTTAAATATCCTAGGAAAGAAAAAAGTGGATAAAGAAGTTGTGGTCCTCATGTACAATGGAATATCACTCAGCCATGAAATCCACGTCATAAGGCTAGTAGCAGCACGATGAGTGGATTTAGGTACGACGATTCTAAGTGAAATAAGTCACACAGAAAAAGACACTTATCATAAAAAATCACTTATAGAGGGAATGTAAAAACCGCTACACTTGAACTGAATTACAAAACAGAACAGAGTCACACGTTCAGAAAACACACTATGGCTGCTGAACGGGAAAGGTGAGGTGGGGTGATGCATAAAACAAGGGTTTCAAATTAGCTCAGATACCGTTCCATAAACCCAATATGTAATAGACAAGACCTACTCCTTGCTCAGTGAACTGGACTCAACACCCCCTATTCACCGCACAAGAATATATCTGACTAGTAAGAATCTTCAAACCTATGTATTGATGTCTCTCTGTAAGTGAGTCAAGGGCGTGTGAAGTGGCATAAACACAGCCGTGAAAAGCAGCTAAACCCCATTATAAAAATAAATTACTTTTCAAAACCCGTGAAACAAAGACAATGAAAGGGAGAGAAATTCTTACAAAATTCGTTCAGAGGCTGTGATGCAACCTGGATTGACCATATCTAGACCGACAGCTGATTGAGACATAAGGGTGGACACTCTTGGGGCTCAGAGGTTTGGTGAGGTTGCATGAGCCAACGCAGACCCTTTAAAGTAATACTGCATGGTACCCATCCCATGGGTCCCAAATCTCCAGGTTCAAGGGCATCTTCCTACGTCGAAAACATGCATGAGAAACCCAGAAGATGGTACACCGTGTGATCGGGAAAGGTTTCTAAAACGCACCTCATTTCTCATCTCCTTGTGCTCGGGTTCGCCATTCCAGCCGCTTTCCTAGCCATCTCCCTCCTTGGAGAATCAGCACCTTTAACCTCCTGTTCCGTACAGGTTGCAATTTGTCCTGAGGGTGAACGGCAAGAGGGGGAACCAATGAGAGACTAGCTCTAGGGGTTGGGACAGGCACAGGTCACTCTATTTTCCCATCAGGAAGAAGAATTAACCACAAGCTCAGCCTGCCCCCCAGAACCAGAAGAGGACCTGAAGCAATCCTGCAATTTGCGGCCAGCTCCAAAAAAGCGACTGGAAAAATGGAGCTCAGGGGCACTGCAATTCACAAACCTGCAGAGTTATAAATGATAACTCTCGTCCACAAATATATTGAGGGAAGGCAACGAAGAGGCTTTGAAAGCAAGGCAGAATTGCAGGAAACAGATTTCAGGAGGTAGATTCGAATCGCCTTGAAAGCACATGAAAAGCGGCAAAACGTGGACAATGATGCCCTTGGCCAAAAAGGGCGTATGCGTTTTTTCCTGAATATATTCAGGAAAAAACGCATACGCCCTTTTTGGCCAACCAAGCCACCTGGAAAGGCAAATCAGCGCTCCAAAGAAGTCTGGCTTCCCAGCGGGCAAAAGGGCCATGCGGAAAAAAGTGTCCAAACCAGAAATGCAGGACCGGCCACGGAGAAATGGGAGCCTTGCTACGCTGATGGGCGGGATGTAAATTGCCAACAGCCACTCTGCAGAAGTGTACGGTGTGTCCTGAAACATCTAAAAAACACAGCTTGGAGAGCATAGGGCACTTCCACTCATGGGCGTATAAATTGGGAAAACTAAAAATCAGCAAGACACAGGCACCCCAAAGTTTAGGGCTGCTCTGTTGACAAGAACCCCCACTTCATTACACCTTAAATATCCTAGGAAAGAGAAAAGTGGATAAAGAAGTTGTGGTCCTCATGTACAATGGAATATCACTCAGCCATGAAATCAACGTCATAAGGCTAGTAGCAGCACGATGAGTGGATTTAGGTACGACGATTCTAAGTGAAATAAGTGACACAGAAAAAGACACTTATCATAAGAAATCACTTATAGAGGCAATGTAAAAACCGCTACCCTTGAACTGAATTACAAAACAGAACAGAGTCACACGTTCAGAAAACACACTATGGCTGCTGAACGGGAAAGGTGAGGTGGGGTGATGCATAAAACAAGGGTTTCAAATTAGCTCAGATACCGTTCCATAAACCCAATATGTAGTAGACAAGACCTACTCCTTGCTCAGTGAACTGGACTCAACACCCCCTATTCACCGCACAAGAATATATCTGACTAGTAAGAATCTTCAAACCTATGTATTGATATCTCTCTGTAAGTGAGTCAAGGGGGTGTAAAGCGGCATAAACACAGCCGTGAAAAGCAGCTAAACCCCATTATAAAAATAAATTACTTTTCAAAACCCGTGAAACAAACACAGTGAAAGAGAGAGAAATTCTTACAAAATTCGTTCAGGGGCTGTGATGCAACCTGGATTGACCATATCTAGACCCACAGCTGATTGAGACATAAGGGTGGACACTCTTGGGGCTTAGAGGTTTGGTGAGGTTGCATGAGCCAACGCAGACCCTTTAAAGTAATACTGCATGGTACCCAACCCATGGGTCCCAAATCTCCAGGTTCAAGGGCATCTTCCTACGTCGAAAACATGCATGAGAAACCCAGAAGATGGTACACCGTGTGATCGGGAAAGGTTTCTAAAACGCACCTCATTTCTCATCTCCTTGTGCTCGGGTTCGCCATTCCAGCCGCTTTCCTAGCCATCTCCCTCCTTGGAGAATCAGCACCTTTAACCTCCTGTTCCGTACAGGTTTCAATTTGTCCTGAGGATGAACGGGAAGAGGGGGAACCAATGAGAGACTAGCTCTAGGGGTTGGGACAGGCACAGGTCACTCTATTTTCCCATCAGGAAGAAGAATTAACCACAAGCTCAGCCTGCCCCCCAGAACCAGAAGAGGACCTGAAGCAATCCTGCAATTTGCGGCCAGCTCCCAAAAAAGCGACTGGAAAAATGGAGCTCAGGGGCACTGCAATTCACAAACCTGCAGAGTTATAAATGATAACTCTCGTCCACAAATATATTGAGGGAAGGCAACGAAGAGGCTTTGAAAGCAAGGCAGAATTGCAGGAAACAGATTTCAGGAGGTAGATTCGAATCGCCTTGAAAGCACATGAAAAGCGGCAAAACGTGGACAATGATGCCCTTGGCCAAAAAGGGCGTATGCGTTTTTTCCTGAATATATTCAGGAAAAAACGCATACGCCCTTTTTGGCCAACCAAGCCACCTGGAAAGGCAAATCAGCGCTCCAAAGAAGTCTGGCTTCCCAGCGGGCAAAAGGGCCATGCGGAAAAAAGTGTCCAAACCAGAAATGCAGGACCGGCCACGGAGAAATGGGAGCCTTGCTACGCTGATGGGCGGGATGTAAATTGCCAACAGCCACTCTGCAGAAGTGTACGGTGTGTCCTGAAACATCTAAAAAACACAGCTTGGAGAGCATAGGGCACTTCCACTCATGGGCGTATAAATTGGGAAAACTAAAAATCAGCAAGACACAGGCACCCCAAAGTTTAGGGCTGCTCTGTTGACAAGAACCCCCACTTCATTACACCTTAAATATCCTAGGAAAGAGAAAAGTGGATAAAGAAGTTGTGGTCCTCATGTACAATGGAATATCACTCAGCCATGAAATCAACGTCATAAGGCTAGTAGCAGCACGATGAGTGGATTTAGGTACGACGATTCTAAGTGAAATAAGTCACACAGAAAAAGACACTTATCATAAGAAATCACTTATAGAGGGAATGTAAAAACCGCTACACTTGAACTGAATTACAAAACAGAACAGAGTCACACGTTCAGAAAACACACTATGGCTGCTGAACGGGAAAGGTGAGGTGGGGTGATGCATAAAACAAGGGTTTCAAATTAGCTCAGATACCGTTCCATAAACCCAATATGTAGTAGACAAGACCTACTCCTTGCTCAGTGAACTGGACTCAACACCCCCTATTCACCGCACAAGAATATATCTGACTAGTAAGAATCTTCAAACCTATGTATTGATATCTCTCTGTAAGTGAGTCAAGGGGGTGTAAAGCGGCATAAACACAGCCGTGAAAAGCAGCTAAACCCCATTATAAAAATAAATTACTTTTCAAAACCCGTGAAACAAAGACAGTGAAAGAGAGAGAAATTCTTACAAAATTCGTTCAGGGGCTGTGATGCAACCTGGATTGACCATATCTAGACCCACAGCTGATTGAGACATAAGGGTGGATACTCTTGGGGCTCAGAGGTTTGGTGAGGTTGCATGAGCCAACGCAGACCCTTTAAAGTAATACTGCATGGTACCCAACCCATGGGTCCCAAATCTCCAGGTTCAAGGGCATCTTCCTACGTCGAAAACATGCATGAGAAACCCAGAAGATGGTACACCGTGTGATCGGGAAAGGTTTCTAAAACGCACCTCATTTCTCATCTCCTTGTGCTCGGGTTCGCCATTCCAGCCGCTTTACTAGCCATCTCCCTCCTTGTAGAATCAGCACCTTTAACCTCCTCTTCCATACAGGTTGCAATTTGTCCTGAGGGTGAACGGCAAGAGGGGGAACCAATGAGAGACTAGCTCTAGGGGTTGGGACAGGCACAGGTCACTCTATTTTCCCATCAGGAAGAAGAATTAACCACAAGCTCAGCCTGCCCCCCAGAACCAGAAGAGGGCCTGAAGCAATCCTGCACTTTTGCGGCCAGCTCCCAAAAAAGCGACTGGAAAAATGGAGCTCAGGGGCACTGCAATTCACAAACCTGCAGAGTTATAAATGATAACTCTCGTCCACAAATATATTGAGGGAAGGCAACGAAGAGGCTTTGAAAGCAAGGCAGAATTGCAGGAAACAGATTTCAGGAGGTAGATTCGAATCGCCTTGAAAGCACATGAAAAGCGGCAAAACGTGGACAATGATGCCCTTGGCCAAAAAGGGCGTATGCGTTTTTTCCTGAATATATTCAGGAAAAAACGCATACGCCCTTTTTGGCCAACCAAGCCACCTGGAAAGGCAAATCAGCGCTCCAAAGAAGTCTGGCTTCCCAACGGGTAAAAGGGCCATGCGGAAAAAAGTTTCCAAACCAGAAATGCAGGACCGGCCATGGAGAAATGGGAGCCTTGCTACGCTGATGGGCGGGATGTAAATTGCCAACAGCCACTCTGGAAAAGTGTACGGTGTGTCCTGAAACATCTAAGAAACACAGCTTGGAGAGCATAGGGCACTTCCACTCCTGGGCGTATAAATTGGGAAAACTAAAAATCAGCAAGACACAGGCACCCCAAAGCTTAGGGCTGCTATGTTGACAAGAACCCCCACTTCATTACACCTTAAATATCCTAGGAAAGAGAAAAGTGGATAAAGAAGTTGTGGTCCTCATGTACAATGGAATATCACTCAGCCATGAAATCCACGTCATAAGGCTAGTAGCAGCACGATGAGTGGATTTAGGTACGACGATTCTAAGTGAAATAAGTCACACAGAAAAAGACACTTATCATAAGAAATCACTTATAGAGGGAATGTAAAAACCGCTACACTTGAACTGAATTACAAAACAGAACAGAGTCACACGTTCAGAAAACACACTATGGCTGCTGAACGGGAAAGGTGAGGTGGGCTGATGCATAAAACAAGGGTTTCAAATTAGCTCAGATACCGTTCCATAAACCCAATATGTAGTAGACAAGACCTACTCCTGGCTCAGTGAACTGGACTCAACACCCCCTGTTCACCGCACAAGAATATATCTGACTAGTAAGAATCTTCAAACCTATGTATTGATATCTCTCTGTAAGTGAGTCAAGGGGGTGTAAAGCGGCCTAAACACAGGCGTGAAAAGCAGCTAAACCCCATTATAAAAATAAATTACTTTTCAAAACCCGTGAAACAAAGACAATGAAAGAGAGAGAAATTCTTACAAAATTCGTTCAGGGGCTGTGATGCAACCTGGATTGACCATATCTAGACCCACAGCTGATTGAGACATAAGGGTGGACACTCTTGGGGCTCAGAGGTTTGGTGAGGTTGCATGAGCCAACACAGACCCTTTAAAGTAATACTTCATGGTACCCATTCCATGGGTCCCAAATCTCCAGGTTCAAGGGCATCTTCCTACGACGAAAACATGAATGAGAAACCCAGAAGATGGTACACCGTGTGATCGGGAAAGGTTTCTAAAACGCACCTCATTTCTCATCTCCTTGTGCTCGGGTTCGCCATTCCAGCCGCTTTCCTAGCCATCTCCCTCCTTGGAGAATCAGCACCTTTAACCTCCTGTTCCGTACAGGTTTCAATTTGTCCTGAGGATGAACGGGAAGAGGGGGAACCAATGAGAGACTAG
This sequence comes from Balaenoptera acutorostrata, assembly GCF_949987535.1. NCBI lineage: Eukaryota > Metazoa > Chordata > Mammalia > Artiodactyla > Balaenopteridae > Balaenoptera > Balaenoptera acutorostrata. The sequence continues at coordinate 59,239 of NC_080067.1, forward strand.
CTCTAGGGGTTGGGACAGGCACAGGTCACTCTATTTTCCCATCAGGAAGAAGAATTAACCACAAGCTCAGCCTGCCCCCCAGAACCAGAAGAGGACCTGAAGCAATCCTGCAATTTGCGGCCAGCTCCCAAAAAAGCGACTGGAAAAATGGAGCTCAGGGGCACTGCAATTCACAAACCTGCAGAGTTATAAATGATAACTCTCGTCCACAAATATATTGAGGGAAGGCAACGAAGAGGCTTTGAAAGCAAGGCAGAATTGCAGGAAACAGATTTCAGGAGGTAGATTCGAATCGCCTTGAAAGCACATGAAAAGCGGCAAAACGTGGACAATGATGCCCTTGGCCAAAAAGGGCGTATGCGTTTTTTCCTGAATATATTCAGGAAAAAACGCATACGCCCTTTTTGGCCAACCAAGCCACCTGGAAAGGCAAATCAGCGCTCCAAAGAAGTCTGGCTTCCCAGCGGGCAAAAGGGCCATGCGGAAAAAAGTGTCCAAACCAGAAATGCAGGACCGGCCACGGAGAAATGGGAGCCTTGCTACGCTGATGGGCGGGATGTAAATTGCCAACAGCCACTCTGCAGAAGTGTACGGTGTGTCCTGAAACATCTAAAAAACACAGCTTGGAGAGCATAGGGCACTTCCACTCATGGGCGTATAAATTGGGAAAACTAAAAATCAGCAAGACACAGGCACCCCAAAGTTTAGGGCTGCTCTGTTGACAAGAACCCCCACTTCATTACACCTTAAATATCCTAGGAAAGAGAAAAGTGGATAAAGAAGTTGTGGTCCTCATGTACAATGGAATATCACTCAGCCATGAAATCAACGTCATAAGGCTAGTAGCAGCACGATGAGTGGATTTAGGTACGACGATTCTAAGTGAAATAAGTCACACAGAAAAAGACACTTATCATAAGAAATCACTTATAGAGGGAATGTAAAAACCGCTACACTTGAACTGAATTACAAAACAGAACAGAGTCACACGTTCAGAAAACACACTATGGCTGCTGAACGGGAAAGGTGAGGTGGGGTGATGCATAAAACAAGGGTTTCAAATTAGCTCAGATACCGTTCCATAAACCCAATATGTAGTAGACAAGACCTACTCCTTGCTCAGTGAACTGGACTCAACACCCCCTATTCACCGCACAAGAATATATCTGACTAGTAAGAATCTTCAAACCTATGTATTGATATCTCTCTGTAAGTGAGTCAAGGGGGTGTAAAGCGGCATAAACACAGCCGTGAAAAGCAGCTAAACCCCATTATAAAAATAAATTACTTTTCAAAACCCGTGAAACAAAGACAGTGAAAGAGAGAGAAATTCTTACAAAATTCGTTCAGGGGCTGTGATGCAACCTGGATTGACCATATCTAGACCCACAGCTGATTGAGACATAAGGGTGGATACTCTTGGGGCTCAGAGGTTTGGTGAGGTTGCATGAGCCAACGCAGACCCTTTAAAGTAATACTGCATGGTACCCAACCCATGGGTCCCAAATCTCCAGGTTCAAGGGCATCTTCCTACGACGAAAACATGAATGAGAAACCCAGAAGATGGTACACCGTGTGATCGGGAAAGGTTTCTAAAACGCACCTCATTTCTCATCTCCTTGTGCTCGGGTTCGCCATTCCAGCCGCTTTCCTAGCCATCTCCCTCCTTGGAGAATCAGCACCTTTAACCTCCTGTTCCGTACAGGTTTCAATTTGTCCTGAGGATGAACGGGAAGAGGGGGAACCAATGAGAGACTAGCTCTAGGGGTTGGGACAGGCACAGGTCACTCTATTTTCCCATCAGGAAGAAGAATTAACCACAAGCTCAGCCTGCCCCCCAGAACCAGAAGAGGACCTGAAGCAATCCTGCAATTTGCGGCCAGCTCCCAAAAAAGCGACTGGAAAAATGGAGCTCAGGGGCACTGCAATTCACAAACCTGCAGAGTTATAAATGATAACTCTCGTCCACAAATATATTGAGGGAAGGCAACGAAGAGGCTTTGAAAGCAAGGCAGAATTGCAGGAAACAGATTTCAGGAGGTAGATTCGAATCGCCTTGAAAGCACATGAAAAGCGGCAAAACGTGGACAATGATGCCCTTGGCCAAAAAGGGCGTATGCGTTTTTTCCTGAATATATTCAGGAAAAAACGCATACGCCCTTTTTGGCCAACCAAGCCACCTGGAAAGGCAAATCAGCGCTCCAAAGAAGTCTGGCTTCCCAGCGGGCAAAAGGGCCATGCGGAAAAAAGTGTCCAAACCAGAAATGCAGGACCGGCCACGGAGAAATGGGAGCCTTGCTACGCTGATGGGCGGGATGTAAATTGCCAACAGCCACTCTGCAGAAGTGTACGGTGTGTCCTGAAACATCTAAAAAACACAGCTTGGAGAGCATAGGGCACTTCCACTCATGGGCGTATAAATTGGGAAAACTAAAAATCAGCAAGACACAGGCACCCCAAAGTTTAGGGCTGCTCTGTTGACAAGAACCCCCACTTCATTACACCTTAAATATCCTAGGAAAGAGAAAAGTGGATAAAGAAGTTGTGGTCCTCATGTACAATGGAATATCACTCAGCCATGAAATCAACGTCATAAGGCTAGTAGCAGCACGATGAGTGGATTTAGGTACGACGATTCTAAGTGAAATAAGTCACACAGAAAAAGACACTTATCATAAGAAATCACTTATAGAGGGAATGTAAAAACCGCTACACTTGAACTGAATTACAAAACAGAACAGAGTCACACGTTCAGAAAACACACTATGGCTGCTGAACGGGAAAGGTGAGGTGGGGTGATGCATAAAACAAGGGTTTCAAATTAGCTCAGATACCGTTCCATAAACCCAATATGTAGTAGACAAGACCTACTCCTTGCTCAGTGAACTGGACTCAACACCCCCTATTCACCGCACAAGAATATATCTGACTAGTAAGAATCTTCAAACCTATGTATTGATATCTCTCTGTAAGTGAGTCAAGGGGGTGTAAAGCGGCATAAACACAGCCGTGAAAAGCAGCTAAACCCCATTATAAAAATAAATTACTTTTCAAAACCCGTGAAACAAAGACAGTGAAAGAGAGAGAAATTCTTACAAAATTCGTTCAGGGGCTGTGATGCAACCTGGATTGACCATATCTAGACCCACAGCTGATTGAGACATAAGGGTGGATACTCTTGGGGCTCAGAGGTTTGGTGAGGTTGCATGAGCCAACGCAGACCCTTTAAAGTAATACTGCATGGTACCCAACCCATGGGTCCCAAATCTCCAGGTTCAAGGGCATCTTCCTACGTCGAAAACATGCATGAGAAACCCAGAAGATGGTACACCGTGTGATCGGGAAAGGTTTCTAAAACGCACCTCATTTCTCATCTCCTTGTGCTCGGGTTCGCCATTCCAGCCGCTTTACTAGCCATCTCCCTCCTTGTAGAATCAGCACCTTTAACCTCCTCTTCCATACAGGTTGCAATTTGTCCTGAGGGTGAACGGCAAGAGGGGGAACCAATGAGAGACTAGCTCTAGGGGTTGGGACAGGCACAGGTCACTCTATTTTCCCATCAGGAAGAAGAATTAACCACAAGCTCAGCCTGCCCCCCAGAACCAGAAGAGGGCCTGAAGCAATCCTGCACTTTTGCGGCCAGCTCCCAAAAAAGCGACTGGAAAAATGGAGCTCAGGGGCACTGCAATTCACAAACCTGCAGAGTTATAAATGATAACTCTCGTCCACAAATATATTGAGGGAAGGCAACGAAGAGGCTTTGAAAGCAAGGCAGAATTGCAGGAAACAGATTTCAGGAGGTAGATTCGAATCGCCTTGAAAGCACATGAAAAGCGGCAAAACGTGGACAATGATGCCCTTGGCCAAAAAGGGCGTATGCGTTTTTTCCTGAATATATTCAGGAAAAAACGCATACGCCCTTTTTGGCCAACCAAGCCACCTGGAAAGGCAAATCAGCGCTCCAAAGAAGTCTGGCTTCCCAACGGGTAAAAGGGCCATGCGGAAAAAAGTTTCCAAACCAGAAATGCAGGACCGGCCATGGAGAAATGGGAGCCTTGCTACGCTGATGGGCGGGATGTAAATTGCCAACAGCCACTCTGGAAAAGTGTACGGTGTGTCCTGAAACATCTAAGAAACACAGCTTGGAGAGCATAGGGCACTTCCACTCCTGGGCGTATAAATTGGGAAAACTAAAAATCAGCAAGACACAGGCACCCCAAAGCTTAGGGCTGCTATGTTGACAAGAACCCCCACTTCCTTACACCTTAAATATCCTAGGAAAGAGAAAAGTGGATAAAGAAGTTGTGGTCCTCATGTACAATGGAATATCACTCAGCCATGAAATCAACGTCATAAGGCTAGTAGCAGCACGATGAGTGGATTTAGGTACGACGATTCTAAGTGAAATAAGTCACACAGAAAAAGACACTTATCATAAGAAATCACTTATAGAGGGAATGTAAAAACCGCTACACTTGAACTGAATTACAAAACAGAACAGAGTCACACGTTCAGAAAACACACTATGGCTGCTGAACGGGAAAGGTGAGGTGGGGTGATGCATAAAACAAGGGTTTCAAATTAGCTCAGATACCGTTCCATAAACCCAATATGTAGTAGACAAGACCTACTCCTTGCTCAGTGAACTGGACTCAACACCCCCTATTCACCGCACAAGAATATATCTGACTAGTAAGAATCTTCAAACCTATGTATTGATATCTCTCTGTAAGTGAGTCAAGGGGGTGTAAAGCGGCATAAACACAGCCGTGAAAAGCAGCTAAACCCCATTATAAAAATAAATTACTTTTCAAAACCCGTGAAACAAAGACAGTGAAAGAGAGAGAAATTCTTACAAAATTCGTTCAGGGGCTGTGATGCAACCTGGATTGACCATATCTAGACCCACAGCTGATTGAGACATAAGGGTGGACACTCTTGGGGCTCAGAGGTTTGGTGAGGTTGCATGAGCCAACACAGACCCTTTAAAGTAATACTTCATGGTACCCATTCCATGGGTCCCAAATCTCCAGGTTCAAGGGCATCTTCCTACGACGAAAACATGAATGAGAAACCCAGAAGATGGTACACCGTGTGATCGGGAAAGGTTTCTAAAACGCACCTCATTTCTCATCTCCTTGTGCTCGGGTTCGCCATTCAAGCTGCTTTCCTAGCCATCTCCCTCCTTGGAGAATCAGCACCTTTAACCTCCTGTTCCGTACAGGTTTCAATTTGTCCTGAGGATGAACGGGAAGAGGGGGAACCAATGAGAGACTAGCTCTAGGGGTTGGGACAGGCACAGGTCACTCTATTTTCCCATCAGGAAGAAGAATTAACCACAAGCTCAGCCTGCCCCCCAGAACCAGAAGAGGACCTGAAGCAATCCTGCAATTTGCGGCCAGCTCCCAAAAAAGCGACTGGAAAAATGGAGCTCAGGGGCACTGCAATTCACAAACCTGCAGAGTTATAAATGATAACTCTCGTCCACAAATATATTGAGGGAAGGCAACGAAGAGGCTTTGAAAGCAAGGCAGAATTGCAGGAAACAGATTTCAGGAGGTAGATTCGAATCGCCTTGAAAGCACATGAAAAGCGGCAAAACGTGGACAATGATGCCCTTGGCCAAAAAGGGCGTATGCGTTTTTTCCTGAATATATTCAGGAAAAAACGCATACGCCCTTTTTGGCCAACCAAGCCACCTGGAAAGGCAAATCAGCGCTCCAAAGAAGTCTGGCTTCCCAGCGGGCAAAAGGGCCATGCGGAAAAAAGTGTCCAAACCAGAAATGCAGGACCGGCCACGGAGAAATGGGAGCCTTGCTACGCTGATGGGCGGGATGTAAATTGCCAACAGCCACTCTGCAGAAGTGTACGGTGTGTCCTGAAACATCTAAAAAACACAGCTTGGAGAGCATAGGGCACTTCCACTCATGGGCGTATAAATTGGGAAAACTAAAAATCAGCAAGACACAGGCACCCCAAAGTTTAGGGCTGCTCTGTTGACAAGAACCCCCACTTCATTACACCTTAAATATCCTAGGAAAGAGAAAAGTGGATAAAGAAGTTGTGGTCCTCATGTACAATGGAATATCACTCAGCCATGAAATCAACGTCATAAGGCTAGTAGCAGCACGATGAGTGGATTTAGGTACGACGATTCTAAGTGAAATAAGTCACACAGAAAAAGACACTTATCATAAGAAATCACTTATAGAGGGAATGTAAAAACCGCTACACTTGAACTGAATTACAAAACAGAACAGAGTCACACGTTCAGAAAACACACTATGGCTGCTGAACGGGAAAGGTGAGGTGGGGTGATGCATAAAACAAGGGTTTCAAATTAGCTCAGATACCGTTCCATAAACCCAATATGTAGTAGACAAGACCTACTCCTTGCTCAGTGAACTGGACTCAACACCCCCTATTCACCGCACAAGAATATATCTGACTAGTAAGAATCTTCAAACCTATGTATTGATATCTCTCTGTAAGTGAGTCAAGGGGGTGTAAAGCGGCATAAACACAGCCGTGAAAAGCAGCTAAACCCCATTATAAAAATAAATTACTTTTCAAAACCCGTGAAACAAAGACAGTGAAAGAGAGAGAAATTCTTACAAAATTCGTTCAGGGGCTGTGATGCAACCTGGATTGACCATATCTAGACCCACAGCTGATTGAGACATAAGGGTGGATACTCTTGGGGCTCAGAGGTTTGGTGAGGTTGCATGAGCCAACGCAGACCCTTTAAAGTAATACTGCATGGTACCCAACCCATGGGTCCCAAATCTCCAGGTTCAAGGGCATCTTCCTACGACGAAAACATGAATGAGAAACCCAGAAGATGGTACACCGTGTGATCGGGAAAGGTTTCTAAAACGCACCTCATTTCTCATCTCCTTGTGCTCGGGTTCGCCATTCCAGCCGCTTTCCTAGCCATCTCCCTCCTTGGAGAATCAGCACCTTTAACCTCCTGTTCCGTACAGGTTTCAATTTGTCCTGAGGATGAACGGGAAGAGGGGGAACCAATGAGAGACTAGCTCTAGGGGTTGGGACAGGCACAGGTCACTCTATTTTCCCATCAGGAAGAAGAATTAACCACAAGCTCAGCCTGCCCCCCAGAACCAGAAGAGGACCTGAAGCAATCCTGCAATTTGCGGCCAGCTCCCAAAAAAGCGACTGGAAAAATGGAGCTCAGGGGCACTGCAATTCACAAACCTGCAGAGTTATAAATGATAACTCTCGTCCACAAATATATTGAGGGAAGGCAACGAAGAGGCTTTGAAAGCAAGGCAGAATTGCAGGAAACAGATTTCAGGAGGTAGATTCGAATCGCCTTGAAAGCACATGAAAAGCGGCAAAACGTGGACAATGATGCCCTTGGCCAAAAAGGGCGTATGCGTTTTTTCCTGAATATATTCAGGAAAAAACGCATACGCCCTTTTTGGCCAACCAAGCCACCTGGAAAGGCAAATCAGCGCTCCAAAGAAGTCTGGCTTCCCAGCGGGCAAAAGGGCCATGCGGAAAAAAGTGTCCAAACCAGAAATGCAGGACCGGCCACGGAGAAATGGGAGCCTTGCTACGCTGATGGGCGGGATGTAAATTGCCAACAGCCACTCTGCAGAAGTGTACGGTGTGTCCTGAAACATCTAAAAAACACAGCTTGGAGAGCATAGGGCACTTCCACTCATGGGCGTATAAATTGGGAAAACTAAAAATCAGCAAGACACAGGCACCCCAAAGTTTAGGGCTGCTCTGTTGACAAGAACCCCCACTTCATTACACCTTAAATATCCTAGGAAAGAGAAAAGTGGATAAAGAAGTTGTGGTCCTCATGTACAATGGAATATCACTCAGCCATGAAATCAACGTCATAAGGCTAGTAGCAGCACGATGAGTGGATTTAGGTACGACGATTCTAAGTGAAATAAGTCACACAGAAAAAGACACTTATCATAAGAAATCACTTATAGAGGGAATGTAAAAACCGCTACACTTGAACTGAATTACAAAACAGAACAGAGTCACACGTTCAGAAAACACACTATGGCTGCTGAACGGGAAAGGTGAGGTGGGGTGATGCATAAAACAAGGGTTGCAAATTAGCTCAGATACCGTTCCATAAACCCAATATGTAGTAGACAAGACCTACTCCTTGCTCAGTGAACTGGACTCAACACCCCCTATTCACCGCACAAGAATATATCTGACTAGTAAGAATCTTCAAACCTATGTATTGATATCTCTCTGTAAGTGAGTCAAGGGGTTGTAAAGCGGCATAAACACAGCCGTGAAAAGCAGCTAAACCCCATTATAAAAATAAATTACTTTTCAAAACCCGTGAAACAAAGACAGTGAAAGAGAGAGAAATTCTTACAAAATTCGTTCAGGGGCTGTGATGCAACCTGGATTGACCATATCTAGACCCACAGCTGATTGAGACATAAGGGTGGATACTCTTGGGGCTCAGAGGTTTGGTGAGGTTGCATGAGCCAACGCAGACCCTTTAAAGTAATACTGCATGGTACCCAACCCATGGGTCCCAAATCTCCAGGTTCAAGGGCATCTTCCTACGTCGAAAACATGCATGAGAAACCCAGAAGATGGTACACCGTGTGATCGGGAAAGGTTTCTAAAACGCACCTCATTTCTCATCTCCTTGTGCTCGGGTTCGCCATTCCAGCCGCTTTACTAGCCATCTCCCTCCTTGTAGAATCAGCACCTTTAACCTCCTCTTCCATACAGGTTGCAATTTGTCCTGAGGGTGAACGGCAAGAGGGGGAACCAATGAGAGACTAGCTCTAGGGGTTGGGACAGGCACAGGTCACTCTATTTTCCCATCAGGAAGAAGAATTAACCACAAGCTCAGCCTGCCCCCCAGAACCAGAAGAGGGCCTGAAGCAATCCTGCACTTTTGCGGCCAGCTCCCAAAAAAGCGACTGGAAAAATGGAGCTCAGGGGCACTGCAATTCACAAACCTGCAGAGTTATAAATGATAACTCTCGTCCACAAATATATTGAGGGAAGGCAACGAAGAGGCTTTGAAAGCAAGGCAGAATTGCAGGAAACAGATTTCAGGAGGTAGATTCGAATCGCCTTGAAAGCACATGAAAAGCGGCAAAACGTGGACAATGATGCCCTTGGCCAAAAAGGGCGTATGCGTTTTTTCCTGAATATATTCAGGAAAAAACGCATACGCCCTTTTTGGCCAACCAAGCCACCTGGAAAGGCAAATCAGCGCTCCAAAGAAGTCTGGCTTCCCAACGGGTAAAAGGGCCATGCGGAAAAAAGTGTCCAAACCAGAAATGCAGGACCGGCCATGGAGAAATGGGAGCCTTGCTACGCTGATGGGCGGGATGTAAATTGCCAACAGCCACTCTGGAGAAGTGTACGGTGTGTCCTGAAACATCTAAGAAACACAGCTTGGAGAGCATAGGGCACTTCCACTCCTGGGCGTATAAATTGGGAAAACTAAAAATCAGCAAGACACAGGCACCCCAAAGCTTAGGGCTGCTATGTTGACAAGAACCCCCACTTCCTTACACCTTAAATATCCTAGGAAAGAGAAAAGTGGATAAAGAAGTTGTGGTCCTCATGTACAATGGAATATCACTCAGCCATGAAATCAACGTCATAAGGCTAGTAGCAGCACGATGAGTGGATTTAGGTTCGACGATTCTAAGTGAAATAAGTCACACAGAAAAAGACACTTATCATAAGAAATCACTTATAGAGGGAATGTAAAAACCGCTACACTTGAACTGAATTACAAAACAGAACAGAGTCACACGTTCAGAAAACACACTATGGCTGCTGAACGGGAAAGGTGAGGTGGGGTGATGCATAAAACAAGGGTTTCAAATTAGCTCAGATACCGTTCCATAAACCCAATATGTAGTAGACAAGACCTACTCCTTGCTCAGTGAACTGGACTCAACACCCCCTATTCACCGCACAAGAATATATCTGACTAGTAAGAATCTTCAAACCTATGTATTGATATCTCTCTGTAAGTGAGTCAAGGGGGTGTAAAGCGGCATAAACACAGCCGTGAAAAGCAGCTAAACCCCATTATAAAAATAAATTACTTTTCAAAACCCGTGAAACAAAGACAGTGAAAGAGAGAGAAATTCTTACAAAATTCGTTCAGGGGCTGTGATGCAACCTGGATTGACCATATCTAGACCCACAGCTGATTGAGACATAAGGGTGGACACTCTTGGGGCTCAGAGGTTTGGTGAGGTTGCATGAGCCAACGCAGACCCTTTAAAGTAATACTGCATGGTACCCAACCCATGGGTCCCAAATCTCCAGGTTCAAGGGCATCTTCCTACGTCGAAAACATGCATGAGAAACCCAGAAGATGGTACACCGTGTGATCGGGAAAGGTTTCTAAAACGCACCTCATTTCTCATCTCCTTGTGCTCGGGTTCGCCATTCCAGCCGCTTTACTAGCCATCTCCCTCCTTGTAGAATCAGCACCTTTAACCTCCTCTTCCATACAGGTTGCAATTTGTCCTGAGGGTGAACGGCAAGAGGGGGAACCAATGAGAGACTAGCTCTAGGGGTTGGGACAGGCACAGGTCACTCTATTTTCCCATCAGGAAGAAGAATTAACCACAATCTCAGCCTGCCCCCCAGAACCAGAAGAGGGCCTGAAGCAATCCTGCACTTTTGCGGCCAGCTCCCAAAAAAGCGACTGGAAAAATGGAGCTCAGGGGCACTGCAATTCACAAACCTGCAGAGTTATAAATGATAACTCTCGTCCACAAATATATTGAGGGAAGGCAACGAAGAGGCTTTGAAAGCAAGGCAGAATTGCAGGAAACAGATTTCAGGAGGTAGATTCGAATCGCCTTGAAAGCACATGAAAAGCGGCAAAACGTGGACAATGATGCCCTTGGCCAAAAAGGGCGTATGCGTTTTTTCCTGAATATATTCAGGAAAAAACGCATACGCCCTTTTTGGCCAACCAAGCCACCTGGAAAGGCAAATCAGCGCTCCAAAGAAGTCTGGCTTCCCAACGGGTAAAAGGGCCATGCGGAAAAAAGTTTCCAAACCAGAAATGCAGGACCGGCCATGGAGAAATGGGAGCCTTGCTACGCTGATGGGCGGGATGTAAATTGCCAACAGCCACTCTGGAGAAGTGTACGGTGTGTCCTGAAACATCTAAGAAACACAGCTTGGAGAGCATAGGGCACTTCCACTCCTGGGTGTATAAATTGGGAAAACTAAAAATCAGCAAGACACAGGCACCCCAAAGCTTAGGGCTGCTATGTTGACAAGAACCCCCACTTCCTTACACCTTAAATAATCTAGGAAAGAGAAAAGTGGATAAAGAAGTTGTGGTCCTCATGTACAATGGAATATCACTCAGCCATGAAATCAACGTCATAAGGCTAGTAGCAGCACGATGAGTGGATTTAGGTACGACGATTCTAAGTGAAATAAGTCACACAGAAAAAGACACTTATCATAAGAAATCACTTATAGAGGGAATGTAAAAACCGCTACACTTGAACTGAATTACAAAACAGAACAGAGTCACACGTTCAGAAAACACACTATGGCTGCTGAACGGGAAAGGTGAGGTGGGGTGATGCATAAAACAAGGGTTTCAAATTAGCTCAGATACCGTTCCATAAACCCAATATGTAGTAGACAAGACCTACTCCTTTCTCAGTGAACTGGACTCAACACCCCCTATTCACCGCACAAGAATATATCTGACTAGTAAGAATCTTCAAACCTATGTATTGATATCTCTCTGTAAGTGAGTCAAGGGGGTGTAAAGCGGCATAAACACAGCCGTGAAAAGCAGCTAAACCCCATTATGAAAATAAATTACTTTTCAAAACCCGTGAAACAAAGACAGTGAAAGCGAGAGAAATTCTTACAAATTTCGTTCAGGGGGTGTGATGCAACCTGGATTGACCATATCTAGACCCACAGCTGATTGAGACATAAGGGTGGACACTCTTGGGGCTCAGAGGTTTGGTGAGGTTGCATGAGCCAACGCAGACCCTTTAAAGTAATACTGCATGGTACCCATCCCATGGGTCCCAAATCTCCAGGTTCAAGGGCATCTTCCTACGTCGAAAACATGCATGAGAAACCCAGAAGATGGTACACCGTGTGATCGGGAAAGGTTTCTAAAACGCACCTCATTTCTCATCTCCTTGTGCTCGGGTTCGCCATTCCAGCCGCTTTCCTAGCCATCTCCCTCCTTGGAGAATCAGCACCTTTAACCTCCTGTTCCGTACAGGTTGCAATTTGTCCTGAGGATGAACGGGAAGAGGGAGAACCAATGAGAGACTAGCTCTAGGGGTTGGGACAGGCACAGGTCACTCTATTTTCCCATCAGGAAGAAGAATTAACCACAAGCTCAGCCTGCCCCCCAGAACCAGAAGAGGGCCTGAAGCAATCCTGCACTTTTGCGGCCAGCTCCCAAAACAGCGACTGGAAAAATGGAGCTCAGGGGCACTGCAATTCACAAACCTGCAGAGTTATAAATGATAACTCTCGTCCACAAATATATTGAGGGAAGGCAACGAAGAGGCTTTGAAAGCAAGGGAGAATTGCAGGAAACAGATTTCAGGAGGTAGATTCGAATCGTCTTGAAAGCACATGAAAAGCGGCAAAACGTGGACAATGATGCCCTTGGCCAAAAAGGGCGTATGCGTTTTTTCCTGAATATATTCAGGAAAAAACGCATACGCCCTTTTTGGCCAACCAAGCCACCTGGAAAGGCAAATCAGCGCTCCAAAGAAGTCTCGCTTCCCAGCAGGCAAAAGGGCCATGCGGAAAAAAGTGTCCAAACCAGAAATGCAGGACTGGCCATGGAGAAATGGGAGCCTTGCTACGCTGATGGGCGGGATGTAAATTGCCAACAGCCACTCTGGAGAAGTGTACGGTGTGTCCTGAAACATCTAAAAAACACAGCTTGGAGAGCATAGGGCACTTCCACTCATGGGCGTATAAATTGGGAAAACTAAAAATCAGCCAGACACAGGCACCCCAAAGTTTAGGGCTGCTCTGTTGACAAGAACCCCCACTTCATTACACCTTAAATATCCTAGGAAAGAGAAAAGTGGATAAAGAAGTTGTGGTCCTCATATACAATGGAATATCACTCAGCCATGAAATCAACGTCATAAGGCTAGTAGCAGCACGATGAGTGGATTTAGGTACGACGATTCTAAGTGAAATAAGTCACACAGAAAAAGACACTTATCATAAGAAATCACTTATAGAGGGAATGTAAAAACCGCTACACTTGAACTGAATTACAAAACAGAACAGAGTCACACGTTCAGAAAACACACTATGGCTGCTGAACGGGAAAGGTGAGGTGGGGTGATGCATAAAACAAGGGTTTCAAATTAGCTCAGATACCGTTCCATAAAGCTAATATGTAGTAGAAAAGACCTACTCCTGGCTCAGTGAACTGGACTCAACACCCCCTATTCACCGCAAAAGAATATATCTGACTAGTAAGAATCTTCAAACCTATGTATTGATATCTCTCTGTAAGTGAGTCAAGGGGGTGTAAAGCGGCCTAAACACAGGCGTGAAAGGCAGCTAAACCCCATTATAAAAATAAATTACTTTTCAAAACCCGTGAAACAAAGACAATGAAAGAGAGAGAAATTCTTACAAAATTCGTTCAGGGGCTGTGATGCAACCTGGATTGACCATATCTAGACCCACAGCTGATTGAGACATAAGGGTGGACACTCTTGGGGCTCAGAGGTTTGGTGAGGTTGCATGAGCCAACACAGACCCTTTAAAGTAATACTGCATGGTACCCATCCCATGGGTCCCAAATCTCCAGGTTCAAGGGCATCTTCCTACGACGAAAACATGAATGAGAAACCCAGAAGATGGTACACCGTGTGATCGGGAAAGGTTTCTAAAACGCACCTCATTTCTCATCTCCTTTTGCTCGGGTTCGCCATTCCAGCCGCTTTCCTAGCCATCTCCCTCCTTGGAGAATCAGCACCTTTAACCTCCTGTTCCGTACAGGTTGCAATTTGTCCTGAGGATGAACGGGAAGAGGGGGAACCAATGAGAGACTAGCTCTAGGGGTTGGGACAGGCACAGGTCACTCTATTTTCCCATCAGGAAGAAGAATTAACCACAAGCTCAGCCTGCCCCCCAGAAGAAGAGGACCTGAAGCAATCCTGCAATTTGCGGCCAGCTCCCAAAAAAGCGACTGGAAAAATGGAGCTCAGGGGCACTGCAATTCACAAACCTGCAGAGTTATAAATGATAACTCTCGTCCACAAATATATTGAGGGAAGGCAACGAAGAGGCTTTGAAAGCAAGGCAGAATTGCAGGAAACAGATTTCAGGAGGTAGATTCGAATCGCCTTGAAAGCACATGAAAAGCGGCAAAACGTGGACAATGATGCCCTTGGCCAAAAAGGGCGTATGCGTTTTTTCCTGAATATATTCAGGAAAAAACGCATACGCCCTTTTTGGCCAACCAAGCCACCTGGAAAGGCAAATCAGCGCTCCAAAGAAGTCTGGCTTCCCAGCGGGCAAAAGGGCCATGCGGAAAAAAGTTTCCAAACCAGAAATGCAGGACCGGCCACGGAGAAATGGGAGCCTTGCTACGCTGATGGGCGGGATGTAAATTGCCAACAGCCACTCTGCAGAAGTGTACGGTGTGTCCTGAAACATCTAAAAAACACAGCTTGGAGAGCATAGGGCACTTCCACTCATGGGCATATAAATTGGGAAAACTAAAAATCAGCAAGACACAGGCACCCCAAAGTTTAGGGCTGCTCTGTTGACAAGAACCCCCACTTCATTACACCTTAAATATCCTAGGAAAGAGAAAAGTGGATAAAGAAGTTGTGGTCCTCATGTACAATGGAATATCACTCAGCCATGAAATCAACGTCATAAGGCTAGTAGCAGCACGATGAGTGGATTTAGGTACGACGATTCTAAGTGAAATAAGTCACACAGAAAAAGACACTTATCATAAGAAATCACTTATAGAGGGAATGTAAAAACCGCTACACTTGAACTGAATTACAAAACAGAACAGAGTCACACGTTCAGAAAACACACTATGGCTGCTGAACGGGAAAGGTGAGGTGGGGTGATGCATAAAACAAGGGTTTCAAATTAGCTCAGATACCGTTCCATAAACCCAATATGTAGTAGACAAGACCTACTCCTTGCTCAGTGAACTGGACTCAACACCCCCTATTCACCGCACAAGAATATATCTGACTAGTAAGAATCTTCAAACCTATGTATTGATATCTCTCTGTAAGTGAGTCAAGGGGGTGTAAAGCGGCATAAACACAGCCGTGAAAAGCAGCTAAACCCCATTATAAAAATAAATTACTTTTCAAAACCCGTGAAACAAAGACAGTGAAAGAGAGAGAAATTCTTACAAAATTCGTTCAGGGGCTGTGATGCAACCTGGATTGACCATATCTAGACCCACAGCTGATTGAGACATAAGGGTGGACACTCTTGGGGCTCAGAGGTTTGGTGAGGTTGCATGAGCCAACACAGACCCTTTAAAGTAATACTGCATGGTACCCATCCCATGGGTCCCAAATCTCCAGGTTCAAGGGCATCTTCCTACGACGAAAACATGAATGAGAAACCCAGAAGATGGTACACCGTGTGATCGGGAAAGGTTTCTAAAACGCACCTCATTTCTCATCTCCTTGTGCTCGGGTTCGCCATTCCAGCCGCTTTCCTAGCCATCTCCCTCCTTGGAGAATCAGCACCTTTAACCTCCTGTTCCGTACAGGTTGCAATTTGTCCTGAGGATGAACGGGAAGAGGGGGAACCAATGAGAGACTAGCTCTAGGGGTTGGGACAGGCACAGGTCACTCTATTTTCCCATCAGGAAGAAGAATTAACCACAAGCTCAGCCTGCCCCCCAGAACCAGAAGAGGGCCTGAAGCAATCCTGCAATTTGCGGCCAGCTCCCAAAAAAGCGACTGGAAAAATGGAGCTCAGGGGCACTGCAATTCACAAACCTGCAGAGTTATAAATGATAACTCTCGTCCACAAATATACTGAGGGAAGGCAACGAAGAGGCTTTGAAAGCAAGGCAGAATTGCAGGAAACAGATTTCAGGAGGTAGATTCGAATCGCCTTGAAAGCACATGAAAAGCGGCAAAACGAGGACAATGATGTCCTTGGCCAAAAAGGGCGTATGCGTTTTTTCCTGAATATATTCAGGAAAAAACGCATACGCCCTTTTTGGCCAACCAAGCCACCTGGAAAGGCAAATCAGCGCTCCAAAGAAGTCTGGCTTCCCAGCGGGCAAAAGGGCCATGCGGAAAAAAGTGTCCAAACCAGAAATGCAGGACCGGCCACGGAGAAATGGGAGCCTTGCTACGCTGATGGGCGGGATGTAAATTGCCAACAGCCACTCTGCAGAAGTGTACGGTGTGTCCTGAAACATCTAAAGAACACAGCTTGGAGAGCATAGGGCACTTCCACTCATGGGCGTATAAATTGGGAAAACTAAAAATCAGCAAGACACAGGCACCCCAAAGTTTAGGGCTGCTCTGTTGACAAGAACCCCCACTTCATTACACCTTAAATATCCTAGGAAAGAGAAAAGTGGATAAAGAAGTTGTGGTCCTCATGTACAATGGAATATCACTCAGCCATGAAATCAACGTCATAAGGCTAGTAGCAGCACGATGAGTGGATTTAGGTACGACGATTCTAAGTGAAATAAGTCACACAGAAAAAGACACTTATCATAAGAAATCACTTATAGAGGGAATGTAAAAACCGCTACACTTGAACTGAATTACAAAACAGAACAGAGTCACACGTTCAGAAAACACATTATGGCTGCTGAACGGGAAAGGTGAGGTGGGGTGATGCATAAAACAAGGGTTTCAAATTAGCTCAGATACCGTTCCATAAACCTAATATGTAGTAGACAAGACCTACTCCTGGCTCAGTGAACTGGACTCAACACCCCCTATTCACCGCACAAGAATATATCTGACTAGTAAGAATCTTCAAACCTATGTATTGATATCTCTCTGTAAGTGAGTCAAGGGGGTGTAAAGCGTCCTAAACACAGCCGTGAAAAGCAGCTAAACCCCATTATAAAAATAAATTACTTTTCAAAACCCGTGAAACAAAGACAGTGAAAGAGAGAGAAATTCTTACAAAATTCGTTCAGGGGCTGTGATGCACCCTGGATTGACCATATCTAGACCCACAGCTGATTGAGACATAAGGGTGGACACTCTTGGGGCTCAGAGGTTTGGTGAGGTTGCATGAGCCTACGCAGACCCTTTAAAGTAATACTGCATGGTACCCATCCCATGGGTCCCAAATCTCCAGGTTCAAGGGCATCTTCCTACGTCGAAAACATGCATGAGAAACCCAGAAGATGGTACACCATGTGATCGGGAAAGGTTTCTAAAACGCACCTCATTTCTCATCTCTTTGTGCTCCGGTTCGCCATTCCAGCTGCTTTCCTAGCCATCTCCCTCCTTGGAGAATCAGCACCTTTTTTACTTCCTGTTCCGTACAGGTTGCAATTTGTCCTGAGGATGAACGGGAAGAGGGGGAACCAATGAGAGACTAGCTCTAGGGGTTGGGACAGGCACAGGTCACTCTATTTTCCCATCAGGAAGAAGAATTAACCACAAGCTCAGCCTGCCCCCCAGAACCAGAAGAGGGCCTGAAGCAATCCTGCACTTTTGCGGCCAGCTCCCAAAACAGCGACTGGAAAAATGGAGCTCAGGGGCACTGCTATTCACAAACCTGCAGAGTTATAAATGATAACTCTCGTCCACAAATATATTGAGGGAAGGCAACGAAGAGGCTTTGAAAGCAAGGGAGAATTGCAGGAAACAGATTTCAGGAGGTAGATTCGAATCGTCTTGAAAGCACATGAAAAGCTGCAAAACGTGGACAATGATGCCCTTTTTGGCCAACCAAGCCACCTGGAAAGGCAAATCAGCGCTCCAAAGAAGTCTCGCTTCCCAGCGGGCAAAAGGGCCATGCGGAAAAAAGTGTCCAAACCAGAAATGCAGGACCGGCCATGGAGAAATGGGAGCCTTGCTACGCTGATGGGCGGGATGTAAATTGCCAACAGCCACTCTGGAGAAGTGTACGGTGTGTCCTGAAACATCTAAAAAACACAGCTTGGAGAGCATAGGGCACTTCCACTCCTGGGCGTATAAATTGGGAAAACTAAAAATCAGCAAGACACAGGCACACCAAAGTTTAGGGCTGCTCTGTTGACAAGAACCCCCACTTCATTACACCTTAAATATCCTAGGAAAGAGAAAAGTGGATAAAGAAGTTGTGGTCCTCATGTACAATGGAATATCACTCAGCCATGAAATCAACGTCATAAGGCTAGTAGCAGCACGATGAGTGGATTTAGGTACGACGATTCTAAGTGAAATAAGTCACACAGAAAAAGACACTTATCATAAGAAATCACTTATAGAGGGAATGTAAACACCGCTACACTTGAACTGAATTACAAAACAGAACAGAGTCACACGTTCAGAAAACACACTATGGCTGCTGAACGGGAAAGGTGAGGTGGGGTGATGCATAAAACAAGGGTTTCAAATTAGCTCAGATACCGTTCCATAAACCTAATATGTAGTAGACAAGACCTACTCCTGGCTCAGTGAACTGGACTCAACACCCCCTATTCACCGCACAAGAATATATCTGACTAGTAAGAATCTTCAAAGCTATGTATTGATATCTCTCTGTAAGTGAGTCAAGGGGGTGTAAAGCGGCCTAAACACAGCCGTGAAAAGCAGCTAAACCCCATTATAAAAATAAATTACTTTTCAAAACCCGTGAAACAAAGACAATGAAATAGAGAGAAATTCTTACAAAATTCGTTCAGGGGCTGTGATGCAACCTGGATTGACCATATCTAGACCCACAGCTGATTGAGACATAAGGGTGGACACTCTTGGGGCTCAGAGGTTTGGTGAGGTTGCATGAGCCAACGCAGACCCTTTAAAGTAATACTGCATGGTACCCATCACATGGGTCCCAAATCTCCAGGTTCAAGGGCATCTTCCTACATCGAAAACATGCATTAGAAACCCAGAAGATGGTACACCGTGTGATCGGAAAGGTTTCTAAAACGCACCTCATTTCTCATCTCCTTGTGCTCGGGTTCGCCATTCCAGCCGCTTTCCTAGCCATCTCCCTCCTTGGAGAATCAGCACCTTTAACCTCCTGTTCCGTACAGGTTGCAATTTGTCCTGAGGATGAACGGGAAGAGGGGGAACCAATGAGAGACTAGCTCTAGGGGTTGGGACAGGCACAGGTCACTCTATTTTCCCATCAGGAAGAAGAATTAACCACAAGCTCAGCCTGCCCCCCAGAACCAGAAGAGGGCCTGAAGCAATCCTGAACTTTTGCGGCCAGCTCCCAAAAAAGCGACTGGAAAAATGGAGCTCAGGGGCACTGCAATTCACAAACCTGCAGAGTTATAAATGATAACTCTCGTCCACAAATAGATTGAGGGAAGGCAACGAAGAGGCTTTGAAAGCAAGGCAGAATAGCAGGAAACAGATTTCAGGAGGGTAGATTCGAATCGCCTTGAAAGCACATGAAAAGCGGCAAAAGGTGGACAATGATGCCCTTGGCCAAAAAGGGCGTATGCGTTTTTTCCTGACTATATTCAGGAAAAAACGCATACGCCCTTTTTGGCCAACCAAGCCACCTGGAAAGGCAAATCAGCGCTCCAAAGAAGTCTGGCTTCCCAGCGGGCAAAAGGGCCATGCGGAAAAAAGTGTCCAAACCAGAAATGCAGGACCGGCCATGGAGAAATGGGAGCCTTGCTACGCTGATGGGCGGGATGTAAAATGCCAACAGTCACTCTTGGAGAAGTGTACGGTGTGTCCTGAAACATCTAAAAAACACAGCTTGGAGAGCATAGGTGACTTCCACTCATTGGCGTATAAATTGGGAAAACTAAAAATCAGCAAGACACAGGCACCCCAAAGTTTAGGGCTGCTCTGTTGACAAGAACCCCCACTTCATTACACCTTAAATATCCTAGGAAAGAGAAAAGTGGATAAAGAAGTTGTGGTCCTCATGTACAATGGAATATCACTCAGCCATGAAATCAACGTCATAAGGCTAGTAGCAGCACGATGAGTGGATTTAGGTACGACGATTCTAAGTGAAATAAGTCACACAGAAAAAGACACTTATCATAAGAAATCACTTATAGAGGGAATGTAAAAACCGCTACACTTGAACTGAATTACAAAACAGAACAGAGTCACACGTTCAGAAAACACACTATGGCTGCTGAACGGGAAAGGTGAGGTGGGGTGATGCATAAAACAAGGGTTTCAAATTAGCTCAGATACCGTTCCATAAGCCCAATATGTAGTAGACAAGACCTACTCATTGCTCAGTGAACTGGACTCAACACCCCCTATTCACCGCACAAGAATATATCTGACTAGTAAGAATCTTCAAACCTATGTATTGATATCTCTCTGTAAGTGAGTCAAGGGGGTGTAAAGCGGCATAAACACAGCCGTGAAAAGCAGGTAAACACCATTATAAAAATAAATTACTTTTCAAAACCCGTGAAACAAAGACAGTGAAAGAGAGAGAAATTCTTACAAAATTCGTTCAGGGGCTGTGATGCAACCTGGATTGACCATATCTAGACCCACAGCTGATTGAGACATAAGGGTGGACACTCTTGGGGCTCAGAGGTTTGGTGAGGTTGCATGAGCCAACGCAGACCCTTTAAAGTAATACTGCATGGTACCCATCCCATGGGTCCCAAATCTCCAGGTTCAAGGGCATCTTCCTACGTCGAAAACATGCATGAGAAACCCAGAAGATGGTACACCGTTTGATCGGGTAAGGTTTCTAAAAGGCACCTCATTTCTCATCTCCTTGTGCTCGGGTTCACCATTCCAGCCGCTTTCCTAGCCATCTCCCTCCTTGGAGAATCAGCACCTTTAACCTCCTGTTCCGTACAGGTTGCAATTTGTCCTGAGGATGAACGGGAAGAGGGGGAACCAATGAGAGACTAGCTCTAAGGGTTGGGACAGGCACAGGTCACTCTATTTTCCCATCAGGAAGAAGAATTAACCACAAGCTCAGCCTGCCCCCCAGAACCAGAAGAGGGCCTGAAGCAATCCTGCACTTTTGCGGCCAGCTCCCAAAAAAGCGACTGGAAAAATGGAGCTCAGGGGCACTGCAATTCACAAACCTGCAGAGTTATAAATGATAACTCTCGTCCACAAATATATTGAGGGAAGGCAAAGAAGAGGCTTTGAAAGCAAGGCAGAATTGCAGGAAACAGATTTCAGGAGGTAGATTCGAATCGCCTTGAAAGCACATGAAAAGCGGCAAAACGTGGACAATGATGCCCTTGGCCAAAAAGGGCGTATGCGTTTTTTCCTGACTATATTCAGGAAAAAACGCATACGCCCTTTTTGGCCAACCAAGCCACCTGGAAAGGCAAATCAGCGCTCCAAAGAAGTCTCGCTTCCCAGCGGGCAAAAGGGCCATGCGGAAAAAAGTGTCCAAACCAGAAATGCAGGACCGGCCATGGAGAAATGGGAGCCTTGCTACGCTGATGGGCGGGATGTAAATTGCCAACAGCCACTCTGGAGAAGTGTACGGTGTGTCCTGAAACATCTAAAAAACACAGCTTGGAGAGCATATGGCACTTCCACTCATGGGCGTATAAATTGGGAAAACTAAAAATCAGCAAGACACAGGCACCCCAAAGTTTAGGGCTGCTCTGTTGACAAGAACCCCCACTTCATTACACCTTAAATATCCTAGGAAAGAGAAAAGTGGATAAAGAAGTTGTGGTCCTCATGTACAATGGAATATCACTCAGCCATGAAATCAACGTCATAAGGCTAGTAGCAGCACGATGAGTGGATTTAGGTACGACGATTCTAAGTGAAATATGTCACACAGAAAAAGACACTTATCATAAGAAATCACTTATAGAGGGAATGTAAACACCGCTACACTTGAACTGAATTACAAAACAGAACAGAGTCACACGTTCAGAAAACACACTATGGCTGCTGAACGGGAAAGGTGAGGTGGGGTGATGCATAAAACAAGGGTTTCAAATTAGCTCAGATACCGTTCCATAAACCTAATATGTAGTAGACAAGACCTACTCCTGGCTCAGTGAACTGGACTCAACACCCCCCTATTCACCGCACAAGAATATATCTGACTAGTAAGAATCTTCAAACCTATGTATTGATATCTCTCTGTAAGTGAGTCAAGGGGGTGTAAAGCGGCCTAAACACAGCCGTGAAAAGCAGCTAAAACCCCATTATAAAATAAATTACTTTTCAAAACCCGTGAAACAAAGACAATGAAATAGAGAGAAATTCTTACAAAATTCGTTCAGGGGCTGTGATGCAACCTGGATTGACCATATCTAGACCCACAGCTGATTGAGACATAAGGGTGGACACTCTTGGGGCTCAGAGGTTTGGTGAGGTTGCATGAGCCAACGCAGACCCTTTAAAGTAATACTGCATGGTACCCATCACATGGGTCCCAAATCTCCAGGTTCAAGGGCATCTTCCTACATCGAAAACATGCATGAGAACCCAGAAGATGGTACACCGTGTGATCGGAAAGGTTTCTAAAACGCACCTCATTTCTCATCTCCTTGTGCTCGGGTTCGCCATTCCAGCCGCTTTCCTAGCCATCTCCCTCCTTGGAGAATCAGCACCTTTAACCTCCTGTTCCGTACAGGTTGCAATTTGTCCTGAGGATGAACGGGAAGAGGGGGAACCAATGAGAGACTAGCTCTAGGGTGTTGGGACAGGCACAGGTCACTCTATTTTCCCATCAGGAAGAAGAATTAACCACAAGCTCAGCCTGCCCCCCAGAACCAGAAGAGGGCCTGAAGCAATCCTGCACTTTTGCGGCCAGCTCCCAAAAAAGCGACTGGAAAAATGGAGCTCAGGGGCACTGCAATTCACAAACCTGCAGAGTTATAAATGATAACTCTCGTCCACAAATAGATTGAGGGAAGGCAACGAAGAGGCTTTGAAAGCAAGGCAGAATAGCAGGAAACAGATTTCAGGAGGTAGATTCGAATCGCCTTGAAAGCACATGAAAAGCGGCAAAACGTGGACAATGATGCCCTTGGCCAAAAAGGGCGTATGCGTTTTTTCCTGACTATATTCAGGAAAAAACGCATACGCCCTTTTTGGCCAACCAAGCCACCTGGAAAGGCAAATCAGCGCTCCAAAGAAGTCTGGCTTCCCAGCGGGCAAAAGGGCCATGCGGAAAAAAGTGTCCAAACCAGAAATGCAGGACCGGCCATGGAGAAATGGGAGCCTTGCTACGCTGATGGGCGGGATGTAAAATGCCAACAGTCACTCTGGAGAAGTGTACGGTGTGTCCTGAAACATCTAAAAAACACAGCTTGGAGAGCATAGGTGACTTCCACTCATTGGCGTATAAATTGGGAAAACTAAAAATCAGCAAGACACAGGCACCCCAAAGTTTAGGGCTGCTCTGTTGACAAGAACCCCCACTTCATTACACCTTAAATATCCTAGGAAAGAGAAAAGTGGATAAAGAAGTTGTGGTCCTCATGTACAATGGAATATCACTCAGCCATGAAATCAACGTCATAAGGCTAGTAGCAGCACGATGAGTGGATTTAGGTACGACGATTCTAAGTGAAATAAGTCACACAGAAAAAGACACTTATCATAAGAAATCACTTATAGAGGGAATGTAAAAACCGCTACACTTGAACTGAATTACAAAACAGAACAGAGTCACACGTTCAGAAAACACACTATGGCTGCTGAACGGGAAAGGTGAGGTGGGGTGATGCATAAAACAAGGGTTTCAAATTAGCTCAGATACCGTTCCATAAACCCAATATGTAGTAGACAAGACCTACTCCTTGCTCAGTGAACTGGACTCAACACCCCCTATTCACCGCACAAGAATATATCTGACTAGTAAGAATCTTCAAACCTATGTATTGATATCTCTCTGTAAGTGAGTCAAGGGGGTGTAAAGCGGCATAAACACAGCCGTGAAAAGCAGGTAAACACCATTATAAAAATAAATTACTTTTCAAAACCCGTGAAACAAAGACAGTGAAAGAGAGAGAAATTCTTACAAAATTCGTTCAGGGGCTGTGATGCAACCTGGATTGACCATATCTAGACCCACAGCTGATTGAGACATAAGGGTGGACACTCTTGGGGCTCAGAGGTTTGGTGAGGTTGCATGAGCCAACGCAGACCCTTTAAAGTAATACTGCATGGTACCCATCCCATGGGTCCCAAATCTCCAGGTTCAAGGGCATCTTCCTACGTCGAAAACATGCATGAGAAACCCAGAAGATGGTACACCGTTTGATCGGGTAAGGTTTCTAAAAGGCACCTCATTTCTCATCTCCTTGTGCTCGGGTTCACCATTCCAGCCGCTTTCCTAGCCATCTCCCTCCTTGGAGAATCAGCACCTTTAACCTCCTGTTCCGTACAGGTTGCAATTTGTCCTGAGGATGAACGGGAAGAGGGGGAACCAATGAGAGACTAGCTCTAAGGGTTGGGACAGGCACAGGTCACTCTATTTTCCCATCAGGAAGAAGAATTAACCACAAGCTCAGCCTGCCCCCCAGAACCAGAAGAGGGCCTGAAGCAATCCTGCACTTTTGCGGCCAGCTCCCAAAAAAGCGACTGGAAAAATGGAGCTCAGGGGCACTGCAATTCACAAACCTGCAGAGTTATAAATGATAACTCTCGTCCACAAATATATTGAGGGAAGGCAAAGAAGAGGCTTTGAAAGCAAGGCAGAATTGCAGGAAACAGATTTCAGGAGGTAGATTCGAATCGCCTTGAAAGCACATGAAAAGCGGCAAAACGTGGACAATGATGCCCTTGGCCAAAAAGGGCGTATGCGTTTTTTCCTGACTATATTCAGGAAAAAACGCATACGCCCTTTTTGGCCAACCAAGCCACCTGGAAAGGCAAATCAGCACTCCAAAGAAGTCTCGCTTCCCAGCGGGCAAAAGGGCCATGCGGAAAAAAGTGTCCAAACCAGAAATGCAGGACCGGCCATGGAGAAATGGGAGCCTTGCTACGCTGATGGGCGGGATGTAAATTGCCAACAGCCACTCTGGAGAAGTGTACGGTGTGTCCTGAAACATCTAAAAAACACAGCTTGGAGAGCATATGGCACTTCCACTCATGGGCGTATAAATTGGGAAAACTAAAAATCAGCAAGACACAGGCACCCCAAAGTTTAGGGCTGCTCTGTTGACAAGAACCCCCACTTCATTACACCTTAAATATCCTAGGAAAGAGAAAAGTGGATAAAGAAGTTGTGGTCCTCATGTAATGGAATATCACTCAGCCATGAAATCAACGTCATAAGGCTAGTAGCAGCACGATGAGTGGATTTAGGTACGACGATTCTAAGTGAAATAAGTCACACAGAAAAAGACACTTATCATAAGAAATCACTTATAGAGGGAATGTAAACACCGCTACACTTGAACTGAATTACAAAACAGAACAGAGTCACACGTTCAGAAAACACACTATGGCTGCTGAACGGGAAAGGTGAGGTTTGGTGATGCATAAAACAAGGGTTTCAAATTAGCTCAGATACCGTTCCATAAGCCCAATATGTAGTAGACAAGACCTACTCCTTGCTCAGTGAACTGGACTCAACACCCCCTATTCACCGCACAAGAATATATCTGACTAGTAAGAATCTTCAAACCTATGTATTGATATCTCTCTGTAAGTGAGTCAAGGGGGTGTAAAGCGGCATAAACACAGCCGTGAAAAGCAGCTAAACCCCATTATAAAAATAAATTACTTTTCAAAACCCGTGAAACAAAGACAGTGAAAGAGAGAGAAATTCTTACAAAATTCGTTCAGGGGCTGTGATGCAACCTGGATTGACCATATCTAGACCCACAGCTGATTGAGACATAAGGGTGGACACTCTTGGGGCTCAGAGGTTTGGTGAGGTTGCATGAGCCAACGCAGACCCTTTAAAGTAATAGTGCATGGTACCCATCCCATGGGTCCCAAATCTCCAGGTTCAAGGGCATCTTCCTACGTCGAAAACATGCATGAGAAACCCAGAAGATGGTACACCGTGTGATCGGGAAAGGTTTCTAAAACGCACCTCATTTCTCATCTCCTTGTGCTCGGGTTCGCCATTCCAGCCGCTTTCCTAGCCATCTCCCTCCTTGGAGAATCAGCACCTTTAACCTCGTGTTCCGTACAGGTTGCAATTTGTCCTGAGGATGAACGGGAAGAGGGGGAACCAATGAGAGACTAGCTCTAGGGGTTGGGACAGGCACAGGTCACTCTATTTTCCCATCAGGAAGAAGAATTAACCACAAGCTCAGCCTGCCCCCCAGAACCAGAAGAGGGCCTGAAGCAATCCTGCACTTTTGCGGCCAGCTCCCAAAACAGCGACTGGAAAAATGGAGCTCAGGGGCACTGCAATTCACAAACCTGCAGAGTTATAAATGATAACTCTCGTCCACAAATAGATTGAGCGAAGGCAAAGAAGAGGCTTTGAAAGCAAGGCAGAATTGCAGGAAACAGATTTCAGGAGGTAGATTGGAATCGCCTTGAAAGCACATGAAAAGCGGCAAAACGTGGACAATGATGCCCTTGGCCAAAAAGGGCGTATGCGTTTTTTCCTGACTATATTCAGGAAAAAACGCATACGAGCTTTTTGGCCAACCAAGCCACCTGGAAAGGCAAATCAGCGCTCCAAAGAAGTCTCGCTTCCCAGCGGGCAAAAGGGCCATGCGGAAAAAAGTGTCCAAACCAGAAATGCAGGACCGGCCATGGAGAAATGGGAGCCTTGCTATGCTGATGGGCGGGATGTAAATTGCCAACAGCCACTCTGGAGAAGTGTACGGTGTGTCCTGAAACATCTAAAAAACACAGCTTGGAGAGCATATGGCACTTCCACTCATGGGCGTATAAATTGGGAAAACTAAAAATCAGCAAGACACAGGCACCCCAAAGTTTAGGGCTGCTCTGTTGACAAGAACCCCCACTTCATTACACCTTAAATATCCTAGGAAAGAGAAAAGTGGATAAAGAAGTTGTGGTCCTCATGTAATGGAATATCACTCAGCCATGAAATCAACGTCATAAGGCTAGTAGCAGCACGATGAGTGGATTTAGGTACGACGATTCTAAGTGAAATAAGTCACACAGAAAAAGACACTTATCATAAGAAATCACTTATAGAGGGAATGTAAACACCGCTACACTTGAACTGAATTACAAAACAGAACAGAGTCACACGTTCAGAAAACACACTATGGCTGCTGAACGGGAAAGGTGAGGTTTGGTGATGCATAAAACAAGGGTTTCAAATTAGCTCAGATACCGTTCCATAAGCCCAATATGTAGTAGACAAGACCTACTCCTTGCTCAGTGAACTGGACTCAACACCCCCTATTCACCGCACAAGAATATATCTGACTAGTAAGAATCTTCAAACCTATGTATTGATATCTCTCTGTAAGTGAGTCAAGGGGGTGTAAAGCGGCATAAACACAGCCGTGAAAAGCAGCTAAACCCCATTATAAAAATAAATTACTTTTCAAAACCCGTGAAACAAAGACAGTGAAAGAGAGAGAAATTCTTACAAAATTCGTTCAGGGGCTGTGATGCAACCTGGATTGACCATATCTAGACCCACAGCTGATTGAGACATAAGGGTGGACACTCTTGGGGCTCAGAGGTTTGGTGAGGTTGCATGAGCCAACGCAGACCCTTTAAAGTAATAGTGCATGGTACCCATCCCATGGGTCCCAAATCTCCAGGTTCAAGGGCATCTTCCTACGTCGAAAACATGCATGAGAAACCCAGAAGATGGTACACCGTGTGATCGGGAAAGGTTTCTAAAACGCACCTCATTTCTCATCTCCTTGTGCTCGGGTTCGCCATTCCAGCCGCTTTCCTAGCCATCTCCCTCCTTGGAGAATCAGCACCTTTAACCTCCTGTTCCGTACAGGTTGCAATTTGTCCTGAGGATGAACGGGAAGAGGGGGAACCAATGAGAGACTAGCTCTAGGGGTTGGGACAGGCACAGGTCACTCTATTTTCCCATCAGGAAGAAGAATTAACCACAAGCTCAGCCTGCCCCCCAGAACCAGAAGAGGGCCTGAAGCAATCCTGCACTTTTGCGGCCAGCTCCCAAAACAGCGACTGGAAAAATGGAGCTCAGGGGTACTGCAATTCACAAACCTGCAGAGTTATAAATGATAACTCTCGTCCACAAATAGATTGAGGGAAGGCAAAGAAGAGGCTTTGAAAGCAAGGCAGAATTGCAGGAAACAGATTTCAGGAGGTAGATTCGAATCGCCTTGAAAGCACATGAAAAGCGGCAAAACGTGGACAATGATGCCCTTGGCCAAAAAGGGCGTATGCGTTTTTTCCTGACTATATTCAGGAAAAAACGCATACGCCCTTTTTGGCCAACCAAGCCACCTGGAAAGGCAAATCAGCGCTCCAAAGAAGTCTCGCTTCCCAGCGGGCAAAAGGGCCATGCGGAAAAAAGTGTCCAAACCAGAAATGCAGGACCGGCCATGGAGAAATGGGAGCCTTGCTACGCTGATGGGCGGGATGTAAATTGCCAACAGCCACTCTGGAGAAGTGTACGGTGTGTCCTGAAACATCTAAAAAACACAGCTTGGAGAGCATATGGCACTTCCACTCATGGGCGTATAAATTGGGAAAACTAAAAATCAGCAAGACACAGGCACCCCAAAGTTTAGGGCTGCTCTGTTGACAAGAACCCCCACTTCATTACACCTTAAATATCCTAGGAAAGAGAAAAGTGGATAAAGAAGTTGTGGTCCTCATGTAATGGAATATCACTCAGCCATGAAATCAACGTCATAAGGCTAGTAGCAGCACGATGAGTGGATTTAGGTACGACGATTCTAAGTGAAATAAGTCACACAGAAAAAGACACTTATCATAAGAAATCACTTATAGAGGGAATGTAAACACCGCTACACTTGAACTGAATTACAAAACAGAACAGAGTCACACGTTCAGAAAACACACTATGGCTGCTGAACGGGAAAGGTGAGGTTTGGTGATGCATAAAACAAGGGTTTCAAATTAGCTCAGATACCGTTCCATAAGCCCAATATGTAGTAGACAAGACCTACTCCTTGCTCAGTGAACTGGACTCAACACCCCCTATTCACCGCACAAGAATATATCTGACTAGTAAGAATCTTCAAACCTATGTATTGATATCTCTCTGTAAGTGAGTCAAGGGGGTGTAAAGCGGCATAAACACAGCCGTGAAAAGCAGCTAAACCCCATTATAAAAATAAATTACTTTTCAAAACCCGTGAAACAAAGACAGTGAAAGAGAGAGAAATTCTTACAAAATTCGTTCAGGGGCTGTGATGCAACCTGGATTGACCATATCTAGACCCACAGCTGATTGAGACATAAGGGTGGACACTCTTGGGGCTCAGAGGTTTGGTGAGGTTGCATGAGCCAACGCAGACCCTTTAAAGTAATAGTGCATGGTACCCATCCCATGGGTCCCAAATCTCCAGGTTCAAGGGCATCTTCCTACGTCGAAAACATGCATGAGAAACCCAGAAGATGGTACACCGTGTGATCGGGAAAGGTTTCTAAAACGCACCTCATTTCTCATCTCCTTGTGCTCGGGTTCGCCATTCCAGCCGCTTTCCTAGCCATCTCCCTCCTTGGAGAATCAGCACCTTTAACCTCCTGTTCCGTACAGGTTGCAATTTGTCCTGAGGATGAACGGGAAGAGGGGGAACCAATGAGAGACTAGCTCTAGGGGTTGGGACAGGCACAGGTCACTCTATTTTCCCATCAGGAAGAAGAATTAACCACAAGCTCAGCCTGCCCCCCAGAACCAGAAGAGGGCCTGAAGCAATCCTGCACTTTTGCGGCCAGCTCCCAAAAAAGCAACTGGAAAAATGGAGCTCAGGGGCAGTGCAATTCACAAACCTGCAGAGTTATAAATGATAACTCTCGTCCACAAATAGATTGAGGGAAGGCAAAGAAGAGGCTTTGAAAGCAAGGCAGAATTGCAGGAAACAGATTTCAGGAGGTAGATTCGAATCGCCTTGAAAGCACATGAAAAGCGGCAAAACGTGGACAATGATGCCCTTGGCCAAAAAGGGCGTATGCGTTTTTTCCTGACTATATTCAGGAAAAAACGCATACGCCCTTTTTGGCCAACCAAGCCACCTGGAAAGGCAAATCAGCGCTCCAAAGAAGTCTCGCTTCCCAGCGGGCAAAAGGGCCATGCGGAAAAAAGTGTCCAAACCAGAAATGCAGGACCGGCCATGGAGAAATGGGAGCCTTGCTACGCTGATGGGCGGGATGTAAATTGCCAACAGCCACTCTGGAGAAGTGTACGGTGTGTCCTGAAACATCTAAAAAACACAGCTTGGAGAGCATATGGCACTTCCACTCATGGGCGTATAAATTGGGAAAACTAAAAATCAGCAAGACACAGGCACCCCAAAGTTTAGGGCTGCTCTGTTGACAAGAACCCCCACTTCATTACACCTTAAATATCCTAGGAAAGAGAAAAGTGGATAAAGAAGTTGTGGTCCTCATGTAATGGAATATCACTCAGCCATGAAATCAACGTCATAAGGCTAGTAGCAGCACGATGAGTGGATTTAGGTACGACGATTCTAAGTGAAATAAGTCACACAGAAAAAGACACTTATCATAAGAAATCACTTATAGAGGGAATGTAAACACCGCTACACTTGAACTGAATTACAAAACAGAACAGAGTCACACGTTCAGAAAACACACTATGGCTGCTGAACGGGAAAGGTGAGGTGGGGTGATGCATAAAACAAGGGTTTCAAATTAGCTCAGATACCGTTCCATAAGCCCAATATGTAGTAGACAAGACCTACTCCTTGCTCAGTGAACTGGACTCAACACCCCCTATTCACCGCACAAGAATATATCTGACTAGTAAGAATCTTCAAACCTATGTATTGATATCTCTCTGTAAGTGAGTCAAGGGGGTGTAAAGCGGCATAAACACAGCCGTGAAAAGCAGCTAAACCCCATTATAAAAATAAATTACTTTTCAAAACCCGTGAAACAAAGACAGTGAAAGAGAGAGAAATTCTTACAAAATTCGTTCAGGGGCTGTGATGCAACCTGGATTGACCATATCTAGACCCACAGCTGATTGAGACATAAGGGTGGACACTCTTGGGGCTCAGAGGTTTGGTGAGGTTGCATGAGCCAACGCAGACCCTTTAAAGTAATAGTGCATGGTACCCATCCCATGGGTCCCAAATCTCCAGGTTCAAGGGCATCTTCCTACGTCGAAAACATGCATGAGAAACCCAGAAGATGGTACACCGTGTGATCGGGAAAGGTTTCTAAAACGCACCTCATTTCTCATCTCCTTGTGCTCGGGTTCGCCATTCCAGCCGCTTTCCTAGCCATCTCCCTCCTTGGAGAATCAGCACCTTTAACCTCCTGTTCCGTACAGGTTGCAATTTGTCCTGAGGATGAACGGGAAGAGGGGGAACCAATGAGAGACTAGCTCTAGGGGTTGGGACAGGCACAGGTCACTCTATTTTCCCATCAGGAAGAAGAATTAACCACAAGCTCAGCCTGCCCCCCAGAACCAGAAGAGGGCCTGAAGCAATCCTGCACTTTTGCGGCCAGCTCCCAAAACAGCGACTGGAAAAATGGAGCTCAGGGGCACTGCAATTCACAAACCTGCAGAGTTATAAATGATAACTCTCGTCCACAAATAGATTGAGGGAAGGCAAAGAAGAGGCTTTGAAAGCAAGGCAGAATTGCAGGAAACAGATTTCAGGAGGTAGATTCGAATCGCCTTGAAAGCACATGAAAAGCGGCAAAACGTGGACAATGATGCCCTTGGCCAAAAAGGGCGTATGCGTTTTTTCCTGACTATATTCAGGAAAAAACGCATACGCCCTTTTTGGCCAACCAAGCCACCTGGAAAGGCAAATCAGCGCTCCAAAGAAGTCTCGCTTCCCAGCGGGCAAAAGGGCCATGCGGAAAAAAGTGTCCAAACCAGAAATGCAGGACCGGCCATGGAGAAATGGGAGCCTTGCTACGCTGATGGGCGGGATGTAAATTGCCAACAGCCACTCTGGAGAAGTGTACGGTGTGTCCTGAAACATCTAAAAAACACAGCTTGGAGAGCATAGGGCACTTCCACTCATGGGCGTATAAATTGGGAAAACTAAAAATCAGCAAGACACAGGCACCCCAAAGTTTAGGGCTGCTCTGTTGACAAGAACCCCCACTTCATTACACCTTAAATATCCTAGGAAAGAGAAAAGTGGATAAAGAAGTTGTGGTCCTCATGTACAATGGAATATCACTCAGCCATGAAATCAACGTCATAAGGCTAGTAGCAGCACGATGACTGGATTTAGGTACGACGATTCTAAGTGAAATAAGTCACACAGAAAAAGACACTTATCATAAGAAATCACTTATAGAGGGAATGTAAAAACCGCTACACTTGAACTGAATTACAAAACAGAACAGAGTCACACGTTCAGAAAACACACTATGGCTGCTGAACGGGAAAGGTGAGGTGGGGTGATGCATAAAACAAGGGTTTCAAATTAGCTCAGATACCGTTCCATAAGCCCAATATGTAGTAGACAAGACCTACTCCTTGCTCAGTGAACTGGACTCAACACCCCCTATTCACCGCACAAGAATATATCTGACTAGTAAGAATCTTCAAACCTATGTATTGATATCTCTCTGTAAGTGAGTCAAGGGGGTGTAAAGCGGCATAAACACAGCCGTGAAAAGCAGCTAAACCCCATTATAAAAATAAATTACTTTTCAAAACCCGTGAAACAAAGACAGTGAAAGAGAGAGAAATTCTTACAAAATTCGTTCAGGGGCTGTGATGCAACCTGGATTGACCATATCTAGACACACAGCTGATTGAGACATAAGGGTGGACACTCTTGGGGCTCAGAGTTTTGGTGAGGTTGCATGAGCCAACGCAGACCCTTTAAAGTAATAGTGCATGGTACCCATCCCATGGGTCCCAAATCTCCAGGTTCAAGGGCATCTTCCTACGTCGAAAACATGCATGAGAAACCCAGAAGATGGTACACCGTGTGATCGGGAAAGGTTTCTAAAACGCACCTCATTTCTGATCTCCTTGTGCTCGGGTTCGCCATTCCAGCCGCTTTCCTAGCCATCTCCCTCCTTGGAGAATCAGCACCTTTAACCTCCTGTTCCGTACAGGTTGCAATTTGTCCTGAGGATGAACGGGAAGAGGGGGAACCAATGAGAGACTAGCTCTAGGGGTTGGGACAGGCACAGGTCACTCTATTTTCCCATCAGGAAGAAGAATTAACCACAAGCTCAGCCTGCCCCCCAGAACCAGAAGAGGGCCTGAAGCAATCCTGCACTTTTGCAGCCAGCTCCCAAAACAGCGACTGGAAAAATGGAGCTCAGGGGCACTGCAATTCACAAACCTGCAGAGTTATAAATGATAACTCTCGTCCACAAATAGATTGAGGGAAGGCAAAGAAGAGACTTTGAAAGCAAGGCAGAATTGCAGGAAACAGATTTCAGGAGGTAGATTCGAATCGCCTTGAAAGCACATGAAAAGCGGCAAAACGTGGACAATGATGCCCTTGGCCAAAAAGGGCATATGCGTTTTTTCCTGACTATATTCAGGAAAAAACGCATACGCCCTTTTTGGCCAACCAAGCCACCTGGAAAGGCAAATCAGCGCTCCAAAGAAGTCTCGCTTCCCAGCGGGCAAAAGGGCCATGCGGAAAAAAGTGTCCAAACCAGAAATGCAGGACCGGCCATGGAGAAATGGGAGCCTTGCTACGCTGATGGGCGGGATGTAAATTGCCAACAGCCACTCTGGAGAAGTGTACGGTGTGTCCTGAAACATCTAAAAAACACAGCTTGGAGAGCATAGGGCACTTCCACTCATGGGCGTATAAATTGGGAAAACTAAAAATCAGCAAGACACAGGCACCCCAAAGTTTAGGGCTGCTCTGTTGACAAGAACCCCCACTTCATTACACCTTAAATATCCTAGGAAAGAGAAAAGTGGATAAAGAAGTTGTGGTCCTCATGTACAATGGAATATCACTCAGCCATGAAATCAACGTCATAAGGCTAGTAGCAGCACGATGACTGGATTTAGGTACGACGATTCTAAGTGAAATAAGTCACACAGAAAAAGACACTTATCATAAGAAATCACTTATAGAGGGAATGTAAAAACCGCTACACTTGAACTGAATTACAAAACAGAACAGAGTCACACGTTCAGAAAACACACTATGGCTGCTGAACGGGAAAGGTGAGGTGGGGTGATGCATAAAACAAGGGTTTCAAATTAGCTCAGATACCGTTCCATAAGCCCAATATGTAGTAGACAAGACCTACTCCTTGCTCAGTGAACTGGACTCAACACCCCCTATTCACCGCACAAGAATATATCTGACTAGTAAGAATCTTCAAACCTATGTATTGATATCTCTCTGTAAGTGAGTCAAGGGGGTGTAAAGCGGCATAAACACAGCCGTGAAAAGCAGCTAAACCCCATTATAAAAATAAATTACTTTTCAAAACCCGTGAAACAAAGACAGTGAAAGAGAGAGAAATTCTTACAAAATTCGTTCAGGGGCTGTGATGCAACCTGGATTGACCATATCTAGACACACAGCTGATTGAGACATAAGGGTGGACACTCTTGGGGCTCAGAGGTTTGGTGAGGTTGCATGAGCCAACGCAGACCCTTTAAAGTAATACTGCATGGTACCCATCCCATGGGTCCCAAATCTCCAGGTTCAAGGGCATCTTCCTACGTCGAAAACATGCATGAGAAACCCAGAAGATGGTACACCGTGTGATCGGGAAAGGTTTCTAAAACGCACCTCATTTCTCATCTCCTTGTGCTCGGGTTCGCCATTCCAGCCGCTTTCCTAGCCATCTCCCTCCTTGGAGAATCAGCACCTTTAACCTCCTGTTCCGTACAGGTTGCAATTTGTCCTGAGGATGAACGGGAAGAGGGGGAACCAATGAGAGACTAGCTCTAGGGGTTGGGACAGGCACAGGTCACTCTATTTTCCCATCAGGAAGAAGAATTAACCACAATCTCAGCCTGCCCCCCAGAACCAGAAGAGGGCCTGAAGCAATCCTGCACTTTTGCGGCCAGCTCCCAAAAGAGCGACTGGAAAAATGGAGCTCAGGGGCACTGCAATTCACAAACCTGCAGAGTTATAAATGATAACTCTCGTCCACAAATAGATTGAGGGAAGGCAACGAAGAGGCTTTGAAAGCAAGGCAGAATTGCAGGAAACAGATTTCAGGAGGTAGATTCGAATCGCCTTGAAAGCACATGAAAAGCGGCAAAACGTGGACAATGATGCCCTTGGCCAAAAAGGGCGTATGCGTTTTTTCCTGAATATATTCAGGAAAAAACGCATACGCCCTTTTTGGCCAACGAAGCCACCTGGAAAGGCAAATCAGCGCTCCAAAGATGTCTCGTTTCCCAGCGGGCAAAAGGGCCATGCGGAAAAAAGTGTCCAAACCAGAAATGCAGGACCGGCCATGGAGAAATGGGAGCCTTGCTACGCTGATGGGCGGGATGTAAATTGCCAACAGTCACTCTGGAGAAGTGTACGATGTGTCCTGAAACATCTAAAAAACACAGCTTGGAGAGCATAGGGGACTTCCACTCATGGGCGTATAAATTGGGAAAACTAAAAATCAGCAAGACACAGGCACCCCAAAGTTTAGGGCTGCTCTGTTGACAAGAACCCCCACTTCATTACACATTCAATATCCTAGGAAAGAGAAAAGTGGATAAAGAAGTTGTGGTCCTCATGTACAATGGAATATCACTCAGCCATGAAATCAACGTCATAAGGCTAGTAGCAGCACGATGACTGGATTTAGGTACGACGATTGTAAGTGAAATAAGTCACACAGAAAAAGACACTTATCATAAGATATCACTTATTGAGGGAATGTAAAAACCGCTACACTTGAACTGAATTACAAAACAGAACAGAGTCACACGTTCAGAAAACACACTATGGCTGCTGAACGGGAAAGGTGAGGTGGGGTGATGCATAAAACAAGGGTTTCAAATTAGCTCAGATACCGTTCCATAAACCCAATATGTAGTAGACAAGACCTACTCCTTGCTCAGTGAACTGGACTCAACACCCCCTATTCACCACACAAGAATATATCTGACTAGTAAGAATCTTCAAACCTATGTATTGATATCTCTCTGTAAGTGAGTCAAGGGGGTGTAAAGCGGCCTAAACACAGCCGTGAAAAGCAGCTAAACCCCATTATAAAAATAAATTACTTTTCAAAACCCGTGAAACAAAGACAGTGAAAGAGAGAGAAATTCTTACAAAATTCGTTCAGGGGCTGTGATGCAACCTGGATTGACCATATCTAGACCCACAGCTGATTGAGACATAAGGGTGGACACTCTTGGGGCTCAGAGGTTTGGTGAGGTTGCATGAGCCAACGCAGACCCTTTAAAGTAATAGTGCATGGTACCCATCCCATGGGTCCCAAATCTCCAGGTTCAAGGGCATCTTCCTACGTCGAAAACATGCATGAGAAACCCAGAAGATGGTACACCGTGTGATCGGGAAAGGTTTCTAAAACGCACCTCATTTCTCATCTCCTTGTGCTCGGGTTCGCCATTCCAGCCGCTTTCCTAGCCATCTCCCTCCTTGGAGAATCAGCACCTTTAACCTCCTGTTCCGTACAGGTTGCAATTTGTCCTGAAGATGAACGGGAAGAGGGGGAACCAATGAGAGACTAGCTCTAAGGGTTGGGACAGGCACAGGTCACTCTATTTTCCCATCAGGAAGAAGAATTAACCACAAGCTCAGCCTGCCCCCCAGAACCAGAAGAGGGCCTGAAGCAATCCTGCACTTTTGCGGCCAGCTCCCAAAAAAGCGACTGGAAAAATGGAGCTCAGGGGCACTGCAATTCACAAACCTGCAGAGTTATAAATGATAACTCTCGTCCACAAATATATTGAGGGAAGGCAAAGAAGAGGCTTTGAAAGCAAGGCAGAATTGCAGGAAACAGATTTCAGGAGGTAGATTCGAATCGCCTTGAAAGCACATGAAAAGCGGCAAAACGTGGACAATGATGCCCTTGGCCAAAAAGGGCGTATGCGTTTTTTCCTGACTATATTCAGGAAAAAACGCATACGCCCTTTTTGGCCAACCAAGCCACCTGGAAAGGCAAATCAGCGCTCCAAAGAAGTCTCGCTTCCCAGCGGGCAAAAGGGCCATGCGGAAAAAAGTGTCCAAACCAGAAATGCAGGACCGGCCATGGAGAAATGGGAGCCTTGCTACGCTGATGGGCGGGATGTAAATTGCCAACAGCCACTCTGGAAAAGTGTACGGTGTGTCCTGAAACATCTAAAAAACACAGCTTGGAGAGCATATGGCACTTCCACTCATGGGCGTATAAATTGGGAAAACTAAAAATCAGCAAGACACAGGCACCCCAAAGTTTAGGGCTGCTCTGTTGACAAGAACCCCCACTTCATTACACCTTAAATATCCTAGGAAAGAGAAAAGTGGATAAAGAAGTTGTGGTCCTCATGTAATGGAATATCACTCAGCCATGAAATCAACGTCATAAGGCTAGTAGCAGCACGATGAGTGGATTTAGGTACGACGATTCTAAGTGAAATAAGTCACACAGAAAAAGACACTTATCATAAGAAATCACTTATAGAGGGAATGTAAACACCGCTACACTTGAACTGAATTACAAAACAGAACAGAGTCACACGTTCAGAAAACACACTATGGCTGCTGAACGGGAAAGGTGAGGTTTGGTGATGCATAAAACAAGGGTTTCAAATTAGCTCAGATACCGTTCCATAAGCCCAATATGTAGTAGACAAGACCTACTCCTTGCTCAGTGAACTGGACTCAACACCCCCTATTCACCGCACAAGAATATATCTGACTAGTAAGAATCTTCAAACCTATGTATTGATATCTCTCTGTAAGTGAGTCAAGGGGGTGTAAAGCGGCATAAACACAGCCGTGAAAAGCAGCTAAACCCCATTATAAAAATAAATTACTTTTCAAAACCCGTGAAACAAAGACAGTGAAAGAGAGAGAAATTCTTACAAAATTCGTTCAGGGGCTGTGATGCAACCTGGATTGACCATATCTAGACCCACAGCTGATTGAGACATAAGGGTGGACACTCTTGGGGCTCAGAGGTTTGGTGAGGTTGCATGAGCCAACGCAGACCCTTTAAAGTAATAGTGCATGGTACCCATCCCATGGGTCCCAAATCTCCAGGTTCAAGGGCATCTTCCTACGTCGAAAACATGCATGAGAAACCCAGAAGATGGTACACCGTGTGATCGGGAAAGGTTTCTAAAACGCACCTCATTTCTCATCTCCTTGGGCTCGGGTTCGCCATTCCAGCCGCTTTCCTAGCCATCTCCCTCCTTGGAGAATCAGCACCTTTAACCTCCTGTTCCGTACAGGTTGCAATTTGTCCTGAGGATGAACGGGAAGAGGGGGAACCAATGAGAGACTAGCTCTAGGGGTTGGGACAGGCACAGGTCACTCTATTTTCCCATCAGGAAGAAGAATTAACCACAATCTCAGCCTGCCCCCCAGAACCAGAAGAGGGCCTGAAGCAATCCTGCACTTTTGCGGCCAGCTCCCAAAACAGCGACTGGAAAAATGGAGCTCAGGGGCACTGCAATTCACAAACCTGCAGAGTTATAAATGATAACTCTCGTCCACAAATAGATTGAGGGAAGGTAACGAAGAGGCTTTGAAAGCAAGGCAGAATTGCAGGAAACAGATTTCAGGAGGTAGATTCGAATCGCCTTGAAAGCACATGAAAAGCGGCAAAACGTGGACAATGATGCCCTTGGCCAAAAAGGGCGTATGCGTTTTTTCCTGAATATATTCAGGACAAAACGCATACGCCCTTTTTGGCCAACGAAGCCACCTGGAAAGGCAAATCAGCGCTCCAAAGATGTCTCGTTTCCCAGCGGGCAAAAGGGCCATGCGGAAAAAAGTGTCCAAACCAGAAATGCAGGACCGGCCATGGAGAAATGGGAGCCTTGCTACGCTGATGGGCGGGATGTAAATTGCCAACAGTCACTCTGGAGAAGTGTACGATGTGTCCTGAAACATCTAAAAAACACAGCTTGGAGAGCATAGGGGACTTCCACTCATGGGCGTATAAATTGGGAAAACTAAAAATCAGCAAGACACAGGCACCCCAAAGTTTAGGGCTGCTCTGTTGACAAGAACCCCCACTTCATTACACATTCAATATCCTAGGAAAGAGAAAAGTGGATAAAGAAGTTGTGGTCCTCATGTACAATGGAATATCACTCAGCCATGAAATCAACGTCATAAGGCTAGTAGCAGCACGATGAGTGGATTTAGGTACGACGATTGTAAGTGAAATAAGTCACACAGAAAAAGACACTTATCATAAGATATCACTTATTGAGGGAATGTAAAAACCGCTACACTTGAACTGAATTACAAAACAGAACAGAGTCACACGTTCAGAAAACACACTATGGCTGCTGAACGGGAAAGGTGAGGTGGGGTGATGCATAAAACAAGGGTTTCAAATTAGCTCAGATACCGTTCCATAAACCCAATATGTAGTAGACAAGACCTACTCCTTGCTCAGTGAACTGGACTCAACACCCCCTATTCACCACACAAGAATATATCTGACTAGTAAGAATCTTCAAACCTATGTATTGATATCTCTCTGTAAGTGAGTCAAGGGGGTGTAAAGCGGCCTAAACACAGCCGTGAAAAGCAGCTAAACCCCATTATAAAAATAAATTACTTTTCAAAACCCGTGAAACAAAGACAGTGAAAGAGAGAGAAATTCTTACAAAATTCGTTCAGGGGCTGTGATGCAACCTGGATTGACCATATCTAGACCCACAGCTGATTGAGACATAAGGGTGGACACTCTTGGGGCTCAGAGGTTTGGTGAGGTTGCATGAGCCAACGCAGACCCTTTAAAGTAATAGTGCATGGTACCCATCCCATGGGTCCCAAATCTCCAGGTTCAAGGGCATCTTCCTACGTCGAAAACATGCATGAGAAACCCAGAAGATGGTACACCGTGTGATCGGGAAAGGTTTCTAAAACGCACCTCATTTCTCATCTCCTTGGGCTCGGGTTCGCCATTCCAGCCGCTTTCCTAGCCATCTCCCTCCTTGGAGAATCAGCACCTTTAACCTCCTGTTCCGTACAGGTTGCAATTTGTCCTGAGGATGAACGGGAAGAGGGGGAACCAATGAGAGACTAGCTCTAGTAGTTGGGACAGGCACAGATCACTCTATTTTCCCATCAGGAAGAAGAATTAACCACAAGCTCAGCCTGCCCCCCAGAACCAGAAGAGGGCCTGAAGCAATCCTGCACTTTTGCGGCCAGCTCCCAAAAAAGCGACTGGAAAAATGGAGCTCAGGGGCACTGCAATTCACAAACCTGCAGAGGTATAAATGATAACTCTCGTCCACAAATAGATTGAGGGAAGGCAACGAAGAGGCTTTGAAAGCAAGGCAGAATTGCAGGAAACAGATTTCAGGAGGTAGATTCGAATCGCCTTGAAAGCACATGAAAAGCGGCAAAACGTGGACAATGATGCCCTTGGCCAAAAAGGGCGTATGCGTTTTTTCCTGACTATATTCAGGAAAAAACGCATACGCCCTTTTTGGCCAACCAAGCCACCTGGAAAGGCAAATCAGCGCTCCAAAGAAGTCTGGCTTCCCAGCGGGCAAAAGGGCCATGCGGAAAAAAGTGTCCAAACCAGAAATGCAGGACCGGCCATGGAGAAATGGGAGCCTTGCTACGCTGATGGGCGGGATGTAAATTGCCAACAGTCACTC
Source organism: Balaenoptera acutorostrata (assembly GCF_949987535.1). NCBI lineage: Eukaryota > Metazoa > Chordata > Mammalia > Artiodactyla > Balaenopteridae > Balaenoptera > Balaenoptera acutorostrata. The sequence goes on from NC_080067.1 coordinate 100,222, forward strand.
TGGAGAAGTGTACGGTGTGTCCTGAAACATCTAAAAAACACAGCTTGGAGAGCATAGGGGACTTCCACTCATGGGCGTATAAATTGGGAAAACTAAAAATCAGCAAGACACAGGCAGCCCAAAGTTTAGGGCTCCTCTGTTGACAAGAACCCCCACTTCATTACACCTTAAATATCCTAGGAAAGAGAAAAGTGGATAAAGAAGTTGTGGTCCTCATGTACAATGGAATATCACTCAGCCATGAAATCAACGTCATAAGGCTAGTAGCAGCACGATGACTGGATTTAGGTACGACGATTCTAAGTGAAATAAGTCACACAGAAAAAGACACTTATCATAAGATATCACTTATAGAGAGAATGTAAAAACCGCTACACTTGAACTGAATTACAAAACAGAACAGAGTCACACGTTCAGAAAACACACTATGGCTGCTGAACGGGAAAGGTGAGGTGGGGTGATGCATAAAACAAGGGTTTCAAATTAGCTCAGATACCGTTCCATAAACCCAATATGTAGTAGACAAGACCTACTCCTTGCTCAGTGAACTGGACTCAACACCCCCTATTCACCACACAAGAATATATCTGACTAGTAAGAATCTTCAAACCTATGTATTGATATCTCTCTGTAAGTGAGTCAAGGGGGTGTAAAGCGGCCTAAACACAGCCGTGAAAAGCAGCTAAACCCCATTATAAAAATAAATTACTTTTCAAAACCCGTGAAACAAAGACAGTGAAAGAGAGAGAAATTCTTACCAAATTCGTTCAGGGGCTGTGATGCAACCTGGATTGACCATATCTAGACCCACAACTGATTGAGACATAAGGGTGGACACTCTTGGGGCTCAGAGGTTGGTGAGGTTGCATGAGCCAACGCAGACCCTTTAAAGTAATAGTGCATGGTACCCATCCCATGGGTCCCAAATCTCCAGGTTCAAGGGCATCTTCCTACATCGAAAACATGCATGAGAAACCCAGAAAATGGTACACCGTGTGATCGGGAAAGGTTTCTAAAACGCACCTCATTTCTCATCTCCTTGTGCTCGGGTTCGCCATTCCAGCCGCTTTCCTAGCCATCTCCCTCCTTGGAGAATCAGCAACTTTAACCTCCTGTTCCGTACAGGTTGCAATTTGTCCTGAGGATGAACGGGAAGAGGGGCAACCATTGAGAGACTAGCTCTAGTAGTTGGGACAGGCACAGGTCACTCTATTTTCCCATCAGGAAGAAGAATTAACCACAAGCTCAGCCTGCCCCCCAGAACCAGAAGAGGGCCTGTAGCAATCCTGCACTTTTGCGGCCAGCTCCCAAAAAAGCGACTGGAAAAATGGAGCTCAGGGGCACTGCAATTCACAAACCTGCAGAGGTATAAATGATAACTCTCGTCCACAAATAGATTGAGGGAAGGCAACGAAGAGGCTTTGAAAGCAAGGCAGAATTGCAGGAAACAGATTTCAGGAGGTAGATTCGAATCGCCTTGAAAGCACATGAAAAGCGGCAAAACGTGGACAATGATGCCCTTGGCCAAAAAGGGCGTATGCGTTTTTTCCTGAATATATTCAGGAAAAAACGCATACGCCCTTTTTGGCCAACCAAGCCACCTGGAAAGGCAAATCAGCGCTCCAAAGAAGTCTGGCTTCCCAGCGGGCAAAAGGGCCATGCGGAAAAAAGTGTCCAAACCAGAAATGCAGGACCGGCCATGGAGAAATGGGAGCCTTGCTACGCTGATGGGCGGGATGTAAATTGCCAACAGCCACTCTGGAGAAGTGTACGGTGTGTCTTGAAACATCTAAAAAACACAGCTTGGAGAGCATAGGGCACTTCCACTCATGGGCGTATAAATTGGGAAAACTAAAAATCAGCAAGACACAGGCACCCCAAAGTTTAGGGCTGCTCTGTTGACAAAACCCCCACTTCATTACACCTTAAATATCCTAGGAAAGAGAAAAGTGGATAAAGAAGTTGGGGTCCTCATGAACAATGGAATATCACTCAGCCATGAAATCAACGTCATAAGGCTAGTAGCAGCACGATGAGTGGATTTAGGTACGACGATTCTAAGTGAAATAAGTCACACAGAAAAAGACACTTATCATAAGAAATCACTTATAGAGGGAATGTAAAAACCGCTACACTTGAACTGAATTACAAAACAGAACAGAGTCACACGTTCAGAAAACACACTATGGTTGCTGAACGGGAAAGGTGAGGTGGGGTGATGCATAAAACAAGGGTTTCAAATTAGCTCAGATACCGTTCCATAAACCCAATATGTAGTAGACAAGACCTACTCCTTGCTCAGTGAACTGGACTCAACACCCCCTATTCACCGCACAAGAATATATCTGACTAGTAATAATCTTCAAACCTATGTATTGATATCTCTCTGTAAGTGAATCAAGGGGGTGTAAAGCGGCATAAACACAGCCGTGAAAAGCAGCTAAACCCCATTATGAAAATAAATTACTTTTCAAAACCCGTGAAACAAAGACAGTGAAAGCGAGAGAAATTCTTACAAAATTCGTTCAGGGGCTGTGATGCAACCTGGATTGACCATATCTAGACACACAGCTGATTGAGACATAAGGGTGGACACTCTTGGGGCTCAGAGGTTTGGTGAGGTTGCATGAGCCAACGCAGACCCTTTAAAGTAATACTGCATGGTACCCATCCCATGGGTCCCAAATCTCCAGGTTCAAGGGCATCTTCCTACGTCGAAAACATGCATGAGAAACCCAGAAGATGGTACACCGTGTGATCGGGAAAGGTTTCTAAAACGCACCTCATTTCTCATCTCCTTGTGCTCGGGTTCGCCATTCCAGCCGCTTTCCTAGCCATCTCCCTCCTTGGAGAATCAGCACCTTTAACCTCCTGTTCCGTACAGGTTGCAATTTGTCCTGAGGATGAACGGGAAGAGGGGGAACCAATGAGAGACAAGCTCTAGGGGTTGGGACAGGCACAGGTCACTCTATTTTCCCATCAGGAAGAAGAATTAACCACAAGCTCAGCCTGCCCCCCAGAACCAGAAGAGGGCCTGAAGCAATCCTGCACTTTTGCGGCCAGCTCCCAAAAAATCGACTAGAAAAATGGAGCTCAGGGGCACTGCAATTCACAAACCTGCAGAGTTATAAATGATAACTCTCGTCCACAAATAGATTGAGGGAAGGCAAAGAAGAGGCTTTGAAAGCAAGGCAGAATTGCAGGAAACAGATTTCAGGAGGTAGATTCGAATCGCATTGAAAGCACATGAAAAGCGGCAAAACGTGGACAATGATGCCCTTGGCCAAAAAGGGCGTATGCGTTTTTTCCTGACTATATTCAGGAAAAAACGCATACGCCCTTTTTGGCCAACCAAGCCACCTGGAAAGGCAAATCAGCGCTCCAAAGAAGTCTCGCTTCCCAGCGGGCAAAAGGGCCATGCGGAAAAAAGTGTCCAAACCAGAAATGCAGGACCGGCCATGGAGAAATGGGAGCCTTGCTACGCTGATGGGCGGGATGTAAATTGCCAACAGCCACTCTGGAGAAGTGTACGGTGTGTCCTGAAACATCTAAAAAACACAGCTTGGAGAGCATAGGGCACTTCCACTCATGGGCGTATAAATTGGGAAAACTAAAAATCAGCAAGACACAGGCACCCCAAAGTTTAGGGCTGCTCTGTTGACAAGAACCCCCACTTCATTACACCTTAAATATCCTAGGAAAGAGAAAAGTGGATAAAGAAGTTGTGGTCCTCATGTACAATGGAATATCACTCAGCCATGAAATCAACGTCATAAGTCTAGTAGCAGCACGATGACTGGATTTAGGTACGACGATTCTAAGTGAAATAAGTCACACAGAAAAAGACACTTATCATAAGAAATCACTTATAGAGGGAATGTAAACACCGCTACACTTGAACTGAATTACAAAACAGAACAGAGTCACACGTTCAGAAAACACACTATGGCTGCTGAACGGGAAAGGTGAGGTGGGGTGATGCATAAAACAAGGGTTTCAAATTAGCTCAGATACCGTTCCATAAACCCAATATGTAGTAGACAAGACCTACTCCTGGCTCAGTGAACTGGACTCAACACCCCCTATTCACCGCACAAGAATATATCTGACTAGTAAGAATCTTCAAACCTATGTATTGATATCTCTCTGTAAGTGAGTCAAGGGGGTGTAAAGCGGCCTAAACACAGCCGTGAAAAGCAGCTAAACCCCATTATAAAAATAAATTACTTTTCAAAACCCGTGAAACAAAGACAGTGAAAGAGAGAGAAATTCTTACAAAATTCGTTCAGGGGCTGTGATGCAACCTGGATTGACCATATCTAGACCCACAGCTGATTGAGACATAAGGGTGGACACTCTTGGGGCTCAGAGGTTTGGTGAGGTTGCATGAGCCAATGCAGACCCTTTAAAGTAATAGTGCATGGTACCCATCCCATGGGTCCCAAATCTCCAGGTTCAAGGGCATCTTCCTACGTCGAAAACATGCATGAGAAACCCAGAAGATGGTACACCGTGTGATCGGGAAAGGTTTCTAAAACGCACCTCATTTCTCATCTCCTTGTGCTCGGGTTCGCCATTCCAGCCGCTTTCCTAGCCATTTCCCTCCTTGGAGAATCAGCACCTTTAACCTCCTGTTCCGTACAGGTTGCAATTTGTCCTGAGGATGAACGGGAAGTGGGGGAACCAATGAGAGACTAGCTCTAGGGGTTGGGACAGGCACAAGTCACTCTATTTTCCCATCAGGAAGAAGAATTAATCACAAGCTCAGCCTGCCCCCCAGAACCAGAAGAGGGCCTGAAGCAATCCTGCACTTTTGCGGCCAGCTCCCAAAAAAGCGACTGGAAAAATGGAGCTCAGGGGCACTGCAATTCACAAACCTGCAGAGTTATAAATGATAACTCTCGTCCACAAATATATTGAAGGAAGGCAACGAAGAGGCTTTGAAAGCAAGGCAGAATTGCAGGAAACAGATTTCAGGAGGTAGATTCGAATCGCCTTGAAAGCACATGAAAAGCGGCAAAACGTGGACAATGATGCCCTTGGCCAAAAAGGGCGTATGCGTTTTTTCCTGAATATATTCAGGAAAAAACGCATACGCCCTTTTTGGCCAACGAAGCCACCTGGAAAGGCAAATCAGCGCTCCAAAGATGTCTCGTTTCTCAGCGGGCAAAAGGGCCATGCGGAAAAAAGTGTCCAAACCAGAAATGCAGGACCGGCCATGGAGAAATGGGAGCCTTGCTACGCTGATGGGCGGGATGTAAATTGCCAACAGTCACTCTGGAGAAGTGTACGGTGTGTCCTGAAACATCTAAAAAACACAGCTTGGAGAGCATAGGGGACTTCCACTCATGGGCGTATAAATTTGGAAAACTAAAAATCAGCAAGACACAGGCACCCCAAAGTTTAGGGCTGCTCTGTTGACAAGAACCCCCACTTCATTACACAATCAATATCCTAGGAAAGAGAAAAGTGGATAAAGAAGTTGTGGTCCTCATGTACAATGGAATATCACTCAGCCATGAAATCAACGTCATAAGGCTAGTAGCAGCACGATGACTGGATTTAGGTACGACGATTGTAAGTGAAATAAGTCACACAGAAAAAGACACTTATCATAAGATATCACTTATTGAGGGAATGTAAAAACCGCTACACTTGAACTGAATTACAAAACAGAACAGAGTCACACGTTCAGAAAACACACTATGGCTGCTGAACGGGAAAGGTGAGGTGGGGTGATGCATAAAACAAGGGTTTCAAATTAGCTCAGATACCGTTCCATAAACCCAATATGTAGTAGACAAGACCTACTCCTTGCTCAGTGAACTGGACTCAACACCCCCTATTCACCACACAAGAATATATCTGACTAGTAAGAATCTTCAAACCTATGTATTGATATCTCTCTGTAAGTGAGTCAAGGGGGTGTAAAGCGGCCTAAACACAGCCGTGAAAAGCAGCTAAACCCCATTATAAAAATAAATTACTTTTCAAAACCCGTGAAACAAAGACAGTGAAAGAGAGAGAAATTCTTACAAAATTCGTTCAGGGGCTGTGATGCAACCTGGATTGACCATATCTAGACCCACAGCTGATTGAGACATAAGGGTGGACACTCTTGGGGCTCAGAGGTTTGGTGAGGTTGCATGAGCCAACGCAGACCCTTTAAAGTAATAGTGCATGGTACCCATCCCATGGGTCCCAAATCTCCAGGTTCAAGGGCATCTTCCTACGTCGAAAACATGCATGAGAAACCCAGAAGATGGTACACCGTGTGATCGGGAAAGGTTTCTAAAACGCACCTCATTTCTCATCTCCTTGTGCTCGGGTTCGCCATTCCAGCCGCTTTCCTAGCCATCTCCCTCCTTGGAGAATCAGCAACTTTAACCTCCTGTTCCGTACCGGTTGCAATTTGTCCTGAGGATGAACGGGAAGAGGGGGAACCAATGAGAGACTAGCTCTAGGGGTTGGGACAGGCACAGGTCACTCTATTTTCCCATCAGGAAGAAGAATTAACCACAAGCTCAGCCTGCCCCCCAGAACCAGAAGAGGGCCTGAAGCAATCCTGCACTTTTGCGGCCAGCTCCCAAAAAAGCGACTGGAAAAATGGAGCTCAGGGGCACTGCAATTCACAAACCTGCAGAGTTATAAATGATAACTCTCGTCCACAAATAGATTGAGGGAAGGCAAAGAAGAGGCTTTGAAAGCAAGGCAGAATTGCAGGAAACAGATTTCAGGAGGTAGATTCGAATCGCCTTGAAAGCACATGAAAAGCGGCAAAACGTGGACAATGATGCCCTTGGCCAAAAAGGGCGTATGCGTTTTTTCCTGACTATATTCAGGAAAAAACGCATACGCCCTTTTTGGCCAACCAAGCCACCTGGAAAGGCAAATCAGCGCTCCAAAGAAGTCTCGCTTCCCAGCGGGCAAAAGGGCCATGCGGAAAAAAGTGTCCAAACCAGAAATGCAGGACCGGCCATGGAGAAATGGGAGCCTTGCTACGCTGATGGGCGGGATGTAAATTGCCAACAGCCACTCTGGAGAAGTGTACGGTGTGTCCTGAAACATCTAAAAAACACAGCTTGGAGAGCATAGGGCACTTCCACTCATGGGCGTATAAATTGGGAAAACTAAAAATCAGCAAGACACAGGCACCCCAAAGTTTAGGGCTGCTCTGTTGACAAGAACCCCCACTTCATTACACCTTAAATATCCTAGGAAAGAGAAAAGTGGATAAAGAAGTTGTGGTCCTCATGTACAATGGAATATCACTCAGCCATGAAATCAACGTCATAAGGCTAGTAGCAGCACGATGACTGGATTTAGGTACGACGATTCTAAGTGAAATAAGTCACACAGAAAAAGACACTTATCATAAGAAATCACTTATAGAGGGAATGTAAACACCGCTACACTTGAACTGAATTACAAAACAGAACAGAGTCACACGTTCAGAAAACACACTATGGCTGCTGAACGGGAAAGGTGAGGTGGGGTGATGCATAAAACAAGGGTTTCAAATTAGCTCAGATACCGTTCCATAAACCCAATATGTAGTAGACAAGACCTACTCCTGGCTCAGTGAACTGGACTCAACACCCCCTATTCACCGCACAAGAATATATCTGACTAGTAAGAATCTTCAAACCTATGTATTGATATCTCTCTGTAAGTGAGTCAAGGGGGTGTAAAGCGGCCTAAACACAGCCGTGAAAAGCAGCTAAACCCCATTATAAAAATAAATTACTTTTCAAAACCCGTGAAACAAAGACAGTGAAAGAGAGAGAAATTCTTACAAAATTCGTTCAGGGGCTGTGATGCAACCTGGATTGACCATATCTAGACCCACAGCTGATTGAGACATAAGGGTGGACACTCTTGGGGCTCAGAGGTTTGGTGAGGTTGCATGAGCCAACGCAGACCCTTTAAAGTAATAGTGCATGGTACCCATCCCATGGGTCCCAAATCTCCAGGTTCAAGGGCATCTTCCTACGTCGAAAACATGCATGAGAAACCCAGAAGATGGTACACCGTGTGATCGGGAAAGGTTTCTAAAACGCACCTCATTTCTCATCTCCTTGTGCTCGGGTTCGCCATTCCAGCCGCTTTCCTAGCCATCTCCCTCCTTGGAGAATCAGCACCTTTAACCTCCTGTTCCGTACAGGTTGCAATTTGTCCTGAGGATGAACGGGAAGAGGGGGAACCAATGAGAGACTAGCTCTAGTAGTTGGGACAGGCACAGGTCACTCTATTTTCCCATCAGGAAGAAGAATTAACCACAAGCTCAGCCTGCCACCCAGAACCAGAAGAGGGCCTGAAGCAATCCTGCACTTTTGCGGCCAGCTCCCAAAAAAGCGACTGGAAAAATGGAGCTCAGGGGCACTGCAATTCACAAACCTGCAGAGTTATAAATGATAACTCTCGTCCACAAATAGATTGAGGGAAGGCAACGAAGAGGCTTTGAAAGCAAGGCAGAATTGCAGGAAACAGATTTCAGGAGGTAGATTCGAATCGCCTTGAAAGCACATGAAAAGCGGCAAAACGTGGACAATGATGCCCTTGGCCGAAAAGGGCGTATGCGTTTTTTCCTGACTATATTCAGGAAAAAACGCATACGTCCTTTTTGGCCAACCAAGCAACCTGGAAAGGCAAATCCGCGCTCCAAAGAAGTCTGGCTTCCCAGCGGGCAAAAGGGCCATGCGGAAAAAAGTGTCCAAACCAGAAATGCAGGACCGGCCATGGAGAAATGGGAGCCTTGCTACGCTGATGGGCGGGATGTAAATTGCCAACAGCCACTCTGGAGAAGTGTACGGTGTGTCCTGAAACATCTAGAAAACACAGCTTGGAGAGCATAGGGCACTTCCACTCATGGGCGTATAAATAGGGAAAACTAAAAATCAGCAAGACACAGGCACCCCAAAGTTTAGAGCTGCTCTGTTGACAAGAACCCCCACTTCATTACACCTTAAATATCCTAGGAAAGAGGAAAGTGGATAAAGAAGTTGTGGTCCTCATGTACAATGGAATATCACTCAGCCATGACATCCACGTCATAAGGCTAGTAGCAGCACGATGAGTGGATTTAGGTACGACGATTCTAAGTGAAATAAGTCACACAGAAAGAGACACTTATCATAAGATATCACTTATAGAGGGAATGTAAAAACCGCTACACTTGAACTGAATTACAAAACAGAACAGAGTCACACGTTCAGAAAACACACTATGGCTGCTGAACGGGAAAGGTGAGGTGGGGTGATGCATAAAACAAGGGTTTCAAATTAGCTCAGATACCGTTCCATAAACCCAATATGTAGTAGACAAGACCTACTCCTTGCTCAGTGAACTGGACTCAACACCCCCTTTTCACCGCACAAGAATATATCTGACTAGTAAGAATCTTCAAACCTATGTATTGATATCTCTCTGTAAGTGAGTCAAGGGGGTGTAAAGCGGCCTAAACACAGCCGTGAAAAGCATCTAAAACCCATTATAAAAATAAATTACTTTTCAAAACCCGTGAAACAAAGACAGTGAAAGAGAGAGAAATTCTTACAAAATTCGTTCAGGGGCTGTGATGCAACCTGGATTGACCATATCTAGACCCACAGCTGATTGAGACATAAGGGTGGACACTCTTGGGGCTCAGAGGTTTGGGGAGGTTGCATGAGCCAACGCAGACCCTTTAAAGTAATACTGCATGGTACCCATCCCATGGGTCCCAAATCTCCAGGTTCAAGGGCATCTTCCTACGTCGAAAACATGCATGAGAAACCCAGAAGATGGTACACCGTGTGATCGGGAATGTTTTCTAAAACGCACCTCATTTCTCATCTCCTTGTGCTCGGGTTCGCCATTCCAGCCGCTTTACTAGCCATCTCCCTCCTTGGAGAATCAGCACCTTTAACCTCCTGTTCCGTACAGGTTGCAATTTGTCCTGAGGATGAACGGGAAGAGGGGGAACCAATGAGAGACTAGCTCTAGGGGTTGGGACAGGCACAGGTCACTCTATTTTCCCATCAGGAAGAAGAATTAACCACAAGCTCAGCCTGCCCCCCAGAACCAGAAGAGGGCCTGAAGCAATCCTGCACTTTTGCGGCCAGCTCCCAAAAAAGCGACTGGAAAAATGGAGCTCAGGGGCACTGCAATTCACAAACCTGCAGAGTTATAAATGATAACTCTCGTCCACAAATAGATTGAGGGAAGGCAACGAAGAGGCTTTGAAAGCAAGGCAGAATTGCAGGAAACAGATTTCAGGAGGTAGATTCGAATCGCCTTGAAAGCACATGAAAAGCGGCAAAACGTGGCCAATGATGCCCTTGGCCGAAAAGGGCGTATGCGTTTTTTCCTGACTATATTCAGGAAAAAACGCATACGTCCTTTTTGGCCAACCAAGCAACCTGGAAAGGCAAATCAGCGCTCCAAAGAAGTCTCGCTTCCCAGCGGGCAAAAGGGCCATGCGGAAAAAAGTGTCCAAACCAGAAATGCAGGACCGGCCATGGAGAAATGGGAGCCTTGCTACGCTGATGGGTGGGATGTAAATTGCCAACAGCCACTCTGGAGAAGTGTACGGTGTGTTCTGAAACATCTAAAAAACACAGCTTGGAGAGCATAGGGCACTTCCACTCATGGGCGTATAAATTGGGAAAACTAAAAATCAGCAAGACACAGGCACCCCAAAGTTTAGGGCTGCTCTGTTGACAAGAACCCCCACTTCATTACACCTTAAATATCCTAGGAAAGAGAAAAGTGGATAAAGAAGTTGTGGTCCTCATGTACAATGGAATATCACTCAGCCATGAAATCAACGTCATAAGGCTAGTAGCAGCACGATGAGTGGATTTAGGTACGACGATTCTAAGTGAAATAAGTCACACAGAAAAAGACACTTACCATAAGATATCACTTATAGAGGGAATGTAAAAACTGTTACACTTGAACTGAATTACAAAACAGAACAGAGTCACACGTTCAGAAAACACACTATGGCTGCTGAACGGGAAAGGTGAGGTGCGGTGATGCATAAAACAAGGGTTTCAAATTAGCTCAGATACCGTTCCATAAACCCAATATGTAGTAGACAAGACCTACTCCTTGCTCAGTGAACTGGACTCAACACCCCCTATTCACCGCACAAGAATATATCTGACTAGTAAGAATCTTCAAACCTATGTATTGATATCTCTCTGTAAGTGAGTCAAGGGGGTGTAAAGCGGCCTAAACACAGCCGTGAAAAGCATCTAAACCCCATTATAAAAATAAATTACTTTTCAAAACCCGTGAAACAAAGACAGTGAAAGAGAGAGAAATTCTTACAAAATTCGTTCAGGGGCTGTGATGCAACCTGGATTGACCATATCTAGACCCACAGCTGATTGAGACATAAGGGTGGACACTCTTGGGGCTCAGAGGTTTGGGGAGGTTGCATGAGCCAACGCAGACCCTTTAAAGTAATACTGCCTGGTACCCATCCCATGGGTCCCAAATCTCCAGGTTCAAGGGCATCTTCCTACGTCGAAAACAAGCATGAGAAACCCAGAAGATGGTACACCGTGTGATCGGGAAAGGTTTCTAAAACGCACCTCATTTCTCATCTCCTTGTGCTCCGGTTCGCCATTCCAGCCACTTTACTAGCCATCTCCCTCCTTGGAGAATCAGCACCTTTAACCTCCTGTTCCGTACAGGTTGCAATTTGTCCTGAGGATGAACGGGAAGAGGGGGAACCAATGAGAGACTAGCTCTAGGGTTTGGGACAGGCACAGGTCACTCTATTTTCCCATCAGGAAGAAGAATTAACCACAAGCTCAGCCTGCCCCCCAGAACCAGAAGAGGGCCTGAAGCAATCCTGCACTTTTGCGGCCAGCTCCCAAAAAAGCGACTGGAAAAATGGAGCTCAGGGGCACTGCAATTCACAAACCTGCAGAGTTATAAATGATAACTCTCGTCCACAAATAGATTGAGGGAAGGCAACGAAGAGGCTTTGAAAGCAAGGCAGAATTGCAGAAAAACAGATTTCAGGAGGTAGATTCGAATCGCCTTGAAAGCACATGAAAAGCGGCAAAACGTGGACAATGATGCCCTTGGCCAAAAAGGGCGTATGCGTTTTTTCCTGAATATATTCAGGAAAAAACGCATACGCCCTTTTTGGCAAACCAAGCAACCTGGAAAGGCAAATCAGCGCTCCAAAGAAGTCTCGCTTCCCAGCGGGCAAAAGGGCCATGCGGAAAAAAGTGTCCAAACCAGAAATGCAGGACCGGCCATGGAGAAATGGGAGCCTTGCTACGCTGATGGGCGGGATGTAAATTGCCAACAGCCACTCTGGAGAAGTGTACGGTGTGTCCTGAAACATCTAAAAAACACAGCTTGGAGAGCATAGGGCACTTCCACTCATGGGCGTATAAATAGGGAAAACTAAAAATCAGCAAGACACAGGCACCCCAAACTTTAGAGCTGCTCTGTTGACAAGAACCCCCACTTCATTACACCTTAAATATCCTAGGAAATAGAAAAGTGGATAAAGAAGTTGTAGTCCTCATGTACAATGGAATATCACTCAGCCATGACATCCACGTCATAAGGCTAGTAGCAGCACGATGAGTGGATTTAGGTACGACGATTCTAAGTGAAATAAGTCACACAGAAAAAGACACTTATCATAAGATATCACTTATAGAGGGAATGTAAAAACCGCTACACTTGAACTGAATTACAAAACAGAACAGAGTCACACGTTCAGAAAACACAGTATGGCTGCTGAACGGGAAAGGTGAGGTGGGGTGATGCATAAAACAAGGGTTTCAAATTAGCTCAGATACCGTTCCATAAACCCAATATGTAGTAGACAAGACCTACTCCTTGCTCAGTGAACTGGACTCAACATCCCCTATTCACCGCACAAGAATATATCTGACTAGTAAGAATCTTCAAACCTATGTATTGATATCTCTCTGTAAGTGAGTCAAGGGGGTGTAAAGCGGCCTAAACACAGCCGTGAAAAGCATCTAAACCCCATTATAAAAATAAATTACTTTTCAAAACCCGTGAAACAAAGACAGTGAAAGAGAGAGAAATTCTTACAAAATTCGTTCAGGGGCTGTGATGCAACCTGGATTGACCATATCTAGACCCACAGCTGATTGCGACATAAGGGTGGACACTCTTGGGGCTCAGAGGTTTGGGGAGGTTGCATGAGCCAACGCAGACCCTTTAAAGTAATACTGCATGGTACCCATCCCATGGGTCCCAAATCTCCAGGTTCAAGGGCATCTTCCTACGTCGAAAACAAGCATGAGAAACCCAGAAGATGGTACACCGTGTGATCGGGAAAGGTTTCTAAAACGCACCTCATTTCTCATCTCCTTGTGCTCCGGTTCGCCATTCCAGCCACTTTACTAGCCATCTCCCTCCTTGGAGAATCAGCACCTTTAACCTCCTGTTCCGTACAGGTTGCAATTTGTCCTGAGGATGAACGGGAAGAGGGGGAACCAATGAGAGACTAGCTCTAGGGTTTGGGACAGGCACAGGTCACTCTATTTTCCCATCAGGAAGAAGAATTAACCACAAGCTCAGCCTGCCCCCCAGAACCAGAAGAGGGCCTGAAGCAATCCTGCACTTTTGCGGCCAGCTCCCAAAAAAGCGACTGGAAAAATGGAGCTCAGGGGCACTGCAATTCACAAACCTGCAGAGTTATAAATGATAACTCTCGTCCACAAATAGATTGAGGGAAGGCAACGAAGAGGCTTTGAAAGCAAGGCAGAATTGCAGAAAAACAGATTTCAGGAGGTAGATTCGAATCGCCTTGAAAGCACATGAAAAGCGGCAAAACGTGGACAATGATGCCCTTGGCCAAAAAGGGCGTATGCGTTTTTTCCTGAATATATTCAGGAAAAAACGCATACGCCCTTTTTGGCAAACCAAGCAACCTGGAAAGGCAAATCAGCGCTCCAAAGAAGTCTCGCTTCCCAGCGGGCAAAAGGGCCATGCGGAAAAAAGTGTCCAAACCAGAAATGCAGGACCGGCCATGGAGAAATGGGAGCCTTGCTACGCTGATGGGTGGGATGTAAATTGCCAACAGCCACTCTGGAGAAGTGTACGGTGTGTCCTGAAACATCTAAAAAACACAGCTTGGAGAGCATAGGGCACTTCCACTCATGGGCGTATAAATAGGGAAAACTAAAAATCAGCAAGACACAGGCACCCCAAACTTTAGAGCTGCTCTGTTGACAAGAACCCCCACTTCATTACACCTTAAATATCCTAGGAAATAGAAAAGTGGATAAAGAAGTTGTAGTCCTCATGTACAATGGAATATCACTCAGCCATGACATCCACGTCATAAGGCTAGTAGCAGCACGATGAGTGGATTTAGGTACGACGATTCTAAGTGAAATAAGTCACACAGAAAAAGACACTTATCATAAGATATCACTTATAGAGGGAATGTAAAAACCGCTACACTTGAACTGAATTACAAAACAGAACAGAGTCACACGTTCAGAAAACACAGTATGGCTGCTGAACGGGAAAGGTGAGGTGGGGTGATGCATAAAACAAGGGTTTCAAATTAGCTCAGATACCGTTCCATAAACCCAATATGTAGTAGACAAGACCTACTCCTTGCTCAGTGAACTGGACTCAACATCCCCTATTCACCGCACAAGAATATATCTGACTAGTAAGAATCTTCAAACCTATGTATTGATATCTCTCTGTAAGTGAGTCAAGGGGGTGTAAAGCGGCCTAAACACAGCCGTGAAAAGCATCTAAACCCCATTATAAAAATAAATTACTTTTCAAAACCCGTGAAACAAAGACAGTGAAAGAGAGAGAAATTCTTACAAAATTCGTTCAGGGGCTGTGATGCAACCTGGATTGACCATATCTAGACCCACAGCTGATTGCGACATAAGGGTGGACACTCTTGGGGCTCAGAGGTTTGGGGAGGTTGCATGAGCCAACGCAGACCCTTTAAAGTAATACTGCATGGTACCCATCCCATGGGTCCCAAATCTCCAGGTTCAAGGGCATCTTCCTACGTCGAAAACAAGCATGAGAAACCCAGAAGATGGTACACCGTGTGATCGGGAAAGGTTTCTAAAACGCACCTCATTTCTCATCTCCTTGTGCTCCGGTTCGCCATTCCAGCCACTTTACTAGCCATCTCCCTCCTTGGAGAATCAGCACCTTTAACCTCCTGTTCCGTACAGGTTGCAATTTGTCCTGAGGATGAACGGGAAGAGGGGGAACCAATGAGAGACTAGCTCTAGGGTTTGGGACAGGCACAGGTCACTCTATTTTCCCATCAGGAAGAAGAATTAACCACAAGCTCAGCCTGCCCCCCAGAACCAGAAGAGGGCCTGAAGCAATCCTGCACTTTTGCGGCCAGCTCCCAAAAAAGCGACTGGAAAAATGGAGCTCAGGGGCACTGCAATTCACAAACCTGCAGAGTTATAAATGATAACTCTCGTCCACAAATAGATTGAGGGAAGGCAACGAAGAGGCTTTGAAAGCAAGGCAGAATTGCAGAAAAACAGATTTCAGGAGGTAGATTCGAATCGCCTTGAAAGCACATGAAAAGCGGCAAAACGTGGACAATGATGCCCTTGGCCAAAAAGGGCGTATGCGTTTTTTCCTGAATATATTCAGGAAAAAACGCATACGCCCTTTTTGGCAAACCAAGCAACCTGGAAAGGCAAATCAGCGCTCCAAAGAAGTCTCGCTTCCCAGCGGGCAAAAGGGCCATGCGGAAAAAAGTGTCCAAACCAGAAATGCAGGACCGGCCATGGAGAAATGGGAGCCTTGCTACGCTGATGGGCGGGATGTAAATTGCCAACAGCCACTCTGGAGAAGTGTACGGTGTGTCCTGAAACATCTAAAAAACACAGCTTGGAGAGCATAGGGCACTTCCACTCATGGGCGTATAAATAGGGAAAACTAAAAATCAGCAAGACACAGGCACCCCAAACTTTAGAGCTGCTCTGTTGACAAGAACCCCCACTTCATTACACCTTAAATATCCTAGGAAATAGAAAAGTGGATAAAGAAGTTGTAGTCCTCATGTACAATGGAATATCACTCAGCCATGACATCCACGTCATAAGGCTAGTAGCAGCACGATGAGTGGATTTAGGTACGACGATTCTAAGTGAAATAAGTCACACAGAAAAAGACACTTATCATAAGATATCACTTATAGAGGGAATGTAAAAACCGCTACACTTGAACTGAATTACAAAACAGAACAGAGTCACACGTTCAGAAAACACAGTATGGCTGCTGAACGGGAAAGGTGAGGTGGGGTGATGCATAAAACAAGGGTTTCAAATTAGCTCAGATACCGTTCCATAAACCCAATATGTAGTAGACAAGACCTACTCCTTGCTCAGTGAACTGGACTCAACATCCCCTATTCACCGCACAAGAATATATCTGACTAGTAAGAATCTTCAAACCTATGTATTGATATCTCTCTGTAAGTGAGTCAAGGGGGTGTAAAGCGGCCTAAACACAGCCGTGAAAAGCATCTAAACCCCATTATAAAAAATAAATTACTTTTCAAAACCCGTGAAACAAAGACAGTGAAAGAGAGAGAAATTCTTACAAAATTCGTTCAGGGGCTGTGATGCAACCTGGATTGACCATATCTAGACCCACAGCTGATTGAGACATAAGGGTGGACACTCTTGGGGCTCAGAGGTTTGGGGAGGTTGCATGAGCCAACGCAGACCCTTTAAAGTAATACTGCATGGTACCCATCCCATGGGTCCCAAATCTCCAGGTTCAAGGGCATCTTCCTACGTCGAAAACATGCATGAGAAACCCAGAAGATGGTACACCGTGTGATCGGGAAAGGTTTCTAAAACGCACCTCATTTCTCATCTCCTTGTGCTCGGGTTCGCCATTCCAGCCACTTTACTAGCCATCTCCCTCCTTGGAGATTCAGCACCTTTAACCTCCTGTTCCGTACAGGTTGCAATTTGTCTTGAGGATGAACGGGAAGAGGGGGAACCAATGAGAGACTAGCTCTAGGGGTTGGGACAGGCACAGGTCACTCTATTTTCCCATCAGGAAGAAGAATTAACCACAAGCTCAGCCTGCCCCCCAGAACCAGAAGAGGGCCTGAAGCAATCCTGCACTTTTGCGGCCAGCTCCCAAAAAAGCGACTGGAAAAATGGAGCTCAGGGGCACTGCAATTCACAAACCTGCAGAGTTATAAATGATAACTCTCGTCCACAAATATATTGAGGGAAGGCAACGAAGAGGCTTTGAAAGCAAGGCAGAATTGCAGGAAACAGATTTCAGGAGGTAGATTCGAATCGCCTTGAAAGCACATGAAAAGCGGCAAAACGTGGACAATGATGCCCTTGGCCAAAAAAGGGCGTATGCGTTTTTTCCTGAATATATTCAGGAAAAAACGCATACGCCCTTTTTAGCAAAGCAAGCAACCTGGAAAGGCAAATCAGCGCTCCAAAGAAGTCTCGCTTCCCAGCGGGCAAAAGGGCCATGCGGAAAAAAGTGTCCAAACCAGAAATGGAGGACCGGCCATGGAGAAATGGGAGCCTTGCTACGCTGATGGGTGGGATGTAAATTGCCAACAGCCACTCTGGAGAAGTGTACGGTGTGTCCTGAAACATCTAAAAAACCCAGCTTGGAGAGCATAGGGCACTTCCACTCATGGGCGTATAAATAGGGAAAACTAAAAATCAGCAAGACACAGGCACCCCAAAGTTGAGGGCTGCTCTGTTGACAAGAACCCCCACTTCATTACACCTTAAATATCCTAGGAAAGAGAAAAGTGGATAAAGAAGTTGTGGTCCTCATGTACAATGGAATATCACTCAGCCATGAAATCAACGTCATAAGGCTAGTAGCAGCACGATGACTGGATTTAGGTACGACGATTCTAAGTGAAATAAGTCACACAGAAAAAGACACTTATCATAAGATATCACTTATAGAGGGAATGTAAAAACGCTACACTTGAACTGAATTACAAAACAGAACAGAGTCACACGTTCAGAAAACACAGTATGGCTGCTGAACGGGAAAGGTGAGGTGGGGTGATGCATAAAACAAGGGTTTCAAATTAGCTCAGATACCGTTCCATAAACCCAATATGTAGTAGACAAGACCTACTCCTTGCTCAGTGAACTGGACTCAACATCCCCTATTCACTGCACAAGAATATATCTGACTACTAAGAATCTTCAAACCTATGTATTGATATCTCTCTCTAAGTGAGTCAAGGGGGTGTAAAGCGGCCTAAACACAGCCGTGAAAAGCATCTAAACCCCATTATAAAAATAAATTACTTTTCAAAACCCGTGAAACAAAGACAGTGAAAGAGAGAGAAATTCTTACAAAATTCGTTCAGGGGCTGTGATGCAACCTGGATTGACCATATCTAGACCCACAGCTGATTGAGACATAAGGGTGGACACTCTTGGGGCTCAGAGGTTTGGGGAGGTTGCATGAGCCAACGCAGACCCTTTAAAGTAATACTGCATGGTACCCATCCCATGGGTCCCAAATCTCCAGGTTCAAGGGCATCTTCCTACGTCGAAAACATGCATGAGAAACCCAGAAGATGGTACACCGTGTGATCGGGAAAGGTTTCTAAAACGCACCTCATTTCTCATCTCCTTGTGCTCGGGTTCGCCATTCCAGCCGCTTTACTAGCCATCTCCCTCCTTGGAGATTCAGCACCTTTAACCTCCTGTTCCGTACAGGTTGCAATTTGTCTTGAGGATGAACGGGAAGAGGGGGAACCAATGAGAGACTAGCTCTAGGGGTTGGGACAGGCACAGGTCACTCTATTTTCCCATCAGGAAGAAGAATTAACCACAAGCTCAGCCTGCCCCCCAGAACCAGAAGAGGGCCTGAAGCAATCCTGCACTTTTGCGGCCAGCTCCCAAAAAAGCGACTGGAAAAATGGAGCTCAGGGGCACTGCAATTCACAAACCTGCAGAGTTATAAATGATAACTCTCGTCCACAAATATATTGAGGGAAGGCAACGAAGAGGCTTTGAAAGCAAGGCAGAATTGCAGGAAACAGATTTCAGGAGGTAGATTCGAATCGCCTTGAAAGCACATGAAAAGCGGCAAAACGTGGACAATGATGCCCTTGGCCAAAAAGGGCGTATGCGTTTTTTCCTGAATATATTCAGGAAAAAACGCATACGCCCTTTTTAGCAAACCAAGCAACATGGAAAGGCAAATCAGCGCTCCAAAGAAGTCTCGCTTCCCAGCGGGCAAAAGGGCCATGCGGAAAAAAGTTTCCAAACCAGAAATGGAGGACCGGCCATGGAGAAATGGGAGCCTTGCTACGCTGATGGGCGGGATGTAAATTGCCAACAGCAACTCTGGAGAAGTGTACGGTGTGTCCTGAAACATCTAAAAAACACAGCTTGGAGAGCATAGGGCACTTCCACTCATGGCGTATAAATTGGGAAAACTAAAAATCAGCAAGACACAGGCACACCAAAGTTTAGAGCTGCTCTGTTGACAAGAACCCCCACTTCATTACACCTTAAATATCCTAGGAAAGAGAAAAGTGGATAAAGAAGTTGTGGTCCTCATGTACAATGGAATATCACTCAGCCATGAAATCAACGTCATAAGGCTAGTAGCAGCACGATGAGTGGATTTAGGTACGACGATTCTAAGTGAAATAAGTCACACAGAAAAAGACACTTACCATAAGATATCACTTATAGAGGGAATGTAAAAACTGCTACACTTGAACTGAATTACAAAACAGAACAGAGTCACACGTTCAGAAAACACACTATGGCTGCTGAACGGGAAAGGTGAGGTGGGGTGATGCATAAAACAAGGGTTTCAAATTAGCTCAGATACCGTTCCATAAACCCAATATGTAGTAGACAAGACCTACTCCTTGCTCAGTGAACTGGACTCAACACCCCCTATTCACCGCACAAGAATATATCTGACTAGTAAGAATCTTCAAACCTATGTATTGATATCTCTCTGTAAGTGAGTCAAGGGGGTGTAAAGCGGCCTAAACACAGCCGTGAAAAGCATCTAAACCCCATTATAAAAATAAATTACTTTTCAAAACCCGTGAAACAAAGACAGTGAAAGAGAGAGAAATTCTTACAAAATTCGTTCAGGGGCTGTGATGCAACCTGGATTGACCATATCTAGACCCACAGCTGATTGAGACATAAGGGTGGACACTCTTGGGGCTCAGAGGTTTGGGGAGGTTGCATGAGCCAACGCAGACCCTTTAAAGTAATACTGCATGGTACCCATCCCATGGGTCCCAAATCTCCAGGTTCAAGGGCATCTTCCTACGTCGAAAACAAGCATGAGAAACCCAGAAGATGGTACACCGTGTGATCGGGAAAGGTTTCTAAAACGCACCTCATTTCTCATCTCCTTGTGCTCCGGTTCGCCATTCCAGCCACTTTACTAGCCATCTCCCTCCTTGGAGAATCAGCACCTTTAACCTCCTGTTCCGTACAGGTTGCAATTTGTCCTGAGGATGAACGGGAAGAGGGGGAACCAATGAGAGACTAGCTCTAGGGGTTGGGACAGGCACAGGTCACTCTATTTTCCCATCAGGAAGAAGAATTAACCACAAGCTCAGCCTGCCCCCCAGAACCAGAAGAGGGCCTGAATCAATCCTGCACTTTTGCGGCCAGCTCCCAAAAAATCGACTGGAAAAATGGAGCTCAGGGGCACTGCAATTCACAAACCTGCAGAGTTATAAATGATAACTCTCGTCCACAAATAGATTGAGGGAAGGCAACGAAGAGGCTTTGAAAGCAAGGCAGAATTGCAGGAAACAGATTTCAGGAGGTAGATTCGAATCGCCTTGAAAGCACATGAAAAGCGGCAAAACGTGGACAATGATGCCCTTGGCCAAAAAGGGCGTATGCGTTTTTTCCTGAATATATTCAGGAAAAAACGCATACGCCCTTTTTGGCAAACCAAGCAACCTGGAAAGGCAAATCAGCGCTCCAAAGAAGTCTCGCTTCCCAGCGGGCAAAAGGGCCATGCGGAAAAAAGTGTCCAAACCAGAAATGCAGGACCGGCCATGGAGAAATGGGAGCCTTGCTACGCTGATGGGCGGGATGTAAATTGCCAACAGCCACTCTGGAGAAGTGTACGGTGTGTCCTGAAACATCTAAAAAACACAGCTTGGAGAGCATAGGGCACTTCCACGCATGGGCGTATAAATAGGGAAAACAAAAAATCAGCAAGACACAGGCACCCCAAACTTTAGAGCTGCTCTGTTGACAAGAACCCCCACTTCATTACACCTTAAATATCCTAGGAAAGAGAAAAGTGGATAAAGAAGTTGTAGTCCTCATGTACAATGGAATATCACTCAGCCATGACATCCACGTCATAAGGCTAGTAGCAGCACGATGAGTGGATTTAGGTACGACGATTCTAAGTGAAATAAGTCACACAGAAAAAGACACTTATCATAAGATATCACTTATAGAGGGAATGTAAAAACCGCTACACTTGAACTGAATTACAAAACAGAACAGAGTCACACGTTCAGAAAACACAGTATGGCTGCTGAACGGGAAAGGTGAGGTGGGGTGATGCATAAAACAAGGGTTTCAAATTAGCTCAGATACCGTTCCATAAACCCAATATGTAGTAGACAAGACCTACTCCTTGCTCAGTGAACTGGACTCAACATCCCCTATTCACCGCACAAGAATATATCTGACTAGTAAGAATCTTCAAACCTATGTATTGATATCTCTCTGTAAGTGAGTCAAGGGGGTGTAAAGCGGCCTAAACACAGCCGTGAAAAGCATCTAAACCCCATTATAAAAATAAATTACTTTTCAAAACCCGTGAAACAAAGACAGTGAAAGAGAGAGAAATTCTTACAAAATTCGTTCAGGGGCTGTGATGCAACCTGGATTGACCATATCTAGACCCACAGCTGATTGAGACATAAGGGTGGACACTCTTGGGGCTCAGAGGTTTGGGGAGGTTGCATGAGCCAACGCAGACCCTTTAAAGTAATACTGCATGGTACCCATCCCATGGGTCCCAAATCTCCAGGTTCAAGGGCATCTTCCTACGTCGAAAACATGCATGAGAAACCCAGAAGATGGTACACCGTGTGATCGGGAAAGGTTTCTAAAACGCACCTCATTTCTCATCTCCTTGTGCTCGGGTTCGCCATTCCAGCCACTTTACTAGCCATCTCCCTCCTTGGAGATTCAGCACCTTTAACCTCCTGTTCTGTACAGGTTGCAATTTGTCTTGAGGATGAACGGGAAGAGGGGGAACCAATGAGAGACTAGCTCTAGGGGTTGGGACAGGCACAGGTCACTCTATTTTCCCATCAGGAAGAAGAATTAACCACAAGCTCAGCCTGCCCCCCAGAACCAGAAGAGGGCCTGAAGCAATCCTGCACTTTTGCGGCCAGCTCCCAAAAAAGCGACTGGAAAAATGGAGCTCAGGGGCACTGCAATTCACAAACCTGCAGAGTTATAAATGATAACTCTCGTCCACAAATATATTGAGGGAAGGCAACGAAGAGGCTTTGAAAGCAAGGCAGAATTGCAGGAAACAGATTTCAGGAGGTAGATTCGAATCGCCTTGAAAGCACATGAAAAGCGGCAAAACGTGGACAATGATGCCCTTGGCCAAAAAGGGCGTATGCGTTTTTTCCTGAATATATTCAGGAAAAAACGCATACGCCCTTTTTAGCAAACCAAGCAACATGGAAAGGCAAATCAGCGCTCCAAAGAAGTCTCGCTTCCCAGCGGGCAAAAGGGCCATGCGGAAAAAAGTGTCCAAACCAGAAATGCAGGACCGGCCATGGAGAAATGGGAGCCTTGCTACGCTGATGGGCGGGATGTAAATTGCCAACAGCCACTCTGGAGAAGTGTACGGTGTGTCCTGAAACATCTAAAAAACACAGCTTGGAGAGCATAGGGCACTTCCACTCATGGGCGTATAAATAGGGAAAACTAAAAATCAGCAAGACACAGGCACCCCAAACTTTAGAGCTGCTCTGTTGACAAGAACCCCCACTTCATTACACCTTAAATATCCTAGGAAAGAGAAAATTGGATAAAGAAGTTGTAGTCCTCATGTACAATGGAATATCACTCAGCCATGACATCCACGTCATAAGGCTAGTAGCAGCACGATGAGTGGATTTAGGTACGACGATTCTAAGTGAAATAAGTCACACAGAAAAAGACACTTATCATAAGATATAACTTAGAGAGGGAATGTAAAAACCGCTACACTTGAACTGAATTACAAAACAGAACAGAGTCACACGTTCAGAAAACACACTATGGCTGATGAACGGGAAAGGTGAGGTGGGGTGATGCATAAAACAAGGGTTTCAAATTAGCTCAGATACCGTTCCATAAACCCAATATGTAGTAGACAAGACCTACTCCTTGCTCAGTGAACTGGACTCAACACCCCCTATTCACCGCACAAGAATATATCTGACTAGTAAGAATCTTCAAACCTATGTATTGATATCTCTCTGTAAGTGAGTCAAGGGGGTGTAAAGCGGCCTAAACACAGCCGTGAAAAGCATCTAAACCCCATTGTAAAAATAAATTACTTTTCAAAACCCGTGAAACAAAGACAGTGAAAGAGAGAGAAATTCTTACAAAATTCGTTCAGGGGCTGTGATGCCACCTGGATTGACCATATCTAGACCCACAGCTGATTGAGACATAAGGGTGGACACTCTTGGGGCTCAGAGGTTTGGGGAGGTTGCATGAGCCAACGCAGACCCTTTAAAGTAATACTGCATGGTACCCATCCCATGGGTCCCAAATCTCCAGGTTCAAGGGCATCTTCCTACGTCGAAAACAAGCATGAGAAACCCAGAAGATGGTACACCGTGTGATCGGGAAAGGTTTCTAAAACGCACCTCATTTCTGATCTCCTTGTGCTCGGGTTCGCCATTCCAGCCACTTTACTAGCCATCTCCCTCCTTGGAGAATCAGCACCTTTAACCTCCTGTTCCGTACAGGTTGCAATTTGTCCTGAGGATGAACGGGAAGAGGGGGAACCAATGAGAGACTAGCTCTAGGGGTTGGGACAGGCACAGGTCACTCTATTTTCCCATCAGGAAGAAGAATTAACCACAAGCTCAGCCTGCCCCCCAGAACCAGAAGAGGGCCTGAAGCAATCCTGCACTTTTGCGGCCAGCTCCCAAAAAAGCGACTGGAAAAATGGAGCTCAGGGGCACTGCAATTCACAAACCTGCAGAGTTATAAATGATAACTCTCGTCCACAAATATATTGAGGGAAGGCAACGAAGAGGCTTTGAAAGCAAGGCAGAATTGCAGGAAACAGATTTCAGGAGGTAGATTCGAATCGCCTTGAAAGCACATGAAAAGCGGCAAAACGTGGACAATGATGCCCTTGGCCAAAAAGGGCGTATGCGTTTTTTCCTGAATATATTCAGGAAAAAACGCATACGCCCTTTTTAGCAAACCAAGCAACATGGAAAGGCAAATCAGCGCTCCAAAGAAGTCTCGCTTCCCAGCGGGCAAAAGGGCCATGCGGAAAAAAGTGTCCAAACCAGAAATGGAGGACCGGCCATGGAGAAATGGGAGCCTTGCTACGCTGATGGGCGGGATGTAAATTGCCAACAGCAACTCTGGAGAAGTGTACGGTGTGTCCTGAAACATCTAAAAAACACAGCTTGGAGAGCATAGGGCACTTCCACTCATGGGCGTATAAATTGGGAAAACTAAAAATCAGCAAGACACAGGCACACCAAAGTTTAGAGCTGCTCTGTTGACAAGAACCCCCACTTCATTACACCTTAAATATCCTAGGAAAGAGAAAAGTGGATAAAGAAGTTGTGGTCCTCATGTACAGTGGAATATCACTCAGCCATGAAATCCACGTCATAAGGCTAGTAGCAGCACGATGAGTGGATTTAGGTACGACGATTCTAAGTGAAATAAGTCACACAGAAAAAGACACTTACCAGAAGATATCACTTATAGAGGGAATGTAAAAACTGCTACACTTGAACTGAATTACAAAACAGAACAGAGTCACACGTTCAGAAAACACACTATGGCTGCTGAACGGGAAAGGTGAGGTGGGGTGATGCATAAAACAAGGGTTTCAAATTAGCTCAGATACCGTTCCATAAACCCAATATGTAGTAGACAAGACCTACTCCTTGCTCAGTGAACTGGACTCAACACCCCCTACTCACCGCACAAGAATATATCTGACTAGTAAGAATCTTCAAACCTATGTATTGATATCTGTCTGTAAGTGAGTCAAGGGGGTGTAAAGCGGCATAAACACAGCCGTGAAAAGCAGCTAAACCCCATTATAAAAATAAATTACTTTTCAAAACCCGTGAAACAAAGACAGTGAAAGAGAGAGAAATTCTTACAAAATTCGTTCAGGGGCTGTGATGCAACCTGGATTGACCATATCTAGACCCACAGCTGATTGAGACATAAGGGTGGACACTCTTGGGGCTCAGAGGTTTGGTGAGGTTGCATGAGCCAACACAGACCCTTTAAAGTAATACTGCATGGTACCCATCCCATGGGTCCCAAATCTCCAGTTTCAAGGGCATCTTCCTATGTCGAAAACATGCATGAGAAACCCAGAAGATGGTACACCGTGTGATCGGGAAAGGTTTCTAAAACGCACCTCATTTCTCATCTCCTTGTGCTCGGGTTCGCCATTCCAGCCGCATTTCTACCCATCTCCCTCCTTGGAGAATCAGCACCTTTAACCTCCTGTTCCGTACAGGTTGCAATTTGTCCTGAGGATGAACGGGAAGAGGGGGAACCAATGAGAGACTAGCTCTAGGGGTTGGGACAGGCACAGGTCACTCTATTTTCCCATCAGGAAGAAGAATTAACCACAAGCTCAGCCTGCCCACCAGAACCAGAATAGGGCCTGAAGCAATCCTGCACTTTTGCGGCCAGCTCCCAAAAAAGCGAGTTGAAAAATGGAGCTCAGGGGCACTGCAATTCACAAACCTGCAGAGTTATAAATGATAACTCTCGTCCACAAATATATTGAGGGAAGGCAACGAAGAGGCTTTGAAAGCAAGGCAGAATTGCAGGAAACAGATTTCAGGAGGTAGATTCGAATCGCCTTGAAAGCACATGAAAAGCGGCAAAACGTGGACAATGATGCCCTTGGCCAAAAAGGGCGTATGCGTTTTTTCCTGAATATATTCAGGAAAAAACGCATACGCCCTTTTTGGCCAACCAAGCAACCTGGAAAGGCAAATCAGCGCTCCAAAGAAGTCTGGCTTCCCAGCGGGGAAAAGGGCCATGCGGAAAAAAGTGTCCAAACCAGAAATGCAGGACCGGCCATGGAGAAATGGGAGCCTTGCTACGCTGATGGGCGGGATGTAAATTGCCAACAGTCACTCTGGAGAAGTGTACGGTGTGTCCTGAAACATCTAAAAAACACAGCTTGGAGAGCATAGGGCACTTCCACTCATGGGCGTATAAATTGGGAAAACTAAAAATCAGCAAGACACAGGCACCCCAAAGTTTAGAGCTGCTCTGTTGACAGGAACCCCCACTTCATTACACCTTAAATATCCTAGGAAAGAGAAAAGTGGATAAAGAAGTTGTGGTCCTCATGTACAGTGGAATATCACTCAGCCATGAAATCCACGTCATAAGGCTAGTAGCAGCACGATGAGTGGATTTAGGTACGACGATTCTAAGTGAAATAAGTCACACAGAAAAAGACACTTATCATAAGATATCACTTATAGAGGGAATGTAAAAACCGCTACACTTGAACTGAATTACAAAACAGAACAGAGTCACACGTTCAGAAAACACACTATGGCTGCTGAACGGGAAAGGTGAGGTGGGGTGATGCATAAAACAAGGGTTTCAAATTAGCTCAGATACCGTTCCATAAACCCAATATGTAGTAGACAAGACCTACTCCTTGCTCAGTGAACTGGACTCAACACCCCCTATTCACCGCACAAGAATATATCTGACTAGTAAGAATCTTCAAACCTATGTATTGATATCTCTCGGTAAGTGAGTCAAGGGGGTGTAAAGCGGCCTAAACACAGCCGTGAAAAGCATCTAAACCCCATTATAAAAATAAATTACTTTTCAAAACCCGTGAAACAAAGACAGTGAAAGAGAGAGAAATTCTTACAAAATTCGTTCAGGGGCTGTGATGCAACCAGGATTGACCATATCTAGACCCACAGCTGATTGAGACATAAGGGTGGACACTCTTGGGGCTCAGAGGTTTGGTGAGGTTGCATGAGCCAACGCAGACCCTTTAAAGTAATACTGCATGGTACCCATCCCATGGGTCCCAAATCTCCAGGTTCAAGGGCATCTTCCTACGTCGAAAACATGCATGAGAAACCCAGAAGATGGTACACCATGTGATCGGGAAAGGTTTCTAAAACGCAACTCATTTCTCATCTCCTTGTGCTCGGGTTCGCCATTCCAGCCGCTTTACTAGCCATCTCCCTCCTTGGAGAATCAGCACCTTTAACCTCCTGTTCCGTACAGGTTGCAATTTATCCTGAGGATGAACGCGAAGAGGGGGAACCAATGAGAGACTAGCTCTAGGGGTTGGGACAGGCACAGGTCACTCTATTTTCCCATCAGGAAGAAGAATTAACCACAAGCTCAGCCTGACCCCCAGAACCAGAAGAGGGCCTGAAGCAATCCTGCACTTTTGCGGCCAGCTCCCAAAAAAGCGACTGGAAAAATGGAGCTCAGGGGCACTGCAATTCACAAACCTGCAGAGTTATAAATGATAACTCTCGTCCACAAATATATTGAGGGAAGGCAACGAAGAGGCTTTGAAAGCAAGGCAGAATTGCAGGAAACAGATTTCAGGAGGTAGATTCGAATCGCCTTGAAAGCACATGAAAAGCGGCAAAACGTGGACAATGATGCCCTTGGCCAAAAAGGGCGTATGCGTTTTTTCCTGAATATATTCAGGAAAAAACGCATACGCCCTTTTTAGCAAACCAAGCAACATGGAAAGGCAAATCAGCGCTCAAAAGAAGTCTCGCTTCCCAGCGGGCAAAAGGGCCATGCGGAAAAAAGTGTCCAAACCAGAAATGGAGGACCGGCCATGGAGAAATGGGAGCCTTGCTACGCTGATGGGCGGGATTTAAATTGCCAACCGCAACTCTGGAGAAGTGTACGGTGTGTCCTGAAACATCTAAAAAACACAGCTTGGAGAGCATAGGGCACTTCCACTCATGGGCGTATAAATTGGGAAAACTAAAAATCAGCAAGACACAGGCACCCCAAAGTTTAGAGCTGCTCTGTTGACAAGAACCCCCACTTCATTACACCTTAAATATCCTAGGAAAGAGAAAAGTGGATAAAGAAGTTGGGGTCCTCATGAACAATGGAATATCACTCAGCCATGAAATCAACGTCATAAGGCTAGTAGCAGCACGATGAGTGGATTTAGGTACGACGATTCTAAGTGAAATAAGTCACACAGAAAAAGACACTTATCATAAGAAATCACTTATAGAGGGAATGTAAAAACCGCTACACTTGAACTGAATTACAAACAGAACAGAGTCACACGTTCAGAAAACACACTATGGCTGCTGAACGGGAAAGGTGAGGTGGGGTGATGCATAAAACAAGGGTTTCAAATTAGCTCAGATACCGTTCCATAAACCCAATATGTAGTAGACAAGACCTACTCCTTGCTCAGTGAACTGGACTCAACACCCCCTATTCACCGCACAAGAATATATCTGACTAGTAAGAATCTTCAAACCTATGTATTGATATCTCTCTGTAAGTGAGTCAAGGGGGTGTAAAGCGGCCTAAACACAGCCGTGAAAAGCAGCTAAACCCCATTATAAAAATAAATTACTTTTCAAATCCCGTGAAACAAAGACAGTGAAAGAGAGAGAAATTCTTACAAAATTCGTTCAGGGGCTGTGATGCAACCTGGATTGACCATATCTAGACCCACAGCTGATTGAGACATAAGGGTGGACACTCTTGGGGCTCAGAGGTTTGGTGAGGTTGCATGAGCCAACGTAGACCCTTTAAAGTAATACTGCATGGTACCCATCCCATGGGTCCCAAATCTCCAGGTTCAAGGGCATCTTCCTACGTCGAAAACATGCATGAGAAACCCAGAAGATGGTACACCGTGTGATCGGGAAAGGTTTCTAAAACGCAACTCATTTCTCATCTCCTTGTGCTCGGGTTCGCCATTCCAGCCGCTTTCCTAGCCATCTCCCTCCTTGGAGAATCAGCACCTTTAACCTCCTGTTCCGTACATGTTGCAATTTATCCTGAGGATGAACGGGAAGAGGGGGAACCAATGAGAGACTAGCTCTAGGGGTTGGGACAGGCACAGGTCACTCTATTTTCCCATCAGGAAGAAGAATTAACCACAAGCTCAGCCTGCCCCCCAGAACCAGAAGAGGGCCTGAAGCAATCCTGCACTTTTGCGGCCAGCTCCCAAAAAAGCGACTGGAAAAATGGAGCTCAGGGGCACTGCAATTCACAAACCTGAAGAGTTATAAATGATAACTCTCGTCCACAAATATATTGAGGGAAGGCAAAGAAGAGGCTTTGAAAGCAAGGCAGAATTGCAGGAAACAGATTTCAGGAGGTAGATTCGAATCGCCTTGAAAGCACATGAAAAGAGGCAAAACGTGGACAATGATGCCCTTGGCAAAAAAGGGCGTATGCGTTTTTTCCTGAATATATTCAGGAAAAAACGCATATGTCCTTTTTGGCCAACCAAGCAACCTGGAAAGGCAAATCAGCGCTCCAAAGAAGTCTCGCTTCCCAGCGGGCAAAAGGGCCATGCGGAAAAAAGGGTCCAAACCAGAAATGCAGGACCGGCCATGGAGAAATGGGAGCCTTGCTACGCTGATGGGCGGGATGTAAATTGCCAACAGCCACACTGGAGAAGTGTACGGTGTGTCCTGAAACATCTAAAAAACACAGCTTGGAGAGCATAGGGCACTTCCACTCATGGGCGTATAAATTGGGAAAACTAAAAATCAGCAAGACACAGGCACCCCAAAGTTTAGGGCTGCTCTGTTGACAAGAACCCCCACTTCATTACACCTTAAATATCCTAGGAAAGAGAAAAGTGGATAAAGAAGTTGTGGTCCTCATGTACAATGGAATATCACTCAGCCATGAAATGAACGTCATAATGCTAGTAGCAGCACGATGAGTGGATTTAGGTACGACGATTCTAAGTGAAATAAGTCACAGAGAAAAAGACACTTATCATAAGATATCACTTATAGAGGGAATGTAAAAACCGCTACACTTGAACTGAATTACAAAACAGAACAGAGTCACACGTTCAGAAAACACACTATGGCTGCTGAACGGGAAAGGTGAGGTGGGGTGATGCATAAAACAAGGGTTTCAAATTAGCTCAGATACCGTTCCATAAACCCAATATGTAGTAGACAAGACCTACTCCTTGCTCAGTGAACTGGACTCAACACCCCCTTTTCACCGCACAAGAGTATATCTGACTAGTAAGAATCTTCAAACCTATGTATTGATATCTCTCTGTAAGTGAGTCAAGGGGGTGTAAAGCGGCATAAACACAGCCGTGAAAAGCAGCGAAACCCCATTATAAAAATAAATTACGGGCTTCCCTGGTGGCGCAGTGGTTGAGAGTCTGCCTGCCAATGCAGGGGACACGGGTTCATGCCCTGGTCCGGGAAGATCCCACATGCCGCGGAACGGCTGGGTCCGTGAGCCACAACTACTGAGCCTGCGCGTCTGGAGCCTGTGCTCCGCAACAAGAGAGGCCGCGATACTGAGAGGCCCGCGCACCGCGATGAAGAGTGGCCCCCGCTTGCCACAACTAGAGGAAGCCCTCGCACAGAAACGAAGACCCACCACCGCCATAAATAAATAAATAAACCTTTAAAAAAAAAAATAAATTACTTTTCAACACCCGTGAAACAAAGACAGTGACAGAGAGAGAAATTCTTACAAAATTCGTTCAGGGGCTGTGATGCAACCTGGATTGACCATATCTAGACCCACAGCTGATTGAGACATAAGGGTGGACACTCTTGGGGCTCAGAGGTTTGGTGAGGTTGCGTGAGCCAATGCAGACCCTTTAAAGTAATACTGCATGGTACCCATCCCAAGGGTCCCAAATCTCCAGGTTCAAGGGCATCTTCCTACGTCGAAAACATGCATGAGAAACCCAGAAGATGGTACACCGTGTCATCGGGAAAGGTTTCTAAAACGCACTTCATTTCTCATCTCCTTTGCTCGGGTTCGCCATTCCAGCCACTTTACTAGCCATCTCCCGCCTTAGAGAATCAGCACTTTTAACCTCCTGTTCCGTACAGGTTTCAATTTGTCCTGAGAATGAACGGGAAAAGGGGGAACCAATGAGAGACTAGCTCTAGGGGTTGGGACAGGCACAGGTCACTCTATTTTCCCATCAGGAAGAAGAATTAACCACAAGCTCAGCCTGCCCCCCAGAACCAGAAGAGGGCCTGAAGCAATCCTGCACTTTTGTGGCCAGCTCCCAGAAAAGCGACTGGAAAAATGGAGCTCAGGGGCACTGCAATTCACAAACCTGCAGAGTTATAAA
This sequence comes from Balaenoptera acutorostrata, assembly GCF_949987535.1. Classification (NCBI taxonomy): domain Eukaryota; kingdom Metazoa; phylum Chordata; class Mammalia; order Artiodactyla; family Balaenopteridae; genus Balaenoptera; species Balaenoptera acutorostrata. Next base: position 131,818 of record NC_080067.1, read on the forward strand.
TGATAACTCTCGTCCACAAATATATTGAGGGAAGGCAACGAAGAGGCTTTGAAAGCAAGGCAGAATTGCAGGAAACAGATTTCAGGAGGTAGATTCGAATCGCCTTGAAAGCACATGAAAAGTGGCAAATCGTGGACAATGATGCCCTTGGCCAAAAAGGGCGTATGCGTTTTTTCCTGAATGTATTCAGGAAAAAACGCATACGCCCTTTCTGGCCAACCAAGCAACCTGGAAAGGCAAATCAGCACTCCAAAGAAGTCTGGCTTCCCAGCGGGCAAAAGGGCCATGCGGAAAAAAGTGTCCAAACCAGAAATGCAGGACCGGCCATGGAGAAATGGGAGCCTTGCTACGCTGATGGGCGGGATGTAAATTGCCAACAGCCACTCTGGAGAAGTGTACGGTGTGTCCTGAAACATCTAAAAAACACAGCTTGGAGAGCATAGGGCACTTCCACTCATGGGCGTATAAATTGGGAAAACTAAAAATCAGCAAGACACAGGCACCCCAAAGTTTAGGGCTGCTCTGTTGACAAGAACCCCCACTTCATTACACCTTAAATATCCTAGGAAAGAGAAAAGTGGATAAAGAAGTTGTGGTCCTCATGTACAATGGAATATCACTCAGCCATGAAATCCACGTCATAAGGATAGTAGCAGCACGATGAGTGGATTTAGGTACGACGGTTCTAAGTGAAATAAGTCACACAGAAAAAGACACTTATCATAAGATATCACTTATAGAGGGAATGTAAAAACCGCTACACTTGAACTGAATTACAAAACAGAACAGAGTCACACGTTCAGAAAACACACTATGGCTGCTGAACGGGAAAGGTGAGGTGGGGTGATGCATAAAACAAGGGTTTCAAATTAGCTCAGATACCGTTCCATAAACCCAATATGTAGTAGACAAGACCTACTCCTTGCTCAGTGAACTGGACTCAACACCCCCTATTCACCGCACAAGAATATATCTGACTAGTAAGAATCTTCAAACCTATGTATTGATATCTCTCTGTAAGTGAGTCAAGGGGGTGTAAAGCGGCCTAAACACAGCCGTGAAAAGCATCTAAACCCCATTATAAAAATAAATTACTTTTCAAAACCCGTGAAACAAAGACAGTGAAAGAGAGAGAAATTCTTACAAAATTCGTTCAGGGGCTGTGATGCAACCTGGATTGACCATATCTAGACCCACAGCTGATTGAGACATAAGGGTGGACACTCTTGGGGCTGAGAGGTTTGGTGAGGTTGCATGAGCCAACACAGACCCTTTAAAGTAATACTGCATGGTACCCATCCCATGGGTCCCAAATCTCCAGGTTCAAGGGCATCTTCCTACGTCCAAAACATGCATGAGAAACCCAGAAGATGGTACACCGTGTGATCGGGAAAGGTTTCTAAAACGCACCTCATTTCTCATCTCCTTGTGCTCGGGTTCGCCATTCCAGCCGCTTTCCTAGCCATCTCCCTCCTTGGAGAATCAGCACCTTTAACCTCCTTTTCCGTACAGGTTGCAATTTGTCCTGAGGATGAACGGGAAGAGGGGGAACCAATGAGAGACTAACTCTAGGGGTTGGGACAGGCACAAGTCTCTCTATTTTCCCATCAGGAAGAAGAATTAACCACAAGCTCAGCCTGCCCCCCAGAACCAGAAGAGGGCCTGAAGCAATCCTGCACTTTTGCGGCCAGCTCCCAAAAAAGCGACTGGAAAAATGGAGCTCAGGGGCACTGCAATTCACAAACCTGCAGAGTTATAAATGATAACTCTCGTCCACAAATATATTGAGGGAAGGCAACGAAGAGGCTTTGAAAGCAAGGCAGAATTGCAGGAAACAGATTTCAGGAGGTAGATTCGAATCGCCTTGAAAGCACATGAAAAGTGGCAAATCGTGGACAATGATGCCCTTGGCCAAAAAGGGCGTATGCGTTTTTTCCTGAATGTATTCAGGAAAAAACGCATACGCCCTTTCTGGCCAACCAAGCAACCTGGAAAGGCAAATCAGCACTCCAAACAAGTCTCGCTTCCCAGCGGGCAAAAGGGCCATGCGGAAAAAAGTGTCCAAACCAGAAATGCAGGACCGGCCATGAAGAAATGGGAGCCTTGCTATGCTGATGGGCGGGATGTAAATTGCCAACAGCCACTCTGGAGAAGTGTACGGTGTGTCCTGAAACATCTAAAAAACACAGCTTGGAGAGCATAGGGCACTTCCACTCATGGGCGTATAAATTGGGAAAACTAAAAATCAGCAAGACATAGGCACCCCAAAGTTTAGGGCTGCTCTCTTGACAAGAACCCCCACTTCATTTCACCTTAAATATCCTAGGAAAGAGAAAAGTGGATAAAGAAGTTGTGGTCCTCATGTACAATGGAATATCACTCAGCCATGAAATCCACGTCATAAGGATAGTAGCAGCACGATGAGTGGATTTAGGTACGACGATTCTAAGTGAAATAAGTCACACAGAAAAAGACACTTATCATAAGATATCACTTATAGAGGGAATGTAAAAACCGCTACACTTGAACTGAATTACAAAACAGAACAGAGTCACACGTTCAGAAAACACACTATAGCTGCTGAACGGGAAAGGTGAGGAGGGGTGATGCATAAAACAAGGGTTTCAAATTAGCTCAGATACCGTTCCATAAACCCAATATGTAGTAGACAAGACCTACTCCTTTCTCAGTGAACTGGACTCAACACCCCCTATTCACCGCACAAGAATATATCTGACTAGTAAGAATCTTCAAACCTATGTATTGATATCTCTCTGTAAGTGAGTCAAGGGGGTGTAAAGCGGCATAAACACAGCCGTGAAAAGCAGCTAAACCCCATTATAAAAATAAATTACTTTTCAAAACCCGTGAAACAAAGACAGTGAAAGAGAGAGAAATTCTTACAAAATTCGTTCAGGGGCTGTGATGCAACCTGGATTGACCATATCTAGACCCACAGCTGATTGAGACATAAGGGTGGACACTCTTGGGGCTCAGAGGTTTGGTGAGGTTGCGTGAGCCAACGCAGACCCTTTAAAGTAATACTGCATGGTACCCATCCCATGGGTCCCAAATCTCCAGGTTCAAGGGCATCTTCCTACGTCGAAAACATGCATGAGAAACGCAGAAGATGGTACACCGTGTCATCGGGAAAGGTTTATAAAACGCACCTCATTTCTCATCTCCTTGTGCTCGGGTTCGCCATTCTAGCCGCTTTACTAGCCATCTCCCTCCTTGGAGAATCAGCACCTTTAACCTCCTGTTCTGTACAGGTTGCAATTTGTCCTGAGGATGAACGGGAAGAGGGGGAACCAATGAGAGACTAGCTCTAGGGGTTGGGACAGGCACAGGTCACTCAATTTTCCCATTAGGAAGAAGAATTAACCACAAGCTCAGCCTGCCCCCCAGAACCAGAAGAGGGCCTGAAGCAATCCTGCACTTTGGCGGCCAGCTCCCAGAAAAGCGACTGGAAAAATGGAGCTCAGGGGCACTGCAATTCACAAACCTGCAGAGTTATAAATGATAACTTTCGTCCACAAATATATTGAGGGAAGGCAACGAAGAGGCTTTGAAAGCAAGGCAGAATTGCAGGAAACAGATTTCAGGAGGTAGATTCGAATCGCCTTGAAAGCACATGAAAAGAGGCAAAACGTGGACAATGATGCCCTTGGCCAAAAAGGGCGTATGCGTTTTTTCCTGAATATATTCAGGAAAAAACGCATACGCCCTTTCTGGCCAACCAAGCAACCTGGAAATGCAAATCAGCACTCCAAAGAAGTCTCGCTTCCCAGCGGGCAAAAGAGCCATGCGGAAAAAAGTGTCAAAACCAGAAATGCAGGACCGGCCATGGAGAAATGGGAGCCTTGCTACGCTGATGGGCGGGATGTAAATTGCCAACAGCCACTCTGGAGAAGTGTACGGTGTGTCCTGAAACATCTAAAAAACACAGCTTGGAGAGCATAGGGCACTTCCACTCCTGGGCGTATAAATTGGGAAAACTAAAAATCAGCAAGACACAGGCACCACAAAGTTTAGGGCTGCTCTGTTGACAAGAACCCCCACTTCATTACACCTTAAATATCCTAGGAAAGAGAAAAGTGGATAAAGAAGTTGTGGTCCTCATGTACAATGGAATATCACTCAGCCATGAAATCCACGTCATAAGGCTAGTAGCAGCACGGTGAGTGGATTTAGGTACGACGATTGTAAGTGAAATAAGTCACACAGAAAAAGACACTTATCATAAGATATCACTTATAGAGGGAATGTAAAAACCGCTACACTTGAACTGAATTACAAAACAGAACAGAGTCACACGTTCAGAAAACACACTATGGCTGCTGAACGGGAAAGGTGAGGTGGGGTGATGCATAAAACAAGGGTTTCAAATTAGCTCAGATACCGTTCCATAAACCCAATATGTAATAGACAAGACCTACTCCTTGCTCAGTGAACTGGACTCAACACCCCCTATTCACCGCACAAGAATATATCTGACTAGTAAGAATCTTGAAACCTATGTATTGATATCTCTCTGTAATTGAGTCAAGGGGGTGTAAAGCGGCATAAACACAGCCGTGAAAAGCAGCTAAACCCCATTATAAAAATAAATTACTTTTCAAAACCCGTGAAACAAAGACAGTGAAAGAGAGAGAAATTCTTACAAAATTCGTTCAGGGGCTGTGATGCAACCTGGATTGACCATATCTAGACCCACAGCTGATTGAGACATAAGGGTGGACACTCTTGGGGCTGAGAGGTTTGGTGAGGTTGCGTGAGCCAACGCAGACCATTTAAAGTAATACTGCATGGTACCCATCCCATGGGTCCCAAATCTCCAGGTTCAAGGGCATCTTCCTACGTCCAAATCATGCATGAGAAACCCAGAAGATGGTACACCGTGTGATCGGGAAAGGTTTCTAAAACGCACCTCATTTCTCATCTCCTTGTGCTCGGGTTCGCCATTCCAGCCGCTTTACTAGCCATCTCCCTCCTTGGAGAATCAGCACCTTTAACCTCCTGTTCCGTACAGGTTGCAATTTATCCTGAGGATGAAAGGGAAGAGGGGGAACCAATGAGAGACTAGCTCTAGGTGTTGGGACAGGCACAGGACACTCTATTTTCCCATCAGGAAGAAGAATTAACCACAAGCTCAGCCTGCCCCCCAGAACCAGAAGAGGGCCTGAAGCAATCCTGCACTTTGGCGGCCAGCTCCCAAAAAAGCGACTGGAAAAATGGAGCTCAGGGGCACTGCAATTCACAAACCTGCAGAGTTATAAATGATAACTCTCGTCCACAAATATATTGAGGGAAGGCAACGAAGAGGCTTTGAAAGCAAGGCAGAATTGCAGGAAACAGATTTCAGGAGGTAGATTCGAATCGCCTTGAAAGCACATGAAAAGTGGCAAAACGTGGACAATGATGCCCTTGGCCAAAAAGGGCGTATGCGTTTTTTCCTGAATATATTCAGGAAAAAACGCATACGCCCTTTTTGGCCAACCAAGCAACCTGGAAAGGCAAATCAGCGCTCCAAAGAAGTCTCGCTTCCCAGCGGGCAAAAGGGCCATGCGGAAAAAAGTGTCCAAACCAGAAATGCAGGACTGGCCATGGAGAAATGGGAGCCTTGCTACGCTGATGGGCGGGATGTAAATTGCCAACAGCCACTCTGGAGAAGTGTACGGTGTGTCCTGAAACATCTAAAAAACACAGCTTGGAGAGCATAGGGCACTTCCACTTATGGGCGTATAAATTGGGAAAACTAAAAATCAGCAAGACACAGGCACCCCAAAGTTTAGAGCCGCTCTGTTGACAAGAACCCCCACTTCATTACACCTTAAATATCCTAGGAAAGAGAAAAGTGGATAAAGAAGTTGTGGTCCTCATGTACAATGGAATATCACTCAGCCATGAAATCCACGTCATAAGGCTAGTAGCAGCACGATGAGTGGATTTAGGTACGACGATTCTAAGTGAAATAAGTCACACAGAAAAAGACACTTATCATAAGATATCACTTATAGAGGGAATGTAAAAACCGCTACACTTGAACTGAATTACAAAACAGAACAGAGTCACACGTTCAGAAAACACACTATGGCTGCTGAACGGGAAAGGTGAGGTGGGGTGATGCATAAAACAAGGGTTTCAAATTAGCTCAGATACCGTTCCATAAACCCAATATGTAGTAGACAAGACCTACTCCTTGCTCAGTGAACTGGACTCAACACCCCCTATTCACCGCACAAGAATATATCTGACTAGTAAGAATCTTCAAACCTATGTATTGATATCTCTCTGTAAGTGAGTCAAGGGGGTGTAAAGCGGCCTAAACACAGCCGTGAAAAGCATCTAAACCCCATTATAAAAATAAATTACTTTTCAAAACCCGTGAAACAAAGACAGTGAAAGAGAGAGAAATTCTTACAAAATTCGTTCAGGGGCTGTGATGCAACCTGGATTGACCATATCTAGACCCACAGCTGATTGAGACATAAGGGTGGACACTCTTGGGGCTCAGAGGTTTGGGGAGGTTGCATGAGCCAACGCAGACCCTTTAAAGTAATACTGCATGGTACCCATCCCATGGGTCCCAAATCTCCAGGTTCAAGGGCATCTTCCTACGTCGAAAACATGCATGAGAAACCCAGAAGATGGTACACCGTGTGATCGGGAAAGGTTTCTAAAACGCACCTCATTTCTCATCTCCTTGTGCTCGGGTTCGCCATTCCAGCCGCTTTACTAGCCATCTCCCTCCTTGGAGAATCAGCACCTTTAACCTCCTGTTCCGTACAGGTTGCAATTTGTCCTGAGGATGAACGGGAAGAGGGGGAACCAATGAGAGACTAGCTCTAGGGGTTGGGACAGGCACAGGTCACTCTATTTTCCCATCAGGAAGAAGAATTAACCACAAGCTCAGCCTGACCCCCAGAACCAGAAGAGGGCCTGAAGCAATCCAGCACTTTTGCGGGCAGCTCCCAAAAAAGCGACTGGAAAAATGGAGCTCAGGGGCACTGCAATTCACAAACCTGCAGAGTTATAAATGATAACTCTCGTCCACAAATATATTGAGGGAAGGCAACGAAGAGGCTTTGAAAGCAAGGCAGAATTGCAGGAAACAGATTTCAGGAGGTAGATTCGAATCGCCTTGAAAGCACATGAAAAGCGGCAAAACGTGGACAATGATGCCCTTGGCCAAAAAGGGCGTATGCGTTTTTTCCTGAATATATTCAGGAAAAAACGCATACGCCCTTTTTGGCCAACCAAGCAACCTGGAAAGGCAAATCAGCGCTCCAAAGAAGTCTCGCTTCCCAGCGGGCAAAAGGGCCATGCGGAAAAAAGTGTCCAAACCAGAAATGCAGGACTGGCCATGGAGAAATGGGAGCCTTGCTACGCTGATGGGCGGGATGTAAATTGCCAACAGCCACTCTGGAGAAGTGTACGGTGTGTCCTGAAACATCTAAAAAACACAGCTTGGAGAGCATAGGGCACTTCCACTTATGGGCGTATAAATTGGGAAAACTAAAAATCAGCAAGACACAGGCACCCCAAAGTTTAGAGCTGCTCTGTTGACAAGAACCCCCACTTCATTACACCTTAAATATCCTAGGAAAGAGAAAAGTGGATAAAGAAGTTGTGGTCCTCATGTACAATGGAATATCACTCAGCCATGAAATCCACGTCATAAGGCTAGTAGCAGCACGATGAGTGGATTTAGGTACGACGATTCTAAGTGAAATAAGTCACACAGAAAAAGACACTTATCATAAGATATCACTTATAGAGGGAATGTAAAAACCGCTACACTTGAACTGAATTACAAAACAGAACAGAGTCACACGTTCAGAAAACACACTATGGCTGCTGAACGGGAAAGGTGAGGTGGGGTGATGCATAAAACAAGGGTTTCAAATTAGCTCAGATACCGTTCCATAAACCCAATATGTAGTAGACAAGACCTACTCCTTGCTCAGTGAACTGGACTCAACACCCCCTATTCACCGCACAAGAATATATCTGACTAGTAAGAATCTTCAAACCTATGTATTGATATCTCTCTGTAAGTGAGTCAAGGGGGTGTAAAGCGGCCTAAACACAGCCGTGAAAAGCAGCTAAACCCCATTATAAAAATAAATTACTTTTCAAAACCCGTGAAACAAAGACAGTGAAAGAGAGAGAAATTCTTACAAAATTCGTTCAGGGGCTGTGATGCAACCTGGATTGACCATATCTAGACCCACAGCTGATTGAGACATAAGGGTGGACACTCTTGGGGCTCAGAGGTTTGGGGAGGTTGCATGAGCCAACGCAGACCCTTTAAAGTAATACTGCATGGTACCCATCCCATGGGTCCCAAATCTCCAGGTTCAAGGGCATCTTCCTACGTCGAAAACATGCATGAGAAACCCAGAAGATGGTACACCGTGTGATCGGGAAAGGTTTCTAAAACGCACCTCATTTCTCATCTCCTTGTGCTCGGGTTCGCCATTCCAGCTGCTTTACTAGCCATCTCCCTCCTTGGAGAATCAGCACCTTTAACCTCCTGTTCCGTACAGGTTGCAATTTGTCCTGAGGATGAACGGGAAGAGGGGGAACCAATGAGAGACTAGCTCTAGGGGTTGGGACAGGCACAGGTCACTCTATTTTCCCATCAGGAAGAAGAATTAACCACAAGCTCAGCCTGCCCCCCAGAACCAGAAGAGGGCCTGAAGCAATCCTGCACTTTTGCGGCCAGCTTCCAAAAAAGCGAGTTGAAAAATGGAGCTCAGGGGCACTGCAATTCACAAACCTGCAGAGTTATAAATGATAACTCTCGTCCACAAATATATTGAGGGAAGGCAACGAAGAGGCTTTGAAAGCAAGGCAGAATTGCAGGAAACAGATTTCAGGAGGTAGATTCGAATCGCCTTGAAAGCACATGAAAAGCGGCAAAACGTGGCCAATGATGCCCTTGGCCGAAAAGGGCGTATGCGTTTTTTCCTGACTATATTCAGGAAAAAACGCATACGTCCTTTTTGGCCAACCAAGCAACCTGGAAAGGCAAATCAGCGCTCCAAAGAAGTCTGGCTTCCCAGCGGGAAAAAGGGCCATGCGGAAAAAAGTGTCCAAACCAGAAATGCAGGACCGGCCATGGAGAAATGGGAGCCTTGCTACGCTGATGGGCGGGATGTAAATTGCCAACAGCCACTCTGGAGAAGTGTACGGTGTGTCCTGAAACATCTAAAAAACACAGCTTGGAGAGCATAGGGCACTTCCACTCATGGGCGTATAAATAGGGAAAACTAAAAATCAGCAAGACACAGGCACCCCAAAGTTTAGAGCTGCTCTGTTGACAAGAACCCCCACTTCATTACACCTTAAATATCCTAGGAAAGAGAAAAGTGGATAAAGAAGTTGTGGTCCTCATGTACAATGGAATATCACTCAGCCATGAAATCCACGTCATAAGGCTAGTAGCAGCACGATGAGTGGATTTAGGTACGGCGATTCTAAGTGAAATAAGTCACACAGAAAAAGACACTTATCATAAGATATCACTTATAGAGGGAATGTAAAAACCGCTACACTTGAACTGAATTACAAAACAGAACAGAGTCACACGTTCAGAAAACACACTATGGCTGCTGAACGGGAAAGGTGAGGTGGGGTGATGCATAAAACAAGGGTTTCAAATTAGCTCAGATACCGTTCCATAAACCCAATATGTAGTAGACAAGACCTACTCCTTGCTCAGTGAACTGGACTCAACACCCCCTATTCACCACACAAGAATATATCTGACTAGTAAGAATCTTCAAACCTATGTATTGATATCTCTCTGTAAGTGAGTCAAGGGGGTGTAAAGCGGCCTAAACACAGCCGTGAAAAGCATCTAAACCCCATTATAAAAATAAATTACTTTTCAAAACCCGTGAAACAAAGACAGTGAAAGAGAGAGAAATTCTTACAAAATTCGTTCAGGGGCTGTGATGCAACCTGGATTGACCATATCTAGACCCACAGCTGATTGAGACATAAGGGTGGACACTCTTGGGGCTCAGAGGTTTGGGGAGGTTGCATGAGCCAACGCAGACCCTTTAAAGTAATACTGCATGGTACCCATCCCATGGGTCCCAAATCTCCAGGTTCAAGGGCATCTTCCTACGTCGAAAACATGCATGAGAAACCCAGAAGATGGTACACCGTGTGATCGGGAAAGGTTTCTAAAACGCACCTCATTTCTCATCTCCTTGTGCTCGGGTTCGCCATTCCAGCCGCTTTACTAGCCATCTCCCTCCTTGGAGAATCAGCACCTTTAACCTCCTGTTCCGTACAGGTTGCAATTTGTCCTGAGGATGAACGGGAAGAGGGGGAACCAATGAGAGACTAGCTCTAGGGGTTGGGACAGGCACAGGTCACTCTATTTTCCCATCAGGAAGAAGAATTAACCACAAGCTCAGCCTGCCCCCCAGAACCAGAAGAGGGCCTGAAGCAATCCTGCACTTTTGCAGCCAGCTCCCAAAAAAGCGACTGGAAAAATGGAGCTCAGGGGCACTGCAATTCACAAACCTGCAGAGTTATAAATGATAACTCTCGTCCACAAATATATTGAGGGAAGGCAACGAAGAGGCTTTGAAAGCAAGGCAGAATTGCAGGAAACAGATTTCAGGAGGTAGATTCGAATCGCCTTGAAAGCACATGAAAAGCGGCAAAACGTGGACAATGATGCCCTTGGCCAAAAAGGGCGTATGCGTTTTTTCCTGAATATATTCAGGAAAAAACGCATACGCCCTTTTTGGCCAACCAAGCAACCTGGAAAGGCAAATCAGCGCTCCAAAGAAGTCTCGCTTCCCAGCGGGCAAAAGGGCCATGCGGAAAAAAGTGTCCAAACCAGAAATGCAGGACCGGCCATGGAGAAATGGGAGCCTTGCTACGCTGATGGGCGGGATGTAAATTGCCAACAGCCACTCTGGAGAAGTGTACGGTGTGTCCTGAAACATCTAAAAAACACAGCTTGGAGAGCATAGGGCACTTCCACTCATGGGCGTATAAATAGGGAAAACTAAAAATCAGCAAGACACAGGCACCCCAAAGTTTAGAGCTGCTCTGTTGACAAGAACCCCCACTTCATTACACCTTAAATATCCTAGGAAAGAGAAAAGTGGATAAAGAAGTTGTGGTCCTCATGTACAATGGAATATCACTCAGCCATGACATCCACGTCATAAGGCTAGTAGCAGCACGATGAGTGGATTTAGGTACGACGATTCTAAGTGAAATAAGTCACCCAGAAAAAGACACTTATCATAAGATATCACTTATAGAGGGAATGTAAAAACCGCTACACTTGAACTGAATTACAAAACAGAACAGAGTCACACGTTCAGAAAACACACTATGGCTGCTGAACGGGAAAGGTGAGGTGGGGTGATGCATAAAAGAAGGGTTTCAAATTAGCTCAGATACCGTTCCATAAACCCAATATGTAGTAGACAAGACCTACTCCTTGCTCAGTGAACTGGACTCAACACCCCCTATTCACCGCACAAGAATATATCTGACTAGTAAGAATCTTCAAACCTATGTATTGATATCTCTCTGTAAGTGAGTCAAGGGGGTGTAAAGCGGCCTAAACACAGCCGTGAAAAGCAGCTAAACCCCATTATAAAAATAAATTACTTTTCAAAACCCGTGAAACAAAGACAGTGAAAGAGAGAGAAATTCTTACAAAATTCGTTCAGGGGCTGTGATGCAACCTGGATTGACCATATCTAGACCCACAGCTGATTGAGACATAAGGGTGGACACTCTTGGGGCTCAGAGGTTTGGGGAGGTTGCATGAGCCAACGCAGACCCTTTAAAGTAATACTGCATGGTACCCATCCCATGGGTCCCAAATCTCCAGGTTCAAGGGCATCTTCCTACGTCGAAAACATGCATGAGAAACCCAGAAGATGGTACACCGTGTGATCGGGAAAGGTTTCTAAAACGCACCTCATTTCTCATCTCCTTGTGCTCGGGTTCGCCATTCCAGCCGCTTTACTAGCCATCTCCCTCCTTGGAGAATCAGCACCTTTAACCTCCTGTTCCGTACAGGTTGCAATTTGTCCTGAGGATGAACGGGAAGAGGGGGAACCAATGAGAGACTAGCTCTAGGGGTTGGGACAGGCACAAGTCACTCTATTTTCCCATCAGGAAGAAGAATTAACCACAAGCTCAGCCTGCCCCCCAGAACCAGAAGAGGGCCTGAAGCAATCCAGCACTTTTGCAGCCAGCTTCCAAAAAAGCGAGTTGAAAAATGGAGCTCAGGGGCACTGCAATTCACAAACCTGCAGAGTTATAAATGATAACTCTCGTCCACAAATATATTGAGGGAAGGCAACGAAGAGGCTTTGAAAGCAAGGCAGAATTGCAGGAAACAGATTTCAGGAGGTAGATTCGAATCGCCTTGAAAGCACATGAAAAGCGGCAAAACGTGGCCAATGATGCCCTTGGCCGAAAAGGGCGTATGCGTTTTTTCCTGACTATATTCAGGAAAAAACGCATACGTCCTTTTTGGCCAACCAAGCAACCTGGAAAGGCAAATCAGCGCTCCAAAGAAGTCTGGCTTCCCAGCGGGAAAAAGGGCCATGCGGAAAAAAGTGTCCAAACCAGAAATGCAGGACCGGCCATGGAGAAATGGGAGCCTTGCTACGCTGATGGGCGGGATGTAAATTGCCAACAGCCACTCTGGAGAAGTGTACGGTGTGTCCTGAAACATCTAAAAAACACAGCTTGGAGAGCATAGGGCACTTCCACTCATGGGCGTATAAATAGGGAAAACTAAAAATCAGCAAGACACAGGCACCCCAAAGTTTAGAGCTGCTCTGTTGACAAGAACCCCCACTTCATTACACCTTAAATATCCTAGGAAAGAGAAAAGTGGATAAAGAAGTTGTGGTCCTCATGTACAATGGAATATCACTCAGCCATGACATCCACGTCATAAGGCTAGTAGCAGCACGATGAGTGGATTTAGGTACGACGATTCTAAGTGAAATAAGTCACACAGAAAAAGACACTTATCATAAGATATCACTTATAGAGGGAATGTAAAAACCGCTACACTTGAACTGAATTACAAAACAGAACAGAGTCACACGTTCAGAAAACACACTATGGCTGCTGAACGGGAAAGGTGAGGTGGGGTGATGCATAAAACAAGGGTTTCAAATTAGCTCAGATACCGTTCCATAAACCCAATATGTAGTAGACAAGACCTACTCCTTGCTCAGTGAACTGGACTCAACACCCCCTATTCACCGCACAAGAATATATCTGACTAGTAAGAATCTTCAAACCTATGTATTGATATCTCTCTGTAAGTGAGTCAAGGGGGTGTAAAGCGGCCTAAACACAGCCGTGAAAAGCATCTAAACCCCATTATAAAAATAAATTACTTTTCAAAACCCGTGAAACAAAGACAGTGAAAGAGAGAGAAATTCTTACAAAATTCGTTCAGGGGCTGTGATGCAACCTGGATTGACCATATCTAGACCCACAGCTGATTGAGACATAAGGGTGGACACTCTTGGGGCTCAGAGGTTTGGGGAGGTTGCATGAGCCAACGCAGACCCTTTAAAGTAATACTGCATGGTACCCATCCCATGGGTCCCAAATCTCCAGGTTCAAGGGCATCTTCCTACGTCGAAAACATGCATGAGAAACCCAGAAGATGGTACACCGTGTGATCGGGAAAGGTTTCTAAAACGCACCTCATTTCTCATCTCCTTGTGCTCGGGTTCGCCATTCCAGCCGCTTTCCTAGCCATCTCCCTCCTTGGAGAATCAGCACCTTTAACCTCCTGTTCCGTACAGGTTGCAATTTGTCCTGAGGATGAACGGGAAGAGGGGGAACCAATGAGAGACTAGCTCTAGGGGTTGGGACAGGCACAGGTCACTCTATTTTCCCATCAGGAAGAAGAATTAACCACAAGCTCAGCCTGACCCCCAGAACCAGAAGAGGGCCTGAAGCAATCCAGCACTTTTGCGGCCAGCTTCCAAAAAAGCGACTGGAAAAATGGAGCTCAGGGGCACTGCAATTCACAAACCTGCAGAGTTATAAATGATAACTCTCGTCCACAAATATATTGAGGGAAGGCAACGAAGAGGCTTTGAAAGCAAGGCAGAATTGCAGGAAACAGATTTCAGGAGGTAGATTCGAATCGCCTTGAAAGCACATGAAAAGCGGCAAAACGTGGACAATGATGCCCTTGGCCAAAAAGGGCGTATGCGTTTTTTCCTGAATATATTCAGGAAAAAACGCATACGCCCTTTTTGGCCAACCAAGCAACCTGGAAAGGCAAATCAGCGCTCCAAAGAAGTCTGGCTTCCCAGCGGGCAAAAGGGCCATGCGGAAAAAAGTGTCCAAACCAGAAATGCAGGACTGGCCATGGAGAAATGGGAGCCTTGCTACGCTGATGGGCGGGATGTAAATTGCCAACAGCCACTCTGGAGAAGTGTACGGTGTGTCCTGAAACATCTAAAAAACACAGCTTGGAGAGCATAGGGCACTTCCACTCATGGGCGTATAAATAGGGAAAACTAAAAATCAGCAAGACACAGGCACCCCAAAGTTTAGAGCTGCTCTGTTGACAAGAACCCCCACTTCATTACACCTTAAATATCCTAGGAAAGAGAAAAGTGGATAAAGAAGTTGTGGTCCTCATGTACAATGGAATATCACTCAGCCATGACATCCACGTCATAAGGCTAGTAGCAGCACGATGAGTGGATTTAGGTACGACGATTCTAAGTGAAATAAGTCACCCAGAAAAAGACACTTATCATAAGATATCACTTATAGAGGGAATGTAAAAACCGCTACACTTGAACTGAATTACAAAACAGAACAGAGTCACACGTTCAGAAAACACACTATGGCTGCTGAACGGGAAAGGTGAGGTGGGGTGATGCATAAAACAAGGGTTTCAAATTAGCTCAGATACCGTTCCATAAACCCAATATGTAGTAGACAAGACCTACTCCTTGCTCAGTGAACTGGACTCAACACCCCCTATTCACCGCACAAGAATATATCTGACTAGTAAGAATCTTCAAACCTATGTATTGATATCTCTCTGTAAGTGAGTCAAGGGGGTGTAAAGCGGCCTAAACACAGCCGTGAAAAGCATCTAAACCCCATTATAAAAATAAATTACTTTTCAAAACCCGTGAAACAAAGACAGTGAAAGAGAGAGAAATTCTTACAAAATTCGTTCAGGGGCTGTGATGCAACCTGGATTGACCATATCTAGACCCACAGCTGATTGAGACATAAGGGTGGACACTCTTGGGGCTCAGAGGTTTGCGGAGGTTGCATGAGCCAACGCAGACCCTTTAAAGTAATACTGCATGGTACCCATCCCATGGGTCCCAAATCTCCAGGTTCAAGGGCATCTTCCTACGTCGAAAACATGCATGAGAAACCCAGAAGATGGTACACCGTGTGATCGGGAAAGGTTTCTAAAACGCACCTCATTTCTCATGTCCTTGTGCTCGGGTTCGCCATTCCAGCCGCTTTACTAGCCATCTCCCTCCTTGGAGAATCAGCACCTTTAACCTCCTGTTCCGTACAGGTTGCAATTTGTCCTGAGGATGAACGGGAAGAGGGGGAACCAATGAGAGACTAGCTCTAGGGGTTGGGACAGGCACAGGTCACTCTATTTTCCCATCAGGAAGACGAATTAACCACAAGCTCAGCCTGACCCCCAGAACCAGAAGAGGGCCTGAAGCAATCCAGCACTTTTGCGGCCAGCTTCCAAAAAAGCGAGTTGAAAAATGGAGCTCAGGGGCACTGCAATTCACAAACCTGCAGAGTTTTAAATGATAACTCTCGTCCACAAATATATTGAGGGAAGGCAACGAAGAGGCTTTGAAAGCAAGGCAGAATTGCAGGAAACAGATTTCAGGAGGTAGATTCGAATCGCCTTGAAAGCACATGAAAAGCGGCAAAACGTGGCCAATGATGCCCTTGGCCGAAAAGGGCATATGCGTTTTTTCCTGACTATATTCAGGAAAAAACGCATACGTCCTTTTTGGCCAACCAAGCAACCTGGAAAGGCAAATCAGCGCTCCAAAGAAGTCTGGCTTCCCAGCGGGAAAAAGGGCCATGCGGAAAAAAGTGTCCAAACCAGAAATGCAGGACCGGCCATGGAGAAATGGGAGCCTTGCTACGCTGATGGGCGGGATGTAAATTGCCAACAGCCACTCTGGAGAAGTGTACGGTGTGTCCTGAAACATCTAAAAAACACAGCTTGGAGAGCATAGGGCACTTCCACTCATGGGCGTATAAATAGGGAAAACTAAAAATCAGCAAGACACAGGCACCCCAAAGTTTAGAGCTGCTCTGTTGACAAGAACCCCCACTTCATTACACCTTAAATATCCTAGGAAAGAGAAAAGTGGATAAAGAAGTTGTGGTCCTCATGTACAATGGAATATCACTCAGCCGTGACATCCACGTCATAAGGCTAGTAGCAGCACGATGAGTGGATTTAGGTACGACGATTCTAAGTGAAATAAGTCACACAGAAAAAGACACTTATCATAAGATATCACTTATAGAGGGAATGTAAAAACCGCTACACTTGAACTGAATTACAAAACAGAACAGAGTCACACGTTCAGAAAACACACTATGGCTGCTGAACGGGAAAGGTGAGGTGGGGTGATGCATAAAACAAGGGTTTCAAATTAGCTCAGATACCGTTCCATAAACCCAATATGTAGTAGACAAGACCTACTCCTTGCTCAGTGAACTGGACTCAACACCCCCTATTCACCGCACAAGAATATATCTGACTAGTAAGAATCTTCAAACCTATGTATTGATATCTCTCTGTAAGTGAGTCAAGGGGGTGTAAAGCGGCCTAAACACAGCCGTGAAAAGCAGCTAAACCCCATTATAAAAATAAATTACTTTTCAAAACCCGTGAAACAAAGACAGTGAAAGAGAGAGAAATTCTTACAAAATTCGTTCAGGGGCTGTGATGCAACCTGGATTGACCATATCTAGACCCACAGCTGATTGAGACATAAGGGTGGACACTCTTGGGGCTCAGAGGTTTGGGGAGGTTGCATGAGCCAACGCAGACCCTTTAAAGTAATACTGCATGGTACCCATCCCATGGGTCCCAAATCTCCAGGTTCAAGGGCATCTTCCTACGTCGAAAACATGCATGAGAAACCCAGAAGATGGTACACCGTGTGATCGGGAAAGGTTTCTAAAACGCACCTCATTTCTCATCTCCTTGTGCTCGGGTTCGCCATTCCAGCCGCTTTACTAGCCATCTCCCTCCTTGGAGAATCAGCACCTTTAATCTCCTGTTCCGTACAGGTTGCAATTTGTCCTGAGGATGAACGGGAAGAGGGGGAACCAATGAGAGACTAGCTCTAGGGGTTGGGACAGGCACAGGTCACTCTATTTTCCCATCAGGAAGAAGAATTAACCACAAGCTCAGCCTGACCCCCAGAACCAGAAGAGGGCCTGAAGCAATCCAGCACTTTTGCGGCCAGCTTCCAAAAAAGCGAGTTGAAAAATGGAGCTCAGGGGCACTGCAATTCACAAACCTGCAGAGTTATAAATGATAACTCTCGTCCACAAATATATTGAGGGAAGGCAACGAAGAGGCTTTGAAAGCAAGGCAGAATTGCAGGAAACAGATTTCAGGAGGTAGATTCGAATCGCCTTGAAAGCACATGAAAAGCGGCAAAACGTGGCCAATGATGCCCTTGGCCGAAAAGGGCATATGCGTTTTTTCCTGACTATATTCAGGAAAAAACGCATACGTCCTTTTTGGCCAACCAAACAACCTGGAAAGGCAAATCAGCGCTCCAAAGAAGTCTGGCTTCCCAGCGGGAAAAAGGGCCATGCGGAAAAAAGTGTCCAAACCAGAAATGCAGGACCGGCCATGGAGAAATGGGAGCCTTGCTACGCTGATGGGCGGGATGTAAATTGCCAACAGCCACTCTGGAGAAGTGTACGGTGTGTCCTGAAACATCTAAAAAACACAGCTTGGAGAGCATAGGGCACTTCCACTCATGGGCGTATAAATAGGGAAAACTAAAAATCAGCAAGACACAGGCACCCCAAAGTTTAGAGCTGCTCTGTTGACAAGAACCCCCACTTCATTACACCTTAAATATCCTAGGAAAGAGAAAAGTGGATAAAGAAGTTGTGGTCCTCATGTACAATGGAATATCACTCAGCCGTGACATCCACGTCATAAGGCTAGTAGCAGCACGATGAGTGGATTTAGGTACGACGATTCTAAGTGAAATAAGTCACACAGAAAAAGACACTTATCATAAGATATCACTTATAGAGGGAATGTAAAAACCGCTACACTTGAACTGAATTACAAAACAGAACAGAGTCACACGTTCAGAAAACACACTATGGCTGCTGAACGGGAAAGGTGAGGTGGGGTGATGCATAAAACAAGGGTTTCAAATTAGCTCAGATACCGTTCCATAAACCCAATATGTAGTAGACAAGACCTACTCCTTGCTCAGTGAACTGGACTCAACACCCCCTATTCACCGCACAAGAATATATCTGACTAGTAAGAATCTTCAAACCTATGTATTGATATCTCTCTGTAAGTGAGTCAAGGGGGTGTAAAGCGGCCTAAACACAGCCGTGAAAAGCATCTAAACCCCATTATAAAAATAAATTACTTTTCAAAACCCGTGAAACAAAGACAGTGAAAGAGAGAGAAATTCTTACAAAATTCGTTCAGGGGCTGTGATGCAACCTGGATTGACCATATCTAGACCCACAGCTGATTGAGACATAAGGGTGGACACTCTTGGGGCTCAGAGGTTTGGGGAGGTTGCATGAGCCAACGCAGACCCTTTAAAGTAATACTGCATGGTACCCATCCCATGGGTCCCAAATCTCCAGGTTCAAGGGCATCTTCCTACGTCGAAAACATGCATGAGAAACCCAGAAGATGGTACACCGTGTGATCGGGAAAGGTTTCTAAAACGCACCTCATTTCTCATCTCCTTGTGCTCGGGTTCGGCATTCCAGCCGCTTTCCTAGCCATCTCCCTCCTTGGAGAATCAGCACCTTTAACCTCCTGTTCCGTACAGGTTGCAATTTGTCCTGAGGATGAACGGGAAGAGGGGGAACCAATGAGAGACTAGCTCTAGGGGTTGGGACAGGCACAGGTCACTCTATTTTCCCATCAGGAAGAAGAATTAACCACAAGCTCAGCCTGCCCCCCAGAACCAGAAGAGGGCCTGAAGCAATCCTGCACTTTTGCGGCCAGCTCCAAAAAAAGCGACTGGAAAAATGGAGCTCAGGGGCACTGCAATTCACAAACCTGCAGAGTTATAAATGATAACTCTCGTCCACAAATATATTGAGGGAAGGCAACGAAGAGGCTTTGAAAGCAAGGCAGAATTGCAGGAAAGAGATTTCAGGAGGTAGATTCGAATCGCCTTGAAAGCACATGAAAAGCGGCAAAACGTGGACAATGATGCCCTTGGCCAAAAAGGGCGTATGCGTTTTTTCCTGAATATATTCAGGAAAAAACGCATACGCCCTTTTTGGCCAACCAAGCAACCTGGAAAGGCAAATCAGCGCTCCAAAGAAGTCTCGCTTCCCAGCGGGCAAAAGGGCCATGCGGAAAAAAGTGTCCAAACCAGAAATGCAGGACTGGCCATGGAGAAATGGGAGCCTTGCTACGCTGATGGGCGGGATGTAAATTGCCAACAGCCACTCTGGAGAAGTGTACGGTGTGTCCTGAAACATCTAAAAAACACAGCTTGGAGAGCATAGGGCACTTCCACTCATGGGCGTATAAATTGGGAAAACTAAAAATCAGCAAGACACAGGCACCCCAAAGTTTAGAGCTGCTCTGTTGACAAGAACCCCCACTTCATTACACCTTAAATATCCTAGGAAAGAGAAAAGTGGATAAAGAAGTTGTGGTCCTCATGTACAATGGAATATCACTCAGCCATGAAATCCACGTCATAAGGCTAGTAGCAGCACGATGAGTGGATTTAGGTACGACGATTCTAAGTGAAATAAGTCACACAGAAAAAGACACTTATCATAAGATATCACTTATAGAGGGAATGTAAAAACCGCTACACTTGAACTGAATTACAAAACAGAACAGAGTCACACGTTCAGAAAACACACTATGGCTGCTGAACGGGAAAGGTGAGGTGGGGTGATGCATAAAACAAGGGTTTCAAATTAGATCAGATACCGTTCCATAAACCCAATATGTAGTAGACAAGACCTACTCCTTGCTCAGTGAACTGGACTCAACACCCCCTATTCACCGCACAAGAATATATCTGACTAGTAAGAATCTTCAAACCTATGTATTGATATCTCTCTGTAAGTGAGTCAAGGGGGTGTAAAGCGGCCTAAACACAGCCGTGAAAAGCATCTAAACCCCATTATAAAAATAAATTACTTTTCAAAGCCCGTGAAACAAAGACAGTGAAAGAGAGAGAAATTCTTACAAAATTCGTTCAGGGGCTGTGATGCAACCTGGATTGACCATATCTAGACCCACAGCTGATTGAGACATAAGGGTGGACACTCTTGGGGCTCAGAGGTTTGGGGAGGTTGCATGAGCCAACGCAGACCCTTTAAAGTAATACTGCATGGTACCCATCCCATGGGTCCCAAATCTCCAGGTTCAAGGGCATCTTCCTACGTCGAAAACATGCATGAGAAACCCAGAAGATGGTACACCGTGTGATCGGGAAAGGTTTCTAAAACGCACCTCATTTCTCATCTCCTTGTGCTCGGGTTCGCCATTCCAGCCGCTTTCCTAGCCATCTCCCTCCTTGGAGAATCAGCACCTTTAACCTCCTGTTCCGTACAGGTTGCAATTTGTCCTGAGGATGAACGGGAAGAGGGGGAACCAATGAGAGACTAGCTCTAGGGGTTGGGACAGGCACAGGTCACTCTATTTTCCCATCAGGAAGAAGAATTAACCACAAGCTCAGCCTGCCCCCCAGAACCAGAAGAGGGCCTGAAGCAATCCTGCACTTTTGCGGCCAGCTCCCAAAAAAGCGACTGGAAAAATGGAGCTCAGGGGCACTGCAATTCACAAACCTGCAGAGTTATAAATGATAACTCTCGTCCACAAATATATTGAGGGAAGGCAACGAAGAGGCTTTGAAAGCAAGGCAGAATTGCAGGAAACAGATTTCAGGAGGTAGATTCGAATCGCCTTGAAAGCACATGAAAAGCGGCAAAACGTGGCCAATGATGCCCTTGGCCGAAAAGGGCATATGCGTTTTTTCCTGACTATATTCAGGAAAAAACGCATACGTCCTTTTTGGCCAACCAAGCAACCTGGAAAGGCAAATCAGCGCTCCAAAGAAGTCTGGCTTCCCAGCGGGAAAAAGGGCCATGCGGAAAAAAGTGTCCAAACCAGAAATGCAGGACCGGCCATGGAGAAATGGGAGCCTTGCTACGCTGATGGGCGGGATGTAAATTGCCAACAGCCACTCTGGAGAAGTGTACGGTGTGTCCTGAAACATCTAAAAAACACAGCTTGGAGAGCATAGGGCACTTCCACTCATGGGCGTATAAATAGGGAAAACTAAAAATCAGCAAGACACAGGCACCCCAAAGTTTAGAGCTGCTCTGTTGACAAGAACCCCCACTTCATTACACCTTAAATATCCTAGGAAAGAGAAAAGTGGATAAAGAAGTTGTGGTCCTCATGTACAATGGAATATCACTCAGCCGTGACATCCACGTCATAAGGCTAGTAGCAGCACGATGAGTGGATTTAGGTACGACGATTCTAAGTGAAATAAGTCACACAGAAAAAGACACTTATCATAAGATATCACTTATAGAGGGAATGTAAAAACCGCTACACTTGAACTGAATTACAAAACAGAACAGAGTCACACGTTCAGAAAACACACTATGGCTGCTGAACGGGAAAGGTGAGGTGGGGTGATGCATAAAACAAGGGTTTCAAATTAGCTCAGATACCGTTCCATAAACCCAATATGTAGTAGACAAGACCTACTCCTTGCTCAGTGAACTGGACTCAACACCCCCTATTCACCGCACAAGAATATATCTGACTAGTAAGAATCTTCAAACCTATGTATTGATATCTCTCTGTAAGTGAGTCAAGGGGGTGTAAAGCGGCCTAAACACAGCCGTGAAAAGCATCTAAACCCCATTATAAAAATAAATTACTTTTCAAAACCCGTGAAACAAAGACAGTGAAAGAGAGAGAAATTCTTACAAAATTCGTTCAGGGGCTGTGATGCAACCTGGATTGACCATATCTAGACCCACAGCTGATTGAGACATAAGGGTGGACACTCTTGGGGCTCAGAGGTTTGGGGAGGTTGCATGAGCCAACGCAGACCCTTTAAAGTAATACTGCATGGTACCCATCCCATGGGTCCCAAATCTCCAGGTTCAAGGGCATCTTCCTACGTCGAAAACATGCATGAGAAACCCAGAAGATGGTACACCGTGTGATCGGGAAAGGTTTCTAAAACGCACCTCATTTCTCATCTCCTTGTGCTCGGGTTCGCCATTCCAGCCGCTTTCCTAGCCATCTCCCTCCTTGGAGAATCAGCACCTTTAACCTCCTGTTCCGTACAGGTTGCAATTTGTCCTGAGGATGAACGGGAAGAGGGGGAACCAATGAGAGACTAGCTCTAGGGGTTGGGACAGGCACAGGTCACTCTATTTTCCCATCAGGAAGAAGAATTAACCACAAGCTCAGCCTGCCCCCCAGAACCAGAAGAGGGCCTGAAGCAATCCTGCACTTTTGCGGCCAGCTCCCAAAAAAGCGACTGGAAAAATGGAGCTCAGGGGCACTGCAATTCACAAATCTGCAGAGTTATAAATGATAACTCTCGTCCACAAATATATTGAGGGAAGGCAACGAAGAGGCTTTGAAAGCAAGGCAGAATTGCAGGAAACAGATTTCAGGAGGTAGATTCGAATCGCCTTGAAAGCACATGAAAAGCGGCAAAACGTGGCCAATGATGCCCTTGGCCGAAAAGGGCATATGCGTTTTTTCCTGACTATATTCAGGAAAAAACGCATACGTCCTTTTTGGCCAACCAAGCAACCTGGAAAGGCAAATCAGCGCTCCAAAGAAGTCTGGCTTCCCAGCGGGAAAAAGGGCCATGCGGAAAAAAGTGTCCAAACCAGAAATGCAGGACCGGCCATGGAGAAATGGGAGCCTTGCTACGCTGATGGGCGGGATGTAAATTGCCAACAGCCACTCTGGAGAAGTGTACGGTGTGTCCTGAAACATCTAAAAAACACAGCTTGGAGAGCATAGGGCACTTCCACTCATGGGCGTATAAATAGGGAAAACTAAAAATCAGCAAGACACAGGCACCCCAAAGTTTAGAGCTGCTCTGTTGACAAGAACCCCCACTTCATTACACCTTAAATATCCTAGGAAAGAGAAAAGTGGATAAAGAAGTTGTGGTCCTCATGTACAATGGAATATCACTCAGCCGTGACATCCACGTCATAAGGCTAGTAGCAGCACGATGAGTGGATTTAGGTACGACGATTCTAAGTGAAATAAGTCACACAGAAAAAGACACTTATCATAAGATATCACTTATAGAGGGAATGTAAAAACCGCTACACTTGAACTGAATTACAAAACAGAACAGAGTCACACGTTCAGAAAACACACTATGGCTGCTGAACGGGAAAGGTGAGGTGGGGTGATGCATAAAACAAGGGTTTCAAATTAGCTCAGATACCGTTCCATAAACCCAATATGTAGTAGACAAGACCTACTCCTTGCTCAGTGAACTGGACTCAACACCCCCTATTCACCGCACAAGAATATATCTGACTAGTAAGAATCTTCAAACCTATGTATTGATATCTCTCTGTAAGTGAGTCAAGGGGGTGTAAAGCGGCCTAAACACAGCCGTGAAAAGCAGCTAAACCCCATTATAAAAATAAATTACTTTTCAAAACCCGTGAAACAAAGACAGTGAAAGAGAGAGAAATTCTTACAAAATTCGTTCAGGGGCTGTGATGCAACCTGGATTGACCATATCTAGACCCACAGCTGATTGAGACATAAGGGTGGACACTCTTGGGGCTCAGAGGTTTGGTGAGGTTGCATGAGCCAACGCAGACCCTTTAAAGTAATACTGCATGGTACCCATCCCATGGGTCCCAAATCTCCAGGTTCAAGGGCATCTTCCTACGTCGAAAACATGCATGAGAAACCCAGAAGATGGTACACCGTGTGATCGGGAAAGGTTTCTAAAACGCACCTCATTTCTCATCTCCTTGTGCTCGGGTTCGCCATTCCAGCTGCTTTACTAGCCATCTCCCTCCTTGGAGAATCAGCACCTTTAATCTCCTGTTCCGTACAGGTTGCAATTTGTCCTGAGGATGAACGGGAAGAGGGGGAACCAATGAGAGACTAGCTCTAGGGGTTGGGACAGGCACAGGTCACTCTATTTTCCCATCAGGAAGAAGAATTAACCACAAGCTCAGCCTGACCCCCAGAACCAGAAGAGGGCCTGAAGCAATCCAGCACTTTTGCGGCCAGCTTCCAAAAAAGCGAGTTGAAAAATGGAGCTCAGGGGCACTGCAATTCACAAACCTGCAGAGTTATAAATGATAACTCTCGTCCACAAATATATTGAGGGAAGGCAACGAAGAGGCTTTGAAAGCAAGGCAGAATTGCAGGAAACAGATTTCAGGAGGTAGATTCGAATCGCCTTGAAAGCACATGAAAAGCGGCAAAACGTGGCCAATGATGCCCTTGGCCGAAAAGGGCATATGCGTTTTTTCCTGACTATATTCAGGAAAAAACGCATACGTCCTTTTTGGCCAACCAAGCAACCTGGAAAGGCAAATCAGCGCTCCAAAGAAGTCTGGCTTCCCAGCGGGAAAAAGGGCCATGCGGAAAAAAGTGTCCAAACCAGAAATGCAGGACCGGCCATGGAGAAATGGGAGCCTTGCTACGCTGATGGGCGGGATGTAAATTGCCAACAGCCACTCTGGAGAAGTGTACGGTGTGTCCTGAAACATCTAAAAAACACAGCTTGGAGAGCATAGGGCACTTCCACTCATGGGCGTATAAATAGGGAAAACTAAAAATCAGCAAGACACAGGCACCCCAAAGTTTAGAGCTGCTCTGTTGACAAGAACCCCCACTTCATTACACCTTAAATATCCTAGGAAAGAGAAAAGTGGATAAAGAAGTTGTGGTCCTCATGTACAATGGAATATCACTCAGCCGTGACATCCACGTCATAAGGCTAGTAGCAGCACGATGAGTGGATTTAGGTACGACGATTCTAAGTGAAATAAGTCACACAGAAAAAGACACTTATCATAAGATATCACTTATAGAGGGAATGTAAAAACCGCTACACTTGAACTGAATTACAAAACAGAACAGAGTCACACGTTCAGAAAACACACTATGGCTGCTGAACGGGAAAGGTGAGGTGGGGTGATGCATAAAACAAGGGTTTCAAATTAGCTCAGATACCGTTCCATAAACCCAATATGTAGTAGACAAGACCTACTCCTTGCTCAGTGAACTGGACTCAACACCCCCTATTCACCGCACAAGAATATATCTGACTAGTAAGAATCTTCAAACCTATGTATTGATATCTCTCTGTAAGTGAGTCAAGGGGGTGTAAAGCGGCCTAAACACAGCCGTGAAAAGCATCTAAACCCCATTATAAAAATAAATTACTTTTCA
The DNA here is from genome assembly GCF_949987535.1 of Balaenoptera acutorostrata. NCBI lineage: Eukaryota > Metazoa > Chordata > Mammalia > Artiodactyla > Balaenopteridae > Balaenoptera > Balaenoptera acutorostrata. The sequence goes on from NC_080067.1 coordinate 157,559, forward strand.
AAACCCGTGAAACAAAGACAGTGAAAGAGAGAGAAATTCTTACAAAATTCGTTCAGGGGCTGTGATGCAACCTGGATTGACCATATCTAGACCCACAGCTGATTGAGACATAAGGGTGGACACTCTTGGGGCTCAGAGGTTTGGGGAGGTTGCATGAGCCAACGCAGACCCTTTAAAGTAATACTGCATGGTACCCATCCCATGGGTCCCAAATCTCCAGGTTCAAGGGCATCTTCCTACGTCGAAAACATGCATGAGAAACCCAGAAGATGGTACACCGTGTGATCGGGAAAGGTTTCTAAAACGCACCTCATTTCTCATCTCCTTGTGCTCGGGTTCGCCATTCCAGCCGCTTTCCTAGCCATCTCCCTCCTTGGAGAATCAGCACCTTTAACCTCCTGTTCCGTACAGGTTGCAATTTGTCCTGAGGATGAACGGGAAGAGGGGGAACCAATGAGAGACTAGCTCTAGGGGTTGGGACAGGCACAGGTCACTCTATTTTCCCATCAGGAAGAAGAATTAACCACAAGCTCAGCCTGCCCCCCAGAACCAGAAGAGGGCCTGAAGCAATCCTGCACTTTTGCGGCCAGCTCCCAAAAAAGCGACTGGAAAAATGGAGCTCAGGGGCACTGCAATTCACAAACCTGCAGAGTTATAAATGATAACTCTCGTCCACAAATATATTGAGGGAAGGCAACGAAGAGGCTTTGAAAGCAAGGCAGAATTGCAGGAAAGAGATTTCAGGAGGTAGATTCGAATCGCCTTGAAAGCACATGAAAAGCGGCAAAACGTGGACAATGATGCCCTTGGCCAAAAAGGGCGTATGCGTTTTTTCCTGAATATATTCAGGATAAAACGCATACGCCCTTTTTGGCCAACCAAGCCACCTGGAAAGGCAAATCAGCGCTCCAAAGAAGTCTCGCTTCCCAGCGGGCAAAAGGGCCATGCGGAAAAAAGTGTCCAAACCAGAAATGCAGGACTGGCCATGGAGAAATGGGAGACTTGCTACGCTGATGGGCGGGATGTAAATTGCCAACAGCCACTCTGGAGAAGTGTACGGTGTGTCCTGAAACATCTAAAAAACACAGCTTGGAGAGCATAGGGCACTTCCACTCATGGGCGTATAAATTGGGAAAACTAAAAATCAGCAAGACACAGGCACCCCAAAGTTTAGAGCTGCTCTGTTGACAAGAACCCCCACTTCATTACACCTTAAATATCCTAGGAAAGAGAAAAGTGGATAAAGAAGTTGTGGTCCTCATGTACAATGGAATATCACTCAGCCGTGACATCCACGTCATAAGGCTAGTAGCAGCACGATGAGTGGATTTAGGTACGACGATTCTAAGTGAAATAAGTCACACAGAAAAAGACACTTATCATAAGATATCACTTATAGAGGGAATGTAAAAACCGCTACACTTGAACTGAATTACAAAACAGAACAGAGTCACACGTTCAGAAAACACACTATGGCTGCTGAACGGGAAAGGTGAGGTGGGGTGATGCATAAAACAAGGGTTTCAAATTAGCTCAGATACCGTTCCATAAACCCAATATGTAGTAGACAAGACCTACTCCTTGCTCAGTGAACTGGACTCAACACCCCCTATTCACCGCACAAGAATATATCTGACTAGTAAGAATCTTCAAACCTATGTATTGATATCTCTCTGTAAGTGAGTCAAGGGGGTGTAAAGCGGCCTAAACACAGCCGTGAAAAGCATCTAAACCCCATTATAAAAATAAATTACTTTTCAAAACCCGTGAAACAAAGACAGTGAAAGAGAGAGAAATTCTTACAAAATTCGTTCAGGGGCTGTGATGCAACCTGGATTGACCATATCTAGACCCACAGCTGATTGAGACATAAGGGTGGACACTCTTGGGGCTCAGAGGTTTGGGGAGGTTGCATGAGCCAACGCAGACCCTTTAAAGTAATACTGCATGGTACCCATCCCATGGGTCCCAAATCTCCAGGTTCAAGGGCATCTTCCTACGTCGAAAACATGCATGAGAAACCCAGAAGATGGTACACCGTGTGATCGGGAAAGGTTTCTAAAACGCACCTCATTTCTCATCTCCTTGTGCTCGGGTTCGCCATTCCAGCCGCTTTCCTAGCCATCTCCCTCCTTGGAGAATCAGCACCTTTAACCTCCTGTTCCGTACAGGTTGCAATTTGTCCTGAGGATGAACGGGAAGAGGGGGAACCAATGAGAGACTAGCTCTAGGGGTTGGGACAGGCACAGGTCACTCTATTTTCCCATCAGGAAGAAGAATTAACCACAAGCTCAGCCTGCCCCCCAGAACCAGAAGAGGGCCTGAAGCAATCCTGCACTTTTGCGGCCAGCTCCCAAAAAAGCGACTGGAAAAATGGAGCTCAGGGGCACTGCAATTCACAAACCTGCAGAGTTATAAATGATAACTCTCGTCCACAAATATATTGAGGGAAGGCAACGAAGAGGCTTTGAAAGCAAGGCAGAATTGCAGGAAAGAGATTTCAGGAGGTAGATTCGAATCGCCTTGAAAGCACATGAAAAGCGGCAAAACGTGGACAATGATGCCCTTGGCCAAAAAGGGCGTATGCGTTTTTTCCTGAATATATTCAGGAAAAAACGCATACGCCCTTTTTGGCCAACCAAGCAACCTGGAAAGGCAAATCAGCGCTCCAAAGAAGTCTCGCTTCCCAGCGGGCAAAAGGGCCATGCGGAAAAAAGTGTCCAAACCAGAAATGCAGGACTGGCCATGGAGAAATGGGAGCCTTGCTACGCTGATGGGCGGGATGTAAATTGCCAACAGCCACTCTGGAGAAGTGTACGGTGTGTCCTGAAACATCTAAAAAACACAGCTTGGAGAGCATAGGGCACTTCCACTCATAGGCGTATAAATTGGGAAAACTAAAAATCAGCAAGACACAGGCACCCCAAAGTTTAGAGCTGCTCTGTTGACAAGAACCCCCACTTCATTACACCTTAAATATCCTAGGAAAGAGAAAAGTGGATAAAGAAGTTGTGGTCCTCATGTACAATGGAATATCACTCAGCCATGAAATCCACGTCATAAGGCTAGTAGCAGCACGATGAGTGGATTTAGGTACGACGATTCTAAGTGAAATAAGTCACACAGAAAAAGACACTTATCATAAGATATCACTTATAGAGGGAATGTAAAAACCGCTACACTTGAACTGAATTACAAAACAGAACAGAGTCACACGTTCAGAAAACACACTATGGCTGCTGAACGGGAAAGGTGAGGTGGGGTGATGCATAAAACAAGGGTTTCAAATTAGCTCAGATACCGTTCCATAAACCCAATATGTAGTAGACAAGACCTACTCCTTGCTCAGTGAACTGGACTCAACACCCCCTATTCACCGCACAAGAATATATCTGACTAGTAAGAATCTTCAAACCTATGTATTGATATCTCTCTGTAAGTGAGTCAAGGGGGTGTAAAGCGGCCTAAACACAGCCGTGAAAAGCATCTAAACCCCATTATAAAAATAAATTACTTTTCAAAGCCCGTGAAACAAAGACAGTGAAAGAGAGAGAAATTCTTACAAAATTCGTTCAGGGGCTGTGATGCAACCTGGATTGACCATATCTAGACCCACAGCTGATTGAGACATAAGGGTGGACACTCTTGGGGCTCAGAGGTTTGGGGAGGTTGCATGAGCCAACGCAGACCCTTTAAAGTAATACTGCATGGTACCCATCCCATGGGTCCCAAATCTCCAGGTTCAAGGGCATCTTCCTACGTCGAAAACATGCATGAGAAACCCAGAAGATGGTACACCGTGTGATCGGGAAAGGTTTCTAAAACGCACCTCATTTCTCATCTCCTTGTGCTCGGGTTCGCCATTCCAGCCGCTTTCCTAGCCATCTCCCTCCTTGGAGAATCAGCACCTTTAACCTCCTGTTCCGTACAGGTTGCAATTTGTCCTGAGGATGAACGGGAAGAGGGGGAACCAATGAGAGACTAGCTCTAGGGGTTGGGACAGGCACAGGTCACTCTATTTTCCCATCAGGAAGAAGAATTAACCACAAGCTCAGCCTGCCCCCCAGAACCAGAAGAGGGCCTGAAGCAATCCTGCACTTTTGCGGCCAGCTCCCAAAAAAGCGACTGGAAAAATGGAGCTCAGGGGCACTGCAATTCACAAACCTGCAGAGTTATAAATGATAACTCTCGTCCACAAATATATTGAGGGAAGGCAACGAAGAGGCTTTGAAAGCAAGGCAGAATTGCAGGAAAGAGATTTCAGGAGGTAGATTCGAATCGCCTTGAAAGCACATGAAAAGCAGCAAAACGTGGCCAATGATGCCCTTGGCCGAAAAGGGCATATGCGTTTTTTCCTGACTATATTCAGGAAAAAACGCATACGTCCTTTTTGGCCAACCAAGCAACCTGGAAAGGCAAATCAGCGCTCCAAAGAAGTCTGGCTTCCCAGCGGGAAAAAGGGCCATGCGGAAAAAAGTGTCCAAACCAGAAATGCAGGACCGGCCATGGAGAAATGGGAGCCTTGCTACGCTGATGGGCGGGATGTAAATTGCCAACAGCCACTCTGGAGAAGTGTACGGTGTGTCCTGAAACATCTAAAAAACACAGCTTGGAGAGCATAGGGCACTTCCACTCATGGGCGTATAAATAGGGAAAACTAAAAATCAGCAAGACACAGGCACCCCAAAGTTTAGAGCTGCTCTGTTGACAAGAACCCCCACTTCATTACACCTTAAATATCCTAGGAAAGAGAAAAGTGGATAAAGAAGTTGTGGTCCTCATGTACAATGGAATATCACTCAGCCGTGACATCCACGTCATAAGGCTAGTAGCAGCACGATGAGTGGATTTAGGTACGACGATTCTAAGTGAAATAAGTCACACAGAAAAAGACACTTATCATAAGATATCACTTATAGAGGGAATGTAAAAACCGCTACACTTGAACTGAATTACAAAACAGAACAGAGTCACACGTTCAGAAAACACACTATGGCTGCTGAACGGGAAAGGTGAGGTGGGGTGATGCATAAAACAAGGGTTTCAAATTAGCTCAGATACCGTTCCATAAACCCAATATGTAGTAGACAAGACCTACTCCTTGCTCAGTGAACTGGACTCAACACCCCCTATTCACCGCACAAGAATATATCTGACTAGTAAGAATCTTCAAACCTATGTATTGATATCTCTCTGTAAGTGAGTCAAGGGGGTGTAAAGCGGCCTAAACACAGCCGTGAAAAGCATCTAAACCCCATTATAAAAATAAATTACTTTTCAAAACCCGTGAAACAAAGACAGTGAAAGAGAGAGAAATTCTTACAAAATTCGTTCAGGGGCTGTGATGCAACCTGGATTGACCATATCTAGACCCACAGCTGATTGAGACATAAGGGTGGACACTCTTGGGGCTCAGAGGTTTGGGGAGGTTGCATGAGCCAACGCAGACCCTTTAAAGTAATACTGCATGGTACCCATCCCATGGGTCCCAAATCTCCAGGTTCAAGGGCATCTTCCTACGTCGAAAACATGCATGAGAAACCCAGAAGATGGTACACCGTGTGATCGGGAAAGGTTTCTAAAACGCACCTCATTTCTCATCTCCTTGTGCTCGGGTTCGCCATTCCAGCCGCTTTACTAGCCATCTCCCTCCTTGGAGAATCAGCACCTTTAACCTCCTGTTCCGTACAGATTGCAATTTGTCCTGAGGATGAACGGGAAGAGGGGGAACCAATGAGAGACTAGCTCTAGGGGTTGGGACAGGCACAGGTCACTCTATTTTCCCATGAGGAAGAAGAATTAACCACAAGCTCAGCCTGACCCCCAGAACCAGAAGAGGGCCTGAAGCAATCCAGCACTTTTGCGGCCAGCTTCCAAAAAAGCGAGTTGAAAAATGGAGCTCAGGGGCACTGCAATTCACAAACCTGCAGAGTTATAAATGATAACTCTCGTCCACAAATATATTGAGGGAAGGCAACGAAGAGGCTTTGAAAGCAAGGCAGAATTGCAAGAAACAGATTTCAGGAGGTAGATGCGAATCGCCTTGAAAGCACATGAAAAGCGGCAAAACGTGGCCAATGATGCCCTTGGCCGAAAAGGGCATATGCGTTTTTTCCTGACTATATTCAGGAAAAAACGCATACGTCCTTTTTGGCCAACCAAGCAACCTGGAAAGGCAAATCAGCGCTCCAAAGAAGTCTGGCTTCCCAGCGGGAAAAAGGGCCATGCGGAAAAAAGTGTCCAAACCAGAAATGCAGGACCGGCCATGGAGAAATGGGAGCCTTGCTACGCTGATGGGCGGGATGTAAATTGCCAACAGCCACTCTGGAGAAGTGTACGGTGTGTCCTGAAACATCTAAAAAACACAGCTTGGAGAGCATAGGGCACTTCCACTCATGGGCGTATAAATAGGGAAAACTAAAAATCAGCAAGACACAGGCACCCCAAAGTTTAGAGCTGCTCTGTTGACAAGAACCCCCACTTCATTACACCTTAAATATCCTAGGAAAGAGAAAAGTGGATAAAGAAGTTGTGGTCCTCATGTACAATGGAATATCACTCAGCCGTGACATCCACGTCAAAAGGCTAGTAGCAGCACGATGAGTGGATTTAGGTACGACGATTCTAAGTGAAATAAGTCACACAGAAAAAGACACTTATCATAAGATATCACTTATAGAGGGAATGTAAAAACCGCTACACTTGAACTGAATTACAAAACAGAACAGAGTCACACGTTCAGAAAACACACTATGGCTGCTGAACGGGAAAGGTGAGGTGGGGTGATGCATAAAACAAGGGTTTCAAATTAGCTCAGATACTGTTCCATAAACCCAATATGTAGTAGACAAGACCTACTCCTTGCTCAGTGAACTGGACTCAACACCCCCTATTCACCGCACAAGAATATATCTGACTAGTAAGAATCTTCAAACCTATGTATTGATATCTCTCTGTAAGTGAGTCAAGGGGGTGTAAAGCGGCCTAAACACAGCCGTGAAAAGCATCTAAACCCCATTATAAAAATAAATTACTTTTCAAAGCCCGTGAAACAAAGACAGTGAAAGAGAGAGAAATTCTTACAAAATTCGTTCAGGGGCTGTGATGCAACCTGGATTGACCATATCTAGACCCACAGCTGATTGAGACATAAGGGTGGACACTCTTGGGGCTCAGAGGTTTGGGGAGGTTGCATGAGCCAACGCAGACCCTTTAAAGTAATACTGCATGGTACCCATCCCATGGGTCCCAAATCTCCAGGTTCAAGGGCATCTTCCTACGTCGAAAACATGCATGAGAAACCCAGAAGATGGTACACCGTGTGATCGGGAAAGGTTTCTAAAACGCACCTCATTTCTCATCTCCTTGTGCTCGGGTTCGCCATTCCAGCCGCTTTCCTAGCCATCTCCCTCCTTGGAGAATCAGCACCTTTAACCTCCTGTTCCGTACAGGTTGCAATTTGTCCTGAGGATGAACGGGAAGAGGGGGAACCAATGAGAGACTAGCTCTAGGGGTTGGGACAGGCACAGGTCACTCTATTTTCCCATCAGGAAGAAGAATTAACCACAAGCTCAGCCTGCCCCCCAGAACCAGAAGAGGGCCTGAAGCAATCCTGCACTTTTGCGGCCAGCTCCCAAAAAAGCGACTGGAAAAATGGAGCTCAGGGGCACTGCAATTCACAAACCTGCAGAGTTATAAATGATAACTCTCGTCCACAAATATATTGAGGGAAGGCAACGAAGAGGCTTTGAAAGCAAGGCAGAATTGCAGGAAAGAGATTTCAGGAGGTAGATTCGAATCGCCTTGAAAGCACATGAAAAGCAGCAAAACGTGGCCAATGATGCCCTTGGCCGAAAAGGGCATATGCGTTTTTTCCTGACTATATTCAGGAAAAAACGCATACGTCCTTTTTGGCCAACCAAGCAACCTGGAAAGGCAAATCAGCGCTCCAAAGAAGTCTGGCTTCCCAGCGGGAAAAAGGGCCATGCGGAAAAAAGTGTCCAAACCAGAAATGCAGGACCGGCCATGGAGAAATGGGAGCCTTGCTACGCTGATGGGCGGGATGTAAATTGCCAACAGCCACTCTGGAGAAGTGTACGGTGTGTCCTGAAACATCTAAAAAACACAGCTTGGAGAGCATAGGGCACTTCCACTCATGGGCGTATAAATAGGGAAAACTAAAAATCAGCAAGACACAGGCACCCCAAAGTTTAGAGCTGCTCTGTTGACAAGAACCCCCACTTCATTACACCTTAAATATCCTAGGAAAGAGAAAAGTGGATAAAGAAGTTGTGGTCCTCATGTACAATGGAATATCACTCAGCCGTGACATCCACGTCATAAGGCTAGTAGCAGCACGATGAGTGGATTTAGGTACGACGATTCTAAGTGAAATAAGTCACACAGAAAAAGACACTTATCATAAGATATCACTTATAGAGGGAATGTAAAAACCGCTACACTTGAACTGAATTACAAAACAGAACAGAGTCACACGTTCAGAAAACACACTATGGCTGCTGAACGGGAAAGGTGAGGTGGGGTGATGCATAAAACAAGGGTTTCAAATTAGCTCAGATACCGTTCCATAAACCCAATATGTAGTAGACAAGACCTACTCCTTGCTCAGTGAACTGGACTCAACACCCCCTATTCACCGCACAAGAATATATCTGACTAGTAAGAATCTTCAAACCTATGTATTGATATCTCTCTGTAAGTGAGTCAAGGGGGTGTAAAGCGGCCTAAACACAGCCGTGAAAAGCATCTAAACCCCATTATAAAAATAAATTACTTTTCAAAACCCGTGAAACAAAGACAGTGAAAGAGAGAGAAATTCTTACAAAATTCGTTCAGGGGCTGTGATGCAACCTGGATTGACCATATCTAGACCCACAGCTGATTGAGACATAAGGGTGGACACTCTTGGGGCTCAGAGGTTTGGGGAGGTTGCATGAGCCAACGCAGACCCTTTAAAGTAATACTGCATGGTACCCATCCCATGGGTCCCAAATCTCCAGGTTCAAGGGCATCTTCCTACGTCGAAAACATGCATGAGAAACCCAGAAGATGGTACACCGTGTGATCGGGAAAGGTTTCTAAAACGCACCTCATTTCTCATCTCCTTGTGCTCGGGTTCGCCATTCCAGCCGCTTTACTAGCCATCTCCCTCCTTGGAGAATCAGCACCTTTAACCTCCTGTTCCGTACAGATTGCAATTTGTCCTGAGGATGAACGGGAAGAGGGGGAACCAATGAGAGACTAGCTCTAGGGGTTGGGACAGGCACAGGTCACTCTATTTTCCCATGAGGAAGAAGAATTAACCACAAGCTCAGCCTGACCCCCAGAACCAGAAGAGGGCCTGAAGCAATCCAGCACTTTTGCGGCCAGCTTCCAAAAAAGCGAGTTGAAAAATGGAGCTCAGGGGCACTGCAATTCACAAACCTGCAGAGTTATAAATGATAACTCTCGTCCACAAATATATTGAGGGAAGGCAACGAAGAGGCTTTGAAAGCAAGGCAGAATTGCAAGAAACAGATTTCAGGAGGTAGATGCGAATCGCCTTGAAAGCACATGAAAAGCGGCAAAACGTGGCCAATGATGCCCTTGGCCGAAAAGGGCATATGCGTTTTTTCCTGACTATATTCAGGAAAAAACGCATACGTCCTTTTTGGCCAACCAAGCAACCTGGAAAGGCAAATCAGCGCTCCAAAGAAGTCTGGCTTCCCAGCGGGAAAAAGGGCCATGCGGAAAAAAGTGTCCAAACCAGAAATGCAGGACCGGCCATGGAGAAATGGGAGCCTTGCTACGCTGATGGGCGGGATGTAAATTGCCAACAGCCACTCTGGAGAAGTGTACGGTGTGTCCTGAAACATCTAAAAAACACAGCTTGGAGAGCATAGGGCACTTCCACTCATGGGCGTATAAATAGGGAAAACTAAAAATCAGCAAGACACAGGCACCCCAAAGTTTAGAGCTGCTCTGTTGACAAGAACCCCCACTTCATTACACCTTAAATATCCTAGGAAAGAGAAAAGTGGATAAAGAAGTTGTGGTCCTCATGTACAATGGAATATCACTCAGCCGTGACATCCACGTCAAAAGGCTAGTAGCAGCACGATGAGTGGATTTAGGTACGACGATTCTAAGTGAAATAAGTCACACAGAAAAAGACACTTATCATAAGATATCACTTATAGAGGGAATGTAAAAACCGCTACACTTGAACTGAATTACAAAACAGAACAGAGTCACACGTTCAGAAAACACACTATGGCTGCTGAACGGGAAAGGTGAGGTGGGGTGATGCATAAAACAAGGGTTTCAAATTAGCTCAGATACTGTTCCATAAACCCAATATGTAGTAGACAAGACCTACTCCTTGCTCAGTGAACTGGACTCAACACCCCCTATTCACCGCACAAGAATATATCTGACTAGTAAGAATCTTCAAACCTATGTATTGATATCTCTCTGTAAGTGAGTCAAGGGGGTGTAAAGCGGCCTAAACACAGCCGTGAAAAGCATCTAAACCCCATTATAAAAATAAATTACTTTTCAAAACCCGTGAAACAAAGACAGTGAAAGAGAGAGAAATTCTTACAAAATTCGTTCAGGGGCTGTGATGCAACCTGGATTGACCATATCTAGACCCACAGCTGATTGAGACATAAGGGTGGACACTCTTGGGGCTCAGAGGTTTGGGGAGGTTGCATGAGCCAACGCAGACCCTTTAAAGTAATACTGCATGGTACCCATCCCATGGGTCCCAAATCTCCAGGTTCAAGGGCATCTTCCTACGTCGAAAACATGCATGAGAAACCCAGAAGATGGTACACCGTGTGATCGGGAAAGGTTTCTAAAACGCACCTCATTTCTCATCTCCTTGTGCTCGGGTTCGCCATTCCAGCCGCTTTCCTAGCCATCTCCCTCCTTGGAGAATCAGCACCTTTAACCTCCTGTTCCGTACAGGTTGCAATTTGTCCTGAGGATGAACGGGAAGAGGGGGAACCAATGAGAGACTAGCTCTAGGGGTTGGGACAGGCACAGGTCACTCTATTTTCCCATCAGGAAGAAGAATTAACCACAAGCTCAGCCTGCCCCCCAGAACCAGAAGAGGGCCTGAAGCAATCCTGCACTTTTGCGGCCAGCTCCCAAAAAAGCGACTGGAAAAATGGAGCTCAGGGGCACTGCAATTCACAAACCTGCAGAGTTATAAATGATAACTCTCGTCCACAAATATATTGAGGGAAGGCAACGAAGAGGCTTTGAAAGCAAGGCAGAATTGCAGGAAACAGATTTCAGGAGGTAGATTCGAATCGCCTTGAAAGCACATGAAAAGCGGCAAAACGTGGACAATGATGCCCTTGGCCAAAAAGGGCGTATGCGTTTTTTCCTGAATATATTCAGGAAAAAACGCATACGCCCTTTTTGGCCAACCAAGCAACCTGGAAAGGCAAATCAGCGCTCCAAAGAAGTCTCGCTTCCCAGCGGGCAAAAGGGCCATGCGGAAAAAAGTGTCCAAACCAGAAATGCAGGACTGGCCATGGAGAAATGGGAGCCTTGCTACGCTGATGGGCGGGATGTAAATTGCCAACAGCCACTCTGGAGAAGTGTACGGTGTGTCCTGAAACATCTAAAAAACACAGCTTGGAGAGCATAGGGCACTTCCACTCATGGGCGTATAAATTGGGAAAACTAAAAATCAGCAAGACACAGGCACCCCAAAGTTTAGAGCTGCTCTGTTGACAAGAACCCCCACTTCATTACACCTTAAATATCCTAGGAAAGAGAAAAGTGGATAAAGAAGTTGTGGTCCTCATGTACAATGGAATATCACTCAGCCATGAAATCCACGTCATAAGGCTAGTAGCAGCACGATGAGTGGATTTAGGTACGACGATTCTAAGTGAAATAAGTCACACAGAAAAAGACACTTATCATAAGATATCACTTATAGAGGGAATGTAAAAACCGCTACACTTGAACTGAATTACAAAACAGAACAGAGTCACACGTTCAGAAAACACACTATGGCTGCTGAACGGGAAAGGTGAGGTGGGGTGATGCATAAAACAAGGGTTTCAAATTAGCTCAGATACCGTTCCATAAACCCAATATGTAGTAGACAAGACCTACTCCTTGCTCAGTGAACTGGACTCAACACCCCCTATTCACCGCACAAGAATATATCTGACTAGTAAGAATCTTCAAACCTATGTATTGATATCTCTCTGTAAGTGAGTCAAGGGGGTGTAAAGCGGCCTAAACACAGCCGTGAAAAGCATCTAAACCCCATTATAAAAATAAATTACTTTTCAAAACCCGTGAAACAAAGACAGTGAAAGAGAGAGAAATTCTTACAAAATTCGTTCAGGGGCTGTGATGCAACCTGGATTGACCATATCTAGACCCACAGCTGATTGAGACATAAGGGTGGACACTCTTGGGGCTCAGAGGTTTGGGGAGGTTGCATGAGCCAACGCAGACCCTTTAAAGTAATACTGCATGGTACCCATCCCATGGGTCCCAAATCTCCAGGTTCAAGGGCATCTTCCTACGTCGAAAACATGCATGAGAAACCCAGAAGATGGTACACCGTGTGATCGGGAAAGGTTTCTAAAACGCACCTCATTTCTCATCTCCTTGTGCTCGGGTTCGCCATTCCAGCCGCTTTCCTAGCCATCTCCCTCCTTGGAGAATCAGCACCTTTAACCTCCTGTTCCGTACAGGTTGCAATTTGTCCTGAGGATGAACGGGAAGAGGGGGAACCAATGAGAGACTAGCTCTAGGGGTTGGGACAGGCACAGGTCACTCTATTTTCCCATCAGGAAGAAGAATTAACCACAAGCTCAGCCTGCCCCCCAGAACCAGAAGAGGGCCTGAAGCAATCCTGCACTTTTGCGGCCAGCTCCCAAAAAAGCGACTGGAAAAATGGAGCTCAGGGGCACTGCAATTCACAAACCTGCAGAGTTATAAATAATAACTCTCGTCCACAAATATATTGAGGGAAGGCAACGAAGAGGCTTTGAAAGCAAGGCAGAATTGCAGGAAACAGATTTCAGGAGGTAGATTCGAATCGCCTTGAAAGCACATGAAAAGCGGCAAAACGTGGACAATGATGCCCTTGGCCAAAAAGGGCGTATGCGTTTTTTCCTGAATATATTCAGGAAAAAAAGCATACGCCCTTTTTGGCCAACCAAGCAACCTGGAAAGGCAAATCAGCGCTCCAAAGAAGTCTCGCTTCCCAGCGGGCAAAAGGGCCATGCGGAAAAAAGTGTCCAAACCAGAAATGCAGGACTGGCCATGGAGAAATGGGAGCCTTGCTACGCTGATGGGCGGGATGTAAATTGCCAACAGCCACTCTGGAGAAGTGTACGGTGTGTCCTGAAACATCTAAAAAACACAGCTTGGAGAGCATAGGGCACTTCCACTCATGGGCGTATAAATTGGGAAAACTAAAAATCAGCAAGACACAGGCACCCCAAAGTTTAGAGCTGCTCTGTTGACAAGAACCCCCACTTCATTACACCTTAAATATCCTAGGAAAGAGAAAAGTGGATAAAGAAGTTGTGGTCCTCATGTACAATGGAATATCACTCAGCCATGAAATCCACGTCATAAGGCTAGTAGCAGCACGATGAGTGGATTTAGGTACGACGATTCTAAGTGAAATAAGTCACACAGAAAAAGACACTTATCATAAGATATCACTTCTAGAGGGAATGTAAAAACCGCTACACTTGAACTGAATTACAAAACAGAACAGAGTCACACGTTCAGAAAACACACTATGGCTGCTGAACGGGAAAGGTGAGGTGGGGTGATGCATAAAACAAGGGTTTCAAATTAGCTCAGATACCGTTCCATAAACCCAATATGTAGTAGACAAGACCTACTCCTTGCTCAGTGAACTGGACTCAACACCCCCTATTCACCGCACAAGAATATATCTGACTAGTAAGCATCTTCAAACCTATGTATTGATATCTCTCTGTAAGTGAGTCAAGGGGGTGTAAAGCGGCCTAAACACAGCCGTGAAAAGCAGCTAAACCCCATTATAAAAATAAATTACTTTTCAAAACCCGTGAAACAAAGACAGTGAAAGAGAGAGAAATTCTTACAAAATTCGTTCAGGGGCTGTGATGCAACCTGGATTGACCATATCTAGACCCACAGCTGATTGAGACATAAGGGTGGACACTCTTGGGGCTCAGAGGTTTGGGGAGGTTGCATGAGCCAACGCAGACCCTTTAAAGTAATACTGCATGGTACCCATCCCATGGGTCCCAAATCTCCAGGTTCAAGGGCATCTTCCTACGTCGAAAACATGCATGAGAAACCCAGAAGATGGTACACCGTGTGATCGGGAAAGGTTTCTAAAACGCACCTCATTTCTCATCTCCTTGTGCTCGGGTTCGCCATTCCAGCCGCTTTACTAGCCATCTCCCTCCTTGGAGAATCAGCACCTTTAACCTCCTGTTCCGTACAGGTTGCAATTTGTCCTGAGGATGAACGGGAAGAGGGGGAACCAATGAGAGACTAGCTCTAGGGGTTGGGACAGGCACAGGTCACTCTATTTTCCCATCAGGAAGAAGAATTAACCACAAGCTCAGCCTGACCCCCAGAACCAGAAGAGGGCCTGAAGCAATCCAGCACTTTTGCGGCCAGCTTCCAAAAAAGCGAGTTGAAAAATGGAGCTCAGGGGCACTGCAATTCACAAACCTGCAGAGTTATAAATGATAACTCTCGTCCACAAATATATTGAGGGAAGGCAACGAAGAGGCTTTGAAAGCAAGGCAGAATTGCAGGAAACAGATTTCAGGAGGTAGATTCGAATCGCCTTGAAAGCACATGAAAAGCGGCAAAACGTGGCCAATGATGCCCTTGGCCGAAAAGGGCGTATGCGTTTTTTGCTGACTATATTCAGGAAAAAACGCATAGGTCCTTTTTGGCCAACCAAGCAACCTGGAAAGGCAAATCAGCGCTCCAAAGAAGTCTCGCTTCCCAGCGGGCAAAAGGGCCATGCGGAAAACAGTGTCCAAACCAGAAATGCAGGACAGGCCATGGAGAAATGGGAGCCTTGCTACGCTGATGGGCGGGATGTAAATTGCCAACAGCCACTCTGGAGAAGTGTACGGTGTGTCCTGAAACATCTAAAAAACACAGCTTGGAGAGCATAGGGCACTTCCACTCATGGGCGTATAAATAGGGAAAACTAAAAATCAGCAAGACACAGGCACCCCAAAGTTTAGAGCTGCTCTGTTGACAAGAACCCCCACTTCATTACACCTTAAATATCCTAGGAAAGAGAAAAGTGGATAAAGAAGTTGTGGTCCTCATGTACAATGGAATATCACTCAGCCATGACATCCACGTCATAAGGCTAGTAGCAGCACGATGAGTGGATTTAGGTACGACGATTCTAAGTGAAATAAGTCACACAGAAAAAGACACTTATCATAAGATATCACTTATAGAGGGAATGTAAAAACCGCTACACTTGAACTGAATTACAAAACAGAACAGAGTCACACGTTCAGAAAACACACTATGGCTGCTGAACGGGAAAGGTGAGGTGGGGTGATGCATAAAACAAGGGTTTCAAATTAGCTCAGATACCGTTCCATAAACCCAATATGTAGTAGACAAGACCTACTCCTTGCTCAGTGAACTGGACTCAACACCCCCTATTCACCGCACAAGAATATATCTGACTAGTAAGAATCTTCAAACCTATGTATTGATATCTCTCTGTAAGTGAGTCAAGGGGGTGTAAAGCGGCCTAAACACAGCCGTGAAAAGCATCTAAACCCCATTATAAAAATAAATTACTTTTCAAAACCCGTGAAACAAAGACAGTGAAAGAGAGAGAAATTCTTACAAAATTCGTTCAGGGGCTGTGATGCAACCTGGATTGACCATATCTAGACCCACAGCTGATTGAGACATAAGGGTGGACACTCTTGGGGCTCAGAGGTTTGGGGAGGTTGCATGAGCCAACGCAGACCCTTTAAAGTAATACTGCATGGTACCCATCCCATGGGTCCCAAATCTCCAGGTTCAAGGGCATCTTCCTACGTCGAAAACATGCATGAGAAACCCAGAAGATGGTACACCGTGTGATCGGGAAAGGTTTCTAAAACGCACCTCATTTCTCATCTCCTTGTGCTCGGGTTCGCCATTCCAGCCGCTTTACTAGCCATCTCCCTCCTTGGAGAATCAGCACCTTTAACCTCCTGTTCCGTACAGGTTGCAATTTGTCCTGAGGATGAACGGGAAGAGGGGGAACCAATGAGAGACTAGCTCTAGGGGTTGGGACAGGCACAGGTCACTCTATTTTCCCATCAGGAAGAAGAATTAACCACAAGCTCAGCCTGCCCCCCAGAACCAGAAGAGGGCCTGAAGCAATCCTGCACTTTTGCGGCCAGCTCCCAAAAAAGCGACTGGAACAATGGAGCTCAGGGGCACTGCAATTCACAAACCTGCAGAGTTATAAATGATAACTCTCGTCCACAAATATATTGAGGGAAGGCAACGAAGAGGCTTTGAAAGCAAGGCAGAATTGCAGAAAACAGAGTTCAGGAGGTAGATTCGAATCGCCTTGAAAGCACATGAAAAGCGGCAAAACGTGGACAATGATGCCCTTGGCCAAAAAGGGCGTATGCGTTTTTTGCTGACTATATTCAGGAAAAAACGCATACGCCCTTTTTGGCCAACCAAGCAACCTGGAAAGGCAAATCAGCGCTCCAAAGAAGTCTCGCTTCCCAGCGGGCAAAAGGGCCATGCGGAAAAAAGTGTCCAAACCAGAAATGCAGGACTGGCCATGGAGAAATGGGAGACTTGCTACGCTGATGGGCGGGATGTAAATTGCCAACAGCCACTCTGGAGAAGTGTACGGTGTGTCCTGAAACATCTAAAAAACACAGCTTGGAGAGCATAGGGCACTTCCACTCATGGGCGTATAAATTGGGAAAACTAAAAATCAGCAAGACACAGGCACCCCAAAGTTTAGAGCTGCTCTGTTGACAAGAACCCCCACTTCATTACACCTTAAATATCCTAGGAAAGAGAAAAGTGGATAAAGAAGTTGTGGTCCTCATGTACAATGGAATATCACTCAGCCATGACATCCACGTCATAAGGCTAGTAGCAGCACGATGAGTGGATTTAGGTACGACGATTCTAAGTGAAATAAGTCACACAGAAAAAGACACTTATCATAAGATATCACTTATAGAGGGAATGTAAAAACCGCTACACTTGAACTGAATTACAAAACAGAACAGAGTCACACGTTCAGAAAACACACTATGGCTGCTGAACGGGAAAGGTGAGGTGGGGTGATGCATAAAACAAGGGTTTCAAATTAGCTCAGATACCGTTCCATAAACCCAATATGTAGTAGACAAGACCTACTCCTTGCTCAGTGAACTGGACTCAACACCCCCTATTCACCGCACAAGAATATATCTGACTAGTAAGAATCTTCAAACCTATGTATTGATATCTCTCTGTAAGTGAGTCAAGGGGGTGTAAAGCGGCCTAAACACAGCCGTGAAAAGCATCTAAACCCCATTATAAAAATAAATTACTTTTCAAAACCCGTGAAACAAAGACAGTGAAAGAGAGAGAAATTCTTACAAAATTCGTTCAGGGGCTGTGATGCAACCTGGATTGACCATATCTAGACCCACAGCTGATTGAGACATAAGGGTGGACACTCTTGGGGCTCAGAGGTTTGGGGAGGTTGCATGAGCCAACGCAGACCCTTTAAAGTAATACTGCATGGTACCCATCCCATGGGTCCCAAATCTCCAGGTTCAAGGGCATCTTCCTACGTCGAAAACATGCATGAGAAACCCAGAAGATGGTACACCGTGTGATCGGGAAAGGTTTCTAAAACGCACCTCATTTCTCATCTCCTTGTGCTCGGGTTCGCCATTCCAGCCGCTTTACTAGCCATCTCCCTCCTTGGAGAATCAGCACCTTTAACCTCCTGTTCCGTACAGGTTGCAATTTGTCCTGAGGATGAACGGGAAGAGGGGGAACCAATGAGAGACTAGCTCTAGGGGTTGGGACAGGCACAGGTCACTCTATTTTCCCATCAGGAAGAAGAATTAACCACAAGCTCAGCCTGCCCCCCAGAACCAGAAGAGGGCCTGAAGCAATCCTGCACTTTTGCGGCCAGCTTCCAAAAAAGCGAGTTGAAAAATGGAGCTCAGGGGCACTGCAATTCACAAACCTGCAGAGTTATAAATGATACCTCTCGTCCACAAATATATTGAGGGAAGGCAACGAAGAGGCTTTGAAAGCAAGGCAGAATTGCAGGAAACAGATTTCAGGAGGTAGATTCGAATCGCCTTGAAAGCACATGAAAAGCGGCAAAACGTGGCCAATGATGCCCTTGGCCGAAAAGGGCGTATGCGTTTTTTGCTGACTATATTCAGGAAAAAACGCATACGTCCTTTTTGGCCAACCAAGCAACCTGGAAAGGCAAATCAGCGCTCCAAAGAAGTCTCGCTTCCCAGCGGGCAAAAGGGCCATGCGGAAAAAAGTGTCCAAACCAGAAATGCAGGACAGGCCATGGAGAAATGGGAGCCTTGCTACGCTGATGGGCGGGATGTAAATTGCCAACAGCCACTCTGGAGAAGTGTACGGTGTGTCCTGAAACATCTAAAAAACACAGCTTGGAGAGCATAGGGCACTTCCACTCATGGGCGTATAAATAGGGAAAACTAAAAATCAGCAAGACACAGGCACCCCAAAGTTTAGAGCTGCTCTGTTGACAAGAACCCCCACTTCATTACACCTTAAATATCCTAGGAAAGAGAAAAGTGGATAAAGAAGTTGTGGTCCTCATGTACAATGGAATATCACTCAGCCATGACATCCACGTCATAAGGCTAGTAGCAGCACGATGAGTGGATTTAGGTACGACGATTCTAAGTGAAATAAGTCACACAGAAAAAGACACTTATCATAAGATATCACTTATAGAGGGAATGTAAAAACCGCTACACTTGAACTGAATTACAAAACAGAACAGAGTCACACGTTCAGAAAACACACTATGGCTGCTGAACGGGAAAGGTGAGGTGGGGTGATGCATAAAACAAGGGTTTCAAATTAGCTCAGATACCGTTCCATAAACCCAATATGTAGTAGACAAGACCTACTCCTTGCTCAGTGAACTGGACTCAACACCCCCTATTCACCGCACAAGAATATATCTGACTAGTAAGAATCTTCAAACCTATGTATTGATATCTCTCTGTAAGTGAGTCAAGGGGGTGTAAAGCGGCCTAAACACAGCCGTGAAAAGCATCTAAACCCCATTATAAAAATAAATTACTTTTCAAAACCCGTGAAACAAAGACAGTGAAAGAGAGAGAAATTCTTACAAAATTCGTTCAGGGGCTGTGATGCAACCTGGATTGACCATATCTAGACCCACAGCTGATTGAGACATAAGGGTGGACACTCTTGGGGCTCAGAGGTTTGGGGAGGTTGCATGAGCCAACGCAGACCCTTTAAAGTAATACTGCATGGTACCCATCCCATGGGTCCCAAATCTCCAGGTTCAAGGGCATCTTCCTACGTCGAAAACATGCATGAGAAACCCAGAAGATGGTACACCGTGTGATCGGGAAAGGTTTCTAAAACGCACCTCATTTCTCATCTCCTTGTGCTCGGGTTCGCCATTCCAGCCGCTTTACTAGCCATCTCCCTCCTTGGAGAATCAGCACCTTTAACCTCCTGTTCCGTACAGGTTGCAATTTGTCCTGAGGATGAACGGGAAGAGGGGGAACCAATGAGAGACTAGCTCTAGGGGTTGGGACAGGCACAGGTCACTCTATTTTCCCATCAGGAAGAAGAATTAACCACAAGCTCAGCCTGCCCCCCAGAACCAGAAGAGGGCCTGAAGCAATCCTGCACTTTTGCGGCCAGCTCCCAAAAAAGCGACTGGAACAATGGAGCTCAGGGGCACTGCAATTCACAAACCTGCAGAGTTATAAATGATAACTCTCGTCCACAAATATATTGAGGGAAGGCAACGAAGAGGCTTTGAAAGCAAGGCAGAATTGCAGAAAACAGAGTTCAGGAGGTAGATTCGAATCGCCTTGAAAGCACATGAAAAGCGGCAAAACGTGGACAATGATGCCCTTGGCCAAAAAGGGCGTATGCGTTTTTTGCTGACTATATTCAGGAAAAAACGCATACGCCCTTTTTGGCCAACCAAGCAACCTGGAAAGGCAAATCAGCGCTCCAAAGAAGTCTCGCTTCCCAGCGGGCAAAAGGGCCATGCGGAAAAAAGTGTCCAAACCAGAAATGCAGGACTGGCCATGGAGAAATGGGAGACTTGCTACGCTGATGGGCGGGATGTAAATTGCCAACAGCCACTCTGGAGAAGTGTACGGTGTGTCCTGAAACATCTAAAAAACACAGCTTGGAGAGCATAGGGCACTTCCACTCATGGGCGTATAAATTGGGAAAACTAAAAATCAGCAAGACACAGGCACCCCAAAGTTTAGAGCTGCTCTGTTGACAAGAACCCCCACTTCATTACACCTTAAATATCCTAGGAAAGAGAAAAGTGGATAAAGAAGTTGTGGTCCTCATGTACAATGGAATATCACTCAGCCATGACATCCACGTCATAAGGCTAGTAGCAGCACGATGAGTGGATTTAGGTACGACGATTCTAAGTGAAATAAGTCACACAGAAAAAGACACTTATCATAAGATATCACTTATAGAGGGAATGTAAAAACCGCTACACTTGAACTGAATTACAAAACAGAACAGAGTCACACGTTCAGAAAACACACTATGGCTGCTGAACGGGAAAGGTGAGGTGGGGTGATGCATAAAACAAGGGTTTCAAATTAGCTCAGATACCGTTCCATAAACCCAATATGTAGTAGACAAGACCTACTCCTTGCTCAGTGAACTGGACTCAACACCCCCTATTCACCGCACAAGAATATATCTGACTAGTAAGAATCTTCAAACCTATGTATTGATATCTCTCTGTAAGTGAGTCAAGGGGGTGTAAAGCGGCCTAAACACAGCCGTGAAAAGCATCTAAACCCCATTATAAAAATAAATTACTTTTCAAAACCCGTGAAACAAAGACAGTGAAAGAGAGAGAAATTCTTACAAAATTCGTTCAGGGGCTGTGATGCAACCTGGATTGACCATATCTAGACCCACAGCTGATTGAGACATAAGGGTGGACACTCTTGGGGCTCAGAGGTTTGGGGAGGTTGCATGAGCCAACGCAGACCCTTTAAAGTAATACTGCATGGTACCCATCCCATGGGTCCCAAATCTCCAGGTTCAAGGGCATCTTCCTACGTCGAAAACATGCATGAGAAACCCAGAAGATGGTACACCGTGTGATCGGGAAAGGTTTCTAAAACGCACCTCATTTCTCATCTCCTTGTGCTCGGGTTCGCCATTCCAGCCGCTTTACTAGCCATCTCCCTCCTTGGAGAATCAGCACCTTTAACCTCCTGTTCCGTACAGGTTGCAATTTGTCCTGAGGATGAACGGGAAGAGGGGGAACCAATGAGAGACTAGCTCTAGGGGTTGGGACAGGCACAGGTCACTCTATTTTCCCATCAGGAAGAAGAATTAACCACAAGCTCAGCCTGCCCCCCAGAACCAGAAGAGGGCCTGAAGCAATCCTGCACTTTTGCGGCCAGCTTCCAAAAAAGCGAGTTGAAAAATGGAGCTCAGGGGCACTGCAATTCACAAACCTGCAGAGTTATAAATGATACCTCTCGTCCACAAATATATTGAGGGAAGGCAACGAAGAGGCTTTGAAAGCAAGGCAGAATTGCAGGAAACAGATTTCAGGAGGTAGATTCGAATCGCCTTGAAAGCACATGAAAAGCGGCAAAACGTGGCCAATGATGCCCTTGGCCGAAAAGGGCGTATGCGTTTTTTGCTGACTATATTCAGGAAAAAACGCATACGTCCTTTTTGGCCAACCAAGCAACCTGGAAAGGCAAATCAGCGCTCCAAAGAAGTCTCGCTTCCCAGCGGGCAAAAGGGCCATGCGGAAAAAAGTGTCCAAACCAGAAATGCAGGACAGGCCATGGAGAAATGGGAGCCTTGCTACGCTGATGGGCGGGATGTAAATTGCCAACAGCCACTCTGGAGAAGTGTACGGTGTGTCCTGAAACATCTAAAAAACACAGCTTGGAGAGCATAGGGCACTTCCACTCATGGGCGTATAAATAGGGAAAACTAAAAATCAGCAAGACACAGGCACCCCAAAGTTTAGAGCTGCTCTGTTGACAAGAACCCCCACTTCATTACACCTTAAATATCCTAGGAAAGAGAAAAGTGGATAAAGAAGTTGTGGTCCTCATGTACAATGGAATATCACTCAGCCATGACATCCACGTCATAAGGCTAGTAGCAGCACGATGAGTGGATTTAGGTACGACGATTCTAAGTGAAATAAGTCACACAGAAAAAGACACTTATCATAAGATATCACTTATAGAGGGAATGTAAAAACCGCTACACTTGAACTGAATTACAAAACAGAACAGAGTCACACGTTCAGAAAACACACTATGGCTGCTGAACGGGAAAGGTGAGGTGGGGTGATGCATAAAACAAGGGTTTCAAATCAGCTCAGATACCGTTCCATAAACCCAATATGTAGTAGACAAGACCTACTCCTTGCTCAGTGAACTGGACTCAACACCCCCTATTCACCGCACAAGAATATATCTGACTAGTAAGAATCTTCAAACCTATGTATTGATATCTCTCTGTAAGTGAGTCAAGGGGGTGTAAAGCGGCCTAAACACAGCCGTGAAAAGCATCTAAACCCCATTATAAAAATAAATTACTTTTCAAAACCCGTGAAACAAAGACAGTGAAAGAGAGAGAAATTCTTACAAAATTCGTTCAGGGGCTGTGATGCAACCTGGATTGACCATATCTAGACCCACAGCTGATTGAGACATAAGGGTGGACACTCTTGGGGCTCAGAGGTTTGGGGAAGTTGCATAAGCCAACACAGACCCTTTAAAGTAATACTGCATGGTACCCATCCCATGGGTCCCAAATCTCCAGGTTCAAGGGCATCTTCCTACGTCGAAAACATGCATGAGAAACCCAGAAGATGGTACACCGTGTGATCGGGAAAGGTTTCTAAAACGCACCTCATTTCTCATCTCCTTGTGCTCGGGTTCGCCATTCCAGCCGCTTTACTAGCCATCTCCCTCCTTGGAGAATCAGCACCTTTAACCTCCTGTTCCGTACAGGTTGCAATTTGTCCTGAGGATGAACGGGAAGAGGGGGAACCAATGAGAGACTAGCTCTAGGGGTTGGGACAGGCACAGGTCACTCTATTTTCCCATCAGGAAGAAGAATTAACCACAAGCTCAGCCTGCCCCCCAGAACCAGAAGAGGGCCTGAAGCAATCCTGCACTTTTGCGGCCAGCTCCCAAAAAAGCGACTGGAACAATGGAGCTCAGGGGCACTGCAATTCACAAACCTGCAGAGTTATAAATGATAACTCTCGTCCACAAATATATTGAGGGAAGGCAACGAAGAGGCTTTGAAAGCAAGGCAGAATTGCAGAAAACAGAGTTCAGGAGGTAGATTCGAATCGCCTTGAAAGCACATGAAAAGCGGCAAAACGTGGACAATGATGCCCTTGGCCAAAAAGGGCGTATGCGTTTTTTCCTGAATATATTCAGGAAAAAACGCATACGCCCTTTTTGGCCAACCAAGCAACCTGGAAAGGCAAATCAGCGCTCCAAAGAAGTCTCGCTTCCCAGCGGGCAAAAGGGCCATGCGGAAAAAAGTGTCCAAACCAGAAATGCAGGACTGGCCATGGAGAAATGGGAGACTTGCTACGCTGATGGGCGGGATGTAAATTGCCAACAGCCACTCTGGAGAAGTGTACGGTGTGTCCTGAAACATCTAAAAAACACAGCTTGGAGAGCATAGGGCACTTCCACTCATGGGCGTATAAATTGGGAAAACTAAAAATCAGCAAGACACAGGCACCCCAAAGTTTAGAGCTGCTCTGTTGACAAGAACCCCCACTTCATTACACCTTAAATATCCTAGGAAAGAGAAAAGTGGATAAAGAAGTTGTGGTCCTCATGTACAATGGAATATCACTCAGCCATGACATCCACGTCATAAGGCTAGTAGCAGCACGATGAGTGGATTTAGGTACGACGATTCTAAGTGAAATAAGTCACACAGAAAAAGACACTTATCATAAGATATCACTTATAGAGGGAATGTAAAAACCGCTACACTTGAACTGAATTACAAAACAGAACAGAGTCACACGTTCAGAAAACACACTATGGCTGCTGAACGGGAAAGGTGAGGTGGGGTGATGCATAAAACAAGGGTTTCAAATTAGCTCAGATACCGTTCCATAAACCCAATATGTAGTAGACAAGACCTACTCCTTGCTCAGTGAACTGGACTCAACACCCCCTATTCACCGCACAAGAATATATCTGACTAGTAAGAATCTTCAAACCTATGTATTGATATCTCTCTGTAAGTGAGTCAAGGGGGTGTAAAGCGGCCTAAACACAGCCGTGAAAAGCATCTAAACCCCATTATAAAAATAAATTACTTTTCAAAACCCGTGAAACAAAGACAGTGAAAGAGAGAGAAATTCTTACAAAATTCGTTCAGGGGCTGTGATGCAACCTGGATTGACCATATCTAGACCCACAGCTGATTGAGACATAAGGGTGGACACTCTTGGGGCTCAGAGGTTTGGGGAGGTTGCATGAGCCAACGCAGACCCTTTAAAGTAATACTGCATGGTACCCATCCCATGGGTCCCAAATCTCCAGGTTCAAGGGCATCTTCCTACGTCGAAAACATGCATGAGAAACCCAGAAGATGGTACACCGTGTGATCGGGAAAGGTTTCTAAAACGCACCTCATTTCTCATCTCCTTGTGCTCGGGTTCGCCATTCCAGCCGCTTTACTAGCCATCTCCCTCCTTGGAGAATCAGCACCTTTAACCTCCTGTTCCGTACAGGTTGCAATTTGTCCTGAGGATGAACGGGAAGAGGGGGAACCAATGAGAGACTAGCTCTAGGGGTTGGGACAGGCACAGGTCACTCTATTTTCCCATCAGGAAGAAGAATTAACCACAAGCTCAGCCTGACCCCCAGAACCAGAAGAGGGCCTGAAGCAATCCAGCACTTTTGCGGCCAGCTTCCAAAAAAGCGAGTTGAAAAATGGAGCTCAGGGGCACTGCAATTCACAAACCTGCAGAGTTATAAATGATACCTCTCGTCCACAAATATATTGAGGGAAGGCAACGAAGAGGCTTTGAAAGCAAGGCAGAATTGCAGGAAACAGATTTCAGGAGGTAGATTCGAATCGCCTTGAAAGCACATGAAAAGCGGCAAAACGTGGCCAATGATGCCCTTGGCCGAAAAGGGCGTATGCGTTTTTTGCTGACTATATTCAGGAAAAAACGCATACGCCCTTTTTGGCCAACCAAGCAACCTGGAAAGGCAAATCAGCGCTCCAAAGAAGTCTCGCTTCCCAGCGGGCAAAAGGGCCATGCGGAAAAAAGTGTCCAAACCAGAAATGCAGGACAGGCCATGGAGAAATGGGAGCCTTGCTACGCTGATGGGCGGGATGTAAATTGCCAACAGCCACTCTGGAGAAGTGTACGGTGTGTCCTGAAACATCTAAAAAACACAGCTTGGAGAGCATAGGGCACTTCCACTCATGGGCGTATAAATAGGGAAAACTAAAAATCAGCAAGACACAGGCACCCCAAAGTTTAGAGCTGCTCTGTTGACAAGAACCCCCACTTCATTACACCTTAAATATCCTAGGAAAGAGAAAAGTGGATAAAGAAGTTGTGGTCCTCATGTACAATGGAATATCACTCAGCCATGACATCCACGTCATAAGGCTAGTAGCAGCACGATGAGTGGATTTAGGTACGACGATTCTAAGTGAAATAAGTCACACAGAAAAAGACACTTATCATAAGATATCACTTATAGAGGGAATGTAAAAACCGCTACACTTGAACTGAATTACAAAACAGAACAGAGTCACACGTTCAGAAAACACACTATGGCTGCTGAACGGGAAAGGTGAGGTGGGGTGATGCATAAAACAAGGGTTTCAAATCAGCTCAGATACCGTTCCATAAACCCAATATGTAGTAGACAAGACCTACTCCTTGCTCAGTGAACTGGACTCAACACCCCCTATTCACCGCACAAGAATATATCTGACTAGTAAGAATCTTCAAACCTATGTATTGATATCTCTCTGTAAGTGAGTCAAGGGGGTGTAAAGCGGCCTAAACACAGCCGTGAAAAGCAGCTAAACCCCATTATAAAAATAAATTACTTTTCAAAACCCGTGAAACAAAGACAGTGAAAGAGAGAGAAATTCTTACAAAATTCGTTCAGGGGCTGTGATGCAACCTGGATTGACCATATCTAGACCCACAGCTGATTGAGACATAAGGGTGGACACTCTTGGGGCTCAGAGGTTTGGGGAGGTTGCATGAGCCAACGCAGACCCTTTAAAGTAATACTGCATGGTACCCATCCCATGGGTCCCAAATCTCCAGGTTCAAGGGCATCTTCCTACGTCGAAAACATGCATGAGAAACCCAGAAGATGGTACACCGTGTGATCGGGAAAGGTTTCTAAAACGCACCTCATTTCTCATCTCCTTGTGCTCGGGTTCGCCATTCCAGCCGCTTTCCTAGCCATCTCCCTCCTTGGAGAATCAGCACCTTTAACCTCCTGTTCCGTACAGGTTGCAATTTGTCCTGAGGATGAACGGGAAGAGGGGGAACCAATGAGAGACTAGCTCTAGGTGTTGGGACAGGCACAGGTCACTCTATTTTCCCATCAGGAAGAAGAATTAACCACAAGCTCAGCCTGCCCCCCAGAACCAGAAGAGGGCCTGAAGCAATCCACCACTTTTGCGGCCAGCTTCCAAAAAAGCGAGTTGAAAAATGGAGCTCAGGGGCACTGCAATTCACAAACCTGCAGAGTTATAAATGATAACTCTCGTCCACAAATATATTGAGGGAAGGCAACGAAGAGGCTTTGAAAGCAAGGCAGAATTGCAGGAAACAGATTTCAGGAGGTAGATTCGAATCGCCTTGAAAGCACATGAAAAGCGGCAAAACGTGGCCAATGATGCCCTTGGCCGAAAAGGGCGTATGCGTTTTTTGCTGACTATATTCAGGAAAAAACGCATAGGTCCTTTTTGGCCAACCAAGCAACCTGGAAAGGCAAATCAGCGCTCCAAAGAAGTCTCGCTTCCCAGCGGGCAAAAGGGCCATGCGGAAAACAGTGTCCAAACCAGAAATGCAGGACAGGCCATGGAGAAATGGGAGCCTTGCTACGCTGATGGGCGGGATGTAAATTGCCAACAGCCACTCTGGAGAAGTGTACGGTGTGTCCTGAAACATCTAAAAAACACAGCTTGGAGAGCATAGGGCACTTCCACTCATGGGCGTATAAATAGGGAAAACTAAAAATCAGCAAGACACAGGCACCCCAAAGTTTAGAGCTGCTCTGTTGACAAGAACCCCCACTTCATTACACCTTAAATATCCTAGGAAAGAGAAAAGTGGATAAAGAAGTTGTGGTCCTCATGTACAATGGAATATCACTCAGCCATGACATCCACGTCATAAGGCTAGTAGCAGCACGATGAGTGGATTTAGGTACGACGATTCTAAGTGAAATAAGTCACACAGAAAAAGACACTTATCATAAGATATCACTTATAGAGGGAATGTAAAAACCGCTACACTTGAACTGAATTACAAAACAGAACAGAGTCACACGTTCAGAAAACACACTATGGCTGCTGAACGGGAAAGGTGAGGTGGGGTGATGCATAAAACAAGGGTTTCAAATTAGCTCAGATACCGTTCCATAAACCCAATATGTAGTAGACAAGACCTACTCCTTGCTCAGTGAACTGGACTCAACACCCCCTATTCACCGCACAAGAATATATCTGACTAGTAAGAATCTTCAAACCTATGTATTGATATCTCTCTGTAAGTGAGTCAAGGGGGTGTAAAGCGGCCTAAACACAGCCGTGAAAAGCATCTAAACCCCATTATAAAAATAAATTACTTTTCAAAACCCGTGAAACAAAGACAGTGAAAGAGAGAGAAATTCTTACAAAATTCGTTCAGGGGCTGTGATGCAACCTGGATTGACCATATCTAGACCCACAGCTGATTGAGACATAAGGGTGGACACTCTTGGGGCTCAGAGGTTTGGGGAGGTTGCATAAGCCAACGCAGACCCTTTAAAGTAATACTGCATGGTACCCATCCCATGGGTCCCAAATCTCCAGGTTCAAGGGCATCTTCCTACGTCGAAAACATGCATGAGAAACCCAGAAGATGGTACACCGTGTGATCGGGAAAGGTTTCTAAAACGCACCTCATTTCTCATCTCCTTGTGCTCGGGTTCGCCATTCCAGCCGCTTTACTAGCCATCTCCCTCCTTGGAGAATCAGCACCTTTAACCTCCTGTTCCGTACAGGTTGCAATTTGTCCTGAGGATGAACGGGAAGAGGGGGAACCAATGAGAGACTAGCTCTAGGGGTTGGGACAGGCACAGGTCACTCTATTTTCCCATCAGGAAGAAGAATTAACCACAAGCTCAGCCTGCCCCCCAGAACCAGAAGAGGGCCTGAAGCAATCCTGCACTTTTGCGGCCAGCTCCCAAAAAAGCGACTGGAACAATGGAGCTCAGGGGCACTGCAATTCACAAACCTGCAGAGTTATAAATGATAACTCTCGTCCACAAATATATTGAGGGAAGGCAACGAAGAGGCTTTGAAAGCAAGGCAGAATTGCAGAAAACAGATTTCAGGAGGTAGATTCGAATCGCCTTGAAAGCACATGAAAAGCGGCAAAACGTGGACAATGATGCCCTTGGCCAAAAAGGGCGTATGCGTTTTTTCCTGAATATATTCAGGAAAAAACGCATACGCCCTTTTTGGCCAACCAAGCAACCTGGAAAGGCAAATCAGCGCTCCAAAGAAGTCTCGCTTCCCAGCGGGCAAAAGGGCCATGCGGAAAAAAGTGTCCAAACCAGAAATGCAGGACTGGCCATGGAGAAATGGGAGACTTGCTACGCTGATGGGCGGGATGTAAATTGCCAACAGCCACTCTGGAGAAGTGTACGGTGTGTCCTGAAACATCTAAAAAACACAGCTTGGAGAGCATAGGGCACTTCCACTCATGGGCGTATAAATTGGGAAAACTAAAAATCAGCAAGACACAGGCACCCCAAAGTTTAGAGCTGCTCTGTTGACAAGAACCCCCACTTCATTACACCTTAAATATCCTAGGAAAGAGAAAAGTGGATAAAGAAGTTGTGGTCCTCATGTACAATGGAATATCACTCAGCCATGACATCCACGTCATAAGGCTAGTAGCAGCACGATGAGTGGATTTAGGTACGACGATTCTAAGTGAAATAAGTCACACAGAAAAAGACACTTATCATAAGATATCACTTATAGAGGGAATGTAAAAACCGCTACACTTGAACTGAATTACAAAACAGAACAGAGTCACACGTTCAGAAAACACACTATGGCTGCTGAACGGGAAAGGTGAGGTGGGGTGATGCATAAAACAAGGGTTTCAAATTAGCTCAGATACCGTTCCATAAACCCAATATGTAGTAGACAAGACCTACTCCTTGCTCAGTGAACTGGACTCAACACCCCCTATTCACCGCACAAGAATATATCTGACTAGTAAGAATCTTCAAACCTATGTATTGATATCTCTCTGTAAGTGAGTCAAGGGGGTGTAAAGCGGCCTAAACACAGCCGTGAAAAGCATCTAAACCCCATTATAAAAATAAATTACTTTTCAAAACCCGTGAAACAAAGACAGTGAAAGAGAGAGAAATTCTTACAAAATTCGTTCAGGGGCTGTGATGCAACCTGGATTGACCATATCTAGACCCACAGCTGATTGAGACATAAGGGTGGACACTCTTGGGGCTCAGAGGTTTGGGGAGGTTGCATGAGCCAACGCAGACCCTTTAAAGTAATACTGCATGGTACCCATCCCATGGGTCCCAAACCTCCAGGTTCAAGGGCATCTTCCTACGTCGAAAACATGCATGAGAAACCCAGAAGATGGAACACCGTGTGATCGGGAAAGGTTTCTAAAACGCACCTCATTTCTCATGTCCTTGTGCTCGGGTTCGCCATTCCAGCCGCTTTACTAGCCATCTCCCTCCTTGGAGAATCAGCACCTTTAACCTCCTGTTCCGTACAGGTTGCAATTTGTCCTGAGGATGAACGGGAAGAGGGGGAACCAATGAGAGACTAGCTCTAGGGGTTGGGACAGGCACAGGTCACTCTATTTTCCCATCAGGAAGAAGAATTAACCACAAGCTCAGCCTGCCCCCCAGAACCAGAAGAGGGCCTGAAGCAATCCAGCACTTTTGCGGCCAGCTTCCAAAAAAGCGAGTTGAAAAATGGAGCTCAGGGGCACTGCAATTCACAAACCTGCAGAGTTATAAATGATAACTCTCGTCCACAAATATATTGAGGGAAGGCAACGAAGAGGCTTTGAAAGCAAGGCAGAATTGCAGGAAACAGATTTCAGGAGGTAGATTCGAATCGCCTTGAAAGCACATGAAAAGCGGCAAAACGTGGACAATGATGCCCTTGGCCAAAAAGGGCGTATGCGTTTTTTCCTGAATATATTCAGGAAAAAAAGCATACGCCCTTTTTGAACAACCAAGCAACCTGGAAAGGCAAATCAGCGCTCCAAAGAAGTCTGGCTTCCCAGCGGGCAAAAGGGCCATGCGGAAAAAAGTGTCCAAACCACAAATGCAGGACCGGCCATGGAGAAATGGGAGACTTGCTACGCTGATGGGCGGGATGTAAATTGCCAACAGCCACTCTGGAGAAGTGTACGGTGTGTCCTGAAACATCTAAAAAACACAGCTTGGAGAGCATAGGGCACTTCCACTCATGGGCGTATAAATTGGGAAAACTAAAAATCAGCAAGACACAGGCACCCCAAAGTTTAGAGCTGCTCTGTTGACAAGAACCCCCACTTCATTACACCTTAAATATCCTAGGAAAGAGAAAAGTGGATAAAGAAGTTGTGGTCCTCATGTACAATGAAATATCACTCAGCCATGAAATCCACGTCATAAGGCTAGTAGCAGCACGATGAGTGGATTTAGGTACGACGATTCTAAGTGAAATAAGTCACACAGAAAAAGACACTTACCATAAGATATCACTTATAGAGGGAATGTAAAAACCGCTACACTTGAACTGAATTACAAAACAGAACAGAGTCACACGTTCAGAAAACACACTATGGCTGCTGAACGGGAAAGGTGAGGTGGGGTGATGCATAAAACAAGGGTTTCAAATTAGCTCAGATACCGTTCCATAAACCCAATATGTAGTAGACAAGACCTACTCCTTGCTCAGTGAACTGGACTCAACACCCCCTATTCACCGCACAAGAATATATCTGACTAGTAAGAAGCTTCAAACCTATGTATTGATATCTCTCTGTAAGTGAGTCAAGGGGGTGTAAAGCGGCCTAAACACAGCTGTGAAAAGCAACTAAACCCCATTATAAAAATAAATTACTTTTCAAAACCCGTGAAACAAAGACAGTGAAAGAGAGAGAAATTCTTACAAAATTCGTTCAGGGGCTGTGATGCAACCTGGATTGACCATATCTAGACCCACAGCTGATTGAGACATAAGGGTGGACACTCTTGGGGCTCAGAGGTTTGCGGAGGTTGCATGAGCCAACGCAGACCCTTTAAAGTAATACTGCATGGTACCCATCCCATGGGTCCCAAATCTCCAGGTTCAAGGGCATCTTCCTACGTCGAAAACAAGCATGAGAAACCCAGAAGATGGTACACCGTGTGATCGGGAAAGGTTTCTAAAACGCACCTCATTTCTCATCTCCTTGTGCTCGGGTTCGCCATTCCAGCCACTTTACTAGCCATCTCCCTCCTTGGAGAATCAGCACCTTTAACCTCCTGTTCCGTACAGGTTGCAATTTGTCCTGAGGATGAACGGGAAGAGGGGGAACCAATGAGAGACTAGCTCTAGGGGTTGGGACAGGCACAGGTCACTCTATTTTCCCATCAGGAAGAAGAATTAACCACAAGCTCAGCCTGCCCCCCAGAACCAGAATAGGGCCTGAAGCAATCCTGCACTTTTGCGGCCAGCTCCCAAAAAAGCGACTGGAAAAATGGAGCTCAGGGGCACTGCAATTCACAAACCTGCAGAGTTATAAATGATAACTCTCGTCCACAAATATATTGAGGGAAGGCAACGAAGAGGCTTTGAAAGCAAGGCAGAATTGCAGGAAACAGATTTCAGGAGGTAGATTCGAATCGCCTTGAAAGCACATGAAAAACGGCAAAACGTGGGCAATGATGCCCTTGGCCAAAAAGGGCGTATGCGTTTTTTCCTGACTATATTCAGGAAAAAACGCATACGTCCTTTTTGGCCAACCAAGCAACCTAGAAAGGCAAATCAGCGCTCCAAAGAAGTCTGGCTCCCCAGCGGGCAAAAGGGCCATGCGGAAAAAAGTGTCCAAACCAGAAATGCAGGACCGGCCATGGAGAAATGGGAGCCTTGCTACGCTGATGGGCGGGATGTAAATTGCCAACAGCCACTCTGGAGAAGTGTACGGTGTGTCCTGAAACATCTAAAAAACACAGCTTGGAGAGCATAGGGCACTTCCACTCATGTGCGTATAAATTGGGAAAACTAAAAATCAGCAAGACACAGGCACCCCAAAGTTTAGGGCTGCTCTGTTGACAAGAACCCCCACTTCATTACACCTTAAATATCCTAGGAATGAGAAAAGTGGATAAAGAAGTTGTGTTCCTCATGTACAATGGAATATCACTCAGCCATGAAATCCACGTCATAAGGCTAGTAGCAGCACGATGAGTGGATTTAGGTACGACGATTCTAAGTGAAATAAGTCACACAGAAAAAGACACTTATCATAAGATATCACTTATAGAGGGAATGTAAAAACCGCTACACTTGAACTGAATTACAAAACAGAACAGAGTCACACGTTCAGAAAACACACTATGGCTGCTGAACGGGAAAGGTGAGGTGGGGTGATGCATAAAACAAGGGTTTCAAATTAGCTCAGATACCGTTCCATAAACCCAATATGTAATAGACAAGACCTACTCCTTGCTCAGTGAACTGGACTCAACACCCCCTATTCACCGCACAAGAATATATCTGACTAGTAAGAATCTTCAAACCTATGTATTGATATCTCTCTGTAAGTGAGTCAAGGGGGTGTAAAGCGGCCTAAACACAGCCGTGAAAAGCATCTAAACCCCATTATAAAAATAAATGACTTTTCAAAACCCGTGAAACAAAGACAGTGAAAGAGAGAGAAATTCTTACAAAATTCGTTCAGGGGCTGTGATGCACCCTGGATTGACCATATCTAGACCCACAGCTGATTGAGACATAAGGGTGGACACTCTTCGGCTCAGAGGTTTGGGGAGGTTGCATGAGCCAACGCAGACCTTTTAAAGTAATACTGCATGGTACCCATCCCATGGGTCCCAAATCTCCAGGTTCAAGGGCATCTTCCTACGTCGAAAACAAGCATGAAAAACCCAGAAGATGGTACACCGTGTGATCGGGAAAGGTTTCTAAAACGCACCTCATTTCTCATCTCCTTGTGCTCGGGTTCGCCATTCCAGCCACTTTACTAGCCATCTCCCTCCTTGGAGAATCAGCACCTTTAACCTCCTGTTCCGTACAGGTTGCAATTTGTCCTGAGGATGAACGGGAAGAGGGGTAACCAATGAGAGACTAGCTCTAGGGGTTGGGACAGGCACAGGTCACTCTATTTTCCCATCAGGAAGAAGTATTAACCACAAGCTCAGCCTGCCCCCCAGAACCAGAAGAGGGCCTGAAGCAATCCTGCACTTTTGCGGCCAGCTCCCAAAAAAGCGACTGGAAAAATGGAGCTCAGGGGCACTGCAATTCACAAACCTGCAGAGTTATAAATGATAACTCTCGTCCACAAATATATTGAGGGAAGGCAACGAAGAGGCTTTGAAAGCAAGGCAGAATTGCAGGAAACAGATTTCAGGAGGTAGATTCGAATCGCCTTGAAAGCACATGAAAAGCGGCAAAACGTGGACAATGATGCCCTTGGCCAAAAAGGGCGTATGCGTTTTTTCCTGAATATATTCAGGAAAAAACGCATACGCCCTTTTTGGCCAACCAAGCCACCTGGAAAGGCAAATCAGCGCTCCAAAGAAGTCTCGCTTCCCAGCGGGCAAAAGGGCCATGCGGAAAAAAGTGTCCAAACCAGAAATGGAGGACCGGCCATGGAGAAATGGGAGCCTTGCTACGCTGATGGGCGGGATGTAAATTGCCAACAGCCACTCTG
Organism: Balaenoptera acutorostrata; assembly: GCF_949987535.1. Classification (NCBI taxonomy): domain Eukaryota; kingdom Metazoa; phylum Chordata; class Mammalia; order Artiodactyla; family Balaenopteridae; genus Balaenoptera; species Balaenoptera acutorostrata. The sequence goes on from NC_080067.1 coordinate 192,045, forward strand.
GAGAAGTGTACGGTGTGTCCTGAAACATCTAAAAAACACAGCTTGGAGAGCATAGGGCACTTCCACTCATGGGCGTATAAATAGGGAAAACTAAAAATCAGCAAGACACAGGCACCCCAAAGTTTAGAGCTGCTCTGTTGACAAGAACCCCCACTTCATTACCCCTTAAATATCCTAGGAAAGAGAAAAGTGGATAAAGAAGTTGTGGTCCTCATGTACAATGGAATATCACTCAGCCATGACATCCACGTCATAAGGCTAGTAGCAGCACGATGAGTGGATTTAGGTACGACGATTCTAAGTGAAATAAGTCACACAGAAAAAGACACTTATCATAAGATATCACTTTTAGAGGGAATGTAAAAACCGCTACACTTGAACTGAATTACAAAACAGAACAGAGTCACACGTTTAGAAAACACACTATGGCTGCTGAACGGGAAAGGTGAGGTGGGGTGATGCATAAAACAAGGGTTTCAAATTAGCTCAGATACCGTTCCATAAACCCAATATGTAATAGACAAGACCTACTCCTTGCTCAGTGAAATGGACTCAACACCCCCTATTCACCGCACAAGAATATATCTGACTAGTAAGAATCTTCAATCCTATATATTGATATCTCTCTGTAAGTGAGGCAAGGGGGTGTAAAGCGGCATAAACACAGCCGTGAAAAGCAGCTAAACCCCATTATAAACATAAATTACTTTTCAAAACCCGTGAAACAAAGACAGTGAAAGAGAGAGAAATTCTTACAAAATTCGTTCAGGGGCTGTGATGCAACCTGGATTGACCATATCTAGAGCCACAGCTGATTGAGACATAAGGGTGGACACTCTTGGGGATCAGAGGTTTGGTGAGGTTTGGTGAGCCAACGCAGACCCTTTAAAGTAATACTGCATGGTACCCATCCCATGGGTCCCAAATCTCCAGGTTCAAGGGCATCTTCCTACGTCGAAAACATGCATGAGAAACCCAGAAGATGGTACACCATGTGATCGGGAAGATTTCTAAAACGCACCTCATTTCTCATCTCCTTGTGCTCGGGTTCGCCATTCCAGCCGCTTTACTAGCCATCTCCCTCCTTGGAGGATCAGCACCGTTAACCTCCTCTTCCGTACAGGTTGCAATTTGTCCTGAGGATGAACGGGAACACGGGGAACCAATGAGAGACTAGCTCTAGGTGTTGGGACAGGCACAGGTCACTCTATTTTCCCATCAGGAAGAAGAATTAACCACAAGCTCAGCCTGCCCCCCAGAACCAGAAGAGGGCCTGAAGCAATCCTGCACTTTTGCGGCCAGCTCCCAAAAAGCGACTTGAGAAATGGAGCTCAGGGGCACTGCAATTCACAAACCTGCAGAGTTATAAATGATAACTCTCGTCCACAAATATATTGAGGGAAGGCAACGAAGAGGATTTGAAAGCAAGGCAGAATTGCAGGAAACAGATTTCAGGAGGTAGATTCGAATCGCCTTGAAAGCACATGAAAAGCGGCAAAACGTAGACAATGATGCCCTTGGCCAAATAGGGCGTATGCGTTTTTTCCTGAATATATTCAGGAAAAAACGCATACTCCCTTTTTGTCCAACCAAGCAACCTGGAAAGGCAAATCAGCGCTACAAAGAAGTCTCGCTCCCCATCGGGCAAAAGGGCCATGCGGAAAAAAGTGTCAAAACCAGAAATGCAGAACCGGCCATGGAGAAATGGGAGCCTTGCTACGCTGATGGGCAGGATGTAAATTGCCAACAGCCACTCTGGAGAAGTGTACGGTGTGTCCTGAAACATCTAAAAAACACAGCTTGGAGAGCATAGGGCACTTCCACTCATGGGCGTATTAATTGGGAAAACTAAAAATCAGCAAGACACAGGCACCCCAAAGTTTAAGGCTGCTCTGTTGACAAGAACCCCCACTTCATTACACCTTAAATATCCTAGGAAATAGAAAAATGGATAAAGAAGTTGTGCTCCTCATGTACAATGGAATATCACTCAGCCATGAAATCAACATCATAAGTCCAGTAGCAGCACGATGAGTGGATTTAGGTACGACGATTCTCAGTGAAATAAGTCACACAGAAAAAGACACTTATCATAAGATATCACTTATAGAGGGAATGTAAAAACCGATACACTTGAACTGAATTACAAAACAGAACAGAGTCACACGTTTAGAAAACACACTATGGCTGCTGAACGGGAAAGGTGAGGTGGGGTGATGCATAAAACAAGGGTTTCAAATTAGCTCAGATACAGTTCCATAAACCCAATATGTAATAGACAAGACCTACTCCTTGCTCAGTGAAATGGACTCAACACCCCCTATACACCGCACAAGAATATATCTGACTAGTAAGAATCTTCAATCCTATGTATTGATATCTCTCTGTAAGTGAGTCAAGGGGGTGTAAAGCGGCATAAACACAGCCGAGAAAAGCAGCTAAACCCCATTATAAAAATAAATTACTTTTCAAAACCCGTGAAACAAAGACAGTGAAAGAGAGAGAAATTCTTACAAAATTCTTTCAGGGGCTGTGATGCAACCTGGATTGACTATATCTAGACCCACAGCTGATTGAGACATAAGGGTGGACACTGTTGGGGCTGAGAGGTTTGTTGAGGTTGGGTGAGCCAACGCAGACCCTTTAAAGTAATACTGCATGGTACCCATCCCATTTGTCACAAACCTCCAGGTTCAAGGGCATCTTCCTACGTTGAAAACATGCATGAGAAACCCAGAAGATGGTACACCATGTGATCGGGAAAGGTTTCTAAAACGCACCTCATTTCTCATCTCCTTGTTCTCGGGTTCGCCATTCCAGCCGCTTTACTAGCCATCTCCCTCCTTGGAGAATCAGCACCGTTAACCTCCCCTTCCGTACAGGTTGCAATTTGTCCTGAGGATGAACGGGAACACGGGGAACCAATGAGAGACTAGCTCTAGGTGTTGGGACAGGCACAGGTCACTCTATTTTCCCATCAGGAAGAAGAATTAACCACAAGCTCAGCCTGCCCCCCAGAACCAGAAGAGGGCCTGAAGCAATCCTGCGCTTTTGCGGCCAGCTCCCAAAAAAGTGACTTGAGAAATGGAGCTCAGGGGCACTGCAATTCACAAACCTGCAGAGTTATAAATGATAACTCTCGTCCACAAATATATTGAGGGAAGGCAACGAAGAGGATTTGAAAGCAAGGCAGAATTGCAGGAAACAGATTTCAGGAGGTAGATTCGAATCGCCTTGAAAGCACATGAAAAGCGGCAAAACGTGGCCAATGATGCCCTTGGCCGAAAAGGGCGTATGCGTTTTTTCCTGACTATATTCAGGAAAAAACGCATACGTCCTTTTTGGCCAACCAAGCAACCTGGAAAGGCAAATCAGCGCTCCAAGAAGTCTCGCTTCCCAGCGGGCAAAAGGGCCATGCGGAAAAAAGTGTCCAAACCAGAAATGCAGGACTGGCCATGGAGAAATGGGAGCCTTGCTACGCTGATGGGCGGGATGTAAATTGCCAACAGCCACTCTGGAGAAGTGTACGGTGTGTCCTGAAACATCTAAAAAACACAGCTTGGAGAGCATAGGGCACTTCCACTCATGGGCGTATAAATTGGGAAAACTAAAAATCAGCAAGACACAGGCACCCCAAAGTTTAGGGCTGCTCTGTTGACAAGAACCCCCACTTCATTACACCTTAAATATCCTAGGAAAGAGAAAAGTGGATAAAGAAGTTGTGGTCCTCATGTACAATGGAATATCACTCAGCCATGAAATCAACGTCATAAGGCTAGTAGCAGCACGATGAGTGGATTTAGGTACGACGATTCTAAGTGAAATAAGTCACACAGAAAAAGACACTTATCATAAGAAATCACTTATAGAGGGAATGTAAAAACCGCTACACTTCAACTGAATTACAAACAGAACAGAGTCACACGTTCAGAAAACACACTATGGCTGCTGAACGGGAAAGGTGAGGTGGGGTGATGCATAAAACAAGGGTTTCAAATTAGCTCAGATACCGTTCCATAAACCCAATATGTAGTAGACAAGACCTACTCCTTGCTCAGTGAACTGGACTCAACACCCCCTATTCACCGCACAAGAATATATCTGACTAGTAAGAATCTTCAAACCTATGTATTGATATCTCTCTGTAAGTGAGTCAAGGGGGTGTAAAGCGGCATAAACACAGCCGTGAAAAGCAGCTAAACCCCATTATAAAAATAAATTACTTTTCAAAACCCGTGAAACAAAGACAGTGAAAGAGAGAGAAATTCTTACAAAATTCGTTCAGGGGCTGTGATGCAACCTGGATTGACCATATCTAGACCCACAGCTGATTGAGACATAAGGGTGGACACTCTTGGGGCTCAGAGGTTTGGGGAGGTTGCATGAGCCAACGCAGACCCTTTAAAGTAATACTGCATGGTACCCATCCCATGGGTCCCAAATCTCCAGGTTCAAGGGCATCTTCCTACGTCGAAAACATGCATGAGAAACCCAGAAGATGGTACACCGTGTGAACGGGAAAGCTTTCTAAAAAGCACCTCATTTCTCATCTCCTTGTGCTCGGGTTCGCCATTCCAGCCGCTTTACTAGCCATCTCCCTCCTTGGAGAATCAGCACCTTTAACCTCCTGTTCCTTACAGGTTGCAATTTGTCCTGAGGATGAACGGGAAGCGGGGGAACCAATGAGAGACTAGCTCTAGGGGTTGGGACAGGCACAGGTCACTCTATTTTCCCATCAGGAAGAAGAATTAACCACAAGCTCAGCCTGCCCCCCAGAACCAGAAGAGGGCCTGAAGCAATCCTGAGCTTTTGCGGCCAGCTCCCAAAAAAGTGACTTGAGAAATGGAGCTCAGGGGCACTGCAAATCACAAACCTGCAGAGTTATAAATGATAACTCTCGTCCACAAATATATTGAGGGAAGGCAACGAAGAGGATTTGAAAGCAAGGCAGAATTGCAGGAAACAGATTTCAGGAGGTAGATTCGAATCGCCTTGAAAGCACATGAAAAGCGGCAAAACGTAGACAATGATGCCCTTGGCCAAAAAGGGCGTATGCGTTTTTTCCTGAATATATTCAGGAAAAAACGCATACGCCCTTTTTGGCCAACCAAGCAACCTGGAAAGGCAAATCAGCGCTACAAAGAAGTCTCGCTCCCCATCGGGCAAAAGGGCCATGCGGAAAAAAGTGTCCAAACCAGAAATGCAGGACCGGCCATGGAGAAATGGGAGCCTTGCTACGCTGATGGGCGGGATGTAAATTGCCAACAGCCACTCTGGAGAAGTGTACGGTGTGTCCTGAAACATCTAAAAAACACAGCTTGGAGAGCATAGGGCACTTCCACTCATGTGCGTATAAATTGGGAAAACTAAAAATCAGCAAGACACAGGCACCCCAAAGTTTAGGGCTGCTCTGTTGACAAGAACCCCCACTTCATTACACCTTAAATATCCTAGGAATGAGAAAAGTGGATAAAGAAGTTGTGTTCCTCATGTACAATGGAATATCACTCAGCCATGAAATCCACGTCATAAGGCTAGTAGCAGCACGATGAGTGGATTTAGGTACGACGATTCTAAGTGAAATAAGTCACACAGAAAAAGACACTTATCATAAGATATCACTTATAGAGGGAATGTAAAAACCGCTACACTTGAACTGAATTACAAAACAGAACAGAGTCACACGTTCAGAAAACACACTATGGCTGCTGAACGGGAAAGGTGAGGTGGGGTGATGCATAAAACAAGGGTTTCAAATTAGCTCAGATACCGTTCCATAAACCCAATATGTAGTAGACAAGACCTACTCCTTGCTCAGTGAACTGGACTCAACACCCCCTATTCACCGCACAAGAATATATCTGACTAGTAAGAATCTTCAAACCTATGTATTGATATCTCTCTGTAAGTGAGTCAAGGGGGTGTAAAGCGGCCTAAACACAGCCGTGAAAAGCATCTAAACCCCATTATAAAAATAAATGACTTTTCAAAACCCGTGAAACAAAGACAGTGAAAGAGAGAGAAATTCTTACAAAATTCGTTCAGGGGCTGTGATGCACCCTGGATTGACCATATCTAGACCCACAGCTGATTGAGACATAAGGGTGGACACTCTTCGGCTCAGAGGTTTGGGGAGGTTGCATGAGCCAACGCAGACCTTTTAAAGTAATACTGCATGGTACCCATCCCATGGGTCCCAAATCTCCAGGTTCAAGGGCATCTTCCTACGTCGAAAACAAGCATGAAAAACCCAGAAGATGGTACACCGTGTGATCGGGAAAGGTTTCTAAAACGCACCTCATTTCTCATCTCCTTGTGCTCGGGTTCGCCATTCCAGCCACTTTACTAGCCATCTCCCTCCTTGGAGAATCAGCACCTTTAACCTCCTGTTCCGTACAGGTTGCAATTTGTCCTGAGGATGAACGGGAAGAGGGGTAACCAATGAGAGACTAGCTCTAGGGGTTGGGACAGGCACAGGTCACTCTATTTTCCCATCAGGAAGAAGAATTAACCACAAGCTCAGCCTGCCCCCCAGAACCAGAAGAGGGCCTGAAGCAATCCTGCACTTTTGCGGCCAGCTCCCAAAAAAGCGACTGGAAAAATGGAGCTCAGGGGCACTGCAATTCAAAAACCTGCAGAGTTATAAATGATAACTCTCGTCCACAAATATATTGAGGGAAGGCAACGAAGAGGCTTTGAAAGCAAGGCAGAATTGCAGGAAACAGATTTCAGGAGGTAGATTCGAATCGCCTTGAAAGCACATGAAAAGCGGCAAAACGTGGACAATGATGCCCTTGGCCAAAAAGGGCGTATGCGTTTTTTCCTGAATATATTCAGGAAAAAACGCATACGCCCTTTTTGGCCAACCAAGCCACCTGGAAAGGCAAATCAGCGCTCCAAAGAAGTCTCGCTTCCCAGCGGGCAAAAGGGCCATGCGGAAAAAAGTGTCCAAACCAGAAATGGAGGACCGGCCATGGAGAAATGGGAGCCTTGCTACGCTGATGGGCGGGATGTAAATTGCCAACAGCCACTCTGGAGAAGTGTACGGTGTGTCCTGAAACATCTAAGAAAACACAGCTTATAGAGCATAGGGCACTTCCACTCATGGGCGTATAAATAGGGAAAACTAAAAATCAGCAAGACACAGGCACCCCAAAGTTTAGAGCTGCTCTGTTGACAAGAACCCCCACTTCATTACCCCTTAAATATCCTAGGAAAGAGAAAAGTGGATAAAGAAGTTGTGGTCCTCATGTACAATGGAATATCACTCAGCCATGACATCCACGTCATAAGGCTAGTAGCAGCACGATGAGTGGATTTAGGTACGACGATTCTAAGTGAAATAATTCACACAGAAAAAGACACTTATCATAAGATATCACTTTTAGAGGGAATGTAAAAACCGCTACACTTGAACTGAATTACAAAACAGAACAGAGTCACACGTTTAGAAAACACACTATGGCTGCTGAACGGGAAAGGTGAGGTGGGGTGATGCATAAAACAAGGGTTTCAAATTAGCTCAGATACCGTTCCATAAACCCAATATGTAATAGACAAGACCTACTCCTTGCTCAGTGAAATGGACTCAACACCCCCTATTCACCGCACAAGAATATATCTGACTAGTAAGAATCTTCAATCCTATATATTGATATCTCTCTGTAAGTGAGGCAAGGGGGTGTAAAGCGGCATAAACACAGCCGTGAAAAGCAGCTAAACCCCATTATAAACATAAATTACTTTTCAAAACCCGTGAAACAAAGACAGTGAAAGAGAGAGAAATTCTTACAAAATTCGTTCAGGGGCTGTGATGCAACCTGGATTGACCATATCTAGAGCCACAGCTGATTGAGACATAAGGGTGGACACTCTTGGGGATCAGAGGTTTGGTGAGGTTTGGTGAGCCAACGCAGACCCTTTAAAGTAATACTGCATGGTACCCATCCCATGGGTCCCAAATCTCCAGGTTCAAGGGCATCTTCCTACGTCGAAAACATGCATGAGAAACCCAGAAGATGGTACACCATGTGATCGGGAAGATTTCTAAAACGCACCTCATTTCTCATCTCCTTGTGCTCGGGTTCGCCATTCCAGCCGCTTTACTAGCCATCTCCCTCCTTGGAGGATCAGCACCGTTAACCTCCTCTTCCGTACAGGTTGCAATTTGTCCTGAGGATGAACGGGAACACGGGGAACCAATGAGAGACTAGCTCTAGGTGTTGGGACAGGCACAGGTCACTCTATTTTCCCATCAGGAAGAAGAATTAACCACAAGCTCAGCCTGCCCCCCAGAACCAGAAGAGGGCCTGAAGCAATCCTGCACTTTTGCGGCCAGCTCCCAAAAAAGCGACTTGAGAAATGGAGCTCAGGGGCACTGCAATTCACAAACCTGCAGAGTTATAAATGATAACTCTCGTCCACAAATATATTGAGGGAAGGCAACGAAGAGGATTTGAAAGCAAGGCAGAATTGCAGGAAACAGATTTCAGGAGGTAGATTCGAATCGCCTTGAAAGCACATGAAAAGCGGCAAAACGTAGACAATGATGCCCTTGGCCAAATAGGGCGTATGCGTTTTTTCCTGAATATATTCAGGAAAAAACGCATACTCCCTTTTTGGCCAACCAAGCAACCTGGAAAGGCAAATCAGCGCTACAAAGAAGTCTCGCTCCCCATCGGGCAAAAGGGCCATGCGGAAAAAAGTGTCAAAACCAGAAATGCAGAACCGGCCATGGAGAAATGGGAGCCTTGCTACGCTGATGGGCAGGATGTAAATTGCCAACAGCCACTCTGGAGAAGTGTACGGTGTGTCCTGAAACATCTAAAAAACACAGCTTGGAGAGCATAGGGCACTTCCACTCATGGGCGTATTAATTGGGAAAACTAAAAATCAGCAAGACACAGGCACCCCAAAGTTTAAGGCTGCTCTGTTGACAAGAACCCCCACTTCATTACACCTTAAATATCCTAGGAAATAGAAAAATGGATAAAGAAGTTGTGCTCCTCATGTACAATGGAATATCACTCAGCCATGAAATCAACATCATAAGTCCAGTAGCAGCACGATGAGTGGATTTAGGTACGACGATTCTCAGTGAAATAAGTCACACAGAAAAAGACACTTATCATAAGATATCACTTATAGAGGGAATGTAAAAACCGCTACACTTCAACTGAATTACAAACAGAACAGAGTCACACGTTCAGAAAACACACTATGGCTGCTGAACGGGAAAGGTGAGGTGGGGTGATGCATAAAACAAGGGTTTCAAATTAGCTCAGATACCGTTCCATAAACCCAATATGTAGTAGACAAGACCTACTCCTTGCTCAGTGAACTGGACTCAACACCCCCTATTCACCGCACAAGAATATATCTGACTAGTAAGAATCTTCAAACCTATGTATTGATATCTCTCTGTAAGTGAGTCAAGGGGGTGTAAAGCGGCATAAACACAGCCGTGAAAAGCAGCTAAACCCCATTATAAAAATAAATTACTTTTCAAAACCCGTGAAACAAAGACAGTGAAAGAGAGAGAAATTCTTACAAAATTCGTTCAGGGGCTGTGATGCAACCTGGATTGACCATATCTAGACCCACAGCTGATTGAGACATAAGGGTGGACACTCTTGGGGCTCAGAGGTTTGGGGAGGTTGCATGAGCCAACGCAGACCCTTTAAAGTAATACTGCATGGTACCCATCCCATGGGTCCCAAATCTCCAGGTTCAAGGGCATCTTCCTACGTCGAAAACATGCATGAGAAACCCAGAAGATGGTACACCGTGTGAACGGGAAAGCTTTCTAAAAAGCACCTCATTTCTCATCTCCTTGTGCTCGGGTTCGCCATTCCAGCCGCTTTACTAGCCATCTCCCTCCTTGGAGAATCAGCACCTTTAACCTCCTGTTCCGTACAGGTTGCAATTTGTCCTGAGGATGAACGGGAAGCGGGGGAACCAATGAGAGACTAGCTCTAGGGGTTGGGACAGGCACAGGTCACTCTATTTTCCCATCAGGAAGAAGAATTAACCACAAGCTCAGCCTGCCCCCCAGAACCAGAAGAGGGCCTGAAGCAATCCTGCGCTTTTGCGGCCAGCTCCCAAAAAAGTGACTTGAGAAATGGAGCTCAGGGGCACTGCAATTCACAAACCTGCAGAGTTATAAATGATAACTCTCGTCCACAAATATATTGAGGGAAGGCAACGAAGAGGATTTGAAAGCAAGGCAGAATTGCAGGAAACAGATTTCAGGAGGTAGATTCGAATCGCCTTGAAAGCACATGAAAAGCGGCAAAACGTAGACAATGATGCCCTTGGCCAAAAAGGGCGTATGCGTTTTTTCCTGAATATATTCAGGAAAAAACGCATACGCCCTTTTTGGCCAACCAAGCAACCTGGAAAGGCAAATCAGCGCTACAAAGAAGTCTCGCTCCCCATCGGGCAAAAGGGCCATGCGGAAAAAATGTCAAAACCAAAAATGCAGGACCGGCCATGGAGAAATGGGAGCCTTGCTATGCTGATGGGCGGGATGTAAATTGCCAACAGCCACTCTGGAGAAGTGTGCGGTGTGTCCTGAAACATCCGAAAAACACAGCTTGGAGAGCATAGGGCACTTCCACTCATGGGCGTATAAATTGGGAAAACTAAAAATCAGCAAGACACAGGCACCCCAAAGTTTCGGGCTGCTCTGTTGACAAGAACCCCCACTTCATTACACCTTAAATATCCTAGGAACGAGAAAAGTGGATAAAGAAGTTGTGGTCCTCATGTACAATGGAATATCACTCAGCCATGAAATCCACGTCATAAGGCTAGTAGCAGCACGATGAGTGGATTTAGGTACGACGATTCTAAGTGAAATAAGTCACACAGAAAAAGACACTTATCATAAGATATCACTTATAGAGGGAATATAAAAACCGCTACACTTGAACTGAATTACAAAACAGAACAGAGTCACACGTTTAGAAAACACACTATGGCTGCTGAACGGGAAATGTGAGGTGGGGTGATGCATAAAACAGGGGTTTCAAATTACCTCAGATACCGTTCCATAAACCCAATATGTAATAGACAAGACCTACTCCTTGCTCAGTGAACTGGACTCAACACCCCCTATTCACTGCACAAGAATATATCTGACTAGTAAGAATCTTCAAACCTATGTATTGATATCTCTCTGTAAGTGAGTCAAGGGGGTGTAAAGCGGCATAAACACAGCCGTGAAAAGCAGATAAACACCATTATAAACATAAATTACTTTTCAAAACCCGTGAAACAAAGACAGTGAAAGAGAGAGAAATTCTTACAAAATTCGTTCAGGGGCTGTGATGCAACCTGGATTGACCATGTCTAGACCCACAGCTGATTGAGACATAAGGGTGGACACTCTTGGGGCTCAGAGGTTTGGGCAGGTTGGGTGAGCCAACGCAGACCCTTTAAAGTAATACTGCATGGTACCCATCCCATGGGTCAAAAATCTCCAGGTTCAAGGGCATCTTCCTACGTCGAAAACATGCATGAGAAACCCAGAAGATGGTACACCATGTGATCGGGAAAGGTTTCTAAAACGCACCTCATTTCTCATCTCCTTGTGCTCGGGTTCGCCATTCCAGCCGCTTTACTAGCCATCTCCCTCCTTGGAGAATCAGCACCTTTAACCTCCTGTTCCGTACAGGTAGCAATTTGTCCTGAGGATGAACGGGAAGAGGGGGAACCAATGAGAGAGTAGCTCTAGGGTTTGGGACAGGCACAGGTCACTCTATTTTCCCATCAGGAAGAAGAATTAACCACAAGCTCAGCATGCCCCCCAGAACCAGAAGAGGGCCTGAAGCAATCTTGCACTTTTGCGGCCTCTCCCATAAAAGCGAGTTGAAAAATGGAGCTCAGGAGCCCTGCAATTCACAAACCTGCAGAGTTATAAATGATAACTCTCGTCCACAAATATACTGAAGAAGGCAACGAAGAGGATTTGAAAGGAAGTCAGAATTGCAGGAAACAGATTTCAGGAGGTAGATTCGAAACGCCTTGAAAGCATATGAAAAGCCGCAACACGTGGACAATGATGCCCTTGGCCAAAGAGGGTGTATGCGTTTTTTCCTGAATATATTCCTAATCCTAACCCGTACCCTAAACCGAGCCCTAAACTTAACACTAAACCTAACCCTAACCCTAACACTTACCCTACGCCCTACCCGAACCCCTCCCCGAACCCGTACCCTAAGCCGTACCCTAACCCTCACCCTAACCCTAACCCTAACCCTAAGCTACCCTTGACTGCTTCTGCCTCCAATAGATTTCCTAAGCACTAGTGTTTTAAGGAACAGGTTAAAAAGAGAATCCTATTGTGATTTCTTGATAAGGGGTGTGTTCCTTATCTTCTCCTAGTGTCTAAACTCTTCTCCATGTCTGGACCCCCAAATAACATACCTTTACGTGCTAAGGGGTATCTAGAGAGTGGGATATGTTTAATAACTACCCTCACCCTAACGCATACCCTAACCCTAACCCCTACCCTAATCCTAAGCCGTACCCTAAACCGAGCCCTAATCGTAACACTAACCCTAACCCTAACCCTAACCCATACCCTACGCCCTACCTGATCCCCTCCCCGAACCCGTACCCTAAGCCGTACCCTAACCCTCACCCTAACCCTAACCGTAACCCTAAGCTACCCTTGACTGCTTCTGCCTCCAATAGATTTCCTAAGCACTACTGTTTTAAGGAACAGGTTAAAAACAGAATCCTAATGTGATTTCTTGAGAATGGGTGTGTTCCTTATCTTCTCCTAGTGTTTAAACTCTTCTCCATGGCTGGACCCCCAAATAATATTCCTTTACAGGCTAAGGGGTATCTATAGAGTGGTTTAGGTTTAATAACTACACTCACCCTAACGCGTACCCTAACCCTAACCCCTACCCTAACCCTAACCCGTACCCTAATCCTAACCCATACCCTAAACCGAGCCCTAATCCTAACACTAACCCTAACCCTAACCCTATCCCATACCCTACGCCATACCCGAATCCCTCCCCGAACCCGTACCCTAAGCCGTACCCTAACCCTCACCCTAACCCTAACCCTAACCCTAAGCTACCCTTGACTGCTTCTGCCTCCAATAGATTTCCTAAGCACTAGTGTTTTACGGAACAGGTTAAAAAGAGTATCCTAATGTGATTTCTTGATAATGTGTGTGTTCCTTATCTTCTCCTAGTGTCTAAACTCTTCTCCATGGCTGGACCCCCAAATAATATTCCTTTACATGCTAAGGGGTATTTAGAGAGTGTGATAGGTTTAATAACTACCCTCACCCTAACGCGTACCCTAACCCTAACCCCTACCCTAACCCTAAGGCGTACCCTAATCCTAACCCGTACCCTAAACCGAGCCCTGAACTTAACACTAACCCTAAACCTAACCCTAAACCATACCCTACGCCCTACCTGAACCCCTCTCCGAACCCGTACCCTAAGCCGGACCCTAACCCTCACCCTAACCCTAACCCTAACCCAAAGCTACCCTTGACTGCTTCTGCCTCCAATAGATTTCCTAAGCACTAGTGTTTTAAGGAACAGGTTAAAAAGAGAATCCTAATGTGATTTCTTGATAATGGGTGTGTTCCTTATCTTCTCCTAGTGTCTAAACTCTTCTCCATGGCTGGACCCCCAAATAATATTCCTTTACATGCTAAGGGGTATCTAGAGACTGGGATAGGTTTAATAACTACCCTCACCCTAACGCGTACCCTAACCCTAACCCCTACCCTAACCCTAACGCGTACCCTAATCCTACCCCGTACCCTAAACCGAGCCCTAACCCTAACACTAACCCTAACACTAACCCTAACCCATACCCTACGCCCTACCCGAACCCCTCCCCAAACCCGTACCCTAAGCCGTACCCTAACCCTCACCCTAACCATAACCCTTACCCTAAGCTACCCTTGACTGCTTCTGCCTCCAATAGATTTCCTAAGCACTAGTGTTTTAAGGAACAGGTTAAAAAGCGAATCCTAATGTGATTTCTGGATAATGGGTGTGTTCCTTATCTTCTCCTAGTGTCTAAACTCTTCTCCATGGCTGGACCCCCAAATAATATTCCTTTACGTGCTAAGGGGTATCTAGAGAGTGGGATAGGTTTAATAACTACCCTCACCCTAACGCGTACCCTAACCCTAACCCCTACTCTTACCCTAACGCGTACCCTAATCCTAACCCGTACCCTAAACCGAGCCCTAAACTTAACACTAAACCTAACCCTAACCCTAACCCTTACCCTACGCCCTACCCGAACCCCTCCCCGAACCCGTACCCTAAGCCGTACCCTAACCCTCACCCTAACCCTAACCCTAACCCTAAGCTACCCTTGACTGCTTCTGCCTCCAATAGATTTCCTAAGCACTAGTGATTTAAGGAACAGGTTAAAAAGAGAATCCCAATGTGATTTCTGATAATTGGTGTGTTCCTTATTTTCTCCTATTGTCTAAACTCTTCTCCATGGCTGGACCCCCAAATAATATTCCTTTACGTGCTAAGGGGTATCTAGAGAGTGGGATAGGTTTAATAACTACCCTAACCCTAACGCGTACCCTAACCCTAACCCCTACCCTAACCCTAACGCGTACCTAATCCTAACCCTTACCCTAAACCGAGCCCTAACCCTAACACTAACCCTAACCCTAACCCTAACCCATACCCTACGCCCTCCCCGAACCCCTCCCCGAACCCGTACCCTAAGCCGTACCCTAAACCTCACCGTAACCCTAACCCTAACCCTAAGCTACCCTTGACTGCTTCTGCCTCCAGTAGATTTCCTAAGCACTAGTGTTTTAAGGAACAGGTTAAAAAGAGAATCCTATTGTGATTTCTTGATAAGGGGTGTGTTCCTTATCTTCTCCTAGTGTCTAAACTCTTCTCCATGTCTGGACCACCAAATAACATACCTTTACGTGCTAAGGGGTATCTAGAGAGTGGGATATGTTTAATAACTACCCTCACCCTAACGCGTACCCTAACCCTAACCCCTACCCTAATCCTAAGCCGTACCCTAAACCGAGCCCTAATCGTAACACTAACCCTAACCCTAACCCTAACCCATACCCTACGCCCTACCCGATCCCCTCCCCGAACCCGTACCCTAAGCCGTACCCTAACCCTCACCCTAACCCTAACCGTAACCCTAAGCTACCCTTGACTGCTTCTGCCTCCAATAGATTTCCTAAGCACTACTGTTTTAAGGAACAGGTTAAAAACAGAATCCTAATGTGATTTCTTGAGAATGGGTGTGTTCCTTATCTTCTCCTAGTGTCTAAACTCTTCTCCATGGCTGGACCCCCAAATAATATTCCTTTACATGCTAAGGGGTATCTATAGAGTGGTTTAGGTTTAATAACTACCCTCACCCTAACGCGTACCCTAACCCTAACCCCTACCCTAACCCTAACCCGTACCCTAATCCTAACCCATACCCTAAACCGAGCCCTAATCCTAACACTAACCCTAACCCTAACCCTATCCCATACCCTACGCCATACCCGAATCCCTCCCCGAACCCGTACCCTAAGCCGTACCCTAACCCTCACCCTAACCCTAACCCTAACCCTAAGCTACCCTTGACTGCTTCTGCCTCCAATAGATTTCCTAAGCACTAGTGTTTAACGGAACAGGTTAAAAAGAGAATCCTAATGTGATTTCTTGATAATGTGTGTGTTCCTTATCTTCTCCTAGTGTCTAAATTCTTCTCCATGGCTGGACCCCCAAATAATATTCCTTTACGTGCTAAGGGGTATCTAGAGAGTGGGATAGGTTTAATAACTACCCTAGCCCTAAAGCCTACCCTAACCCTAACCCCTACCCCAAACCTAACGCGTACCCTAATCCTACCCCGTACCCTAAACTGAGCCCTAACCCTAACACTAACCCTAACACTAACCCTAACCCATACCCTACGCCCTACCCGAACCCCTCCCCAAACCCGTACCCTAAGCCGTACCCTAACCCTCACCCTAACCATAACCCTTACCCTAAGCTACCCTTGACTGCTTCTGCCTCCAATAGATTTCCTAAGCACTAGTGTTTTAAGGAACAGGTTAAAAAGCGAATCCTAATGTGATTTCTGGATAATGGGTGTGTTCCTTATCTTCTCCTAGTGTCTAAACTCTTCTCCATGGCTGGACCCCCAAATAATATTCCTTTACGTGCTAAGGGGTATCTAGAGAGTGGGATAGGTTTAATAACTACCCTCACCCTAACGCGTACCCTAACCCTAACCCCTACCCTTACCCTAACGCGTACCCTAATCCTAACCCGTACCCTAAACCGAGCCCTAAACTTAACACTAAACCTAACCCTAACCCTAACCCTTACCCTACGCCCTACCCGAACCCCTCCCCGAACCCGTACCCTAAGCCGTACCCTAACCCTCACCCTAACCCTAACCCTAACCCTAAGCTACCCTTGACTGCTTCTGCCTCCAGTAGATTTCCTAAGCACTAGTGATTTAAGGAACAGGTTATAAAGAGAATCCCAATGTGATTTCTGATAATTGGTGTGTTCCTTATCTTCTCCTACTGTCTAAACTCTTCTCCATGGCTGGACCCCCAAATAATATTCCTTTACGTGCTAAGGGGTATCTAGAGAGTGGGATAGGTTTAATAACTACCCTCACCCTAACGCGTACCCTAACCCTAACCCCTACCCTAACCCTAACGCGTACCTAATCCTAACCCTTACCCTAAACCGAGCCCTAACCCTAACACTAACCCTAACCCTAACCCTAACCCATACCCTACGCCCTCCCCGAACCCCTCCCCGAACCCGTACCCTAAGCCGTACCCTAACCCTCACCCTAACCCTAACCCTAACACATTCCCTACGCCGTACCCGAACCGCTCCGTGAACCCGTACCCTAAGCCGTACCCTAACCCTCCCCCTAACCCTAACCCTAACCCTAAGCTCCCCTTGACCGCTTCTGCCTCCACTAGATTTCCTAAGCACTAGTGTTTTAAGGAACAGGTTAAAAAGAGAATCGTAATGTGCTTTCTTGATAATGGGTGTTTTCCTTATCTTATCCTAGTGTCTAAACTCTTCTCCATGGCTGGAACCCCAAATAATATTCCTTTACATGCTAAGGGGTATCTAGAGAGTGGGATAGGTTTAATAACTACCCTAACCCTAACGCGTACCCTAACCCTAACCCCTACCCTACCCCTAACGCGTACCCTAATCCTAACCCGTAACCTAAACCGAGCCCTAACCCTAACACTAACCGTAACCCTAACCCTAACCCAGACCCTACGCCCTACCCGGACCCCACCCCAAACCCGTACCCTAAGCCGTACCCTAACACTCACCCTAACCCTAACCCTAACCCTAAGCTAACCTTGACTGCTTCTGCCTCCAATAGATTTCCTAAGCACTAGTGTTTTAAGGAACAGGTTAAAAAGAGAATCCTAATGTGGTTTCTTTAGAATGGGTGTGTTTCTTATCTTCTCCTAGTGTCGAAAATCTGCTCAATGGCTGGATCTCCAAATAATATTCCTTTACGTGCTAAGGGGTATCTAGAGAGTGGGATAGGTTTAATAACTACCCTAACCCTAACGCATACCCTAACCCTAAACCCTACCCTAACCCTAACCCTAACCCTAACCCGTACCTTAAACCGAGCCCTAACCCTAACACTAACCCTAACACTAACCCTAACCCATACCCTACGCCGTACCCGAAACCCTCCCCGAACCGTACCCTAAACCTCACCCTAAACCTCACCCTATCCCTAACAATAACCCTAAGCTACCCTTGACTGCTTCTGCCTCCAATAGATTTCCTAAGCACTAGTGTTTTAAGGAACAGGTTAAAAAGAGAATCCTAATGTGATTTCTTGAGAATGGGTGTGTTCCTTATCTTATCCTAGTGTCTAAACTCTTCTCCATGGCTGGACCCCCAAATAATATTCCTTTACGTGCTAAGGGGTATCTAGAGAGTGGGATAGGTTTAATAACTACCCTAACCCTAACCCCTACCCTAACCCTAACACGTACCCTAATCCTAACCCACACCCTAAACTGAGCCCTAACCCTAACACTAACCCTAACCCTAACCCTAACACATTCCCTACGCCGTACCCGAACCCCTACCCAAACCCTTACCCGAAGGCATAACCTAACCCTAACCCTAACCCTAACCCAAACTCTAAGCTACCCTTGACTGCTTCTGCCTCCAATACATTTCGTAAGCACTAATATTTTAAGGAACAGGTTAAAAAGAGAATCCTAATGTGATTTCTTTAGAATGGGTGTGTTCCTTATCTTATCCTAGTGTCGAAACTCTTCTCCATGGCTAGACCCCCAAATAATATACCTTTACGTGCTAAGGGGTATCTAGAGAGTGGGATAGGTTTAAAAGTACCCTAACCCTAACGCGTATCCTAACCCTAACCCTTACCCTAACACTAACACGTACCCTAATCCTAACCCGTACCCTGAACCGAGCCCTAACCCTAACCCTAACCCATACCCTACGCCGTACCCGAACCCCTCCATGAACTCGTACCCTAAGCCGTACCCTAACCCTAACCCTAAACCTAAGCTACCCTTGACTGATCTGCCTCCAATAGATGTCCTAAGCACTAGTGTTTTAAGGCACAGGTTAAAAAGTGAATCCTAATGTGATTTCTTTAGAATGGGTGTTTTCCTTATCTTATTCTAGTGTCGAAACTCTTCTCCATGGCTGGACCCCCAAATAATATTCCTTTACGTGCTAAGGGGTATCTAGAGAGTGGGATAGGTTTAATAACTACCCTAACCATAACACATACCCTAACCTTAACCCCTACCCTAAACCTAACACGTACCCTAATCCTAACCCGTACCCTACACCGAGCCCTAACCCTAACACTAACCCTAACCCTACCCCATACCCTACGCCGTACCCAAACCCCTCCCTGAACCCATACCTTAAGCCGTACCCTAACCCTAACCCTAAACCTAAACCTAACCCTAAGCTACCCTTGACTGCTTCTGCCTCCAATAGATTTCCTAAGCACTAGTGTTTTATGGAACACGTTAAAAAGAGAATCCTAATGTGATTTCTTTAGAATGGGTTTGTTCCTTATCTTCTCCTAGTGTCGAAACTCTTCTCCATGGCTGGACCGCCAAATAATATTGCTTTACGTGCTACGGGTTATCTAGAGAGTGGGATAGGTTTAATAACTACCCTAACCCTAACACGTATCCTAACCCTAACCCCTACCCTAACCCTAACTCGTACCCTAACCCTAACCCGTACCCTAAACCGAGCCGTAAACCTAACCCTAAACCTAACCCATACCCTACACCGTACGCGAACCCCTCCCCGAATCCGTACCTTAAGCCGTACCCTAACCGTAACCCTAACCCTAACCCTAAGCTACCCTTGACTGCTTCTGCCTCCAATAGATTTCCTAAGCACTAGTGTTTTAAGGAACAGGTTAAAAAGAGAATCCTTATGTGATTTCTTTAGAATGGGTGTGTTCCTTATCTTCTCCTAGTGTCGAAACTCTGCTCCATGGCTGGACCCCCAAATAATATTCCTTTACGTGCTAAGGGGTATCTAGAGAGTGGGATAGGTTTAATAACTACCCTAACCCTAACGCGTACCCTAACCCTAACCCCTACCCTAACCCTAACGCGTACCCTAATCCTAACCCGTAACATAAACCGAGCCCTAACCCTCATCCTAACCCATACACTGCGCCGGACCCGAACCCCTCCACGAACCCGTACCCTAAGCTGTACCCTAACCCTAACCCTAATCCTAAGCTACCCTTGACTGCTTCTGCCTCCAATAGATTTCCTAAGCCCTAGTGTTTTAAGGAACAGGTTAAAAAGAGAATCCTAATGTGATTTCTTGATAATGGGTGTGTTCCTTATCTTATCTTAGTGTCTAAACTCTTCTCCATGGCTGGACCCCCAAATAATATTCCTTTACGTGCTAAGGGGTATCTAGAGAGTGGGATAGGTTTAATAACTACCCTAACCCTAATGCGTACCCTAATCCTAACACCTACACTAATCCTAACCGATACCGTAAACCGAGCCCTAACCCTAAAACTAACCGTAACCCTAACCCATACCCTACTCCATACCCGAACCCATACCCGAACCCGTACCCTAAGCCGTACCCTAACCCTAACCCTAACCCTAAGCTACTCTTGATTTCTTCTGCCTCCAATGGATTTCCTAAGCACTAGTGTTTTAAGGAACAGGTTTAAAAGTATGTATTAAAGTATGTAAAAATATGTATAAAACTATTAAAATATGAAAAATATGTGTATTTGTATGTATATATATATATATGAATCACTTTGCTGTACAGCAGAAATGAACACAATATTGTAAGTCAACTATACTTCAGTATCAATTAATTTGAAGGCACTTTTATAAATTTTGCCTTATTTCTCTTTTCCTTTCATCCTGGGAAATATGTATAACAGAAACTAACCTGGATTTCTCCAGGATGCATTCATATCACACAGAACTTTAATTGTTGAACAAACCATTAATACCAGTTACAGCATGGGATGTCCTGATCCAATATGAAGTTTGTAAACCTTGTATCAAGCCTGCAGAATGCAGTAAATTTGGAAATTCAAACTGCAATGAAGCCAACTATCCCATGACTTCTCCACAACTAGTTATACAACATCAATTGGAAACCATATACCATCAAATGAATGTAGACAGAGACAACTATAGCCTTCCTTTTTTTCCTTTTAGATGAAGACGTTATTTAAGGTGATGTCTTGGGCCGTTTCAGGTTGTTACTCAATTTCCTGGGTATATCCCATGCACACAGGAGGTACACATGTTAGTTAACTTGTTTGTGCAACTATATGAAGGTAGTTAATACCACAAAACTGTATACGTATAAAGAATTAAATGTTAAAGTCATGGTTTGTATTTTTAATGACAATTTAAAAAAGTGTATTGCTGATATTTGTTACAAAAATGAACATTAAAAACATTCTTAGTGAAAAAAAGCCATACAGAAAAGGCAACCTAGATCCCATGCTCATCTTGTCTGCTTCAAATCCATCAAGGCTGTCCAAATGAGGGGGAAACTCAGTAATGGTTTCAGAAAAAGAAAACTGGATCAGGATGGAAAAAGACATTTTCATACAGTTGGGACAGCAGGTGAAAGTTGAAGTGGGGCTGAGTATTAAATTATAATGTAGACATCAGGATTTCCTCATTTAGGGGTTATGTGCTGGTTCCTTGGGCAAAACACACTGAGCATTTTGTGTGAGGTGGCAAATGTGAGTACTTTTGGCCATTACTGAAACTTTTCTGTACATTTTAAATTACTGGTAAGTAAATTACTTTTCTAGACAACCGTGTCAGTATCATGCCAGAAAATCAGACAAGACAGACATCAAATTTTGTTATAGAGGCCAAGACTTACCCAGACCAAGTTCAACCAAAGTTGTGATACTTATTTCCCTTGTAGGAGTCCACATGATATTAAGAGGCACCATGGGAAGAGTATATTAGTAGCTACCATCTCTTGGGTCCTGTGGATTACCTGGGGTGCAGTAGAAACTGTGAGATTTTAGTATTGCAATTTTTCACATTACTTCAAAAAATATGTTAAAAAATAAATTCAGTAAAGTTGCAAAATATGGAATCAATATACACAAATCAGTTTTGTTTCTATACACTAATAATGAACACCAACAAGAAAAATTAAGAAAACAATCCCATTTTCAATTCCATCAAAAAGAACAAACTATTTAGGAATAAATTTAACCAAGGGCATGAAAGACCTATACTCAGAAAACTATAAAGCACTGACAAAGAAATTGAAGACACAATAGAAAACAACATTCCATGCTCATGCATCAGAAAAATTACAATTATTAAAATGTTTATTCTATCCAAAGCCATCAACAAACAGTGCCAGGAAAACTAGACACCAGACCCCAAAGAACGACACTGGTCACCATCTACACTGCACATAAAACTAACTAAAAGTGCACAGTATTCCACATTAAACCCTTTCTCTCCTGAGTCCCCTGAAGAAGCACCCCACCCACCCAGCAGTCAGCTGCACAGGAAGATTCTCCACACTTGCTCGTTTTTTCCTCACCAGTGGTTCCTGAGAAAACCCAGCTGCTGTCAGTGTGGACAATGCCTCATGGTCCAGAAGCCTAAGCCCTGACAGGAGACAAAGCTCCTGTCTGCTTGTCACAGAGCAAAGTCTGTGGGCAGGGTGCACCTGTGCCCCCAGGGTCAGACAGGTGGGTTCGGCGCCCCCTGTGGGACGTCAGAGAAGTGCCGGGAGTGCCGCACTCACAAACCCAGAGGCCTCATCCGGAAGGAAGTTCTGCTGTATATACTAAGTTTGGAAATCCAAACTGAAATGGAGCCAAGTATCTCACTGTATCTTATCAAAAGATGGTTAAGGAGCAATTAATTACAAACCATATGTAATGAAATGAATTTAGACACAAACTTTACAACTTAAACCAAAATTCACTCAAAATTGCCCATAGACAAATTTAAATTACCAAACTATAAAAAATCCTAGAAAAAAAAAGATAATCTACATGACTTTGGGTCTGGTGACCTTATTCAGAAAACCGGAAGACAAACCACAAACTGCAAGAAACTATTTCCAAAGCACATATCTGATAAAGGATTTGTACTCAAATTATGCCAACGCCATTAAAATTTGGTGAAGATTGAAACACACACCTGGCCCAAGAAGATAAACAGGCAGTAAATAAGCATACAAGGATATACTCAAGATGCTGGTGGAATGCATGTACAACCAACTTTGGAAGACAGTTTGGCAATTTTTTCCAAATCTAAAAAGTCTCACCTTAGGATCCAAGAAGTGTACCTCTTGTATTTAGACAACTGCTTTGAAAAACTGTGTTCAAACCCAAACTAGCATCAAGTAATGTACAGCAGCTCTATTCATAATAGCTAAAAACTTAAAGATATCAGGATGTCCTTCTGTAGGTGAATTCATAAGCAAATTAGGGCACATTCATGTCAAGGAGAGCAGAATACACCACCCCAAAATATGCCTATTTGACAAAAGGATTATTTTGGACTGATTAATAAGAAAGAGCAGACCCAGGAGAATCTTTCAAAGCCAAGTAGAAAATGCCCTTTTATGAGGTAAATTTACATTTATTAAGGATATCTCCATTTGTAAGGGTTTGTCCCTCTCTGGACCAGGAATTGAATGATGACTAAATATCAAGAAAAGCTTGTTGGGACTTCCCTGCTGGTCCAGTGGCTAAGGCTCCATGCTCCCAATGCAGGGGGCCAGGGTTCAACTCCTGGTCATGGAACTAGATCCCGCATGCTGCAACTAAGAGCCCACATGCCGCAACTAAAGATTCCACAGGCCGCAACTAAGACCCGGCACAGCCAAATAAATAAATGTTTTTTTTATAAAAAAAAAAAAACCTTGTCAATGAAATAGGCCTGGATGTAAATCTGTGTAACAACCATACCCTTGTTTACTGTGCTTTGCCTAATAACCTCCTTTAAATGGCTTCTTCCATTCCCTAACATCTTTCTTTTGTTCTCAGCAGAAGATAGCGTTTAAGGTAACGGCTTGGGCCAATTCAGGGAGTGACTCAGTTTTCCTAGGTATCTTTCAAGTATACAGGAGGTATGCATGGTATATATTAAACTTCTGATTGTTTTCTCTAGTTCCTCTCTTTTTCATTACAAGGGAGATCTCAATAAAGAACATAGAAGGGTAGAGGGAAAATTATTTTTCCTCTAATATACATGCAATGCAATAGTATTCAGAGATATAAAGGAATGGACCATAAACCCGTGCAAAAAAAATAGATACATCTAACTTACATTGTTAAGTGAAAGAATCCAGTCTGAAGTGCTACACACTGTATGGCCTCATTTATATGACATTCTAGAAAAGGCAAAACTGACATGGTAAACAATGTATAGAATATGTGGTTGAAATAGTCCATATGATACTTTAGTGGTGAATACCTGTCACTATGCATTTGTCTATACCCACAGATTTTTACAACCCAACAAGTAAATTACAATCTATTCAAACTTAGCTGCTTAGGATATGGGAGTGTCAAAGACTGGAATACAGAATGTAACAAAGAATCTGAATCAGAAATGTATGAAGAAACTCACTGTTGGTAGTGGGACAAATGGGTTGACCTAAGTTAACTTTGGAAATGTACAGAATCTGTAGGCCAAAGACAAAATGTGTCATACATACACAGTGGACTCTATGTTCTTTCCATGAGGGGTAGTAGCTAATACTACTGAAACTACTATATCAGTAATTGAATGGAACAAGCACTGAATTTAATAAATGACAAATGGTGGAAGCCAGGTTTCTTACCACTGGAGTGGGGTGTTACAGTCAAACAAAGGGAGAAGTTTACAATATCCATGTCATAACAGATCCGGTTGGAGATATCAGTATAAACTCTCTTTAGCCTGCACATAGTTCCACATGGAAATCTTTATAATTATGTGTGTATGCATAGGCTGGGATACTTGCATGTATTTCCATGCACTGTCAGCTGAGCATATTTAGCTCCCACATGTACGTTTTTAATACCATTCTCTAATAAAAGGAACAAGGGCTCTTTGAAGAAAGGGCTGATACTAGGACTGAGACAGTAAATATATGAAGCAGGATAATCTTAAAATATCAGAAAGTAAAGAAGTACCAAAAATTTTAAAAACCCACAAAAGGAAAATTATGTAAAATGAAAACAGGAGCAAATGGAAAAAACGCTCAACCGCCAAAGCAAGAATTAACTAAGCAGTCTTATAATGTAGCACTGGATTATAACCAAAAGTTTACAATAATTATCCATGCGCCCAAACTGGTAAAAATAAATTACATAGTTTTTGATGAACGGTGTTAAAAAGAAATCTCCTATGCAGAAAGCTTCTAAACAATTTATATAGCCACTCAGCTGTCCATCAAGGATGTGAAGCTAACCCCTCTCTCCTCAAGTGTGGGTTCTGCATTATGACTTCCTCCTAAATAAGACACACAGGATGGACATGGGAAAAAATTAACTTCACTGTGGGAACACTTGACAAACACTACCTCAGCTAGGTGACCAAAGTTGAGAATATAAGTGAGAAGTTCCCTTGAGAGCCTGTCCTCTTGACATACAGTGAAGAGGAAGCACTTCACCTCTGTGATCTGCTTTTTCAAAGCCAAGTCTAAGCACAACAAAAACACCAAGCAAATCCCAGTGCCCAGCAGTCTATAAAATACCTGACCAGTCCTCCTCCACACTGTCAAGGTCATGAAAACAAGGAGAGTCTGAGCACCTGTCAAAGCCCAGAAGAGACTAAATAGATATGATGACCCCATGTCCTTTGAGATCCTGGAACAAGGAAAGGTATAACAAAGGGAACATGAATAGGGACTTCAGTTAATAATAGAGTATCAATATTTGTTCATTATTTGTCATGATTCTGTAGAAAATTAGACAGGAAAAATTAAACGTCAAATAAGAGAAACCTACTGTAACAAACTGGAAATCTAGAAGAAACGGGTGATTTCTTTGTAAAAACACATTACCAAAATGAACACTAAATTAAGGAAAATACAAAAAGACCAATTAATCACTGAGGAACCTCTTCCCCATACTGGTTATCCTATCACTGTTCCAGGGTTTCCCTCTCTCGGGACAGGGAAGGAACAGGGGCAGAGCTGTTTGGCAGCTCCACTAATATCTGGTCCCACCCAGAATCTTCATCTCCCCCAGCCATGCCTACCCAGTGAGGACACCTGAGGAAGGATCAGGGATTATTGATTCAGATGTATCAACTACGAATTTTTCTTTTCCCAACGACTGGACACACTTACTGAAGTAAAATAAGTTAGTATTTATTGTAAGGGTAGAAATAAATTAATACTTGCAAGTGGCAAGTTAAAGAATGGGTTTGGACCTGGTAGGTCCAGTGGCTCACACTATCTCAGTGTGACCTTGCTTCTCTCCAAAACTTTGTCCTGCTCAGTGCCTTTGGGGGACCCCATTCACAGGCACAGGCTCTCTCATTGCCCTTGGGCCAACAGCAATTCTAGGCTGAAAACCACTCACCATCCATTTTCCAAGAAAGAGTTTCTCCTTTTCTTGGGTTCCAAGAAAGTCATGGTTTTAAATGCCTTTGATCTGGCTTGGGTTGCATTCTCATCCTTGACCCATCACCAGAAGATGGAAAATGGGACTGACTAGATGTGGGTTGTAAACCCATCTTCAAGCTGGGTGGAACATGAGGTCATCCTTCTGAAACTGTTTGGACTGGAAGCAGGTGAGATGTAATTCCCAAAGGAAAACTGAGGCACTTGGGTCTGAGAACAGATGCTGGCTGGCAGAAAGCAACAGATTCTAAGTCAATGACAGCTCACTGCACAGCACAGAATCTGACACAAAAGGAAGAAAGGGGTTCAACTCAGGGTCAGGGGCTGCAGCTACTCATCCAGTGCTCTTACTGTCCTCCCAAGACTGCAAGAAGTTCTTTCACTTGCTGACAAGTCAGGATCGTTGGTGGTGGTAAACTCAAGTCTCTTTCCTTGGGCATCAGGTCCTCACATCTCAGAGGTGGGCCCAAAACAGCCCATGTGCCCTCAGAAGACACACAGACCTCATTCCTGCCCCTGAAAGGTGGGAGCCCTTGAGTTATGCCATCTCCCTGGCCATATTAATTGCCCATACCTGAAAAACAATACTGCTCATTTTCCACTTTCTTCTCTCTCCTTTACTAAGAGGAAGAAACCAAATGCTAGGGTGGTAAGAAAACTCTTGTGCAATGATGTAATGGGAGGCTCAAGAATTATTCCAAGCCATGGAACCCATAATTGGCAGGCTTTCCAGAGGCCACATGGATGCATATGGCTCTCCAAGACAATGCAGTCTCAGTGTGAACCTCCCATTGTGAGGTCCAGGTGCTCCCATATCTTTGATTCTTAATGAATATGAATGTCAAAAGTTTCTAACGACTGAAAGGACAAAGGATTTCAGGGCCATGGTCTCCTGTATGGTTGTTGTGTCAGGGACACATTCCAATGTTTAGAGGATTATTACTTCTCTTGGCAGCCTATGAGGCTGTGAGGGGGAGGCCTTTTTCTCAACCACATGGATGTTGGTAGTTGAAACTTCTCAAAGGAATGTCTACACTGCCTAGGTAGCTGTTGAATTGCCCGGCATCCTGGTCAGCTCCGTAACTGTACATGAGAGCCTGACCATGCCCAGGCTGGACTGAGCTAGAGGACCACAGATGCCTGCCTGGCTAGTCAGAGGTCAAGGGCTGTCCTGCCTGAGACCTGATCGTCTATTCATGCCCACTCAGATGGGACAAAGGATGCCTCCAGTGCCAGGAGGGCCCCACCAGCCCTTAAGAAGGCAGCATCTGGGGGCTGGCAGGTCACTGCACTCAGTCCTGTATAAATCCACACATGTCCACTGAGTGCCCTGCTGTCTGGGCTGTGCTGGAACCTGGGGCTGCCCAGGCAGAGTAGGGCCAGCATCCACCCTTCCCAGGTAGGAGGGCAGAAGGAAACCATGCATGACTTCTGACACTCTCCCCAATCCTTGACAGAGGTTGAGTTGGGTAAGAAACAGTCCGAGACAAGAACAGACATTTCATTCTTCTCTCAGAGCCCAGGACTGAGGGAAGGGAGGCCAGATAAACAGTTATTGACCTCAGCTCCCTGACTCCTGTCTGACCCTGAGCAAGTCCTATCCATTCTGGAGGCTTCAGAGAGAAGGAGAGGGGAGGGCAATGAGGGCCAATTGTGCTTAAACATAACTCTAACCTTTACCCTAAGAACCCTAACTTCTAACCTTAACCCCCTAACAACCCTAGCCCCAGACCCCTAGACCCTCGCCCCTGACCCCTAAACTCTAATCCCCGACCCTGACCCTTTAACCACAACCCTCTACCATGACTCTCCAACAATGACCCATAACCCTAAACCATGGCCCCTGAACCCTCACACTGACTCAACCCAAGACCTAAAGCCTGGCCTAGTGGGTGCCGAGGGATGACTGTATGAACTCTCAAATAAACCAAGGAATTAAATCTTCTTGACCATGAATTTAGCAATGGTTTCTTAGATTTGACAGTAAAGCATAAGAAATGAAAGGAAAAAATAGACAAATTGGATTTCCTCAAAATTACAAACCTTTGTGCATCAAAAGAGGCTATCCAGAAAGTAAAAAGACGGCCCACAGAATGGAAGACAATATTGGCACGTTGTATATCTGATAAGACTCTTTACCTAGAATATACCCAGGACTTTTACAACTCATCAACAAAAAGACAAACAATAAAATTTTTGAAACAGACAAATGGCTTGCATGGACTGCTCTTCAGGCAAGACATACAAATGGTCAAGAAGGACAGGAAAAGATGTCAAACATCAGTCGTCATGATGAAAATGCAAATTAAAGCCACGATGTGATGCCCCTTCGCACACACTAGAATAAAAATAAATTTATAAATATATAAATAAAAATAACAAATGTTGGCAACAATGTAGAGAAATTAGAAACCTTAAAAGTTACTTGTGGAGATGTACAATGGTGCAGTCTATATGTACAAAACTTTAGCATTTACTCAAAAATACAAAATATAATTACCATATGGTTCAACAACTCCACTCCTAGACATATTCCCAAAAATTGAAAACAGGTGTTCAAACAAAAACTTGTTCACCAATTATTCATAGCAGCACTGTTCACAGTAGCCCAAGGTAGAAAAGATTTAAATGTCCATCAGCAGGTAAACAGATAAGCAAAATAAGGTAGACACATAAGCTGCATTATTCTGTCATATAAAGGAATAAAGTAAAATTATACAGTCGCTGTGGAAAACTCTATGGTGGCTCCTCAAAAACATGGAAAATGTATGATCCCTTGATTCCACTCCAGGGTGTACACCCAAAATATTAGAAAGCAAGGACTGGAACAGATATCTGTACCCCATATTCATAGCAACATTATTCACAATAGCCAAAAGGTGGGAGCAACACAACACATCCTTCAACAGATGAATGGATAAGTACAGTGTAGTATATACACAATGGAATATGGCTCAACCTTTAAAACTAAGGTAATTCTCACACATACTACAATGTGATGAACCTTGAAGTTATTATGCTAAGTGAAACAAGCCAGACACAGAAAGGACAAACGTTCTATGATTCCACTAGTATGAGGTATCCAGATAAGTCAAATTCAAAGACAAAGTAGAATAAGGTTGCCAGAGGTTGAGGTGAGTTAGTGTTTAATGGCTATGGTTTCACGTGGGGAAAATAAAGTTCTGGAGATGGATGGTGAGGATATTTTTACAACAATGTGAATGTAGTTAACGCCATAGCACTGTACACTTAAAAATGGTTTAAATGGGTCTTCCCTCGTGGCACAGTGGTTAAGAATCCGCCTGCCAATGCAGGGGACACGGGTTCAAGCGCTGGTCCTGGAAGATCCCGCATGCCGTGGAGCAACTAAGCCCATGCGCCACAAATACTGACCCTGCGCTCTAGAGCCCGTGCTCCGCAAGAGAAGCCACCGCAATGAGAAGCCTGCACACAGCAACTAAGAGTAGCCCCCGCTCGCCGCAACTAGAGAAAGCCTGCACACAGCAACAAACACCCGACGCAGCCAAAAAATAAAATAAAATAAATTTTTTAAAAAAGCTTTAAAAAATGGTTTAAGTGGTAAATGTTATGTGTTTTTAATCACAATGGGAAAATGAATGAAATAATGATCAATGTTACAATGTGGATAAACATTGAAAACATCCTAAGTGAAAGAAGCCATACAGAAAAACCACCCAGATCATGCTCATCTTGTACACTTTAAATCCAGCAAGGTTTTTAAAGTGAGGAAAAGCCCCAGTGATGGTTCCAAGAAAAGAAAACTGGATTCGAATGGAAAAATACGTTTCCACAAAGCTGGGGCAGCTGGTGAAAGTTGAAGCAGGTCTGGGGATAGGATTATAATGTGGAAACCATAATTATTCCCCATTTTGGGGTTATGTGCTGGTTCCCTGGGAGAGTGGCCCTCCCACTCTCACAGGGTAAAACAAACTGGTGTATTTTGTGAGTGTGGAAACTTGATACTGCTATTTGAGGTTTTTTATACACTTGAAATTTACTAGAAAATAAAGTGCTTATCAAACAACCATGTCGTACCACGCCAGAAATACAGACATCAAACTTTGTTATAGAGGCCAAGCTCTACCCAGATCCAGCTCACCCACAGTGGTGATGCCAATCACCCTTGTAGGAGTCCACATACTACAAGAGGCACCGTGGGAAGATTATATTGGGAGCCACTATGTCCTGGGTGCTGTGGATGACCTAGATGTAGTTGAAACAGTGGGATTTCTGAATTCTAGTTTTCCACATTCAACCAACAAAAAACTGTTACAACTAAAAAATGAATTCAGTAAAGCTGCAGGATACAAAAGAAAGAAAAATCAATGCACAAAAATCATTTGTGATTCTATACACTGATAATGAACCATCAGAAAAAGAATTTAAAAAAATCCCACTTACAATTGCATCCAAAAAGATAACTAGGAGTAAATTTAACCAAGGACGTGAAGGACCTGCACAATGAAAACTGGAAGACACTGATAAAGGAAACTGAACAGACAAAAATAAATGGAAAGATACCCCGTGCTCATGGGTAAAAAGAATAGTGTGAAAATATGCATTCTAAGGTGGGACTTCCCTGGCCATCCAGGGGTTGGGACTCTGCGCTCCCACTGCAGGGGGCACAGGTTCGATCCCTGGCTGGGGAACTAAGATCCCGCATCCTGCATGCCACATGGTGTGGCCCCCAAATTTTTTTTAATTTTAAAAAATATGAATTCTAGCCAAATTAATGTACACATTCAACACAATCCCTACCAAAAGTCTAAAGACACTTTCCATAGAAACAGAACAAACAATCTTAAGATGTGTGTGGAACCACAAAGGACCCAGAAGAGCCAAAGCCACCCTGAGGAAGGAGAACGGGCTGGAGGCATCTCGCTCCCTGACTTCACACTTCATTACGAAGCTACATTCCCCAAAAAGTGTGGAATTGGCACAAAAACAGGCGCACAGACCAGAGGAACAGAGCAGAGAGCCCAGGAACCAACCTACAGGTATGTGATCAGTTAATTCACAAGCAAGGAGCCAAGAACATACACCAGGGAAAGGACAGTCCCCTCAATGAACGGTGCTGGGAAAACCGGACGCCACTCGCCAAAGAACAACACTGCACTCTGTCTACACCACACACAAAAGCGGCCAAAAACCCAGTTTTCCACAT
The DNA here is from genome assembly GCF_949987535.1 of Balaenoptera acutorostrata. Lineage (NCBI taxonomy): Eukaryota > Metazoa > Chordata > Mammalia > Artiodactyla > Balaenopteridae > Balaenoptera > Balaenoptera acutorostrata. The sequence goes on from NC_080067.1 coordinate 223,380, forward strand.
CAAGCCCTTCCTCTCCTGGGTCCTCTGAAGACAGACACCCTCAGCGGTCAGCAACGCACAGGAACCTTCTCCCCACATTTCCTCACCTTTTCCCTCAGTGGTGTCACCTCCCGGCAGGTCCTGAGGAGACCAGGCTCCTCTCAGCATGAACTGGACCCCACAGTGTCCCAAAGCTGAAGCCTCAGGGGGTCCTGAGGAGACCCGGCTTCCGTTAGTGTGGACTCGACCCCAGCTTGTCCTGAAGCCCAGCCGTCAGCATGGATGCAACCCGCGTGTCCCAGAAGCCAAAGCCCCAGTGGGTCCTGAGGAGACAGGGCTCCTCTAAGCATGAACGTGAACAGCATGATCTGAACAGACATCCCGCCATGAAAAGATATACAGATGGTAAAAATCATACAGAAACAAGCTCAACATCATATACCATTAGGGAATTACAAATTAAAATCATGAGATATCACAGCATACCTATTTAGCACTGCTAAACTCCAAAAATATGAAAATACCAATTGCTAGAGGGTGAGGAACAAAAGGAGCTCTCCTTCATAGCTGGGGGGATGCATGTGCAGCCACTTTGTAAGACAATTTGGCAGTTTTTTCCAAAACTAAACAAGTCTCACGTTGGGATCCAACAATCATGCTTCCAGTATTCAGGCAGCTGCTTTGAAAATCTATGTCCAAATGCAAACAAGGATGCAATTATGCACAGCAGCGCTTTCATAATGGCTAAAAACTTGAAGAAATCAGGATATCCTTCAAAAGATGAATGTATAAGCAAATTGGGGTACATCCATGTCAAGGCGAGTAGAATATGCCACCCCAAAATATGTCTCTCTGGCATAAGGATTATTGGTCTGCTTTAAAAAAAAGCGGGGGCTTCCCTGGAGCCTCAGTGGTTAAGAGTCTGCCTGCCAATGCACGGGACACGGGTTCGAGCCCTGGTCCGGGAAGATCCCACATGCCGCAGAGCAACTAAGCCCGTGCTCCACAACTACTGAGCCTGCGCTCTAGAGCCCACGAGCCACAACTATTGACCCCGTGTGCCACAAGTACTGAAGCCTGCACACCTAGAGCCCGTGCTCCACGAGAAGAAAAGCCACAATGAGAAGCCCATGCACTGCAAAGAAAAGTAGCCCCTGCTCGCCACAACCAGAGAAAAGCCTGCACGCAGCAACGAAGACCCAATGCAGCCAAAAATAAAATAATTTATCCAATAAAAATATCTCAGAAAACTGAGATTGCTGTTTTATGAAAGACATTTACAATACAGAAGTTTCCATTTATAAGGGTATGTCCCTCTTTGCACCAAAAATGGAAGGATAATTAAATCTTAAGTAACTCTTTTCAATGGAGAAGTCCTGACTTAAATGTGCAAACAATCATACCCTTGTTTACTGTGCTTTGCATGATAACCTGCCATAAGTGGTCTTCCCCCCTTCCCCAGCATATTTCTTCTGTTTTTAGCTGAAGAGGTATTTAAGGGGATGGTTTTGGTCATTTCAGGGAGTGACTCAGTTTTCCTTGCTATCCCCCTGTATTCAGAAGGTATACATGTAATTAAACTTCTGCTTTTCTCCTGGTAATCTCTCTTTTATTTCAGGGGCAGGGGGCCCTCAACCAAGAACCTAGAAAAGTAGAGGGAAAATCGTTTTTCCGCCCATACACATGCAGTGGAATACTACTCAGCAGAAAGGAATGCACCATCAGCCTATGGAAAGACATGGATAAATCCTCAGTCTATACTGCTACGTGAAAGTATCCAGGCTGAGGAGGCTGCACACAGTATGACCCCATTGGTGACATTCTGGGAAAGGCAAAGCTACACAGATGATAAGCAGATCATGGGGTGGGGGGTTTGAAGTATTCCATGTGACACTCTAGGATGGATACCTGTCACTCTGCATTTGTCTAAGCCCACAGATGTGTATAGCCAAAGGGGCCAATCATAATCTATTCAAATTTAGTTATTTAGGATGTAGGAGTGTTGCAGGATGGAATACATTATGTGACAGAGTCTAACTGTATTAGAAATATATGGAAACAACTCACCGTAGGGGATGGGATCAAAGGTGCTGACCTAAGTTACCTTTGGAAATGAATGGAATCTGTAGATTAAAGGCAAAATGGACCGTATATAAACAGTGGGCTTTATTTTACGAAGTTCTTTCCAGGGTGTAGTAGCTAATGACTCTGAAACCTCTGCACATGTAACCTGGAAAGGAGCAATGCATACAGAAATGGCAGATGGTGGGAGCCAGGCTCCTCACTGTGGGAGCGGGAAGTTACAGATAAGCAAGGGGAGAGCCTCTGCCCTCGTAATGCTGGATCTGGGCTTCCTGGGCAGATGTTGACTGGCCGGGGAAACACACAGATCTTCACGCTGGGAAGACCCTGCAGACACAGGAACTTCACGCCCCATCTTTCCACCCATACCTGCTGGAAACACTCAGCCCTCTATCATCAGTCAATTGCAGCGTTTAAGACATTCTCGCCCCCAGGCAGATAAAGGAATATGAGTGTCTTGCTTACCCCTAAGCTGTCCCAGAATCCAGGCCCTGGGGGTGGAGCCAGGTTGGGGGTGCCTGGGCCTCTGACCAGCAGGTGAGAGGAAGGAGGAAGACCAGTCCTGAGGACAGAGGTTCCCTCAAGTCTGTGAGCCCAGGAGCCCCGATGGGATTCATTCCCACTGAGGACATGGGCGGGGTCTGCAGTGGTTCTGTGTTCCCCCTGGGCCCCTTTGATGAAGCCATGGCAGCATTGGGCCCAGACATCTACTGTCAGTGTCTCACACTCTGACACAGTGGTTTTACAAAGGAACAAGAGAATGGAGCTGAGCCCCTGACGGTCACTCCTTTCTGGCTCTGAGTTGCTTCCAACAGGACCGCAGTCACCTGCACATAGCCTGCTGTGACCTACCTGCCCCCATTGGCTTTTCCTCTCCCTGCCTACAATGATTCCCGTGACATTTCCAGCCTCGACCCCTCTCGCAGACCAGACGCCTCTGTCCAGTCACTGCACCCCCATCTCACCTTGGGGGCTAACAGGCCCCTCAGAGGACTGGGATCCTGCAGCTCCCCACACCCAGGAGCAGCCCCACCTTCCCAGGTTGCCGAGCCCAGGCAACGGGTGTAACCGAGCAGGACCCTACAGGGCCTTCCCAGGACAGACCCCTCCCCGACATCCTCTGCTGTAGCTCCTCTCTGAAGTACCTGGATAACAGTATCTGATGCACGCTTCCTGAGTTGTTTTACAGATGCTGAAACCACCACAAAACGGAAGAAATTAACTACCTGATGATCTTGAACAGGTAGCCCCGGAACTTCTGGTGTCTAAGAATTTATAATGTTAACCGCCTATTACCTCACCATCAACCAGAGAATTGTGCACCAGCTGATCGCATACCCTGCGACCCCCCTCCTTCACTTGGCCTTTAAAATTCCTTTGCTGAAATCCTTCAGGGAGTTTGGGGTTTTAGAGCACAGGCCACCTGGCCTCCTTGTATTGGCACTCTTACAATTAAAGCTGCACTTCCCTTCACCACACCCGGTGTCAGTAGACTGGCTTTACTGCACTCGGGCAAGCGGCCCCAAGTTTCGTTCGGTAACACTGGGGTCTCCCAGGCTCCCACTCTCCTTGTGCCCCACTGACTGTCATCTGCTCCTCCAGTCTTGTTGCAGCAAAAATAGAAATGAAGTTTCCCTCCCCTGAGAACAAGGAAAAGAAAGGGAACAGTGACTAGGCTAGAGAAGAAACATAATCTTGCCTGAAAGAGTTAATCACTCCTTGTTTTACTTTGTCACTAATTTGTAGTAACTAGATGTGTACTTTACAAAGCTAATCTCATTCCCTGACACTATGTAATTTACCTCTGGCACCCATCACCCCTAACTCTGTGTGAGTTACATCCCCTGCCTCTCACTCCCTAACCTTATTATGTCCAGCACTTACATTCTATATGCCCTTCATAACAAGTCACCCCCTATAGTTTTTGCATTTCAGAAACAAGGTCACCGGTCGATAAACCAGAAGCAAACGGACGCAATTACCAGACTGCCGGACCCCAATTACCGGGCAGCCTGATGCCAACTATGACTGTTTTGAAATAATGCAAAGGAAAGGAGGAATGCAAGACCTTCACTACTTTGATCCTCATCCTATACCCCGGACTGCGAGAGCCCCACGTATAAAATCTTCCCTGATTCTCAAGGAGGGGTGCCCAGTTCTTGAGGCGCTAGCCGGCTGTGTCTTCCCTGTTGTCTGGCAGAAGAATAAAGCCATCTCTCTCTTCCTCCAAAATCCCTGTCTCCGTATTTCTGTTTGGCCTTGGTGCACAGGGAAGCCGAGATTTCGACAGCAGTCTGTGGCCAGTTCCCACACTAATTCACCTCTACACCCACAGCCCTGGCCCAAGCCCAATCTTGTGCCTGGTTCCTCCATCAGGCCCTGACAGAACTCCCTGCCCGCACGGTGCACCTCACATCCCACCCCAACGTGGTCTTTCTGAAGCATAAACGAGACTATGACTCTCCCCCACCTGTAATCCCCCAAACGTTTCCCCACTTTCGCTAGGGTATCTGCTGGGAGAGACATCTGCCAAGGCCCTGAGAGTCCCCGGCATCCCCACGAGGCTGCTGGCTCCTGGGTTCCCTGACAATGAGCACCTCAGCCGGCCAGGCGACACGGCAGGAAACCCCAGAACTGCTCACCTAGGGAGGGGACTGGCACGGCCACTGCCTGATCAGAGAGAGCAGAGAAGGGCTCCCCAGCTGGGACACAGACTCTGCACGAGTGGCCTCTCCCTGAGCCACTACATCACCTCGTGTGACTTGAGGGAAGGAAGAACCGAGGCACACTTGGCTCCTAAGGAGGATGGGATAGGCTCAGCCATGCCCCCCAAATTCACATGCTGAATCCCTAACCCCCAGGACCCCAGGATGTGGCTGTATTTGGAGATGGGATTTTTAAAGAGGCGATCAAGGTAAAAATGAGGTCACTAGGGTGGATCTTAATCCAATAGGATTGGTGTCCTACCAGAAGAGATTAGGACACAGATAGGCACAGGGGGAGACCACATGAGGACCTGGGGAGAAGATGGCTGTCTAAGCACCAAGGAGAGAGGCCTCAGGAGAAACCAGCCTGCATACACCTTGATCTCAGACAGCATCCAGGACTGGGAGATCGGTCTGTTATTCAAGCGGCCCAGTCTGTGGTATTTGTTACGGCGGTCCTGAGCAGACTCACATGCAGGGTAACTCAGGGCTCAGACTGGACAGAGCCCACTCTCCATCCCCCTGTACGGGAGTTACAGGATCCTCAGGAACTGAGGAGGGGGTCCCTGAGGAGAGGCACAAGAGAGGAGGTGCTAGGCATTAACATGACTGCATTCACGTTAAACGTGCCTGAAGTCCATTCACACGAGATGGTCTTGTCCTGTATGTACATCGGCACCTTCAGTGTGAACTGCAGATCTTTAGCTTCACCACCTCCACTGAGAGCATTAGCTTCACCTGCTGTGGAACGTCTCCTATAGGATTTCCAGAACCACAAAGCATCGAACCTTCACAGGACCCAGAGTCTGTGCACTAGCGTCTGGGCGACCCTCACAGCAGGGCCGCACAGCTACCCATCAGGACCCATTTCCCTTTTTCCTGTTCACAGCTACCCTGAACCTCCCAGCCTTCCCACTCCTTACAGCTAGGGTGTAGTGTCTCGTGTTACCAAGGGGAAGGGGTGGAGGTGGTGAGGGCTTGGCCAGCCTGCATCCTAGGACAGAGGGCATGATGCCCACCTGGTCACCCCACCCTGCTGGTTGGAGCCCTCACCTGGAAGCAGGGAGGAGAAACAAGGGGGACAGAGCCTGGGACCTGACACCCACCTGCCCTGGACTGTCACAAGAAGGGGAAAGAGACAGCTTGAGCTTCAGCCCAGTTTTGGGAGACACTTTGTTCCAGCAACAAACTTCTGCCTTAAAAGCCAAGGTGCTTTACAAACCCCTCCCCAGCTGTCACAGAAAGTCAGGCTTAATCTCATCACACTTTTCTCAAACCCCACCTCATGCTGAGACCACCTCTCAGGTGATGGTGCTTCAGAGCAGCCCCTTTACAAGATCTCTGGAGTTCAGCTCTCCCAGCCCTGCCTTCAGTTTAAGGGAGAAGTTTCCTTGGCAAACCTGCTCAGTTTCCTTGACAACCAAGCTTCGCAATCTCCCAAACTCTTCTCCTTCAAACATTCCTATTCTAGCCTTGATGAGCCTAAAGTGACAGTGCTGTCATCATGTGCCAGAGAGTGACTCCTCCAAGCCCGTAGTTACTGGTTACATGATGCTATTGATGACGAAATCCGAAAAGAGCCAGCTTTGCAAGGTAACCACTTCTGGACTCGGCACTGGGTCCCTTTCCACGGACAGAGTCGAGTTGCTGTTTCCACGGGCCCCATGGTGGAAGAGCTCACCTAATGCAGCCAGGACTTCATCCCTTCCAGGTGATTCCAGGGTCCTCATTCTCCCCAGACCCCCACCCACATGGCTGCTGTCTATGCCAGTCTATACGGGACCTTGGTAATATCTTAAAATGAGGGTTATTTTATACACAGGTAATGGGTTGAATACTGGCCCCAAAAGATGTGTCCCCCGAGAACACGTGAACAGGACCATATCTGGGAAAAGGGTCTTTGTATATGTAGTTAAGGATCTCAAGGTGAGGTCATCTTGGGTTAGGGTGGCCCTCAATCCAACTGAGAGAGTCCTTATGAGAGACAAAAGAGGAGAGGCACAGACACAGAGGAGAAGCCACGTGAAGACAGAGGCAGAGACGGGAGGGATGCAGCCACGAGCCTGGGGACGCCTGGAGCCCCCAGAAGCTGGAAAAGGCAGGAAGAACCCTATCCTGGAGCACTTGGAGAGACTTCCGTCCTGCAACACCCTGATCTCAGATGTCTGGTCTCCAGGACTGGGGGAGGATGAATTCCTGTTGTTTTAAACCACCCAGCTTGTGGTCATTTGTTACAGAAGCCACAGAACAGTCACACAGACCCTGCTCTGTAGGATCCTGGAAGTGCGGGTCTCATTAAAGGCCAACAAAGGCTGGATCGCAGAGCCCTGAGAGTCAGCATTGGGCCCCAGAAATCCTAAAGCAGTGGCTGGACACCAGAACGTTGAGGGGTCAGTTGGAAGCCCATCCCTAAGGGTGCCGGCTGCACATGGCCTCCCCAGGTTTTTACGCCTGTACATGCGTAAAATAACTATTTCCATCCTGATTCAGGACCTCTGATATCACCGTTCACATTGCTAATTAAGAACCCACTAGTTACACCGATGAAAACCCTATCAGGACACTTGCTCCAGTGGTAAACAATTCTGAAGTTGGTCACAGCTGGGGAATCGTCTCCCATGCAGCCAGCAGCCCCCACACAAGGAGCGTCCTCATTGCAAAGCTGGGGGACCATGAGGAGGCATCTCTGCGTAAACGTGAGCTGAGCCCCAGGCCAGCTGCTGCTGAACTTTTCCCACCCTTCCCAGGTAAAACACCTGAATGTGTGCAAGGACTTGAAAGCCTAGATGAAGGGGCTTGGAATCACACCAGTGACAACACGCAGGCCGACTTGGTGCCTGCAGGCCAGCCAGGATGGTCCTGGCCCCGGGCGCTCTTCTGGAAGCGTTCCATTTCCCTGCCTGAGGTACCCCTCCTGTCCTGGCCCCGGGCGCTCTTCTGGAAGCGTTCCATTTCCCTGCCTGAGGTACCCCTCCTGTCCCGGCCCCCACCGCTTTTTTCCTTCCTCACCTCTGCCAGGGTAGAAATTCCAGCAGCAGGTATGGGTGACACATCCTCTTCTTTAGCAGGTGGCAGCCCGGCAACTCCTACAGAAAGTCCAGCAGAGCCCCACTCACACTGGGCCACCCATAGAGGCGTGGGTCCTACTCCCTCCCACCAGCCCAGCCCCGAGACTGCTGACGGGACAGAGAATATGGCGTCAGGCACAGCTGCAGGGGCTTTTGCTGCCTGGAGGGGTTTTTATATTGACCTCAACCCAGGCACACCTGGGGAGGGCTGGCCGGCCGGGTCAGGCTGCCCAGGTCAGCCAATCCTCGCCCCTCAGAGGCTCAGAGTTGCAGAAAATGGGTCTTGCTGCACCGGCCAGATCCAAGGAACAGATGTAGGGTCCCAAGAGTCAGGATAGACAAGGGGCAGCAGCCCTGGCTTGTTTTCTAATCATTTTATCTGGTCCATGAGTGGGAGACAACTTCAAGAAGACCCTCTCCTAATGAGAGGAACCCAGGAGTCAGGGAGAAGAGGGGTGGTGGGTGGAGACAGAGGCCTGGTGCCCTGGCTGCAGTGGAAACCCCCGGAAGACCAGGTGGAGGGAGACCACACAGAGTGAAGCCTAGGGTCACAGACCTGTCAGAGCTGCTGTTTGTTAGTTCAAGCCCTGCTCTGAGGTGCTCTGTGTCAGCTCTGAGCGACAGGTGTGCTGGGGGTGCTCTGCAATGAGGGCTATGTGCACGGTTCCCGTGTGCCCAGCCCTGCCGGGGTACCTGTCCAGGGGAGCTCCATATCCAGGGAGGGGCCTGACCACGAGAGTCTCGTGGGCTGCTGGGTACCTGCTCAGGTGAGCTCCATATCCTGGGAGGGGCCTGACCACGAGAGCCCCGTGGGCTGCTGGGTACCTGCCCAGGTGAGCTCCATATCCTGGGAGGGGCCTGACCATGAGAGCCCCGTGGGCTGCTGGGTACCTGCTCAGGTGAGCTCCATATCCTGGGAGGGGCCTGACCATGAGAGCCCCGGGTGCTGGGAGGGGGGCGTGTGTATGAGCGTCCTCTCTGTGCAGCCGGCACAGAGTTGCTTAGCAACTTCCCTGTGGGCGGTGCTGGGATGAAATGAGAACCAGGAGATGCTGCAGGCCCCATGAAAGCCTGTCCATCCAGAGTGATGAGGTGAGTAGGCGGGTACTGGCCACTGTGCTGCGTGAGGGAGGCCCCACGGGCACCTCTTGTGTCTTCCGCCTGACACCATGGAGGTCTCCCCAGGACAGAGCAGACAGCCTGTCTGGGGCAGGTGGGAGCTCCTGGTGATGCTGCAGGGGACATGAGAGGGACAGACCAGGCAGGAGGGGGTGGGAGCCCAGGCAGAGCCATGGGGCTCGGGGCCGAGGGGGCTTTTCTGGGTCTGAGCTGGGGGGACGTGCAGGTGGTGAGTGTGGTCCAGGAAAGCTGCCGTGGTGACGTGAGGCTGAACCTGCTTCAGAGTGACAAACTTTCCGGGTGATCCCAGAACAGGATAGTGAGACAGATCCTGTTAGAAGAAGGTAAGTGAATCCCCCAAGAGGAGGCTCTGTGAGCTGGTCCTGGGAGGGGGGCGAAGGGAACAGGTGTGGAAGCTGTGGGGAGTGGGCAGTCCCCCTGGGCGGGCGGCAGGTGCAGACCCCACTCCGTGGTCCCACAGCTTGCTTCCGGCTGGATTACTTGGCCTCTCGGAGCCTCAGCTTCCTGGTCTGCTCGTGGAGTGATGGTAGCGTGGACTGACTAGTAATTTGCTCAGAACAGGGTAGAAAGGGGTCTAGTGGAAATTCTACGGAACACCATCAGTATGGGAATCGCAGGTCCTGTTTCCCGCAGGTCTGTTTTCAGGATCAGGAGAGCAAATCCGAGCAGATTTGCAGCAGAGCCTGGGGATGGGCTCCGTTCGGTGGGTCCCCCGGTTTCCTGAATCTCGGAAGGAGCAGCTCCAGTGGGCAGTGGCAGTTTCATCCCACACCTGGAAACATCCAAACCTCAAGGACCAGCAGCCCCTGAGCCCTGTGTCTGGGCCCCCAGGAGGCAGACGGGATACGCTGGCCTCCTCCTAGGCCCTCTTCCTGCCCAGAACATTCGAGATCCAGGCCGTCATGAGGAAGAAGCAGGGATGGGGATGTCCCATGTGGGAAGAGAACACGGAGCAGCTTGTGTACATGGACGTCCACACCAGGAATGTGGATCGGTGTGACGTGGGCACTGGGAGGGGCAGACGGTGGGCTGAGGAAGCAGGGTGGGGCTGGGGGTCCGGAGGAGGTGGTGTGCGAGCTTTGCCTGTGCCGGGCCTCAGACTCCACGGGGCTTCCCTCCCCTGGTCACTGGGGAGGAGGAGTCGAGCAGCATTGGTGGGGTGACCACTCACGTCCCCAGGCCCTGCCAGCATCAGACCTTCAGGTTCCGGGTCGGGGAGCCTGATGAGCGCAGGTCCAGCCGTGCCCGCCAGGGAGGCCTGGAGGGGTCGGGCGGGAAGCACTGGTTTGGTCATCCCCTGTGCGGAAGCTTCCGAGCCAGTGTCCAGTGGGAGCTCTCACCTCGCACGTGGGTTTCACGTCCACAGCTCAGATCACCTTCTAGCCGCTTGGTTTGTTTTCTAGACACAAAGTCCTAATATCTCCTATGTCCCCTGCCCGTGAAAAGGCATGTCTGATCTGGCCCCAGGTGCTGCCTCTGGTCCCTCCTGACTGGACGCCCAGCAGCCAGTGTCACCACGTCATGACTGTCAGGGGGTGTCAGGCGTGGAGGGACGAGAGCACACGGTCCAGGCCCACGAGGGGCCGTGCCGTCCCCGGATCCAGTGCTGTGGCTCTAGGTGTTCCCTCCCCCCACCCCACGGGCAGAGACCACTGTCCCCTTACAGACTGTTACCAAGTGAAGTCACATGGACCCTGCTCGGGCCCAAGCCTGGCGAGGCACTCTGCCTCAGCGGGGAAGGTCTCCTTTATCCATGTGGGTTCAAGTAGGCAAATAACAAAACCAAAGCTGAGACCACCACAGCACAGGCTCTGTTCAGTGGCCAAAGAATGGAGAAGCGGGAACTAAGTTCACAGACCAACTTCTCGGCCTCCTGGAGAGAGTGGTTTAATTTGAAAGAGTAAAGACAAAGGGAGGAGGAGTGCGGCTAATGATGGGGATGAAGAGGCCTTCTGGGGAAGGGGCGGGGCTTTTTCCAAGGGGGTGGGGTACCACCTCCTTTCACCCGTCTTTGGTCCTTCATGTCCAGTCATGGCCACTGGTAGGTGTGTCACTTAATATGCTGATATAGTAAATTCAACATGTGATGAGACTCAGGGTCTGTTGGAGGTCACATTCGTTGCCATCTTGGTCCCAGCTCGTTCCATCTGTTTGTTTGTTTGTAGTTTCCTTTCTTATCTCTGGACCCCTTAAATTAAATACTTAGGTGAACTCCTGCTGAAGTTGGGGGTGGAGGACAGACCTGTGAAAGGTGGGCCCACGGGTTCTGAGCAGGGCCTGGAGCAGCTCTGACAACAAGAGGAGGAGGCTGAGACGGCCGGTCAGTCTGACGCCCGCAGTGGGGCCTGTGGTCATCATGCGAAGGTGGTCAGCGGGGGCACGTGTCAGGGAAGGTTCTTGGTGTTTACACAGAAGATGTGAACGTGGGCCCAGATGCAGAACTGCCTGCAGACGTTGCTACAGAACGCCCTGATTCTTTCCTGAGAAAACTGGTGTGGGGGCATTCAGGCAACAGGGCAAACAGCTTGCTCTGGACGTTCTTGTGGGGAAGTGGGGACATAGCAACAGGGGCTCAGCCTGCATAACCCCAGAAGCCCTCCCAGGACAGCCCCAGAACTGCTTCTGGAATGGCAAGGAGAAGTGGGTCTTCCACCTACTAGACGTGGAGGAAAGGGCTGGGGTCTGCAGGGCCGCCCTCACCTTCAGGGACTGGCTGGGAGGCTCACAGGACCCAGCAGCACATTCTTGTGGCTTGTGTGCTCACAGCTGAGATGGGTCACAGCACGCAGTAGGGATGCACGGGAGGGAGGGCCCCTGCTCCAGTCACCTCATGACCCTTCATGCCCACTCCTTCCCTCGAGGGTCTCTAGGGTGTCTCTTCCCCCAGCGACGAAGGCCAGAACCATGACAGTTACCCGCACCCCCATCCCCCCAGGGAAGCTCACTAGAGGCTTGGAACCCGGCTCGGAGCTGGTCACGTGGTGTTGTCTGCCCTCACCCTCCAAAATGCCAGTGCCCAGAAGGGGAGCCAGGGCTCAGCATGAACCACATGGTTTGTGCAAACAGCACGGGCGCAGGGGGCTGCCCCTAACGGGAGGCGGGAGGGTTTAGATCAGGGCAGGGAGCTGCTCACCAGCTGCATTAGCTTCCCGGGGCAGCTGTGATAAACGACCACAAACGGAGGCTCAGAGCAACAGAAACCTGTCCTCTCTCAGTCCTGGAGGCCAGACGTCTGAGGTCAAGGTGTCCCAGGGCCGCGCTCCCTCCGGAGGCTCCAGGGGAAGGTCCTGCCTGCCTCTTCCAGCTTCTGGGGGCTCCAGACATCCCTGGGCTTGTGGCCGCATCCATCCCATCTCTATCTCCGTCTTCACATGGTGTCTCCTGTGTGTCTGTGTCTCTCCGCTTGTCCCTTAGAAGGACACTGTCCCTGATTTAGGGCCACCCTGATCCAGGATGACCTCATCTTCAGATCTGTAACTAATTATACCTGCAAAGACCTTACTTCCAAATGAGGTTCCATTCTCAGATTCTGGGGGGCATGACGTGGACATAAGTTCTGGGGGACCCCCATTCAACCCACTATAGCACCCAGTTCCCAGATGTCAGCCGACTTTCCTCAGGACAGCATCAGGCTGGTGATGTTCTGTCTTTCTGCACGGAGTTGCCTCCTGTTTCTTGTGGTAACAGTGAGGTTGGATGGGGGGCGCTGTGGCTGACCTCCCGGTCATTCCAGGGACCACGCTGACGTGTCCTTCCCGGGAGAGTGCGAGCACGGCCAGGGCTCCCTGTGAACACTCCACACTGACCGCTCGGTGGTCAGACACCTGCATGGGCTGGACCGGTCCCCGGACCTCTGCACCTTCTACCACACCCACAGCCTGGTGGACTCTGTGCGGGCCTGTGACCAGGAGGTGGGGACCGGCAGGATGGGTGGGAGCCCTCCTGCCTGCCACGTGACCTCCAGCCCACCACAGACCCTCCAGTCCTGCCATGGACACCCCCATCGCATTAACCCCCAAGAGGGCTTCTGGGAGGGGTGAGAATTCGACCATGAAGAAGACAGGGCAGGCCCTAACTGCAGCAGGTGAAGGCAAGAACTGGGGTTGCTTGGCTATTTGTCCCCCAAAGACCCAGAATGTGGGCTCTGACTTGAGGGGTCCACCTCTACCTGGGCTCACCTGGGGGATCGCTGCAGGGAGAGCATGTCCTTGGGTGATTTTCCAACTCTCCCCACATCAGCCTCACCCCCTGGGCCCCCCTGACCCCATTAATAGTCTTTAAATAGTGTCTCTCACCCAACAGGCCTGCGTGGGAGATTTTAATATTGTGTGGGAGTCCAGCGACCAGCGCCCATGTGTCCTGGGTGTCTTGGGAGGGAAAGTAGCCTCGCTCTCACATTCCTGCCCCAGTGCACCTGGGGTCGGGGGCAGCAGACCCAGGCTTTGTTCCGGCAGAAGCTCCCTTTCAGTGAACAAGTCTTCCCCCACTCCCGTTATCCTCCCTGGAGGCTCAGGAGGTCACAGCATCGGGGCACCTCCAGCACCAGGACTCCACCCTAGGGAATTTCTCAAGAGCAGGGACCAGGCCTGGGGGCTGAGGGGAGGAGGGAGCCGGCCTCTTCAGGATCCCCGGGGCTAGGATGCCTCCTACCCAGGAGGGCCTTGGACTCAGCTTAACTTCCACCCGGGGTCTCCTACCCTCCCCTGGTAGGGGGGTCCTTCAGATTCCAGGGCCCCAAGATCCTCCCCACAGACTTCTGACCCCACCTGCAGAGTCGGGGACCCAGAGACCCCCTCCCCGGCTTCTTTTATCTTGGAGGCTCCCAGAATTCCCAGTATAACATCCTCAGGGTTTATTATGCTGAAGGATGCAAGTTAAAATCAGCAAGGATGGGGGGATGAGCAGGGTCCAGCTTCCTTGGCTGTGGCAGCTCAGGGAAGCCCACCTGAGTCCTGAAGTGCAGGGTTTATTGGAGTCTGTCACGTCAATGTGGGGACCACTATGTGCCTGACATTGGCCTCCAGCCCCCAGGGGCGACTCAGGAAGCCCCACCGTGTATCACGCCGTCAGCACAGACCAGCCTGGAGTGAGGCCCACGGAGCATGGACACTCCCAAAAGACTCAAGGTGACCTCCTAGAGCCAGGAGCAGAGGCCCGGCCCCTCTGTGGGCAGGTGAACCCACACCACACAGGCCCTGGTACAGTGTCCTTTCCGTGTGGTCAGCATGGGTGCATGTGGGTCAGCAAGTGTCTGTGTGTCTCAGCCTGTAACCACAGACCACACTGTCCTGCTCTGCTCCCAAGAGCGAGGCCAACGGAGGGACAACGTGGGTGGGAACAAAGCCGGGTCATGGTCAGGCTGGGTGAGAAAGGGTCCGAGGAGCGAGAACCCTGCTCCCCTTGCCTGGTGAGCCGAGAGCTGACGTCCGCCCTGTGGTCAGTCCACCTCCCCACATCCCGAGGTAGAGCTGCCTTTCCTGCACCCTGGGGCAGGGTCATGCCTGTGTATACAGCAGGATGCACAGCAGTGCACACAGCAGGCCTGATGCCTGCCCTTGGCATGTAGTCGGGGGCTTGGTGAGGGTGGAACATCCTGACAGGATGTGGGCCGACCCCGGTGAGGATGTAGGGGTGAAGTGTTTGGGAGCCTGTGGAGGGAACCCTCACCTGTCTGCACAGGTGGATTGAGGACACAGACCAAGGGTGGGCAGGTGGGGAGCCCAGTCCTGGGTCATCCCTGAGGCTGGAGGAGGGGTGTGGAGTGGGGGGTGATGGTGGTGGGGAGGAGGGACTGATCACGGGACAGTGAGGAGACAGAGGATCCGAGGCAGCGGGGAATGTGTAGAATGTGCCTGATGGGAGGACGAAGAGACCAGCAGGTGGCGCTGTAGGCACGGGTAGCAGGCCTGCTCCCTGCAGGGCGGCGCCAGAGCACCACACTGCTGGAAAACATGGGATGTCCAGACAGAACCCCAGAGGATGGGGGGCCATATGGGCAGGAAGAGTTTGGAAAAGTCACCTTATCTCCACATGTCCTGGGGGAGGGTTCCCTGCTCCAGCCTCTTTCCTTAGAGTTTCCCCACCTGGGGAAGTCAGCACACTCAGTAGCTGGTCGTGCAAGGCTTGGAATTCGTCGGGAGGATGAAAGGGAAAAGGGGGGAAGGAATGAGAAATAAGCTCTACGTATTTGGACAGCACATGACACTCTAATTTCCAATCAGGAAGAGGAATTTCCCAAAGGCTCAGGCTGCCCCTGTAACCAGAATGGGGCTTGAAGCAATCCTGCCACTTTGTGGCCGGTTCCAGAAAGAAGTTGAAGACACTTGCTCAGGGGCACTGCAATCCACAACACCTGCAAACTTGTAAGTGACAACTATCGTAGAAAAATGTCTTGGGGTAAGTAACTGAAAAGAACTTGAAAACAAGGCAGAATTGCAGGAACCGGATTGCAAGAGGTAGATTGGACTTGCCGTTAAAGCACATGAAAGCTGCTCAATATTGCCTGTGATTCAGTTGGCCAAAAAGGGTGTACAGGTTGAAACCCATATGATCTTTGTGGCCAAGCAAATATGCAGGAAACACAAATCAACACGACAAAGATGTAGCACTTTGCCCCAGTCAGAAAGGCCAACCTCACAAAGTGTAAAAACAACAAATGGAGGAGAGGATGTGAAGAAAATGGAACCCTGCTACGCTGATGGTGGGAATGTCAATTGCTAACAGCCACGCTGGAGAAGGGTATGATGTTTCCTAAAAATTCTAAAAAATAGAGCTACAGGGACTTCCTGGTGGTGCAGACGTTAAGAATCCAACTGCCAAGGCAGAGGACACGGGGTCGAGCCCTAGTCCAGAAAGATAACACATGCCACGGAGCAACTAAGCCAATGGACGACAACTACTAGGCCTGTGCTCTAGAGCCCGTAAGCCACAACTACTGAAGCCTGGTGCCTAAAGCCAGTGCTCTGCAAGAAGAGAAGCCACGGCAATGAGAAGCCCACGCACTTCAACGAAGAGTAGCCCCAACTTCCTGCAACTAGAGAAACCCCATATGAAATAACGAAGACCCAACACAGGCAAAATTACTTACTTAATTAAAAAACAATACAGTTACAGAGCATACGGCACTACCACTCCTGGGGATATATTTCGGGATAACCATAAATCGATAGGACACAGGAACTTCAACTATTACTGCAGCACTTTTGCAGGATCCTCGACTTGGAAACAATATAAATGTCCTTGGAAGGAAAAAATGGATAAAGACAATATGGTACTTATCTACAATGGAATAGTACTCAGCCATGAAACCAATGAAATAAGGCCAGTTGCAGCAACTCGAGTGGACTTAGATAAGATCATTCTAAGTGACAAAAGTCAGACACAAAAACACACTTGGCACAAGATATTATTTATAGGAGGAATATAAAAATGGTTACACATGAACTAAATTACAAAACAGAAACAGGGTCACACATTTACAAAACAAAATTATGGCTGATAAAGTGGAAAGGTGGGGTGGGGTGAGATATAAACCAGAGGGTTGAAAGTAACAGAGATACCATTCCAAAGACCAAATAGGTAATCAACAAAATCTACTCTATAGCTCCAGAAGTGGACTCAGCACATTCTAGTCACCAGAAAAGAATATATACGACGGGTAAGAATGTTAAAAGAATTTACGGATGTCTCTCTGTAAGTTAAACAAGAGGATGTGCAGGAGCAAGAAAGACAGCACTGAAAATCACCTTTACCAAATGATAAAAATAAATTTTAAAAAAGACAAAAAAAAGACACAGAAAGAAAATGTTACAAAATTCGTTCAGGGGATGTGATGCAACCTGGATTGACCATATCTAGACACACAGCTGGATGAGACATAAGGCTGGACACTCCTGGGGCTGGGTGGATTGGTGAGGTTGGGTGAGCAAACGCAGACCCTTTAAAGTAATACTGCATGGTACCCATCCCATGGGTCCCAAATCTCCAGGTTCAAGGGCATCTTCCTACGTCGAAAACATGCATGAGAAACCCAGAAGATGGTACACCATGTGATCGGGAAAGGTTTCTAAAACGCACCTCATTTCTCATCTCCTTGTGCTCGGGTTCGCCATTCCAGCCGCTTTACTAGCCATCTCCCTCCTTAGAGAATCAGCACCGTTAACCTCCTCTTCCGTACAGGTTGTAATTTGTCCTGAGGATGAACGGGAACACGGGGAACCAATGAGAGACTAGCTCTAGGTGTTGGGACAGGCACAGGTCACTCTATTTTCCCATCAGGAAGAAGAATTAACCACAAGCTCAGCCTGCCCCCCAGAACCAGAAGAGGGCCTGAAGCAATCCTGCGCTTTTGCGACCACCTTCCAAAAAAGCGACTTGTGAAATGGAGCTCAGGGGCACTGCAATTCACAAACCTGCAGAGTTATAAATGATAACTCTCGTCCACAAATATATTGAGGGAAGGCAACGAAGAGGCTTTGAAAGCAAGGCAGAATTGCAGGAAACAGATTTCAGGAGGTAGATTCGAATCGCCTTGAAAGCACATGAAAAGCGGCAAAACGTGGACAATGCTGCCCTTGGCCAAAAAGGGCGTATGCGTTGTTTCCTGAATATATTCAGGAAAAAATGCATACGCCCTTTTGGGCCAACCAAGCAATCTGGGAAGGCAAATCAGCGCTACAAAGAAGTCTCGCTCCCCATCGGGAAAAAGGGCCATGCGGAAAAAAGTGTCAAAACCAGAAATGCAGGACCGGCGATGGAGAAATGGGAGCCTTGCTACGCTGATGGGCGGGATGTAAATTGCCAACAGCCACTCTGGAGAAGTGTACGGTGTGTCCTGAAACATCTAAAAAACACAGCTTGGAGAGCATAGGGCACTTCCACTCATGGGCGTATAAATTGGGAAAACTAAAAATCAGCAAGACACAGTCACCCCAAAGTTTAGGGCTGCTCTGTTGACAAGAACCCCCACTTCATTACACCTTAAATATCCTAGGAAAGAGAAAAATGGATAAAAAAGCTGTGGTCCTCATGTACACGGGACTATCACTCAGCCATGAAATCAACGTCATAAGGCCAGTAGCAGCACGATGAGTGGATTTAGGTATGACGATTCTCAGTGAAATAAGTCACACAGAAGAAGACACTTATCATAAGATATCACTTATAGAGGGAATGTAAAAACCGCTACACTTGAACTGAATTACAAAACAGAAGAGAGTCACACGTTTAGAAAACACACTATGGCTGCTGAACGGGAAAGGTGAGGTGGGGTGATGCATAAAACAAGGGTTTCAAATTAGCTCAGATACCGTTCCATAAACCCAATATGTAATAGACAAGACCTACTCCTTGCTCAGTGAATTGGACTCAACACACCCTATTCACCGCACAAGAATATATCTGACTAGTAAGAATCTTCAAACCTATGTATTGATATCTCTCTGTAAGTGAGTCAAGGGGGTGTAAAGCGGCATAAACACAGCTGTGAAAAGCAGCTAACCCCATTATAAAAATAAATTACTTTTCAAAACCCGTGAAACAAAGACAGTGAAAGAGAGAGAAATTCTTACCAAATTCGTTCAGGGGCTGTGATGCAACCTGGATTGACCATATCTAGACCCACAGCTGATTGAGACATAACGGTGGACACTCTTGGGGCTGAGAGGTTTGGTGAGGTTAGGTGAGCCAACGCAGACCCTTTAAAGTAATACTGCATGGTACCCATCCCATGGGTCCCAAATCTCCAGGTTCAAGGGCATCTTCCTACGTCGAAAACATGCATGAGAAACCCAGAAGATGGTACACCATGTGATCGGGAAAGGTTTCTAAAACGCACCTCATTTCTCAACTCCTTGAGCTCGGGTTCGCCATTCCAGCCGCTTTACTAGCCATCGCCCTCCTTGGAGAATCAGCAGCGTTAACCTCCTCTTCCGTACAGGTTGCAATTTGTCCTGAGGATGAACGGGAACACGGGGAACCAATGAGAGACTAGCTCTAGGTGTTGGGACAGGCACAGGTCACTCTATTTTCCCATCAGGAAGAAGAATTAACCGCAAGCTCAGCCTCCCCCAAGAACCAGAAGAGGGCCTGAAGCAATCCTGCGCTTTTGCGGCCAGCTCCCAAAAAAGCGACTTGAGAAATGGAGCTCAGGGGCACTGCAATTCACAAACCTGCAGAGTTATAAATGATAACTATCATCCACAAATATATTGAGGGAAGTCAACGAAGAGGATTTGAAAGCAAGGCAGAATTGCAGGAAACAGATTTCAGGAGGTAGATTCGAATCGCCTTGAAAGCACATGAAAAGCGGCAAAACGTAGACAATGATGACCTTGGCCAAAAAGGGCGTATGCGTTTTTTCCTGAATATATTCAGGAAAAAACGCATACGCCCTTTTTGGCCAACCAAGCAACCTGGAAAGGCAAATCAGCGCTACAAAGAAGTTTCGCTCCCCATCGGGCAAAAGGGCCATGCGGATAAAAGTGTCAAAACCAGAAATGCAGGACCGGCCATGGAGAAATGGGAGCCTTGCTACGCTGATGGGCGGGATGTAAATTGCCAACAGCCACTCTGGAGAAGTGTACGGTGTGTCCTGAAACATCTAAAAAACACAGCTTGGAGAGCATAGGGCACTTCCACTCATGGGCGTATAAATTGGGAAAACTAAAAATCAGCAAGACACAGGCACCCCAAAGTTTAGGGCTGCTCTGTTGACAAAAACCCCCACTTCATTACACCTTAAATATCCTAGGAAAGATAAAAATGGATAAATAAGTTGTGCTCCTCATGTACAGTGGAATATCACTCAGCCATGAAATCAACGTCATAAGGCCAGTAGCAGCACGATGAGTGGATTTAGGTACGACGATTCTCAGTGAAATAAGTCACACAGAAAAAGACACTTATCATAAGATATCACTTATAGAGGGAATGTAAAAACCGCTACGCTTGAACTCAATTACAAAACAGAACAGAGTCACACGTTTAGAAAACACACTATGGCTGCTGAACGGGAAAGGTGAGGTGGGGTGATGCATGAAACAAGGGTTTCAAATTAGCTCAGATACCGTTCCATAAACCCAATATGTAATAGACAAGACCTACTCCTTGCTCAGTGAACTGGACTCAACACCCCCTATTCACCGCACAAGAATATATCTGACTAGTAAGAATCTTCAATCCTATGTATTGATATCTCTCTGTAAGTGAGTCAAGGGGGTGTAAAGCGGCATAAACACAGCCGTAAAAAGCAGCTACACCCCATTATAAAAATAAATTACTTTTCAAAACCCGTGAAACAAAGACAGTGAAAGAGAGAGAAATTCTTACCAAATTCGTTCACGGGCTGTGATGCAACCTGGATTGACTATATCTAGACCCACAGCTGATTGAGACATAAGGGTGGACACTCTTGGGGCTGAGAGGTTTGGTGAGGTTGGGTGAGCCAACGCAGACCCTTTAAAGTAATACTGCATGGTACCCATCCCATGGGTCCCAAACCTCCAGGTTCAAGGGCATCTTCTGAAGTTGAAAACATGCATGAGAAACCCAGAAGATGGTACACCGTGTGATCGGGAAAGTTTTCTTAAACACACCTTATTTCTCATCTCCTTGAGCTCGAGTTCGCCATTCCAGCCGATTTACTAGCCGTCTCCCTCCGTGGAGGATCAACACCTTTAACCTCCTGTTCCGTACAGGTTGCAGTTTGTCCTGAGGATGAACGGGAACAGGGGGAACCAATGAGAGAACTAGCTCTAGGTGTTGGGACAGGCACAGGTCACTCTATTTTCCCATCAGGAAGAAGAATTAACCACAAGCTCAGCCTGCCCCCCAGAACCAGAAGAGGGCCTGAAGCAATCTTGCACTTTTGTGGCCTCTCCCATAAAAGCGATTTGAAAAATGGAGCTCAGGGGCACTGCAATTCACAAACCAGCAGAGTTATAAAGGGTAACTCTCGTCCACAAATATATTGAAGAAGGCAACGAAGAGGATTTGAAAGCAAGGCAGAATTGCAGGAAAGAGATTTCAGGAGGTAGATTCGAATCGCCTTGAAAGCACATGAAAAGCCGCAAAACGTGGACAATGATGCCCTTGACCAAAAAGGGCGTATGTGTTTTTTCCTTAATATATTCAGGAAAAAACGCATACGCCCTTTTTGGCCAACCAAGCAACCTGGAAATGCAAATCAGCGCTACAAAGAAGTCTCGCTCCCCATGGGGCAAAAGGGCCATGCGGAAAAAATGTCAAAATCAGAAATGCAGGACTGGCCATGGAGACATGGGAGCCTTGCTACGCTGATGGGTGGGATGTAAATTGCAAACAGCCACTCTGGAGAAGTGTACGGTGTGTCCTGAAACATCAAAAAAACACAGCTTGGAGAGCATAGGGCACTTCCACTCATGGGCGTATAAATTGGGAAAACTAAAAATCAGCAAGTCACAGGCACCCCAAAGTTTAGGGTTGCTCTGTTGACAAGAACCCCCACTTCATTACACCTTAAATATCCTAGGAAAGAGAAAAATGGATAAAGAAGTTGTGCTCCTCATGTACAATGGAATATCACTCAGCCATGAAATCAACGTCATAAGGCTAGTAGCAGCACGATGAGTGGATTTAGGTACGACGATTCTAAGTGAAATAAGTCACACAGAAAAAGACACTTATCATAAGATATCACTTATAGAGGGAATGTAAAAACCGCTACACTTGAACTGAATTACAAAACAGAACAGAGTCACACGTTTAGAAAACAAACTATGGCTGCTGAACGGGAAAGATGAGGTGGGGTGATGCATAAAACAAGGGTTTCAAATTAGCTCAGATACCGTTCCATAAACCCAATATGTAATAGACAAGACCAACTCCTTGCTCAGTGAACTGGACTCAACACACCCTATTCACCGCACAAGAATATATCTGACTAGTAAGAATCTTCAAACCTATGTATTGATATCTCTCTGTAAGTGAGTCAAGGGGGTGTAAAGCGGCATAAACACAGCTGTGAAAAGCAGCTAACCCCATTAGAAAAATAAATTACTTTTCAAAACCCGTGAAACAAAGACAGTGAAAGAGAGAGAAATTCTTACCAAATTCGTTCAGGGGCTGTGATGCAACCTGTATTGACCATATCTAGACACACAGCTGATTGAGACATAAGGGTGGACACTCTTGGGGCTGAGAGGCTTGGTGAGGTTGGGTAAGCCAACGCAGATCCTTTAAAGTAATACTGCATGGTACCCATCCCATGGGTCCCAAATCTCCAGGTTCAAGGGCATCTTCCTACGTCGAAAACATGCATGAGAAACCCAGAAGATGGTACACCGTGTGATCGGGAAAGTTTTCTTAAACGCACCTTATTTCTCATCTCCTTGAGCTCGAGTTCGCCATTCCAGCCGATTTACTAGCCGTCTCCCTCCGTGGAGAATCAACACCTTTAACCTCCTGTTCCGTACAGGTTGCAGTTTGTCCTGAGGATGAACGGGAACAGGGGGAACCAATGAGAGAACTAGCTCTAGGTGTTGGGACAGGCACAGGTCACTCTATTTTCCCATCAGGAAGAAGAATTAACCACAAGCTCAGCCTGCCCCCCAGAACCAGAAGAGGGCCTGAAGCAATCTTGCACTTTTGTGGCCTCTCCCATAAAAGCGATTTGAAAAATGGAGCTCAGGGGCACTGCAATTCACAAACCAGCAGAGTTATAAATGGTAACTCTCGTCCACAAATATATTGAAGAAGGCAACGAAGAGGATTTGAAAGCAAGGCAGAATTGCAGTAAAGAGATTTCAGGAGGTAGATTCGAATCGCCTTGAAAGCACATGAAAAGCCGCAAAACGTGGACAATGATGCCCTTGACCAAAAAGGGCGTATGTGTTTTTTCCTTAATATATTCAGGAAAAAACGCATACGCCCTTTTTGGCCAACCAAGCAACCTGGAAATGCAAATCAGCGCTACAAAGAAGTCTCGCTCCTCATGGGGCAAAAGGGCCATGCGGAAAAAATGTCAAAATCAAAAATGCAGGACTGGCCATGGAGAAATGGGAGCCTTGCTACGCTGATGGGTGGGATGTAAATTGCAAACAGCCACTCTGGAGAAGTGTACGGTGTGTCCTGAAACATCAAAAAAACACAGCTTGGAGAGCATAGGGCACTTCCACTCATGGGCGTATAAATTGGGAAAACTAAAAATCAGCAAGTCACAGGCACCCCACAGTTTAGGGTTGCTCTGTTGACAAGAACCCCCACTTCATTACACCTTAAATATCCTAGGAAAGAGAAAAATGGATAAAGAAGTTGTGCTCCTCATGTACAATGGAATATCACTCAGCCATGAAATCAACGTCATAAGGCTAGTAGCAGCACGATGAGTGGATTTAGGTACGACGATTCTAAGTGAAATAAGTCACACAGAAAAAGACACTTATCATAAGATATCACTTATAGAGGGAATGTAAAAACCGCTACACTTGAACTGAATTACAAAACAGAACAGAGTCACACGTTTAGAAAACAAACTATGGCTGCTGAACGGGAAAGATGAGGTGGGGTGATGCATAAAACAAGGGTTTCAAATTAGCTCAGATACCGTTCCATAAACCCAATATGTAATAGACAAGACCAACTCCTTGCTCAGTGAACTGGACTCAACACACCCTATTCACCGCACAAGAATATATCTGACTAGTAAGAATCTTCAAACCTATGTATTGATATCTCTCTGTAAGTGAGTCAAGGGGGTGTAAAGCGGCATAAACACAGCTGTGAAAAGCAGCTAACCCCATTAGAAAAATAAATTACTTTTCAAAACCCGTGAAACAAAGACAGTGAAAGAGAGAGAAATTCTTACCAAATTCGTTCAGGGGCTGTGATGCAACCTGTATTGACCATATCTAGACACACAGCTGATTGAGACATAAGGGTGGACACTCTTGGGGCTGAGAGGCTTGGTGAGGTTGGGTAAGCCAACGCAGACCCTTTAAAGTAATACTGCATGGTACCCATCCCATGGGTCCCAAATCTCCAGGTTCAAGGGCATCTTCCTACGTCGAAAACATGCATGAGAAACCCAGAAGATGGTACATCATGTGATCGGGAAAGGTTTCTAAAACACACCTCATTTCTCATCTCCTTGAGCTCGGGTTCGCCATTCCAGCTGCTTTACTAGCCATCTCCGTCCTTGGAGAATCAGCACCGTTAACCTCCTCTACCGTAGAGTTTGCAATTTGTCCTGAGGATGAACGGGAACACGGGGAACCAATGAGAGACTAGCTCTAGGTGTTGGGACAGGCACAGGTCACTCTATTTTCCCATCAGGAAGAAGAATTAACCACAAGCTCAGCCTGCCCCCCAGAACCAGAAGAGGTCCTGAAGCAATCCTGCGCTTTTGCGGCCACCTCCCAAAAAAAACGACTTGTGAAATGGAGCTCAGGGGCACTGCAATTCACAAACCTGCAGAGTTATAAATGATAACTCTCGTCCACAAATATATTGAGGGAAGGCAACGAAGAGGCTTTGAAAGCAAGGCAGAATTGCAGGAAACAGATTTCAGGAGGTAGATTCGAATCGCCTTGAAAGCACATGAAAAGCAGCAAAACGTAGACAATGATGCCCTTGCCCCAAAAGGGCGTATGCGTTTTTTCCTGAATATATTCAGGAAAAAACGCATACGCCCTTTTTGGCCAACCAAGCAACCTGGAAAGGCAAATCAGCGCTCCAAAGAAGTCTCGCTCCCCATCGGGCAAAAGGGCCATGCGGAAAAATTGTCAAAACCTGAAATGCAGGACCGGCCATGGAGAAATGGGAGCCTTGCTACGCTGATGGGCGGGATGTAAATTGCCAACAGCCACTCTGGAGAAGTGTACGGTGTGTCCTGAAACATCTAAAAAACACAGATTGGAGAGCATAGGGCACTTCCACTCATGGGCGTATAAATTGGGAAAACTAAAAATCAGCAAGACACAGGCACCCCAAAGTTTAGGGCTGCTCTGTTGACAAGAACCCCCACTTCATTACACCTTAAATATCCTAGGAAAGAGAAAAATGGATAAAGAAGTTGTGTTCCTCATGTACAATGGAATATCACTCAGCCATGAAATCAACGTCATAAGGCCAGTAGCAGCACGATGAGTGGACTTAGGTACGACGATTCTCAGTGAAATAAGTCACACATCAAAAGAAACTTATCGTAAGATATCACTTATAGAGGAAATGTAAAAACCGCTACACTTGAACTGAATTACAAAACAGAACAGAGTCACACGTTTAGAAAACAAACTATGGCTGCTGAACGGGAAAGGTGAGGTGGGGTGATGCATAGAACAAGGGTTTCAAATTAGCTCAGATACCGTTCCATAAACCCAATATGTAATAGAGAAGACCTACTCCTTGCTCAGTGAACTGGACTCAACAGCACCTATTCACCGCAAAAGAATATATCTGACTAGTAAGAATCTTCAATCCTATGTATTGATATCTCTCTGTAAGTGAGTCAAGGGGGTGTAAAGCGGCATAAACACAGCCGTGAAAAGCAGCTAAACCCCATTATAAAAATAAATTACTTTTAAAAACCCGTGAAACAAAGACAGTGAAAGAGAGAGAAATTCTTACAAAATTCGTTCAGGGGCTGTGATGCAACCTGGATTGACCATATCTAGACCCACAGCTGATTGAGACATAAGGGTGGTCACTCTTGGGGCTGAGAGGTTTGGTGAGGTTGGTTGAGCCAACGCAGACCCTTTAAATTAATACTGCATGGTACCCATCCCATGGGTCCCAAATCTCCAGGTTCAAGGGCATCTTCCTACATCGAAAACATGCATGAGAAACCCAGAAGATGGTACACCATATGATCGGGAAAGGTTTCTAAAACGCACCTCATTTCTCATCTCCTTGTGCTCGGGTTCACCATTCCAGCCGCTTTACTAGCCATCGCCCTCCCTGGAGAATCAGCAGCGTTAAGCTCCTCTTCCGTACAGGTTGCAATTTGTCCTGAGGATGAACGGGAACACGGGGAACCAATGAGAGACTAGCTCTAGGTGTTGGGACAGGCACAGGTCACTCTATTTTCCCATCAGGAAGAAGAATTAACCACAAGCTCAGCCTGCCCCCCAGAACCAGAAGAGTGCCTGAAGGAATCCTGCACTTTTGCGGCCAGCTCCCAAAAAAGCGACTGGAAAAATGGAGCTCAGTGGCACTGCAATTCACAAACCTGCAGAGTTATAAATGATAACTCTCGTCCACAAATATATTGAGGGAAGGCAACGAAGAGGCTTTGAAAGCAAGGCAGAATTGCAGGAAACAGATTTCAGGAGGTAGATTCGAATCGCCTTGAAAGCACATGAAAAGCGGCAAAACGTGGACAATGATGCCCTTGGCCAAAAAGGGCGTATGCGTTTTTTCCTGAATATATTCAGGAAAAAACGCATACGCCCTTTTTGGCCAACCAAGCCACGTGGAAAGGCAAATCAGCGCTCCAAAGAAGTCTCGCTTCCCAGCGGGCAAAAGGGCCATGCGGAAAAAAGTGTCCAAACCAGAAATGCAGGACCGGCCATGGAGAAATGGGAGCCTTGCTACGCTGATGGGCGGGATGTAAATTGCCAACAGCCACTCTGGAGAAGTGTACGGTGTGTCCTGAAACATCTAAAAAACACAGCTTGGAGAGCATAGGGCACTTCCACTCATGGGCGTATAAATTGGGAAATCTAAAACTCAGCAAGACACAGGCACCCCAAAGTTTAGGGCTGCTCTGTTGACAAAAACCCCCACTTCATTACACCTTAAATATCCTAGGAAAGAGAAAAGTGGATAAAGAAGTTGTGGTCCTCATGTACAATGGAATATCACTCAGCCATGAAATCAACGTCATAAGGCTAGTAGCAGCACGATGAGTGGATTTAGGTACGACGATTCTAAGTGAAATAAGTCACACAGAAAAAGACACTTATCATAAGAAATCACTTATAGAGGGAATGTAAAAACCGCTACACTTGAACGGAATTACAAAACAGAACAGAGTCACACGTTCAGAAAACACACTATGGCTGCTGAACGGGAAAGGTGAGGTGGGGTGATGCATAAAACAAAGGTTTCAAATTAGCTCAGATACCGTTCCATAAACCCAATATGTAGTAGACAAGACCTACTCCTGGCTCAGTGAACTGGACTCAACACCCCCTATTCACCGCACAAGAATATATCTGAGTAGTAAGAATCTTCAAACCTATGTATTGATATCTCTCTGTAAGTGAGTCAAGGGGGTGTAAAGCGGCATAAACACAGCCGTGAACAGCAGCTAAACCCCATTATAAAAATAAATTACTTTTAAAAACCCGTGAAACAAAGACAGTGAAAGAGAGAGAAATTCTTACAAAATTCGTTCAGGGGCTGTGATGCAACCTGGATTGACCATATCTAGACCCACAGCTGATTGAGACATAAGGGTGGACACTCTTGGGGCTCAGAGGTTTGGTGAGGTTGCATGAGCCAACGCAGACCCTTTAAAGTAATACTGCATGGTACCCATCCCATGGGCCCCAAATCTCCAGGTTCAAGGGCATCTTCCTACGTCGAAAACATGCATGAGAACCCCAGAAGATGGTACACCGTGTGATCGGGAAAGGTTTCTAAAACCCACCTCATTTCTCATCTCCTTGAGCTCGAGTTCGCCATTCCAGCCGCTTTACTAGCCGTCTCCCTCCGTGGAGAATCAACACCTTTAACCTCCTGTTCCGTACAGGTTGCAGTTTGTCCTGAGGATGAACGGGAACAGGGGGAACCAATGAGAGACTAGCTCTAGGTGTTGGGACAGGCACAGGTCACTCTATTTTCCCATCAGGAAGAAGAATTAACCACAAGCTCAGCCTGCCCCCCAGAACCAGAAGAGGGCCTGAAGCAATCCTGCGCTTTTGCGGCCACCTCCCAAAAAAACGACTTGTGATATGGAGCTCAGGGGCACTGCAATTCACAAACCTGCAGAGTTATAAATGATAACTCTCGTCCACAAATATATTGAGGGAAGGCAACGAAGAGGATTTGAAAGCAAGGCAGAATTGCAGGAAACAGATTTCAGGAGGTAGATTCGAATCGCCTTGAAAGCACATGTAAAGTAGCAAAACGTAGACAATGATGCCCTTGCCCCAAAAGGGCCTATGCGTTTTTTCCTGAATATATTCCGGAAAAAACGCATACGCCCTTTTTGGCCAACCAAGCAACCTGGAAAGGCAAATCAGCGCTCCAAAGAAGTCTCGCTCCCCATCGGGCAAAAGGGCCATGCGGAAAAATTGTCAAAACCTGAAATGCAGGACCGGCCATGGAGAAATGGGAGCCTTGCTACGCTGATGGGCGGGATGTAAATTGCCAACAGCCACTCTGGAGAAGTGTACGGTGTGTCCTGAAACATCTAAAAAACACAGATTGGAGAGCATAGGGCACTTCCACTCATGGGCGTATAAATTGGGAAAACTAAAAATCAGCAAGACACAGGCACCCCAAAGTTTAGGGCTGCTCTGTTGACAAGAACCCCCACTTCATTACACCTTAAATATCCTAGGAAAGAGAAAAATGGATAAAGAAGTTGTGTTCCTCATGTACAATGGAATATCACTCAGCCATGAAATCAACGTCATAAGGCCAGTAGCAGCACGATGAGTGGACTTAGGTACGACGATTCTCAGTGAAATAAGTCACACATCAAAAGAAACTTATCGTAAGATATCACTTATAGAGGAAATGTAAAAACCGCTACACTTGAACTGAATTACAAAACAGAACAGAGTCACACGTTTAGAAAACAAACTATGGCTGCTGAACGGGAAAGGTGAGGTGGGGTGATGCATAAAACAAGGGTTTCAAATTAGCTCAGATACCGTTCCATAAACCCAATATGTAATAGACAAGACCTACTCCTTGCTCAGTGAACTGGACTCAACAGCACCTATTCACCGCAAAAAGAATATATCTGACTAGTAAGAATCTTCAATCCTATGTATTGATATTTCTCTGTAAGTGAGGCAAGGGGGTGTAAAGCGGCATAAACACAGCCGTAAAAAGCAACTAAACCCCATTAGAAAAATAAATTACTATTCAAAACCCGTGAAACAAAGACAGTGAAAGAGAGAGAAATTCTTACCAAATTCGTTCAGGGGCTGTGATGCAACCTGGATTGACTATATCAAGACCCACAGCTGATTGAGACATAAGGGTGGACACTCTTGGGGCTGAGAGGCTTGGTGAGGTTGGGTAAGCCAACGCAGACCCTTTAAAGTAATACTGCATGGTACCCATCCCATGGGTCCCAAATCTCCAGGTTCAAGGGCATCTTCCTACGTCGAAAACATGCATGAGAAACCCAGAAGATGGTACACCGTGTGATCGGGAAAGGTTTCTAAAACACACCTCATTTCTCATCTCCTTGTGCTCGGGTTCGCCATTCCAGCCGCTTTACTAGCCATCTCCCTCCTTGGAGAATCAGCACCGTTAACCTCGTCTTCCGTACAGGTTGCAATTTGTCCTGAGGATGAACGGGAACACGGGGAACCAATGAGAGACTAGCTGTAGGTGTTGGGAGAGGCACAGGTCACTCTATTTTCCCATCAGGAAGAAGAATTAACCACAAGCTCAGCCTGCCCCCCAGAACCAGAAGAGGGCCTGAAGCAATCCTGCGCTTTTGCGGCCACCTCCCAAAAAAACGACTTGTGAAATGGAGCTCAGGGGCACTGCAATTCACAAACCTGCAGAGTTATAAATGATAACTCTCGTCCACAAATATATTGAGGGAAGGCAACGAAGAGGCTTTGAAAGCAAGGCAGAATTGCAGGAAACAGATTTCAGGAGGTAGATTCGAATCGCCTTGAAAGCACATGAAAAGCGGCAAAACGTGGACAATGATGCCCTTGGCCAAAAAGGGCGTATGCGTTTTTTCCTGAATATATTCAGGAAAAAACGCATACGCCCTTTTTGGCCAACCAAGCAACCTGGAAAGGCAAATCAGCGCTACAAAGAAGTCTCGCTCCCCATCGGGCAAAAGGGCCATGCGGAAAAATTGTCAAAACCTGAAATGCAGGACCGGCCATGGAGAAATGGGAGCCTTGCTACGCTGATGGGCGGGATATAAATTGCCAACAGCCACTCTGGAGAAGTGTACGGTGTGTCCTGAAACATCTAAAAAACACAGATTGGAGAGCATAGGGCACTTCCACTCATGGGCGTATAAATTGGGAAAACTAAAAATCAGCAAGACACAGGCACCCCAAAGTTTAGGGCTGCTCTGTTGACAAGAACCCCCACTTCATTACACCTTAAATATCCTAGGAAAGAGAAAAATGGATAAAGAAGTTGTGTTCCTCATGTACAATAGAATATCACTCAGCCATGAAATCATCGTCATAAGGCCAGTAGCAGCACGATGAGGGGATTAGGTACGACGATTCTCAGTGAAATAAGTCACACATCAAAAGAAACTTATCGTAAGATATCACTTATAGAGGAAATGTAAAAACCGCTACACTTGAACTGAATTACAAAACAGAACAGAGTCACACGTTTAGAAAACAAACTATGGCTGCTTAACGGGAAAGGTGAGGTGGGGTGATGCATAAAACAAGGGTTTCAAATTAGCTCAGATACCGTTCCATAAACCCAATATGTAATAGAGAAGACCTACTCCTTGCTCAGTGAACTGGACTCAACACCCCCTATTGACCGCACAAGAATATATTTGACTAGTAAGAATCTTCAATCCTATGTATTGATATCTCTCTGTAGGTGAGTCAAGGCGGTGTAAAGCGGCATAAACACAGCCGTGAAAAGCAGCTAAACCCCATTATAAAAA
The DNA here is from genome assembly GCF_949987535.1 of Balaenoptera acutorostrata. Classification (NCBI taxonomy): domain Eukaryota; kingdom Metazoa; phylum Chordata; class Mammalia; order Artiodactyla; family Balaenopteridae; genus Balaenoptera; species Balaenoptera acutorostrata. Next base: position 254,177 of record NC_080067.1, read on the forward strand.
TAAATTACTTTTAAAAACCCGTGAAACAAAGACAGTGAAAGAGAGAGAAATTCTTACAAAATTCGTTCAGGGGCTGTGATGCAACCTGGATTGACCATATCTAGACCCACAGCTGATTGAGACATAAGGGTGGTCACTCTTGGGGCTGAGAGGTTTGGTGAGGTTGGGTGAGCCAACGCAGACCCTTTAAAGTAATACTGCATGGTACCCATCCCATGGGTCCCAAATCTCCAGGTTCAAGGGCATCTTCCTACATCGAAAACATGCATGAGAAACCCAGAAGATGGTACACCATATGATCGGGAAAGGTTTCTAAAACGCACCTCATTTCTCATCTCCTTGTGCTCGGGTTCACCATTCCAGCCGCTTTACTAGCCATCGCCATCCTTGGAGAATCAGCAGCGTTAACCTCCTCTTCCGTACAGGTTGCAATTTGTCCTGAGGATGAACGGGAACACGGGGAACCAATGAGAGACTAGCTCTACGTGTTGGGACAGGCACAGGTCACTCTATTTTCCCATCAGGAAGAAGAATTAACCGCAAGCTCAGCCTCCCCCAAGAACCAGAAGAGGGCCTGAAGCAATCCTGCGCTTTTGCGGCCAGCTCCCAAAAAAGCGACTTGAGAAATGGAGCAAAGGGGCACGCAAATTCACAAACCTGCAGAGTTATAAATGATAACTATCGTCCACAAATACATTGAGGGAAGGCAACGAAGAGGATTTGAAAGCAAGGCAGAATTGCAGGAAACAGATTTCAGGAGGTAGATTCGAATCGCCTTGAAAGCACATGAAAAGCGGCAAAACGTAGACAATGATGACCTTGGCCAAAAAGGGCGTATGCGTTTTTTCCTGAATATATTCAGGAAAAAACGCATACGCCCTTTTTGGCCAACCAAGCAACCTGGAAAGGCAAATCAGCGCTACAAAGAAGTTTCGCTCCCCATCGGGCAAAAGGGCCATGTGGATAAAAGTGTCAAAACCAGAAATGCAGGACCGGCCATGGAGAAATGGGAGCCTTGCTACGCTGATGGGCGGGATGTAAATTGCCAACAGCCACTCTGGAGAAGTGTACGGTGTGTCCTGAAACATCTAAAAAACACAGCTTGGAGAGCATAGGGCACTTCCACTCATGGGCGTATAAATTGGGAAAACTAAAAATCAGCAAGACACAGGAACCCCAAAGTTTAGGGCTGCTCTGTTGACAAGAACCCCCACTTCATTACACCTTAAATATCCTAGGAAAGAGAAAAATGGATAAAGAAGTTGTGCTCCTCATGTACAATGGAATATCACTCAGCCATGAAATCAACGTCATAAGGCCAGTAGCAGCACGATGAGTGGATTTAGGTACGACGATTCTCAGTGAAATAAGTCACACAGAAAAAGACACTTATCATAAGATATCACTTATAGAGGGAATGTAAAAACCGCTACACTTGAACTCAATTACAAAACAGAACAGAGTCACACGTTTAGAAAACACACTATGGCTGCTGAACGGGAAAGGTGAGGTGGGGTGATGCATGAAACAAGGGTTTCAAATTAGCTCAGATACCGTTCCATAAACCCAATATGTAATAGACAAGACCTACTCCTTGCTCAGTGAACTGGACTCAACACCCCCTATTTACCGCACAAGAATATATCTGACTAGTAAGAATCTTCAATCCTATGTATTGATATCTCTCTGTAAGTGAGTCAAGGGGGTGTAAAGCGGGATAAACACAGCCGTGAAAAGCAGCTACACCCCATTATAAAAATAAATTACTTTTCAAAACCCGTGAAACAAAGACAGTGAAAGAGAGAGAAATTCTTACCAAATTCGTTCACGGGCTGTGATGCAACCTGGATTGACTATATCTAGACTCACAGCTGATTGAGACATAAGGGTGGACACTCTTGGGGCTGAGAGGTTTGGTGAGGTTGGGTGAGCCAACGCAGACCCTTTAAAATAATACTGCATGGAACCCATCCCATGGGTCCCAAACCTCCAGGTTCAAGGGCATCTTCCGAAGTTGAAAACATGCATGAGAAACCCAGAAGATGGTACACCGTGTGATCGGGAAAGGTTTCTAAAACGCACCTCATTTCTCATCTCCTTCAGCTCGAGTTCGCCATTCCAGCCGCTTTACTAGCCGTCTCCCTCCGTGGAGAATCAACACCTTTAACCTCCTGTTCCGTACAGGTTGCAGTTTGTCCTGAGGATGAACGGGAACAGGGGGAACCAATGAGAGACTAGCTCTAGGTGTTGGGACAGGCACAGGTCACTCTATTTTCCCATCAGGAAGAAGAATTAACCACAAGCTCAGCCTGCCCCCCAGAACCAGAAGAGGGCCTGAAGCAATCTTGCACTTTTGCGGCCTCTCCCATAAAAGCGATTTGAAAAATGGATCTCAGGGGCACTGCAATTCACAAACCTTCAGAGTTATAAATGATAACTCTCGTCCACAAATATATTGAAGAAGGCAACGAAGAGGATTTGAAAGCAAGGCAGAATTGCAGGAAACAGATTTCAGGAGGTAGATTCGAATCGCCTTGAAAGCACATGAAAAGCCGCAAAACGTTGACAATGATGCCCTTGACCAAAAACGGCGTATGTGTTTTTTCCTTAATATATTCAGGAAAAAACGCATACGCCCTTTTTGGCCAACCAAGCAACCTGGAAATGCAAATCAGCGCTACAAAGAAGTCTCGCTCCCCATAGGGCAAAAGGGCCATGCGGAAAAAATGTCAAAATCAGAAATGCAGGACTGGCCATGGAGAAATGGGAGCCTTGCTACGCTGATGGGTGGGATGTAAATTGCCAACAGCCACTCTGGAGAAGTGTACGGTGTGTCCTGAAACATCAAAAAAACACAGCTTGGAGAGCATAGGGCACTTCCACTCATGGGCGTATAAATTGGGAAAACTAAAAATCAGCAAGTCACAGGCACCCCAAACTTTAGGGTTGCTCTGTTGACAAGAACCCCCACTTCATTACACCTTAAATATCCTAGGAAAGAGAAAAATGGATAAAGAAGTTGTGCTCCTCATGTACAATGGAATATAACTCAGCCATGAAATCCACGTCATAAGGCTAGTAGCAGCACGATGAGTGGATTTAGGTACGACGATTCTAAGTGAAATAAGTCACACAGAAAAAGACACTTATCATAAGATATCACTTATAGAGGGAATGTAAAAACCGCTACACTTGAACTCAATTACAAAACAGAACAGAGTCACACGTTTAGAAAACACACTATGGCTGCTGAACGGGAAAGGTGAGGTGGGGTGATGCATGAAACAAGGGTTTCAAATTAGCTCAGATACCGTTCCATAAACCCAATATGTAATAGACAAGACCTACTCCTTGCTCAGTGAACTGGACTCAACACCCCCTATTCACCGCACAAGAATATATCTGACTAGTAAGAATCTTCAATCCTATGTATTGATATCTCTCTGTAAGTGAGTCAAGGGGGTGTAAAGCGGCATAAACACAGCCGTAAAAAGCAGCTACACCACATTATAAAAATAAATTACTTTTCAAAACCCTTGAAACAAAGACAGTGAAAGAGAGAGAAATTCTTACCAAATTCGTTCACGGGCTGTGATGCAACCTGGATTGACTATATCTAGACCCACAGCTGATTGAGACATAAGGGTGGACACTCTTGGGGCTGAGAGGTTTGGTGAGGTTGGGTGAGCCAACGCAGACCCTTTAAAGTAATACTGCATGGTACCCATCCCATGGGTCCCAAACCTCCAGGTTCAAGGGCATCTTCTGAAGTTGAAAACATGCATGAGAAACCCAGAAGATGGTACACCGTATGATCGGGAAAGTTTTCTTAAACGCACCTTATTTCTCATCTCCTTGAGCTCGAGTTCGCCATTCCAGCCGCTTTACTAGCCGTCTCCCTCCGTGGAGAATCAGCACCTTTAACCTCCTGTTCCGTACAGGTTGCAGTTTGTCCTGAGGATGAACGGGAACAGGGGGAACCAATGAGAGACTAGCTCTAGGTGTTGGGACAGGCACAGGTCACTCTATTTTCCCATCAGGAAGAAGAATTAACCACAAGCTCAGCCTGCCCCCCAGAACCAGAAGAGGGCCTGAAGCAATCTTGCACTTTTGTGGCCTCTCCCATAAAAGCGATTTGAAAAATGGAGCTCAGGGGCACTGCAATTCACAAACCAGCAGAGTTATAAATGGTAACTCTCGTCCACAAATATATTGAAGAAGGCAACGAAGAGGATTTGAAAGCAAGGCAGAATTGCAGGAAACAGATTTCAGGAGGTAGATTCGAATCGCCTTGAAAGCACATGAAAAGCCGCAAAACGTGGACAATGATGCCCTTGAGCAAAAAGGGCGTATGTGTTTTTTCCTTAATATATTCAGGAAAAAACGCATACGCCCTTTTTGGCCAACCAAGCAACCTGGAAATGCAAATCAGCGCTACAAAGAAGTCTCGCTCCCCATGGGGCAAAAGGGCCATGCGGAAAAAATGTCAAAATCAGAAATGCAGGACTGGCCATGGAGAAATGGGAGCCTTGCTACGCTGATGGGTGGGATGTAAATTGCAAACAGCCACTCTGGAGAAGTGTACGGTGTGTCCTGAAACATCAAAAAAACACAGCTTGGAGAGCATAGGGCACTTCCACTCATGGGCGTATAAATTGGGAAAACTAAAAATCAGCAAGTCACAGGCACCCCACAGTTTAGGGTTGCTCTGTTGACAAGAACCCCCACTTCATTACACCTTAAATATCCTAGGAAAGAGAAAAATGGATAAAGAAGTTGTGCTCCTCATGTACAATGGAATATCACTCAGCCATGAAATCAACGTCATAAGGTTAGTAGCAGCACGATGAGTGGATTTAGGTAGGACGATTCTAAGTGAAAGAAGTCACAAAGAAAAAGACACTTATCATAAGATATCACTTATAGAGGGAATGTAAAAACCGCTACACTTGAACTGAATTACAAAACAGAACAGAGTCACACGTTTAGAAAACAAACTATGGCTCCTGAACGGGAAAGGTGAGGTGGGGTGATGCATAAAACAAGGGTTTCAAATTAGCTCAGATACCGTTCCATAAACCCAATATGTAATAGACAAGACCAACTCCTTGCTCAGTGAACTGGACTCAACACACCCTATTCACCGCACAAGAATATATCTGACTAGTAAGAATCTTCAAACCTATGTATTGATATCTCTCTGTAAGTGAGTCAAGGGGGTGTAAAGCGGCATAAACACAGCTGTGAAAAGCAGCTAACCCCATTAGAAAAATAAATTACTTTTCAAAACCCGTGAAACAAAGACAGTGAAAGAGAGAGAAATTCTTACCAAATTCGTTCAGGGGCTGTGATGCAACCTGGATTGACCATATCTAGACACACAGCTGATTGAGACATAAGGGTGGACACTCTTGGGGCTGAGAGGTTTGGTGAGGTTGGGTGAGCCAACGCAGACCCTTTAAAGTAATACTGCATGGTACCCATCCCATGGGTCCCAAACCTCCAGGTTCAAGGGCATCTTCCGAAGTTGAAAACATGCATGAGAAACCCAGAAGATGGTACACCGTGTGATCGGGAAAGGTTTCTAAAACGCACCTCATTTCTCATCTCCTTCAGCTCGAGTTCGCCATTCCAGCCGCTTTACTAGCCGTCTCCCTCCGTGGAGAATCAACACCTTTAACCTCCTGTTCCGTACAGGTTGCAGTTTGTCCTGAGGATGAACGGGAACAGGGGGAACCAATGAGAGACTAGCTCTAGGTGTTGGGACAGGCACAGGTCACTCTATTTTCCCATCAGGAAGAAGAATTAACCACAAGCTCAGCCTGCCCCCCAGAACCAGAAGAGGGCCTGAAGCAATCCTGCGCTTTTGCGGCCACCTCCCAAAAAAACGACTTGTGATATGGAGCTCAGGGGCACTGCAATTCACAAACCTGCAGAGTTATAAATGATAACTCTCGTCCACAAATATATTGAGGGAAGGCAACGAAGAGGATTTGAAAGCAAGGCAGAATTGCAGGAAACAGATTTCAGGAGGTAGATTCGAATCGCCTTGAAAGCACATGAAAAGCCGCAAAACGTTGACAATGATGCCCTTGACCAAAAACGACGTATGTGTTTTTTCCTTAATATATTCAGGAAAAAACGCATACGCCCTTTTTGGCCAACCAAGCAACCTGGAAATGCAAATCAGCGCTACAAAGAAGTCTCGCTCCCCATCGGGCAAAAGGGCCATGCGGAAAAAATGTCAAAATCAGAAATGCAGGACTGGCCATGGAGAAATGGGAGCCTTGCTACGCTGATGGGTGGGATGTAAATTGCCAACAGCCACTCTGGAGAAGTGTACGGTGTGTCCTGAAACATCAAAAAAACACAGCTTGGAGAGCATAGGGCACTTCCACTCATGGGCGTATAAATTGGGAAAACTAAAAATCAGCAAGTCACAGGCACCCCAAACTTTAGGGTTGCTCTGTTGACAAGAACCCCCACTTCATTACACCTTAAATATCCTAGGAAAGAGAAAAATGGATAAAGAAGTTGTGCTCCTCATGTACAATGGAATATAACTCAGCCATGAAATCCACGTCATAAGGCTAGTAGCAGCACGATGAGTGGATTTAGGTACGACGATTCTAAGTGAAATAAGTCACACAGAAAAAGACACTTATCATAAGATATCACTTATAGAGGGAATGTAAAAACCGCTACACTTGAACTCAATTACAAAACAGAACAGAGTCACACGTTTAGAAAACACACTATGGCTGCTGAACGGGAAAGGTGAGGTGGGGTGATGCATGAAACAAGGGTTTCAAATTAGCTCAGATACCGTTCCATAAACCCAATATGTAATAGACAAGACCTACTCCTTGCTCAGTGAACTGGACTCAACACCCCCTATTCACCGCACAAGAATATATCTGACTAGTAAGAATCTTCAATCCTATGTATTGATATCTCTCTGTAAGTGAGTCAAGGGGGTGTAAAGCGGCATAAACACAGCCGTAAAAAGCAGCTACACCCCATTATAAAAATAAATTACTTTTCAAAACCCTTGAAACAAAGACAGTGAAAGAGAGAGAAATTCTTACCAACTTCGTTCACGGGCTGTGATGCAACCTGGATTGACTATATCTAGACCCACAGCTGATTGAGACATAAGGGTGGACACTCTTGGGGCTGAGAGGTTTGGTGAGGTTGGGTGAGCCAACGCAGACCCTTTAAAGTAATACTGCATGGTACCCATCCCATGGGTCCCAAACCTCCAGGTTCAAGGGCATCTTCTGAAGTTGAAAACATGCATGAGAAACCCAGAAGATGGTACACCGTGTGATCGGGAAAGTTTTCTTAAACGCACCTTATTTCTCATCTCCTTGAGATCGAGTTCGCCATTCCAGCCGCTTTACTAGCCGTCTCCCTCCGTGGAGAATCAGCACCTTTAACCTCCTGTTCCGTACAGGTTGCAGTTTGTCCTGAGGATGAACGGGAACAGGGGGAACCAATGAGAGACTAGCTCTAGGTGTTGGGACAGGCACAGGTCACTCTATTTTCCCATCAGGAAGAAGAATTAACCACAAGCTCAGCCTGCCCCCCAGAACCAGAAGAGGGCCTGAAGCAATCTTGCACTTTTGTGGCCTCTCCCATAAAAGCGATTTGAAAAATGGAGCTCAGGGGCACTGCAATTCACAAACCAGCAGAGTTATAAAGGGTAACTCTCGTCCACAAATATATTGAAGAAGGCAACGAAGAGGATTTGAAAGCAAGGCAGAATTGCAGGAAAGAGATTTCAGGAGGTAGATTCGAATCGCCTTGAAAGCACATGAAAAGCCGCAAAACGTGGACAATGATGCCCTTGACCAAAAAGGGCGTATGTGTTTTTTCCTTAATATATTCAGGAAAAAACGCATACGCCCTTTTTGGCCAACCAAGCAACCTGGAAATGCAAATCAGCGCTACAAAGAAGTCTCGCTCCCCATGGGGCAAAAGGGCCATGCGGAAAAAATGTCAAAATCAGAAATGCAGGACTGGCCATGGAGAAATGGGAGCCTTGCTACGCTGATGGGTGGGATGTAAATTGCAAACAGCCACTCTGGAGAAGTGTACGGTGTGTCCTGAAACATCAAAAAAACACAGCTTGGAGAGCATAGGGCACTTCCACTCATGGGCGTATAAATTGGGAAAACTAAAAATCAGCAAGTCACAGGCACCCCAAACTTTAGGGTTGCTCTGTTGACAAGAACCCCCACTTCATTACACCTTAAATATCCTAGGAAAGAGAAAAATGGATAAAGAAGTTGTGCTCCTCATGTACAATGGAATATAACTCAGCCATGAAATCCACGTCATAAGGCTAGTAGCAGCACGATGAGTGGATTTAGGTACGACGATTCTAAGTGAAATAAGTCACACAGAAAAAGACACTTATCATAAGATATCACTTATAGAGGGAATGTAAAAACCGCTACACTTGAACTCAATTACAAAACAGAACAGAGTCACACGTTTAGAAAACACACTATGGCTGCTGAACGGGAAAGGTGAGGTGGGGTGATGCATGAAACAAGGGTTTCAAATTAGCTCAGATACGGTTCCATAAACCCAATATGTAATAGACAAGACCTACTCCTTGCTCAGTGAACTGGACTCAACACCCCCTATTCACCGCACAAGAATATATCTGACTAGTAAGAATCTTCAATCCTATGTATTGATATCTCTCTGTAAGTGAGTCAAGGGGGTGTAAAGCGGCATAAACACAGCCGTAAAAAGCAGCTACACCCCATTATAAAAATAAATTACTTTTCAAAACCCTTGAAACAAAGACAGTGAAAGAGAGAGAAATTCTTACCAACTTCGTTCACGGGCTGTGATGCAACCTGGATTGACTATATCTAGACCCACAGCTGATTGAGACATAAGGGTGGACACTCTTGGGGCTGAGAGGTTTGGTGAGGTTGGGTGAGCCAACGCAGACCCTTTAAAGTAATACTGCATGGTACCCATCCCATGGGTCCCAAACCTCCAGGTTCAAGGGAATCTTCTGAAGTTGAAAACATGCATGAGAAACCCAGAAGATGGTACACCGTGTGATCGGGAAAGTTTTCTTAAACGCACCTTATTTCTCATCTCCTTGAGCTCGAGTTCGCCATTCCAGCCGCTTTACTAGCCGTCTCCCTCCGTGGAGAATCAGCACCTTTAACCTCCTGTTCCGTACAGGTTGCAGTTTGTCCTGAGGATGAACGGGAACAGGGGGAACCAATGAGAGACTAGCTCTAGGTGTTGGGACAGGCACAGGTCACTCTATTTTCCCATCAGGAAGAAGAATTAACCACAAGCTCAGCCTGCCCCCCAGAACCAGAAGAGGGCCTGAAGCAATCTTGCACTTTTGTGGCCTCTCCCATAAAAGCGATTTGAAAAATGGAGCTCAGGGGCACTGCAATTCACAAACCAGCAGAGTTATAAAGGGTAACTCTCGTCCACAAATATATTGAAGAAGGCAACGAAGAGGATTTGAAAGCAAGGCAGAATTGCAGGAAAGAGATTTCAGGAGGTAGATTCGAATCGCCTTGAAAGCACATGAAAAGCCGCAAAACGTGGACAATGATGCCCTTGACCAAAAAGGGCGTATGTGTTTTTTCCTTAATATATTCAGGAAAAAACGCATACGCCCTTTTTGGCCAACCAAGCAACCTGGAAATGCAAATCAGCGCTACAAAGAAGTCTCGCTCCCCATGGGGCAAAAGGGCCATGCGGAAAAAATGTCAAAATCAGAAATGCAGGACTGGCCATGGAGAAATGGGAGCCTTGCTACGCTGATGGGTGGGATGTAAATTGCAAACAGCCACTCTGGAGAAGTGTACGGTGTGTCCTGAAACATCAAAAAAACACAGCTTGGAGAGCATAGGGCACTTCCACTCATGGGCGTATAAATTGGGAAAACTAAAAATCAGCAAGTCACAGGCACCCCAAACTTTAGGGTTGCTCTGTTGACAAGAACCCCCACTTCATTACACCTTAAATATCCTAGGAAAGAGAAAAATGGATAAAGAAGTTGTGCTCCTCATGTACAATGGAATATAACTCAGCCATGAAATCCACGTCATAAGGCTAGTAGCAGCACGATGAGTGGATTTAGGTACGACGATTCTAAGTGAAATAAGTCACACAGAAAAAGACACTTATCATAAGATATCACTTATAGAGGGAATGTAAAAACCGCTACACTTGAACTCAATTACAAAACAGAACAGAGTCACACGTTTAGAAAACACACTATGGCTGCTGAACGGGAAAGGTGAGGTGGGGTGATGCATGAAACAAGGGTTTCAAATTAGCTCAGATACCGTTCCATAAACCCAATATGTAATAGACAAGACCTACTCCTTGCTCAGTGAACTGGACTCAACACCCCCTATTCACCGCACAAGAATATATCTGACTAGTAAGAATCTTCAATCCTATGTATTGATATCTCTCTGTAAGTGAGTCAAGGGGGTGTAAAGCGGCATAAACACAGCCGTAAAAAGCAGCTACACCCCATTATAAAAATAAATTACTTTTCAAAACCCTTGAAACAAAGACAGTGAAAGAGAGAGAAATTCTTACCAAATTCGTTCACGGGCTGTGATGCAACCTGGATTGACTATATCTAGACCCACAGCTGATTGAGACATAAGGGTGGACACTCTTGGGGCTGAGAGGTTTGGTGAGGTTGGGTGAGCCAACGCAGACCCTTTAAAGTAATACTGCATGGTACCCATCCCATGGGTCCCAAACCTCCAGGTTCAAGGGCATCTTCTGAAGTTGAAAACATGCATGAGAAACCCAGAAGATGGTACACCGTGTGATCGGGAAAGTTTTCTTAAACGCACCTTATTTCTCATCTCCTTGAGATCGAGTTCGCCATTCCAGCCGCTTTACTAGCCGTCTCCCTCCGTGGAGAATCAGCACCTTTAACCTCCTGTTCCGTACAGGTTGCAGTTTGTCCTGAGGATGAACGGGAACAGGGGGAACCAATGAGAGACTAGCTCTAGGTGTTGGGACAGGCACAGGTCACTCTATTTTCCCATCAGGAAGAAGAATTAACCACAAGCTCAGCCTGCCCCCCAGAACCAGAAGAGGGCCTGAAGCAATCTTGCACTTTTGTGGCCTCTCCCATAAAAGCGATTTGAAAAATGGAGCTCAGGGGCACTGCAATTCACAAACCAGCAGAGTTATAAAGGGTAACTCTCGTCCACAAATATATTGAAGAAGGCAACGAAGAGGATTTGAAAGCAAGGCAGAATTGCAGGAAAGAGATTTCAGGAGGTAGATTCGAATCGCCTTGAAAGCACATGAAAAGCCGCAAAACGTGGACAATGATGCCCTTGACCAAAAAGGGCGTATGTGTTTTTTCCTTAATATATTCAGGAAAAAACGCATACGCCCTTTTTGGCCAACCAAGCAACCTGGAAATGCAAATCAGCGCTATAAAGAAGTCTCGCTCCCCATGGGGCAAAAGGGCCATGCGGAAAAAATGTCAAAATCAGAAATGCAGGACTGGCCATGGAGAAATGGGAGCCTTGCTACGCTGATGGGTGGGATGTAAATTGCAAACAGCCACTCTGGAGAAGTGTACGGTGTGTCCTGAAACATCAAAAAAACACAGCTTGGAGAGCATAGGGCACTTCCACTCATGGGCGTATAAATTGGGAAAACTAAAAATCAGCAAGTCACAGGCACCCCAAACTTTAGGGTTGCTCTGTTGACAAGAACCCCCACTTCATTACACCTTAAATATCCTAGGAAAGAGAAAAATGGATAAAGAAGTTGTGATCCTCATGTACAATGGAATATAACTCAGCCATGAAATCCACGTCATAAGGCTAGTAGCAGCACGATGAGTGGATTTAGGTACGACGATTCTAAGTGAAATAAGTCACACAGAAAAAGACACTTATCATAAGATATCACTTATAGAGGGAATGTAAAAACCGCTACACTTGAACTCAATTACAAAACAGAACAGAGTCACACGTTTAGAAAACACACTATGGCTGCTGAACGGGAAAGGTGAGGTGGGGTGATGCATGAAACAAGGGTTTCAAATTAGCTCAGATACCGTTCCATAAACCCAATATGTAATAGACAAGACCTACTGCTTGCTCAGTGAACTGGACTCAACACCCCCTATTCACCGCACAAGAATATATCTGACTAGTAAGAATCTTCAATCCTATGTATTGATATCTCTCTGTAAGTGAGTCAAGGGGGTGTAAAGCGGCATAAACACAGCCGTAAAAAGCAGCTACACCCCATTATAAAAATAAATTACTTTTCAAAACCCTTGAAACAAAGACAGTGAAAGAGAGAGAAATTCTTACCAACTTCGTTCACGGGCTGTGATGCAACCTGGATTGACTATATCTAGACCCACAGCTGATTGAGACATAAGGGTGGACACTCTTGGGGCTGAGAGGTTTGGTGAGGTTGGGTGAGCCAACGCAGACCCTTTAAAGTAATACTGCATGGTACCCATCCCATGGGTCCCAAACCTCCAGGTTCAAGGGCATCTTCTGAAGTTGAAAACATGCATGAGAAACCCAGAAGATGGTACACCGTGTGATCCGGAAAGTTTTCTTAAACGCACCTTATTTCTCATCTCCTTGAGCTCGAGTTCGCCATTCCAGCCGCTTTACTAGCCGTCTCCCTCCGTGGAGAATCAGCACCTTTAACCTCCTGTTCCGTACAGGTTGCAGTTTGTCCTGAGGATGAACGGGAACAGGGGGAACCAATGAGAGACTAGCTCTAGGTGTTGGGACAGGCACAGGTCACTCTATTTTCCCATCAGGAAGAAGAATTAACCACAAGCTCAGCCTGCCCCCCAGAACCAGAAGAGGGCCTGAAGCAATCTTGCACTTTTGTGGCCTCTCCCATAAAAGCGATTTGAAAAATGGAGCTCAGGGGCACTGCAATTCACAAACCAGCAGAGTTATAAATGGTAACTCTCGTCCACAAATATATTGAAGAAGGCAACGAAGAGGATTTGAAAGCAAGGCAGAATTGCAGGAAAGAGATTTCAGGAGGTAGATTCGAATCGCCTTGAAAGCACATGAAAAGCCGCAAAACGTGGACAATGATGCCCTTGACCAAAAAGGGCGTATGTGTTTTTTCCTTAATATATTCAGGAAAAAACGCATACGCCCTTTTTGGCCAACCAAGCAACCTGGAAATGCAAATCAGCGCTACAAAGAAGTCTCGCTCCCCATGGGGCAAAAGGGCCATGCGGAAAAAATGTCAAAATCAGAAATGCAGGACTGGCCATGGAGAAATGGGAGCCTTGCTACGCTGATGGGTGGGATGTAAATTGCAAACAGCCACTCTGGAGAAGTGTACGGTGTGTCCTGAAACATCAAAAAAACACAGCTTGGAGAGCATAGGGCACTTCCACTCATGGGCGTATAAATTGGGAAAACTAAAAATCAGCAAGTCACAGGCACCACACAGTTTAGGGTTGCTCTGTTGACAAGAACCCCCACTTCATTACACCTTAAATATCCTAGGAAAGAGAAAAATGGATAAAGAAGTTGTGCTCCTCATGTACAATGGAATATCACTCAGCCATGAAATCAACGTCATAAGGCTAGTAGCAGCACGATGAGTGGATTTAGGTAGGACGATTCTAAGTGAAATAAGTCACAAAGAAAAAGACACTTATCATAAGATATCACTTATAGAGGGAATGTAAAAACCGCTACACTTGAACTGAATTACAAAACAGAACAGAGTCACACGTTTAGAAAACAAACTATGGCTGCTGAACGGGAAAGGTGAGGTGGGGTGATGCATAAAACAAGGGTTTCAAATTAGCTCAGATACCGTTCCATAAACCCAATATGTAATAGACAAGACCAACTCCTTGCTCAGTGAACTGGACTCAACACACCCTATTCACCGCACAAGAATATATCTGACTAGTAAGAATCTTCAAACCTATGTATTGATATCTCTCTGTAAGTGAGTCAAGGGGGTGTAAAGCGGCATAAACACAGCTGTGAAAAGCAGCTAACCCCATTAGAAAAATAAATTACTTTTCAAAACCCGTGAAACAAAGACAGTGAAAGAGAGAGAAATTCTTACCAAATTCGTTCAGGGGCTGTGATGCAACCTGGATTAACCATATCTAGACACACAGCTGATTGAGACATAAGGGTGGACACTCTTGGGGCTGAGAGGCTTGGTGAGGTTGGGTAAGCCAACGCAGACCCTTTAAAGTAATACTGCATGGTACCCATCCCATGGGTCCCAAATCTCCAGGTTCAAGGGCATCTTCCTACGTCGAAAACATGCATGAGAAACCCAGAAGATGGTACATCATGTGATCGGGAAAGGTTTCTAAAACACACCTCATTTCTCATCTCCTTGAGCTCGGGTTCGCCATTCCAGCCGCTTTACTAGCCATCTTCGTCCTTGGAGAATCAGCACCGTTAACCTCCTCTACCGTAGAGTTTGCAATTTGTCCTGAGGATGAACGGGAACACGGGGAACCAATGAGAGACTAGCTCTAGGTGTTGGGACAGGCACAGGTCACTCTATTTTCCCATCAGGAAGAAGAATTAACCACAAGCTCAGCCTGCCCCCCAGAACCAGAAGAGGGCCTGAAGCAATCCTGCGCTTTTGCGGCCACCACCCAAAAAAAACGACTTGTGAAATGGAGCTCAGGGGCACTGCAATTCACAAACCTGCAGAGTTATAAATGATAACTCTCGTCCACAAATATATTGAGGGAAGGCAACGAAGAGGCTTTGAAAGCAAGGCAGAATTGCAGGAAACAGATTTCAGGAGGTAGATTCGAATCGCCTTGAAAGCACATGAAAAGCAGCAAAACGTAGACAATGATGCCCTTGCCCCAAAAGGGCGTATGCGTTTTTTCCTGAATATATTCAGGAAAAAACGCATACGCCCTTTTTGGCCAACCAAGCAACCTGGAAAGGCAAATCAGCGCTCCAAAGAACTCTCGCTCCCCATCGGGCAAAAGGGCCATGCGGAAAAATTGTCAAAACCTGAAATGCAGGACCGGCCATGGAGAAATGGGAGCCTTGCTACGCTGATGGGCGGGATGTAAATTGCCAACAGCCACTCTGGAGAAGTGTACGGTGTGTCCTGAAACATCTAAAAAACACAGATTGGAGAGCATAGGGCACTTCCACTCATGGGCGTATAAATTGGGAAAACTAAAAATCAGCAAGACACAGGCACCCCAAAGTTTAGGGCTGCTCTGTTGACAAGAACCCCCACTTCATTACACCTTAAATATCCTAGGAAAGAGAAAAATGGATAAAGAAGTTGTGGTCCTCATGTACAATGGAATATCACTCAGCCATGAAATCAACGTCATAAGGCCAGTAGCAGCACGATGAGTGGACTTAGGTACGACGATTCTCAGTGAAATAAGTCACACATCAAAAGAAACTTATCGTAAGATATCACTTATAGAGGAAATGTAAAAACCGCTACACTTGAACTGAATTACAAAACAGAACAGAGTCACACGTTTAGAAAACAAACTATGGCTGCTGAACGGGAAAGGTGAGGTGGGGTGATGCATAGAACAAGGGTTTCAAATTAGCTCAGATACCGTTCCATAAACCCAATATGTAATAGAGAAGACCTACTCCTTGCTCAGTGAACTGGACTCAACACCCCCTATTCACCGCACAAGAATATATCTGACTAGTAAGAATCTTCAATCTTATGTATTGATATCTCTCTGTAAGTGAGTCAAGGGGGTGTAAAGCGGCATAAACACAGCCGTGAAAAGCAGCTAAACCCCATTATAAAAATAAATTACTTTTAAAAACCCGTGAAACAAAGACAGTGAAAGAGAGAGAAATTCTTACAAAATTCGTTCAGGGGCTGTGATGCAACCTGGATTGACCATATCTAGACCCACAGCTGATTGAGACATAAGGGTGGTCACTCTTGGGGCTGAGAGGTTTGGTGAGGTTGGGTGAGCCAACGCAGACCCTTTAAATTAATACTGCATGGTACCCATCCCATGGGTCCCAAATCTCCAGGTTCAAGGGCATTTTCCTACATCGAAAACATGCATGAGAAACCCAGAAGATGGTACACCATATGATCGGGAAAGGTTTCTAAAACGCACCTCATTTCTCATCTCCTTGTGCTCGGGTTCACCATTCCAGCCGCTTTACTAGCCATCGCCCTCCCTGGAGAATCAGCAGCGTTAAGCTCCTCTTCCGTACAGGTTGCAATTTTTCCTGAGGATGAACGGGAACACGGGGAACCAATGAGAGACTAGCTCTAGGTGTTGGGACAGGCACAGGTCACTCTATTTTCCCATCAGGAAGAAGAATTAACCGCAAGCTCAGCCTCCCCGAAGAACCAGAAGAGGGCCTGAAGCAATCCTGCGCTTTTGCGGCCAGCTCCCAAAAAAGGGACTTGAGAAATGGAGCTCAGGGGCACTGCAATTCACAAACCTGCAGAGTTATAAATGATAACTCTCGTCCACAAATATATTGAGAGAAGGCAACGAAGAGGCTTTGAAAGCAAGGCAGAATTGCAGGAAACAGATTTCAGGAGGTAGATTCGAATCGCCTTGAAAGCACATGAAAAGCGGCAAAACGTGGACAATGATGCCCTTGGCCAAAAAGGGCGTATGCGTTTTTTCCTGAATATATTCAGGAAAAAACGCATACGCCCTTTTTGGCCAACCAAGCAACCTGGAAAGGCAAATCAGCGCTACAAAGAAGTCTCGCTCCCCATCGGGCAAAAGGGCCATGCGGAAAAATTGTCAAAACCTGAAATGCAGGACCGGCCATGGAGAAATGGGAGCCTTGCTACGCTGATGGGCGGGATGTAAATTGCCAACAGCCACTCTGGAGAAGTGTACGGTGTGTCCTGAAACATCTAAAAAACACAGATTGGAGAGCATAGGGCACTTCCACTCATGGGCGTATAAATTGGGAAAACTAAAAATCAGCAAGACACAGGCACCCCAAAGTTTAGGGCTGCTCTGTTGACAAGAACCCCCACTTCATTACACCTTAAATATCCTAGGAAAGAGAAAAATGGATAAAGAAGTTGTGTTCCTCATGTACAATGGAATATCACTCAGCCATGAAATCAACGTCATAAGGCCAGTAGCAGCACGATGAGTGGACTTAGGTACGACGATTCTCAGTGAAATAAGTCACACATCAAAAGAAACTTATCGTAAGATATCACTTATAGAGGAAATGTAAAAACCGCTACACTTGAACTGAATTACAAAACAGAACAGAGTCACACGTTTAGAAAACAAACTATGGCTGCTGAACGGGAAAGGTGAGGTGGGGTGATGCATAGAACAAGGGTTTCAAATTAGCTCAGATACCGTTCCATAAACCCAATATGTAATAGAGAAGACCTACTCCTTGCTCAGTGAACTGGACTCAACACCCCCTATTCACCGCACAAGAATATATCTGACTAGTAAGAATCTTCAATCTTATGTATTGATATCTCTCTGTAAGTGAGTCAAGGGGGTGTAAAGCGGCATAAACACAGCCGTGAAAAGCAGCTAAACCCCATTATAAAAATAAATTACTTTTAAAAACCCGTGAAACAAAGACAGTGAAAGAGAGAGAAATTCTTACAAAATTCGTTCAGGGGCTGTGATGCAACCTGGATTGACCATATCTAGACCCACAGCTGATTGAGACATAAGGGTGGTCACTCTTGGGGCTGAGAGGTTTGGTGAGGTTGGGTGAGCCAACGCAGACCCTTTAAATTAATACTGCATGGTACCCATCCCATGGGTCCCAAATCTCCAGGTTCAAGGGCATCTTCCTACATCGAAAACATGCATGAGAAACCCAGAAGATGGTACACCATATGATCGGGAAAGGTTTCTAAAACGCACCTCATTTCTCATCTCCTTGTGCTCGGGTTCACCATTCCAGCCGCTTTACTAGCCATCGCCCTCCCTGGAGAATCAGCAGCGTTAAGCTCCTCTTCCGTACAGGTTGCAATTTGTCCTGAGGATGAACGGGAACACGGGGAACCAATGAGAGACTAGCTCTAGGTGTTGGGACAGGCACAGGTCACTCTATTTTCCCATCAGGAAGAAGAATTAACCGCAAGCTCAGCCTCCCCCAAGAACCAGAAGAGGGCCTGAAGCAATCCTGCGCTTTTGCGGCCAGCTCCCAAAAAAGGGACTTGAGAAATGGAGCTCAGGGGCACTGCAATTCCCAAACCTGCAGAGTTATAAATGATAACTCTCGTCCACAAATATATTGAGAGAAGGCAACGAAGAGGCTTTGAAAGCAAGGCAGAATTGCAGGAAACAGATTTCAGGAGGTAGATTCGAATCGCCTTGAAAGCACATGAAAAGCGGCAAAACGTGGACAATGATGCCCTTGGCCAAAAAGGGCGTATGCGTTTTTTCCTGAATATATTCAGGAAAAAACGCATACGCCCTTTTTGGCCAACCAAGCCACCTGGAAAGGCAAATCAGCGCTCCAAAGAAGT
Organism: Balaenoptera acutorostrata; assembly: GCF_949987535.1. Lineage (NCBI taxonomy): Eukaryota > Metazoa > Chordata > Mammalia > Artiodactyla > Balaenopteridae > Balaenoptera > Balaenoptera acutorostrata. The sequence goes on from NC_080067.1 coordinate 272,684, forward strand.
CTCGCTTCCCAGCGGGCAAAAGGGCCATGCGGAAAAAAGTGTCCAAACCAGAAATGCAGGACCGGCCATGGAGAAATGGGAGCCTTGCTACGCTGATGGGCGGGATGTAAATTGCCAGCAGCCACTCTGGAGAAGTGTACGGTGTGTCCTGAAACATCTAAAAAACACAGCTTGGAGAGCATAGGGCACTTCCACTCATGGGCGTATAAATTGGGAAAACTAAAACTCAGCAAGACACAGGCACCCCAAAGTTTAGGGCTGCTCTGTTGACAAAAACCCCCACTTCATTACACCTTAAATATCCTAGGAAAGAGAAAAGTGGATAAAGAAGTTGTGGTCCTCATGTACAATGGAATATCACTCAGCCATGAAATCAACGTCATAAGGCTAGTAGCAGCACGATGAGTGGATTTAGGTACGACGATTCTAAGTGAAATAAGTCACACAGAAAAAGACACTTATCATAAGAAATCACTTATAGAGGGAATGTAAAAACCGCTACACTTGAACGGAATTACAAAACAGAACAGAGTCACACGTTCAGAAAACACACTATGGCTGCTGAACGGGAAAGGTGAGGTGGGGTGATGCATAAAACAAAGGTTTCAAATTAGCTCAGATACCGTTCCATAAACCCAATATGTAGTAGACAAGACCTACTCCTGGCTCAGTGAACTGGACTCAACACCCCCTATTCACCGCACAAGAATATATCTGAGTAGTAAGAATCTTCAAACCTATGTATTGATATCTCTCTGTAAGTGAGTCAAGGGGGTGGAAAGCGGCATAAACACAGCCGTGAAAAGCAGCTAAACCCCATTATAAAAATAAATTACTTTTAAAAACCCGTGAAACAAAGACAATGAAAGAGAGAGAAATTCTTACAAAATTCGTTCAGGGGCTGTGATGCAACCTGGATTGACCATATCTAGACCCACAGCTGATTGAGACATAAGGGTGGACACTCTTGGGGCTCAGAGGTTTGGTGAGGTTGCATGAGCCAACGCAGACCCTTTAAAGTAATACTGCATGGTACCCATCCCATGGGTCCCAAATCTCCAGGTTCAAGGGCATCTTCCTACGTCGAAAACATGCATGAGAAACCCAGAAGATGGTACACCGTGTGATCGGGAAAGGTTTCTAAAACGCACCTCATTTCTCATCTCCTTGAGCTCGAGTTCGCCATTCCAGCCGCTTTACTAGCCGTCTCCCTCCGTGGAGAATCAACACCTTTAACCTCCTGTTCCGTACAGGTTGCAGTTTGTCCTGAGGATGAACGGGAACAGGGGGAACCAATGAGAGACTAGCTCTAGGTGTTGGGACAGGCACAGGTCACTCTATTTTCCCATCAGGAAGAAGAATTAACCACAAGCTCAGCCTGCCCCCCAGAACCAGAAGAGGGCCTGAAGCAATCCTGCGCTTTTGCGGCCACCTCCCAAAAAAACGACTTGTGATATGGAGCTCAGGGGCACTGCAATTCACAAACCTGCAGAGTTATAAATGATAACTCTCGTCCACAAATATATTGAGGGAAGGCAACGAAGAGGATTTGAAAGCAAGGCAGAATTGCAGGAAACAGATTTCAGGAGGTAGATTCGAATCGCCTTGAAAGCACATGAAAAGTAGCAAAACGTACACAATGATGCCCTTGCCCCAAAAGGGCGTATGCCTTTTTTCCTGAATATATTCCGGAAAAAACGCATACGCCCTTTTTGGCCAACCAAGCAACCTGGAAAGGCAAATCAGCGCTACAAAGAAGTCTCGCTCCCCATCGGGCAAAAGGGCCATGCGGAAAAATTGTCAAAACCTGAAATGCAGGACCGGCCATGGAGAAATGGGAGCCTTGCTACGCTGATGGGCGGGATGTAAATTGCCAACAGCCACTCTGGAGAAGTGTACGGTGTGTCCTGAAACATCTAAAAAACACAGATTGGAGAGCATAGGGCACTTCCACTCATGGGCGTATAAATTGGGAAAACTAAAAATCAGCAAGACACAGGCACCCCAAAGTTTAGGGCTGCTCTGTTGACAAGAACCCCCACTTCATTACACCTTAAATATCCTAGGAAAGAGAAAAATGGATAAAGAAGTTGTGTTCCTCATGTACAATGGAATATCACTCAGCCATGAAATCAACGTCATAAGGCCAGTAGCAGCACGATGAGTGGACTTAGGTACGACGATTCTCAGTGAAATAAGTCACACATCAAAAGAAACTTATCGTAAGATATCACTTATAGAGGAAATGTAAAAACCGCTACACTTGAACTGAATTACAAAACAGAACAGAGTCACACGTTTAGAAAACAAACTATGGCTGCTGAACGGGAAAGGTGAGGTGGGGTGATGCATAAAACAAGGGTTTCAAATTAGCTCAGATACCGTTCCATAAACCCAATATGTAATAGACAAGACCTACTCCTTGCTCAGTGAACTGGACTCAACAGCACCTATTCACCGCAAAAGAATATATCTGACTAGTAAGAATCTTCAATCCTATGTATTGATATCTCTCTGTAAGTGAGGCAAGGGGGTGTAAAGCGGCATAAACACAGCCGTGAAAAGCAACTAAACCCCATTAGAAAAATAAATTACTTTTCAAAACCCGTGAAACAAAGACAGTGAAAGAGAGAGAAATTCTTCCCAAATTCGTTCAGGGGCTGTGATGCAACCTGGATTGACTATATCAAGACCCACAGCTGATTGAGACATAAGGGTGGACACTCTTGGGGCTGAGAGGCTTGGTGAGGTTGGGTAAGCCAACGCAGACCCTTTAAAGTAATACTGCATGGTACCCATCCCATGGGTCCCAAATCTCCAGGTTCAAGGGCATCTTCCTACGTCGAAAACATGCATGAGAAACCCAGAAGATGGTACACCATGTGATCGGGAAAGGTTTCTAAAACACACCTCATTTCTCATCTCCTTGTGCTCGGGTTCGCCATTCCAGCCGCTTTACTAGCCATCTCCGTCCTTGGAGAATCAGCACCGTTAACCTCCTCTTCCGTACAGGTTGCAAATTGTCCTGAGGATGAACGGGAACACGGGGAACCAATGAGAGACTAGCTGTAGGTGTTGGGAGAGGCACAGGTCACTCTATTTTCCCATCAGGAAGAATAATTAACCACAAGCTCAGCCTGCCCCCCAGAACCAGAAGAGGGCCTGAAGCAATCCTGCGCTTTTGCGGCCACCTCCCAAAAAAACGACTTGTGAAATGGAGCTCAGGGGCACTGCAATTCACAAACCTGCAGAGTTATAAATGATAACTCTCGTCCACAAATATATTGAGGGAAGGCAACGAAGAGGCTTTGAAAGCAAGGCAGAATTGCAGGAAACAGATTACAGGAGGTAGATACGAATCGCCTGGAAAGCACATGAAAAGCAGCAAAACGTAGACAATGATGCCCTTGCCCCAAAAGTGCGTAGGCGTTTTTTCCTGAATATATTCAGGAAAAAACGCATACGCCCTTTTTGGCCAACCAAGCAACCTGGAAAGGCAAATCAGCGCTACAAAGAAGTCTCGCTCCCCATCGGGCAAAAGGGCCATGCGGAAAAATTGTCAAAACCTGAAATGCAGGACCGGCCATGGAGAAATGGGAGCCTTGCTACGCTGATGGGCGGGATGTAAATTGCCAACAGCCACTCTGGAGAAGTGTACGGTGTGTCCTGAAACATCTAAAAAACACAGATTGGAGAGCATAGGGCACTTCCACTCATGGGCGTATAAATTGGGAAAACTAAAACTCAGCAAGACACAGGCACCCCAAAGTTTAGGGCTGCTCTGTTGACAAGAACCCCCACTTCATTACACCTTAAATATCCTAGGAAAGAGAAAAATGGATAAAGAAGTTGTGTTCCTCATGTACAATGGAATATCACTCAGCCATGAAATCAACGTCATAAGGCCAGTAGCAGCACGATGAGTGGACTTAGGTACGACGATTCTCAGTGAAATAAGTCACACATCAAAAGAAACTTATCGTAAGATATCACTTATAGAGGAAATGTAAAAACCGCTACACTTGAACTGAATTACAAAACAGAACAGAGTCACACGTTTAGAAAACAAACTATGGCTGCTGAACGGGAAAGGTGAGGTGGGGTGATGCATAGAACAAGGGTTTCAAATTAGCTCAGATACCGTTCCATAAACCCAATATGTAATAGAGGAGACCTACTCCTTGCTCAGTGAACTGGACTCAACACCCCCTATTCACCGCACAAGAATATATCTGACTAGTAAGAATCTTCAATCTTATGTATTGATATCTCTCTGTAAGTGAGTCAAGGGGATGTAAAGCGGCATAAACACAGCCGTGAAAAGCAGCTAAACCCCATTATAAAAATAAATTACTTTTAAAAACCCGTGAAACAAAGACAGTGAAAGAGAGAGAAATTCTTACAAAATTCGTTCAGGGGCTGTGATGCAACCTGGATTGACCATATCTAGACCCACAGCTGATTGAGACATAAGGGTGGTCACTCTTGGGGCTGAGAGGTTTGGTGAGGTTGGGTGAGCCAACGCAGACCCTTTAAATTAATACTGCATGGTACCCATCCCATGGGTCCCAAATCTCCAGGTTCAAGGGCATCTTCCTACATCGAAAACATGCATGAGAAACCCAGAAGATGGTACACCATATGATCGGGAAAGGTTTCTAAAACGCACCTCATTTCTCATCTCCTTGTGCTCGGGTTCACCATTCCAGCCGCTTTACTAGCCATCGCCCTCCCTGGAGAATCAGCAGCGTTAAGCTCCTCTTCCGTACAGGTTGCAATTTGTCCTGAGGATGAACGGGAACACGGGGAACCAATGAGAGACTAGCTGTAGGTGTTGGGACAGGCACAGGTCACTCTATTTTCCCATCAGGAAGAAGAATTAACCGCAAGCTCAGCCTCCCCCAAGAACCAGAAGAGGGCCTGAAGCAATCCTGCGCTTTTGCGGCCAGCTCCCAAAAAAGGGACTTGAGAAATGGAGCTCAGGGGCACTGCAATTCACAAACCTGCAGAGTTATAAATGATAACTCTCGTCCACAAATATATTGAGAGAAGGCAACGAAGAGGCTTTGAAAGCAAGGCAGAATTGCAGGAAACAGATTTCAGGAGGTAGATTCGAATCGCCTTGAAAGCACATGAAAAGCGGCAAAACGTGGACAATGATGCCCTTGGCCAAAAAGGGCGTATGCGTTTTTTCCTGAATATATTCAGGAAAAAACGCATACGCACTTTTTGGCCAACCAAGCCACCTGGAAAGGCAAATCAGCGCTCCAAAGAAGTCTCGCTTCCCAGCGGGCAAAAGGGCCATGCGGAAAAAAGTGTCCAAACCAGAAATGCAGGACCGGCCATGGAGAAATGGGAGCCTTGCTACGCTGATGGGCGGGATGTAAATTGCCAACAGCCACTCTGGAGAAGTGTACGGTGTGTCCTGAAACATCTAAAAAACACAGCTTGGAGAGCATAGGGCACTTCCACTCATGGGCGTATAAATTGGGAAAACTAAAACTCAGCAAGACACAGGCACCCCAAAGTTTAGGGCTGCTCTGTTGACAAAAAACCCCACTTCATTACACCTTAAATATCCTAGGAAAGAGAAAAGTGGATAAAGAAGTTGTGTTCCTCATGTACAATGGAATATCACTCAGCCATGAAATCAACGTCATAAGGCTAGTAGCAGCACGATGAGTGGATTTAGGTACGACGATTCTAAGTGAAATAAGTCACACAGAAAAAGACACTTATCATAAGAAATCACTTATAGAGGGAATGTAAAAACCGCTACACTTGAACGGAATTACAAAACAGAACAGAGTCACACGTTCAGAAAACACACTATGGCTGCTGAACGGGAAAGGTGAGGTGGGGTGATGCATAAAACAAAGGTTTCAAATTAGCTCAGATACCGTTCCATAAACCCAATATGTAGTAGACAAGACCTACTCCTTGCTCAGTGAACTGGACTCAACACCCCCTATTCACCACACAAGAATATATCTGAGTAGTAAGAATCTTCAAACCTATGTATTGATATCTCTCTGTAAGTGAGTCAAGGGGGTGTAAAGCGGCATAAACACAGCCGTGAAAAGCAGCTAAACCCCATTATAAAAATAAATTACTTTTAAAAACCCGTGAAACAAAGACAGTGAAAGAGAGAGAAATTCTTACAAAATTCGTTCAGGGGCTGTGATGCAACCTGGATTGACCATATCTAGACCCACAGCTGATTGAGACATAAGGGTGGTCACTCTTGGGGCTGAGAGGTTTGGTGAGGTTGGGTGAGCCAACGCAGACCCTTTAAATTAATACTGCATGGTACCCATCCCATGGGTCCCAAATCTCCAGGTTCAAGGGCATCTTCCTACATCGAAAACATGCATGAGAAACCCAGAAGATGGTACACCATATGATCGGGAAAGGTTTCTAAAACGCACCTCATTTCTCATCTCCTTGTGCTCGGGTTCACCATTCCAGCCGCTTTACTAGCCATCGCCCTACCTGGAGAATCAGCAGCGTTAAGCTCCTCTTCCGTACAGGTTGCAATTTGTCTTGAGGATGAACGGGAACACGGGGAACCAATGAGAGACTAGCTCTAGGTGTTGGGACAGGCACAGGTCACTCTATTTTCCCATCAGGAAGAAGAATTAACCGCAAGTTCAGCCTCCCCCAAGAACCAGAAGAGGGCCTGAAGCAATCCTGCGCTTTTGCGGCCAGCTCCCAAAAAAGGGACTTGAGAAATGGAGCTCAGGGGCACTGCAATTCACAAACCTGCAGAGTTATAAATGATAACTCTCGTCCACAAATATATTGAGAGAAGGCAACGAAGAGGCTTTGAAAGCAAGGCAGAATTGCAGGAAACAGATTTCAGGAGGTAGATTCGAATCGCCTTGAAAGCACATGAAAAGCGGCAAAACGTGGACAATGATGCCCTTGGCCAAAAAGGGCGTATGCGTTTTTTCCTGAATATATTCAGGAAAAAACGCATACGCCCTTTTTGGCCAACCAAGCCACCTGGAAAGGCAAATCAGCGCTCCAAAGAAGTCTCGCTTCCCAGCGGGCAAAAGGGCCATGCGGAAAAAAGTGTCCAAACCAGAAATGCAGGACCGGCCATGGAGAAATGGGAGCCTTGCTACGCTGATGGGCGGGATGTAAATTGCCAACAGCCACTCTGGAGAAGTGTACGGTGTGTCCTGAAACATCTAAAAAACACAGCTTGGAGAGCATAGGGCACTTCCACTCATGGGCGTATAAATTGGGAAAACTAAAACTCAGCAAGACACAGGCACCCCAAAGTTTAGGGCTGCTCTGTTGACAAAAACCCCCACTTCATTACACCTTAAATATCCTAGGAAAGAGAAAAGTGGATAAAGAAGTTGTGGTCCTCATGTACAATGGAATATCACTCAGCCATGAAATCAACGTCATAAGGCTAGTAGCAGCACGATGAGTGGATTTAGGTACGACGATTCTAAGTGAAATAAGTCACACAGAAAAAGACACTTATCATAAGAAATCACTTATAGAGGGAATGTAAAAACCGCTACACTTGAACGGAATTACAAAACAGAACAGAGTCACACGTTCAGAAAACACACTATGGCTGCTGAACGGGAAAGGTGAGGTGGGGTGATGCATAAAACAAAGGTTTCAAATTAGCTCAGATACCGTTCCATAAACCCAATATGTAGTAGACAAGACCTACTCCTGGCTCAGTGAACTGGACTCAACACCCCCTATTCACCGCACAAGAATATATCTGAGTAGTAAGAATCTTCAAACCTATGTATTGATATCTCTCTGTAAGTGAGTCAAGGGGGTGTAAAGCGGCATAAACACAGCCGTGAAAAGCAGCTAAACCCCATTATAAAAATAAATTACTTTTAAAAACCCGTGAAACAAAGACAGTGAAAGAGAGAGAAATTCTTACAAAATTCGTTCAGGGGCTGTGATGCAACCTGGATTGACCATATCTAGACCCACAGCTGATTGAGACATAAGGGTGGACACTCTTGGGGCTCAGAGGTTTGGTGAGGTTGCATGAGCCAACGCAGACCCTTTAAAGTAATACTGCATGGTACCCATCCCATGGGTCCCAAATCTCCAGGTTCAAGGGCCTCTTCCTACGTCGAAAACATGCATGAGAACCCCAGAAGATGGTACACCGTGTGATCGGGAAAGGTTTCTAAAACGCACCTCATTTCTCATCTCCTTGAGCTCGAGTTCGCCATTCCAGCCGCTTTACTAGCCGTCTCCCTCCGTGGAGAATCAACACCTTTAACCTCCTGTTCCGTACAGGTTGCAGTTTGTCCTGAGGATGAACGGGAACAGGGGGAACCAATGAGAGACTAGCTCTAGGTGTTGGGACAGGCACAGGTCACTCTATTTTCCCATCAGGAAGAAGAATTAACCACAAGCTCAGCCTGCCCCCCAGAACCAGAAGAGGGCCTGAAGCAATCCTGCGCTTTTGCGGCCACATCCCAAAAAATCGACTTGTGATATGGAGCTCAGGGGCACTGCAATTCACAAACCTGCAGAGTTATAAATGATAACTCTCGTCCACAAATATATTGAGGGAAGGCAACGAAGAGGATTTGAAAGCAAGGCAGAATTGCAGGAAACAGATTTCAGGAGGTAGATTCGAATCGCCTTGAAAGCACATGAAAAGTAGCAAAACGTAGACAATGATGCCCTTGCCCCAAAAGGGCGTAGGCCTTTTTTCCTGAATATATTCCGGAAAAAACGCATACGCCCTTTTTGGCCAACCAAGCAACCTGGAAAGGCAAATCAGCGCTACAAAGAAGTCTCGCTCCCCATCGGGCAAAAGGGCCATGCGGAAAAATTGTCAAAACCTGAAATGCAGGACCGGCCATGGAGAAATGGGAGCCTTGCTACGCTGATGGGCGGGATGTAAATTGCCAACAGCCACTCTGGAGAAGTGTACGGTGTGTCCTGAAACATCTAAAAAACACAGCTTGGAGAGCATAGGGCACTTCCACTCATGGGCGTATAAATTGGGAAAACTAAAACTCAGCAAGACACAGGCACCCCAAAGTTTAGGGCTGCTCTGTTGACAAAAACCCCCACTTCATTACACCTTAAATATCCTAGGAAAGAGAAAAGTGGATAAAGAAGTTGTGGTCCTCATGTACAATGGAATATCACTCAGCCATGAAATCAACGTCATAAGGCTAGTAGCAGCACGATGAGTGGATTTAGGTACGACGATTCTAAGTGAAATAAGTCACACAGAAAAAGACACTTATCATAAGAAATCACTTATAGAGGGAATGTAAAAACCGCTACACTTGAACGGAATTACAAAACAGAACAGAGTCACACGTTCAGAAAACACACTATGGCTGCTGAACGGGAAAGGTGAGGTGGGGTGATGCATAAAACAAAGGTTTCAAATTAGCTCAGATACCGTTCCATAAACCCAATATGTAGTAGACAAGACCTACTCCTGGCTCAGTGAACTGGACTCAACACCCCCTATTCACCGCACAAGAATATATCTGAGTAGTAAGAATCTTCAAACCTATGTATTGATATCTCTCTGTAAGTGAGTCAAGGGGGTGTAAAGCGGCATAAACACAGCCGTGAAAAGCAGCTAAACCCCATTATAAAAATAAATTACTTTTAAAAACCCGTGAAACAAAGACAATGAAAGAGAGAGAAATTCTTACAAAATTCGTTCAGGGGCTGTGATGCAACCTGGATTGACCATATCTAGACCCACAGCTGATTGAGACATAAGGGTGGACACTCTTGGGGCTCAGAGGTTTGGTGAGGTTGGGTAAGCCAACGCAGACCCTTTAAAGTAATACTGCATGGTACCCATCCCATGGGTCCTAAATCTCCAGGTTCAAGGGCATCTTCCTACGTCGAAAACATGCATGAGAACCCCAGAAGATGGTACACCGTGTGATCGGGAAAGGTTTCTAAAACGCACCTCATTTCTCATCTCCTTGAGCTCGAGTTCGCCATTCCAGCCGCTTTACTAGCCGTCTCCCTCCGTGGAGAATCAACACCTTTAACCTCCTGTTCCGTACAGGTTGCAGTTTGTCCTGAGGATGAACGGGAACAGGGTGAACCAATGAGAGACTAGCTCTAGGTGTTGGGACAGGCACAGGTCACTCTATTTTCCCATCAGGAAGAAGAATTAACCACAAGCTCAGCCTGCCCCCCAGAACCAGAAGAGGGCCTGAAGCAATCCTGCGCTTTTGCGGCCACCTCCCAAAAAAACGACTTGTGATATGGAGCTCAGGGGCACTGCAATTCACAAACCTGCAGAGTTATAAATGATAACTCTCGTCCACAAATATATTGAGGGAAGGCAACGAAGAGGATTTGAAAGCAAGGCAGAATTGCAGGAAACAGATTTCAGGAGGTAGATTCGAATCGCCTTGAAAGCACATGAAAAGTAGCAAAACGTAGACAATGATGCCCTTGCCCCAAAAGGGCGTATGCCTTTTTTCCTGAATATATTCCGGAAAAAACGCATACGCCCTTTTTGGCCAACCAAGCAACCTGGAAAGGCAAATCAGCGCTACAAAGAAGTCTCGCTCCCCATCGGGCAAAAGGGCCATGCGGAAAAATTGTCAAAACCTGAAATGCAGGACCGGCCATGGAGAAATGGGAGCCTTGCTACGCTGATGGGCGGGATGTAAATTGCCAACAGCCACTCTGGAGAAGTGTACGGTGTGTCCTGAAACATCTAAAAAACACAGATTGGAGAGCATAGGGCACTTCCACTCATGGGCGTATAAATTGGGAAAACTAAAAATCAGCAAGACACAGGCACCCCAAAGTTTAGGGCTGCTCTGTTGACAAGAACCCCCACTTCATTACACCTTAAATATCCTAGGAAAGAGAAAAATGGATAAAGAAGTTGTGTTCCTCATGTACAATGGAATATCACTCAGCCATGAAATCAACGTCATAAGGCCAGTAGCAGCACGATGAGTGGACTTAGGTACGACGATTCTCAGTGAAATAAGTCACACATCAAAAGAAACTTATCGTAAGATATCACTTATAGAGGAAATGTAAAAACCGCTACACTTGAACTGAATTACAAAACAGAACAGAGTCACACGTTTAGAAAACAAACTATGGCTGCTGAACGGGAAAGGTGAGGTGGGGTGATGCATAAAACAAGGGTTTCAAATTAGCTCAGATACCGTTCCATAAACCCAATATGTAATAGACAAGACCTACTCCTTGCTCAGTGAACTGGACTCAACAGCACCTATTCACCGCAAAAGAATATATCTGACTAGTAAGAATCTTCAATCCTATGTATTGATATCTCTCTGTAAGTGAGGCAAGGGGGTGTAAAGCGGCATAAACACAGCCGTGAAAAGCAACTAAACCCCATTAGAAAAATAAATTACTTTTCAAAACCCGTGAAACAAAGACAGTGAAAGAGAGAGAAATTCTTCCCAAATTCGTTCAGGGGCTGTGATGCAACCTGGATTGACTATATCAAGACCCACAGCTGATTGAGACATAAGGGTGGACACTCTTGGGGCTGAGAGGCTTGGTGAGGTTGGGTAAGCCAACGCAGACCCTTTAAAGTAATACTGCATGGTACCCATCCCATGGGTCCCAAATCTCCAGGTTCAAGGGCATCTTCCTACGTCGAAAACATGCATGAGAAACCCAGAAGATGGTACACCATGTGATCGGGAAAGGTTTCTAAAACACACCTCATTTCTCATCTCCTTGTGCTCGGGTTCGCCATTCCAGCCGCTTTACTAGCCATCTCCGTCCTTGGAGAATCAGCACCGTTAACCTCCTCTTCCGTACAGGTTGCAAATTGTCCTGAGGATGAACGGGAACACGGGGAACCAATGAGAGACTAGCTGTAGGTGTTGGGAGAGGCACAGGTCACTCTATTTTCCCATCAGGAAGAATAATTAACCACAAGCTCAGCCTGCCCCCCAGAACCAGAAGAGGGCCTGAAGCAATCCTGCGCTTTTGCGGCCACCTCCCAAAAAAACGACTTGTGAAATGGAGCTCAGGGGCACTGCAATTCACAAACCTGCAGAGTTATAAATGATAACTCTCGTCCACAAATATATTGAGGGAAGGCAACGAAGAGGCTTTGAAAGCAAGGCAGAATTGCAGGAAACAGATTTCAGGAGGTAGATACGAATCGCCTGGAAAGCACATGAAAAGCAGCAAAACGTAGACAATGATGCCCTTGCCCCAAAAGTGCGTAGGCGTTTTTTCCTGAATATATTCAGGAAAAAACGCATAAGCCCTTTTTGGCCAACCAAGCAACCTGGAAAGGCAAATCAGCGCTACAAAGAAGTCTCGCTCCCCATCGGGCAAAAGGGCCATGCGGAAAAATTGTCAAAACCTGAAATGCAGGACCGGCCATGGAGAAATGGGAGCCTTGCTACGCTGATGGGCGGGATGTAAATTGCCAACAGCCACTCTGGAGAAGTGTACGGTGTGTCCTGAAACATCTAAAAAACACAGATTGGAGAGCATAGGGCACTTCCACTCATGGGCGTATAAATTGGGAAAACTAAAAATCAGCAAGACACAGGCACCCCAAAGTTTAGGGCTGCTCTGTTGACAAGAACCCCCACTTCATTACACCTTAAATATCCTAGGAAAGAGAAAAATGGATAAAGAAGTTGTGTTCCTCATGTACAATGGAATATCACTCAGCCATGAAATCAACGTCATAAGGCCAGTAGCAGCACGATGAGTGGACTTAGGTACGACGATTCTCAGTGAAATAAGTCACACATCAAAAGAAACTTATCGTAAGATATCACTTATAGAGGAAATGTAAAAACCGCTACACTTGAACTGAATTACAAAACAGAACAGAGTCACACGTTTAGAAAACAAACTATGGCTGCTGAACGGGAAAGGTGAGGTGGGGTGATGCATAGAACAAGGGTTTCAAATTAGCTCAGATACCGTTCCATAAACCCAATATGTAATAGAGGAGACCTACTCCTTGCTCAGTGAACTGGACTCAACACCCCCTATTCACCGCACAAGAATATATCTGACTAGTAAGAATCTTCAATCTTATGTATTGATATCTCTCTGTAAGTGAGTCAAGGGGGTGTAAAGCGGCATAAACACAGCCGTGAAAAGCAGCTAAACCCCATTATAAAAATAAATTACTTTTAAAAACCCGTGAAACAAAGACAGTGAAAGAGAGAGAAATTCTTACAAAATTCGTTCAGGGGCTGTGATGCAACCTGGATTGACCATATCTAGACCCACAGCTGATTGAGACATAAGGGTGGTCACTCTTGGGGCTGAGAGGTTTGGTGAGGTTGGGTGAGCCAACGCAGACCCTTTAAATTAATACTGCATGGTACCCATCCCATGGGTCCCAAATCTCCAGGTTCAAGGGCATCTTCCTACATCGAAAACATGCATGAGAAACCCAGAAGATGGTACACCATATGATCGGGAAAGGTTTCTAAAACGCACCTCATTTCTCATCTCCTTGTGCTCGGGTTCACCATTCCAGCCGCTTTACTAGCCATCGCCCTCCCTGGAGAATCAGCAGCGTTAAGCTCCTCTTCCGTACAGGTTGCAATTTGTCCTGAGGATGAACGGGAACACGGGGAACCAATGAGAGACTAGCTGTAGGTGTTGGGACAGGCACAGGTCACTCTATTTTCCCATCAGGAAGAAGAATTAACCGCAAGCTCAGCCTCCCCCAAGAACCAGAAGAGGGCCTGAAGCAATCCTGCGCTTTTGCGGCCAGCTCCCAAAAAAGGGACTTGAGAAATGGAGCTCAGGGGCACTGCAATTCACAAACCTGCAGAGTTATAAATGATAACTCTCGTCCACAAATATATTGAGAGAAGGCAACGAAGAGGCTTTGAAAGCAAGGCAGAATTGCAGGAAACAGATTTCAGGAGGTAGATTCGAATCGCCTTGAAAGCACATGAAAAGCGGCAAAACGTGGACAATGATGCCCTTGGCCAAAAAGGGCGTATGCGTTTTTTCCTGAATATATTCAGGAAAAAACGCATACGCACTTTTTGGCCAACCAAGCCACCTGGAAAGGCAAATCAGCGCTCCAAAGAAGTCTCGCTTCCCAGCGGGCAAAAGGGCCATGCGGAAAAAAGTGTCCAAACCAGAAATGCAGGACCGGCCATGGAGAAATGGGAGCCTTGCTACGCTGATGGGCGGGATGTAAATTGCCAACAGCCACTCTGGAGAAGTGTACGGTGTGTCCTGAAACATCTAAAAAACACAGCTTGGAGAGCATAGGGCACTTCCACTCATGGGCGTATAAATTGGGAAAATTAAAACTCAGCAAGACACAGGCACCCCAAAGTTTAGAGCTGCTCTGTTGACAAAAACCCCCACTTCATTACACCTTAAATATCCTAGGAAAGAAAAAGTGGATAAAGAAGTTGTGGTCCTCATGTACAATGGAATATCACTCAGCCATGAAATCAACGTCATAAGGCTAGTAGCAGCACGATGAGTGGATTTAGGTACGACGATTCTAAGTGAAATAAGTCACACAGAAAAAGACACTTATCATAAGAAATCACTTATAGAGGGAATGTAAAAACCGCTACTCTTGAACGGAATTACAAAACAGAACAGAGTCACACGTTCAGAAAACACACTATGGCTGCTGAACGGGAAAGGTGAGGTGGGGTGATGCATAAAACAAAGGTTTCAAATTAGCTCAGATACCGTTCCATAAACCCAATATGTAGTAGACAAGACCTACTCCTGGCTCAGTGAACTGGACTCAACACCCCCTATTCACCACACAAGAATATATCTGAGTAGTAAGAATCTTCAAACCTATGTATTGATATCTCTCTGTAAGTGAGTCAAGGGGGTGTAAAGCGGCATAAACACAGCCGTGAAAAGCAGCTAAACCCCATTATAAAAATAAATTACTTTTAAAAACCCGTGAAACAAAGACAGTGAAAGAGAGAGAAATTCTTACAAAATTCGTTCAGGGGCTGTGATGCAACCTGGATTGACCATATCTAGACCCACAGCTGATTGAGACATAAGGGTGGACACTCTTGGGGCTCAGAGGTTTGGTGAGGTTGCATGAGCCAACGCAGACCCTTTAAAGTAATACTGCATGGTACCCATCCCATGGGTCCCAAATCTCCAGGTTCAAGGGCATCTTCCTACGTCGAAAACATGCATGAGAACCCCAGAAGATGGTACACCGTGTGATCGGGAAAGGTTTCTAAAACGCACCTCATTTCTCATCTCCTTGAGCTCGAGTTCGCCATTCCAGCCGCTTTACTAGCCGTCTCCCTCCGTGGAGAATCAACACCTTTAACCTCCTGTTCCGTACAGGTTGCAGTTTGTCCTGAGGATGAACGGGAACAGGGGGAACCAATGAGAGACTAGCTCTAGGTGTTGGGACAGGCACAGGTCACTCTATTTTCCCATCAGGAAGAAGAATTAACCACAAGCTCAGCCTGCCCCCCAGAACCAGAAGAGGGCCTGAAGCAATCCTGCGCTTTTGCGGCCACCTCCCAAAAAAACGACTTGTGATATGGAGCTCAGGGGCACTGCAATTCACAAACCTGCAGAGTTATAAATGATAACTCTCGTCCACAAATATATTGAGGGAAGGCAACGAAGAGGATTTGAAAGCAAGGCAGAATTGCAGGAAACAGATTTCAGGAGGTAGATTCGAATCGCCTTGAAAGCACATGAAAAGTAGCAAAACGTAGACAATGATGCCCTTGCCCCAAAAGGGCGTATGCGTTTTTTCCTGAATATATTCCGGAAAAAACGCATACGCCCTTTTTGGCCAACCAAGCAACCTGGAAAGGCAAATCAGCGCTACAAAGAAGTCTCGCTCCCCATCGGGCAAAAGGGCCATGCGGAAAAATTGTCAAAACCTGAAATGCAGGACCGGCCATGGAGAAATGGGAGCCTTGCTACGCTGATGGGCGGGATGTAAATTGCCAACAGCCACTCTGGAGAAGTGTACGGTGTGTCCTGAAACATCTAAAAAACACAGATTGGAGAGCATAGGGCACTTCCACTCATGGGCGTATAAATTGGGAAAACTAAAAATCAGCAAGACACAGGCACCCCAAAGTTTAGGGCTGCTCTGTTGACAAGAACCCCCACTTCATTACACCTTAAATATCCTAGGAAAGAGAAAAATGGATAAAGAAGTTGTGTTCCTCATGTACAATGGAATATCACTCAGCCATGAAATCAACGTCATAAGGCCAGTAGCAGCACGATGAGTGGACTTAGGTACGACGATTCTCAGTGAAATAAGTCACACATCAAAAGAAACTTATCGTAAGATATCACTTATAGAGGAAATGTAAAAACCGCTACACTTGAACTGAATTACAAAACAGAACAGAGTCACACGTTTAGAAAACAAACTATGGCTGCTGAACGGGAAAGGTGAGGTGGGGTGATGCATAAAACAAGGGTTTCAAATTAGCTCAGATACCGTTCCATAAACCCAATATGTAATAGACAAGACCTACTCCTTGCTCAGTGAACTGGACTCAACAGCACCTATTCACCGCAAAAGAATATATCTGACTAGTAAGAATCTTCAATCCTATGTATTGATATCTCTCTGTAAGTGAGGCAAGGGGGTGTAAAGCAGCATAAACACAGCCGTGAAAAGCAACTAAACCCCATTAGAAAAATAAATTACTTTTCAAAACCCGTGAAACAAAGACAGTGAAAGAGAGAGAAATTCTTACCAAATTCGTTCAGGGGCTGTGATGCAACCTGGATTGACTATATCAAGACCCACAGCTGATTGAGACATAAGGGTGGACACTCTTGGGGCTGAGAGGCTTGGTGAGGTTGGGTAAGCCAACGCAGACCCTTTAAAGTAATACTGCATGGTACCCATCCCATGGGTCCCAAATCTCCAGGTTCAAGGGCATCTTCCTACGTCGAAAACATGCATGAGAAACCCAGAAGATGGTACACCATGTGATCGGGAAAGGTTTCTAAAACACACCTCATTTCTCATCTCCTTGTGCTCGGGTTCGCCATTCCAGCCGCTTTACTAGCCATCTCCGTCCTTGGAGAATCAGCACCGTTAACCTCCTCTTCCGTACAGGTTGCAAATTGTCCTGAGGATGAACGGGAACACGGGGAACCAATGAGAGACTAGCTGTAGGTGTTGGGAGAGGCACAGGTCACTCTATTTTCCCATCAGGAAGAAGAATTAACCACAAGCTCAGCCTGCCCCCCAGAACCAGAAGAGGGCCTGAAGCAATCCTGCGCTTTTGCGGCCACCTCCCAAAAAAACGACTTGTGAAATGGAGCTCAGGGGCACTGCAATTCACAAACCTGCAGAGTTATAAATGATAACTCTCGTCCACAAATATATTGAGGGAAGGCAACGAAGAGGCTTTGAAAGCAAGGCAGAATTGCAGGAAGCAGATTACAGGAGGTAGATACGAATCGCCTGGAAAGCACATGAAAAGCAGCAAAACGTAGACAATGATGCCCTTGCCCCAAAAGTGCGTAGGCGTTTTTTCCTGAATATATTCAGGAAAAAACGCATACGCCCTTTTTGGCCAACCAAGCAACCTGGAAAGGCAAATCAGCGCTACAAAGAAGTCTCGCTCCCCATCGGGCAAAAGGGCCATGCGGAAAAATTGTCAAAACCTGAAATGCAGGACCGGCCATGGAGAAATGGGAGCCTTGCTACGCTGATGGGCGGGATGTAAATTGCCAACAGCCACTCTGGAGAAGTGTACGGTGTGTCCTGAAACATCTAAAAAACACAGATTGGAGAGCATAGGGCACTTCCACTCATGGGCGTATAAATTGGGAAAACTAAAAATCAGCAAGACACAGGCACCCCAAAGTTTAGGGCTGCTCTGTTGACAAGAAGCCCCACTTCATTACACCTTAAATATCCTAGGAAAGAGAAAAATGGATAAAGAAGTTGTGTTCCTCATGTACAATGGAATATCACTCAGCCATGAAATCAACGTCATAAGGCCAGTAGCAGCACGATGAGTGGACTTAGGTACGACGATTCTCAGTGAAATAAGTCACACATCAAAAGAAACTTATCGTAAGATATCACTTATAGAGGAAATGTAAAAACCGCTACACTTGAACTGAATTACAAAACAGAACAGAGTCACACGTTTAGAAAACAAACTATGGCTGCTGAACGGGAAAGGTGAGGTGGCGTGATGCATAAAACAAGGGTTTCAAATTAGCTCAGATACCGTTCCATAAACCCAATATGTAATAGAGAAGACCTACTCCTTGCTCAGTGAACTGGACTCAACACCCCCTATTGACCGCACAAGAATATATCTGACTAGTAAGAATCTTCAATCCTATGTATTGATATCTCTCTGTAGGTGAGTCAAGGCGGTGTAAAGCGGCATAAACACAGCCGTGAAAAGCAGCTAAACCCCATTATAAAAATAAATTACTTTTAAAAACCCGTGAAACAAAGACAGTGAAAGAGAGAGAAATTCTTACAAAATTCGTTCAGGGGCTGTGATGCAACCTGGATTGACCATATCTAGACCCACAGCTGATTGAGACATAAGGGTGGTCACTCTTGGGGCTGAGAGGTTTTGTGAGGTTGGGTGAGCCAACGCAGACCCTTTAAAGTAATACTGCATGGTACCCATCCCATGGGTCCCAAATCTCCAGGTTCAAGGGCATCTTCCTACGTCGAAAACATGCATGAGAAACCCAGAAGATGGTACACCGTGTGATCGGGAAAGGTTTCTAAAACGCACCTCATTTCTCATCTCCTTGTGCTCGGGTTCGCCATTCCAGCCGCTTTACTATCCATCTCCCTCCTTGGAGAATCAGCACCTTTAACCTCCTGTTCCTTACAGGTTGCAATTTGTCCTGAGGATGAACGGGAAGAGGGGGAACCAATGAGAGACTAGCTCTAGGTGTTGGGACAGGCAGAGGTCAATCTATTTTCCCATCAGGAAGAAGAATTAACCACAGGCTCAGCGTGACCTCTGGAACCAGAATAGGGCCTGAAGCAATCCTGCGCTTTTGCGGCCAGCTCCCAAAAAAGCGACTTGAAAAATGGAGCTCAGGGGCACTGCAATTCCCAAAGCTGCAGAGTTCTAAATGATAACTCTCGTCCACAAATATATTGAGGGAAGGCAACAAAGAGGATTAGAAAGCAAGGCAGAATTGCAGGAAACAGATTTCAGGAGGTAGATTCGAATCGCCTTGAAAGCACATGAAAAGCGGCAAAACGTGGACAAAGATGCCCTTTGCCAAAAAGGGCGTTTGCGTTTTTTCCTGAATATATTCAGGAAAAAACGCATACGCCCTTTTTGGACAACCAAGCAACCTGGAAAGGCAAATCAGCGCTACAAAGAACTCTCGCTTCCCAGCGGGCAAAAGGGCCATGCGGAAAAAAGTGTCAAAACCAGAAATGCAGGACCGGCCCTGGAGAAATGGGAGCCTTGCTACGCTGATGGGCGGGATGTAAATTGCCAACAGCCACTCTGGAGAAGTGTACGGTGTGTTCTGAAACATCTAAAAAACACAGCTTGGAGAGCATAGGGCACTTCCACGCATGGGGGTATAAATTGGGAAAACAAAAAATCAGCAAGACACAGGCACCCCAAAGTTTAGGGCTGCTCTGTTGACAAGAACCCCCACTTCATTACACCTTAAATATCCTAGGAAAGAGAAAAATGGATACAGAAGTTGTGGTCCTCATGTACAATGGAATATCACCCGCCATGAAATCAACGTCATAAGGCTAGTAGCAGCACGATGAGTGGATTTAGGTACGCCGATTCTAAGTGAAATAAGTCACACAGAAAAAGACACTTATCATAAGATATCACTTATAGAGGGAATGTAAAAACCGTTACACTTGAACTGAATTACAAAACAGAACAGAGTCACACATTTAGTAAACACACTATGGCTGCTTACCTGGAAAGGTGAGGTGGGGTGAATCATAAAACAAGGGTTTCAAATTAGGTCAGAAACCGCTCCATAAACCCAATATGTAATAGACAAGACCTACTCCTTGCTCAGTGAACTGGACTCAACACCACCTATTCACCACACAAGAATATATCTGAGTAGTAAGAATCTTCAAACCTATGTATTGATATCTCTCTGTAAGTGAGTCAAGTCGGTGTAAAGCGGCATAAACACAGCAGTGAAAAGCAGCTAAACTCCATTATAAAAATAAATTACTTTTAAAATCCCATGACACAAAGACAGTGAAAGAAAGAGAAATTCTCACACAATTCATTCAGGGGCTGTGATGCAACCTGGAATGACCATACCTAGACCCACAGCTGATTGAGACATAAGGGTGGACACTCTTGGGGCTGAGAGGTTTGGTGTGGTTGGGTGAGCCAACGCAGACCCTTTAAAGTAATACTGCGTGGTACCCATCCCATGGGTCCCAAATCTCCAGGTTCAAGGGCATCCTCCTACATCGAAATCATGCATGAGAAACCCAGAAGTTGGTACACCGTATGATTGGGAAAGGTTTCTAAAATGCATCTCATTACTCATTTCCATGTGCTCGAGTTCGCCATTCCAGCCGATTTACTAGCCATCTCCCTCCTTGGAGAATCAGCACCTTTAACCTCCTGTTCCGTACAGGTTGCAATTTGTCCTGAGAATGAACGGGAAGAAGGGGAACCAATGAGAGACTAGCTCTAGGTGTTGGGACAGGCACAGGCCACTCTATTTTCCCATTAGGAAGAAGAATTATCCACAGGCTCAGCCTGCCCTCTGGAACCAGAAGAGGGCCTGAACCAATCCTGCGCTTTTGCGGCCAGCTCCCAAAAAAGCGACTTGAAAAATGGAGCTCAGGGGCACTGCAATTCCCAAAGCTGCGGAGTTATAAATGATAACTCTCGTCCACAAATATATTGAGGGAAGGCAACGAAGAGGATTTGAAAGAAAGGCAGAATTGCAGGAAACAGATTTCAGGAGGTAGATTCGAATCGCCTTGAAAGCACATGAAAAGCGGCAAAACGTGGACAATGATGCCCTTGGCCAAAAAGGGCGTATGCGTTTTTTCCTGAATATATTCAGGAAAAAACGCATACGCCCTTTTTGGCCAACCAAGCAACCTGGAAAGGCAAATCAGCGCTACAAAGAAGTCTCGCTTCCCAGCGGGCAAAAGGGCCATGCGGAAAAAAGTGTCAAAACCAGAAATGCAGGACCGGCCATGGAGAAATGGGAGCCTTGCAACGCTGATGGGCGGGATGTAAATTGCCAACAGCCACTCTGGAGAAGTGTACGGTGTGTTCTGAAACATCTAAAAAACACAGCTTGGAGAACATGGGGCACTTCCACGCATGGGCGTATAAATTGGGAAAACAAAAAATCAGCAAGACACAGGCACCCCAAAGTTTAGGGCTGCTCTGTTAACAAGAACCCCCACTTCATTACACATTAAATATCCTAGGAAAGAGAAAAATGGATACAGAAGTTGTGGTCCTCATGTACAATGGAATATCACTCAGCCATGAAATCAACGTCATAAGGCTAGTAGCAGCACGATGGATGAGTGGATTTAGGTACGACGATTCTAAGTGAAATAAGTCACACAGAAAAAGACACTTATCATAAGATATCACTTATAGAGGGAATGTAAAAACCGCTACACTTGACCTGAATGACAAAACAGAAGAGAGTCACACGTTTAGAAAACACACTATGGCTGCTGAACGGGAAAGCTGAGGTGGGGTGATGCATAAAACAAGGGTTTCAAATTAGATCAGATACCGTTCCATAAACCCAATATGTAATAGACAAGACCTACTCCTTGCTCAGTGAACTGGACTCAACACCCCCTATTCACCGCACAAGAATATATCTGACTAGTAAGAATCTTCAAACCTATGTATTGATATCTCTCTGTAAGTGAGTCAAGGGGGTGTAAAGCGGCATAAACACAGCCGTGAAAAGCAGCTAAACCCCATTATAAAAATAAATGACTTTTCAAAACCCGCGAAACAAAGACAGTGAAAGAGAGAGAAATTCTTACACAATTCGTTCAGGGGCTGTGATGCAACCTGGATTGACCATATCTAGACCCACAGCTGATTGAGAAATAAGGGTGGACACTCTTGGGGCTGAGAGGTTTGGTGAGGTTGGGTGAGCCAACGCAGACCCTTTAAAGTAATACTGCATGGTACCCATCCCATGGGTCCCAAATCTCCAGGTTCAAGGGCATCTTCCTACGTCGAAAACATGCATGAGAAACCCAGAAGATGGTACACCGTGTGATCGGGAAAGGTTTCTAAAACGCACCTCATTTCTCATCTCCTTGTGCTCGGGTTCGCCATTCCAGCCGCTTTACTAGCCATCTCCCTCCTTGGAGAATCAGCACCTTTAACTAAACTCCTGTTCTGTACAGGTTGCAATTTGTCCTGAGGATGAACGGGAAGAGGGGGAACCAATGAGAGACTAGCTCTAGGTGTTGGGACAGGCACAGGTCACTCTATTTTCCCATCAGGAAGAAGAATTAACCACGAGCTCAGCCTGCTCCCCAGAACCAGAAGAGGGCGTGAAGCAAACCTGCACTTTTGCGGCCATCTCCCAAAAAGGCGACTTGAAAAATGGAGCTCAGGGGCACTGCAATTCCCAAACGTGCAGAGTTATAAATGATAACTCTCATCCACAAATATATTGAGGGAAGGCAACGAAGAGGATTTGAAAGCAAGGCAGAATTGCAGGAAACAGATTTCAGGAGGTAGATTCGAATCGCCTTGAAAGCACATGAAAAGCGGCAAAACGTGGACAATGATGCCCTTGGCCAAAAAGGGCGTATGCGTTTTTTCCTGAATATATTCAGGAAAAAACGCATACGCCCTTTTTGGACAACCAAGCAACCTGGAAAGGCAAATCAGCGCTACAAAGAAGTCTCGCTCCCCATCGGGCAAAAGGGCCATGCGGAAAAATTGTCAAAACCTGAAATGCAGGACCGGCCATGGAGAAATGGGAGCCTTGCTACGCTGATGGGCGGGATGTAAATTGCCAACAGCCACTCTGGAGAAGTGTACGGTGTGTCCTGAAACATCTAAAAAACACAGATTGGAGAGCATAGGGCACTTCCACTCATGGGCGTATAAATTGGGAAAACTAAAAATCAGCAAGACACAGGCACCCCAAAGTTTAGGGCTGCTCTGTTGACAAGAAGCCCCACTTCATTACACCTTAAATATCCTAGGAAAGAGAAAAATGGATAAAGAAGTTGTGTTCCTCATGTACAATGGAATATCACTCAGCCATGAAATCAACGTCATAAGGCCAGTAGCAGCACGATGAGTGGACTTAGGTACGACGATTCTCAGTGAAATAAGTCACACATCAAAAGAAACTTATCGTAAGATATCACTTATAGAGGAAATGTAAAAACCGCTACACTTGAACTGAATTACAAAACAGAACAGAGTCACACGTTTAGAAAACAAACTATGGCTGCTGAACGGGAAAGGTGAGGTGGCGTGATGCATAAAACAAGGGTTTCAAATTAGCTCAGATACCGTTCCATAAACCCAATATGTAATAGAGAAGACCTACTCCTTGCTCAGTGAACTGGACTCAACACCCCCTATTGACCGCACAAGAATATATCTGACTAGTAAGAATCTTCAATCCTATGTATTGATATCTCTCTGTAGGTGAGTCAAGGCGGTGTAAAGCGGCATAAACACAGCCGTGAAAAGCAGCTAAACCCCATTATAAAAATAAATTACTTTTAAAAACCCGTGAAACAAAGACAGTGAAAGAGAGAGAAAT
Organism: Balaenoptera acutorostrata; assembly: GCF_949987535.1. NCBI lineage: Eukaryota > Metazoa > Chordata > Mammalia > Artiodactyla > Balaenopteridae > Balaenoptera > Balaenoptera acutorostrata. The sequence goes on from NC_080067.1 coordinate 296,438, forward strand.
TCTTACAAAATTCGTTCAGGGGCTGTGATGCAACCTGGATTGACCATATCTAGACCCACAGCTGATTGAGACATAAGGGTGGTCACTCTTGGGGCTGAGAGGTTTTGTGAGGTTGGGTGAGCCAACGCAGACCCTTTAAAGTAATACTGCATGGTACCCATCCCATGGGTCCCAAATCTCCAGGTTCAAGGGCATCTTCCTACGTCGAAAACATGCATGAGAAACCCAGAAGATGGTACACCGTGTGATCGGGAAAGGTTTCTAAAACGCACCTCATTTCTCATCTCCTTGTGCTCGGGTTCGCCATTCCAGCCGCTTTACTATCCATCTCCCTCCTTGGAGAATCAGCACCTTTAACCTCCTGTTCCTTACAGGTTGCAATTTGTCCTGAGGATGAACGGGAAGAGGGGGAACCAATGAGAGACTAGCTCTAGGTGTTGGGACAGGCAGAGGTCAATCTATTTTCCCATCAGGAAGAAGAATTAACCACAGGCTCAGCGTGACCTCTGGAACCAGAATAGGGCCTGAAGCAATCCTGCGCTTTTGCGGCCAGCTCCCAAAAAAGCGACTTGAAAAATGGAGCTCAGGGGCACTGCAATTCCCAAAGCTGCAGAGTTCTAAATGATAACTCTCGTCCACAAATATATTGAGGGAAGGCAACAAAGAGGATTAGAAAGCAAGGCAGAATTGCAGGAAACAGATTTCAGGAGGTAGATTCGAATCGCCTTGAAAGCACATGAAAAGCGGCAAAACGTGGACAAAGATGCCCTTTGCCAAAAAGGGCGTTTGCGTTTTTTCCTGAATATATTCAGGAAAAAACGCATACGCCCTTTTTGGACAACCAAGCAACCTGGAAAGGCAAATCAGCGCTACAAAGAACTCTCGCTTCCCAGCGGGCAAAAGGGCCATGCGGAAAAAAGTGTCAAAACCAGAAATGCAGGACCGGCCCTGGAGAAATGGGAGCCTTGCTACGCTGATGGGCGGGATGTAAATTGCCAACAGCCACTCTGGAGAAGTGTACGGTGTGTTCTGAAACATCTAAAAAACACAGCTTGGAGAGCATAGGGCACTTCCACGCATGGGGGTATAAATTGGGAAAACAAAAAATCAGCAAGACACAGGCACCCCAAAGTTTAGGGCTGCTCTGTTGACAAGAACCCCCACTTCATTACACCTTAAATATCCTAGGAAAGAGAAAAATGGATACAGAAGTTGTGGTCCTCATGTACAATGGAATATCACCCGCCATGAAATCAACGTCATAAGGCTAGTAGCAGCACGATGAGTGGATTTAGGTACGCCGATTCTAAGTGAAATAAGTCACACAGAAAAAGACACTTATCATAAGATATCACTTATAGAGGGAATGTAAAAACCGTTACACTTGAACTGAATTACAAAACAGAACAGAGTCACACATTTAGTAAACACACTATGGCTGCTTACCTGGAAAGGTGAGGTGGGGTGAATCATAAAACAAGGGTTTCAAATTAGGTCAGAAACCGCTCCATAAACCCAATATGTAATAGACAAGACCTACTCCTTGCTCAGTGAACTGGACTCAACACCACCTATTCACCACACAAGAATATATCTGAGTAGTAAGAATCTTCAAACCTATGTATTGATATCTCTCTGTAAGTGAGTCAAGTCGGTGTAAAGCGGCATAAACACAGCAGTGAAAAGCAGCTAAACTCCATTATAAAAATAAATTACTTTTAAAATCCCATGACACAAAGACAGTGAAAGAAAGACAAATTCTCACACAATTCATTCAGGGGCTGTGATGCAACCTGGAATGACCATACCTAGACCCACAGCTGATTGAGACATAAGGGTGGACACTCTTGGGGCTGAGAGGTTTGGTGTGGTTGGGTGAGCCAACGCAGACCCTTTAAAGTAATACTGCGTGGTACCCATCCCATGGGTCCCAAATCTCCAGGTTCAAGGGCATCCTCCTACATCGAAATCATGCATGAGAAACCCAGAAGTTGGTACACCGTATGATTGGGAAAGGTTTCTAAAATGCATCTCATTACTCATTTCCATGTGCTCGAGTTCGCCATTCCAGCCGATTTACTAGCCATCTCCCTCCTTGGAGAATCAGCACCTTTAACCTCCTGTTCCGTACAGGTTGCAATTTGTCCTGAGAATGAACGGGAAGAAGGGGAACCAATGAGAGACTAGCTCTAGGTGTTGGGACAGGCACAGGCCACTCTATTTTCCCATTAGGAAGAAGAATTATCCACAGGCTCAGCCTGCCCTCTGGAACCAGAAGAGGGCCTGAACCAATCCTGCGCTTTTGCGGCCAGCTCCCAAAAAAGCGACTTGAAAAATGGAGCTCAGGGGCACTGCAATTCCCAAAGCTGCGGAGTTATAAATGATAACTCTCGTCCACAAATATATTGAGGGAAGGCAACGAAGAGGATTTGAAAGAAAGGCAGAATTGCAGGAAACAGATTTCAGGAGGTAGATTCGAATCGCCTTGAAAGCACATGAAAAGCGGCAAAACGTGGACAATGATGCCCTTGGCCAAAAAGGGCGTATGCGTTTTTTCCTGAATATATTCAGGAAAAAACGCATACGCCCTTTTTGGCCAACCAAGCAACCTGGAAAGGCAAATCAGCGCTACAAAGAAGTCTCGCTTCCCAGCGGGCAAAAGGGCCATGCGGAAAAAAGTGTCAAAACCAGAAATGCAGGACCGGCCATGGAGAAATGGGAGCCTTGCAACGCTGATGGGCGGGATGTAAATTGCCAACAGCCACTCTGGAGAAGTGTACGGTGTGTTCTGAAACATCTAAAAAACACAGCTTGGAGAACATGGGGCACTTCCACGCATGGGCGTATAAATTGGGAAAACAAAAAATCAGCAAGACACAGGCACCCCAAAGTTTAGGGCTGCTCTGTTAACAAGAACCCCCACTTCATTACACATTAAATATCCTAGGAAAGAGAAAAATGGATACAGAAGTTGTGGTCCTCATGTACAATGGAATATCACTCAGCCATGAAATCAACGTCATAAGGCTAGTAGCAGCACGATGGATGAGTGGATTTAGGTACGACGATTCTAAGTGAAATAAGTCACACAGAAAAAGACACTTATCATAAGATATCACTTATAGAGGGAATGTAAAAACCGCTACACTTGACCTGAATGACAAAACAGAAGAGAGTCACACGTTTAGAAAACACACTATGGCTGCTGAACGGGAAAGCTGAGGTGGGGTGATGCATAAAACAAGGGTTTCAAATTAGATCAGATACCGTTCCATAAACCCAATATGTAATAGACAAGACCTACTCCTTGCTCAGTGAACTGGACTCAACACCCCCTATTCACCGCACAAGAATATATCTGACTAGTAAGAATCTTCAAACCTATGTATTGATATCTCTCTGTAAGTGAGTCAAGGGGGTGTAAAGCGGCATAAACACAGCCGTGAAAAGCAGCTAAACCCCATTATAAAAATAAATGACTTTTCAAAACCCGCGAAACAAAGACAGTGAAAGAGAGAGAAATTCTTACACAATTCGTTCAGGGGCTGTGATGCAACCTGGATTGACCATATCTAGACCCACAGCTGATTGAGAAATAAGGGTGGACACTCTTGGGGCTGAGAGGTTTGGTGAGGTTGGGTGAGCCAACGCAGACCCTTTAAAGTAATACTGCATGGTACCCATCCCATGGGTCCCAAATCTCCAGGTTCAAGGGCATCTTCCTACGTCGAAAACATGCATGAGAAACCCAGAAGATGGTACACCGTGTGATCGGGAAAGGTTTCTAAAACGCACCTCATTTCTCATCTCCTTGTGCTCGGGTTCGCCATTCCAGCCGCTTTACTAGCCATCTCCCTCCTTGGAGAATCAGCACCTTTAACTAAACTCCTGTTCTGTACAGGTTGCAATTTGTCCTGAGGATGAACGGGAAGAGGGGGAACCAATGAGAGACTAGCTCTAGGTGTTGGGACAGGCACAGGTCACTCTATTTTCCCATCAGGAAGAAGAATTAACCACGAGCTCAGCCTGCTCCCCAGAACCAGAAGAGGGCGTGAAGCAAACCTGCACTTTTGCGGCCATCTCCCAAAAAGGCGACTTGAAAAATGGAGCTCAGGGGCACTGCAATTCCCAAACGTGCAGAGTTATAAATGATAACTCTCATCCACAAATATATTGAGGGAAGGCAACGAAGAGGATTTGAAAGCAAGGCAGAATTGCAGGAAACAGATTTCAGGAGGTAGATTCGAATCGCCTTGAAAGCACATGAAAAGCGGCAAAACGTGGACAATGATGCCCTTGGCCAAAAAGGGCGTATGCGTTTTTTCCTGAATATATTCAGGAAAAAACGCATACGCCCTTTTTGGACAACCAAGCAACCTGGAAAGGCAAATCAGCGCTACAAAGAAGTCTCGCTTCCCAGCGGGCAAAAGGGCCATGCGGAAAAAAGTGTCAAAACCAGAAATGCAGGACCGGCCATGGAGAAATGGGAGCCTTGCTACGCTGATGGGCGGGATGTAAATTGCCAACAGCCACTCTGGAGAAGTGTACGGTGTTTCCTGAAACATCTAAAAAACACAGCTTGGAGAGCATAGGGCACTTCCACGCATGGGCGTATAAATTGGGAAAACTAAAAATCAGCAAGACACAGGCACCCCAAAGTTTAGGGCTGCTCTGTTGACAAGAACCCCCACTTCATTACACCTTAAATATCCTAGGAAAGAGAAAAATGGATACAGAAGTTGTGGTCCTCATGTACAATGGAATATGACTCAGACATGAAATCAACGTCATAAGGCTAGTAGCAGCACAATGAGTGGATTTAGGTGCGACGATTCTAAGTGAAATAAGTCACACAGAAAAAGACACTTATCATAAGATATCACTTATAGAGGCAATGTAAAAACCTCTACACTTGACCTGAATGACAAAACAGAAGAGAGTCACACGTTTAGAAAACACACTATGGCTGCTGAACGGGAAAGGTGAGGTGGGGTGATGCATAAAACAAGGGTTTCAAATTAGCTCAGATACCGTTCCATAAACCCAATATGTAATAGAGAAGACCTACTCCTTGCTCAGTGAACTGGACTCAACACCCCCTATTCACCGCACAAGAATATATCTGACTAGTAAGAATCTTCAAACCTATGTATTGATATGTCTCTGAAAGTGAGTCAAGGGGGTGTAAAGCGGCATAAACACAGCCGTGAAAAGCAGCTAAACCCCATTATAAAAATAAATGACTTTTCAAAACCCGTCAAACAAAGACAGTGAAAGAGAGAGAAATTCTTACACAATTCGTTCAAGGGTTGTGATGCAACCTCCATTGACCATATCTAGACCCACAGCTGATTGAGACATAAGGGTGGACACTCTTGGGGCTGACAGGTTTGGTGAGGTTGCATGAGCCAACGCAGACCCTTTAAAGTAATACTGCATGGTACCCATCCCATGGGTCCCAAATCTCCAGGTTCAAGGGCATCTTCCTACGTCGAAAACATGCATGAGAAACCCAGAAGATGGTACACCGTGTGATCGGGAAAGGTTTCTAAAACGCACCTCATTTCTCATCTCCTTGTGCTCGGGTTCGCCATTCCAGCCGCTTTACTAGCCATCTCCCTCCTCGGAGAATCAGCACCTTTAAGCTCCAGTTCCGTACAGGTTGCAATTTGTCCTGAGGATGAACGGGAAGAGGGGGAACCAATGAGAGACTAGCTCCAGGTGTTGGGACAGGCACAGGTCACTCTATTCTCCCATCAGGAAGAAGAATTAACCACAGGCTTAACCTGCCCTCTGGAACCAGAATAGGGCCTGAAGCAATCCTGCGCTTTTGCGGCCAGCTCCCAAAAAAGCAACTTGAAAAATGGAGCTCAGGGGCACTGCAATTCCCAAACCTGCAGAGTTATAAATGATAACTCTCGTCCACAAATATATTGAGGGAAGGCAACGAAGAGGCTTTGAAAGCAAGGCAGAATTGCAGGAAACAGATTTCAGGAGGTAGATTCGAATCGCCTTGAAAGCACATGAAAAGCGGCAAAACGTGGACAATGATGCCCTTGGCCAAAAAGGGCGTATGCGTTTTTTCCTGAATATATTCAGGAAAAAACGCATACGCCCTTTTGGGCCAACCAAGCAACCTGGAAAGGCAAATCAGCGCTACAAAGAAGTCTCGCTTCCCAGAGGGCAAAAGGGCCATGCGGAAAAAAGGGTCCAAACCAGAAATGCAGGACCGGCCATGGAGAAATGGGAGCCTTGCTACGCTGATGGGCGGGATGTAAATTGCCAACAGCCACTCTGGAGAAGTGTACGGTGTGTCCAGAAACATCTAAAAAACACAGCTTAGAGAGCATAGGGAACTTCCACGCATGGGCGTATAAATTGGGAAAACTAAAAATCAGCAAGACACAGGCACCCCAAAGTTTAGGGCTGCTCTGTTGACAAGAACCCCCACTTCATTACACATTAAATGTCCTAGGAAAGAGAAAAATGGATACAGAAGTTGTGGTCCTCATGTACAATGGAATATCACTCAGCCATGAAATCAACGTCATAAGGCTAGTAGCAGCACGATGAGTGGATTTCGGTACGACGATTCTAAGTGAAATAAGTCACACAGAAAAAGACACTTATCATAAGATATCACTTATAGAGGGAATGAAAAAAACCGCTACACTTGACCTGAATGACAAAACAGAAGAGAGTCACACGTTTAGAAAACACACTATGGCTGCTGAACGGGAAAGGTGAGGTGGGGTGATGCATAAAACAAAGGTTTCAAATTAGCTCAGATACCGTTCCATAAACCCAATATGTAGTAGACAAGACCTACTCCTTGCTCAGTGAACTGGACTCAACACCCCCTATTCACTGCACAAGAATATATCTGACTAGTAAGAATCTTCGAACCTATGTATTGATATCTCTCTGTAAGTGAGTCAAAGGGGTGTAAAGTGGCCTAAAGACAGCTGTGAAAAGCAGCTAAACCCCATTATAAAAATAAATTACTTTTCAAAACCCGTGAAACAAGAGAGTGAAAGAGAGAGAAATTCTTACAAAGTTCGTTCAGGGGCTGTGATGCAACCTGGATTGACCATATCTAGACCCACAGCTGATTGAGACATAAGGGTGGACACTCTTGGGGCTGAGAGGTTTGGTGAGGTTGGGTGAGCCAACGCAGACCCTTTAAAGTAATACTGCATGGTACGCATCCCATGGGTCCCAAATCTCCAGGTTCAAGGGCATCTTCCTACGTCGAAAACATGCATGAGAAACCCAGAAGATGGTACACCGTGTGATCGGGAAAGGTTTCTAAAACGCACCTCATTTCTCATCTCCTTGTGCTCGGGTTCGCCATTCCAGCTGCTTTACTAGCCATCTCCCTCCTTGGTGAATCAGCACCTTTAAGCTCCTGTTCCGTACAGGTTGCAATTTGTCCTGAGGATGAACGGGAAGAGGGGGAACCAATGAGAGACTAGCTCTAGGGGTTGGGACAGGCACAGGTCCCTCTATTTTCCCATCAGGAAGAAGAATTAACCACAGGCTTAGCCTGCCCTCTTGAACCAGAATAGGGCCTGAAGCAATCCTGCGCTTTTGCGGCCAGCTCCCAAAAAAGCGACTTGAAAAATGGAGCTCAGGGGCACTGCAATTCCCAAACCTGCAGAGTTATAAATGACAACTCTCGTCCACAAATATATTGAGGGAAGGCAACGAAGAGGATTTGAAAGCAAGGCAGAATTGCAGGAAACAGATTTCAGGAGGTAGATTCGAATCGCCTTGAAAGCACATGAAAAGCGGCAAAACGTGGACAATGATGCCCTTGGCCAAAAAGGGCGTATGCGTTTTTTCCTGAATATATTCAGGAAAAAACGCATACGCCCTTTTTGGCCAACCAAGCAACCTGGAAAGGCAAATCAGCGCTCCAAAGAAGTCTCGCTTCCCAGCGGGCAAAAGGGCCATGCGGAAAAAAGTGTCCAAACCAGAAATGCAGGACCGGCCATGGAGAAATGGGAGCCTTGCTACGCTGATGGGCGAGATGTAAATTGCCAACAGCTACTCTGGAGAAGTATACGGTGTGTCCTGAGACATCTAAAAGACACAGCTTAGAGAGCATAGGGCACTTCCACGCATGGGCGTATAAATTGGGAAAACTAAAAATCAGCAAGACACAGGCACCCCAAAGTTTAGGGCTGCTCTGTTGACAAGGACCCCCACTTCATTACACCTTAAATATCCTAGGAAAGAGAAAAATGGATACAGAAGTTGTGGTCCTCATGTACAATGGAATATCACTCAGCCATGAAATCAACGTCATAAGGCTAGTAGCAGCACGATGAGTGGATTTAGGTACGACGATTCTAAGTGAAATAAGTCACACAGAAAAAGACACTTATCATAAGATATCACTTATAGAGGGAATGTAAAAACCGCTACACTTGACCTGAATGACAAAACAGAAGAGAGTCACACGTTTAGAAAACACACTATGGCTGCTGAACAGGAAAGCTGAGATGGGGTGATGCATAAAACAAGGGTTTCAAATTAGCTCAGATACCGTTCCATAAACCCAATATGTAATAGACAAGACCTACTCCTTGCTCAGTGAACTGGACTCAACACCCGCATTCACCACACAAGAATGTATCTGACTAGTAAGAAACTTCAAACATATGTATTGATATCTCTCTGTAAGTGAGTCAAGGGGGTGTAAAGCGGCATAAACACAGCCGTGAAAAGCAGCTTAACCCCATTATAAAAATAAATGACTTTTCAAAACCCGTGAAACAAAGACAGTGAAAGAGAGAGAAATTCTTACACAATTCGTTCAGGGGCTGTGATGCAACCTGGATTGACCATATCTAGACCCACAGCTGATTGAGACATAAGGGTGGACACTCTTGGGGCTGAGAGGTTTGGTGAGGTTGGGTGAGCCAACGCAGACCCTTTAAAGTAATACTGCATGGTACCCATCCCATGGGTCCCAAATCTCCAGGTTCAAGGGCATCTTCCTACGTCGAAAACATGCATGAGAAACCCAGAAGATGGTACACCGTGTGATCGGGAAAGGTTTCTAAAACGCACCTCATTTCTCATCTCCTTGTGCTCGGGTTCGCCATTCCAGCCGCTTTACTAGCCATCTCCCTCCTTGGAGAATCAGCACCTTTAACTAAACTCCTGTTCTGTACAGGTTGCAATTTGTCCTGAGGATGAACGGGAAGAGGGGGAACCAATGAGAGACTAGCTCTAGGTGTTGGGACAGGCACAGGTCACTCTATTTTCCCATCAGGAAGAAGAATTAACCACGAGCTCAGCCTGCTCCCCAGAACCAGAAGAGGGCGTGAAGCAAACCTGCACTTTTGCGGCCATCTCCCAAAAAGGCGACTTGAAAAATGGAGCTCAGGGGCACTGCAATTCCCAAACGTGCAGAGTTATAAATGATAACTCTCATCCACAAATATATTGAGGGAAGGCAACGAAGAGGATTTGAAAGCAAGGCAGAATTGCAGGAAACAGATTTCAGGAGGTAGATTCGAATCGCCTTGAAAGCACATGAAAAGCGGCAAAACGTGGACAATGATGCCCTTGGCCAAAAAGGGCGTATGCGTTTTTTCCTGAATATATTCAGGAAAAAACGCATACGCCCTTTTTGGAAAACCAAGCAACCTGGAAAGGCAAATCAGCGCTCCAAAGAAGTCTCGCTTCCCAGCGGGCAAAAGGGCCATGCGGAAAAAAGTGTCAAAACCAGAAATGCAGGACCGGCCATGGAGAAATGGGAGCCTTGCTACGCTGATGGGCGGGATGTAAATTGCCAACAGCCACTCTGGAGAAGTGTACGGTGTTTCCTGAAACATCTAAAAAACACAGCTTGGAGAGCATAGGGCACTTCCACGCATGGGCGTATAAATTGGGAAAACTAAAAATCAGCAAGACACAGGCACCCCAAAGTTTAGGGCTGCTCTGTTGACAAGAACCCCCACTTCATTACACCTTAAATATCCTAGGAAAGAGAAAAATGGATACAGAAGTTGTGGTCCTCATGTACAATGGAATATGACTCAGACATGAAATCAACGTCATAAGGCTAGTAGCAGCACAATGAGTGGATTTAGGTGCGACGATTCTAAGTGAAATAAGTCACACAGAAAAAGACACTTATCATAAGATATCACTTATAGAGGCAATGTAAAAACCTCTACACTTGACCTGAATGACAAAACAGAAGAGAGTCACACGTTTAGAAAACACACTATGGCTGCTGAACGGGAAAGGTGAGGTGGGGTGATGCATAAAACAAGGGTTTCAAATTAGCTCAGATACCGTTCCATAAACCCAATATGTAATAGAGAAGACCTACTCCTTGCTCAGTGAACTGGACTCAACACCCCCTATTCACCGCACAAGAATATATCTGACTAGTAAGAATCTTCAAACCTATGTATTGATATGTCTCTGAAAGTGAGTCAAGGGGGTGTAAAGCGGCATAAACACAGCCGTGAAAAGCAGCTAAACCCCATTATAAAAATAAATGACTTTTCAAAACCCGTCAAACAAAGACAGTGAAAGAGAGAGAAATTCTTACACAATTCGTTCAAGGGTTGTGATGCAACCTCCATTGACCATATCTAGACCCACAGCTGATTGAGACATAAGGGTGGACACTCTTGGGGCTGACAGGTTTGGTGAGGTTGCATGAGCCAACGCAGACCCTTTAAAGTAATACTGCATGGTACCCATCCCATGGGTCCCAAATCTCCAGGTTCAAGGGCATCTTCCTACGTCGAAAACATGCATGAGAAACCCAGAAGATGGTACACCGTGTGATCGGGAAAGGTTTCTAAAACGCACCTCATTTCTCATCTCCTTGTGCTCGGGTTCGCCATTCCAGCCGCTTTACTAGCCATCTCCCTCCTCGGAGAATCAGCACCTTTAAGCTCCAGTTCCGTACAGGTTGCAATTTGTCCTGAGGATGAACGGGAAGAGGGGGAACCAATGAGAGACTAGCTCCAGGTGTTGGGACAGGCACAGGTCACTCTATTCTCCCATCAGGAAGAAGAATTAACCACAGGCTTAACCTGCCCTCTGGAACCAGAATAGGGCCTGAAGCAATCCTGCGCTTTTGCGGCCAGCTCCCAAAAAAGCAACTTGAAAAATGGAGCTCAGGGGCACTGCAATTCCCAAACCTGCAGAGTTATAAATGATAACTCTCGTCCACAAATATATTGAGGGAAGGCAACGAAGAGGCTTTGAAAGCAAGGCAGAATTGCAGGAAACAGATTTCAGGAGGTAGATTCGAATCGCCTTGAAAGCACATGAAAAGCGGCAAAACGTGGACAATGATGCCCTTGGCCAAAAAGGGCGTATGCGTTTTTTCCTGAATATATTCAGGAAAAAACGCATACGCCCTTTTGGGCCAACCAAGCAACCTGGAAAGGCAAATCAGCGCTACAAAGAAGTCTCGCTTCCCAGCGGGCAAAAGGGCCATGCGGAAAAAAGTGTCCAAACCAGAAATGCAGGACCGGCCATGGAGAAATGGGAGCCTTGCTACGCTGATGGGCGGGATGTAAATTGCCAACAGCCACTCTGGAGAAGTGTACGGTGTGTCCAGAAACATCTAAAAAACACAGCTTAGAGAGCATAGGGAACTTCCACGCATGGGCGTATAAATTGGGAAAACTAAAAATCAGCAAGACACAGGCACCCCAAAGTTTAGGGCTGCTCTGTTGACAAGAACCCCCACTTCATTACACATTAAATGTCCTAGGAAAGAGAAAAATGGATACAGAAGTTGTGGTCCTCATGTACAATGGAATATCACTCAGCCATGAAATCAACGTCATAAGGCTAGTAGCAGCACGATGAGTGGATTTAGGTACGACGATTCTAAGTGAAATAAGTCACACAGAAAAAGACACTTATCATAAGATATCACTTATAGAGGGAATGAAAAAAACCGCTACACTTGACCTGAATGACAAAACAGAAGAGAGTCACACGTTTAGAAAACACACTATGGCTGCTGAACGGGAAAGGTGAGGTGGGGTGATGCATAAAACAAGGGTTTCAAATTAGCTCAGATACCGTTCCATAAACCCAATATGTAGTAGACAAGACCTACTCCTTGCTCAGTGAACTGGACTCAACACCCCCTATTCACTGCACAAGAATATATCTGACTAGTAAGAATCTTCGAACCTATGTATTGATATCTCTCTGTAAGTGAGTCAAAGGGGTGTAAAGTGGCCTAAAGACAGCTGTGAAAAGCAGCTAAACCCCATTATAAAAATAAATTACTTTTCAAAACCCGTGAAACAAGAGAGTGAAAGAGAGAGAAATTCTTACAAAGTTCGTTCAGGGGCTGTGATGCAACCTGGATTGACCATATCTAGACCCACAGCTGATTGAGACATAAGGGTGGACACTCTTGGGGCTGAGAGGTTTGGTGAGGTTGGGTGAGCCAACGCAGACCCTTTAAAGTAATACTGCATGGTACCCATCCCATGGGTCCCAAATCTCCAGGTTCAAGGGCATCTTCCTACGTCGAAAACATGCATGAGAAACCCAGAAGATGGTACACCGTGTGATCGGGAAAGGTTTCTAAAACGCACCTCATTTCTCATCTCCTTGTGCTCGGGTTCGCCATTCCAGCCACTTTACTAGCCATCTCCCTCCTTGGAGAATCAGCACCTTTAACTAAACTCCTGTTCTGTACAGGTTGCAATTTTTCCTGAGGATGAAAGGGAAGAGGGGGAACCAATAAGAGACTAGCTCTAGGGGTTGGGACAGGCACAGGTCACTCTATTTTCCCATCAGGAAGAAGAATTAACCACAAGCTCAGCCTGCCCCCCAGAACCAGAAGAGGGCCTGAAGAAATCCTGCGCTTTTGCGGCCAGCTCCCAAAAAAGCGACTTGAAAAATGAAGCTCAGGGGCACTGCAATTCCCAAACCTGCAGAGTTATAAATGATAATTCTCGTCCACAAATATATTGAGGGAAGGCAACGAAGAGGATTTGAAAGCAAGGCAGAATTGCAGGAAACAGATTTCAGGAGGTAGATTCGAATCGCCTTGAAAGCACATGAAAAGCGGCAAAACGTGGACAATGATGCCCTTGGCCAAAAAGGGCGTATGCGTTTTTTCCTGAATATATTCAGGAAAAAACGCATACGCCCTTTTTGGCCAACCAAGCAACCTGGAAAGGCAAATCAGCGCTACAAAGAAGTCTCGCTTCCCAAAGGGCAAAAGGGCCATGCAGAAAAAAGTGTCAAAACCAGAAATGCAGGACCGGCCATGGAGAAATGGGAGCCTTGCTACACTGATGGGCGGGATGTAAATTGCCAACAGCCACTCTGGAGAAGTATTCGTTGTGTCCTAAAACATCTAAAAAACACAGCTTAGAGAGCATACGGCACTTCCACGCATGGGCGTATAAATTGGAAAAACTAAAAATCAGCAAGACACAGGCACCCCAAAGTTTAGGGCTGCTCTGTTGACAAGAACCCCCACTTCATTACACCTTAAATATCCTAGGAAAGAGAAAAATGGATAAAGAAGTTGTGGTCCTCATGTACAATGGAATATCACTCAGCCATGAAATCAACGTCATAAGGCTAGTAGCAGCACGATGAGTGGATTTAGGTACGACGATTCTAAGTGAAATAAGTCACACAGAAAAGGACACTTATCATAAGATATCACTTATAGAAGGAATGTAAAAACCGCTACACTTGACCTGAATGACAAAACAGAAGAGAGTCACACGTTTAGAAAACACACTATGGCTGCTGAACGGGAAAGCTGAGGTGGGGTGATGCATAAAACAAGGGTTTCAAATTAGCTCAGATACCGTTCCATAAACCCAATATGTAATAGACAAGACCTACTCCTTGCTCAATGAACTGGACTCAACACCCCCTATTCACCGCACAAGAATATATCTGACTAGTAAGAATCTTCAAACCTATGTATTGATATCTCTCTGTAAGTGAGTCAAGGGGGTGTAAAGCGGCATAAACACAGCCGTGAAAAGCAGCTAAACCCCATTATAAAAATAAATTACTTTTCAAAACCCGTGAAACAAAGACAGTGAAAGAGAGAGAAATTCTTACAAAATTCGTTCAGGGGCTGTGATGCAACCTGGATTGACCATATCTAGACCCACAGCTGATTGAGACATAAGGGTGGACACTCTTGGGGCTGAGAGGTTTGGTGAGGTTGGGTGAGCCAACGCAGACCCTTTAAAGTAATACTGAATGGTACCCATCCCATGGGTCCCAAATCTCCAGGTTCAAGGGCATCTTCCTACGTCGAAAACATGCATGAGAAACCCAGAAGATGGTACACCGTGTGATCGGGAAAGGTTTCTAAATCGCACCTCATTTCTCATCTCCTTGTGCTCGGGTTCGCCATTCCAGCCGCTTTACTAGTCATCTCCCTCCTTGGAGAATCAGCACCTTTAACTAAACTCCTGTTCTGTACAGGTTGCAATTTGTCCTGAGGATGAACGGGAAGAGGGGGAACCAATGAGAGACTAGCTCTAGGTGTTGGGACAGGCACAGGTCACTCTATTTTCCCATCAGGAAGAAGAATTAACCACGAGCTCAGCCTGCTCCCCAGAACCAGAAGAGGGCGTGAAGCAATCCTGCACTTTTGCGGCCAGCTCCCAAAAAAGCGACTGGAAAAATGGAGCTCAGGGGCACTGCAATTCCCAAACCTGCAGAGTTATAAATGACAACTCTCGTCCACAAATATATTGAGGGAAGGCAACGAAGAGGATTTGAAAGCAAGGCAGAATTGCAGGAAACAGATTTCAGGAGGTAGATTCGAATCGCCTTGAAAGCACATGAAAAGCGGCAAAACGTGGACAATGATGCCCTTGGCCAAAAAGGGCGTATGCGTTTTTTCCTGAATATATTCAGGAAAAAACGCATACGCCCTTTTTGGCCAACCAAGCCACCTGGAAAGGCAAATCAGCGCTACAAAGAAGTCTCGCTTCCCAGCGGGCAAAAGGGCCATGCGGAAAAAAGTGTCCAAACCAGAAATGCAGGACCGGCCATGGAGAAATGGGAGCCTTGCTACGCTGATGGGCGGGATGTAAATTGCCAACAGCCACTCTGGAGAAGTGTACGGTGTGTCCTGAAACATCTAAAAAACACAGCTTAGAGAGCATAGGGCACTTCCACGCATGGGCGTATAAATTGGGAAAACTAAGCATCAGCAAGACACAGGCACCCCAAAGTTTAGGGCTGCTCTGTTGACAAGAACCCCCACTTCATTACACCTTAAATATCCTAGGAAAGAGAAAAATGGATACAGAAGTTGTGGTCCTCATGTACAATGGAATATCACTCAGCCATGAAATCAACTTCATAAGGCTAGTAGCAGCACGATGAGTGGATTTAGGTACGACGATTCTAAGTGAAATAAGTCACACAGAAAAAGACACTTATCATAAGATATCACTTATAGAGGGAATGTAAAAACCGCTACACTTGACCTGAATGACAAAACAGAAGAGAGTCACACGTTTAGAAAACACAGTATGGCTGCTGAACGGGAAAGCTGAGGTGGGGTGATGCATAAAACAAGGGTTTCAAATTAGCTCAGATACCGTTCCATAAACCCAATATGTAATAGACAAGACATACTCCTTGCTCAGTGAACTGGACTCAACACCCGCATTCACCACACAAGAATATATCTGACTAGTAAGAATCTTCAAACATATGTATTGATATCTCTCCGTAAGTGAGTCAAGGGGGTGTAAAGCGGCATAAACACAGCCGTGAAAAGCAGCTTAACCCCATTATAAAAATAAATGTCTTTTCAAAACCCGTGAAACAAAGACAGTGAAAGAGAGAGAAATTCTTACACAATTCGTTCAGGGGCTGTGATTCAACCTGGATTGACCATATCTAGACCCACAGCTGATTGAGACATAAGGGTGGACACTCTTGGGGCTGAGAGGTTTGGTGAGGTTGGGTGAGCCAACGCAGACCATTTAAAGTAATACTGCATGGTACCCATCCCATGGGTCCCAAATCTCCAGGTTCAAGGGCATCTTCCTACGTCGAAAACATGCATGAGAAACCCAGAAGATGGTACACCGTGTGATCGGGAAAGGTTTCTAAAACGCACCTCATTTCTCATCTCCTTGTGCTCCGGTTCAGCATTCCAGCCGCTTTACTAGCCATCTCCCTCCTTGGAGAATCAGCACCTTTAACTAAACTCCTGTTCTGTACAGGTTGCAATTTGTCCTGAGGATGAACGGGAAGAGGCGGAACGAATGAGAGACTAGCTCTAGGTGTTGGGACAGGCACAGGTCACTCTATTTTCCCATCAGGAAGAAGAATTAACCACGAGCTCAGCCTGCTCCCCAGAACCAGAAGAGGGCGTGAAGCAATCCTGCACTTTTGCGGCCAGCTCCCAAAAAGGCGACTTGAAAAATGGAGCTCAGGGGCACTGCAATTCCCAAACCTGCAGAGTTATAAATGATAACTCTCGTCCACAAATGTATTGAGGGAAGGCAACGAAGAGGATTTGAAAGCAAGGCAGAATTGCAGGAAACAGATTTCAGGAGGTAGATTCGAATCGCCTTGAAAGCACATGAAAAGCGGCAAAACGTGGACAATGATGCCCTTCGCCAAAAAGGGCGTATGCATGTTTTCCTGAATATATTCAGGAAAAAACGCATACGCCCTTTTTGGCCAACCAAGCAACCTGGAAAGGCAAATCAGCGCCCCAAAGAAGTCTCGCTTCCCAGCGGGCAAAAGGGCCATGCGGAAAAAAGTGTCAAAACCAGAAATGCAGGACCGGCCATGGAGAAATGGGAGCCTTGCTACACTGATGGGCGGGATGTAAATTGCCAACAGCCACTCTGGAGAAGTGTACGGTGTGTCCTGAAACATCTAAAAAACACAGCTTAGAGAGCATACGGCACTTCCACGCATGGGCGTATAAATTGGAAAAACTAAAAATCAGCAAGACACAGGCACCCCAAAGTTTAGGGCTGCTCTGTTGACAAGAACCCCCACTTCATTACACCTTAAATATCCTAGGAAAGAGAAAAATGGATAAAGAAGTTGTGGTCCTCATGTACAATGGAATATCACTCAGCCATGAAATCAACGTCATAAGGCTAGTAGCAGCACGATGAGTGGATTTAGGTACGACGATTCTAAGTGAAATAAGTCACACAGAAAAAGACACTTATCATAAGATATCACTTATGGAGGGAATGTAAAAACCGCTACACTTGACCTGAATGACAAAACAGAAGAGAGTCACACGTTTAGAAAACACACTATGGCTGTTGAACGGGAAAGGTGAGGTGGGGTGATGCATAAAACAAGGGTTTCAAATTAGCTCAGATACCGTTCCATAAACCCAATTTGTAATAGACAAGACCTACTCCTTGCTCAGTGAACTGGACTCAACACCCCCTATTCACCGCACAAGAATATATCTGACTAGTAAAAATCTTCAAACCTATGTATTGATATCTCTCTGTAAGTGAGTAAAGGGGGTGTAAAGCAGCATAAACACAGCCGTGAAAAGCAGCTAAACCCCATTATAAAAATAAATGACTTTTCAAAACCCGTGAAACAAAGACAGTGAAAGAGAGAGAAATTCTTACACAATTCGTTCAGGGGCTGTGATGCAACCTGGATTGACCATATCTAGACCCACAGCTGATTGAGACATAAGGGTGGACACTCTTGGGGCTGAGAGGTTTGGTGAGGTTGGGTGAGCCAACGCAGACCCTTTAAAGTAATACTGCATGGTACCCATCCCATGGGTCCCAAATCTCCAGGTTCAAGGGCATCTTCCTACGTCGAAAACATGCATGAGAAACCCAGAAGATGGTACACCGTGTGATCGGGAAAGGTTTCTAAAACGCACCTCATTTCTCATCTCCTTGTGCTCGGGTTCGCCATTCCAGCCGCATTACTAGCCATCTCCCTCCTTGGAGAATCAGCACCTTTAAGCTCCTGTTCCGTACAGGTTGCAATTTGTCCTGAGGATGAACGGGAAGAGGGGGAACCAATGAGAGACTAGCTCTAGGTGTTGGGACAGGCACATGTCACTCTATTTTCCCATCAGGAAGAAGAATTAACCACAGGCTAAGCCTGCCCTCTGGAACCAGAATAGGGCCTGAAGCAATCCTGCCCTTTTGCGGCCAGCTCCCAAAAAAGCGACTTGAAAAATGGAGCTCAGGGGCACTGCAATTCACAAAGCTGCAGAGTTATAAATGATAACTCTCGTCCACAAATATATTGAGGGAAGGCAACGAAGAGGATTTGAAAGCAAGGCAGAATTGCAGGAAACAGATTTCAGGAGGTAGATTGGAATCGCCTTGAAAGCACATGAAAAGCGGCAAAACGTGGACAATGATGCCCTTGGCCAAAAAGGGCGTATGCGTTTTTTCCTGAATATATTCAGGAAAAAACGCATACGCCCTTTTTGGCCAACCAAGCCACCTGGAAAGACAAATCAGCGCTCCAAAGAAGTCTCGCTTCCCAGCGGGCAAAAGGGCCATGCGGAAAAAAGTGTCCAAACCAGAAATGCAGGACCGGCCATGGAGAAATGGGAGCCTTGCTACGCTGATGGGCGGGATGTAAATTGCCAACAGCCACCTTGGAGAAGTGTACGGTGTGTCCTGAAACGTCTAAAAAACACAGCTTAGAGAGCATACGGCACTTCCACGCATGGGCGTATAAACTGGGAAAACTAAAAATCAGCAAGACACAGGCACCCCAAAGTTTAGGGCTGCTCTGTTGACAAGAACCCCCACTTCACTACACCTTAAATATCCTAGGAAAGAGAAAAATGGATAAAGAAGTTGTGGTCCTCATGTACAATGGAATATCACTCAGCCATGAAATCAACGTCATAAGGCTAGTAGCAGCATGATGAGTGGATTTAGGTACGACGATTCTAAGTGAAATAAGTCACACAGAAAAAGACACTTATCATAAGATATCACTTATAGAGGGAATGTAAAAACCGCTACACTTGACCTGAATGACAAAACAGAAGAGAGTCACACGTTTAGAAAACACACTATGGCTGCTGAACGGGAAAGCTGAGGTGGGGTGATGCATAAAACAAGGGTTTCAAGTTAGCTCAGATACCGTTCCATAAACCCAATATGTAATAGACAAGACCTACTCCTTGCTCAGTGAACTGGACTCAACACCCCCTATTCACCGCACAAGAATATATCTGACTAGTAAGAATCTTCAAACCTATGTATTGATATCTCTCTGTAAGTGAGTCAAGGGGGTGTAAAGCAGCATAAACACAGCCGTGAAAAGCAGCTAAGCCCCATTATAAAAATAAATGACTTTTCAAAACCCGTGAAACAAAGACAGTGAAAGAGAGAGAATTCTTACACAATTCGTTCAGGGGCTGTGATGCAACCTGGATTGACCATATCTAGACCCACAGCTGATTGAGACATAAGGGTGGACACTCTTGGGGCTCAGAGGTTTGGTGAGGTTGCGTGAGCCAACGCAGACCCTTTAAAGTAATACTGCATGGTACCCATCCCATGGGTCCCAAATCTCCAGGTTCAAGGGCATCTTCCTATGTCGAAAACATGCATGAGAAACCCAGAAGATGGTACACCGTGTGATCGGGAAAGGTTTCTAAAACGCACCTCATTTCTCATCTCCTTGTGCTCGGGTTCGCCATTCCAGCCGCTTTACTAGCCATCTCCCTCCTTGGAGAATCAGCCCCTTTAAGCTACTGTTCCGTACAGGTTGCAATTTGTCCTGAGGATGAAGGGGAAGAGGGGGAACCAATGAGAGACTAGCTCTAGGTGTTGGAACAGGCACAGGTCACTCTATTTTCCCATCAGGAAGAAGAATTAACCACAGGCTTAGCCTGCCCTCTGGAACCAGAATAGGGCCTGAAGCAATCCTGCGCTTTTGCGGCCAGCTCCCAAAAAAGCGACTTGAAAAATGGAGCTCAGGGGCACTGCAATTCACAAACCTGCAGAGTTATAAATGATAACTCTCGTCCACAAATATATTGAGGGAAGGCAACGAAGAGGATTTGAAAGCAAGGCAGAATTGCAGGAAACAGATTTCAGGAGGTAGATTCGAATGTCCTTGAAAGCACATGAAAAGCGGCAAAACGTGGACAATGATGCCCTTGGCCAAAAAGGGCGTATGCGTTTTTTCCTGAATATATTCAGGAAAAAACGCATACGCCCTTTTTGGCCAACCAAGCAACCTGGAAAGGCAAATCAGCGCTCCAAAGAAGGCTCGCTTCCAAGCGGGCAAAAGGGCCATGCGGAAAAAAGTGTCCAAACCAGAAATGCAGGACCGGCCATGGAGAAATGGGAGCCTTGCTACGCTGATGGGCGGGATGTAAATTGCCAACAGCCACTCTGGAGAAGTGTACGGTGTGTCCTGAAACGTCTAAAAAACACAGCTTAGAGAGCATACGGCACTTCCACGCATGGGCGTATAAATTGGGAAAACTAAAAATCAGCAAGACACAGGCACCCCAAAGTTTAGGGCTGCTCTGTTGACAAGAACCCCCACTTCATCACACCTTAAATATCCTAGGAAAGAGAAAAATGGATAAAGAAGTTGTGGTCCTCATGTACAATGGAATATCACTCAGCCATGAAATCAACGTCATAAGGCTAGAGGCAGCACGATGAGTGGATTTAGGTACGACGATTCTAAGTGATATAAGTCACACAGAAAAAGACACTTATCATAAGATATCACTTATAGAGGGAATGTACAAACCGCTACACTTGACCTGAATGACAAAACAGAAGAGAGTCACACGTTTAGAAAACACACTATGGCTGCTGAACGGGAAAGGTGAGGTGCGGTGACGCAAAAAACAAGGGTTTGAAATTAGCTCAGATACCGTTCCATAAACCCAATATGTAATAGACAAGACCTACTCCTTGCTCAGTGAACTGGACTCAACACCCCCTATTCACCGCACAAGAATATATCTGACTAGTAAGAATCTTCAAACCTATGTATTGATATCTCTCTGTAAGTGAGTCAAGGGGTTGTAAAGCAGCATAAACACAGCCGTGAAAAGCAGCTAAACCACATTATAAAAATAAATGACTTTTCAAAACCCGTGAAACAAAGACAGTGAAAGAGAGAGAAATTCTTACACAATTCGTTCAGGGGCTGTGATGCAACCTGGATTGACCATATCTAGACCCACAGCTGATTGAGACATAAGGGTGGACACTCTTGGGGCTGAGAGGTTTGGTGAGGTTGGGTGAGCCAATGCAGACCCTTTAAAGTAATACTGCATGGTACCCTCCCATGGGTCCCAAATCTCCAGGTTCAAGGGCATCTTCCTACGTCGAAAACATGCATGAGAAACCCAGAAGATGGTACACCGTGTGATCCGGAAAGGTTTCTAAAACGCACCTCATTTCTCATCTCCTTGTGCTCGGGTTCGCCATTCCAGCCGCTTTACTAGCCATCTCCCTCCTTGGAGAATCAGCACCTTTAAGCTCCTGTTCCGTACAGGTTGCAATTTGTCCTGAGGATGAACGGGAAGAGGGGGAACCAATGAGAGACTAGCTCTAGGTTTTGGGACAGGCACATGTCACTCTATTTTCCCATCAGGAAGAAGAATTAACCACAGGCTAAGCCTGCCCTCTGGAACCAGAATAGGGCCTGAAGCAATCCTGCGCTTTTGCGGCCAGCTCCCAAAAAAGCGACTTGAAAAATGGAGCTCAGGGTCACTGCAATTCACAAACCTGCAGAGTTATAAATGATAACTCAGGTCCACAAATATATTGAGGGAAGCCAACGAAGAGGATTTGAAAGCAAGGCAGAATTGCAGGAAACAGATTTCAGGAGGTAGATTCGAATCGCCTTGAAAGCACATGAAAAGCGGCAAAACGTGGACAATGATGCCCTTGGCCAAAAAGGGCGTATGCGTTTTTTCCTGAATATATTCAGGAAAAAACGCATACGCCCTTTTTGGCCAACCAAGCAACCTGGAAAGGCAAATCAGCGCTCCAAAGAAGTCTCGCTTCCCAGCGGGCAAAAGGGCCATGCGGAAAAAAGTGTCCAAACCAGAAATGCAGGACCGGCCATGGAGAAATGGGAGCCTTGCTACGCTGATGGGCGGGATGTAAATTGCCAACAGCCACTCTGGAGAAGTGTACGGTGTGTCCTGAAATGTCTAAAAAACACAGCTTAGAGAGCATACGGCACTTCCACGCATGGGCGTATAAACTGGGAAAACTAAAAATCAGCAAGACACAGGCACCCCAAAGTTTAGGGCTGCTCTGTTGACAAGAACCCCCACTTCATTACACCTTAAATATCCTAGGAAAGAGAAAAATGGATAAAGAAGTTGTGGTCCTCATGTACAATGGAATATCACTCAGCCATGAAATCAACGTCATAAGGCTTGTAGCAGCACGATGAGTGGATTTAGGTACGACGATTCTAAGTGAAATAAGTCACACAGAAAAAGACACTTATCATAAGATATCACTTATTGAGGCAATGTAAAAACCGCTACACTTGACCTGAATGACAAAACAGAAGAGAGTCACACGTTTAGAAAACACACTATGGCTGCTGAACGGGAAAGGTGAGGTGGGGTGATGCATAAAACAAGGGTTTCAAATTAGCTCAGATACCGTTCCATAAACCCAATATGTAATAGACAAGACCTACTCCTTGCTCAGTGAACTGGACTCAACACCCCCTATTCACCGCACAAGAATATATCTGACTAGTAAGAATCTTCAAACCTATGTATTGATATGTCTCTGTAAGTGAGTCAAGGGGGTGTAAAGCAGCATAAACACAGCCGTGAAAAGCAGCTAAACCCCATTATAAAAATAAATGACTTTTCAAAACCCGTGAAACAAAGACAGTGAAAGAGAGAGAAATTCTTACACAATTCGTTCAGGGGTTGTGATGCAACCTCGATTGACCATATCTAGACCCACAGCTGATTGAGACATAAGGGTGGACACTCTTGGGGCTGAGAGGTTTGGTGAGGTTGGGTGAGCCAACGCAGACCCTTTAAAGTAATACTGCATGGTACCCATCCCATGGGTCCCAAATCTCCAGGTTCAAGGGCATCTTCCTACGTCGAAAACATGCATGAGAAACCCAGAAGATGGTACACCGTGTGATCGGGAAAGGTTTCTAAAACGCACCTCATTTCTCATCTCCTTGTGCTCGGGTTCGCCATTCCAGCCGCATTACTAGCCATCTCCCTCCTTGGAGAATCAGCACCTTTAAGCTCCTGTTCCGTACAGGTTGCAATTTGTCCTGAGGATGAACGGGAAGAGGGGGAACCAATGAGAGACTAGCTCTAGGGGTTGGGACAGGCACAGGTCACTCTATTTTCCCATCAGGAAGAAGAATTAACCACAGGCTTAGCCTGCCCTCTGGAACCAGAATAGTGCCTGAAGCAATCCTGCGCTTTTGCGGCCAGCTCCCAAAAAAGCGACTTGAAAAATGGAGCTCAGGGGCACTGCAATTCCCAAAGCTGCAGAGGTATAAATGATAACTCTCGTCCACAAATATATTGAGGGAAGGCAACGAAGAGGATTTGAAAGCAAGGCAGAATTGCAGGAAACAGATTTCAGGAGGTAGATTCGAATCGCCTTGAAAGCACATGAAAAGCGGCAAAACGTGGACAATG
The DNA here is from genome assembly GCF_949987535.1 of Balaenoptera acutorostrata. NCBI lineage: Eukaryota > Metazoa > Chordata > Mammalia > Artiodactyla > Balaenopteridae > Balaenoptera > Balaenoptera acutorostrata. The sequence continues at coordinate 320,100 of NC_080067.1, forward strand.
ATGCCCTTGGCCAAAAAGGGCATATGCGTTTTTTCCTGAATATATTCAGGAAAAAACGCATATGCCCTTTTTGGCCAACCAAGCAACCTGGAAAGGCAAATCAGCGCTCCAAAGAAGTCTCGCTTCCCAGCGGGCAAAAGGGCCATGCGGAAAAAAGTGTCCAAACCAGAAATGCAGGGCCGGCCATGGAGAAATGGGAGCCTTGCTACGCTGATGGGCGGGATGTAAATTGCCAACAGCCACTCTGGAGAAGTGTACGGTGTGTCCTGAAACATCTAAAAAACACAGCTTAGAGAGCATAGGGCACTTCCACGCATGGGCGTATAAATTGGGAAAACTAAGCATCAGCAAGACACAGGCACCCCAAAGTTTAGGGCTGCTCTGTTGACAAGAACCCCCACTTCATTACACCTTAAATATCCTAGGAAAGAGAAAAATGGATACAGAAGTTGTGGTCCTCATGTACAATGGAATATCACTCAGCCATGAAATCAACTTCATAAGGCTAGTAGCAGCACGATGAGTGGATTTAGGTACGACGATTCTAAGTGAAATAAGTCACACAGAAAAAGACACTTATCATAAGATATCACTTATAGAGGGAATGTAAAAGCCGCTACACTTGACCTGAATGACAAAACAGAAGAGAGTCACACGTTTAGAAAACACAGTATGGCTGCTGAACGGGAAAGCTGAGGTGGGGTGATGCATAAAACAAGGGTTTCAAATTAGCTCAGATACCGTTCCATAAACCCAATATGTAATAGACAAGACATACTCCTTGCTCAGTGAACTGGACTCAACACCCGCATTCACCACACAAGAATATATCTGACTAGTAAGAATCTTCAAACATATGTATTGATATCTCTCCGTAAGTGAGTCAAGGGGGTGTAAAGCGGCATAAACACAGCCGTGAAAAGCAGCTTAACCCCATTATAAAAATAAATGTCTTTTCAAAACCCGTGAAACAAAGACAGTGAAAGAGAGAGAAATTCTTACACAATTCGTTCAGGGGCTGTGATTCAACCTGGATTGACCATATCTAGACCCACAGCTGATTGAGACATAAGGGTGGACACTCTTGGGGCTGAGAGGTTTGGTGAGGTTGGGTGAGCCAACGCAGACCATTTAAAGTAATACTGCATGGTACCCATCCCATGGGTCCCAAATCTCCAGGTTCAAGGGCATCTTCCTACGTCGAAAACATGCATGAGAAACCCAGAAGATGGTACACCGTGTGATCGGGAAAGGTTTCTAAAACGCACCTCATTTCTCATCTCCTTGTGCTCGGGTTCAGCATTCCAGCCGCTTTACTAGCCATCTCCCTCCTTGGAGAATCAGCACCTTTAACTAAACTCCTGTTCTGTACAGGTTGCAATTTGTCCTGAGGATGAACGGGAAGAGGGGGAACGAATGAGAGACTAGCTCTAGGTGTTGGGACAGGCACAGGTCACTCTATTTTCCCATCAGGAAGAAGAATTAACCACGAGCTCAGCCTGCTCCCCAGAACCAGAAGAGGGCGTGAAGCAATCCTGCACTTTTGCGGCCAGCTCCCAAAAAGGCGACTTGAAAAATGGAGCTCAGGGGCACTGCAATTCCCAAACCTGCAGAGTTATAAATGATAACTCTCGTCCACAAATATATAGAGGGAAGGCAACGAAGAGGATTTGAAAGCAAGGCAGAATTGCAGGAAACAGATTTCAGGAGGTAGATTCGAATCGCCTTGAAAGCACATGAAAAGCGGCAAAACGTGGACAATGATGCCCTTCGCCAAAAAGGGCGTATGCATGTTTTCCTGAATATATTCAGGAAAAAACGCATACGCCCTTTTTGGCCAACCAAGCAACCTGGAAAGGCAAATCAGCGCCCCAAAGAAGTCTCGCTTCCCAGCGGGCAAAAGGGCCATGCGGAAAAAAGTGTCCAAACCAGAAATGCAGGACCGGCCATGGAGAAATGGGAGCCTTGCTACACTGATGGGCGGGATGTAAATTGCCAACAGCCACTCTGGAGAAGTGTACGGTGTGTCCTGAAACATCTAAAAAACACAGCTTAGAGAGCATACGGCACTTCCACGCATGGGCGTATAAATTGGAAAAACTAAAAATCAGCAAGACACAGGCACCCCAAAGTTTAGGGCTGCTCTGTTGACAAGAACCCCCACTTCATTACACCTTAAATATCCTAGGAAAGAGAAAAATGGATAAAGAAGTTGTGGTCCTCATGTACAATGGAATATCACTCAGCCATGAAATCAACGTCATAAGGCTAGTAGCAGCACGATGAGTGGATTTAGGTACGACGATTCTAAGTGAAATAAGTCACACAGAAAAAGACACTTATCATAAGATATCACTTATGGAGGGAATGTAAAAACCGCTAAACTTGACCTGAATGACAAAACAGAAGAGAGTCACACGTTTAGAAAACACACTATGGCTGTTGAACGGGAAAGGTGAGGTGGGGTGATGCATAAAACAAGGGTTTCAAATTAGCTCAGATACCGTTCCATAAACCCAATTTGTAATAGACAAGACCTACTCCTTGCTCAGTGAACTGGACTCAACACCCCCTATTCACCGCACAAGAATATATCTGACTAGTAAAAATCTTCAAACCTATGTATTGATATCTCTCTGTAAGTGAGTAAAGGGGGTGTAAAGCAGCATAAACACAGCCGTGAAAAGCAGCTAAACCCCATTATAAAAATAAATGACTTTTCAAAACCCGTGAAACAATGACAGTGAAAGAGAGAGAAATTCTTACACAATTCATTCAGGGGCTGTGATGCAACCTGGATTGACCATATCTAGACCCACAGCTGATTGAGACATAAGGGTGGACACTCTTGGGGCTGAGAGGTTTGGTGAGGTTGGGTGAGCCAACGCAGACCCTTTAAAGTAATTCTGCATGGTACCCATCCCATGGGTCCCAAATCTCCAGGTTCAAGGGCATCTTCCTACGTCGAAAACATGCATGAGAAACCCAGAAGATGGTACACCGTGTGATCGGGAAAGGTTTCTAAAACGCACCTCATTTCTCATCTCCTTGTGCTCGGGTTCGCCATTCCAGCCGCTTTACTAGCCATCTCCCTCCTTGGAGAATCAGCACCTTTAAGCTCCTGTTCCGTACAGGTTGCAATTTGTCCTGAGGATGAACGTGAAGAGGGGGAACCAATGAGAGAATAGCTCTAGGTGTTGGGACAGGCACAGGTCACTCTATTTTCCCATCAGGAAGAAGAATTAACCACAGGCTTAGCCTGCCCTCATGAAACAGAATAGGGCCTGAAGCAATCCTGCGCTTTGGCGGCCAGCTCCCAAAAAAGCGACTTGAAAAATGGAGCTCAGGGGCACTGCAATTCCCAAAGCTGCAGAATTATAAATGATAACTCTAGTCCACAAATATATTGAGGGAAGGCAACGAAGAGGATTTGAAAGCAAGGCAGAATTGCAGGAAACAGATTTCAGGAGGTAGATTCGAATCACCTTGAAAGCACATGAAAAGTGGCAAAACGTGGACAATGATGCCCTTGGCCAAAAAGGGCGTATGCGTTTTTTCCTGAATATATTCAGGAAAAAACGCATACGCCCTTTTTGGCCAACCAAGCAACCTGGAAAGGCAAATCAGCGCTCCAAAGAAGTCTCGCTTCCCAGCGGACAAAAGGGCCATGCGGAAAAAAGTGTCCAAACCAGAAATGCAGGAACGGCCATGGAGAAATGGGAGCCATGTTACGCTGATGGGCGGGATGTAAATTGCCAACAGCCACTCTGGAGAAGTGTACGGTGTGTCCTGAAACAACTAAAAAACAAGCTTAGAGAGCATACGGCACTTCCACGCATGGGTGTATAAATTGGAAAAACTAAACATCAGCAAGACACAGGCACCCCAAAGTTTAGGGCTGCTCTGTTGACAAGAACCCCCACTTCATTACACCTTAAATATCCTAGGAAAGAGAAAAATGGATAAAGAAGTTGTGGTCCTCATGTACAATTGAATATCACTCAGCCATGAAATCAACGTCATAAGGCTAGTAGCAGCACGATGAGTGGATTTAGGTACGACGATTCTAAGTGAAATAAGTCACACAGAAAAAGACACTTATCATAAGATATCACTTATGGAGGGAATGTAAAAACCGCTACACTTGACCTGAATGACAAAACAGAAGAGAGTCACACGTTTAGAAAACACACTATGGCTGCTGAACGGGAAAGCTGAGGTGGGGTGATGCATAAAACAAGGGTTTCAAATTAGCTCAGATACCGTTCCATAAACCCAATATGTAATAGACAAGACCTACTCCTTGCTCAGTGAACTGGACTCAACACCCCCTATTCACCGCACAAGAATGTATCTGACTAGTAAGAATCTTCAAACCTATGTATTGATATCTCTCTGTAAATGACTCAAGGGGGTGTAAAGCGGCATAAACACAGCCGTGAAAAGCAGCTAAAGCCCATTATAAAAATAAATGACTTTTCAAAACCCGTGAAACAAAGACAGTGAAAGAGACAGAAATTCTTACAAAATTCGTTCAGGGGCTGTGATGCAACCTGGATTGACCATATCTAGACCCACAGCTGATTGAGACATAAGGGTGGACACTCTTGGGGCTGAGAGGTTTGGTGAGGTTGGGTGAGCCAACGCAGACCCTTTAAAGTAATACTGCATGGTACCCATCCCATGGGTCCCAAATCTCCAGGTTCAAGGGCATCTTCCTACGTCGAAAACATGCATGAGAAACCCAGAAGATGGTACACCGTGTGATCGGGAAAGGTTTCTAAAACGCACCTCATTTCTCATCTCCTTGTGCTCGGGTTCGCCATTCCAGCCGCTTTACTAGCCATCTCCCTCTTTGGAGAATCAGCACCTTTAACTAAACTCCTGTTCTGTACAGGTTGCAATTTGTCCTGAGGATGAACGGGAAGAGGGGGAACCAATGAGAGACTAGCTCTAGGGGTTGGGACAGGCACAGGTCACTCTATTTTCCCATCAGGAAGAAGAATTAACCACGAGCTCAGCCTGCTCCCCAGAACCAGAAGAGGGCGTGAAGCAATCCTGCACTTTTGCGGCCAGCTCTCAAAAAGGCGACTTGAAAAATGGAGCTCAGGGGCACTGCAATTCACAAACCTGCAGAGTTATAAATGATAACTCTCGTCCACAAATGTATTGAGGGAAGGCAACGAAGAGGATTTGAAAGCAAGGCAGAATTGCAGGAAACCGATTTCAGGCGGTAGATTCGAATCGCCTTGAAAGCACATGAAAAGCGGCAAAACGTGGACAATGATGCCCTTGGCCAAAAAGGGCGTATGCGTTTTTTCCTGAATATATTCAGGAAAAAACGCATACGCCCTTTTTGGCCAACCAAGCAACCTGGAAAGGCAAATCAGCGCTACAAAGAAGTCTCGCTTCCCAACGGGCAAAAGGGCCATGCAGAATAAAGTGTCAAAACCAGAAATGCAGGACCGGCCATGGAGAAATGGGAGCCTTGCTACGCTGCTGGGCGGGATGTAAATTGCCAACAGCCACTCTGGAGAAGTGTACGGTGTGTCCTGAAACAACTAAAAAACAAGCTTAGAGAGCATACGGCACTTCCACGCATGGGTGTATAAATTGGAAAAACTAAACATCAGCAAGACACAGGCACCCCAAAGTTTAGGTCTGCTCTGTTGACAAGAACCCCCACTTCATTACACCTTAAATATCCTAGGAAAGAGAAAAATGGATAAAGAAGTTGTGGTCCTCATGTACAATGGAATATCACTCAGCCATGAAATCAACGTCATAAGGCTAGAGGCAGCACGATGAGTGGATTTAGGTACGACGATTCTAAGTGAAATAAGTCACACAGAAAAAGACACTTATCATAAGATATCACTTATAGAGGGAATGTAAAAACCGCTACACTTGACCTGAATGACAAAACAGAAGAGAGTCACACGTTTAGAAAACACACTATGGCTGCTGAACGGGAAAGGTGAGGTGGGGTGATGCATAAAACAAGGGTTTCAAATTAGCTCAGATACCGTTCCATAAACCCAATATGTAATAGACAAGATCTACTCCTTGCTCAGTGAACTGGACTCAACACCCCCTATGAACCGCACAAGAATATATCTGACTAGTAAGAATCTTCAAACCTATGTATTGATATCTCTCTGTAAGTGAGTCAAGGGGGTGTAAAGCAGCATAAACACAGCCGTGAAAAGCAGCTAAACCACATTATAAAAATAAATGACTTTTCAAAACCCGTGAAACAAAGACAGTGAAAGAGAGAGAAATTCTTACACAATTCGTTCAGGGGCTGTGATGCAACCTGGATTGACCATATCTAGACCCACAGCTGATTGAGACATAAGGGTGGACACTCTTGGGGCTGAGAGGTTTGGTGAGGTTGGGTGAGCCAACGCAGACCCTTTAAAGTAATACTGCATGGTACCCATCCCATGGGTCCCAAATCTCCAGGTTCAAGGGCATCTTCCTACGTCGAAAACATGCATGAGAAACCCAGAAGATGGTACACCGTGTGATCGGGAAAGGTTTCTAAAACGCACCTCATTTCTCATCTCCTTGTGCTCGGGTTCGCCATTCCAGCCGCATTACTAGCCATCTCCCTCCTTGGAGAATCAGCACCTTTAAGCTCCTGTTCCGTACAGGTTGCAATTTGTCCTGAGGATGAACGGGAAGAGGGGGAACCAATGAGAGACTAGCTCTAGGTGTTGGGACAGGCACATGTCACTCTATTTTCCCATCAGGAAGAAGAATTAACCACAGGCTAAGCCTGCCCTCTGGAACCAGAATAGGGCCTGAAGCAATCCTGCCCTTTTGCGGCCAGCTCCCAAAAAAGCGACTTGAAAAATGGAGCTCAGGGGCACTGCAATTCACAAAGCTGCAGAGTTATAAATGATAACTCTCGTCCACAAATATATTGAGGGAAGGCAACGAAGAGGATTTGAAAGCAAGGCAGAATTGCAGGAAACAGATTTCAGGAGGTAGATTGGAATCGCCTTGAAAGCACATGAAAAGCGGCAAAACGTGGACAATGATGCCCTTGGCCAAATAGGGCGTATGCGTTTTTTCCTGAATATATTCAGGAAAAAACGCATACGCCCTTTTTGGCCAACCAAGCCACCTGGAAAGACAAATCAGCGCTCCAAAGAAGTCTCGCTTCCCAGCGGGCAAAAGGGCCATGCGGAAAAAAGTGTCCAAACCAGAAATGCAGGACCGGCCATGGAGAAATGGGAGCCTTGCTACGCTGATGGGCGGGATGTAAATTGCCAACAGCCACCTTGGAGAAGTGTACGGTGTGTCCTGAAACGTCTAAAAAACACAGCTTAGAGAGCATACGGCACTTCCACGCATGGGCGTATAAACTGGGAAAACTAAAAATCAGCAAGACACAGGCACCCCAAAGTTTAGGGCTGCTCTGTTGACAAGAACCCCCACTTCACTACACCTTAAATATCCTAGGAAAGAGAAAAATGGATAAAGAAGTTGTGGTCCTCATGTACAATGGAATATCACTCAGCCATGAAATCAACGTCATAAGGCTAGTAGCAGCATGATGAGTGGATTTAGGTACGACGATTCTAAGTGAAATAAGTCACACAGAAAAAGACACTTATCATAAGATATCACTTATAGAGGGAATGTAAAAACCGCTACACTTGACCTGAATGACAAAACAGAAGAGAGTCACACGTTTAGAAAACACACTATGGCTGCTGAACGGGAAAGCTGAGGTGGGGTGATGCATAAAACAAGGGTTTCAAGTTAGCTCAGATACCGTTCCATAAACCCAATATGTAATAGACAAGACCTACTCCTTGCTCAGTGAACTGGACTCAACACCCCCTATTCACCGCACAAGAATATATCTGACTAGTAAGAATCTTCAAACCTATGTATTGATATCTCTCTGTAAGTGAGTCAAGGGGGTGTAAAGCAGCATAAACACAGCCGTGAAAAGCAGCTAAGCCCCATTATAAAAATAAATGACTTTTCAAAACCCGTGAAACAAAGACAGTGAAAGAGAGAGAATTCTTACACAATTCGTTCAGGGGCTGTGATGCAACCTGGATTGACCATATCTAGACCCACAGCTGATTGAGACATAAGGGTGGACACTCTTGGGGCTCAGAGGTTTGGTGAGGTTGCGTGAGCCAACGCAGACCCTTTAAAGTAATACTGCATGGTACCCATCCCATGGGTCCCAAATCTCCAGGTTCAAGGGCATCTTCCTACGTCGAAAACATGCATGAGAAACCCAGAAGATGGTACACCGTGTGATCGGGAAAGGTTTCTAAAACGCACCTCATTTCTCATCTCCTTGTGCTCGGGTTCGCCATTCCAGCCGCTTTACTAGCCATCTCCCTCCTTGGAGAATCAGCCCCTTTAAGCTACTGTTCCGTACAGGTTGCAATTTGTCCTGAGGATGAACGGGAAGAGGGGGAACCAATGAGAGACTAGCTCTAGGTGTTGGAACAGGCACAGGTCACTCTATTTTCCCATCAGGAAGAAGAATTAACCACAGGCTTAGCCTGCCCTCTGGAACCAGAATAGGGCCTGAAGCAATCCTGCGCTTTTGCGGCCAGCTCCCAAAAAAGCGACTTGAAAAATGGAGCTCAGGGGCACTGCAATTCACAAACCTGCAGAGTTATAAATGATAACTCTCGTCCACAAATATATTGAGGGAAGTCAACGAAGAGGATTTGAAAGCAAGGCAGAATTGCAGGAAACAGATTTCAGGAGGTAGATTCGAATGTCCTTGAAAGCACATGAAAAGCGGCAAAACGTGGACAATGATGCCCTTGGCCAAAAAGGGCGTATGCGTTTTTTCCTGAATATATTCAGGAAAAAACGCATACGCCCTTTTTGGCCAACCAAGCAACCTGGAAAGGCAAATCAGCGCTCCAAAGAAGGCTCGCTTCCAAGCGGGCAAAAGGGCCATGCGGAAAAAAGTGTCCAAACCAGAAATGCAGGACCGGCCATGGAGAAATGGGAGCCTTGCTACGCTGATGGGCGGGATGTAAATTGCCAACAGCCACTCTGGAGAAGTGTACGGTGTGTCCTGAAACGTCTAAAAAACACAGCTTAGAGAGCATACGGCACTTCCACGCATGGGCGTATAAATTGGGAAAACTAAAAATCAGCAAGACACAGGCACCCCAAAGTTTAGGGCTGCTCTGTTGACAAGAACCCCCACTTCATCACACCTTAAATATCCTAGGAAAGAGAAAAATGGATAAAGAAGTTGTGGTCCTCATGTACAATGGAATATCACTCAGCCATGAAATCAACGTCATAAGGCTAGAGGCAGCACGATGAGTGGATTTAGGTACGACGATTCTAAGTGATATAAGTCACACAGAAAAAGACACTTATCATAAGATATCACTTATAGAGGGAATGTAAAAACCGCTACACTTGACCTGAATGACAAAACAGAAGAGAGTCACACGTTTAGAAAACACACTATGGCTGCTGAACGGGAAAGGTGAGGTGGGGTGACGCAAAAAACAAGGGTTTGAAATTAGCTCAGATACCGTTCCATAAACCCAATATGTAATAGACAAGACCTACTCCTTGCTCAGTGAACTGGACTCAACACCCCCTATGAACCGCACAAGAATATATCTGACTAGTAAGAATCTTCAAACCTATGTATTGATATCTCTCTGTAAGTGAGTCAAGGGGGTGTAAAGCAGCATAAACACAGCCGTGAAAAGCAGCTAAACCCCATTATAAAAATAAATGACTTTTCAAAACCCGTGAAACAAAGACAGTGAAAGAGAGAGAAATTCTTACACACTTCGTTCAGGGGCTGTGATGCAACCTGGATTGACCATATCTAGACCCACAGCTGATTGAGACATAAGGGTGGACACTCTTGGGGCTGAGAGGTTTGCTGAGGTTGGGTGAGCCAACGCAGACCCTTTAAAGTAATACTGCATATTACCCATCCCATGGGTCCCAAATCTCCAGGTTCAAGGGCATCTTCCTACGTCGAAAACATGCATGAGAAACCCAGAAGATGGTACACCGTGTGATCGGGAAAGGTTTCTAAAACGCACCTCATTTCTCATCTCCTTGTGCGCGGGTTCGCCATTCCAGCCACTTTACTAGCCATCTCCCTCCTTGGAGAATCAGCACCTTTAAGCTCCTGTTCCGTACAGGTTGCAATTTGTCCTGAGGATGAACGGGAAGAGGGGGAACCAATGAGAGACTAGCTCTAGGTGTTGGGACAGGCACAGGTCACTCTATTTTCCCATCAGGAAGAAGAATTAACCACAGGCTTAGCCTGCCCTCTGGAACCAGAATAGGGCCTGAAGCAATCCTGCGCTTTTGCGGCCAGCTCCCAAAAAAGCGACTTGAAAAATGGAGCTCAGGGGCACTGCAATTCACAAACCTGCGGAGTTATAAATGATAACTCTCGTCCACAAATATATTGAGGGAAGGCAACGAAGAGGATTTGAAAGCAAGGCAGAATTGCAGGAAACAGATTTCAGGAGGTAGATTCGAATCGCCTTGAAAGCACATGAAAAGCGGCAAAACGTGGACAATGATGCCCTTGGCCAAAAAGGGCGTATGCGTTTTTTCCTGAATATATTCAGGAAAAAACGCATACGCCCTTTTTGGCCAACCAAGCAACCTGGAAAGGCAAATCAGCGCTCCAAAGAAGTCTCGCTTCCCAGCGGGCAAAAGGGCCATGCGGAAAAAAGTGTCCAAACCAGAAATGCAGGACCGGCCATGGAGAAATGGGAGCCTTGCTACGCTGATGGGCGGGATGTAAATTGCCAACAGCCACCGTGGAGAAGTGTACGGTGTGTCCTGAAATGTCTAAAAAACACAGCTTAGAGAGCATACGGCACTTCCACGCATGGGCGTATAAACTGGGAAAACTAAAAATCAGCAAGACACAGGCACCCCAAAGTTTAGGGCTGCTCTGTTGACAAGAACCCCCACTTCATTACAACTTAAATATCCTAGGAAAGAGAAAAATGGATAAAGAAGTTGTGGTCCTCATGTACAATGGAATATCACTCAGCCATGAAATCAACGTCATAAGGCTAGTAGCAGCACGATGAGTGGATTTAGGTACGACGATTCTAAGTGAAATAAGTCACACAGAAAAAGACACTTATCATAAGATATCACATATAGAGAGAATGTAAAAACCGCTACACTTGACCTGAATGACAAAACAGAAGAGAGTCACACGTTTAGAAAACACACTATGGCTGCTGAACGGGAAAGCTGAGGTGGGGTGATGCATAAAACAAGGGTTTCAAATTAGCTCAGATACCGTTCCATAAACCCAATATGTAATAGACAAGACCTACTCCTTGCTCAGTGAACTGGACTCAACACCCCCTATTCACCGCACAAGAATATATCTGACTAGTAAGAATCTTCAAACCTATGTATTGATATCTCTCTGTAAGTGAGTCAAGGGGGTGTAAAGCAGCATAAACACAGCCGTGAAAAGCAGCTAAGCCCCATTATAAAAATAAATGACTTTTCAAAACCCGTGAAACAAAGACAGTGAAAGAGAGAGAAATTCTTACACACTTCGTTCAGGGGCTGTGATGCAACCTGGATTGACCATATCTAGACCCACAGCTGATTGAGACATAAGGGTGGACACTCTTGGGGCTGAGAGGTTTGCTGAGGTTGGGTGAGCCAACGCAGACCCTTTAAAGTAATACTGCATATTACCCATCCCATGGGTCCCAAATCTCCAGGTTCAAGGGCATCCTCCTACGTCGAAAACATGCATGAGAAACCCAGAAGATGGTACACCGTGTGATCGGGAAAGGTTTCTAAAACGCACCTCATTTCTCATCTCCTTGTGCTCGGGTTCGCCATTCCAGCCACTTTACTAGCCATCTCCCTCCTTGGAGAATCAGCACCTTTAAGCTCCTGTTCCGTACAGGTTGCAATTTGTCCTGAGGATGAACGGGAAGAGGGGGAACCAATGAGAGACTAGCTCTAGGTGTTGGGACAGGCACAGGTCACTCTATTTTCCCATCAGGAAGAAGAATTAACCACAGGCTTAGCCTGCCCTCTGGAACCAGAATAGGGCCTGAAGCAATCCTGCGCTTTTGCGGCCAGCTCCCAAAAAAGCGACTTGAAAAATGGAGCTCAGGGGCACTGCAATTCACAAACCTGCGGAGTTATAAATGATAACTCTCGTCCACAAATATATTGAGGGAAGGCAACGAAGAGGATTTGAAAGCAAGGCAGAATTGCAGGAAACAGATTTCAGGAGGTAGATTCGAATCGCCTTGAAAGCACATGAAAAGCGGCAAAACGTGGACAATGATGCCCTTGGCCAAAAAGGGCGTATGCGTTTTTTCCTGAATATATTCAGGAAAAAACGCATACGCCCTTTTTGGCCAACCAAGCAACCTGGAAAGGCAAATCAGCGCTCCAAAGAAGTCTCGCTTCCCAGCGGGCAAAAGGGCCATGCGGAAAAAAGTGTCCAAACCAGAAATGCAGGACCGGCCATGAAGAAATGGGAGCCTTGCTACGCTGATGGGCGGGATGTAAATTGCCAACAGCCACCCTGGAGAAGTGTACGGTGTGTCCTGAAATGTCTAAAAAACACAGCTTAGAGAGCATACGGCACTTCCACGCATGGGCGTATAAACTGGGAAAACTAAAAATTAGCAAGACACAGGCACCCCAAAGTTTAGGGCTGCTCTGTTGACAAGAACCCCCACTTCATTACACCTTAAATATCCTAGGAAAGAGAAAAATGGATAAAGAAGTTGTGGTCCTCATGTACAATGGAATATCACTCAGCCATGAAATCAACGTCATAAGGCTAGTAGCAGCACGATGAGTGGATTTAGGTACGACGATTCTAAGTGAAATAAGTCACACAGAAAAAGACACTTATCATAAGATATCACTTATAGAGGGAATGTAAAAACCGCTACACTTGACCTGAATGACAAAACAGAAGAGAGTCACACGTTTAGAAAACACACTATGGCTGCTGAACGGGAAAGCTGAGGTGGGGTGATGCATAAAACAAGGGTTTCAAATTAGCTCAGATACCGTTCCATAAACCCAATATGTAATAGACAAGACCTACTCCTTGCTCAGTGAACTGGACTCAACACCCCCTATTCACCGCACAAGAATATATCTGACTAGTAAGAATCTTCAAACCTATGTATTGATATCTCTCTGTAAGTGAGTCAAGGGGGTGTAAAGCAGCATAAACACAGCCGTGAAAAGCAGCTAAGCCCCATTATAAAAATAAATGACTTTTCAAAACCCGTGAAACAAAGACAGTGAAAGAGAGAGAAATTCTTACACACTTCGTTCAGGGGCTGTGATGCAACCTGGATTGACCATATCTAGACCCACAGCTGATTGAGACATAAGGGTGGACACTCTTGGGGCTGAGAGGTTTGCTGAGGTTGGGTGAGCCAACGCAGACCCTTTAAAGTAATACTGCATATTACCCATCCCATGGGTCCCAAATCTCCAGGTTCAAGGGCATCTTCCTACGTCGAAAACATGCATGAGAAACCCAGAAGATGGTACACCGTGTGATCGGGAAAGGTTTCTAAAACGCACCTCATTTCTCATCTCCTTGTGCGCGGGTTCGCCATTCCAGCCACTTTACTAGCCATCTCCATCCTTGGAGAATCAGCACCTTTAAGCTCCTGTTCCGTACAGGTTGCAATTTGTCCTGAGGATGAACGGGAAGAGGGGGAACCAATGAGAGACTAGCTCTAGGTGTTGGGACAGGCACAGGTCACTCTATTTTCCCATCAGGAAGAAGAATTAACCACAGGCTTAGCCTGCCCTCTGGAACCAGAATAGGGCCTGAAGCAATCCTGCGCTTTTGCGGCCAGCTCCCAAAAAAGCGACTTGAAAAATGGAGCTCAGGGTCACTGCAATTCACAAACCTGCGGAGTTATAAATGATAACTCTCGTCCACAAATATATTGAGGGAAGGCAACGAAGAGGATTTGAAAGCAAGGCAGAATTGCAGGAAACAGATTTCAGAAGGTAGATTCGAATCGCCTTGAAAGCACATGAAAAGCGGCAAAACGTGGACAATGATGCCCTTGGCCAAAAAGGGCGTATGCGTTTTTTCCTGAATATATTCAGGAAAAAACGCATACGCCCTTTTTGGCCAACCAAGCAACCTGGAAAGGCAAATCAGCGCTCCAAAGAAGTCTCGCTTCCCAGCGGGCAAAAGGGCCATGCGGAAAAAAGTGTCCAAACCAGAAATGCAGGACCGGCCATGGAGAAATGGCAGCCTTGCTACGCTGATGGGCGGGATGTAAATTGCCAAGAGCCACTCTGGAGAAGTGTACGGTGTTTCCTGAAACGTCTAAAAAACACAGCTTAGAGAGCATACGGCACTTCCACGCATGGGCGTATAAACTGTGAAAACTAAAAATCAGAAAGACACAGGCACCCCAAAGTTTAGGGCTGCTCTGTTGACAAGAACCCCCACTTCATTACACCTTAAATATCCTAGGAAAGAGAAAAATGGATAAAGAAGTTGTGGTCCTCATGTACAATGGAATATCACTCAGCCATGAAATCAACGTCATAAGGCTAGTAGCAGCACGATGAGTGGATTTAGGTACGACGATTCTAAGTGAAATAAGTCACACAGAAAAAGACACTTATCATAAGATATCACTTATGGAGGGAATGTAAAAACCGCTACACTTGACCTGAATGACAAAACAGAAGAGAGTCACACGTTTAGAAAACACACTATGGCTGCTGAACGGGAAAGCTGAGGTGGGGTGATGCATAAAACAAGGGTTTCAAATTAGCTCAGATACCGTTCCATAAACCCAATATGTAATAGACAAGACCTACTCCTTGCTCAGTGAACTGGACTCAACACCCCCTATTCACCGCACAAGAATATATCTGACTAGTAAGAATCTTCAAACCTATGTATTGATATCTCTCTGTAAGTGAGTCAAGGGGGTGTAAAGCAGCATAAACACAGCCGTGAAAAGCAGCTAAGCCCCATTATAAAAATAAATGACTTTTCAAAACCCGTGAAACAAAGACAGTGAAAGAGAGAGAAATTCTTACACAATTCGTTCAGGGGCTGTGATGCAACCTGGATTGACCATATCTAGACCCACAGCTGATTGAGACATAAGGGTGGACACTCTTGGGGCTGAGAGGTTTGGTGAGGTTGGGTGAGCCAACGCAGACCCTTTAAAGTAATACTGCATGGTACCCATCCCATGGGTCCCAAATCTCCAGGTTCAAGGGCATCTTCCTACGTCGAAAACATGCATGAGAAACCCAGAAGATGGTACACCGTGTGATCGGGAAAGGTTTCTAAAACGCACCTCATTTCTCATCTACTTGTGCTCGGGTTCGCCATTCCAGCCACTTTACTAGCCATCTCCCTCCTTGGAGAATCATCACCTTTAAGCTCCTGTTCCGTACAGGTTGCAATTTGTCCTGAGGATGAAAGGGAAGAGGGGGAACCAATGAGAGACTAGCTCTAGGTGTTGGGACAGGCACAGGTCACTCTATTTATCCATCAGGAAGAAGAATTAACCACAGGCTTAGCCTGCCCTCTGGAACCAGAATAGGGCCTGAAGCAATCCTGCGCTTTTGCGGCCAGCTCCCAAAAAAGCGACTTGAAAAATGGAGCTCGGGGGCACTGCAATTCACAAACCTGCAGAGTTATAAATGATAACTCTCGTCCACAAATATATTGAGGGAAGGCAACGAAGAGGATTTGAAAGCAAGGCAGAATTGCAGGAAACAGATTTCAGAAGGTAGATTCGAATCGCCTTGAAAGCACATGAAAAGCGGCAAAACGTGGACAATGATGCCCTTGGCCAAAAAGGGCGTATGCGTTTTTTCCTGAATATATTCAGGAAAAAACGCATACGCCCTTTTTGGCCAACCAAGCAACCTGGAAAGGCAAATCAGCGCTCCAAAGAAGTCTCGCTTCCCAGCGGGCAAAAGGGCCATGCGGAAAAAACTGTCCAAACCAGAAATGCAGGACCGGCCATGGAGAAATGGGAGCCTTGCTACGCTGATGGGCGGGATGTAAATTGCCAAGAGCCACTCTGGAGAAGTGTACGGTGTTTCCTGAAACGTCTAAAAAACACAGCTTAGAGAGCATACGGCACTTCCACGCATGGGCGTATAAACTGTGAAAACTAAAAATCAGAAAGACACAGGCACCCCAAAGTTTAGGGCTGCTCTGTTGACAAGAACCCCCACTTCATTACACCTTAAATATCCTAGGAAAGAGAAAAATGGATAAAGAAGTTGTGGTCCTCATGTACAATGGAATATCACTCAGCCATGAAATCAACGTCATAAGGCTAGTAGCAGCACGATGAGTGGATTTAGGTACGACGATTCTAAGTGAAATAAGTCACACAGAAAAAGACACTTATCATAAGATATCACTTATGGAGGGAATGTAAAAACCGCTACACTTGACCTGAATGACAAAACAGAAGAGAGTCACACGTTTAGAAAACACACTATGGCTGCTGAACGGGAAAGCTGAGGTGGGGTGATGCATAAAACAAGGGTTTCAAATTAGCTCAGATACCGTTCCATAAACCCAATATGTAATAGACAAGACCTACTCCTTGCTCAGTGAACTGGACTCAACACCCCCTATTCACCGCACAAGAATATATCTGACTAGTAAGAATCTTCAAACCTATGTATTGATATCTCTCTGTAAGTGAGTCAAGGGGGTGTAAAGCAGCATAAACACAGCCGTGAAAAGCAGCTAAGCCCCATTATAAAAATAAATGACTTTTCAAAACCCGTGAAACAAAGACAGTGAAAGAGAGAGAAATTCTTACACAATTCGTTCAGGGGCTGTGATGCAACCTGGATTGACCATATCTAGACCCACAGCTGATTGAGACATAAGGGTGGACACTCTTGGGGCTGAGAGGTTTGGTGAGGTTGGGTGAGCCAACGCAGACCCTTTAAAGTAATACTGCATGGTACCCATCCCATGGGTCCCAAATCTCCAGGTTCAAGGGCATCTTCCTACGTCGAAAACATGCATGAGAAACCCAGAAGATGGTACACCGTGTGATCGGGAAAGGTTTCTAAAACGCACCTCATTTCTCATCTACTTGTGCTCGGGTTCGACATTCCAGCCGCTTTACTAGCCATCTCCCTCCTTGGAGAATCAGCACCTTTAAGCTCCTGTTCCGTACAGGTTGCAATTTGTCCTGAGGATGAACGGGAAGAGGGGGAACCAATGAGAGACTAGCTCTAGGTGTTGGGACAGGCACAGGTCACTCTATTTATCCATCAGGAAGAAGAATTAACCACAGGCTTAGCCTGCCCTCTGGAACCAGAATAGGGCCTGAAGCAATCCTGCGCTTTTGCGGCCAGCTCCCAAAAAAGCGACTTGAAAAATGGAGCTCGGGGGCACTGCAATTCACAAACCTGCAGAGTTATAAATGATAACTCTCGTCCACAAATATATTGAGGGAAGGCAACGAAGACGATTTGAAAGCAAGGCAGAATTGCAGGAAACAGATTTCAGAAGGTAGATTCGAATCGCCTTGAAAGCACATGAAAAGCGGCAAAACGTGGACAATGATGCCCTTGGCCAAAAAGGGCGTATGCGTTTTTTCCTGAATATATTCAGGAAAAAACGCATACGCCCTTTTTGGCCAACCAAGCAACCTGGAAAGGCAAATCAGCGCTCCAAAGAAGTCTCGCTTCCCAGCGGGTAAAAGGGCCATGTGGAAAAAAGTGTCCAAACCAGAAATGCAGGACCGGCCATGGAGAAATGGGAGCCTTGCTACGCTGATGGGCGGGATGTAAATTGCCAACAGCCACCCTGGAGAAGTGTACGGTGTTTCCTGAAACGTCTAAAAAACACAGCTTAGAGAGCATACGGCACTTCCACGCATGGGCGTATAAACTGTGAAAACTAAAAATCAGAAAGACACAGGCACCCCAAAGTTTAGGGCTGCTCTGTTGACAAGAACCCCCACTTCATTACACCTTAAATATCCGAGGAAAGAGAAAAATGGATAAAGAAGTTGTGGTCCTCATGTACAATGGAATATCACTCAGCCATGAAATCAACGTCAAAGGCTAGTAGCAGCACGATGAGTGGATTTAGGTACGACGATTCTAAGTGAAATAAGTCACACAGAAAAAGACACTTATCATAAGATATCACTTATAGAGGGAATGTAAAAACCGCTACACTTGACCTGAATGACAAAACAGAAGAGAGTCACACGTTTAGAAAACACACTATGGTTGCTGAATGGGAAAGCTGAGGTGGGGTGATGCATAAAACAAGGGTTTCAAATTAGCTCAGATACCGATCCATAAACCCAATATGTAATAGACAAGACCTACTCCTTGCTCAGTGAACTGGACTCAACACCCCCTATTCACCGCACAAGAATATATCTGACTAGTAAGAATCTTCAAACCTATGTATTGATATCTCTCTGTAAGTGAGTCAAGGGGGTGTAAAGCAGCATAAACACAGCCGTGAAAAGCAGCTAAACCCCATTATAAAAATAAATGACTTTTCAAAACCCGTGAAACAAAGACAGTGAAAGAGAGAGAAATTCTTACACACTTCGTTCAGGGGCTGTGATGCAACCTGGATTGACCATATCTAGACCCACAGCTGATTGAGACATAAGGGTGGACACTCTTGGGGCTGAGAGGTTTGGTGAGGTTGGGTGGGCCAACGCAGACCCTTTAAAGTAATACTGCATGGTACCCATCCCATGGTTCCCAAATCTCCAGGTTCAAGGGCATCTTCCTACGTCGAAAACATGCATGAGAAACCCAGAAGATGGTACACCGTGTGATCGGGAAAGGTTTCTAAAACGCACCTCATTTCTCATCTCCTTGTGCGCGGGTTCGCCATTCCAGCCGCTTTACTAGCCATCTCCCTCCTTGGAGAATCAGCACCTTTAAGCTCCTGTTCCGTACAGGTTGCAATTTGTCCTGAGGATGAACGGGAAGAGGGGGAACCAATGAGAGACTAGCTCTAGGTGTTGGGACAGGCACAGGTCACTCTATTTTCCCATCAGGAAGAAGAATTAACCACAGGCTTAGCCTGCCCTCTGGAACCAGAATAGGGCCTGAAGCAATCCTGCGCTTTTGCGGCCAGCTCCCAAAAAATCGACTTGAAAAATGGAGCTCACGGGCACTGCAATTCCCAAACCTGCAGAGTTATAAATGATAACTCTCGTCCACAAATATATTGAGGGAAGGCAACGAAGAGGATTTGAAAGCAAGGCAGAATTGCAGGAAACAGATTTCAGGAGGTAGATTCGAATCGCCTTGAAAGCACATGAAAAGCGGCAAAACGTGGACAATGATGCCCTTGGCCAAAAAGGGCGTATGCGATTTTTCCTGAATATATTCAGGAAAAAACGCATACGCCCTTTTTGGCCAACCAAGCAACCTGGAAAGGCAAATCAGCGCTCCAAAGAAGTCTCGCTTCCCAGCGGGCAAAAGGGCCATGCGGAAAAAAGTGTCCAAACCAGAAATGCAGGACCGGCCATGGAGAAATGGGAGCCTTGCTACGCTGATGGGCGGGATGTAAATTGCCAACAGCCACTCTGGAAAAGTGTACGGTGTGTCCTGAAACATCTAAAAAACACAGCTTAGAGAGCATACGGCACTTCCACGCATAGGCGTATAAATTGGGAAAACTAAAAATCAGCAAGACACAGGCACCTCAAAGTTTAGGGCTGCTCTGTTGACAAGAACCACCACTTCATTACACCTTAAATATCCTAGGAAATATAAAAATGGATAAAGAAGTTGTGGTCCTCATGTACAATGGAATATCACTCAGCCATGAAATCAACGTCATAAGGCTAGTAGCAGCACGATGAGTGGATTTAGGTACGACGATTCTAAGTGAAATAAGTCACACAGAAAAAGACACTTATCATAAGATATCACTTATAGAGGGAATGTAAAAACCGCTACACTTGACCTGAATGACAAAACAGAAGAGAGTCACACGTTTAGAAAACACACTATGGCTGCTGAACGGGAAAGGTGAGGTGGGGTGATGCATAAAACAACGGTTTCAAATTAGCTCAGATACCGTTCCATAAACCCAATATGTAATAGACAAGACCTACTCCTTGCTCAGTGAACTGGACTCAACACCCCTATTCACCGCACAAGAATATATCTGACTAGTAAGAATCTTCAAACCTATGTATTGATATCTCTCTGTAAGTGAGCCAAGGGGGTGTAAAGCGGCATAAACACAGCCGAGAAAAGCAGCTAAACCCCATTATAAAAATAAATGACTTTTCAAAACCCGTGAAACAAAGACAGTGAAAGAAAGAGAAATTCTTACACAATTCGTTCAGGGGCTGTGATGCTACCTGGATTGACCATATCTGGACCCACAGCTGATTGACACATAAGGGTGGACACTCTTGGGGCTGAGAGGTTTGCTGAGGTTGGGTGAGCCAACGCATACCCTTTAAAGTAATACTGCATGGTACCCATCCCATGTGTCCCAAATCTCCAGGTTCAAGGGCATCTTCCTACGTCGAAAACATGCATGAGAAACCCAGAAGATGGTACACCGTGTGATCGGGAAAGGTTTCTAAAACGCACCTCATTTCTCATCTCCTTGTGCTCGGGTTCGCCATTCCAGCCGCTTTACTAGCCATCTCCCTCCTTGGAGAATCAGCACCTTTAACTAAACTCCTGTTCTGTACAGGTTGCAATTTGTCCTGAGGATGAACGGGAAGAGGGGGAACCAATGAGAGACTAGCTCTAGGTGTTGGGACAGGCACAGGTCACTCTATTTTCCCATCAGGAAGAAGAATTAACCACGAGCTCAGCCTGCTCCCCAGAACCAGAAGAGGGCGTGAAGCAATCCTGCACTTTTGCGGCCAGCTCCCAAAAAGGCGACTTGAAAAATGGAGCTCAGGGGCACTGCAATTCACAAACCTGCCGAATTATAAATGATAACTCTCGTCCACAAATATATTGAGGGAAGGCAACGAAGAGGATTTGAAAGCAAGGCAGAATTGCAGGAAACAGATTTCAGGAGGTAGATTCGAATCGCCTTGAAAGCACATGAAAAGCGGCAAAACGTGGACAATGATGCCCTTGGCCAAAAAGGGCGTATGCGTTTTTTCCTGAATATATTCAGGAAAAAACGCATACGCCCTTTTTGGCCAACCAAGCAACCTAGAAATGCAAATCAGCGCTACAAAGAAGTCTCGCTTCCCAACGGGCAAAAGGGCCATGCAGAAAAAAGTGTCTGAACCAGAAATGCAGGACCGGCCATGGAGAAATGGGAGCCTTGCTACACTGATGGGCAGGATGTAAATTGCCAACAGCCACTCTGGAGAAGTGTACGGTGTGTCCTGAAACATATAAAAAACACAGCTTAGAGAGCATACGGCACTTCCACGCATGGGCGTATAAATTGGAAAAACTAAAAATCAGCAAGACACAGGCACCCCAAAGTTTAGGGCTGCTCTGTTGACAAGAACCCCCACTTCATTACACCTTAAATATCCTAGGAAAGAGAAAAATGGATAAAGAAGTTGTGGTCCTCATGTACAATGGAATATCACTCAGCCATGAAATCAACGTCATAAGGCTAGTAGCAGCACGATGAGTGGATTTAGGTACGACGATTCTAAGTGAAATAAGTCACACAGAAAAAGACACTTATCATAAGATATCACTTATAGAGGGAATGTAAAAACCGCTACACTTGACCTGAATGACAAAACAGAAGAGAGTCACACGTTTAGAAAACACACTATGGCTGCTGAACGGGAAAGCTGAGGTGGGGTGATGCATAAAACAAGGGTTTCAAATTAGCTCAGATACCGTTCCATAAACCCAATATGTAATAGACAAGATCTACTCCTTGCTCAGTGAACTGGACTCAACACCCCCTATTCAAAGCACAAGAATATATCTGACTAGTAAGAATCTTCAAACCTATGTATTGATATCTCTCTGTAAGTGAGTCAAGGGGGTGTAAAGCGGCATAAACACAGCCGTGAAAAGCAGCTAAACCCCATTATAAAAGTAAATGACTTTTCAAAACCCGTGAACCAAAGACAGTGAAAGAGAGAGAAATTCTTACACAATTCGTTCAGGGGCTGTGATGCAACCTGGATTGACCATATCTGGACCCACAGCTGATTGAGACATAAGGGTGGACACTCTTGGGGCTGAGAGGTTTGGTGAAGTTGGGTGAGCCAACGCAGACCCTTTAAAGTAATACTGCATGGTACCCATCCCATGGGTCCCAAATCTCCAGGTTCAAGGGCATCGTCCTACGTCGAAAACATGCATGAGAAACCCAGAAGATGGTACACCGTGTGATCGGGAAAGGTTTCTAAAACGCACCTCATTTCTCATCTCCTTGTGCTCGGGTTCGCCATTCCAGCCGCTTTACTAGCCATCTCCCTCCTTGGAGAATCAGCACCTTTAAGCTCCTGTTCCGTACAGGTTGCAATTTGTCCTGAGGATGAACGGGAAGAGGGGGAACCAATAAGAGACTAGCTCTAGGTGTTGGGACAGGCACAGGTCACTCTATTTTCCCATCAGGAAGAAGAATTAACCACAGGCTTAGCCTGCCCTCTGGAACCAGAATAGGGCCTGAAGCAATCCTGCGCTTTTGCGGCCAGCTCCCAAAAAAGCGACTTGAAAATGGAGCTCAGGGGCACTGCAATTCCCAAAGCTGCAGAGTTATAAATGATAACTCTCGTCCACAAATATATTGAGGGAAGGCAACGAAGAGGATTTGAAAGCAAGGCAGAATTGCAGGAAACAGATTTCAGGAGGTAGATTCGAATGTCCTTGAAAGCACATGAAAAGCGGCAAAACGTGGACAATGATGCCCTTGGCCAAAAAGGGCGTATGCGTTTTTTCCTGAATATATTCAGGAAAAAACGCATACGCCCTTTTGGCCAACCAAGCAACCTGGAAAGGCAAATCAGAGCTCCAAAGAAGTCTCGCTTCCCAGCGGGCAAAAGTGCCATGCGGAAAAAAGTGTCCAAACCAGAAATGCAGGACTGGCCATGGAGAAATGGGAGCCTTGCTACGCTGATGGGCGGGATGTAAATTGCCAACAGCCACTCTGGAAAAGTGTACAGTGTGTCCTGAAACATCTAAAAAACACAGCTTAGAGAGCATACGGCACTTCCACGCATGGGCGTATAAATTGGGAAAACTAAAAATCAGCAAGACACAGGCACCCCAAAGTTTAGGGCTGCTCTGTTGACAAGAACCCCCACTTCATTACACCTTAAATATCCTAGGAAAGAGAAAAATGGATAAAGAAGTTGTGGTCCTCATGTACAATGGAATATCACTCAGCCATGAAATCAACGTCATAAGGCTAGTAGCAGCACGATGAGTGGATTTAGGTACGACGATTCTAAGTGAAATAAGTGACACAGAAAAAGACAATTATGATAACATATCACTTATAGAGGGAATGTAAAAACCGCTACACTTGACCTGAATGACAAAACAGAAGAGAGTCACACGTTTAGAAAACACACTATGGCTGCTGAACGGGAAAGCTGAGGTGGGGTGATGCATAAAACAAGGGTTTCAAATTAGCTCAGATACCGTTCCATAAACCCAATATGTAATAGACAAGACCTACTCCTTGCTCAGTGAACTGGACTCAACACCCCCTATTCACCGCACAAGAATATATCTGACTAGTAAGAATCTTCAAACCTATATATTGATATCTCTCTGTAAGTGAGCCAAGGGGGTGTAAAGCGGCATAAACACAGCCGTGAATAGCAGCTAAACCCCATTATAAAAATAAATGACTTTTCAAAACCCGTGAAACAAAGACAGTGAAAGAGAGAGAAATTCTTACACAATTCGTTCAGGGGCTGTGATGCAACCTGGATTGACCATATCTGGACCCACAGCTGATTGAGACATAAGGGTGGACACTCTTGGGGCTGAGAGGTTTGGTGAGGTTGGGTGAGCCAAAGCACACCCTTTAAAGTAATACTGCATGGTACCCATCCCATGGGTCCCAAATCTCCAGATTCAAGGGCATCTTCCTACGTCGAAAACATGCATGAGAAACCCAGAAGATGGTACACCGTGTGATCGGGAAAGGTTTCTAAAACGCACCTCATTTCTCATCTCCTTGTGCTCGGGTTCGCCATTCCAGCCGCTTTACTAGCCATCTCCCTCCTTGGAGAATCAGCACCTTTAACTAAACTCCTGTTCTGTACAGGTTGCAATTTGTCCTGAGGATGAACGGGAAGAGGGGGAACCAATGAGAGACTAGCTCTAGGTGTTGGGACAGGCACAGGTCACTCTATTTTCCCATCAGGAAGAAGAATTAACCACGAGCTCAGCCTGCTCCCCAGAACCAGAAGACGGCGTGAAGCAATCCTGCACTTTTGCGGCCACCTCCCAAAAAGGCGACTTGAAAAATGGAGCTCAGGGGCACTGCAATTCCCAAACCTGCAGAGTTATAAATGATAACTCTCGTCCACAAATATATTGAGGGAAGGCAACGAAGAGGATTTGAAAGCAAGGCAGAATTGCAGGAAACTGATTTCAGGAGGTAGATTCGAATCGCCTTGAAAGCACATGAAAAGCGGCAAAACGTGGACAATGATGCCCTTGGCCAAAAAGGGCGTATGCGTTTTTTCCTGAATATATTCAGGAAAAAACGCATACGCCCTTTTTGGCCAACCAAGCAACCTGGAAAGGCAAATCAGCGCTACAAAGAAGTCTCGCTTACCAACGGGCAAAAGGGCCATTCAGAAAAAAGTGTCAAAACCAGAAATGCAGGACCGGCCATGGAGAAATGGGAGCCTTGCTACACTGATGGGCGGGATGTAAATTGCCAACAGCCACTCTGGAGAAGTGTACGGTGTTTCCTGAAACATCTAAAAAACACAGCTTAGAGAGCATACGGCACTTCCACGCATGGGCGTATAAATTGGGAAAACTAAAAATCAGCAAGACACAGGCACCCCAAAGTATAGGGCTGCTCTGTTGACAAGAACCCCCACTTCATTACACCTTAAATATCCTAGGAAAGAGAAAAATGGATAAAGAAGTTGTGGTTCTCATGTACAATGGAATATCACTCAGCCATGAAATCAACGTCATAAGGCTAGTAGCAGCACGATGAGTGGATTTAGGTAAGACGATTCTAAGTGAAATAAGTCACACAGAAAAAGACACTTATCATAAGATATCACTTATAGAGGGAATGTAAAAACCGCTACACTTGACCTGAATGACAAAACAGAAGAGAGTCACACGTTTAGAAAACACACTATGGCTGCTGAACGGGAAAGCTGAGGTGGGGTGATGCATAAAACAAGGGTTTCAAATTAGCTCAGATACCGTTCCATAAACCCAATATGTAATAGACAAGATCTACTCCTTGCTCAGTGAACTGGACTCAACACCCCCTATTCAAAGCACAAGAATATATCTGACTAGTAAGAATCTTCAAACCTATGTATTGATATCTCTCTGTAAGTGAGTCAAGGGGGTGTAAAGCGGCATAAACACAGCCGTGAAAAGCAGCTAAACCCCATTATAAAAGTAAATGACTTTTCAAAACCCGTGAACCAAAGACAGTGAAAGAGAGAGAAATTCTTACACAATTCGTTCAGGGGCTGTGATGCAACCTGGATTGACCATATCTGGACCCACAGCTGATTGAGACATAAGGGTGGACACTCTTGGGGCTGAGAGGTTTGGTGAAGTTGGGTGAGCCAACGCAGACCCTTTAAAGTAATACTGCATGGTACCCATCCCATGGTCCCAAATCTCCAGGTTCAAGGGCATCTTCCTACGTCGAAAACATGCATGAGAAACCCAGAAGATGGTACACCGTGTGATCGGGAAAGGTTTCTAAAACGCACCTCATTTCTCATCTCCTTGTGCTCGGGTTCGCCATTCCAGCCGCTTTACTAGCCATCTCCCTCCTTGGAGAATCAGCACCTTTAACTAAACTCCTGTTCCGTACAGGTTGCAATTAGTCCTGAGGATGAACGGGAAGAGGGGGAACCAATGAGAGACTAGCTCTAGGTGTTGGGACAGGCACAGGTCACTCTATTTTCCCATCAAGAAGAAGAATTAACCACAGGCTTAGCCTGCCCTCTGGAACCAGAATAGGGCCTGAAGCAATCCTGCGCTTTTGCGGCCAGCTCCCAAAAAAGCGACTTGAAAATGGAGCTCAGGGGCACTGCAATTCCCAAAGCTGCAGAGTTATAAATGATAACTCTCGTCCACAAATATATTGAGGGAAGGCAACGAAGAGGATTTGAAAGCAAGGCAGAATTGCAGGAAACAGATTTCAGGAGGTAGATTCGAATGTCCTTGAAAGCACATGAAAAGCGGCAAAACGTGGACAATGATGCCCTTGGCCAAAAAGGGCGTATGCGTTTTTTCCTGAATATATTTAGGAAAAAACGCATACGCCCTTTTGGCCAACCAAGCAACCTGGAAAGGCAAATCAGCGCTCCAAAGAAGTCTCGCTTCCCAGCGGGCAAAAGTGCCATGCGGAAAAAAGTGTCCAAACCAGAAATGCAGGACTGGCCATGGAGAAATGGGAGCCTTGCTACACTGATGGGCAGGATGCAAATTGCCAACAGCCACTCTGGAGAAGTGTACGGTGTGTCCTGAAACATATAAAAAACACAGCTTAGAGAGCATACGGCACTTCCACGCATGGGCGTATAAATTGGAAAAACTAAAAATCAGCAAGACACAGGCACCCCAAAGTTTAGGGCTGCTCTGTTGACAAGAACCCCCACTTCATTACACCTTAAATATCCTAGGAAAGAGAAAAATGGATAAAGAAGTTGTGGTCCTCATGTACAATGGAATATCACTCAGCCATGAAATCAACGTCATAAGGCTAGTAGCAGCACGATGAGTGGATTTAGGTACGACGATTCTAAGTGAAATAAGTCACACAGAAAAAGACACTTATCATAAGATATCACTTATAGAGGGAATGTAAAAACCGCTACACTTGACCTGAATGACAAAACAGAAGAGAGTCACACGTTTAGAAAACACACTATGGCTGCTGAACGGGAAAGCTGAGGTGGGGTGATGCATAAAACAAGGGTTTCAAATTAGCTCAGATACCGTTCCATAAACCCAATATGTAATAGAAAAGATCTACTCCTTGCTCAGTGAACTGGACTCAACACCCCCTATTCAAAGCACAAGAATATATCTGACTAGTAAGAATCTTCAAACCTATGTATTGATATCTCTCTGTAAGTGAGTCAAGGGGGTGTAAAGCGGCATAAACACAGCCGTGAAAAGCAGCTAAACCCCATTATAAAAGTAAATGACTTTTCAAAACCCGTGAACCAAAGACAGTGAAAGAGAGAGAAATTCTTACACAATTCGTTCAGGGGCTGTGATGCAACCTGGATTGACCATATCTGGACCCACAGCTGATTGAGACATAAGGGTGGACACTCTTGGGGCTGAGAGGTTTGGTGAAGTTGGGTGAGCCAACGCAGACCCTTTAAAGTAATACTGCATGGTACCCATCCCATGGTCCCAAATCTCCAGGTTCAAGGGCATCTTCCTACGTCGAAAACATGCATGAGAAACCCAGAAGATGGTAAACCGTGTGATCGGGAAAGGTTTCTAAAACGCACCTCATTTCTCATCTCCTTGTGCTCGGGTTCGCCATTCCAGCCGCTTTACTAGCCATCTCCCTCCTTGGAGAATCAGCACCTTTAACTAAACTCCTGTTCCGTACAGGTTGCAATTAGTCCTGAGGATGAACGGGAAGAGGGGGAACCAATGAGAGACTAGCTCTAGGTGTTGGGACAGGCACAGGTCACTCTATTTTCCCATCAAGAAGAAGAATTAACCACAGGCTTAGCCTGCCCTCTGGAACCAGAATAGGGCCTGAAGCAATCCTGCGCTTTTGCGGCCAGCTCCCAAAAAAGCGACTTGAAAATGGAGCTCAGGGGCACTGCAATTCCCAAAGCTGCAGAGTTATAAATGATAACTCTCGTCCACAAATATATTGAGGGAAGGCAACGAAGAGGATTTGAAAGCAAGGCAGAATTGCAGGAAACAGATTTCAGGAGGTAGATTCGAATGTCCTTGAAAGCACATGAAAAGCGGCAAAACGTGGACAATGATGCCCTTGGCCAAAAAGGGCGTATGCGTTTTTTCCTGAATATATTTAGGAAAAAACGCATACGCCCTTTTGGCCAACCAAGCAACCTGGAAAGGCAAATCAGCGCTCCAAAGAAGTCTCGCTTCCCAGCGGGCAAAAGTGCCATGCGGAAAAAAGTGTCCAAACCAGAAATGCAGGACTGGCCATGGAGAAATGGGAGCCTTGCTACACTGATGGGCAGGATGCAAATTGCCAACAGCCACTCTGGAGAAGTGTACGGTGTGTCCTGAAACATATAAAAAACACAGCTTAGAGAGCATACGGCACTTCCACGCATGGGCGTATAAATTGGAAAAACTAAAAATCAGCAAGACACAGGCACCCCAAAGTTTAGGGCTGCTCTGTTGACAAGAACCCCCACTTCATTACACCTTAAATATCCTAGGAAAGAGAAAAATGGATAAAGAAGTTGTGGTCCTCATGTACAATGGAATATCACTCAGCCATGAAATCAACGTCATAAGGCTAGTAGCAGCACGATGAGTGGATTTAGGTACGACGATTCTAAGTGAAATAAGTCACACAGAAAAAGACACTTATCATAAGATATCACTTATAGAGGGAATGTAAAAACCGCTACACTTGACCTGAATGACAAAACAGAAGAGAGTCACACGTTTAGAAAACACACTATGGCTGCTGAACGGGAAAGCTGAGGTGGGGTGATGCATAAAACAAGGGTTTCAAATTAGCTCAGATACCGTTCCATAAACCCAATATGTAATAGACAAGATCTACTCCTTGCTCAGTGAACTGGACTCAACACCCCCTATTCAAAGCACAAGAATATATCTGACTAGTAAGAATCTTCAAACCTATGTATTGATATCTCTCTGTAAGTGAGTCAAGGGGGTGTAAAGCGGCATAAACACAGCCGTGAAAAGCAGCTAAACCCCATTATAAAAATAAATGACTTTTCAAAACCCGTGAACCAAAGACAGTGAAAGAGAGAGAAATTCTTACACAATTCGTTCAGGGGCTGTGATGCAACCTGGATTGACCATATCTGGACCCACAGCTGATTGAGACATAAGGGTGGACACTCTTGGGGCTGAGAGGTTTGGTGAAGTTGGGTGAGCCAACGCAGACCCTTTAAAGTAATACTGCATGGTACCCAACCCATGGTCCCAAATCTCCAGGTTCAAGGGCACCTTCCTACGGCGAAAACATGCATGAGAAACCCAGAAGATGGTACACCGTGTGATCGGGAAAGGTTTCTAAAACGCACCTCATTTCTCATCTCCTTGTGCTCGGGTTCGCCATTCCAGCCGCTTTACTAGCCATCTCCCTCCTTGGAGAATCAGCACCTTTAACTAAACTCCTGTTCCGTACAGGTTGCAATTAGTCCTGAGGATGAACGGGAAGAGGGGGAACCAATGAGAGACTAGCTCTAGGTGTTGGGACAGGCACAGGTCACTCTATTTTCCCATCAAGAAGAAGAATTAACCACAGGCTTAGCCTGCCCTCTGGAACCAGAATAGGGCCTGAAGCAATCCTGCACTTTTGCGGCAGCTCCCAAAAAAGCGACTTGAAAATGGAGCTCAGGGGCACTGCAATTCCCAAAGCTGCAGAGTTATAAATGATAACTCTCGTCCACAAATATATTGAGGGAAGGCAACGAAGAGGATTTGAAAGCAAGGCAGAATTGCAGGAAACAGATTTCAGGAGGTAGATTCGAATGTCCTTGAAAGCACATGAAAAGCGGCAAAACGTGGACAATGATGCCCTTGGCCAAAAAGGGCGTATGCGTTTTTTCCTGAATATATTCAGGAAAAAACGCATACGCCCTTTTGGCCAACCAAGCAACCTGGAAAGGCAAATCAGCGCTCCAAAGAAGTCTCGCTTCCCAGCGGGCAAAAGGGCCATGCGGAAAAAAGTGTCCAAACCAGAAATGCAGGACTGGCCATGGAGAAATGGGAGCCTTGCTAAGCTGATGGGCGGGATGTAAATTGCCAACAGCCACTCTGGAAAAGTGTACAGTGTGTCCTAAAACATCTAAAAAACACAGCTTAGAGAGCATACGGCACTACCACGCATACGCGTATAAATTGGGAAAACTAAAAATCAGCAAGACACAGGCACCCCAAAGTTTAGGGCTGCTCTGTTGACAAGAACCCCCACTTCATTACACCTTAAATATCCTAGGAAAGAGAAAAATGGATAAAGAAGTTGTGGTCCTCATGTACAATGGAATATCACTCAGCCATGAAATCAACGTCATAAGGCTAGTAGCAGCACGATGAGTGGATTTAGGTACGACGATTCTAAGTGAAATAAGTCACACAGAAAAAGACAATTATGATAACATATCACTTATAGAGGGAATGTAAAAACCGCTACACTTGACCTGAATGACAAAACAGAAGAGAGTCACACGTTTAGAAAACACACTATGGCTGCTGAACGGGAAAGGTGAGGTGGGGTGATGCATAAAACAAGGGTTTCAAATTAGCTCAGATACCTTTCCATAAACCCAATATGTAATAGACAAGACCTACTCCTTGCTCAGTGAACTGGACTCAACACCCCCTATTCACCGCACAAGAATATATCTGACTAGTAAGAATCTTCAAACCTATGTATTGATATCTCTCTGTAAGTGAGCCAAGGGGGTGTAAAGCGGCATAAACACAGCCGTGAATAGCAGCTAAACCCCATTATAAAAATAAATGACTTTTCAAAACCCGTGAAACAAAGACAGTGAAAGAGAGAGAAATTCTTACACAATTCGTTCAGGGGCTGTGATGCAACCTGGATTGACCATATCTGGACCCACAGCTGATTGAGACATAAGGGTGGACACTCTTGGGGCTGAGAGGTTTGGTGAGGTTGGGTGAGCCAAAGCACACCCTTTAAAGTAATACTGCATGGTACCCATCCCATGGGTCCCAAATCTCCAGATTCAAGGGCATCTTCCTACGTCGAAAACATGCATGAGAAACCCAGAAGATGGTACACCGTGTGATCGGGAAAGGTTTCTAAAACGCACCTCATTTCTCATCTCCTTGTGCTCGGGTTCGCCATTCCAGCCGCTTTACTAGCCATCTCCCTCCTTGGAGAATCAGCACCTTTAACTAAACTCCTGTTCTGTACAGGTTGCAATTTGTCCTGAGGATGAACGGGAAGAGGGGGAACCAATGAGAGACTAGCTCTAGGTGTTGGGACAGGCACAGGTCACTCTATTTTCCCATCAGGAAGAAGAATTAACCACGAGCTCAGCCTGCTCCCCAGAACCAGAAGACGGCGTGAAGCAATCCTGCACTTTTGCGGCCAGCTCCCAAAAAGGCGACTTGAAAAATGGAGCTCAGGGGCACTGCAATTCCCAAACCTGCAGAGTTATAAATGATAACTCTCGTCCACAAATATATTGAGGGAAGGCAACGAAGAGGATTTGAAAGCAAGGCAGAATTGCAGGAAACAGATTTCAGGAGGTAGATTCGAATCGCCTTGAAAGCAGATGAAAAGCGGCAAAACGTGGACAATGATGCCCTTGGCCAAAAAGGGCGTATGCGTTTTTTCCTGAATATATTCAGGAAAAAACGCATACGCCCTTTTTGGCCAACCAAGCAACCTGGAAAGGCAAATCAGCGCTACAAAGAAGTCTCGCTTCCCAACGGGCAAAAGGGCCATTCAGAAAAAAGTGTCAAAACCAGAAATGCAGGACCGGCCATGGAGAAATGGGAGCCTTGCTACACTGATGGGCGGGATGTAAATTGCCAACAGCCACTCTGGAGAAGTGTACGGTGTGTCCTGAAACATCTAAAAAACACAGCTTAGAGAGCATACGGCACTTCCACGCATGGGCGTATAAATTGGGAAAACAAAAAATCAGCAAGACACAGGCACCCCAAAGTATAGGGCTGCTCTGTTGACAAGAACCCCCACTTCATTACACCTTAAATATCCTAGGAAAGAGAAAAATGGATAAAGAAGTTGTGGTTCTCATGTACAATGGAATATCACTCAGCCATGAAATCAACGTCATAAGGCTAGTAGCAGCACGATGAGTGGATTTAGGTAAGACGATTCTAAGTGAAATAAGTCACACAGAAAAAGACACTTATCATAAGATATCACTTATAGAGGGAATGTAAAAACCGCTACACTTGACCTGAATGACAAAACAGAAGAGAGTCACACGTTTAGAAAACACACTATGGCTGCTGAACGGGAAAGCTGAGGTGGGGTGATGCATAAAACAAGGGTTTCAAATTAGCTCAGATACCGTTCCATAAACCCAATATGTAATAGACAAGTTCTATTCCTTGCTTAGTGAACTGGACTCAACACCCCCTATTCAAAGCACAAGAATATATCTGACTAGTAAGAATCTTCAAACCTATGTATTGATATCTCTCTGTAAGTGAGTCAAGGGGGTGTAAAGCGGCATAAACACAGCCGTGAAAAGCAGCTAAACCCCATTATAAAAATAAATGACTTTTCAAAACCCGTGAAACAAAGACAGTGAAAGAGAGAGAAATTCTTACACAATTCGTTCAGGGGCTGTGATGCAACCTGGATTGACCATATCTGGACCCACAGCTGATTGAGACATAAGGGTGGACACTCTTGGGGCTGAGAGGTTTGGTGAAGTTGGGTGAGCCAACGCAGACCCTTTAAAGTAATACTGCATGGTACCCATCCCATGGTCCCAAATCTCCAGGTTCAAGGGCATCTTCCTACGTCGAAAACATGCATGAGAAACCCAGAAGATGGTACACCGTGTGATCGGGAAAGGTTTCTAAAACGCACCTCATTTCTCATCTCCTTGTGCTCGGGTTCGCCATTCCAGCCGCTTTACTAGCCATCTCCCTCCTTGGAGAATCAGCACCTTTAACTAAACTCCTGTTCCGTACAGGTTGCAATTAGTCCTGAGGATGAACGGGAAGAGGGGGAACCAATGAGAGACTAGCTCTAGGAGTTGGGACAGGCACAGGTCACTCTATTTTCCCATCAAGAAGAAGAATTAACCACAGGCTTAGCCTGCCCTCTGGAACCAGAATAGGGCCTGAAGCAATCCTGCGCTTTTGCGGCCAGCTCCCAAAAAGGCGACTTGAAAAATGGAGCTCAGGGGCACTGCAATTCACAAACCTGCCGAATTATAAATGATAACTCTCGTCCACAAATATATTGAGGGAAGGCAACGAAGAGGATTTGAAAGCAAGGCAGAATTGCAGGAAACAGATTTCAGGAGGTAGATTCGAATCGCCTTGAAAGCACATGAAAAGCGGCAAAACGTGGACAATGATGCCCTTGGCCAAAAAGGGCGTATGCGTTTTTTCCTGAATATATTCAGGAAAAAACGCATACGCCCTTTTTGGCCAACCAAGCAACCTAGAAATGCAAATCAGCGCTACAAAGAAGTCTCGCTTCCCAACGGGCAAAAGGGCCATGCAGAAAAAAGTGTCCAAACCAGAAATGCAGGACCGGCCATGGAGAAATGGGAGCCTTGCTACACTGATGGGCAGGATGTAAATTGCCAACAGCCACTCTGGAGAAGTGTACGGTGTGTCCTGAAACATATAAAAAACACAGCTTAGAGAGCATACGGCACTTCCACGCATGGGCGTATAAATTGGAAAAACTAAAAATCAGCAAGACACAGGCACCCCAAAGTTTAGGGCTGCTCTGTTGACAAGAACCCCCACTTCATTACACCTTAAATATCCTAGGAAAGAGAAAAATGGATAAAGAAGTTGTGGTCCTCATGTACAATGGAATATCACTCAGCCATGAAATCAACGTCATAAGGCTAGTAGCAGCACGATGAGTGGATTTAGGTACGACGATTCTAAGTGAAATAAGTCACACAGAAAAAGACACTTATCATAAGATATCACTTATAGAGGGAATGTAAAAACCGCTACACTTGACCTGAATGACAAAACAGAAGAGAGTCACACGTTTAGAAAACACACTATGGCTGCTGAACGGGAAAGCTGAGGTGGGGTGATGCATAAAACAAGGGTTTCAAATTAGCTCAGATACCGTTCAATAAACCCAATATGTAATAGACAAGACCTACTCCTTGCTCAGTGAACTGGACTCAACACCCCCTATTCACCGCACAAGAATATATCTGACTAGTAAGAATCTTCAAACCTATGTATTGATATCTCTCTGTAAGTGAGTCAAGGGGGTGTAAAGCGGCATAAACACAGCCGTGAAAAGCAGCTAAACCCCATTATAAAAATAAATGACTTTTCAAAACCCGTGAAACAAAGACAGTGAAAGAGAGAGAAATTCTTACACAATTCGTTCAGGGGCTGTGATGCAACCTGGATTGACCATATCTGGACCCACAGCTGATTGAGACATAAGGGTGGACACTCTTGGGGCTGAGAGGTTTGGTGAGGTTGGGTGAGCCAAAGCACACCCTTTAAAGTAATACTGCATGGTACCCATCCCATGGGTCCCAAATCTCCAGGTTCAAGGGCATCTTCCTACGTCGAAAACATGCATGAGAAACCCAGAAGATGGTACACCGTGTGATCGGGAAAGGTTTCTAAAACGCACCTCATTTCTCATCTCCTTGTGCTCGGGTTCGCCATTCCAGCCGCTTTACTAGCCATCTCCCTCCTTGGAGAATCAGCACCTTTAACTAAACTCCTGTTCTGTACAGGTTGCAATTTGTCCTGAGGATGAACGGGAAGAGGGGGAACCAATGAGAGACTAGCTCTAGGGGTTGGGACAGGCACAGGTCACTCTATTTTCCCATCAGGAAGAAGAATTAACCACAAGCTCAGCCTGCCCCCCAGAACCAGAAGAGGGCCTGAAGCAATCCTGCGCTTTTGCGGCCAGCTCCCAAAAAGGCGACTTGAAAAATGGAGCTCAGGGGCACTGCAATTCCCAAACCTGCAGAGTTATAAATGATAACTCTCGTCCACAAATATATTGAGGGAAGGCAACGAAGAGGATTTGAAAGCAAGGCAGAATTGCAGGAAACTGATTTCAGGAGGTAGATTCGAATCGCCTTGAAAGCAGATGAAAAGCGGCAAAACGTGGACAATGATGCCCTTGGCCAAAAAGGGCGTATGCGTTTTTTCCTGAATATATTCAGGAAAAAACGCATACGCCCTTTTTGGCCAACCAAGCAACCTGGAAAGGCAAATCAGCGCTACAAAGAAGTCTCGCTTCCCAACGGGCAAAAGGGCCATTCAGAAAAAAGTGTCAAAACCAGAAATGCAGGACCGGCCATGGAGAAATGGGAGCCTTGCTACACTGATGGGCGGGATGTAAATTGCCAACAGCCACTCTGGAGAAGTGTACGGTGTGTCCTGAAAAATCTAAAAAACACAGCTTAGAGAGCATACGGCACTTCCACGCATGGGCGTATAAATTGGGAAAACAAAAAATCAGCAAGACACAGGCACCGCAAAGTATAGGGCTGCTCTGTTGACAAGAACCCCCACTTCATTACACCTTAAATATCCTAGGAAAGAGAAAAATGGATAAAGAAGTTGTGGTTCTCATGTACAATGGAATATCACTCAGCCATGAAATCAACGTCATAAGGCTAGTAGCAGCACGATGAGTGGATTTAGGTAAGACGATTCTAAGTGAAATAAGTCACACAGAAAAAGACACTTATCATAAGATATCACTTATAGAGGGAATGTAAAAACCGCTACACTTGACCTGAATGACAAAACAGAAGAGAGTCACACGTTTAGAAAACACACTATGGCTGCTGAACGGGAAAGCTGAGGTGGGGTGATGCATAAAACAAGGGTTTCAAATTAGCTCAGATACCGTTCCATAAACCCAATATGTAATAGACAAGTTCTATTCCTTGCTTAGTGAACTGGACTCAACACCCCCTATTCAAAGCACAAGAATATATCTGACTAGTAAGAATCTTCAAACCTATGTATTGATATCTCTCTGTAAGTGAGTCAAGGGGGTGTAAAGCGGCATAAACACAGCCGTGAAAAGCAGCTAAACCCCATTATAAAAATAAATGACTTTTCAAAACCCGTGAAACAAAGACAGTGAAAGAGAGAGAAATTCTTACACAATTCGTTCAGGGGCTGTGATGCAACCTGGATTGACCATATCTGGACCCACAGCTGATTGAGACATAAGGGTGGACACTCTTGGGGCTGAGAGGTTTGGTGAAGTTGGGTGAGCCAACGCAGACCCTTTAAAGTAATACTGCATGGTACCCATCCCATGGTCCCAAATCTCCAGGTTCAAGGGCATCTTCCTACGTCGAAAACATGCATGAGAAACCCAGAAGATGGTACACCGTGTGATCGGGAAAGGTTTCTAAAACGCACCTCATTTCTCATCTCCTTGTGCTCGGGTTCGCCATTCCAGCCGCTTTACTAGCCATCTCCCTCCTTGGAGAATCAGCACCTTTAACTAAACTCCTGTTCCGTACAGGTTGCAATTAGTCCTGAGGATGAACGGGAAGAGGGGGAACCAATGAGAGACTAGCTCTAGGAGTTGGGACAGGCACAGGTCACTCTATTTTCCCATCAAGAAGAAGAATTAACCACAGGCTTAGCCTGCCCTCTGGAACCAGAATAGGGCCTGAAGCAATCCTGCGCTTTTGCGGCCAGCTCCCAAAAAGGCGACTTGAAAAATGGAGCTCAGGGGCACTGCAATTCACAAACCTGCCGAATTATAAATGATAACTCTCGTCCACAAATATATTGAGGGAAGGCAACGAAGAGGATTTGAAAGCAAGGCAGAATTGCAGGAAACAGATTTCAGGAGGTAGATTCGAATCGCCTTGAAAGCACATGAAAAGCGGCAAAACGTGGACAATGATGCCCTTGGCCAAAAAGGGCGTATGCGTTTTTTCCTGAATATATTCAGGAAAAAACGCATACGCCCTTTTTGGCCAACCAAGCAACCTAGAAATGCAAATCAGCGCTACAAAGAAGTCTCGCTTCCCAACGGGCAAAAGGGCCATGCAGAAAAAAGTGTCCAAACCAGAAATGCAGGACCGGCCATGGAGAAATGGGAGCCTTGCTACACTGATGGGCAGGATGTAAATTGCCAACAGCCACTCTGGAGAAGTGTACGGTGTGTCCTGAAACATATAAAAAACACAGCTTAGAGAGCATACGGCACTTCCACGCATGGGCGTATAAATTGGAAAAACTAAAAATCAGCAAGACACAGGCACCCCAAAGTTTAGGGCTGCTCTGTTGACAAGAACCCCCACTTCATTACACCTTAAATATCCTAGGAAAGAGAAAAATGGATAAAGAAGTTGTGGTCCTCATGTACAATGGAATATCACTCAGCCATGAAATCAACGTCATAAGGCTAGTAGCAGCACGATGAGTGGATTTAGGTACGACGATTCTAAGTGAAATAAGTCACACAGAAAAAGACACTTATCATAAGATATCACTTATAGAGGGAATGTAAAAACCGCTACACTTGACCTGAATGACAAAACAGAAGAGAGTCACACGTTTAGAAAACACACTATGGCTGCTGAACGGGAAAGCTGAGGTGGGGTGATGCATAAAACAAGGGTTTCAAATTAGCTCAGATACCGTTCCATAAACCCAATATGTAATAGACAAGACCTACTCCTTGCTCAGTGAACTGGACTCAACACCCCCTATTCACCGCACAAGAATATATCTGACTAGTAAGAATCTTCAAACCTATGTATTGATATCTCTCTGTAAGTGAGTCAAGGGGGTGTAAAGCGGCATAAACACAGCCGTGAAAAGCAGCTAAACCCCATTATAAAAATAAATGACTTTTCAAAACCCGTGAAACAAAGACAGTGAAAGAGAGAGAAATTCTTACACAATTCGTTCAGGGGCTGTGATGCAACCTGGATTGACCATATCTGGACCCACAGCTGATTGAGACATAAGGGTGGACACTCTTGGGGCTGAGAGGTTTGGTGAGGTTGGGTGAGCCAACGCAGACCCTTTAAAGTAATACTGCATGGTACCCATCCCATGGGTCCCAAATCTCCAGGTTCAAGGGCATCTTCCTACGTCGAAAACATGCATGAGAAACCCAGAAGATGGTACACCGTGTGATCGGGAAAGGTTTCTAAAACGCACCTCATTTCTCATCTCCTTGTGCTCGGGTTCGCCATTCCAGCCG
Organism: Balaenoptera acutorostrata; assembly: GCF_949987535.1. NCBI lineage: Eukaryota > Metazoa > Chordata > Mammalia > Artiodactyla > Balaenopteridae > Balaenoptera > Balaenoptera acutorostrata. The sequence goes on from NC_080067.1 coordinate 358,396, forward strand.
CTTTACTAGCCATCTCCCTCCTTGGAGAATCAGCACCTTTAACGAAACTCCTGTTCCGTACAGGTTGCAATTAGTCCTGAGGATGAACGGGAAGAGGGGGAACCAATGAGAGACTAGCTCTAGGTGTTGGGACAGGCACAGGTCACTCTATTTTCCCATCAGGAAGAAGAATTAACCACAGGCTTAGCCTGCCCTCTGGAACCAGAATAGGGCCTGAAGCAATCCTGCGCTTTTGCGGCCAGCTCCCAAAAAGGCGACTTGAAAAATGGAGCTCAGGGGCACTGCAATTCACAAACCTGCCGAATTATAAATGATAACTCTCGTCCACAAATATATTGAGGGAAGGCAACGAAGAGGATTTGAAAGCAAGGCAGAATTGCAGGAAACAGATTTCAGGAGGTAGATTCGAATCGCCTTGAAAGCACATGGAAAGCGGCAAAACGTGGACAATGATGCCCTTGGCCAAAAAGGGCGTATGCGTTTTTTCCTGAATATATTCAGGAAAAAACGCATACGCCCTTTTTGGCCAACCAAGCAACCTAGAAATGCAAATCAGCGCTACAAAGAAGTCTCGCTTCCCAACGGGCAAAAGGGCCATGCAGAAAAAAGTGTCCAAACCAGAAATGCAGGACCGGCCATGGAGAAATGGGAGCCTTGCTACACTGATGGGCGGGATGTAAATTGCCAACAGCCACTCTGGAGAAGTGTACGGTGTGTCCTGAAACATATAAAAAACACAGCTTAGAGAGCATACGGCACTTCCACGCATGGGCGTATAAATTGGAAAAACTAAAAATCAGCAAGACACAGGCACCCCAAAGTTTAGGGCTGCTCTGTTGACAAGAACCCCCACTTCATTACACCTTAAATATCCTAGGAAAGAGAAAAATGGATAAAGAAGTTGTGGTCCTCATGTACAATGGAATATCACTCAGCCATGAAATCAACGTCATAAGGCTAGTAGCAGCACGATGAGTGGATTTAGGTACGACGATTCTAAGTGAAATAAGTCACACAGAAAAAGACACTTATCATAAGATATCACTTATAGAGGGAATGTAAAAACCGCTACACTTGACCTGAATGACAAAACAGAAGAGAGTCACACGTTTAGAAAACACACTATGGCTGCTGAACGGGAAAGCTGAGGTGGGGTGATGCATAAAACAAGGGTTTCAAATTAGCTCAGATACCGTTCCATAAACCCAATATGTAATAGACAAGATCTACTCCTTGCTCAGTGAACTGGACTCAACACCCCCTATTCAAAGCACAAGAATATATCTGACTAGTAAGAATCTTCAAACCTATGTATTGATATCTCTCTGTAAGTGAGTCAAGGGGGTGTAAAGCGGCATAAACACAGCCGTGAAAAGCAGCTAAACCCCATTATAAAAATAAATGACTTTTCAAAACCCGTGAACCAAAGACAGTGAAAGAGAGAGAAATTCTTACACAATTCGTTCAGGGGCTGTGATGCAACCTGGATTGACCATATCTAGACCCACAGCTGATTGAGACATAAGGGTGGACACTCTTGGGGCTGAGAGGTTTGGTGAAGTTGGGTGAGCCAACGCAGACCCTTTAAAGTAATACTGCATGGTACCCAACCCATGGTCACAAATCTCCAGGTTCAAGGGCACCTTCCTACGTCGAAAACATGCATGAGAAACCCAGAAGATGGTACACCGTGTGATCGGGAAAGGTTTCTAAAACGCACCTCATTTCTCATCTCCTTGTGCTCGGGTTCGCCATTCCAGCCGCTTTACTAGCCATCTCCCTCCTTGGAGAATCAGCACCTTTAACTAAACTCCTGTTCCGTACAGGTTGCAATTAGTCCTGAGGATGAACGGGAAGAGGGGGAACCAATGAGAGACTAGCTCTAGGTGTTGGGACAGGCACAGGTCACTCTATTTTCCCATCAAGAAGAAGAATTAACCACAGGCTTAGCCTGCCCTCTGGAACCAGAATAGGGCCTGAAGCAATCCTGCACTTTTGCGGCCAGCTCCCAAAAAAGCGACTTGAAAATGGAGCTCAGGGGCACTGCAATTCCCAAAGCTGCAGAGTTATAAATGATAACTCTCGTCCACAAATATATTGAGGGAAGGCAACGAAGAGGATTTGAAAGCAAGGCAGAATTGCAGGAAACAGATTTCAGGAGGTAGATTCGAATGTCCTTGAAAGCACATGAAAAGCGGCAAAACGTGGACAATGATGCCCTTGGCCAAAAAGGGCGTATGCGTTTTTTCCTGAATATATTCAGGAAAAAACGCATACGCCCTTTTGGCCATCCAAGCAACCTGGAAAGGCAAATCAGCGCTCCAAAGAAGTCTCGCTTCCCAGCGGGCAAAAGTGCCATGCGGAAAAAAGTGTCCAAACCAGAAATGCAGGACTGGCCATGGAGAAATGGGAGCCTTGCTACGCTGATGGGCGGGATGTAAATTGCCAACAGCCACTCTGGAAAAGTGTACAGTGTGTCCTGAAACATCTAAAAAACACAGCTTAAAGAGCATACGGCACTACCACGCATACGCGTATAAATTGGGAAAACTAAAAATCAGCAAGACACAGGCACCCCAAAGTTTAGGGCTGCTCTGTTGACAAGAACCCCCACTTCATTACACCTTAAATATCCTAGGAAAGAGAAAAATGGATAAAGAAGTTGTGGTCCTCATGTACAATGGAATATCACTCAGCCATGAAATCAACGTCATAAGGCTAGTAGCAGCACGATGAGTGGATTTAGGTACGACGATTCTAAGTGAAATAAGTCACACAGAAAAAGACAATTATGATAACATATCACTTATAGAGGGAATGTAAAAACCGCTACACTTGACCTGAATGACAAAACAGAAGAGAGTCACACGTTTAGAAAACACACTATGGCTGCTGAACGGGAAAGGTGAGGTGGGGTGATGCATAAAACAAGGGTTTCAAATTAGCTCAGATACCTTTCCATAAACCCAATATGTAATAGACAAGACCTACTCCTTGCTCAGTGAACTGGACTCAACACCCCCTATTCACCGCACAAGAATATATCTGACTAGTAAGAATCTTCAAACCTATGTATTGATATCTCTCTGTAAGTGAGCCAAGGGGGTGTAAAGCGGCATAAACACAGCCGTGAATAGCAGCTAAACCCCATTATAAAAATAAATGACTTTTCAAAACCCGTGAAACAAAGACAGTGAAAGAGAGAGAAATTCTTACACAATTCGTTCAGGGGCTGTGATGCAACCTGGATTGACCATTTCTGGACCCACAGCTGATTGAGACATAAGGGTGGACACTCTTGGGGCTGAGAGGTTTGGTGAGGTTGGGTGAGCCAAAGCACACCCTTTAAAGTAATACTGCATGGTACCCATCCCATGGGTCCCAAATCTCCAGATTCAAGGGCATCTTCCTACGTCGAAAACATGCATGAGAAACCCAGAAGATGGTACACCGTGTGATCGGGAAAGGTTTCTAAAACGCACCTCATTTCTCATCTCCTTGTGCTCGGGTTCGCCATTCCAGCCGCTTTACTAGCCATCTCCCTCCTTGGAGAATCAGCACCTTTAACTAAACTCCTGTTCTGTACAGGTTGCAATTTGTCCTGAGGATGAACGGGAAGAGGGGGAACCAATGAGAGACTAGCTCTAGGTGTTGGGACAGGCACAGGTCACTCTATTTTCCCATCAGGAAGAAGAATTAACCACGAGCTCAGCCTGCCCCCCAGAACCAGAAGAGGGCCTGAAGCAATCCTGCGCTTTTGCGGCCAGCTCCCAAAAAGGCGACTTGAAAAATGGAGCTCAGGGGCACTGCAATTCACAAACCTGCAGAGTTATAAATCATAACTCTCGTCCACAAATATATTGAGGGAAGGCAACGAAGAGGATTTGAAAGCAAGGCAGAATTGCAGGAAACAGATTTCAGGAGGTAGATTCGAATCGCCTTGAAAGCAGATGAAAAGCGGCAAAACGTGGACAATGATGCCCTTGGCCAAAAAGGGCGTATGCGTTTTTTCCTGAATATATTCAGGAAAAAACGCATACGCCCTTTTTGGCCAACCAAGCAACCTGGAAAGGCAAATCAGCGCTACAAAGAAGTCTCGCTTCCCAACGGGCAAAAGGGCCATTCAGAAAAAAGTGTCAAAACCAGAAATGCAGGACCGGCCATGGAGAAATGGGAGCCTTGCTACACTGATGGGCGGGATGTAAATTGCCAACAGCCACTCTGGAGAAGTGTACGGTGTGTCCTGAAACATCTAAAAAACACAGCTTAGAGAGCATACGGCACTTCCACGCATGGGCGTATAAATTCGGAAAACAAAAAATCAGCAAGACACAGGCACCCCAAAGTATAGGGCTGCTCTGTTGACAAGAACCCCCACTTCATTACACCTTAAATATCCTAGGAAAGAGAAAAATGGATAAAGAAGTTGTGGTTCTCATGTACAATGGAATATCACTCAGCCATGAAATCAACGTCATAAGGCTAGTAGCAGCACGATGAGTGGATTTAGGTAAGACGATTCTAAGTGAAATAAGTCACACAGAAAAAGACACTTATCATAAGATATCACTTATAGAGGGAATGTAAAAACCGCTACACTTGACCTGAATGACAAAACAGAAGAGAGTCACACGTTTAGAAAACACACTATGGCTGCTGAACGGGAAAGCTGAGGTGGGGTGATGCATAAAACAAGGGTTTCAAATTAGCTCAGATACCGTTCCATAAACCCAATATGTAATAGACAAGTTCTATTCCTTGCTTAGTGAACTGGACTCAACACCCCCTATTCAAAGCACAAGAATATATCTGACTAGTAAGAATCTTCAAACCTATGTATTGATATCTCTCTGTAAGTGAGTCAAGGGGGTGTAAAGCGGCATAAACACAGCCGTGAAAAGCAGCTAAACCCCATTATAAAAATAAATGACTTTTCAAAACCCGTGAAACAAAGACAGTGAAAGAGAGAGAAATTCTTACACAATTCGTTCAGGGGCTGTGATGCAACCTGGATTGACCATATCTGGACCCACAGCTGATTGAGACATAAGGGTGGACACTCTTGGGGCTGAGAGGTTTGGTGAAGTTGGGTGAGCCAACGCAGACCCTTTAAAGTAATACTGCATGGTACCCATCCCATGGTCCCAAATCTCCAGGTTCAAGGGCATCTTCCTACGTCGAAAACATGCATGAGAAACCCAGAAGATGGTACACCGTGTGATCGGGAAAGGTTTCTAAAACGCACCTCATTTCTCATCTCCTTGTGCTCGGGTTCGCCATTCCAGCCGCTTTACTAGCCATCTCCCTCCTTGGAGAATCAGCACCTTTAACTAAACTCCTGTTCCGTACAGGTTGCAATTAGTCCTGAGGATGAACGGGAAGAGGGGGAACCAATGAGAGACTAGCTCTAGGTGTTGGGACAGGCACAGGTCACTCTATTTTCCCATCAAGAAGAAGAATTAACCACAGGCTTAGCCTGCCCTCTGGAACCAGAATAGGGCCTGAAGCAATCCTGCGCTTTTGCGGCCAGCTCCCAAAAAGGCGACTTGAAAAATGGAGCTCAGGGGCACTGCAATTCACAAACCTGCCGAATTATAAATGATAACTCTCGTCCACAAATATATTGAGGGAAGGCAACGAAGAGGATTTGAAAGCAAGGCAGAATTGCAGGAAACAGATTTCAGGAGGTAGATTCGAATCGCCTTGAAAGCACATGAAAAGCGGCAAAACGTGGACAATGATGCCCTTGGCCAAAAAGGGCGTATGCGTTTTTTCCTGAATATATTCAGGAAAAAACGCATACGCCCTTTTTGGCCAACCAAGCAACCTAGAAATGCAAATCAGCGCTACAAAGAAGTCTCGCTTCCCAACGGGCAAAAGGGCCATGCAGAAAAAAGTGTCCAAACCAGAAATGCAGGACCGGCCATGGAGAAATGGGAGCCTTGCTACACTGATGGGCAGGATGTAAATTGCCAACAGCCACTCTGGAGAAGTGTACGGTGTGTCCTGAAACATATAAAAAACACAGCTTAGAGAGCATACGGCACTTCCACGCATGGGCGTATAAATTGGAAAAACTAAAAATCAGCAAGACACAGGCACCCCAAAGTTTAGGGCTGCTCTGTTGACAAGAACCCCCACTTCATTACACCTTAAATATCCTAGGAAAGAGAAAAATGGATAAAGAAGTTGTGGTCCTCATGTACAATGGAATATCACTCAGCCATGAAATCAACGTCATAAGGCTAGTAGCAGCACGATGAGTGGATTTAGGTACGACGATTCTAAGTGAAATAAGTCACACAGAAAAAGACACTTATCATAAGATATCACTTATAGAGGGAATGTAAAAACCGCTACACTTGACCTGAATGACAAAACAGAAGAGAGTCACACGTTTAGAAAACACACTATGGCTGCTGAACGGGAAAGCTGAGGTGGGGTGATGCATAAAACAAGGGTTTCAAATTAGCTCAGATACCGTTCCATAAACCCAATATGTAATAGACAAGACCTACTCCTTGCTCAGTGAACTGGACTCAACACCCCCTATTCACCGCACAAGAATATATCTGACTAGTAAGAATCTTCAAACCTATGTATTGATATCTTTCTGTAAGTGAGTCAAGGGGGTGTAAAGCGGCATAAACACAGCCGTGAAAAGCAGCTAAACCCCATTATAAAAATAAATGACTTTTCAAAACCCGTGAAACAAAGACAGTGAAAGAGAGAGAAATTCTTACACAATTCGTTCAGGGGCTGTGATGCAACCTGGATTGACCATATCTGGACCCACAGCTGATTGAGACATAAGGGTGGACACTCTTGGGGCTGAGAGGTTTGGTGAGGTTGGGTGAGCCAAAGCACACCCTTTAAAGTAATACTGCATGGTACCCATCCCATGGGTCCCAAATCTCCAGGTTCAAGGGCATCTTCCTACGTCGAAAACATGCATGAGAAACCCAGAAGATGGTACACCGTGTGATCGGGAAAGGTTTCTAAAACGCACCTCATTTCTCATCTCCTTGTGCTCGGGTTCGCCATTCCAGCCGCTTTACTAGCCATCTCCCTCCTTGGAGAATCAGCACCTTTAACTAAACTCCTGTTCTGTACAGGTTGCAAATTGTCCTGAGGATGAACGGGAAGAGGGGGAACCAATGAGAGACTAGCTCTAGGTGTTGGGACAGGCACAGGTCACTCTATTTTCCCATCAGGAAGAAGAATTAACCACGAGCTCAGCCTGCTCCCCTGAACCAGAAGACGGCGTGAAGCAATCCTGCACTTTTGCGGCCAGCTCCCAAAAAGGCGAGTTGAAAAATGGAGCTCAGGGGCACTGCAATTCCCAAACCTGCAGAGTTATAAATGATAACTCTCGTCCACAAATATATTGAGGGAAGGCAACGAAGAGGATTTGAAAGCAAGGCAGAATTGCAGGAAACAGATTTCAGGAGGTAGATTCGAATCGCCTTGAAAGCAGATGAAAAGCGGCAAAACGTGGACAATGATGCCCTTGGCCAAAAAGGGCGTATGCGTTTTTTCCTGAATATATTCAGGAAAAAACGCATACGCCCTTTTTGGCCAACCAAGCAACCTGGAAAGGCAAATCAGCGCTACAAAGAAGTCTCGCTTCCCAACGGGCAAAAGGGCCATTCAGAAAAAAGTGTCAAAACCAGAAATGCAGGACCGGCCATGGAGAAATGGGAGCCTTGCTACACTGATGGGCGGGATGTAAATTGCCAACAGCCACTCTGGAGAAGTGTACGGTGTGTCCTGAAACATCTAAAAAACACAGCTTAGAGAGCATACGGCACTTCCACGCATGGGCGTATAAATTGGGAAAACAAAAAATCAGCAAGACACAGGCACCCCAAAGTATAGGGCTGCTCTGTTGACAAGAACCCCCACTTCATTACACCTTAAATATCCTGGGAAAGAGAAAAATGGATAAAGAAGTGGTGGTCCTCATGTACAATGGAATATCACTCAGCCATGAAATCAAAGTCATAAGGCTTGTAGCAGCACGATGAGTGGATTTAGGTACGACGATTCTAAGTGAAAGAAGTCACACAGAAAAAGACACTTATCATAAGATATCACTTATAGAGGGAATGTAAAAACCACTACACTTGAACTGAAAGACAAAACAGAAGAGAGTCACACGTTTAGAAAACACACTATGGCTGTTGAACGGGAAAGGTGAGGTTGGGTGATGCATAAAAGAAGGGTTTCAAATTAGCTCAGATACCGTTCCATAAACCCAATATGTAATAGACAAGACCTACTCCTTGCTCAGTGAACTGGACTCAACACCCCCTATTCACCACACAAGAATATATCTGACTAGTAAGAATCTTCAAACCTATGTATTGATATCTCTCTGTAAGTGAGTCAAGGGGGTGTAAAGCGGCATAAACACAGCCGTGAAAAGCAGCTAAACCCCATTATAAAAATAAATGACTTTTCAAAACCCGTGAAACAAAGACAGTGAAAGAGAGAGAAATTCTTACACAATTCGTTCAGGGGCTGTGATGCAACCTAGATTGACCATATCTGGACCCACAGCTGATTGAGACATAAGGGTGGACACTCTTGGGGCTGAGAGGTTTGGTGAGGTTGGGTGAGCCAACGCACACCCTTTAAAGTAATACTGCATGGTACTCATCCCATGGGTCCCAAATCTCCAGGTTCAAGGGCATCTTCCTACGTCGAAAACATGCATGAGAAACCCAGAAGATGGTACACCGTGTGATCGGGAAAGGTTTCTAAAACGCACCTCATTTCTCATCTCCTTGTGCTCGGGTTCGCCATTCCAGCCGCTTTACTAGCCATCTCCCTCCTTGGAGAATCAGCACCTTTAACGAAACTCCTGTTCCGTACAGGTTGCAATTAGTCCTGAGGATGAACGGGAAGAGGGGGAACCAATGAGAGACTAGCTCTAGGGGTTGGGACAGGCACAGGTCACTCTATTTTCCCATCAGGAAGAAGAATTAACCACGAGCTCAGCCTGCTCCCCAGAACCAGAAGAGGGCGTGAAGCAATCCTGCACTTTTGCGGCCAGCTCCCAAAAAGGCGACTTGAAAAATGGAGCTCAGGGGCACTGCAATTCCCAAACCTGCAGAGTTATAAATGATAACTCTCGTCCACAAATATATTGAGGGAAGGCAACGAAGAGGATTTGAAAGCAAGGCAGAATTGCAGGAAACAGATTTCAGGAGGTAGATTCGAATCGCCTTGAAAGAACATGAAAAGCGGCAAAACGTGGACAATGATGCCCTTGGCCAAAAAGGGCGTATGCATTTTTTCCTGAATATATTCAGGAATAAACGCATACGCACTTTTGGGCCAACCAAGCAACCTGGAAAGGCAAATCATCGCTCCAAAGAAGTCTCGCTTCCCAGCGGGCAAAAGGGCCATGCGGAAAAAAGTGTCCAAACCAGAAATGCAGGACCGGCCATGGAGAAATGGGAGCCTTGCTACGCTGATGGGCGGGATGTAAATTGCCAACAGCCACTCTGGAGAAGTGTACGGTGTGTCCTGAAACGTCTAAAAAGCACAGCTTAGAGACCATACGGCACTTCCACGCATGGGCGTATAAATTGGGAAAACTAAAAATCAGCAAGACACAGGCACCCCAAAGTTTAGGGCTGCTTTGTTGACAAGAACCCCCACTTCATTACACCTTAAATATCCTGGGAAAGAGAAAAATGGATAAAGAAGTGGTGGTCCTCATGTACAATGGAATATCACTCAGCCATGAAATCAAAGTCATAAGGCTTGTAGCAGCACGATGAGTGGATTTAGGTACGACGATTCTAAGTGAAAGAAGTCACACAGAAAAAGACACTTATCATAAGATATCACTTATAGAGGGAATGTAAAAACCACTACACTTGAACTGAAAGACAAAACAGAAGAGAGTCACACGTTTAGAAAACACACTATGGCTGTTGAACGGGAAAGGTGAGGTTGGGTGATGCATAAAAGAAGGGTTTCAAATTAGCTCAGATACCGTTCCATAAACCCAATATGTAATAGACAAGACCTACTCCTTGCTCAGTGAACTGGACTCAACACCCCCTATTCACCACACAAGAATATATCTGACTAGTAAGAATCTTCAAACCTATGTATTGATATCTCTCTGTAAGTGAGTCAAGGGGGTGTAAAGCGGCATAAACACAGCCGTGAAAAGCAGCTAAACCCCATTATAAAAATAAATGACTTTTCAAAACCCGTGAAACAAAGACAGTGAAAGAGAGAGAAATTCTTACACAATTCGTTCAGGGGCTGTGATGCAACCTGGATTGACCATATCTGGACCCACAGCTGATTGAGACATAAGGGTGGACACTCTTGGGGCTGAGAGGTTTGGTGAGGTTGGGTGAGCCAACGCACACCCTTTAAAGTAATACTGCATGGTACTCATCCCATGGGTCCCAAATCTCCAGGTTCAAGGGCATCTTCCTACGTCGAAAACATGCATGAGAAACCCAGAAGATGGTACACCGTGTGATCGGGAAAGGTTTCTAAAACGCACCTCATTTCTCATCTCCTTGTGCTCGGGTTCGCCATTCCAGCCGCTTTACTAGCCATCTCCCTCCTTGGAGAATCAGCACCTTTAACTAAACTCCTGTTCCGTACAGGTTGCAATTTGTCCTGAGGATGAACGGGAAGAGGGGGAACCAATGAGAGACTAGCTCTAGGTGTTGGGACAGGCACAGGTCACTCTATTTTCCCATCAGGAAGAAGAATTAACCACGAGCTCAGCCTGCTCCCCAGAACCAGAAGAGGGCGTGAAGCAATCCTGCACTTTTGCGGCCAGCTCCCAAAAAGGCGACTTGAAAAATGGAGCTCAGGGGCACTGCAATTCCCAAACCTGCAGAGTTATAAATGATAACTCTCGTCCACAAATATATTGAGGGAAGGCAACGAAGAGGCTTTGAAAGCAAGGCAGAATTGCAGGAAACAGATTTCAGGAGGTAGATTCGAATCGCCTTGAAAGCACATGAAAAGCGGCAAAACGTGGACAATGATGCCCTTGGCCAAAAAGGGCGTATGCGTTTTTTCCTGAATATATTCAGGAATAAACGCATACGCACTTTTGGGCCAACCAAGCAACCTGGAAAGGCAAATCATCGCTCCAAAGAAGTCTCGCTTCCCAGCGGGCAAAAGGGCCATGCGGAAAAAAGTGTCCAAACCAGAAATGCAGGACCGGCCATGGAGAAATGGGAGCCTTGCTACGCTGATGGGCGGGATGTAAATTGCCAACAGCCACTCTGGAGAAGTGTACGGTGTGTCCTGAAACGTCTAAAAAGCACAGCTTAGAGACCATACGGCACTTCCACGCATGGGCGTATAAATTGGGAAAACTAAAAATCAGCAAGACACAGGCACCCCAAAGTTTAGGGCTGCTCTGTTGACAAGAACCCCGACTTCATTACACCTTAAATATCCTGGGAAAGAGAAAAATGGATAAAGAAGTGGTGGTCCTCATGTACAATGGAATATCACTCAGCCATGAAATCAAAGTCATAAGGCTTGTAGCAGCACGATGAGTGGATTTAGGTACGACGATTCTAAGTGAAAGAAGTCACACAGAAAAAGACACTTATCATAAGATATCACTTATAGAGGGAATGTAAAAACCACTACACTTGAACTGAAAGACAAAACAGAAGAGAGTCACACGTTTAGAAAACACACTATGGCTGTTGAACGGGAAAGGTGAGGTTGGGTGATGCATAAAAGAAGGGTTTCAAATTAGCTCAGATACCGTTCCATAAACGCAATATGTAATAGACAAGACCTACTCCTTGCTCAGTGAACTGGACTCAACACCCCCTATTCACCACACAAGAATATATCTGACTAGTAAGAATCTTCAAACCTATGTATTGATATCTCTCTGTAAGTGAGTCAAGGGGGTGTAAAGCGGCATAAACACAGCCGTGAAAAGCAGCTAAACCCCATTATAAAAATAAATGACTTTTCAAAACCCGTGAAACAAAGACAGTGAAAGAGAGAGAAATTCTTACACAATTCGTTCAGGGGCTGTGATGCAACCTAGATTGACCATATCTGGACCCACAGCTGATTGAGACATAAGGGTGGACACTCTTGGGGCTGAGAGGTTTGGTGAGGTTGGGTGAGCCAACGCACACCCTTTAAAGTAATACTGCATGGTACTCATCCCATGGGTCCCAAATCTCCAGGTTCAAGGGCATCTTCCCACGTCGAAAACATGCATGAGAAACCCAGAAGATGGTACACCGTGTGATCGGGAAAGGTTTCTAAAACGCACCTCATTTCTCATCTCCTTGTGCTCGGGTTCGCCATTCCAGCCGCTTTACTAGCCATCTCCCTCCTTGGAGAATCAGCACCTTTAACTAAACTCCTGTTCCGTACAGGTTGCAATTTGTCCTGAGGATGAACGGGAAGAGGGGGAACCAATGAGAGACTAGCTCTAGGTGTTGAGACAGGCACAGGTCACTCTATTTTCCCATCAGGAAGAAGAATTAACCACGAGCTCAGCCTGCTCCCCAGAACCAGAAGAGGGCGTGAAGCAATCCTGCACTTTTGCGGCCAGCTCCCAAAAAGGCGACTTGAAAAATGGAGCTCAGGGGCACTGCAATTCCCAAACCTGCAGAGTTATAAATGATAACTCTCGTCCACAAATATATTGAGGGAAGGCAACGAAGAGGATTTGAAAGCAAGGCAGAATTGCAGGAAACAGATTTCAGGAGGTAGATTCGAATCTCCTTGAAAGAACATGAAAAGCGGCAAAACGTGGACAATGATGCCCTTGGCCAAAAAGGGCGTATGCGTTTTTTCCTGAATATATTCAGGAAAAAACGCATACGCCCTTTTTGGCCAACCAAGCAACCTGGAAAGGCAAATCAGCGCTACAAAGAAGTCTCGCTTCCCAACGGGCAAAAGGGCCATTCAGAAAAAAGTGTCAAAACCAGAAATGCAGGACCGGCCATGGAGAAATGGGAGCCTTGCTACACTGATGGGCGGGATGTAAATTGCCAACAGCCACTCTGGAGAAGTGTACGGTGTGTCCTGAAACATCTAAAAAACACAGCTTAGAGAGCATACGGCACTTCCACGCATGGGCGTATAAATTGGGAAAACAAAAAATCAGCAAGACACAGGCACCCCAAAGTATAGGGCTGCTCTGTTGACAAGAACCCCCACTTCATTACACCTTAAATATCCTGGGAAAGAGAAAAATGGATAAAGAAGTGGTGGTCCTCATGTACAATGGAATATCACTCAGCCATGAAATCAAAGTCATAAGGCTTGTAGCAGCACGATGAGTGGATTTAGGTACGACGATTCTAAGTGAAAGAAGTCACACAGAAAAAGACACTTATCATAAGATATCACTTATAGAGGGAATGTAAAAACCACTACACTTGAACTGAAAGACAAAACAGAAGAGAGTCACACGTTTAGAAAACACACTATGGCTGTTGAACGGGAAAGGTGAGGTTGGGTGATGCATAAAAGAAGGGTTTCAAATTAGCTCAGATACCGTTCCATAAACCCAATATGTAATAGACAAGACCTACTCCTTGCTCAGTGAACTGGACTCAACACCCCCTATTCACCACACAAGAATATATCTGACTAGTAAGAATCTTCAAACCTATGTATTGATATCTCTCTGTAAGTGAGTCAAGGGGGTGTAAAGCGGCATAAACACAGCCGTGAAAAGCAGCTAAACCCCATTATAAAAATAAATGACTTTTCAAAACCCGTGAAACAAAGACAGTGAAAGAGAGAGAAATTCTTACACAATTCGTTCAGGGGCTGTGATGCAACCTAGATTGACCATATCTGGACCCACAGCTGATTGAGACATAAGGGTGGACACTCTTGGGGCTGAGAGGTTTGGTGAGGTTGGGTGAGCCAACGCACACCCTTTAAAGTAATACTGCATGGTACTCATCCCATGGGTCCCAAATCTCCAGGTTCAAGGGCATCTTCCTACGTCGAAAACATGCATGAGAAACCCAGAAGATGGTACACCGTGTGATCGGGAAAGGTTTCTAAAACGCACCTCATTTCTCATCTCCTTGTGCTCGGGTTCGCCATTCCAGCCGCTTTACTAGCCATCTCCCTCCTTGGAGAATCAGCACCTTTAACGAAACTCCTGTTCCGTACAGGTTGCAATTAGTCCTGAGGATGAACGGGAAGAGGGGGAACCAATGAGAGACTAGCTCTAGGGGTTGGGACAGGCACAGGTCACTCTATTTTCCCATCAGGAAGAAGAATTAACCACGAGCTCAGCCTGCTCCCCAGAACCAGAAGAGGGCGTGAAGCAATCCTGCACTTTTGCGGCCAGCTCCCAAAAAGGCGACTTGAAAAATGGAGCTCAGGGGCACTGCAATTCCCAAACCTGCAGAGTTATAAATGATAACTCTCGTCCACAAATATATTGAGGGAAGGCAACGAAGAGGATTTGAAAGCAAGGCAGAATTGCAGGAAACAGATTTCAGGAGGTAGATTCGAATCGCCTTGAAAGAACATGAAAAGCGGCAAAACGTGGACAATGATGCCCTTGGCCAAAAAGGGCGTATGCATTTTTTCCTGAATATATTCAGGAATAAACGCATACGCACTTTTGGGCCAACCAAGCAACCTGGAAAGGCAAATCATCGCTCCAAAGAAGTCTCGCTTCCCAGCGGGCAAAAGGGCCATGCGGAAAAAAGTGTCCAAACCAGAAATGCAGGACCGGCCATGGAGAAATGGGAGCCTTGCTACGCTGATGGGCGGGATGTAAATTGCCAACAGCCACTCTGGAGAAGTGTACGGTGTGTCCTGAAACGTCTAAAAAGCACAGCTTAGAGACCATACGGCACTTCCACGCATGGGCGTATAAATTGGGAAAACTAAAAATCAGCAAGACACAGGCACCCCAAAGTTTAGGGCTGCTTTGTTGACAAGAACCCCCACTTCATTACACCTTAAATATCCTGGGAAAGAGAAAAATGGATAAAGAAGTGGTGGTCCTCATGTACAATGGAATATCACTCAGCCATGAAATCAAAGTCATAAGGCTTGTAGCAGCACGATGAGTGGATTTAGGTACGACGATTCTAAGTGAAAGAAGTCACACAGAAAAAGACACTTATCATAAGATATCACTTATAGAGGGAATGTAAAAACCACTACACTTGAACTGAAAGACAAAACAGAAGAGAGTCACACGTTTAGAAAACACACTATGGCTGTTGAACGGGAAAGGTGAGGTTGGGTGATGCATAAAAGAAGGGTTTCAAATTAGCTCAGATACCGTTCCATAAACCCAATATGTAATAGACAAGACCTACTCCTTGCTCAGTGAACTGGACTCAACACCCCCTATTCACCACACAAGAATATATCTGACTAGTAAGAATCTTCAAACCTATGTATTGATATCTCTCTGTAAGTGAGTCAAGGGGGTGTAAAGCGGCATAAACACAGCCGTGAAAAGCAGCTAAACCCCATTATAAAAATAAATGACTTTTCAAAACCCGTGAAACAAAGACAGTGAAAGAGAGAGAAATTCTTACACAATTCGTTCAGGGGCTGTGATGCAACCTGGATTGACCATATCTGGACCCACAGCTGATTGAGACATAAGGGTGGACACTCTTGGGGCTGAGAGGTTTGGTGAGGTTGGGTGAGCCAACGCACACCCTTTAAAGTAATACTGCATGGTACTCATCCCATGGGTCCCAAATCTCCAGGTTCAAGGGCATCTTCCTACGTCGAAAACATGCATGAGAAACCCAGAAGATGGTACACCGTGTGATCGGGAAAGGTTTCTAAAACGCACCTCATTTCTCATCTCCTTGTGCTCGGGTTCGCCATTCCAGCCGCTTTACTAGCCATCTCCCTCCTTGGAGAATCAGCACCTTTAACTAAACTCCTGTTCCGTACAGGTTGCAATTTGTCCTGAGGATGAACGGGAAGAGGGGGAACCAATGAGAGACTAGCTCTAGGTGTTGGGACAGGCACAGGTCACTCTATTTTCCCATCAGGAAGAAGAATTAACCACGAGCTCAGCCTGCTCCCCAGAACCAGAAGAGGGCGTGAAGCAATCCTGCACTTTTGCGGCCAGCTCCCAAAAAGGCGACTTGAAAAATGGAGCTCAGGGGCACTGCAATTCCCAAACCTGCAGAGTTATAAATGATAACTCTCGTCCACAAATATATTGAGGGAAGGCAACGAAGAGGCTTTGAAAGCAAGGCAGAATTGCAGGAAACAGATTTCAGGAGGTAGATTCGAATCGCCTTGAAAGCACATGAAAAGCGGCAAAACGTGGACAATGATGCCCTTGGCCAAAAAGGGCGTATGCGTTTTTTCCTGAATATATTCAGGAATAAACGCATACGCACTTTTGGGCCAACCAAGCAACCTGGAAAGGCAAATCATCGCTCCAAAGAAGTCTCGCTTCCCAGCGGGCAAAAGGGCCATGCGGAAAAAAGTGTCCAAACCAGAAATGCAGGACCGGCCATGGAGAAATGGGAGCCTTGCTACGCTGATGGGCGGGATGTAAATTGCCAACAGCCACTCTGGAGAAGTGTACGGTGTGTCCTGAAACGTCTAAAAAGCACAGCTTAGAGACCATACGGCACTTCCACGCATGGGCGTATAAATTGGGAAAACTAAAAATCAGCAAGACACAGGCACCCCAAAGTTTAGGGCTGCTCTGTTGACAAGAACCCCGACTTCATTACACCTTAAATATCCTGGGAAAGAGAAAAATGGATAAAGAAGTGGTGGTCCTCATGTACAATGGAATATCACTCAGCCATGAAATCAAAGTCATAAGGCTTGTAGCAGCACGATGAGTGGATTTAGGTACGACGATTCTAAGTGAAAGAAGTCACACAGAAAAAGACACTTATCATAAGATATCACTTATAGAGGGAATGTAAAAACCACTACACTTGAACTGAAAGACAAAACAGAAGAGAGTCACACGTTTAGAAAACACACTATGGCTGTTGAACGGGAAAGGTGAGGTTGGGTGATGCATAAAAGAAGGGTTTCAAATTAGCTCAGATACCGTTCCATAAACCCAATATGTAATAGACAAGACCTACTCCTTGCTCAGTGAACTGGACTCAACACCCCCTATTCACCACACAAGAATATATCTGACTAGTAAGAATCTTCAAACCTATGTATTGATATCTCTCTGTAAGTGAGTCAAGGGGGTGTAAAGCGGCATAAACACAGCCGTGAAAAGCAGCTAAACCCCATTATAAAAATAAATGACTTTTCAAAACCCGTGAAACAAAGACAGTGAAAGAGAGAGAAATTCTTACACAATTCGTTCAGGGGCTGTGATGCAACCTAGATTGACCATATCTGGACCCACAGCTGATTGAGACATAAGGGTGGACACTCTTGGGGCTGAGAGGTTTGGTGAGGTTGGGTGAGCCAACGCACACCCTTTAAAGTAATACTGCATGGTACTCATCCCATGGGTCCCAAATCTCCAGGTTCAAGGGCATCTTCCCACGTCGAAAACATGCATGAGAAACCCAGAAGATGGTACACCGTGTGATCGGGAAAGGTTTCTAAAACGCACCTCATTTCTCATCTCCTTGTGCTCGGGTTCGCCATTCCAGCCGCTTTACTAGCCATCTCCCTCCTTGGAGAATCAGCACCTTTAACTAAACTCCTGTTCCGTACAGGTTGCAATTTGTCCTGAGGATGAACGGGAAGAGGGGGAACCAATGAGAGACTAGCTCTAGGTGTTGAGACAGGCACAGGTCACTCTATTTTCCCATCAGGAAGAAGAATTAACCACGAGCTCAGCCTGCTCCCCAGAACCAGAAGAGGGCGTGAAGCAATCCTGCACTTTTGCGGCCAGCTCCCAAAAAGGCGACTTGAAAAATGGAGCTCAGGGGCACTGCAATTCCCAAACCTGCAGAGTTATAAATGATAACTCTCGTCCACAAATATATTGAGGGAAGGCAACGAAGAGGATTTGAAAGCAAGGCAGAATTGCAGGAAACAGATTTCAGGAGGTAGATTCGAATCTCCTTGAAAGAACATGAAAAGCGGCAAAACGTGGACAATGATGCCCTTGGCCAAAAAGGGCGTATGCATTTTTTCCTGAATATATTCAGGAATAAACGCATACGCACTTTTGGGCCAACCAAGCAACCTGGAAAGGCAAATCATCGCTCCAAAGAAGTCTCGCTTCCCAGCGGGCAAAAGGGCCATGCGGAAAAAAGTGTCCAAACCAGAAATGCAGGACCGGCCATGGAGAAATGGGAGCCTTGCTACGCTGATGGGCGGGATGTAAATTGCCAACAGCCACTCTGGAGAAGTGTACGGTGTGTCCTGAAACGTCTAAAAAGCACAGCTTAGAGACCATACGGCACTTCCACGCATGGGCGTATAAATTGGGAAAACAAAAAATCAGCAAGACACAGGCACCCCAAAGTTTAGGGCTGCTCTGTTGAGAAGAACCCCCACTTCATTACACCTTAAATATCCTGGGAAAGAGAAAAATGGATAAAGAAGTTGTGCTCCTCATGTACAATGGAATATCACTCAGCCATGAAATCAACGTCATAAGGCTAGTAGCAGCACGATGAGTGGATTTAGGTACGACGATTCTAAGTGAAATAAGTCACACAGAAAAAGACACTTATCATAAGATATCACTTATAGAGGGAATGTAAAAACCGCTACACATGACCTGAATGACAAAACAGAAGAGAGTCACACGTTTAGAAAACACACTATGGCTGCTGAACGGGAAAGGTGAGGTGGGGTGATGCATTAAACAAGGGTTTCAAATTAGCTCAGATACCGTTCCATAAACCCAATATGTAATAGACAAGACCTACTCCTTGCTCAGTGAACTGGACTCAACATCCCCTATTCACCGCACAAGCATATATCTGACTAGAAAGAAGCTGCAAACCTATGTATTGATATCTCTCTGTAAGTGAGTCAAGGGGGTATAAAGTGACATAAACACAGCCGTGAAAAGCAGCTAAACCCCATTATAAAAATAAATTCCTTTTCAAAACCCGTGAAGCAAAGACAGTGAAAGAGAGAGAAATTCTTACAAAATTCGTTCATGGGCTGTGATGCAACCTCGATTGACCATATCTAGACCCACAGCTGATTGAGACATAAGGGTGGACACTCTTGGGGCTGAGAGGTTTGGTGAGGTTGGGTGAGCCAACGCAGACCCTTTAAAGTAATACTGAATGGTACCCATCCCATGGGTCCCAAATCTCCAGGTTCAAGGGCATCTTCCTACATCGAAAACATGCATGAGAAACCCAGAAGATGGTACACCGTGTGATCGGAAAAGGTTTCTAAAACGCACCTCATTTCTCACATCCTTGAGCTCGGGTTTACCATTCCATCCACTTTACTAGCCATCTCACTCCTTGGAGAATCAGCACCTTTAACCTCCTCTTCCGTACAGGTTGCAATTTGTCCTGAGGATGAACGGGAAGAGGGGGAACCAATGAGAGACTAGCTCTAGGTGTTGGGACAGGCACAGACCACTGTATTTTCCCATCAGGAAGAAGAATTAACCACAAGCTCAGCCTGCCCCCCAGAACCAGAAGAGTCCCTGAAGCAATCCTGCGCTTTTGCGGCCCGCTCCAAAAAAGCGAGTTGAAAAATGAAGCTCAGGGGCACTGCAATTCACAAACCTGCAGAGTTATAAATGATAACTCTCGTCCACAAATATATTGAGGGAAGGCAACGAAGAGGATTTGAAAGCAAGGCAGAATTGCAGGAAACAGATTTCAGGAGGTAGATTCGAATCTCCTTGAAAGCACATGAAAAGCGGCAAAACGTGGAAAATTATGCCCTTGGCCAAAAAGGGCGTATGCGTTGTTTCCTGAATATATTCAGGAAACAATGCATACGCCCTTTTTTGCCAACCAAGCAACCTGGGAAGGCAAATCAGCGCTCCAAAGAAGTCTCGCTTCCCAGCGGGCAAAAGGGCCATGCGGAAAAAAGTGTACAAACCAGAAATGCAGGACCGGCCATGGGGAAATGGGAGCCTTGCTACGCTGATGGGCGTGATGTAAATTGCCAACAGCCACTCTGGAGAAGTGTACGTTGTGTCCTGAAACATCTAAAAAAACACAGCTTATAGAGCATAGGGCACTTCCACTCATGGGCGTATAAATTGGGAAAACTAAAAATCAGCAAGACACAGGCACCCCAAAATTTAGGGCTGCTCTGTTGACAAGAACCCCCACTTCATTACACCTTAAATATCCTAGGAAAGAGATAAATGGATAAAGAAGTTGTGGTCCTCATGTACAATGGAATATCACTCAGCCATGTAATCAACGTCATAAGGCTAGTAGCAGCACGATGAGTGGATTTACGTACGACGATTCTAAGTGAAATAAGTCACACAGAAAAAGACACTTATCATAAGATATCACTTATAGAGGGAATGTAAAAACCGCTACACTTGAACTGAATTACAAAACAGAACAGAGTGACACATTTAGAAAACACACTATGGCTGCTGAACGGGAAAGGTGAGGTGGGGTGATGCATAAAACAAGGGTTTCAAATTAGCTCAGATACCGTTCCATAAACCCAATATGTAATAGACAAGACCTACTCCTTGCTGAATGAACTGGACTCAACATCCCCTATTCACCGCACAAGCATATATCTGACTAGAAAGAAGCTGCAAACCTATGTATTGATATCTCTCTGTAAGTGAGTCAAGGGTGTGTAAAACGGCATAAACACAGCCGTGAAAAGCAGCTAAACCCCATTATAAAAATAAATTACTTTTCAAAACCCGTGAAACAAAGACAGTGAAAGAGAGAGAAATTCTTACAAAATTCGTTCAGGGGCTGTGATGCAACCTGGATTGACCATATCTAGACCCACAGCTGATTGAGACATAAGGGTGGACACTCTTGGGGCTGAGAGGTTTGGTGAGGTTGGGTGAGCCAACGCAGACCCTTTAAAGTAGTACTGCATGGTACCCATCCCATGCGTCCCAAATCTCCAGGTTCAAGGGCATCTTCCTACATCGAAAACATGCATGAGAAACCCAGAAGATGGTACACCGTGTGATCGGGAAAGGTTTCTAAAACGCACCTCATTTCTCATCTCCTTGAGCTCGGGTTCACCATTCCAGCCGCTTTACTAGCCATCTCCCTCCTTGGAGAATCAGCACCTTTAACTAAACTCCTGTTCCGTACAGGTTGCAATTAGTCCTGAGGATGAACGGGAAGAGGGGGAACCAATGAGAGACTAGCTCTAGGTGTTGGGACAGGCACAGGTCACTCTATTTTCCCATCAAGAAGAAGAATTAACCACAGGCTTAGCCTGCCCTCTGGAACCAGAATAGGGCCTGAAGCAATCCTGCGCTTTTGCGGCCAGCTCCCAAAAAAGCGACTTAAAAATGGAGCTCAGGGGCACTGCAATTCCCAACGCTGCAGAGTTATAAATGATAACTCTCGTCCACAAATATATTGAGGGAAGGCAACGAAGAGGATTTGAAAGCAAGGCAGAATTGCAGGAAACAGATTTCAGGAGGTAGATTCGAATGTCCTTGAAAGCACATGAAAAGCGGCAAAACGTGGACAATGATGCCCTTGGCCAAAAAGGGCGTATGCGTTTTTTCCTGAATATATTGAGGAAAAAACGCATACGCCCTTTTGGCCAACCAAGCAACCTGGAAAGGCAAATCAGCGCTCCAAAGAAGTCTCGCTTCCCAGCGGGCAAAAGTGCCATGCGGAAAAAAGTGTCCAAACCAGAAATGCAGGACTGGCCATGGAGAAATGGGAGCCTTGCTACGCTGATGGGCAGGATGTAAATTGCCAACAGCCACTCTGGAAAAGTGTACAGTGTGTCCTGAAACATCTAAAAAACACAGCTTAGAGAGCATACGGCACTTCCACGCATACGCGTATAAATTGGGAAAACTAAAAATCAGCAAGACACAGGCACCCCAAAGTTTAGGGCTGCTCTGTTGACAAGAACCCCCACTTCATTACACCTTAAATATCCTAGGAAAGAGAAAAATGGATAAAGAAGTTGTGGTCCTCATGTACAATGGAATATCACTCAGCCATGAAATCAACGTCATAAGGCTAGTAGCAGCACGATGAGTGGATTTAGGTACGACGATTCTAAGTGAAATAAGTCACACAGAAAAAGACACTTATCATAAGATATCACTTATAGAGGGAATGTAAAAACCGCTACACTTGACCTGAATGACAAAACAGAAGAGAGTCACACGTTTAGAAAACACACTATGGCTGCTGAACGGGAAAGCTGAGGTGGGGTGATGCATAAAACAAGGGTTTCAAATTAGCTCAGATACCGTTCCATAAACCCAATATGTAATAGACAAGACCTACTCCTTGCTCAGTGAACTGGACTCAACACCCCCTATTCACCGCACAAGAATATATCTGACTAGTAAGAATCTTCAAACCTATGTATTGATATCTCTCTGTAAGTGAGTCAAGGGGGTGTAAAGCGGCATAAACACAGCCGTGAAAAGCAGCTAAACCCCATTATAAAAATAAATGACTTTTCAAAACCCGTGAAACAAAGACAGTGAAAGAGAGAGAAATTCTTACACAATTTGTTCAGGGGCTGTGATGCAACCTGGATTGACCATATCTGGACCCACAGCTGATTGAGACATAAGGGTGGACACTCTTGGGGCTGAGAGGTTTGGTGAAGTTGGGTGAGCCAACGCAGACCCTTTAAAGTAATACTGCATGGTACCCATCCCATGGGTCCGAAATCTCCAGGTTCAAGGGCATCTTCCTACGTCGAAAACATGCATGAGAAACCCAGAAGATGGTACACCGTGTGATCGGGAAAGGTTTCTAAAACGCACCTCATTTCTCATCTCCTTGTGCTCGGGTTCGCCATTCCAGCCGCTTTACTAGCCATCTCCCTCCTTGGAGAATCAGCACCTTTAACTAAACTCCTGTTCCGTACAGGTTGCAATTAGTCCTGAGGATGAACGGGAAGAGGGGGAACCAATGAGAGACTAGCTCTAGGTGTTGGGACAGGCACAGGTCACTCTATTTTCCCATCAAGAAGAAGAATTAACCACAGGCTTAGCCTGCCCTCTGGAACCAGAATAGGGCCTGAAGCAATCCTGCGCTTTTGCGGCCAGCTCCCAAAAAAGCGACTTGAAAATGGAGCTCAGGGGCACTGCAATTCACAAAGCTGCAGAGTTATAAATGATAACTCTCGTCCACAAATATATTGAGGGAAGGCAACGAAGAGGATTTGAAAGAGATGCAGAATTGCAGGAAACAGATTTCAGGAGGTAGATTCGAATCTCCTTGAAAGCACATGAAAAGCGGCAAAACGTGGACAATGATGCCCTTGGCCAAAAAGGGCGTATGCGTTTTTTCCTGAATATATTGAGGAAAAAACGCATACGCCCTTTTGGCCAACCAAGCAACCTGGAAAGGCAAATCAGCGCTCCAAAGAAGTCTCGCTTCCCAGCGGGCAAAAGGGCCATGCGGAAAAAAGTGTCCAAACCAGAAATGCAGGACCGGCCATGGAGAAATGGGAGCCTTGCTACGCTGATGGGCGGGATGTAAATTGCCAACAGCCACTCTGGAAAAGTGTACGGTGTGTCCTGAAACATCTAAAAAACACAGCTTAGAGAGCATACGGCACTTTCACGCATGGGCGTATAAATTGGGAAAAGTAAAAATCAGCAAGACACAGGCACCCCAAAGTTTAGGGCTGCTCTGTTGACAAGAACCCCCACTTCATTACACCTTAAATATCCTGGGAAAGAGAAAAATGGATAAAGAAGTGGTGGTCCTCATGTATAATGGAATATCACTCAGCCATGAAATCAAAGTCATAAGGCTTGTAGCAGCACGATGAGTGGATTTAGGTACGACGATTCTAAGTGAAAGAAGTCACACAGAAAAAGACACTTATCATAAGATATCACTTATAGAGGGAATGTAAAAACCACTACACTTGAACTGAAAGACAAAACAGAAGAGAGTCAAACGTTTAGAAAACACACTATGGCTGTTGAACGGGAAAGGTGAGGTTGGGTGATGCATAAAAGAAGGGTTTCAAATTAGCTCAGATACCGTTCCATAAACCCAATATGTAATAGACAAGACCTACTCCTTGCTCAGTGAACTGGACTCAACACCCCCTATTCACCGCACAAGAATATATCTGACTAGTAAGAATCTTCAAACCTATGTATTGATATCTCTCTGTAAGTGAGTCAAGGGGGTGTAAAGCGACATAAACACAGCCGTGAAAAGCAGCTAAACCCCATTATAAAACTAAATGACTTTTCAAAACCCGTGAAACAAAGACAGTGAAAGAGAGAGAAATTCTTACACAATTCGTTCAGGGGCTGTGATGCAACCTGGATTGACCATATCTGGACCCACAGCTGATTGAGACATAAGGGTGGACACTCTTGGGGCTGAGAGGTTTGGTGAGGTTGGGTGAGCCAAAGCACACCCTTTAAAGTAATACTGCATGGTACCCATCCCATGGGTCCCAAATCTCCAGGTTCAAGGGCATCTTCCTACGTCGAAAACATGCATGAGAAACCCAGAAGATGGTACACCGTGTGATCGGGAAAGGTTTCTAAAACGCACCTCATTTCTCATCTCCTTGTGCTCGGGTTCGCCATTCCAGCTGCTTTACTAGCCATCTCCCTCCTTGGAGAATCAGCACCTTTAACTAAACTCCTGTTCCGTACAGGTTGCAATTTGTCCTGAGGATGAACGGGAAGAGGGGGATCCAATGAGAGACTAGCTCTAGGTGTTGGGACAGGCACAGGTCACTCTATTTTCCCATCAGGAAGAAGAATTAACCACGAGCTCAGCCTGCTCCCCAGAACCAGAAGAGGGCGTGAAGCAATCCTGCACTTTTGCGGCCAGCTCCCAAAAAGGCGACTTGAAAAATGGAGCTCAGGGGCACTGCAATTCCCAAACCTGCAGAGTTATAAATGATAACTCTCGTCCACAAATATATTGAGGGAAGGCAACGAAGAGGATTTGAAAGCAAGGCAGAATTGCAGGAAACAGATTTCAGGAGGTAGATTCGAATCGCCTTGAAAGCACATGAAAAGCGGCAAAACGTGGACAATGGTGCCCTTGGCCAAAAAGGGCGTATGCGTTTTTTCCTGAATATATTCAGGAAAAAACGCATACGCCCTTTTGGGCCAACCAATCAACCTGGAAAGGCAAATCAGCGCTCCAAAGAAGTCTCGCTTCCCAGCGGGCAAAAGGGCCATGCGGAAAAAAGTGTCCAAACCAGAAATGCAGGACCGGCCATGGAGAAATGGGAGCCTTGCTACGCTGATGGGCGGGATGTAAATTGCCAACAGCCACTCTGGAAAAGTGTACGGTGTGTCCTGAAACATCTAAAAAACACAGCTTAGAGAGCATACGGCACTTCCACGCATGGGCGTATAAATTGGGAAAAGTAAAAATCAGCAAGACACAGGCACCCCAAAGTTTAGGGCTGCTCTGTTGACAAGAACCCCCACTTCATTACACCTTAAATATCCTGGGAAAGAGAAAAATGGATAAAGAAGTGGTGGTCCTCATGTATAATGGAATATCACTCAGCCATGAAATCAAAGTCATAAGGCTTGTAGCAGCACGATGAGTGGATTTAGGTACGACGATTCTAAGTGAAAGAAGTCACACAGAAAAAGACACTTATCATAAGATATCACTTATAGAGGGAATGTAAAAACCACTACACTTGAACTGAAAGACAAAACAGAAGAGAGTCACACGTTTAGAAAACACACTATGGCTGTTGAACGGGAAAGGTGAGGTTGGGTGATGCATAAAAGAAGGGTTTCAAATTAGCTCAGATACCGTTCCATAAACCCAATATGTAATAGACAAGACCTACTCCTTGCTCAGTGAACTGGACTCAACACCCCCTATTCACCACACAAGAATATATCTGACTAGTAAGAATCTTCAAACCTATGTATTGATATCTCTCTGTAAGTGAGTCAAGGGGGTGTAAAGCGGCATAAACACAGCCGTGAAAAACAGCTAAACCCCATTATACAAATAAATGACTTTTCAAAACCCGTGAAACAAAGACAGTGAAAGAGAGAGAAATTCTTACACAATTCGTTCAGGGGCTGTGATGCAACCTAGATTGACCATATCTGGACCCACAGCTGATTGAGACATAAGGGTGGACACTCTTGGGGCTGAGAGGTTTGGTGAGGTTGGGTGATCCAACGCACACCCTTTAAAGTAATACTGCATGGTACTCATCCCATGGGTCCCAAATCTCCAGGTTCAAGGGCATCTTCCTACGTCGAAAACATGCATGAGAAACCCAGAAGATGGTACACCGTGTGATCGGGAAAGGTTTCTAAAACGCACCTCATTTCTCATCTCCTTGTGCTCGGGTTCGCCATTCCAGCCGCTTTACTAGCCATCTCCCTCCTTGGAGAATCAGCACCTTTAACTAAACTCCTGTTCCGTACAGGTTGCAATTTGTCCTGAGGATGAACGGGAAGAGGGGGAACCAATGAGAGACTAGCTCTAGGTGTTGGGACAGGCACAGGTCACTCTATTTTCCCATCAGGAAGAAGAATTAACCACAGGCTTAGCCTGCCCTCTGGAACCAGAATAGGGCCTGAAGCAATCCTGCGCTTCGGCAGCCAGCTCCCAAAAAAGCGACTTGAAAAATGGAGCTCAGGCGCACTGCAATTCACAAACCTGCAGAGTTATAAATGATAACTCTCGTCCACAAATATATTGAGGGAAGGCAACGAAGAGGATTTGAAAGCAAGGCAGAATTGCAGGAAACAGATTTCAGGAGGTAGATTCGAATCGCCTTGAAAGCACATGAAAAGCGGCAAAACGTGGACAATGATGCCCTTGGCCAAAAAGGGCGTATGCATTGTTTCCTGAATATATTCAGGAAAAAACGCATACGCCCTTTTTGGCCAACCAAGCAACCTGGGAAGGCAAATCAGCGCTCCAAAGACGTCTGGTTTCCCAGCGGGCAAAAGGGCCATGCGGAAAAAAGTGTCCAAAGCAGAAATGCAGGACCGGCCATGGAGAAATGGGAGACTTGCTACGCTGATGGGCGGGTTGTAAATTGCCAACAGCCACTCTGGAGAAGTGTACGTTGTGTCCTGAAACATCTAAAAAAACACAGCTTATAGAGCATAGGGCACTTCCACTCATGGGCGTATAAATTGGGAAAACTAAAAATCAGCAAGACACAGGCACCCCAAAGTTTAGGGCTGCTCTGTTGACAAGAACCCCCACTGCATTACACCTTAAATATCCTAGGAAAGAGAAAAACGGATAAAGAAGTTGTGGTCCTCATGTACAATGGAATATCACTCAGCCATGTAATCAACGTCATAAGGCTAGTAGCAGCACGATGAGTGGATTTAGGTACGACGATTCTAAGTGAAATAAGTCACACAGAAAAAGACACTTATCATAAGATATCACTTATAGAGGGAATGTAAAAACCGCTACACTTGAACTGAATTACAAAACAGAACAGAGTGACACATTTAGAAAACACACTATGGCTGCTGAACGGGAAAGGTGAGGTGGGGTGATGCATAAAACAAGGGTTTCAAATTAGCTCAGATACCGTTCCATAAACCCAATATGTAATAGACAAGACCTACTCCTTGCTGATGGAACTGGACTCAACATCCCCTATTCACCGCACAAGCATATATCTGACTAGAAAGAAGCTGCAAACCTATGTATTGATATCTCTCTGTAAGTGAGTCAAGGGGGTATAAAGTGACATAAACACAGCCGTGAAAAGCAGCTAAACCCCATTATAAAAATAAATTCCTTTTCAAAACCCGTGAAGCAAAGACAGTGAAAGAGAGAGAAATTCTTACAAAATTCGTTCATGGGCTGTGATGCAACCTGGATTGACCATATCTAGACCCACAGCTGATTGAGACATAAGGGTGGACACTCTTGGGGCTGAGAGGTTTGGTGAGGTTGGGTGAGCCAACGCAGACCCTTTAAAGTAATACTGAATGGTACCCATCCCATGGGTCCCAAATCTCCAGGTTCAAGGGCATCTTCCTACATCGAAAACATGCATGAGAAACCCAGAAGATGGTACACCGTGTGATCGGAAAAGGTTTCTAAAACGCACCTCATTTCTCACATCCTTGAGCTCGGGTTTACCATTCCATCCACTTTACTAGCCATCTCACTCCTTGGAGAATCAGCACCTTTAACCTCCTCTTCCGTACAGGTTGCAATTTGTCCTGAGGATGAACGAGAAGAGGGGGAACCAATGAGAGACTAGCTCTAGGTGTTGGGACAGGCACAGGCCACTGTATTTTCCCATCAGGAAGAAGAATTAACCACAAGCTCAGCCTGCCCCCCAGAACCAGAAGAGGGCCTGAAGCAATCCTGCGCTTTTGCGGCCCGCTCCAAAAAAGCGAGTTGAAAAATGGAGCTCAGGGGCACTGCAATTCACAAACCTGCAGAGTTATAAATGATAACTCTCGTCCACAAATATATTGAGGGAAGGCAACGAAGAGGATTTGAAAGCAAGGCAGAATTGCAGGAAACAGATTTCAGGAGGTAGATTCGAATCGCCTTGAAAGCACATGAAAAGCGGCAAAACGTGGAAAATGATGCCCTTGGCCAAAAAGGGCGTATGCGTTGTTTCCTGAATATATTCAGGAAAAAATGCATACACCCTTTTGGCCAACCAAGCAACCTGGGAAGGCAAATCAGCGCTCCAAAGAAGTCTCGCTTCGCAGCGGGCAAAAGGGCCATGCGGAAAAAAGTGTACAAACCAGAAATGCAGGACCGGCCATGGAGAAATGGGAGCCTTGCTACGCTGATGGGCGTGATGTAAATTGCCAACAGCCACTCTGGAGAAGTGTACGTTGTGTCCTGAAACATCTAAGAAAACACAGCTTGGAGAGCATAGGGCACTTCCACTCATGGGCGTATAAATTGGGAAAACTAAAAATCAGCAAGACACAGGCACCCGAAAGTTTAGGGCTGCTCTGTTGACAAGAACCCCCACTTCATTACACCTTAAATATCCTAGGAAAGAGATAAATGGATAAAGAAGTTGTGGTCCTCATGTACAATGGAATATCACTCAGCCATGTAATCAACGTCATAAGGCTAGTAGCAGCACGATGAGTAGATTTAGGTACGACGATTCTAAGTGAAATAAGTCACACAGAAAAAGACACTTGTTATAAGATATCACTTATAGAGGGAATGTAAAAACCGCTACACTTGAACTGAATTACAAAACAGAACAGAGTGACACATTTAGAAAACACACTATGGCTGCTGAACGGGAAAGGTGAGGTGGGGTGATGCATAAAACAAGGGTTTCAAATTAGCTCCAATACAGTTCCATAAACCCAATATGTAATAGACAAGACGTACTCCTTGCTGAGTGAACTGGACTCAACACCCCCTATTCACCGCACAAGCATATATCTGACTAGTAAGAAGCTGCAAACCTATGTATTGATATCTCTCTGTAAGTGAGTCAAGGGGGTATAAAGTGACATAAACACAGCCGTGAAAAGCAGCTAAACCCCATTATAAAAATAAATTCCTTTTCAAAACCCGTGAAGCAAACACAGTGAAAGAGAGAGAAATTCTTACAAAATTCGTTCATGGGCTGTGATGCAACCTGGATTGACCATATCTAGACCCACAGCTGATTGAGACATAAGGGTGGACACTCTTGGGGCTGAGAGGTTTGGTGAGGTTGGGTGAGCCAACGCAGACCCTTTAAAGTAATACTGAATGGTACCCATCCCATGGGTCCCAAATCTCCAGGTTCAAGGGCATCTTCCTACATCGAAAACATGCATGAGAAACCCAGAAGATGGTACACCGTGTGATCGGAAAAGGTTTCTAAAACGCACCTCATTTCTCACATCCTTGAGCTCGGGTTTACCATTCCATCCACTTTACTAGCCATCTCACTCCTTGGAGAATCAGCACCTTTAACCTCCTGTTCCGTACAGGTTGCAATTTGTCCTGAGGATGAACGAGAAGAGGGGGAACCAATGAGAGACTAGCTCTAGGTGTTGGGACAGGCACAGGCCACTGTATTTTCCCATCAGGAAGAAGAATTAACCACAAGCTCAGCCTGCCCCCCAGAACCAGAAGAGGGCCTGAAGCAATCCTGCGCTTTTGCGGCCCGCTCCAAAAAAGCGAGTTGAAAAATGGAGCTCAGGGGCACTGCAATTCACAAACCTGCAGAGTTATAAATGATAACTCTCGTCCACAAATATATTGAGGGAAGGCAACGAAGAGGATTTGAAAGCAAGGCAGAATTGCAGGAAACAGATTTCAGGAGGTAGATTCGAATCTCCTTGAAAGCACATGAAAAGCGGCAAAACGTGGAAAATGATGCCCTTGGCCAAAAAGGGCGTATGCGTTGTTTCCTGAATATATTCAGGAAACAATGCATACGCCCTTTTTGGCCAACCAAGCAACCTGGGAAGGCAAATCAGCGCTCCAAAGAAGTCTCGCTTCCCAGCGGGCAAAAGGGCCATGCGGAAAAAAGTGTACAAACCAGAAATGCAGGACCGGCCATGGGGAAATGGGAGCCTTGCTACGCTGATGGGTGTGATGTAAATTGCCAACAGCCACTCTGGAGAAGTGTACTTTGTGTCCTGAAACATCTAAAAAAACACAGCTTATAGAGCATAGGGCACTTCCACTCATGGGCGTATAAATTGGGAAAACTAAAAATCAGCAAGACACAGGCACCCCAAAATTTAGGGCTGCTCTGTTGACAAGAACCCCCACTTCATTACACCTTAAATATCCTAGGAAAGAGATAAATGGATAAAGAAGTTGTGGTCCTCATGTACAATGGAATATCACTCAGCCATGTAATCAACGTCATAAGGCTAGTAGCAGCACGATGAGTGTATTTAGGTACGACGATTCTAAGTGAAATAAGTCACACAGAAAAAGACACTTATCATAAGATATCACTTATAGAGGGAATGTAAAAACCGCTACACTTGAACTGAATTACAAAACAGAACAGAGTGACACATTTAGAAAACACACTATGGCTGCTGAACGGGAAAGGTGAGGTGGGGTGATGCATAAAACAAGGGTTTCAAATTAGCTCAGATACCGTTCCATAAACCCAATATGTAATAGACAAGACCTACTCCTTGCTGATTGAACTGGACTCAACATCCCCTATTCACCGCACAAGCATATATCTGACTAGAAAGAAGCTGCAAACCTATGTATTGATATCTCTCTGTAAGTGAGTCAAGGGGGTATAAAGTGACATAAACACAGCCGTGAAAAGCAGCTAAACCCCATTATAAAAATAAATTCCTTTTCAAAACCCGTGAAGCAAAGACAGTGAAAGAGAGAGAAATTCTTACAAAATTCGTTCATGGGCTGTGATGCAACCTGGATTGACCATATCTAGACCCACAGCTGATTGAGACATAAGGGTGGACACTCTTGGGGCTGAGAGGTTTGGTGAGGTTGGGTGAGCCAACGCAGACCCTTTAAAGTAATACTGAATGGTACCCATCCCATGGGTCCCAAATCTCCAGGTTCAAGGGCATCTTCCTACATCGAAAACATGCATGAGAAACCCAGAAGATGGTACACCGTGTGATCGGAAAAGGTTTCTAAAACGCACCTCATTTCTCACATCCTTGAGCTCGGGTTTACCATTCCATCCACTTTACTAGCCATCTCACTCCTTGGAGAATCAGCACCTTTAACCTCCTGTTCCGTACAGGTTGCAATTTGTCCTGAGGATGAACGAGAAGAGGGGGAACCAATGAGAGACTAGCTCTAGGTGTTGGGACAGGCACAGACCACTGTATTTTCCCATCAGGAAGAAGAATTAACCACAAGCTCAGCCTGCCCCCCAGAACCAGAAGAGGGCCTGAAGCAATCCTGCGCTTTTGCGGCCCGCTCCAAAAAAGCGAGTTGAAAAATGGAGCTCAGGGGCACTGCAATTCACAAACCTGCAGAGTTATAAATGATAACTCTCGTCCACAAATATATTGAGGGAAGGCAACGAAGAGGATTTGAAAGCAAGGCAGAATTGCAGGAAACAGATTTCAGGAGGTAGATTCGAATCGCCTTGAAAGCACATGAAAAGCGGCAAAACGTGGAAAATGATGCCCTTGGCCAAAAAGGGCGTATGCGTTGTTTCCTGAATATATTCAGGAAAAAATGCATACACCCTTTTGGCCAACCAAGCAACCTGGGAAGGCAAATCAGCGCTCCAAAGAAGTCTCGCTTCGCAGCGGGCAAAAGGGCCATGCGGAAAAAAGTGTACAAACCAGAAATGCAGGACCGGCCATGGAGAAATGGGAGCCTTGCTACGCTGATGCGCGTGATGTAAATTGCCAACAGCCACTCTGGAGAAGTGTACGTTGTGTCCTGAAACATCTAAGAAAACACAGCTTATAGAGCATAGGGCACTTCCACTCATGGGCGTATAAATTGGGAAAACTAAAAATCAGCAAGACACAGGCA
Organism: Balaenoptera acutorostrata; assembly: GCF_949987535.1. NCBI lineage: Eukaryota > Metazoa > Chordata > Mammalia > Artiodactyla > Balaenopteridae > Balaenoptera > Balaenoptera acutorostrata. The sequence continues at coordinate 390,936 of NC_080067.1, forward strand.
CCCGAAAGTTTAGGGCTGCTCTGTTGACAAGAACCCCCACTTCATTACACCTTAAATATCCTAGGAAAGAGATAAATGGATAAAGAAGTTGTGGTCCTCATGTAAAATGGAATATCACTCAGCCATGTAATCAACGTCATAAGGCTAGTAGCAGCACGATGAGTGGATTTAGGTACGACGATTCTAAGTGAAATAAGTCACACAGAAAAAGACACTTGTTATAAGATATCACTTATAGAGGGAATGTAAAAACCGCTACACTTGAACTGAATTACAAAACAGAACAGAGTGACACATTTAGAAAACACACTATGGCTGCTGAACGGGAAAGGTGAGGTGGGGTGATGCATAAAACAAGGGTTTCAAATTAGCTCCGATACAGTTCCATAAACCCAATATGTAATAGACAAGACGTACTCCTTGCTGAGTGAACTGGACTCAACACCCCCTATTCACCGCACAAGCATATATCTGACTAGTAAGAAGCTGCAAACCTATGTATTGATATCTCTCTGTAAGTGAGTCAAGGGGGTGTAAAACGGCATAAACACAGCCGTGAAAAGCAGCTAAACCCCATTATAAAAATAAATTACTTTTCAAAACCCGTGAAACAAAGACAGTGAAAGAGAGAGAAATTCTTACAAAATTCGTTCAGGGGCTGTGATGCAACCTGGATTGACCATATCTAGACCCACAGCTGATTGAGACATAAGGGTGGACACTCTTGGGGCTGAGAGGTTTGGTGAGGTTGGGTGAGCCAACGCAGACCCTTTAAAGTAGTACTGCATGGTACCCATCCCATGGGTCCCAAATCTCCAGGTTCAAGGGCATCTTCCTACATCGAAAACATGCATGAGGAACCCAGAAGATGGTACACCGTGTGATCGGGAAAGGTTTCTAAAACGCACCTCATTTCTCATCTCCTTGAGCTCGGGTTCACCATTCCAGCCGCTTTACTAGCCATCTCCCTCCTTGGAGAATCAGCACCTTTAACTAAACTCCTGTTCCGTACAGGTTGCAATTAGTCCTGAGGATGAACGGGAAGAGGGGGAACCAATGAGAGACTAGCTCTAGGTGTTGGGACAGGCACAGGTCACTCTATTTTCCCATCAAGAAGAAGAATTAACCACAGGCTTAGCCTGCCCTCTGGAACCAGAATAGGGCCTGAAGCAATCCTGCGCTTTTGCGGCCAGCTCCCAAAAAAGCGACTTGAAAATGGAGCTCAGGGGCACTGCAATTCACAAAGCTGCAGAGTTATAAATGATAACTCTCGTCCACAAATATATTGAGGGAAGGCAACGAAGAGGATTTGAAAGAGATGCAGAATTGCAGGAAACAGATTTCAGGAGGTAGATTCGAATCTCCTTGAAAGCACATGAAAAGCGGCAAAACGTGGACAATGATGCCCTTGGCCAAAAAGGGCGTATGCGTTTTTTCCTGAATATATTGAGGAAAAAACGCATACGCCCTTTTGGCCAACCAAGCAACCTGGAAAGGCAAATCAGCGCTCCAAAGAAGTCTCGCTTCCCAGCGGGCAAAAGGGCCATGCGGAAAAAAGTGTCCAAACCAGAAATGCAGGACCGGCCATGGAGAAATGGGAGCCTTGCTACGCTGATGGGCGGGATGTAAATTGCCAACAGCCACTCTGGAAAAGTGTACGGTGTGTCCTGAAACATCTAAAAAACACAGCTTAGAGAGCATACGGCACTTTCACGCATGGGCGTATAAATTGGGAAAAGTAAAAATCAGCAAGACACAGGCACCCCAAAGTTTAGGGCTGCTCTGTTGACAAGAACCCCCACTTCATTACACCTTAAATATCCTGGGAAAGAGAAAAATGGATAAAGAAGTGGTGGTCCTCATGTATAATGGAATATCACTCAGCCATGAAATCAAAGTCATAAGGCTTGTAGCAGCACGATGAGTGGATTTAGGTACGACGATTCTAAGTGAAAGAAGTCACACAGAAAAAGACACTTATCATAAGATATCACTTATAGAGGGAATGTAAAAACCACTACACTTGAACTGAAAGACAAAACAGAAGAGAGTCAAACGTTTAGAAAACACACTATGGCTGTTGAACGGGAAAGGTGAGGTTGGGTGATGCATAAAAGAAGGGTTTCAAATTAGCTCAGATACCGTTCCATAAACCCAATATGTAATAGACAAGACCTACTCCTTGCTCAGTGAACTGGACTCAACACCCCCTATTCACCGCACAAGAATATATCTGACTAGTAAGAATCTTCAAACCTATGTATTGATATCTCTCTGTAAGTGAGTCAAGGGGGTGTAAAGCGACATAAACACAGCCGTGAAAAGCAGCTAAACCCCATTATAAAACTAAATGACTTTTCAAAACCCGTGAAACAAAGACAGTGAAAGAGAGAGAAATTCTTACACAATTCGTTCAGGGGCTGTGATGCAACCTGGATTGACCATATCTGGACCCACAGCTGATTGAGACATAAGGGTGGACACTCTTGGGGCTGAGAGGTTTGGTGAGGTTGGGTGAGCCAAAGCACACCCTTTAAAGTAATACTGCATGGTACCCATCCCATGGGTCCCAAATCTCCAGGTTCAAGGGCATCTTCCTACGTCGAAAACATGCATGAGAAACCCAGAAGATGGTACACCGTGTGATCGGGAAAGGTTTCTAAAACGCACCTCATTTCTCATCTCCTTGTGCTCGGGTTCGCCATTCCAGCTGCTTTACTAGCCATCTCCCTCCTTGGAGAATCAGCACCTTTAACTAAACTCCTGTTCCGTACAGGTTGCAATTTGTCCTGAGGATGAACGGGAAGAGGGGGATCCAATGAGAGACTAGCTCTAGGTGTTGGGACAGGCACAGGTCACTCTATTTTCCCATCAGGAAGAAGAATTAACCACGAGCTCAGCCTGCTCCCCAGAACCAGAAGAGGGCGTGAAGCAATCCTGCACTTTTGCGGCCAGCTCCCAAAAAGGCGACTTGAAAAATGGAGCTCAGGGGCACTGCAATTCCCAAACCTGCAGAGTTATAAATGATAACTCTCGTCCACAAATATATTGAGGGAAGGCAACGAAGAGGATTTGAAAGCAAGGCAGAATTGCAGGAAACAGATTTCAGGAGGTAGATTCGAATCGCCTTGAAAGCACATGAAAAGCGGCAAAACGTGGACAATGGTGCCCTTGGCCAAAAAGGGCGTATGCGTTTTTTCCTGAATATATTCAGGAAAAAACGCATACGCCCTTTTGGGCCAACCAATCAACCTGGAAAGGCAAATCAGCGCTCCAAAGAAGTCTCGCTTCCCAGCGGGCAAAAGGGCCATGCGGAAAAAAGTGTCCAAACCAGAAATGCAGGACCGGCCATGGAGAAATGGGAGCCTTGCTACGCTGATGGGCGGGATGTAAATTGCCAACAGCCACTCTGGAAAAGTGTACGGTGTGTCCTGAAACATCTAAAAAACACAGCTTAGAGAGCATACGGCACTTCCACGCATGGGCGTATAAATTGGGAAAAGTAAAAATCAGCAAGACACAGGCACCCCAAAGTTTAGGGCTGCTCTGTTGACAAGAACCCCCACTTCATTACACCTTAAATATCCTGGGAAAGAGAAAAATGGATAAAGAAGTGGTGGTCCTCATGTATAATGGAATATCACTCAGCCATGAAATCAAAGTCATAAGGCTTGTAGCAGCACGATGAGTGGATTTAGGTACGACGATTCTAAGTGAAAGAAGTCACACAGAAAAAGACACTTATCATAAGATATCACTTATAGAGGGAATGTAAAAACCACTACACTTGAACTGAAAGACAAAACAGAAGAGAGTCACACGTTTAGAAAACACACTATGGCTGTTGAACGGGAAAGGTGAGGTTGGGTGATGCATAAAAGAAGGGTTTCAAATTAGCTCAGATACCGTTCCATAAACCCAATATGTAATAGACAAGACCTACTCCTTGCTCAGTGAACTGGACTCAACACCCCCTATTCACCACACAAGAATATATCTGACTAGTAAGAATCTTCAAACCTATGTATTGATATCTCTCTGTAAGTGAGTCAAGGGGGTGTAAAGCGGCATAAACACAGCCGTGAAAAACAGCTAAACCCCATTATACAAATAAATGACTTTTCAAAACCCGTGAAACAAAGACAGTGAAAGAGAGAGAAATTCTTACACAATTCGTTCAGGGGCTGTGATGCAACCTAGATTGACCATATCTGGACCCACAGCTGATTGAGACATAAGGGTGGACACTCTTGGGGCTGAGAGGTTTGGTGAGGTTGGGTGATCCAACGCACACCCTTTAAAGTAATACTGCATGGTACTCATCCCATGGGTCCCAAATCTCCAGGTTCAAGGGCATCTTCCTACGTCGAAAACATGCATGAGAAACCCAGAAGATGGTACACCGTGTGATCGGGAAAGGTTTCTAAAACGCACCTCATTTCTCATCTCCTTGTGCTCGGGTTCGCCATTCCAGCCGCTTTACTAGCCATCTCCCTCCTTGGAGAATCAGCACCTTTAACTAAACTCCTGTTCCGTACAGGTTGCAATTTGTCCTGAGGATGAACGGGAAGAGGGGGAACCAATGAGAGACTAGCTCTAGGTGTTGGGACAGGCACAGGTCACTCTATTTTCCCATCAGGAAGAAGAATTAACCACAGGCTTAGCCTGCCCTCTGGAACCAGAATAGGGCCTGAAGCAATCCTGCGCTTCGGCAGCCAGCTCCCAAAAAAGCGACTTGAAAAATGGAGCTCAGGCGCACTGCAATTCACAAACCTGCAGAGTTATAAATGATAACTCTCGTCCACAAATATATTGAGGGAAGGCAACGAAGAGGATTTGAAAGCAAGGCAGAATTGCAGGAAACAGATTTCAGGAGGTAGATTCGAATCGCCTTGAAAGCACATGAAAAGCGGCAAAACGAGGAAAATGATGCCCTTGGCCAAAAAGGGCGTATGCATTGTTTCCTGAATATATTCAGGAAAAAACGCATACGCCCTTTTTGGCCAACCAAGCAACCTGGGAAGGCAAATCAGCGCTCCAAAGACGTCTGGTTTCCCAGCGGGCAAAAGGGCCATGCGGAAAAAAGTGTCCAAAGCAGAAATGCAGGACCGGCCATGGAGAAATGGGAGACTTGCTACGCTGATGGGCGGGTTGTAAATTGCCAACAGCCACTCTGGAGAAGTGTACGTTGTGTCCTGAAACATCTAAAAAAACACAGCTTATAGAGCATAGGGCACTTCCACTCATGGGCGTATAAATTGGGAAAACTAAAAATCAGCAAGACACAGGCACCCCAAAGTTTAGGGCTGCTCTGTTGACAAGAACCCCCACTGCATTACACCTTAAATATCCTAGGAAAGAGAAAAACGGATAAAGAAGTTGTGGTCCTCATGTACAATGGAATATCACTCAGCCATGTAATCAACGTCATAAGGCTAGTAGCAGCACGATGAGTGGATTTAGGTACGACGATTCTAAGTGAAATAAGTCACACAGAAAAAGACACTTATCATAAGATATCACTTATAGAGGGAATGTAAAAACCGCTACACTTGAACTGAATTACAAAACAGAACAGAGTGACACATTTAGAAAACACACTATGGCTGCTGAACGGGAAAGGTGAGGTGGGGTGATGCATAAAACAAGGGTTTCAAATTAGCTCAGATACCGTTCCATAAACCCAATATGTAATAGACAAGACCTACTCCTTGCTGATGGAACTGGACTCAACATCCCCTATTCACCGCACAAGCATATATCTGACTAGAAAGAAGCTGCAAACCTATGTATTGATATCTCTCTGTAAGTGAGTCAAGGGGGTATAAAGTGACATAAACACAGCCGTGAAAAGCAGCTAAACCCCATTATAAAAATAAATTCCTTTTCAAAACCCGTGAAGCAAAGACAGTGAAAGAGAGAGAAATTCTTACAAAATTCGTTCATGGGCTGTGATGCAACCTGGATTGACCATATCTAGACCCACAGCTGATTGAGACATAAGGGTGGACACTCTTGGGGCTGAGAGGTTTGGTGAGGTTGGGTGAGCCAACGCAGACCCTTTAAAGTAATACTGAATGGTACCCATCCCATGGGTCCCAAATCTCCAGGTTCAAGGGCATCTTCCTACATCGAAAACATGCATGAGAAACCCAGAAGATGGTACACCGTGTGATCGGAAAAGGTTTCTAAAACGCACCTCATTTCTCACATCCTTGAGCTCGGGTTTACCATTCCATCCACTTTACTAGCCATCTCACTCCTTGGAGAATCAGCACCTTTAACCTCCTCTTCCGTACAGGTTGCAATTTGTCCTGAGGATGAACGAGAAGAGGGGGAACCAATGAGAGACTAGCTCTAGGTGTTGGGACAGGCACAGGCCACTGTATTTTCCCATCAGGAAGAAGAATTAACCACAAGCTCAGCCTGCCCCCCAGAACCAGAAGAGGGCCTGAAGCAATCCTGCGCTTTTGCGGCCCGCTCCAAAAAAGCGAGTTGAAAAATGGAGCTCAGGGGCACTGCAATTCACAAACCTGCAGAGTTATAAATGATAACTCTCGTCCACAAATATATTGAGGGAAGGCAACGAAGAGGATTTGAAAGCAAGGCAGAATTGCAGGAAACAGATTTCAGGAGGTAGATTCGAATCGCCTTGAAAGCACATGAAAAGCGGCAAAACGTGGAAAATGATGCCCTTGGCCAAAAAGGGCGTATGCGTTGTTTCCTGAATATATTCAGGAAAAAATGCATACACCCTTTTGGCCAACCAAGCAACCTGGGAAGGCAAATCAGCGCTCCAAAGAAGTCTCGCTTCCCAGCGGGCAAAAGGGCCATGCGGAAAAAAGTGTACAAACCAGAAATGCAGGACCGGCCATGGAGAAATGGGAGCCTTGCTACGCTGATGGGCGTGATGTAAATTGCCAACAGCCACTCTGGAGAAGTGTACGTTGTGTCCTGAAACATCTAAGAAAACACAGCTTGGAGAGCATAGGGCACTTCCACTCATGGGCGTATAAATTGGGAAAACTAAAAATCAGCAAGACACAGGCACCCGAAAGTTTAGGGCTGCTCTGTTGACAAGAACCCCCACTTCATTACACCTTAAATATCCTAGGAAAGAGATAAATGGATAAAGAAGTTGTGGTCCTCATGTACAATGGAATATCACTCAGCCATGTAATCAACGTCATAAGGCTAGTAGCAGCACGATGAGTAGATTTAGGTACGACGATTCTAAGTGAAATAAGTCACACAGAAAAAGACACTTGTTATAAGATATCACTTATAGAGGGAATGTAAAAACCGCTACACTTGAACTGAATTACAAAACAGAACAGAGTGACACATTTAGAAAACACACTATGGCTGCTGAACGGGAAAGGTGAGGTGGGGTGATGCATAAAACAAGGGTTTCAAATTAGCTCCAATACAGTTCCATAAACCCAATATGTAATAGACAAGACGTACTCCTTGCTGAGTGAACTGGACTCAACACCCCCTATTCACCGCACAAGCATATATCTGACTAGTAAGAAGCTGCAAACCTATGTATTGATATCTCTCTGTAAGTGAGTCAAGGGGGTATAAAGTGACATAAACACAGCCGTGAAAAGCAGCTAAACCCCATTATAAAAATAAATTCCTTTTCAAAACCCGTGAAGCAAACACAGTGAAAGAGAGAGAAATTCTTACAAAATTCGTTCATGGGCTGTGATGCAACCTGGATTGACCATATCTAGACCCACAGCTGATTGAGACATAAGGGTGGACACTCTTGGGGCTGAGAGGTTTGGTGAGGTTGGGTGAGCCAACGCAGACCCTTTAAAGTAATACTGAATGGTACCCATCCCATGGGTCCCAAATCTCCAGGTTCAAGGGCATCTTCCTACATCGAAAACATGCATGAGAAACCCAGAAGATGGTACACCGTGTGATCGGAAAAGGTTTCTAAAACGCACCTCATTTCTCACATCCTTGAGCTCGGGTTTACCATTCCATCCACTTTACTAGCCATCTCACTCCTTGGAGAATCAGCACCTTTAACCTCCTGTTCCGTACAGGTTGCAATTTGTCCTGAGGATGAACGAGAAGAGGGGGAACCAATGAGAGACTAGCTCTAGGTGTTGGGACAGGCACAGGCCACTGTATTTTCCCATCAGGAAGAAGAATTAACCACAAGCTCAGCCTGCCCCCCAGAACCAGAAGAGGGCCTGAAGCAATCCTGCGCTTTTGCGGCCCGCTCCAAAAAAGCGAGTTGAAAAATGGAGCTCAGGGGCACTGCAATTCACAAACCTGCAGAGTTATAAATGATAACTCTCGTCCACAAATATATTGAGGGAAGGCAACGAAGAGGATTTGAAAGCAAGGCAGAATTGCAGGAAACAGATTTCAGGAGGTAGATTCGAATCTCCTTGAAAGCACATGAAAAGCGGCAAAACGTGGAAAATGATGCCCTTGGCCAAAAAGGGCGTATGCGTTGTTTCCTGAATATATTCAGGAAACAATGCATACGCCCTTTTTGGCCAACCAAGCAACCTGGGAAGGCAAATCAGCGCTCCAAAGAAGTCTCGCTTCCCAGCGGGCAAAAGGGCCATGCGGAAAAAAGTGTACAAACCAGAAATGCAGGACCGGCCATGGGGAAATGGGAGCCTTGCTACGCTGATGGGTGTGATGTAAATTGCCAACAGCCACTCTGGAGAAGTGTACTTTGTGTCCTGAAACATCTAAAAAAACACAGCTTATAGAGCATAGGGCACTTCCACTCATGGGCGTATAAATTGGGAAAACTAAAAATCAGCAAGACACAGGCACCCCAAAATTTAGGGCTGCTCTGTTGACAAGAACCCCCACTTCATTACACCTTAAATATCCTAGGAAAGAGATAAATGGATAAAGAAGTTGTGGTCCTCATGTACAATGGAATATCACTCAGCCATGTAATCAACGTCATAAGGCTAGTAGCAGCACGATGAGTGTATTTAGGTACGACGATTCTAAGTGAAATAAGTCACACAGAAAAAGACACTTATCATAAGATATCACTTATAGAGGGAATGTAAAAACCGCTACACTTGAACTGAATTACAAAACAGAACAGAGTGACACATTTAGAAAACACACTATGGCTGCTGAACGGGAAAGGTGAGGTGGGGTGATGCATAAAACAAGGGTTTCAAATTAGCTCAGATACCGTTCCATAAACCCAATATGTAATAGACAAGACCTACTCCTTGCTGATTGAACTGGACTCAACATCCCCTATTCACCGCACAAGCATATATCTGACTAGAAAGAAGCTGCAAACCTATGTATTGATATCTCTCTGTAAGTGAGTCAAGGGGGTATAAAGTGACATAAACACAGCCGTGAAAAGCAGCTAAACCCCATTATAAAAATAAATTCCTTTTCAAAACCCGTGAAGCAAAGACAGTGAAAGAGAGAGAAATTCTTACAAAATTCGTTCATGGGCTGTGATGCAACCTGGATTGACCATATCTAGACCCACAGCTGATTGAGACATAAGGGTGGACACTCTTGGGGCTGAGAGGTTTGGTGAGGTTGGGTGAGCCAACGCAGACCCTTTAAAGTAATACTGAATGGTACCCATCCCATGGGTCCCAAATCTCCAGGTTCAAGGGCATCTTCCTACATCGAAAACATGCATGAGAAACCCAGAAGATGGTACACCGTGTGATCGGAAAAGGTTTCTAAAACGCACCTCATTTCTCACATCCTTGAGCTCGGGTTTACCATTCCATCCACTTTACTAGCCATCTCACTCCTTGGAGAATCAGCACCTTTAACCTCCTGTTCCGTACAGGTTGCAATTTGTCCTGAGGATGAACGAGAAGAGGGGGAACCAATGAGAGACTAGCTCTAGGTGTTGGGACAGGCACAGACCACTGTATTTTCCCATCAGGAAGAAGAATTAACCACAAGCTCAGCCTGCCCCCCAGAACCAGAAGAGGGCCTGAAGCAATCCTGCGCTTTTGCGGCCCGCTCCAAAAAAGCGAGTTGAAAAATGGAGCTCAGGGGCACTGCAATTCACAAACCTGCAGAGTTATAAATGATAACTCTCGTCCACAAATATATTGAGGGAAGGCAACGAAGAGGATTTGAAAGCAAGGCAGAATTGCAGGAAACAGATTTCAGGAGGTAGATTCGAATCGCCTTGAAAGCACATGAAAAGCGGCAAAACGTGGAAAATGATGCCCTTGGCCAAAAAGGGCGTATGCGTTGTTTCCTGAATATATTCAGGAAAAAATGCATACACCCTTTTGGCCAACCAAGCAACCTGGGAAGGCAAATCAGCGCTCCAAAGAAGTCTCGCTTCGCAGCGGGCAAAAGGGCCATGCGGAAAAAAGTGTACAAACCAGAAATGCAGGACCGGCCATGGAGAAATGGGAGCCTTGCTACGCTGATGCGCGTGATGTAAATTGCCAACAGCCACTCTGGAGAAGTGTACGTTGTGTCCTGAAACATCTAAGAAAACACAGCTTATAGAGCATAGGGCACTTCCACTCATGGGCGTATAAATTGGGAAAACTAAAAATCAGCAAGACACAGGCACCCGAAAGTTTAGGGCTGCTCTGTTGACAAGAACCCCCACTTCATTACACCTTAAATATCCTAGGAAAGAGATAAATGGATAAAGAAGTTGTGGTCCTCATGTAAAATGGAATATCACTCAGCCATGTAATCAACGTCATAAGGCTAGTAGCAGCACGATGAGTGGATTTAGGTACGACGATTCTAAGTGAAATAAGTCACACAGAAAAAGACACTTGTTATAAGATATCACTTATAGAGGGAATGTAAAAACCGCTACACTTGAACTGAATTACAAAACAGAACAGAGTGACACATTTAGAAAACACACTATGGCTGCTGAACGGGAAAGGTGAGGTGGGGTGATGCATAAAACAAGGGTTTCAAATTAGCTCCGATACAGTTCCATAAACCCAATATGTAATAGACAAGACGTACTCCTTGCTGAGTGAACTGGACTCAACACCCCCTATTCACCGCACAAGCATATATCTGACTAGTAAGAAGCTGCAAACCTATGTATTGATATCTCTCTGTAAGTGAGTCAAGGGGGTGTAAAACGGCATAAACACAGCCGTGAAAAGCAGCTAAACCCCATTATAAAAATAAATTACTTTTCAAAACCCGTGAAACAAAGACAGTGAAAGAGAGAGAAATTCTTACAAAATTCGTTCAGGGGCTGTGATGCAACCTGGATTGACCATATCTAGACCCACAGCTGATTGAGACATAAGGGTGGACACTCTTGGGGCTGAGAGGTTTGGTGAGGTTGGGTGAGCCAACGCAGACCCTTTAAAGTAGTACTGCATGGTACCCATCCCATGGGTCCCAAATCTCCAGGTTCAAGGGCATCTTCCTACATCGAAAACATGCATGAGGAACCCAGAAGATGGTACACCGTGTGATCGGGAAAGGTTTCTAAAACGCACCTCATTTCTCATCTCCTTGAGCTCGGGTTCACCATTCCAGCCGCTTTACTAGCCATCTCCCTCCTTGGAGAATCAGCACCTTTAACTAAACTCCTGTTCCGTACAGGTTGCAATTAGTCCTGAGGATGAACGGGAAGAGGGGGAACCAATGAGAGACTAGCTCTAGGTGTTGGGACAGGCACAGGTCACTCTATTTTCCCATCAAGAAGAAGAATTAACCACAGGCTTAGCCTGCCCTCTGGAACCAGAATAGGGCCTGAAGCAATCCTGCGCTTTTGCGGCCAGCTCCCAAAAAAGCGACTTGAAAATGGAGCTCAGGGGCACTGCAATTCCCAAAGCTGCAGAGTTATAAATGATAACTCTCGTCCACAAATATATTGAGGGAAGGCAACGAAGAGGATTTGAAAGCAAGGCAGAATTGCAGGAAACAGATTTCAGGAGGTAGATTCGAATGTCCTTGAAAGCACATGAAAAGCGGCAAAACGTGGACAATGATGCCCTTGGCCAAAAAGGGCGTATGCGTTTTTTCCTAAATATATTCAGGAAAAAACGCATACGCCCTTTTGGCCAACCAAGCAACCTGGAAAGGCAAATCAGCGCTCCAAAGAAGTCTCGCTTCCCAGCGGGCAAAAGTGCCATGCGGAAAAAAGTGTCCAAACCAGAAATGCAGGACCGGCCATGGAGAAATGGGAGCCTTGCTACGCTGATGGGTGTGATGTAAATTGCCAACAGCCACTCTGGAGAAGTGTACTTTGTGTCCTGAAACATCTAAAAAAACACAGCTTATAGAGCATAGGGCACTTCCACTCATGGGCGTATAAATTGGGAAAACTAAAAATCAGCAAGACACAGGCACCCCAAAATTTAGGGCTGCTCTGTTGACAAGAACCCCCACTTCATTACACCTTAAATATCCTAGGAAAGAGATAAATGGATAAAGAAGTTGTGGTCCTCATGTACAATGGAATATCACTCAGCCATGTAATCAACGTCATAAGGCTAGTAGCAGCACGATGAGTGTATTTAGGTACGACGATTCTAAGTGAAATAAGTCACACAGAAAAAGACACTTATCATAAGATATCACTTATAGAGGGAATGTAAAAACCGCTACACTTGAACTGAATTACAAAACAGAACAGAGTGACACATTTAGAAAACACACTATGGCTGCTGAACGGGAAAGGTGAGGTGGGGTGATGCATAAAACAAGGGTTTCAAATTAGCTCAGATACCGTTCCATAAACCCAATATGTAATAGACAAGACCTACTCCTTGCTGATTGAACTGGACTCAACATCCCCTATTCACCGCACAAGCATATATCTGACTAGAAAGAAGCTGCAAACCTATGTATTGATATCTCTCTGTAAGTGAGTCAAGGGGGTATAAAGTGACATAAACACAGCCGTGAAAAGCAGCTAAACCCCATTATAAAAATAAATTCCTTTTCAAAACCCGTGAAGCAAAGACAGTGAAAGAGAGAGAAATTCTTACAAAATTCGTTCATGGGCTGTGATGCAACCTGGATTGACCATATCTAGACCCACAGCTGATTGAGACATAAGGGTGGACACTCTTGGGGCTGAGAGGTTTGGTGAGGTTGGGTGAGCCAACGCAGACCCTTTAAAGTAATACTGAATGGTACCCATCCCATGGGTCCCAAATCTCCAGGTTCAAGGGCATCTTCCTACATCGAAAACATGCATGAGAAACCCAGAAGATGGTACACCGTGTGATCGGAAAAGGTTTCTAAAACGCACCTCATTTCTCACATCCTTGAGCTCGGGTTTACCATTCCATCCACTTTACTAGCCATCTCACTCCTTGGAGAATCAGCACCTTTAACCTCCTGTTCCGTACAGGTTGCAATTTGTCCTGAGGATGAACGAGAAGAGGGGGAACCAATGAGAGACTAGCTCTAGGTGTTGGGACAGGCACAGACCACTGTATTTTCCCATCAGGAAGAAGAATTAACCACAAGCTCAGCCTGCCCCCCAGAACCAGAAGAGGGCCTGAAGCAATCCTGCGCTTTTGCGGCCCGCTCCAAAAAAGCGAGTTGAAAAATGGAGCTCAGGGGCACTGCAATTCACAAACCTGCAGAGTTATAAATGATAACTCTCGTCCACAAATATATTGAGGGAAGGCAACGAAGAGGATTTGAAAGCAAGGCAGAATTGCAGGAAACAGATTTCAGGAGGTAGATTCGAATCGCCTTGAAAGCACATGAAAAGCGGCAAAACGTGGAAAATGATGCCCTTGGCCAAAAAGGGCGTATGCGTTGTTTCCTGAATATATTCAGGAAAAAATGCATACACCCTTTTGGCCAACCAAGCAACCTGGGAAGGCAAATCAGCGCTCCAAAGAAGTCTCGCTTCGCAGCGGGCAAAAGGGCCATGCGGAAAAAAGTGTACAAACCAGAAATGCAGGACCGGCCATGGAGAAATGGGAGCCTTGCTACGCTGATGCGCGTGATGTAAATTGCCAACAGCCACTCTGGAGAAGTGTACGTTGTGTCCTGAAACATCTAAGAAAACACAGCTTATAGAGCATAGGGCACTTCCACTCATGGGCGTATAAATTGGGAAAACTAAAAATCAGCAAGACACAGGCACCCGAAAGTTTAGGGCTGCTCTGTTGACAAGAACCCCCACTTCATTACACCTTAAATATCCTAGGAAAGAGATAAATGGATAAAGAAGTTGTGGTCCTCATGTAAAATGGAATATCACTCAGCCATGTAATCAACGTCATAAGGCTAGTAGCAGCACGATGAGTGGATTTAGGTACGACGATTCTAAGTGAAATAAGTCACACAGAAAAAGACACTTGTTATAAGATATCACTTATAGAGGGAATGTAAAAACCGCTACACTTGAACTGAATTACAAAACAGAACAGAGTGACACATTTAGAAAACACACTATGGCTGCTGAACGGGAAAGGTGAGGTGGGGTGATGCATAAAACAAGGGTTTCAAATTAGCTCCGATACAGTTCCATAAACCCAATATGTAATAGACAAGACGTACTCCTTGCTGAGTGAACTGGACTCAACACCCCCTATTCACCGCACAAGCATATATCTGACTAGTAAGAAGCTGCAAACCTATGTATTGATATCTCTCTGTAAGTGAGTCAAGGGGGTGTAAAACGGCATAAACACAGCCGTGAAAAGCAGCTAAACCCCATTATAAAAATAAATTACTTTTCAAAACCCGTGAAACAAAGACAGTGAAAGAGAGAGAAATTCTTACAAAATTCGTTCAGGGGCTGTGATGCAACCTGGATTGACCATATCTAGACCCACAGCTGATTGAGACATAAGGGTGGACACTCTTGGGGCTGAGAGGTTTGGTGAGGTTGGGTGAGCCAACGCAGACCCTTTAAAGTAGTACTGCATGGTACCCATCCCATGGGTCCCAAATCTCCAGGTTCAAGGGCATCTTCCTACATCGAAAACATGCATGAGGAACCCAGAAGATGGTACACCGTGTGATCGGGAAAGGTTTCTAAAACGCACCTCATTTCTCATCTCCTTGAGCTCGGGTTCACCATTCCAGCCGCTTTACTAGCCATCTCCCTCCTTGGAGAATCAGCACCTTTAACTAAACTCCTGTTCCGTACAGGTTGCAATTAGTCCTGAGGATGAACGGGAAGAGGGGGAACCAATGAGAGACTAGCTCTAGGTGTTGGGACAGGCACAGGTCACTCTATTTTCCCATCAAGAAGAAGAATTAACCACAGGCTTAGCCTGCCCTCTGGAACCAGAATAGGGCCTGAAGCAATCCTGCGCTTTTGCGGCCAGCTCCCAAAAAAGCGACTTGAAAATGGAGCTCAGGGGCACTGCAATTCCCAAAGCTGCAGAGTTATAAATGATAACTCTCGTCCACAAATATATTGAGGGAAGGCAACGAAGAGGATTTGAAAGCAAGGCAGAATTGCAGGAAACAGATTTCAGGAGGTAGATTCGAATGTCCTTGAAAGCACATGAAAAGCGGCAAAACGTGGACAATGATGCCCTTGGCCAAAAAGGGCGTATGCGTTTTTTCCTAAATATATTCAGGAAAAAACGCATACGCCCTTTTGGCCAACCAAGCAACCTGGAAAGGCAAATCAGCGCTCCAAAGAAGTCTCGCTTCCCAGCGGGCAAAAGTGCCATGCGGAAAAAAGTGTCCAAACCAGAAATGCAGGACTGGCCATGGAGAAATGGGAGCCTTGCTACGCTGATGGGCGTGATGTAAATTGCCAACAGCCACTCTGGAAAAGTGTACAGTGTGTCCTGAAACATCTAAAAAACACAGCTTAGAGAGCATACGGCACTTCCACGCATACGCGTATAAATTGGGAAAACTAAAAATCAGCAAGACACAGGCACCCCAAAGTTTAGGGCTGCTCTGTTGACAAGAACCCCCACTTCATTACACCTTAAATATCCTAGGAAAGAGAAAAATGGATAAAGAAGTTGTGGTCCTCATGTACAATGGAATATCACTCAGCCATGAAATCAACGTCATAAGGCTAGTAGCAGCACGATGAGTGGATTTAGGTACGACGATTCTAAGTGAAATAAGTCACACAGAAAAAGACAATTATGATAACATATCACTTATAGAGGGAATGTAAAAACCGCTACACTTGACCTGAATGACAAAACAGAAGAGAGTCACACGTTTAGAAAACACACTATGGCTGCTGAACGGGAAAGCTGAGGTGGGGTGATGCATAAAACAAGGGTTTCAAATTAGCTCAGATACCGTTCCATAAACCCAATATGTAATAGACAAGACCTACTCCTTGCTCAGGGAACTGGACTCAACACCCCCTATTCACCGCACAAGAATATATCTGACTAGTAAGAATCTTCAAACCTATGTATTGATATCTCTCTGTAAGTGAGCCAAGGGGGAGTAAAGCGGCATAAACACAGCCGTGAATAGCAGCTAAACCCCATTATAAAAATAAATGACTTTTCAAAACCCGTGAAACAAAGACAGTGAAAGAGAGAGAAATTCTTACACAATTCGTTCAGGGGCTGTGATGCAACCTGGATTGACCATATCTGGACCCACAGCTGATTGAGACATAAGGGTGGACACTCTTGGGGCTGAGAGGTTTGGTGAGGTTGGGTGAGCCAAAGCACACCCTTTAAAGTAATACTGCATGGTACCCATCCCATGGGTCCCAAATCTCCAGATTCAAGGGCATCTTCCTACGTCGAAAACATGCATGAGAAACCCAGAAGATGGTACACCGTGTGATCGGGAAAGGTTTCTAAAACGCACCTCATTTCTCATCTCCTTGTGCTCGGGTTCGCCATTCCAGCCGCTTTACTAGCCATCTCCCTCCTTGGAGAATCAGCACCTTTAACTAAACTCCTGTTCTGTACAGGTTGCAATTTGTCCTGAGGATGAACGGGAAGAGGGGGAACCAATGAGAGACTAGCTCTAGGTGTTGGGACAGGCACAGGTCACTCTATTTTCCCATCTGGAAGAAGAATTAACCACGAGCTCAGCCTGCTCCCCAGAACCAGAAGACGGCGTGAAGCAATCCTGCACTTTTGCGGCCAGCTCCCAAAAAGGCGACTTGAAAAATGGAGCTCAGGGGCACTGCAATTCCCAAACCTGCAGAGTTATAAATGATAACTCTCGTCCACAAATATATTGAGGGAAGGCAACGAAGAGGATTTGAAAGCAAGGCAGAATTGCAGGAAACAAATTTCAGGAGGTAGATTCGAATCGCCTTGAAAGCACATGAAAAGCGGCAAAACGTGGACAATGATGCCCTTGGCCAAAAAGGGCGTATGCGTTTTTTCCTGAATATATTCAGGAAAAAACGCATACGCCCTTTTTGGCCAACCAAGCAACCTGGAAAGGCAAATCAGCGCTACAAAGAAGTCTCGCTTCCCAACGGGCAAAAGGGCCATTCAGAAAAAAGTGTCAAAACCAGAAATGCAGGACCGGCCATGGAGAAATGGGAGCCTTGCTACACTGATGGGCGGGATGTAAATTGCCAACAGCCACTCTGGAGAAGTGTACGGTGTGTCCTGAAACATCTAAAAAACACAGCTTAGAGAGCATACGGCACTTCCACGCATGGGCGTATAAACTGGGAAAACTAAAAATCAGCAAGACACAGGCACCCCAAAGTTTAGGGCTGCTCTGTTGACAAGAACCCCCACTTCATTACACCTTAAATATCCTAGGAAAGAGAAAAATGGATAAAGAAGTTGTGGTCCTCATGTACAATGGAATATCACTCAGCCATGAAATCAACGTCATAAGGCTAGTAGCAGCACGATGAGTGGATTTAGGTACGACGATTCTAAGTGAAATAAGTCACACAGAAAAAGACACTTATCATAAGATATCACTTATAGAGGGAATGTAAAAACCGCTACACTTGACCTGAATGACAAAACAGAAGAGAGTCACACGTTTAGAAAACACACTATGGCTGCTGAACGGGAAAGCTGAGGTGGGGTGATGCATAAAACAAGGGTTTCAAATTAGCTCAGATACCGTTCCATAAACCCAATATGTAATAGACAAGACCTACTCCTTGCTCAGTGAACTGGACTCAACACCCCCTATTCACCGCACAAGAATATATCTGACTAGTAAGAATCTTCAAACCTATGTATTGATATCTCTCTGTAAGTGAGTCAAGGGGGTGTAAAGCGGCATAAACACAGCCGTGAAAAGCAGCTAAACCCCATTATAAAAATAAATGACTTTTCAAAACCCGTGAAACAAAGACAGTGAAAGAGAGAGAAATTCTTACACAATTCGTTCAGGGGCTGTGATGCAACCTGGATTGACCATATCTGGACCCACAGCTGATTGAGACATAAGGGTGGACACTCTTGGGGGCTGAGAGGTTTGGTGAGGTTGGGTGAGCCAAAGCACACCCTTTAAAGTAATACTGCATGGTACCCATCCCATGGGTCCCAAATCTCCAGGTTCAAGGGCATCTTCCTACGTCGAAAACATGCATGAGAAACCCAGAAGATGGTACACCGTGTGATCGGGAAAGGTTTCTAAAACGCACCTCATTTCTCATCTCCTTGTGCTCGGGTTCGCCATTCCAGCTGCTTTACTAGCCATCTCCCTCCTTGGAGAATCAGCACCTTTAACTAAACTCCTGTTCCGTACAGGTTGCAATTTGTCCTGAGGATGAACGGGAAGAGGGGGATCCAATGAGAGACTAGCTCTAGGTGTTGGGACAGGCACAGGTCACTCTATTTTCCCATCAGGAAGAAGAATTAACCACGAGCTCAGCCTGCTCCCCAGAACCAGAAGAGGGCGTGAAGCAATCCTGCACTTTTGCGGCCAGCTCCCAAAAAGGCGACTTGAAAAATGGAGCTCAGGGGCACTGCAATTCCCAAACCTGCAGAGTTATAAATGATAACTCTCGTCCACAAATATATTGAGGGAAGGCAACGAAGAGGATTTGAAAGCAAGGCAGAATTGCAGGAAACAGATTTCAGGAGGTAGATTCGAATCGCCTTGAAAGCACATGAAAAGCGGCAAAACGTGGACAATGCTGCCCTTGGCCAAAAAGGGCGTATGCGTTTTTTCCTGAATATATTCAGGAAAAAACGCATACGCCCTTTTGGGCCAACCAATCAACCTGGAAAGGCAAATCAGCGCTCCAAAGAAGTCTCGCGTCCCAGCGGGCAAAAGGGCCATGCGGAAAAAAGTGTCCAAACCAGAAATGCAGGACCGGCCATGGAGAAATGGGAGCCTTGCTACGCTGATGGGCGGGATGTAAATTGCCAACAGCCACTCTGGAAAAGTGTACGGTGTGTCCTGAAACCTCTAAAAAACACAGCTTAGAGAGGATACGGCACTTCCACGCATGGGCGTATAAATTGGGAAAACTAAAAATCAGCAAGACACAGGCACCCCAAAGTTTAGGGCTGCTCTGTTGAGAAGAACCCCCACTTCATTACACCTTAAATATCCTGGGAAAGAGAAAAATGGATAAAGAAGTTGTGCTCCTCATGTACAATGGAATATCACTCAGCCATGAAATCAACGTCATAAGGCTAGTAGCAGCACGATGAGTGGATTTAGGTACGACGATTCTAAGTGAAATAAGTCACACAGAAAAAGACACTTATCATAAGATATCACTTATAGAGGGAATGTAAAAACCGCTACACTTGACCTGAATGACAAAACAGAAGAGAGTCACACGTTTAGAAAACACACTATGGCTGCTGAACGGGAAAGGTGAGGTGGGGTGATGCATAAAACAAGGGTTTCAAATTAGCTCAGATACCGTTCCATAAACCCAATATGTAATAGACAAGACCTACTCCTTGCTCAGTGAACTGGACTCAACACCCCCTATTCAACGCACAAGAATATATCTGACTAGTAAGAATCTTCAAACCTATGTATTGATATCTCTCTGTAAGTGAGTCAAGGGGGTGTAAAGCGGCATAAACACAGCCGTGAAAAGCAGCTAAACCCCATTATAAAAATAAATGACTTTTCAAAACCCGTGAAACAAAGACAGTGAAAGAGAGAGAAATTCTTACACAATTCGTTCAGGGGCTGTGATGCAACCTGGATTGACCATATCTAGACCCACAGCTGATTGAGACATAAGGGTGGACACTCTTGGGGCTGAGAGGTTTGGTGAGGTTGGGTGAGCCAACGCAGACCCTTTAAAGTAATACTGCATGGTACTCATCCCATGAGTCCCAAATCTCCAGGCTCAAGGGCATCTTCCTACGTCGAAAACATGCATGAGAAACCCAGAAGATGGTACACCGTGTGATCGGGAAAGGTTTCTAAAACGCACCTCATTTCTCATCTCCTGGTGCTCGGGTTCGCCATTCCAGCCGCTTTACTAGCCATCTCCCTCCTTGGAGAATCAGCACCTTTAACCTCCTGTTCCGTACAGGTTGCAATTTGTCATGAGGATGAACGGGAAGAGGGGGAACCAATGAGAGACTAGCTCTAGGTGTTGGGACAGGCACAGGTCACTCTAATTTCCCATCAGGAAGAAGAATTAACCACAGGCTTAGCCTGCCCTCTGGAACCAGAATAGGGCCTGAAGCAATCCTGCGCTTTTGCGGCCAGCTCCCAAAAAAGCGACTTGAAAAATGGAGCTCAGGGGCACTGCAATTCACAAATCTGCAGAGTTATAAATGATAACTCTCGTCCACAAATATATTGAGGGAAGGCAACGAAGAGGATTTAAAAGCAAGGCTGAATTGCAGGAAACAGATTTCAGGAGGTAGATTCGAATCGCCTTGAAAGCACATGAAAAGCGGCAAAACGTGGACAATGATGCCCTTGGCCAAAAAGGGCGTATGCGTTTTTTCCTGAATATATTCAGGAAAAAACGCATACGCCCTTTTTGGCCAACCAAGCAACCTGGAAAGGCAAATCAGCGCTCCAAAGAAGTCTCGCTTCCCAGCAGGCAAAAGGGCCATGCGGAAAAAAGTGTCCAAACCAGAAATGCAGGACCGGCCATGGAGCAATGGGAGCCTTGCTACGCTGATGGGCGGGATGTAAATTGCCAACAGCCACTCTGGAGAAGTGTACGGTGTATCCTGAAACCTCTAAAAAACACAGCTTAGAGAGCATACGGCACTTCCACGCATGGGCGTATAAATTGGGAAAACTAAAAATCAGCAAGACACAGGCACCCCAAAGTTTAGGGCTGCTCTGTTGACAACAACCCCCACTTCATTACACCTTAAATATCCTAGGAAAGAGATAAATGGATAAAGAAGTTGTGGTCCTCATGTACAATGGAATATCACTCAGCCATGTAATCAACGTCATAAGGCTAGTAGCAGCACGATGAGTGGATTTAGGTACGACGATTCTAAGTGAAATAAGTCACACAGAAAAAGACACTTGTTATAAGATATCACTTATAGAGTGAATGTAAAAACCGCTACACTTGAACTGAATTACAAAACAGAACAGAGTGACACATTTAGAAAACACACTATGGCTGCTGAACGGGAAAGGTGAGGTGGGGTGATGCATAAAACAAGGGTTTCAAATTAGCTCCGATACAGTTCCATAAACCCAATATGTAATAGACAAGACGTACTCCTTGCTGAGTGAACTGGACTCAACACCCCCTATTCACCGCACAAGCATATATCTGACTAGTAAGAAGCTGCAAACCTATGTATTGATATCTCTCTGTAAGTGAGTCAAGGGGGTATAAACTGACATAAACACAGCCGTGAAAAGCAGCTAAACCCCATTATAAAAATAAATTCCTTTTCAAAACCCGTGAAGCAAAGACAGTGAAAGAGAGAGAAATTCTTACAAAATTCGTTCATGGGCTGTGATGCAACCTGGATTGACCATATCTAGACCCACAGCTGATTGAGACATAAGGGTGGACACTCTTGGGGCTGAGAGGTTTGGTGAGGTTGGGTGAGCCAACGCAGACCCTTTAAAGTAATACTGAATGGTACCCATCCCATGGGTCCCAAATCTCCAGGTTCAAGGGCATCTTCCTACATCGAAAACATGCATGAGAAACCCAGAAGATGGTACACCGTGTGATCGGAAAAGGTTTCTAAAACGCACCTCATTTCTCACATCCTTGAGCTCGGGTTTACCATTCCATCCACTTTACTAGCAATCTCACTCCTTGGAGAATCAGCACCTTTAACCTCCTGTTCCGTACAGGTTGCAATTTGTCCTGAGGATGAACGAGAAGAGGGGGAACCAATGAGAGACTAGCTCTAGGTGTTGGGACAGGCACAGACCACTGTATTTTCCCATCAGGAAGAAGAATTAACCACAAGCTCAGCCTGCCCCCCAGAACCAGAAGAGGGCCTGAAGCAATCCTGCGCTTTTGCGGCCCGCTCCAAAAAAGCGAGTTGAAAAATGGAGCTCAGGGGCACTGCAATTCACAAACCTGCAGAGTTATAAATGATAACTCTCGTCCAAAAATATATTGAGGGAAGGCAACGAAGAGGATTTGAAAGCAAGGCAGAATTGCAGGAAACAGATTTCAGGAGGTAGATTCGAATCGCCTTGAAAGCACATGAAAAGCGGCAAAACGTGGAAAATGATGCCCTTGGCCAAAAAGGGCGTATGCGTTGTTTCCTGAATATATTCAGGAAAAAATGCATACACCCTTTTGGCCAACCAAGCAACCTGGGAAGGCAAATCAGCGCTCCAAAGAAGTCTCGCTTCGCAGCGGGCAAAAGGGCCATGCGGAAAAAAGTGTACAAACCAGAAATGCAGGACCGGCCATGGAGAAATGGGAGCCTTGCTACGCTGATGGGCGTGATGTAAATTGCCAACAGCCACTCTGGAGAAGTGTACGTTGTGTCCTGAAACATCTAAGAAAACACAGCTTTTAGAGCATAGGGCACTTCCACTCATGGGCGTATAAATTGGGAAAACTAAAAATCAGCAGCAAGACACAGGCACCCCAAAATTTAGGGCTGCTCTGTTGACAAGAACCCCCACTTCATTACACCTTAAATATCCTAGGAAAGAGATAAATGGATAAAGAAGTTGTGGTCCTCATGTACAATGGAATATCACTCAGCCATGTAATCAACGTCATAAGGCTAGTAGCAGCACGATGAGTGGATTTAGGTACGACGATTCTAAGTGAAATAAGTCACACAGAAAAAGACACTTATCATAAGATATCACTTATAGAGGGAATGTAAAAACCGCTACACTTGAACTGAATTACAAAACAGAACAGAGTGACACATTTAGAAAACACACTATGGCTGCTGAACGGGAAAGGTGAGGTGGGGTGATGCATAAAACAAGGGTTTCAAATTAGCTCAGATACCGTTCCATAAACCCAATATGTAATAGACAAGACCTACTCCTTGCTGATTGAACTGGACTCAACATCCCCTATTCACCGCACAAGCATATATCTGACTAGAAAGAAGCTGCAAACCTATGTATTGATATCTCTCTGTAAGTGAGTCAAGGGGGTATAAAGTGACATAAACACAGCCGTGAAAAGCATCTAAACCCCATTATAAAAATAAATTCCTTTTCAAAACCCGTGAAGCAAAGACAGTGAAAGAGAGAGAAATTCTTACAAAATTCGTTCATGGGCTGTGATGCAACCTCGATTGACCATATCTAGACCCACAGCTGATTGAGACATAAGGGTGGACACTCTTGGGGCTGAGAGGTTTGGTGAGGTTGGGTGAGCCAACGCAGACCCTTTAAAGTAATACTGAATGGTACCCATCCCATGTGTCCCAAATCTCCAGGTTCAAGGGCATCTTCCTACATCGAAAACATGCATGAGAAACCCAGAAGATGGTACACCGTGTGATCGGAAAAGGTTTCTAAAACGCACCTCATTTCTCACATCCTTGAGCTCGGGTTTACCATTCCATCCACTTTACTAGCCATCTCACTCCTTGGAGAATCAGCACCTTTAACCTCCTGTTCCGTACAGTTTGCAATTTGTCCTGAGGATGAACGAGAAGAGGGGGAACCAATGAGAGACTAGCTCTAGGTGTTGGGACAGGCACAGACCACTGTATTTTCCCATCAGGAAGAAGAATTAACCACAAGCTCAGCCTGCCCCCCAGAACCAGAAGAGGGCCTGAAGCAATCCTGCGCTTTTGCGGCCCGCTCCAAAAAAGCGAGTTGAAAAATGGAGCTCAGGGGCACTGCAATTCACAAACCTGCAGAGTTATAAATGATAACTCTCGTCCACAAATATATTGAGGGAAGGCAACGAAGAGGATTTGAAAGCAAGGCAGAATTGCAGGAAACAGATTTCAGGAGGTAGATTCGAATCGCCTTGAAAGCACATGAAAAGCGGCAAAACGTGGAAAATGATGCCCTTGGCCAAAAAGGGCGTATGCGTTGTTTCCTGAATATATTCAGGAAAAAATGCATACACCCTTTTGGCCAACCAAGCAACCTGGGAAGGCAAATCAGCGCTCCAAAGAAGTCTCGCTTCGCAGCGGGCAAAAGGGCCATGCGGAAAAAAGTGTACAAACCAGAAATGCAGGACCGGCCATGGAGAAATGGGAGCCTTGCTACGCTGATGGGCGTGATGTAAATTGCCAACAGCCACTCTGGAGAAGTGTACTTTGTGTCCTGAAACATCTAAGAAAACACAGCTTATAGAGCATAGGGCACTTCCACTCATGGGCGTATAAATTGGGAAAACTAAAAATCAGCAAGACACAGGCACCCGAAAGTTTAGGGCTGCTCTGTTGACAAGAACCCCCACTTCATTACACCTTAAATATCCTAGGAAAGAGATAAATGGATAAAGAAGTTGTGGTCCTCATGTACAATGGAATATCACTCAGCCATGTAATCAACGTCATAAGGCTAGTAGCAGCACGATGAGTGGATTTAGGTACGACGATTCTAAGTGAAATAAGTCACACAGAAAAAGACACTTGTTATAAGATATCACTTATAGAGGGAATGTAAAAACCGCTACACTTGAACTGAATTACAAAACAGAACAGAGTGACACATTTAGAAAACACACTATGGCTGCTGAACGGGAAAGGTGAGGTGGGGTGATGCATAAAACAAGGGTTTCAAATTAGCTCCGATACGTTCCATAAACCCAATATGTAATAGACAAGACGTACTCCTTGCTGAGTGAACTGGACTCAACACCCCCTATTCACCGCACAAGCATATATCTGACTAGTAAGAAGCTGCAAACCTATGTACTGATATCTCTCTGTAAGTGAGTCAAGGGGGTATAAAGTGACATAAACACAGCCGTGAAAAGCAGCTAAACCCCATTATAAAAATAAATTCCTTTTCAAAACCCGTGAAGCAAAGACAGTGAAAGAGAGAGAAATTCTTACAAAATTCGTTCATGGGCTGTGATGCAACCTCGATTGACCATATCTAGACCCACAGCTGATTGAGACATAAGGGTGGACACTCTTGGGGCTGAGAGGTTTGGTGAGGTTGGGTGAGCCAACGCAGACCCTTTAAAGTAATACTGAATGGTACCCATCCCATGGGTCCCAAATCTCCAGGTTCAAGGGCATCTTCCTACATCGAAAACATGCATGAGAAACCCAGAAGATGGTACACCGTGTGATCGGAAAAGGTTTCTAAAACGCACCTCATTTCTCACATCCTTGAGCTCGGGTTTACCATTCCATCCACTTTACTAGCCATCTCACTCCTTGGAGAATCAGCACCTTTAACCTCCTCTTCCGTACAGGTTGCAATTTGTCCTGAGGATGAACGGGAAGAGGGGGAACCAATGAGAGACTAGCTCTAGGTGTTGGGACAGGCACAGACCACTGTATTTTCCCATCAGGAAGAAGAATTAACCACAAGCTCAGCCTGCCCCCCAGAACCAGAAGAGTCCCTGAAGCAATCCTGCGCTTTTGCGGCCCGCTCCAAAAAAGCGAGTTGAAAAATGAAGCTCAGGGGCACTGCAATTCACAAACCTGCAGAGTTATAAATGATAACTCTCGTCCACAAATATATTGAGGGAAGGCAACGAAGAGGATTTGAAAGCAAGGCAGAATTGCAGGAAACAGATTTCAGGAGGTAGATTCGAATCGCCTTGAAAGCACATGAAAAGCGGCAAAACGTGGAAAATGATGCCCTTGGCCAAAAAGGGCGTATGCGTTGTTTCCTGAATATATTCAGGAAAAAATGCATACACCCTTTTGGCCAACCAAGCAACCTGGGAAGGCAAATCAGCGCTCCAAAGAAGTCTCGCTTCGCAGCGGGCAAAAGGGCCATGCGGAAAAAAGTGTACAAACCAGAAATGCAGGACCGGCCATGGAGAAATGGGAGCCTTGCTACGCTGATGGGCGTGATGTAAATTGCCAACAGCCACTCTGGAGAAGTGTACTTTGTGTCCTGAAACATCTAAGAAAACACAGCTTATAGAGCATAGGGCACTTCCACTCATGGGCGTATAAATTGGGAAAACTAAAAATCAGCAAGACACAGGCACCCGAAAGTTTAGGGCTGCTCTGTTGACAAGAACCCCCACTTCATTACACCTTAAATATCCTAGGAAAGAGATAAATGGATAAAGAAGTTGTGGTCCTCATGTACAATGGAATATCACTCAGCCATGTAATCAACGTCATAAGGCAAGTAGCAGCACGATGAGTGGATTTAGGTACGACAATTCTAAGTGAAATAAGTCACACAGAAAAAGACACTTGTTATAAGATATCACTTATAGAGGGAATGTAAAAACCGCTACACTTGAACTGAATTACAAAACAGAACAGAGTGACACATTTAGAAAACACACTATGGCTGCTGAACGGGAAAGGTGAGGTGGGGTGATGCATAAAACAAGGGTTTCAAATTAGCTCAGATACCGTTCCATAAACCCAATATGTAATAGACAAGACCTACTCCTTGCTGATTGAACTGGACTCAACATCCCCTATTCACCGCACAAGCATATATCTGACTAGAAAGAAGCTGCAAACCTATGTATTGATATCTCTCTGTAAGTGAGTCAAGGGGGTGTAAAGTGACATAAACACAGCCGTGAAAAGCAGCTAAACCCCATTATAAAAATAAATAACTTTTCAAAACCCGTGAAACAAAGACAGTGAAAGAGAGAGAAATTCTTACAAAATACGTTCAGGGGCTGTGATGCAACATGGATTGACCATATCTAGACCCACAGCTGATTGAGACATAAGGGTGGACACTCTTGGGGCTGAGAGGTTTGGTGAGGTTGGGTGAGCCAACGCAGACCCTTTAAAGTAATACTGCATGGTACCCATCCCATGCGTCCCAAATCTCCAGGTTCAAGGGCATCTTCCTACATCGAAAACATGCATGAGAAACCCAGAACATGGTACACCGTGTGATCGGGAAAGGTTTCTAAAACGCACCTCATTTCTCACATCCTTGAGCTCCCGTTTACCATTCCATCCACTTTACTAGCCATCTCACTCCTCAGAGAATCAGCACCTTTAACCACCTTTCCCGTACAGGTTGCAATTTGTCCTGAGGATGAACGGGAAGAGGGGGAACCAATGAGAGACTAGCTCTAGGTGTTGGGACAGGCACAGACTACTGTATTTTCCCATCAGGAAGAAGAATTAACCACAAGTTCAGCCTGTCCCCCAGAACCAGAAGAGGGCCTGAATCAATCCTGCGCTTTTGCGGCCCGCTCCAAAAAAGCGAGTTGAAAAATGGAGCTCAGGTGCACTGCAATTCACAAACCTGCAGAGTTATAAATGATAACTCTCGTCCACAAATATATTGAGGGAAGGCAACGAAGAGGATTTGAAAGCAAGGCAGAATTGCAGGAAACAGATTTCAGGAGGTAGATTCGAATCGCCTTGGAAGCAGATGAAAAGCGGCAAAACGTGGAAAATGATGCCCTTTTTGGCCAACCAAGCAACCTGGAAAGGCAAATCAGCGCTCCAAAGAAGTCTCGCTTCCCAGCGGGCAAAACGGCCATGCGGAAAAAAGTGTACAAACCAGAAATGCAGGACCGGCCATGGAGAAATGGGAGCCTTGCTACGCTGATGGGCGGGATGTAAATTGCCAACAGCCACTCTGGAGAAGTGTACGGTGTGTCCTAAAACATCTAAAAAACACAGCTTAGAGAACATAGGGCACTTCCACTCATGGGCGTATAAATTGGGAAAACTAAAAATCAGCAAGACACAGGCACCCCAAAGTTTAGGGCTGCTCTGTTGACAAGAACCCCCACTTCATTACACCTTAAATATCCTAGGAAAGAGAAAAATGGATAAAGAAGTTGTGGTCCTCATGTACAATGGAATATCACTCAGCCATGTAATCAACGTCATAAGGCTAGTAGAAGCACGATGAGTGGATTTAGGTACGACGATTCTAAGTGAAATAAGTCACACAGAAAAAGACACTTATCATAAGATATCACTTATAGAGTGAATGTAAAAACCGCTACACTTGAACTGAATTACAAAACAGAACAGAGTCACACGTTTAGAAAACACACTATGGCTGCTGAACGGGAAAGGTGAGGTGGGGTGATGCATAAACAAGTGTTTCAAATTAGCTCAGATACCGTTCCATAAACCCAATATGTAATAGACAAGACCTACTCCTTGCTCAGTGAACTGGACTCAACACCCCCTATTCACCCACAAGAATATATCTGACTAGTAAGATTCTGCAAACCTATGTATCGATATCTCTCTGTAAGTGAGTCAAGGGGGTGTAAAGCAGCATAAACACATCCGTGAAAAGCAGCTAAACCCTATTATAAAAATAAATTACTTTTCAAAACCCGTGAAACAAAGACAGTGAAAGAGAGAGAAATTCTTCCAAAATTCC
Source organism: Balaenoptera acutorostrata (assembly GCF_949987535.1). Lineage (NCBI taxonomy): Eukaryota > Metazoa > Chordata > Mammalia > Artiodactyla > Balaenopteridae > Balaenoptera > Balaenoptera acutorostrata. The sequence goes on from NC_080067.1 coordinate 419,703, forward strand.
TTCAGGGGCTGTGATGCAACCTGGATCGACCATATCTAGACCCACAGGTGATTGAGACATAAGGGTGGACACGCTTGGGGCTGAGAGGTTTGGTGAGGTTGGGTGAGCCAACACAGACCCTTTAAAGTAATACTGCATGGTACCCATCCCATGGGTCCCAAATCTCCAGGTTCAAGGGCATCTTTCTACATCGAAAACATGCATGAGAAACCCAGAAGATGGTACATCGTGTGATTGGGAAAAGTTTCTAAAACGCACATCATTTCTCATCTCCTTGCGCTCGGGTTCGCCATTCCAGCCGCTTTACTAGCCATCTCCCTCCTTGGAGAATCAGCACCTTTAACCTCCTGTTCCGTACAGGTTGCAATTTGTCCTGAGGATGAACGGGAAGAGGGGGAACCAATGAGAGACTAGCTCTAGGTGTTGGGACAGGCACAGGTCACTCTATTTTCCCATCAGGAAGAAGAATTAACAACAAGCTCAGCCTGCCCCCAGAACCAGAAGAGGGCCTGCAGCAATCCTGCACTTTTGCGGCCCGTTCCCAAAAAAGCGAGTTGAAAAATGGAACTCAAGGGCACTGCAATTCACAAACCTGCAGAGTTATAAATGATAACTCTCGTCCATAAATATATTGAGGGAAGGCAACGAAAAGGCATTGAAAGCAAGGCAGAACTACAGGAAACAGACTTCAGGGGGTAGATTCGAATCGCCTTGAAAGCACATGAAAAGCGGCAAAACATGGACAATGATGCCCTTGGCCAAAAAGGGCGTATGCGTTTTTTCCTGAATATATTCAGGAAAAAACGCATACGCCCTTTTTGGCCAACCAAGACACCTGGAAAGGCAAATCAGCGCTCCAAAGAAGTCTCGCTTCCCAGCGGGCAAAAGGGCCATGCGGAAAAAAGTGTCCAAACCAGAAATGCAGGACCGGCCATGGAGAAATGGGAACCTTGCTACGCTGATGGGCGGGATGTAAATTGCCAACAGCCACTGTGGAGAAGTCTACGGTGTGTCTTGAAACATCTAAAAAACACAGCTTAGAGAGCATAGGGCACTTCCACTCATGGGCGTATAAATTGGGAAAACTAAAAATCAGCAAGACACAGGCACCCCAAAGTTCAGGGCTGCTCTCTTGACAAGAACCCCCACTTCATTACACGTTAAATATCCTAGGAAAGAGAAAAATGGATAAAGAATTTGTGGTTCTCATGTACAATGGAATATCACTCAGCCATGAAATCAACATCATAAGGCTAGTAGCAGCACGATAAGTGAATTTAGGTCCGACGATTCTAAGTGAAATAAGTCACACAGAAAAAGACACTTATCATAAGATATCACTTATAGAGGGAATGTAAAAACCGCTACACTTGAACTGAATTACAAAACAAAACAGAGTCACACGTTTAGAAAACACACTATGGCTGCTGAACGGGAAAGGTGAGGTGGGGTGATGCATAAAACAAGGGTTTCAAATTAGCTCAGATACCGTTCCATAAACCCAATATGTAATAGACAAGACCTACTCCTTGCTCAGTGAACTGGACTCAACACCCCCTATTCACCGCACAAGAATATATCTGACTAGTAAGAATCTTCAAACCTATGTATTGATATCTCTCTGTAAGTGAGTCAAGGGGCTGTAAAGCGGCCTAAACACAGCCGTGAAAAGCAGCTAAACCCCATTATAAAAATAAATTACTTTTCAAAACCCGTGAAACAAAGACAGTGAAAGAGAGAGAAATTTTTACAAAATTCGTTCAGGGGCTGTGATGCAACCTGGATTGACCATATCTAGACCCACAGCTGATTGAGACATAAGGGTGGACACTCTTGGGGCTGAGAGGTTTGGGCAGGTTGGGTGAGCCAACGCAGACCCTTTAAAGTAATACTGCATGGTGCCCATTCCATGGGTCCCAAATCTCCAGGTTCAAGGGCATCTTCCTACATTGAAAACATGCATGAGAAACCCAGAAGATGGTACACCGTGTGATCGGGAAAGGTTTCTAAAACGCACCTCATTTCTCATCTCCTTGTGCTCGGGTTCGCCATTCCAGCCGCTTTACTAGCCATCTCCCTCCTTGGAGAATCAGCACCTTTAACCTCCTGTTCCGTACAGGTTGCAATTTGTACTGAGGATGAACGGGAAGAGGGGGAACCAATGAGAGACTAGCTCTAGGTTTTGGGACAGGCACAGGTCACTCTATTTTCCCATCAGGAAGAAGAATTAACCACAAGCTCAGCCTGCCCCCCAAGAAACAGAAGAGGGCATGCAGCAATCCTGCACTTTTGCGGCCCGCTCCCAAAAAAGCGAGTTGAAAAATGGAGCTAAGGGGCACTGCAATTCAAAAACCTGCAGAGTTATAAATGATAACTCTCGTCCATAAATATATTCAGGGAAGGCAACGAAGAGGCTTTGAAAGCAAGGCAGAATTGCTGGAAACAGATTTCAGGAGGTAGATTCGAATCGCCTTGAAAGCACATGAAAAGCGGCAAAACGTGGACAATGATGCCATTGGCCAAAAAGGGCGTATGCGTTTTTTCCTGAATATATTCAGGAAAAAACGCATACGCCCTTTTTGGCCAAACAAGCAAGCTGGAAAGGCAAATCAGCGCTCCAAAGAAGTCTCGCTTCCCAGCGGGCAAAAGGGCCATGCGGAAAAAAGTGTCCAAACCAGAAATGCAGGACCGGCCATGGAGAAATGGGAGCCTTGCTACGCTGATGGGCGGGATGTAAATTGCCAACAGCCACTCTGGAGAAGTGTACGGTGTGTCCTGAAACATCTAAAAAACACAGCTAAGAGAGCATAGGGCACTTCCACTCATGGGCGTATAAATTGGAAAACTAAAAATCAGCAAGACACAGGCACCACAAAGTTTAGGGCTGCTCTGTCGACAAGAACCCCCAATTCATTACACCTTAAATATCCTAGGAAAGAGAAAAATGGATAAAGAAGTTGTGGTCCTCCTGTACAATGGAATATCACTCAGCCATGAAATCAACTTCATAAGGTAGTAGCAGCACAATGAGTGGATTTAGGTACGACGATTCTAAGGGAAATAAGTCACACAGAAAAAGACAATTATCATAAGATATCACTTATAGAGGGAATGTAAAAACCGCTACACTTGAACTGAATTACAAAACAGAACAGAGTCACACGTTTAGAAAACACACTATGGCTGCTGAACGGGATAGGTGAGGTGGGGTGATGCATAAAACAAGGGTTTCAAATTAGCTCAGATACCGTTCCATAAACCCAATATGTAATAGACAAGCCCTACTCCTTGCTCAGTGAACTGGACTCAACACCCCCTATTCACCGCACAAGAATATATCTGACTAGTAAGAATCTTCAAACCTGTGTATTGATATATCTCTGTAAGTGAGTCAAGGGGGTGTAAAGCGGCCTAAACACAGCCGTGAAAAGCAGCTAAACCCCATTATAAAAATAAATTACTTTTCAAAACCCGTGAAACAGACAGTGAAAGAGAGAGAAATTCTTACAAAATTCGTTCATGGGCTGTGATGCAAACTGAATTGACCATATCTAGACCCACGGCTGATTGAGACATAAAGGTGGACACTCTTGGGGCTGAGAGGTTTGGTGAGGTTGGGTGAGCCAACGCAGACCCTTTAAAGTAATACTGCATGGTACCCATCCCATGGGTCCCAAATCTCCAGGTTCAAGGGCATCTTCCTACATCGAAAACATGCATGAGAAACCCAGAAGATGGTACACCGTGTGATTGGGAAAAGTTTCTAAAACGAACCTCAATTCTCATCTCCTTGTTCTCGGGTTCCCCATTCCAGCCGCTTTACTAGCCATCTCACTCCTTGTAGAATCAGCACCTTTAACCTCCTGTTCTGTACAGGCTGCAATTTGTCCTGAAGATGAACGGAAAGAGGGGGAACCAATGAGACACTAGCTCTGGGTGTTGGGACAGGCACAGGTCACTCAATTTTCCCATCAGGAAGAAGAATTAACCACAAGCTCAGCCTGCCCCCCAGAACCAGAAGAGGGCCTGAAGCAATCCTGCACTTTTGCGGCCAGCTCCCAAAAAAGCGACTTGAAAAATGGAGCTCAGGGGCACTGCAATTCACAAACCTGCAGAGTTATAAATGATAACTCTCGTCCACAAATATATTGAGGGAAGGCAACGAAAAGGCATTGAAAGCAAGGCAGAACTACAGGAAACAGACTTCAGGAGGTAGATTCGAATCGCCTTGAAAGCACATGAAAAGCGGCAAAACATGTACCATTATGCCCTTGGCCAAAAAGGGCGTATGCGTTTTTTTCCTGAATATATTCAGGAAGAAACGCATACGCCCTTTTTGGCCAACCAAGCCACCTGGAAAGGCAAATCAGCGCTCCAAAGAAGTCTCGCTTCCCAGCGGGCAAAAGGGCCATGCGGAAAAAAGTGTCCAAACCAGAAATGCAGGACCGGCCATGGAGAAATGGGAGCCTTGCTACGCTGATGGGCGGGATGTAAATTGCCAACAGCCACTGTGGAGAAGTCTACGGTGTGTCTTGAAACATCTAAAAAACACAGCTTAGAGAGCATAGGGCACTTCCACTCATGGGCGTATAAATTGGGAAAACTAAAAATCAGCAAGACACAGGCACCCCAAAGTTCAGGGCTGCTCTCTTGACAAGAACCCCCACTTCATTACACGTTAAATATCCTAGGAAAGAGAAAAATGGATAAAGAATTTGTGGTTCTCATGTACAATGGAATATCACTCAGCCATGAAATCAACATCATAAGGCTAGTAGCAGCACGATAAGTGAATTTAGGTCCGACGATTCTAAGTGAAATAAGTCACACAGAAAAAGACACTTATCATAAGATATCACTTATAGAGGGAATGTAAAAACCGCTACACTTGAACTGAATTACAAAACAAAACAGAGTCACACGTTTAGAAAACACACTATGGCTGCTGAACGGGAAAGGTGAGGTGGGGTGATGCATAAAACAAGGGTTTCAAATTAGCTCAGATACCGTTCCATAAACCCAATATGTAATAGACAAGACCTACTCCTTGCTCAGTGAACTGGACTCAACACCCCCTATTCACCGCACAAGAATATATCTGACTAGTAAGAATCTTCAAACCTATGTATTGATATCTCTCTGTAAGTGAGTCAAGGGGCTGTAAAGCGGCCTAAACACAGCCGTGAAAAGCAGCTAAACCCCATTATAAAAATAAATTACTTTTCAAAACCCGTGAAACAAAGACAGTGAAAGAGAGAGAAATTTTTACAAAATTCGTTCAGGGGCTGTGATGCAACCTGGATTGACCATATCTAGACCCACAGCTGATTGAGACATAAGGGTGGACACTCTTGGGGCTGAGAGGTTTGGGCAGCTTGGGTGAGCCAACGCAGACCCTTTAAAGTAATACTGCATGGTGCCCATTCCATGGGTCCCAAATCTCCAGGTTCAAGGGCATCTTCCTACATTGAAAACATGCATGAGAAACCCAGAAGATGGTACACCGTGTGATCGGGAAAGGTTTCTAAAACGCACCTCATTTCTCATCTCCTTGTGCTCGGGTTCGCCATTCCAGCCGCTTTACTAGCCATCTCCCTCCTTGGAGAATCAGCACCTTTAACCTCCTGTTCCGTACAGGTTGCAATTTGTACTGAGGATGAACGGGAAGAGGGGGAACCAATGAGAGACTAGCTCTAGGTTTTGGGACAGGCACAGGTCACTCTATTTTCCCATCAGGAAGAAGAATTAACCACAAGCTCAGCCTGCCCCCCAAGAAACAGAAGAGGGCATGCAGCAATCCTGCACTTTTGCGGCCCGCTCCCAAAAAAGCGAGTTGAAAAATGGAGCTAAGGGGCACTGCAATTCAAAAACCTGCAGAGTTATAAATGATAACTCTCGTCCATAAATATATTCAGGGAAGGCAACGAAGAGGCTTTGAAAGCAAGGCAGAATTGCTGGAAACAGATTTCAGGAGGTAGATTCGAATCGCCTTGAAAGCACATGAAAAGCGGCAAAACGTGGACAATGATGCCATTGGCCAAAAAGGGCGTATGCGTTTTTTCCTGAATATATTCAGGAAAAAACGCATACGCCCTTTTTGGCCAAACAAGCAAGCTGGAAAGGCAAATCAGCGCTCCAAAGAAGTCTCGCTTCCCAGCGGGCAAAAGGGCCATGCGGAAAAAAGTGTCCAAACCAGAAATGCAGGACCGGCCATGGAGAAATGGGAGCCTTGCTACGCTGATGGGCGGGATGTAAATTGCCAACAGCCACTCTGGAGAAGTGTACGGTGTGTCCTGAAACATCTAAAAAACACAGCTAAGAGAGCATAGGGCACTTCCACTCATGGGCGTATAAATTGGAAAACTAAAAATCAGCAAGACACAGGCACCACAAAGTTTAGGGCTGCTCTGTCGACAAGAACCCCCAATTCATTACACCTTAAATATCCTAGGAAAGAGAAAAATGGATAAAGAAGTTGTGGTCCTCCTGTACAATGGAATATCACTCAGCCATGAAATCAACTTCATAAGGTAGTAGCAGCACAATGAGTGGATTTAGGTACGACGATTCTAAGGGAAATAAGTCACACAGAAAAAGACAATTATCATAAGATATCACTTATAGAGGGAATGTAAAAACCGCTACACTTGAACTGAATTACAAAACAGAACAGAGTCACACGTTTAGAAAACACACTATGGCTGCTGAACGGGATAGGTGAGGTGGGGTGATGCATAAAACAAGGGTTTCAAATTAGCTCAGATACCGTTCCATAAACCCAATATGTAATAGACAAGCCCTACTCCTTGCTCAGTGAACTGGACTCAACACCCCCTATTCACCGCACAAGAATATATCTGACTAGTAAGAATCTTCAAACCTGTGTATTGATATATCTCTGTAAGTGAGTCAAGGGGGTGTAAAGCGGCCTAAACACAGCCGTGAAAAGCAGCTAAACCCCATTATAAAAATAAATTACTTTTCAAAACCCGTGAAACAGACAGTGAAAGAGAGAGAAATTCTTACAAAATTCGTTCATGGGCTGTGATGCAAACTGAATTGACCATATCTAGACCCACGGCTGATTGAGACATAAAGGTGGACACTCTTGGGGCTGAGAGGTTTGGTGAGGTTGGGTGAGCCAACGCAGACCCTTTAAAGTAATACTGCATGGTACCCATCCCATGGGTCCCAAATCTCCAGGTTCAAGGGCATCTTCCTACATCGAAAACATGCATGAGAAACCCAGAAGATGGTACACCGTGTGATTGGGAAAAGTTTCTAAAACGAACCTCAATTCTCATCTCCTTGTTCTCGGGTTCCCCATTCCAGCCGCTTTACTAGCCATCTCACTCCTTGTAGAATCAGCACCTTTAACCTCCTGTTCTGTACAGGCTGCAATTTGTCCTGAAGATGAACGGAAAGAGGGGGAACCAATGAGACACTAGCTCTGGGTGTTGGGACAGGCACAGGTCACTCAATTTTCCCATCAGGAAGAAGAATTAACCACAAGCTCAGCCTGCCCCCCAGAACCAGAAGAGGGCCTGAAGCAATCCTGCACTTTTGCGGCCAGCTCCCAAAAAAGCGACTTGAAAAATGGAGCTCAGGGGCACTGCAATTCACAAACCTGCAGAGTTATAAATGATAACTCTCGTCCACAAATATATTGAGGGAAGGCAACGAAAAGGCATTGAAAGCAAGGCAGAACTACAGGAAACAGACTTCAGGAGGTAGATTCGAATCGCCTTGAAAGCACATGAAAAGCGGCAAAACATGTACCATTATGCCCTTGGCCAAAAAGGGCGTATGCGTTTTTTTCCTGAATATATTCAGGAAGAAACGCATACGCCCTTTTTGGCCAACCAAGCCACCTGGAAAGGCAAATCAGCGCTCCAAAGAAGTCTCGCTTCCCAGCGGGCAAAAGGGCCATGCGGAAAAAAGTGTCCAAACCAGAAATGCAGGACCGGCCATGGAGAAATGGGAACCTTGCTACGCTGATGGGCGGGATGTAAATTGCCAACAGCCACTGTGGAGAAGTCTACGGTGTGTCTTGAAACATCTAAAAAACACAGCTTAGAGAGCATAGGGCACTTCCACTCATGGGCGTATAAATTGGGAAAACTAAAAATCAGCAAGACACAGGCACCCCAAAGTTCAGGGCTGCTCTCTTGACAAGAACCCCCACTTCATTACACGTTAAATATCCTAGGAAAGAGAAAAATGGATAAAGAATTTGTGGTTCTCATGTACAATGGAATATCACTCAGCCATGAAATCAACATCATAAGGCTAGTAGCAGCACGATAAGTGAATTTAGGTCCGACGATTCTAAGTGAAATAAGTCACACAGAAAAAGACACTTATCATAAGATATCACTTATAGAGGGAATGTAAAAACCGCTACACTTGAACTGAATTACAAAACAAAACAGAGTCACACGTTTAGAAAACACACTATGGCTGCTGAACGGGAAAGGTGAGGTGGGGTGATGCATAAAACAAGGGTTTCAAATTAGCTCAGATACCGTTCCATAAACCCAATATGTAATAGACAAGACCTACTCCTTGCTCAGTGAACTGGACTCAACACCCCCTATTCACCGCACAAGAATATATCTGACTAGTAAGAATCTTCAAACCTATGTATTGATATCTCTCTGTAAGTGAGTCAAGGGGCTGTAAAGCGGCCTAAACACAGCCGTGAAAAGCAGCTAAACCCCATTATAAAAATAAATTACTTTTCAAAACCCGTGAAACAAAGACAGTGAAAGAGAGAGAAATTTTTACAAAATTCGTTCAGGGGCTGTGATGCAACCTGGATTGACCATATCTAGACCCACAGCTGATTGAGACATAAGGGTGGACACTCTTGGGGCTGAGAGGTTTGGGCAGGTTGGGTGAGCCAACGCAGACCCTTTAAAGTAATACTGCATGGTGCCCATTCCATGGGTCCCAAATCTCCAGGTTCAAGGGCATCTTCCTACATTGAAAACATGCATGAGAAACCCAGAAGATGGTACACCGTGTGATCGGGAAAGGTTTCTAAAACGCACCTCATTTCTCATCTCCTTGTGCTCGGGTTCGCCATTCCAGCCGCTTTACTAGCCATCTCCCTCCTTGGAGAATCAGCACCTTTAACCTCCTGTTCCGTACAGGTTGCAATTTGTACTGAGGATGAACGGGAAGAGGGGGAACCAATGAGAGACTAGCTCTAGGTTTTGGGACAGGCACAGGTCACTCTATTTTCCCATCAGGAAGAAGAATTAACCACAAGCTCAGCCTGCCCCCCAAGAAACAGAAGAGGGCATGCAGCAATCCTGCACTTTTGCGGCCCGCTCCCAAAAAAGCGAGTTGAAAAATGGAGCTAAGGGGCACTGCAATTCAAAAACCTGCAGAGTTATAAATGATAACTCTCGTCCATAAATATATTCAGGGAAGGCAACGAAGAGGCTTTGAAAGCAAGGCAGAATTGCTGGAAACAGATTTCAGGAGGTAGATTCGAATCGCCTTGAAAGCACATGAAAAGCGGCAAAACGTGGACAATGATGCCATTGGCCAAAAAGGGCGTATGCGTTTTTTCCTGAATATATTCAGGAAAAAACGCATACGCCCTTTTTGGCCAAACAAGCAAGCTGGAAAGGCAAATCAGCGCTCCAAAGAAGTCTCGCTTCCCAGCGGGCAAAAGGGCCATGCGGAAAAAAGTGTCCAAACCAGAAATGCAGGACCGGCCATGGAGAAATGGGAGCCTTGCTACGCTGATGGGCGGGATGTAAATTGCCAACAGCCACTCTGGAGAAGTGTACGGTGTGTCCTGAAACATCTAAAAAACACAGCTAAGAGAGCATAGGGCACTTCCACTCATGGGCGTATAAATTGGAAAACTAAAAATCAGCAAGACACAGGCACCACAAAGTTTAGGGCTGCTCTGTCGACAAGAACCCCCAATTCATTACACTTTAAATATCCTAGGAAAGAGAAAAATGGATAAAGAAGTTGTGGTCCTCCTGTACAATGGAATATCACTCAGCCATGAAATCAACTTCATAAGGTAGTAGCAGCACAATGAGTGGATTTAGGTACGACGATTCTAAGGGAAATAAGTCACACAGAAAAAGACAATTATCATAAGATATCACTTATAGAGGGAATGTAAAAACCGCTACACTTGAACTGAATTACAAAACAGAACAGAGTCACACGTTTAGAAAACACACTATGGCTGCTGAACGGGATAGGTGAGGTGGGGTGATGCATAAAACAAGGGTTTCAAATTAGCTCAGATACCGTTCCATAAACCCAATATGTAATAGACAAGCCCTACTCCTTGCTCAGTGAACTGGACTCAACACCCCCTATTCACCGCACAAGAATATATCTGACTAGTAAGAATCTTCAAACCTGTGTATTGATATATCTCTGTAAGTGAGTCAAGGGGGTGTAAAGCGGCCTAAACACAGCCGTGAAAAGCAGCTAAACCCCATTATAAAAATAAATTACTTTTCAAAACCCGTGAAACAGACAGTGAAAGAGAGAGAAATTCTTACAAAATTCGTTCATGGGCTGTGATGCAAACTGAATTGACCATATCTAGACCCACGGCTGATTGAGACATAAAGGTGGACACTCTTGGGGCTGAGAGGTTTGGTGAGGTTGGGTGAGCCAACGCAGACCCTTTAAAGTAATACTGCATGGTACCCATCCCATGGGTCCCAAATCTCCAGGTTCAAGGGCATCTTCCTACATCGAAAACATGCATGAGAAACCCAGAAGATGGTACACCGTGTGATTGGGAAAAGTTTCTAAAACGAACCTCAATTCTCATCTCCTTGTTCTCGGGTTCCCCATTCCAGCCGCTTTACTAGCCATCTCACTCCTTGTAGAATCAGCACCTTTAACCTCCTGTTCTGTACAGGCTGCAATTTGTCCTGAAGATGAACGGAAAGAGGGGGAACCAATGAGACACTAGCTCTGGGTGTTGGGACAGGCACAGGTCACTCAATTTTCCCATCAGGAAGAAGAATTAACCACAAGCTCAGCCTGCCCCCCAGAACCAGAAGAGGGCCTGAGCAATCCTGCACTTTTGCGGCCAGCTCCCAAAAAAGCGACTTGAAAAATGGAGCTCAGGGGCACTGCAATTCACAAACCTGCAGAGTTATAAATGATAACTCTCGTCCACAAATATATTGAGGGAAGGCAACGAAAAGGCATTGAAAGCAAGGCAGAACTACAGGAAACAGACTTCAGGAGGTAGATTCGAATCGCCTTGAAAGCACATGAAAAGCGGCAAAACATGTACCATTATGCCCTTGGCCAAAAAGGGCGTATGCGTTTTTTTCCTGAATATATTCAGGAAGAAACGCATACGCCCTTTTTGGCCAACCAAGCCACCTGGAAAGGCAAATCAGCGCTCCAAAGAAGTCTCGCTTCCCAGCGGGCAAAAGGGCCATGCGGAAAAAAGTGTCCAAACCAGAAATGCAGGACCGGCCATGGAGAAATGGGAACCTTGCTACGCTGATGGGCGGGATGTAAATTGCCAACAGCCACTGTGGAGAAGTCTACGGTGTGTCTTGAAACATCTAAAAAACACAGCTTAGAGAGCATAGGGCACTTCCACTCATGGGCGTATAAATTGGGAAAACTAAAAATCAGCAAGACACAGGCACCCCAAAGTTCAGGGCTGCTCTCTTGACAAGAACCCCCACTTCATTACACGTTAAATATCCTAGGAAAGAGAAAAATGGATAAAGAATTTGTGGTTCTCATGTACAATGGAATATCACTCAGCCATGAAATCAACATCATAAGGCTAGTAGCAGCACGATAAGTGAATTTAGGTCCGACGATTCTAAGTGAAATAAGTCACACAGAAAAAGACACTTATCATAAGATATCACTTATAGAGGGAATGTAAAAACCGCTACACTTGAACTGAATTACAAAACAAAACAGAGTCACACGTTTAGAAAACACACTATGGCTGCTGAACGGGAAAGGTGAGGTGGGGTGATGCATAAAACAAGGGTTTCAAATTAGCTCAGATACCGTTCCATAAACCCAATATGTAATAGACAAGACCTACTCCTTGCTCAGTGAACTGGACTCAACACCCCCTATTCACCGCACAAGAATATATCTGACTAGTAAGAATCTTCAAACCTATGTATTGATATCTCTCTGTAAGTGAGTCAAGGGGCTGTAAAGCGGCCTAAACACAGCCGTGAAAAGCAGCTAAACCCCATTATAAAAATAAATTACTTTTCAAAACCCGTGAAACAAAGACAGTGAAAGAGAGAGAAATTTTTACAAAATTCGTTCAGGGGCTGTGATGCAACCTGGATTGACCATATCTAGACCCACAGCTGATTGAGACATAAGGGTGGACACTCTTGGGGCTGAGAGGTTTGGGCAGGTTGGGTGAGCCAACGCAGACCCTTTAAAGTAATACTGCATGGTGCCCATTCCATGGGTCCCAAATCTCCAGGTTCAAGGGCATCTTCCTACATTGAAAACATGCATGAGAAACCCAGAAGATGGTACACCGTGTGATCGGGAAAGGTTTCTAAAACGCACCTCATTTCTCATCTCCTTGTGCTCGGGTTCGCCATTCCAGCCGCTTTACTAGCCATCTCCCTCCTTGGAGAATCAGCACCTTTAACCTCCTGTTCCGTACAGGTTGCAATTTGTACTGAGGATGAACGGGAAGAGGGGGAACCAATGAGAGACTAGCTCTAGGTTTTGGGACAGGCACAGGTCACTCTATTTTCCCATCAGGAAGAAGAATTAACCACAAGCTCAGCCTGCCCCCCAAGAAACAGAAGAGGGCATGCAGCAATCCTGCACTTTTGCGGCCCGCTCCCAAAAAAGCGAGTTGAAAAATGGAGCTAAGGGGCACTGCAATTCAAAAACCTGCAGAGTTATAAATGATAACTCCCGTCCATAAATATATTCAGGGAAGGCAACGAAGAGGCTTTGAAAGCAAGGCAGAATTGCTGGAAACAGATTTCAGGAGGTAGATTCGAATCGCCTTGAAAGCACATGAAAAGCGGCAAAACGTGGACAATGATGCCATTGGCCAAAAAGGGCGTATGCGTTTTTTCCTGAATATATTCAGGAAAAAACGCATACGCCCTTTTTGGCCAAACAAGCAAGCTGGAAAGGCAAATCAGCGCTCCAAAGAAGTCTCGCTTCCCAGCGGGCAAAAGGGCCATGCGGAAAAAAGTGTCCAAACCAGAAATGCAGGACCGGCCATGGAGAAATGGGAGCCTTGCTACGCTGATGGGCGGGATGTAAATTGCCAACAGCCACTCTGGAGAAGTGTACGGTGTGTCCTGAAACATCTAAAAAACACAGCTAAGAGAGCATAGGGCACTTCCACTCATGGGCGTATAAATTGGAAAACTAAAAATCAGCAAGACACAGGCACCACAAAGTTTAGGGCTGCTCTGTCGACAAGAACCCCCAATTCATTACACCTTAAATATCCTAGGAAAGAGAAAAATGGATAAAGAAGTTGTGGTCCTCCTGTACAATGGAATATCACTCAGCCATGAAATCAACTTCATAAGGTAGTAGCAGCACAATGAGTGGATTTAGGTACGACGATTCTAAGGGAAATAAGTCACACAGAAAAAGACAATTATCATAAGATATCACTTATAGAGGGAATGTAAAAACCGCTACACTTGAACTGAATTACAAAACAGAACAGAGTCACACGTTTAGAAAACACACTATGGCTGCTGAACGGGATAGGTGAGGTGGGGTGATGCATAAAACAAGGGTTTCAAATTAGCTCAGATACCGTTCCATAAACCCAATATGTAATAGACAAGCCCTACTCCTTGCTCAGTGAACTGGACTCAACACCCCCTATTCACCGCACAAGAATATATCTGACTAGTAAGAATCTTCAAACCTGTGTATTGATATATCTCTGTAAGTGAGTCAAGGGGGTGTAAAGCGGCCTAAACACAGCCGTGAAAAGCAGCTAAACCCCATTATAAAAATAAATTACTTTTCAAAACCCGTGAAACAGACAGTGAAAGAGAGAGAAATTCTTACAAAATTCGTTCATGGGCTGTGATGCAAACTGAATTGACCATATCTAGACCCACGGCTGATTGAGACATAAAGGTGGACACTCTTGGGGCTGAGAGGTTTGGTGAGGTTGGGTGAGCCAACGCAGACCCTTTAAAGTAATACTGCATGGTACCCATCCCATGGGTCCCAAATCTCCAGGTTCAAGGGCATCTTCCTACATCGAAAACATGCATGAGAAACCCAGAAGATGGTACACCGTGTGATTGGGAAAAGTTTCTAAAACGAACCTCAATTCTCATCTCCTTGTTCTCGGGTTCCCCATTCCAGCCGCTTTACTAGCCATCTCACTCCTTGTAGAATCAGCACCTTTAACCTCCTGTTCTGTACAGGCTGCAATTTGTCCTGAAGATGAACGGAAAGAGGGGGAACCAATGAGACACTAGCTCTGGGTGTTGGGACAGGCACAGGTCACTCAATTTTCCCATCAGGAAGAAGAATTAACCACAAGCTCAGCCTGCCCCCCAGAACCAGAAGAGGGCCTGAAGCAATCCTGCACTTTTGCGGCCAGCTCCCAAAAAAGCGACTTGAAAAATGGAGCTCAGGGGCACTGCAATTCACAAACCTGCAGAGTTATAAATGATAACTCTCGTCCACAAATATATTGAGGGAAGGCAACGAAAAGGCATTGAAAGCAAGGCAGAACTACAGGAAACAGACTTCAGGAGGTAGATTCGAATCGCCTTGAAAGCACATGAAAAGCGGCAAAACATGTACCATTATGCCCTTGGCCAAAAAGGGCGTATGCGTTTTTTTCCTGAATATATTCAGGAAGAAACGCATACGCCCTTTTTGGCCAACCAAGCCACCTGGAAAGGCAAATCAGCGCTCCAAAGAAGTCTCGCTTCCCAGCGGGCAAAAGGGCCATGCGGAAAAAAGTGTCCAAACCAGAAATGCAGGACCGGCCATGGAGAAATGGGAGCCTTGCTACGCTGATGGGCGGGATGTAAATTGCCAACAGCCACTCTGGAGAAGTGTACGGTGTGTCCTGAAACATCTAAAAAACACAGCTTAGAGAGCATAGGGCACTTCCACTCATGGGCGTATAAATTGGGAAAACTAAAAATCAGCAAGACACAGGCACCCCAAAGTATAGGGCTGCTAGGTTGACAAGAACCCCCACTTCATTACACCTTATATATCCTAGGAAAGAAAAAAATGGATAAAGAAGTTGTGGTTCTCATGTACAATGGAATATCACTCAGCCAAGAAATCAACGTCATAAGGCTAGTAGCAGCACGATGAGTGGATTTAGGTATGACGACTCTAAGGGAAATAAGTCACACAGAAAAAGACACTTATCATAACATATCACTTATAGAGGGAATGTAAAAACCGCTACACTTGAACTGAATTACAAAACAGAACAGAGTCACACGTTTAGAAAACACACTATGGCTGCTGTACGGGAATGGTGAGGTGGGGTGATGCATAAAACAAGGGTTTCAAATTAGCTCCGATACCGTTCCATAAACCCAATATGTAATAGACAAGACCTACTCCTTGCTCAGTGAACTGGACTCAACACCCCCTATTTACCCCACAAGAATATATCTGACTAGTAAGAATCTTCAAACCTATGTATTGATATATCTCTGTAAGTGAGTCAAGGGGGTGTAAAGTGGCCTAAACACAGCCGTGAAAAGCACCTAAACCCCATTATAAAAATAAATTACTTTTAAAACCCCGTGAAACAAAGACAGTGAAAGAGAGAGAAATTTTACACAATTCGTTCAGGGGCTGTGATGCAACCTGGATTGACCATATCTAGACCCACAGCTGATTGAGACATAAGGGTGGACACTCTTGGGGCTGAGAGGTTTGGTGAGGTTGGGTGAGCCAACGCAGACCCTTTAAAGTAATACTGCATGGTACCCATCCCATGGGTCCCAAATCTCCAGGTTCAAGGGCATCTTTCTACATCGAAAACATGCATGAGAAACCCAGAATATGGTACACCGTGTGATTGGGAAAAGTTTCTAAAACGCACATCATTTCTCATCTCCTTGCGCTCGGGTTCGCCATTCCAGCCACTTTACTAGCCATCTCTCTCCTTGGAGAATCAGCACCTTTAACCTCCTGTTCCGTACAGGTTGCAATTTGTCCTGAGGATGAACGGGAAGAGGGGGAACCAATGAGAGACTAGCTCTAGGTGTTGGGACAGGCACAGGTCACTCTATTTTCCCATCAGGAAGAAGAATTAACCACAAGCTCAGCCTGCCCCCAGAACGAGAAGAGGGCCTGCAGCAATCCTGCACTTTTGCGGCCCGTTCCCAAAAAGCGAGTTGAAAAATGGAGCTCAGGGGCACTGCAATTCACAAACCTGCAGAGTTATAAATGATAACTCTCGTCCACAAATATATTGAGGGAAGGCAACGAAGAGGCTTTGAAAGCAAGGCAGAATTGCAGGAAACAGATTTCAGGAGGTAGATTCGAATCGCCTTGAAAGCACATGAAAAGCGGCAAAACATGGACAATGATGCCCTTGGCCAAAAAGGGCGTATGCGTTTTTTCCTGAATATATTCAGGAAAAAACGCATACGCCCTTTTTGGCCAGCCAAGCCACCTGGAAAGGCAAATCAGCGCTCCAAAGAAGTCTCGCTTCCCAGCGGACAAAAGGGCCATGCGGAAAAAAGTGTCAAAACCAGAAATGCAGCACCGGCCATGGAGAAATGGGAGCCTTACGATGCTGTTGGGCGGGATGTAAATTGACAAGAGCCACTCTGGAGAAGTGTACGTTGTGTCCTGAAACATCTAAAAAACACAGCTTGGAGAGCATCGGGCACTTCCACTCATGGGCGTATAAATTGGGAAAACTAAAAATCAGCAAGACACAGGCACCCCAAAGTTTAGGGCTGCTGTGTTGACAAGAACCCCACTTCATTACACCTTAAATATCCTAGGAAATAGAAAAATGGATAAAGTAGTTGTGGTCCTCATGTACAGTGGAATATCACTGAGCCATGAAATCAACGTCATAAGGCTAGTAGCAGCACGAAGAGTGGATTTAGGTACGACGATTCTAAGGGAAATAAGTCACACAGAAAAAGACAATTATCATAAGATATCACTTATAGAGGGAAAGTAAAAACCGCTACACTTGAACTGAATTACAAAACAGAACAGAGTCACACGTTTAGAAAACACACTATGGCTTCTGAACGGAAAAGGTGAGGTGGGGTGATGCATGAAACAAGGGTTTCAAATTAGCTCAGATACCGTTCCATAAACCCAATATGTAATAGACAAGCCCTACTCCTTGCTCAGTGAACTGGACTCAACACCCCCTTTTCACCCCACAAGAATATATCTGACTAGTAAGAATCTTCAAACCTATGTATTGATATCTCTCTGTAAGTGAGTCAAGGGGGTGTAAAGCGGCATAAACACAGCCGTGAAAAGCAGGTAACCCCATTATAAAAATAAATTGCTTTTCAAAACCCGTGAAACAAAGACAGTGAAAGAGAGAGAAATTCTTACACAATTCGTTCAGGGGCTGTGATGCAACCTGGATTGACCATATCTAGACCCACAGCTGATTGAGACATAAGGGTGGACACTCTTGGGGCTGAGAGGTTTGGTGAGGTTGGGTGAGCCAACGCAGACCCTTTAAAGTAATACTGCATGGTACCCATCCCATGGATCCCAAATCTCCAGGTTCAAGGGCATCTTCCTACATCGAAAACATACATGAGAAACCCAGAAGATGTTACACCGTGTGATCGGGAAAGGTTTCTAAAACGCACCTCATTTCTCATCTCCTTGTGCTCGGGTTGGCCATTCCAGCCGCTTTACTAGCCATCTCCCTCCTTGGAGAATCAGCACCTTTAACCTCCTGATCCATACAGGTTGCAATTTGTCCTGAGGATGAACGGGAAGAGGGGGAACCAATGAGAGACTAGCTCTAGGGGTTGGGACAGGCACAGGTCACTCTATTTTCCCAGTAGGAAGAAGAATTAACCACAAGCTCAGCCTGCCCCCCAGAACCAGAAGAGGGCCTGAAGCAATCCTGCACTTTTGCGGCCAGCTCCCAAAAAAGCGACTTGAAAAATGGAGCTCAGGGGCACTGCAATTCACAAACCTGCAGAGTTATAAATGATAACTCTCGTCCACAAATATATTGAGGGAAGGCAACGAAGAGGATTTGAAAGCAAGGCAGAATTGCAGGATACAGATTTCAGGAGGTAGATTCGAATCGCCTTGAAAGTACATGAAAAGCGGCCAAACGTGGACAATGATGCCCTTGGCCAAAAAGGGCGTATGCGTTTTTTCCTGAATATATTCAGGAAAAAACCTTACGCCCTTTTTGGCCAACCAAGCAACCTGGAAAGGCAAATCAGCGCTCCAAAGTAGTCTCGCTTCACAGAGGGCAAAAGGGCCATGTGGAAAAATGTGTCAAAACTAGAAATGCAGGACCGGCCATGGAGAAATGGGAGCCTTGCTACGCTGATGGGCGGGATGTAAATTGCCAACAGCCACTCTGGAGAAGTGTACGGTGTGTCTTGAAACATCTAAAAAACACAGCTTAGAGAGCATAGGGCACTTCCACTCATGGGCGTATAAATTGGGAAAACTAAAATTCAGCAAGACTCAGGCACCTCAAAGTTTACGGCTGCTCTGTTGACAAAAACCGCCACTTCATTACACCTTAAATATCCTAGGAAAGGGAAAATTGGATAAAGAAGTTGTGGTCCTCATGTACAGTGGAATATCACTCAGCCAGGAAATCAACGTCATAAGGCTAGTAGCAGCACAATGAGTGGATTTAGGTACGACGATTCTAAGTAAAATAAGTCACACAGAAAAAGACAATTATCATAAGATATCACTTATAGAGGGAATGTAAAAACCGCTACACTTGAACTGAATTACAAAACAGAACAGAGTCACACGTTCAGAAAACACACTATGCCTGCTGAACGGGAAAGGTGAGGTGGGGTGATGCATAAAACAAGGGTTTCAAATTAGCTCAGATACCGTTCCATAAACCCAATATGTAGTAGACAAGACCTACTCCTTGCTCAGTGAACTGGACTCAACACCCCCTATTCACCGCACAAGAATATATCTGACTAGTAAGAATCTTCAAACCTATGTATTGATATCTCTCTGTAAGTGAGTCAAGGGGGTGTAAAGCGGCATAAACACAGCCGTGAAAAGCAGCTAAACCCCATTATAAAAATAAATTACTTTTCAAAACCCGTGAAACAAAGACAGTGAAAGAGAGAGAAATTCTTACAAAATTCGTTCAAGGGCTGTAATGCAACCTGGATTGACCATATCTAGACCCACAGCTGATTGAGACATAAGGGTGGACACTCCTGGGGCTGAGAGTTTGGGTGAGGTTGCGTGAGCCAACGCAGACCCTTTAAAGTAATACTGCATGGTACCCATCCCATGGGTCCCAAATCTCCAGGTTCAAGGGCATCTTCCTACATCGAAAAAATGCATGAGAAACCCAGAAGATGGTACACCGTGTGATCGGGAAAGGTTTCTAAAACGCACCTCATTTCTCATCTCCTTCTGCTCGGGTTCGCCATTCCAGCCGCTTTACTAGAAATCTCCCTCCTTGGAGAATCAGCACCTTTAACCTCCTGTTCCGTACAGGTTGCAATTTGTCCTGAGGATGAACGGGAAGAGGGGGAACCAATGAGAGACTAGCTCTAGGTGTTGGGACAGGCACAGGTCACTCTATTTTCCCATCAGGAAGAAGAATTAACAACAAGCTCAGCCTGCCCCCAGAACCAGAAGAGGGCCTGCAGCAATCCTGCACTTTTGCGGCCCGTTCCCAAAAAAGCGAGTTGAAAAATGGAACTCAAGGGCACTGCAATTCACAAACCTGCAGAGTTATAAATGATAACTCTCGTCCATAAATATATTGAGGGAAGGCAACGAAAAGGCATTGAAAGCAAGGCAGAACTACAGGAAACAGACTTCAGGGGGTAGATTCGAATCGCCTTGAAAGCACATGAAAAGCGGCAAAACATGGACAATGATGCCCTTGGCCAAAAAGGGCGTATGCGTTTTTTCCTGAATATATTCAGGAAAAAACGCATACGCCCTTTTTGGCCAACCAAGACACCTGGAAAGGCAAATCAGCGCTCCAAAGAAGTCTCGCTTCCCAGCGGGCAAAAGGGCCATGCGGAAAAAAGTGTCCAAACCAGAAATGCAGGACCGGCCATGGAGAAATGGGAACCTTGCTACGCTGATGGGCGGGATGTAAATTGCCAACAGCCACTGTGGAGAAGTCTACGGTGTGTCTTGAAACATCTAAAAAACACAGCTTAGAGAGCATAGGGCACTTCCACTCATGGGCGTATAAATTGGGAAAACTAAAAATCAGCAAGACACAGGCACCCCAAAGTTCAGGGCTGCTCTCTTGACAAGAACCCCCACTTCATTACACGTTAAATATCCTAGGAAAGAGAAAAATGGATAAAGAATTTGTGGTTCTCATGTACAATGGAATATCACTCAGCCATGAAATCAACATCATAAGGCTAGTAGCAGCACGATAAGTGAATTTAGGTCCGACGATTCTAAGTGAAATAAGTCACACAGAAAAAGACACTTATCATAAGATATCACTTATAGAGGGAATGTAAAAACCGCTACACTTGAACTGAATTACAAAACAAAACAGAGTCACACGTTTAGAAAACACACTATGGCTGCTGAACGGGAAAGGTGAGGTGGGGTGATGCATAAAACAAGGGTTTCAAATTAGCTCAGATACCGTTCCATAAACCCAATATGTAATAGACAAGACCTACTCCTTGCTCAGTGAACTGGACTCAACACCCCCTATTCACCGCACAAGAATATATCTGACTAGTAAGAATCTTCAAACCTATGTATTGATATCTCTCTGTAAGTGAGTCAAGGGGCTGTAAAGCGGCCTAAACACAGCCGTGAAAAGCAGCTAAACCCCATTATAAAAATAAATTACTTTTCAAAACCCGTGAAACAAAGACAGTGAAAGAGAGAGAAATTTTTACAAAATTCGTTCAGGGGCTGTGATGCAACCTGGATTGACCATATCTAGACCCACAGCTGATTGAGACATAAGGGTGGACACTCTTGGGGCTGAGAGGTTTGGGCAGGTTGGGTGAGCCAACGCAGACCCTTTAAAGTAATACTGCATGGTGCCCATTCCATGGGTCCCAAATCTCCAGGTTCAAGGGCATCTTCCTACATTGAAAACATGCATGAGAAACCCAGAAGATGGTACACCGTGTGATCGGGAAAGGTTTCTAAAACGCACCTCATTTCTCATCTCCTTGTGCTCGGGTTCGCCATTCCAGCCGCTTTACTAGCCATCTCCCTCCTTGGAGAATCAGCACCTTTAACCTCCTGTTCCGTACAGGTTGCAATTTGTACTGAGGATGAACGGGAAGAGGGGGAACCAATGAGAGACTAGCTCTAGGTTTTGGGACAGGCACAGGTCACTCTATTTTCCCATCAGGAAGAAGAATTAACCACAAGCTCAGCCTGCCCCCCAAGAAACAGAAGAGGGCATGCAGCAATCCTGCACTTTTGCGGCCCGCTCCCAAAAAAGCGAGTTGAAAAATGGAGCTAAGGGGCACTGCAATTCAAAAACCTGCAGAGTTATAAATGATAACTCTCGTCCATAAATATATTCAGGGAAGGCAACGAAGAGGCTTTGAAAGCAAGGCAGAATTGCTGGAAACAGATTTCAGGAGGTAGATTCGAATCGCCTTGAAAGCACATGAAAAGCGGCAAAACGTGGACAATGATGCCATTGGCCAAAAAGGGCGTATGCGTTTTTTCCTGAATATATTCAGGAAAAAACGCATACGCCCTTTTTGGCCAAACAAGCAAGCTGGAAAGGCAA
Source organism: Balaenoptera acutorostrata (assembly GCF_949987535.1). Lineage (NCBI taxonomy): Eukaryota > Metazoa > Chordata > Mammalia > Artiodactyla > Balaenopteridae > Balaenoptera > Balaenoptera acutorostrata. Next base: position 441,655 of record NC_080067.1, read on the forward strand.
ATCAGCGCTCCAAAGAAGTCTCGCTTCCCAGCGGGCAAAAGGGCCATGCGGAAAAAAGTGTCCAAACCAGAAATGCAGGACCGGCCATGGAGAAATGGGAGCCTTGCTACGCTGATGGGCGGGATGTAAATTGCCAACAGCCACTCTGGAGAAGTGTACGGTGTGTCCTGAAACATCTAAAAAACACAGCTAAGAGAGCATAGGGCACTTCCACTCATGGGCGTATAAATTGGAAAACTAAAAATCAGCAAGACACAGGCACCACAAAGTTTAGGGCTGCTCTGTCGACAAGAACCCCCAATTCATTACACCTTAAATATCCTAGGAAAGAGAAAAATGGATAAAGAAGTTGTGGTCCTCCTGTACAATGGAATATCACTCAGCCATGAAATCAACTTCATAAGGTAGTAGCAGCACAATGAGTGGATTTAGGTACGACGATTCTAAGGGAAATAAGTCACACAGAAAAAGACAATTATCATAAGATATCACTTATAGAGGGAATGTAAAAACCGCTACACTTGAACTGAATTACAAAACAGAACAGAGTCACACGTTTAGAAAACACACTATGGCTGCTGTACGGGAATGGTGAGGTGGGGTGATGCATAAAACAAGGGTTTCAAATTAGCTCCGATACCGTTCCATAAACCCAATATGTAATAGACAAGACCTACTCCTTGCTCAGTGAACTGGACTCAACACCCCCTATTTACCCCACAAGAATATATCTGACAAGTAAGAATCTTCAAACCTATGTATTGATATATCTCTGTAAGTGAGTCAAGGGGGTGTAAAGCGGCCTAAACACAGCCGTGAAAAGCACCTAAACCCCATTATAAAAATAAATTACTTTTAAAACCCCGTGAAACAAAGACAGTGAAAGAGAGAGAAATTTTACACAATTCGTTCAGGGGCTGTGATGCAACCTGGATTGACCATATCTAGACCCACAGCTGATTGAGACATAAGGGTGGACACTCTTGGGGCTGAGAGGTTTGGTGAGGTTGGGTGAGCCAACGCAGACCCTTTAAAGTAATACTGCATGGTACCCATCCCATGGGTCCCAAATCTCCAGGTTCAAGGGCATCTTTCTACATCGAAAACATGCATGAGAAACCCAGAATATGGTACACCGTGTGATTGGGAAAAGTTTCTAAAACGCACATCATTTCTCATCTCCTTGCGCTCGGGTTCGCCATTCCAGCCACTTTACTAGCCATCTCTCTCCTTGGAGAATCAGCACCTTTAACCTCCTGTTCCGTACAGGTTGCAATTTGTCCTGAGGATGAACGGGAAGAGGGGGAACCAATGAGAGACTAGCTCTAGGTGTTGGGACAGGCACAGGTCACTCTATTTTCCCATCAGGAAGAAGAATTAACCACAAGCTCAGCCTGCCCCCAGAACGAGAAGAGGGCCTGCAGCAATCCTGCACTTTTGCGACCCGTTCCCAAAAAGCGAGTTGAAAAATGGAGCTCAGGGGCACTGCAATTCACAAACCTGCAGAGTTATAAATGATAACTCTCGTCCACAAATATATTGAGGGAAGGCAACGAAGAGGCTTTGAAAGCAAGGCAGAATTGCAGGAAACAGATTTCAGGAGGTAGATTCGAATCGCCTTGAAAGCACATGAAAAGCGGCAAAACATGGACAATGATGCCCTTGGCCAAAAAGGGCGTATGCGTTTTTTCCTGAATATATTCAGGAAAAAACGCATACGCCCTTTTTGGCCAGCCAAGCCACCTGGAAAGGCAAATCAGCGCTCCAAAGAAGTCTCGCTTCCCAGCGGACAAAAGGGCCATGCGGAAAAAAGTGTCAAAACCAGAAATGCAGCACCGGCCATGGAGAAATGGGAGCCTTACGATGCTGTTGGGCGGGATGTAAATTGACAAGAGCCACTCTGGAGAAGTGTACGTTGTGTCCTGAAACATCTAAAAAACACAGCTTGGAGAGCATCGGGCACTTCCACTCATGGGCGTATAAATTGGGAAAACTAAAAATCAGCAAGACACAGGCACCCCAAAGTTTAGGGCTGCTGTGTTGACAAGAACCCCACATCATTACACCTTAAATATCCTAGGAAATAGAAAAATGGATAAAGTAGTTGTGGTCCTCATGTACAGTGGAATATCACTGAGCCATGAAATCAACGTCATAAGGCTAGTAGCAGCACGAAGAGTGGATTTAGGTACGACGATTCTAAGGGAAATAAGTCACACAGAAAAAGACAATTATCATAAGATATCACTTATAGAGGGAAAGTAAAAACCGCTACACTTGAACTGAATTACAAAACAGAACAGAGTCACACGTTTAGAAAACACACTATGGCTTCTGAACGGAAAAGGTGAGGTGGGGTGATGCATGAAACAAGGGTTTCAAATTAGCTCAGATACCGTTCCATAAACCCAATATGTAATAGACAAGCCCTACTCCTTGCTCAGTGAACTGGACTCAACACCCCCTTTTCATCCCACAAGAATATATCTGACTAGTAAGAATCTTCAAACCTATGTATTGATATCTCTCTGTAAGTGAGTCAAGGGGGTGTAAAGCGGCATAAACACAGCCGTGAAAAGCAGGTAACCCCATTATAAAAATAAATTACTTTTCAAAACCCGTGAAACAAAGACAGTGAAAGAGAGAGAAATTCTTACACAATTCGTTCAGGGGCTGTGATGCAACCTGGATTGACCATATCTAGACCCACAGCTGATTGAGACATAAGGGTGGACACTCTTGGGGCTGAGAGGTTTGGTGAGGTTGGGTGAGCCAACGCAGACCCTTTAAAGTAATACTGCATGGTACCCATCCCATGGGTCCCAAATCTCCAGGTTCAAGGGCATCTTCCTACATCGAAAACATGCATGAGAAACCCAGAAGATGGTACACCGTGTGATCGGGAAAGGTTTCTAAAACGCACCTCATTTCTCATCTCCTTGTGCTCGGGTTCGCCATTCCAGCCGCTTTACTAGAAATCTCCCTCCTTGGAGAATCAGCACCTTTAACCTCCTGTTCCGTACAGGTTGCAATTTGTCCTGAGGATGAACGGGAATAGGGGGAACCAATGAGAGACTAGCTCTAGGTGTTCGGACTGGCAAAGGTCACTCTATTTTCCCATCAGGAAGAAGAATTAAGCACAGGCTCAGCCTGCCCCTCGGAACCAGAATAGGGCCTGAAGCAATCCTGCGCTTTTGTGGCCAGCTCCCAAAAAAAGCGAGTTGAAAAATGGAGCTCAGGGGCACTGCAATTCATAAACCTGCAGAGTTATAAATGATAACTCTCGCCCACAAATATATTGAGTGAAGGCAACAAAGAAGATTTGAAAGCAAGGCAGAATTGCAGGAAACTGATTTTAGGAGGTAGATTCGAATCGTCTTTAAAGCACATGAAAACGGAAAAGCGTCGACAATGATGCACTTGGCCAAAAAGGGCGTATGCGTTTTTTTCTGAATATATTCAGGAAAAAACGCATACGCCCTTTTTGGACAACCAAGCAATCTGGAAAGGCAAATCAGCGCTACAAAGAAGTCTCGCTTCCCATCTGTCACAAGGGCCATGCTGAAAAAAGTGTCAACACCAGAAATGCAGGACAGTCCATGGAGAAATGGGAGCCTTGCTACGCTGATGGGCGGGATGTAAATTGCCAACAGCCTCTCTGGAGAAGTGTACGGTGTGTCCTGAAATATCGACAAAACACAGATTGGAGAGCATAGGGCACTTCCACTCATGGGCGTATAAATTGGGAAAACTAAAAATCAGCAAGACACAGGCACCCCAAAGTTTAGGGCTGCTCTGTTGACAAGAACCTCCACTTCATTACACCTTAAATATCCCAGGAAAGAGAAAAATGAAAAAAGAAGTTGTGGTCCTCATGTACAATGGAATATCACTCAGCCATGAAATCAATGTCATAAGGCTAGTACCAGCATGATGACTGGATTTAGGTACGACGATTCTAAGTGAAATAAGTCACACAGAAAAAGACACTTATCATGAGATATCACTTATAGAGGGAATGTAAAAACCGTTACACTTGAACTGAATTACGAAACAGAACAGAGTCACACATTTACAAAACACACTATGGCTGCTTAACGGGAAAGGTGAGGTGGGGAGATGCATTAAACAAGGGTTTCAAATTAGCTCAGATACCATTCCATAAACCCAATAAGTAATAGACAAGACCTACTCCTTGCTCAGTGAACTGGACTCAACACCCTCTATTCACCGCACAAGAATATATCTGACTAGTAAGAATCTTCAAACCTATGTATTGATATCTCTCTGTAAGTGAGTCAAATGGGTGTAAAGCGGCATAAACACAGCAGTGAAAAGCAGCTAAACCCCATTATAAAAATAAATTACTTTTAAAAACCCTTGAAAGAAAGACAGTGAAAGAGAGAGAAATTATTACACAATTCGTTCAGGGGCTGTAATGCAACCTGGATTGACCATATCTAGACCCACAGCTCGATGAGACATAAGGGTGGACACTCTTGGGGCTGAGAGGTTTGGTGAGGTTGGGTGAGCCAACGCAGACCCTTTAAAGTAATACTGCACGGTACCCATCCCATGGGTCCCAAATCTCCAGGTTCAAGGGCATCTTGCTACATCGAAAACATGCATGGGAAACCCAGAAGATGGTACACCGTGTGATCGGGAAAGGTTTCTAAAATGCACCTCCTTTCTCATCTCCTGGTGGTCGGGTTCGCCATTCCAGCCGCTTTACTAACAGTTTCCCCACTTGGAGAATCAGCACCTTTCCCCCCCCTGTTTCGTACAGGTTGCAATTTGTCCTGAAGATGAACGGGAAGAAGGGGAACCAATGAGAGACTAGCTCTAGGTGTTGGGACAGGCTCAGGTCACTCTATTTTCCCATCAGGAAGAAGAATTAACCACAGGCTCAACCTGCCCCCCGGAACTAGAATAGGGCCTGAAGAAAGCCTGCACTTTTGCGGCCAGCTCCCAAAAAACGAGTTGAAAAATGGAGCTCAGGGGCACTGCAATTCACAAAACTGCAGAGTTATAAATGATAACTCTCGTCCACAAATATATTGAGGGAAGGCAACGAAGAGGATCTGAAAGTAAGGCAGTACTGCAGGAAACAGATTTCAGTAGGTAGATTCGAATCACCTTTAAAGCACATGAAAAGCGGCGAAACGTCGACAATGGTGCACTTGGCCAAAAAGTGGGTTTGCGTTTTTCCTGAATATATTCAGGGAAAAACGTATACGCCCTTTTTGTCCAAGGAAGCAAGCAGGAAATGCAAATCAGCACTACAAAGAATTCTCACTTCCTATATGTCAAAGGGCCATTCTAAAAAAGTGTAAGACCCAGAAATGCAGGACAGCCCAGGGAGAAAAGGGAGCCTTGTTACACTGATTGCCAGGATGTAAATTGCCTAACGACCACTCTGGAGATGTGTACGGTGTGTCCTGAAACATCTAAAAAACACAGCTAGAGAGCATAGGGCAATTCTACTCATGGGCATATAAATTGGGAAAACTAAAAATCAGCAAGACACAGGGATCCCAAAGTTTAGGGCTGCTCTGTTTACAAGAACCTCCACTTCGGTACACCTTATATATCCCATGAAAGAGAAGAATGGATAAAGAAGTTGTGGTCCTTATGTTCAATGGAATATCACTCAGCCATGAAATCAATGTCATAAGGCTAGTACCAGCATGATGAGTGGATTTAGTTTGGAGTATTCTAAGTGAAATAAGTCACACAGTAAAAGGCACTTATCATAAGATATGAGTTTAAGAGGGAATGTAAAAATCGCTACACATGAAGTGAATTGCAAAACAGAACATTGTCACACATTTGTAAAGCACACTTATGGTTGCTTAAGTGGAAAGCTGAGGTGGGGTGATGAATAAAAATCTGTTTGAAATTAGCACAGATACCGTTCCGTACGCCAAATATGTAATAGTCCAGAGCTACTCATTGCTCAATGAACTGCACTCAACACATCCTATTCACCAGAAAAGAATATATCTGAGTAGTAATAATCCTAAAAATATTTATTGATATCTCTTTGTAAGTGAATCAAGTGGCTGGAAAGCGGCATAAACGCAGCAGTGAAAATCAACTAAACCCCATTATAAAAATAAATATATTCAGAAAAAACGCATATGTCCTTTTTGGCTAACCAAACAAGCGGACAATGCAAATCAGCACTACAAAGAAGTCTCACTTCGCTTTAGTCAAAAGGCCATCCTGGAAAAGTGTAAAAACCAGAAATGCAGAACTGGCAATGGAGAAATGAGTGCCTTGTTACGCTGATGGGGGGGTGTAAATAGCCAAAGGCCACTCTGGAGAAGTGTATGGTGTTTCCTAAAACATCTAAACAACAGAGCTACAGAGCATACATCACTTCCACTCTTGGGCGTATATCTTGGGAAAACCAAAAATCGATAGGACACTGGTACCCCTACGTTTAGTGCTGCTCTGTTTAGAAATGCCTCGATTTGGGTACAACTTACATGTTCTTGGAAGGAAAAAAATGGATAAAGAAGATGTGGTACTTACGTACAATGGAATATTACTCAGCAATTAAGTCAATTGTATAAGGCCAGTTGCAGCATCTCGTGGAGACTGAGGTACGATCATTCTAAGTGACCTAAGTGAGACATAAAAAGCGACTTATCATAAGGTATCACTTATAGATAGTATCTAAAAATGGCTACACATGAACTCAATTACAAAACAGAAACAGAGTCACACATTTAGAAAACATACTTATGGCTGCTAAAGGAGAAAGGTTGGGTGGGGTGATGCATAAACCAGGAGGTTGAAATTACCATAGATACTGTTCCATAAACAAAATAGGTATTCGACAGGACTTGCTGTATAGCTCAAAGAGCTGGGCTCCCCACACTGTTGTCACCAGAAAAGGATATATAAGACTGGTAAGAATCTGTAAAAGAATTTATTGATGTCTCTCTTTAAGTGAATCAAGTGGATAGATGTAGAGCAGGAAGAAACACAGTATTGAAAATCAGCTATACCCCATTATAAAATTAAATAACAAGAACAAAAAAAAAGACAGTGAGAGAGAGAGAAATTCTTACAAAATTTGTTGAAGGGCTGTGATGCAACCTGGACTGACCACATCTAGACACAGAGCTGGATGGGACCTAAGGCTCTACACTCGTTGGTCTGAGAGGCTTCGTGAGGATGGGACAGAAAATGCAGCACTTTTACAGTAATACTGCCTGGCCCCCATTCCATGGGTCCCATATCTCCAGGTGCAGGGGACCCTTCCTACAGCTAAAACATGCATGGGACATTCAGAGGATGGTACACCGTCTGATCGGGAAGAGTTTGGAAAAGTCATCTCATCTCCACTTCTCCTGCTATTTGGGTTCCCCAGTTCTTTTCCTTAGAGTCTCCCCACTTTGGGAAGGCAGCACACTCAACAGTCGGTTTTGCACGGCTTGGAATTTTCCGGTGAAGAAGGGGAATGGGGGGATGGAATGAGACACAAGCCTTAGATGTTTGGACAGGCATATGCCACTGTAGTTTCCTAATCTGGAAGAAGAATTTCCCTATCCTTCAGGTGCCCCAGTAACCGGAATGGGTCTGTAGAAATCCTGCCCCTTTGTGTCTGCTTCCCTAAACTAGTTGAAAACCGGTGCTCAGGGGCACTGCAATTCACAAACATGCAGGGTTGTAATTGACACCTCTAATGGAGTCATCTCTTGAGCCAAGTATTCGTAAAGGCCTTGTAAGCAAGGCAGAATTGCAGGAAAGGGATTTCAAGAGGTAGTTTGCACTCGCCATTAAAGCACATGCAAAGCTGCTGAACATCGCCAATGATGCAGTTTGCCAAAAAGGCCGTATGCGTTATTCCTTAATATATTCAGGAAAAACCCTTACTCCATTTTTGGCCAACAAAACAGGCGGGCAACGTAAATTAATACTACAAAGAGATATCACTTCGCACCAGTCAGAATGGCCAACCTCACAAAGTGTAAAACCTGAAATGCAGGACAGGGCGTGGAGAAAAGGGAACCTTGACAAGCTGATGGTGGGAATGTAAATTGCTAACAGCCACTCTGGAGAAGTGGGTGGTGATTCCTTAAAAATCTAAAAACCAGAGCTTCAGAGCATATGGTGTTTCCACTCCTGGGCCTGTATCTTGGAAAAAACGTAAATTGACAGGACCCAGGCACTCTAAAATTTATGCAGCCCTCTTTACAAGAGCCTCTACTTGGAAGCTACCTAAAAGTCCTTGGAAGGAAGAATGGATAAAGAAATTATGGTAGATATGTACAATGGAATATTACCCAGCCATGAAATGAACGAAATAAGGCCATTTGCAGCCACTCAGAAGGACCTAGATACATTTATACTAAGTGTCATAAATCAGACAATGAAAAATATCATATGATATTACTTATTGGTGGAATCTAAAAATTGATAGAAAGGTACTATCTTACAACACAGAAACAGAGTCCCAGACTTAGAACACAAACTTATGGTTACCAAACTGGTAAGGTGTGTTGGAGGCGTAAATCATGAGGTTGGAGTTAGTATATACATATTTACAGAGAGAAAACTTGTAATCAACATGGACCTGCTGTAGAGCACTTGGAACTCTTCTCAACACACTTTGGTAACCTCAATGGGAAAATAATTCTAAAAAGAATATATAGTCATCTCTGTATAAATGAAACATGTTGGTGTATGTCAAAAATGAACACAACATGGTAAATCAACTATACTCCATTATAAATTTAAAATTAAATTAAAGAAAAGAAAAATGATCACTAAATTTGTTTAGTCGCGATGAACGTGCTAGTGTCACATCCCTGGACACAGACCCAATTTGGTCCCAAGGCTGGACTGTTGTGGGCCTGAGGACCTCGGGAGGATATGCCAGCTAATTAGCCCCCCTTGAACATGTAGTACCTGGTCCGCTCTGCATGGGATCACAATCTCCAGATCTAAGTGTGCTCTCATACTACTAAACCAACCCTCTGACACCCAAAGGATGGTGGACTCTCTGGACTGGATGACACTTGGAAAATCACCTGGTCTCAACTTATCCTGGTGTTTGGGTTCCGACCTCCCGACTCCTTCGTTAGGGTCATCCCACTCTACAAGACAGCACCCTCAACAGGTGATTTTGCAGGGGTTTATACTTGTTCGGGGGATGAGGGTAAGGGGGAAGAAGGAATGGGACAGAAGCCCTTACATGTTTGGTCAGGCACATTCCACTCCAATTTAAAACCCAAGAACAGGACTTGCCCTACATCTAAGGTTGTGTCAGTGACCAGAGAGGGACAGTAGAAATCCTGCCGCCTTCTGTTTCCCATAACAACAATTCTAAAACTGGACCTTATACGCACTTAATATTCACAATGCCTGGGGAGCTGTAAATGACAACAGCCCTCAAAGAATGTCTTGGGGTAGGTAATCGAAATAGACTTCAAAACAAGGCAACCTTTCAATAACCCTTTTTCAAGGGGTAAATTTTACTCACACTGTTCAAAAAAAAAAGCACATATGAAGATGCTCACCATTGCTTTATGTTAGACAAATGCAAATCAGATGTACAAAGAACTATCACCTGGAACCACTCAGAATAGCCATCATCACAATGTCTACAAACACGAAATGCTTCAGAGGGTGTGGAAAAAAGAGAAACCTACTACTTTTTTTTTTTAATCTGCGTTGGGTCTTCGTTGCTGCGTGCGGCTTTTCTATAGTTGCAGCAAGCGGGGTCTACTCATCGTTGTGGTACGCAGCCTTCTCTTTGTGGTGGCTTCTCTTGTTGTGGAGCACAGGCTCTAGGCACACAGGCTTCAGTAGTTGTGGCTTGTGGGCTCTAGAGCGCAGACTCAGTAGTTGTGGCACACGGGCTTAGTTGCTCTGTGGCGTGTGGGATCTTCCCGGGCCAGGGCTCGAACCTGTGTCCCCTGCACTGGCAGGCGGATTCTTAACCACTGTGCCACCAATACTACGCTATTGGTGGCAATGCCAATTGGTAACAGCCACTATGGAGCATAGAATGGAGGTTACCAGAGTAAGGGGAGGTGGGAGGTATAAATTGGAAATTGGGATTGACATATACACACCACTATATATAAAAGAGATAACAAATAAGGGCCTACTGTATAGCACAGGGAACTCTACTCAATACTCTGTAATGACCTGTATGGGAAAGGAATCCAAAAAGGATTGGATATATGTATAACTGATTCACTCTGCTGTGCAGCAGAAAGTAACACAACATTGTAAATCAACTATACTCCAAAAATATTGAAATTGAAATGAAATGAAATGAAATAAAATAAAATAAAGCTACCAGATGATCCAGCAAGTTCACTCCTGTGCACATATCTGGAGGAAAGCATAAATTGAAAAGACACATCTTCCCCAATGTTCACTGCAACACTCTTTACAATAGCGAAGACATGAAACAACCAAAATGTCCATCAACATATGAATATAGGTAAAGAATATGTGATACATACATATATAATGGAATATGACTCAGCCATAAAATAGAAGAAAATAATGCTAATTGCAGTAACATGGATGGACCTAGAGATGATTGTACTGAGTGAAGTAAGTCAGACAGAGTAAGACAAATATTGTATGATATCACTTCTAGGTGGAACCTAAAAATTGATACAAATGAACTAACTTACAAAACAGAGGCAGACTCACAGACTTGGAAAACAAACTTATGGTTACCAAAGGGGAAAGGTGGGGGGTAGGGATAAATCAGGAACTTGGGGTAAACATACAGACACTACTGTATATAACATAGATAAGCAACAAGGACCTACTGTATAGCACAGGGAACTCTACTCAATATTCTGGGAATACCTTTATCAGAAAAGAATCTGAGAAAGAATGAATATATGCATATGTGTAACTGAATCACTTGCTGTGCAGCTGAAATGAACACAACATTGTAAATCAACTATACTCCAATAAAATTTAAATTACAAAATAAAGAAAATCACCTATATTTCAAAAGAAAAAAAAAGAAAAAAGAATTCCCATCTATTTTTATGGCTTGATAGCTTACTTTTTTAGTACTCAATATTATCCCATTCCCAGAATATATTAATACTATATCATTTCATTCACCTATTGGAGGACACCTTAGTTTCATTCACATTTTGGCAATATTGAATTAGGTGCTATAAATATCCATATGCAGGTTTTCATCTGGAAGTATGTTTTAAACTACTTTCAGTAAGTATCTATGAGAACACTTGCCGGATTGTACAGTAAGGGAATGTTCAATATTATAGCAAGTATCAATCAGACTACCAAAGTAGCTGTATTATTTTTCATTTCCACCAATAACAAATGACATTTCCTATCGTTCCACATCCCCTACAGAATTTGTTCTTGTCATTGTTCACATTTTAGCCATTCTGAGTGTTACATAGTGGTATGTAATTGTATTTTTAATTTGCTTTTTCATGGCAGCATGTAATCTGGATTATTCTTCTGTATACTTATATGCATAGTGTCTATTTTCTTTGGTGAGGTGTCCATAAAGTATATTGGTCCACATTTTATTTAGGCTGCTTTCATTTTTTTCTACCTAATCTGTATTTATTTTATTTATTTTTGTGCCTTATTGCATTAACCAGGACTTGGAGTAAAATATGGAAAAGGAGTCATGAAAGGGGACATCCTTGCTTTTACCTGAACTTATTGGAAAAGCTTCATGTTTTTGACCATTAATCATGATGTAAAATAAAAGTTTCCTGTAGATCTATGTTATCAACTTGAGAAAACTCCAGTCTATTTCTTTAACTGAAAGTTTTTATGAAGAATGGGTGTTAGATTTTTTCAAAGGTCTTCTGAATCTATTGATATGCTAATGATTGTCTTTCGGGTGTTGATATGATGGATATAATTATTTGATTTTAGAATGTTGAACCAGCCTTGCATACCTGGGATTATTCCCTCTCATTCATGATATAAAATTCTCTCAAAATATTGTTGGATTCGATTTGGTAATATTTTGTTGAGGATTTTTACACTGATGTTCCTGAGAGATATTGGTCAGTTTTCTTTACTATTCATATGTTCCTCTAAGTTTGGATATTGTGGATTTAGTGTCAGACATTCATTTGGGGAGATTCTCAGTCATTTTAAAAAAATATTTTCTGTTCTTTATTATCTTTATTCTCCTCCTGCTATACCCATTATGTATAGGTCACAGCATTTTTCATTGTTCCACAATTATTGATTAATCTGTTCTGTTGATTTCTTTCCTGCCCATTTTCTCTTTTCTTTTGAGATTTAAAGGTTTCTCTTGATATGTCTTCAAGCTCACAGATATTTCTCCTCAGCCAGCTCTTTGACTGCTAAAACAAAATACGAAAGACTTGGTATTTTATAAACAACAGAATATTTTTGTTTTCTCATAATTGCTGAGGCTGGAAAGTTCAAGAACAAGTTACCAGGAGCTTCCCTGGTGGCGCAGTGGTTAAGAATCTGCCTACCCGTAAAGGGGACAAGGGTTCGAGCCCTGGTCTGGGAAGATCCCACATGCCATGGAACAACTAAGCCTGTGCACCACAAATACTGAGCCTGTGCTCTAGAGCCCACAGGCCACAACTACTGAGCCTGTGTGCCACAACTACTGAAACCCGCACACATAGAGCCTGTGCTCCGCAACAAGAGAAGCCACCCAATGAGAAGCCCGCACACTGCAACAAAGACCCAACACAGCCAAAAAATTAATTAATTAATTAATTAATTAACTAATTAATTTTTTTTTAAAAAGAACAAGTTGCCAGCTGACTTAGTGTCTGGTGAGGGACCAATTTCTGGTTCATAATGTGGGTCTTCTCGCTCAGCAATGAAATCATGTAATGGGCATAAGATCTTCTGTGTGCTATATTTATTAGGTCACTAATCCCGTGTTTGAGGTCTCTGGCCTCATGACCTAATCACCTCCCAAAAGCCCCACCTCCTAATACCATCAACATGGGAGCTGGGTTTCAAAATTTTAAAATTAGAGGTACAAAATATTTACACCATAAAAGGGACAACAGAGTTAACTGATTTTTTCTTTCATGTTAAAGGTTTGCACATTTATATTTATTACATAACCCCAAAACCCTTGTTTTTTTTTTAAGATTCTTTTTCCATATACGCCAGTACAGACCACTGAGTAGAGTAATCCCTGTGCTATAAAGCAGGTCCTTATTAATACTTATCTATTTTATATATAGTAGTGTGTATATGTCAGTCCCAATCTCCCAATTTATCCCTTCCCCACTTATCCCCTGGTAACCATAAGTTTGTTTTCTATATCCATGACTCCATTTCTGTTGTGTAAATAAGTACATTTGTACCTTTTTTTCTTTTTTAGATTCCTCATATAAGCAATATCACATGATATCTGTCTTTCTGTGTCTCACTTGCTTCACTCAGTATAACAATCTCTAGGTCCATCCATGTTGCTACAAAACCCTTAATTGTTAAGGATAACTCTCAATTTTTTCCAGTATCATCAGCAATTCTTTCTGGCAGACACGTGATAACACTTTTTAAACAGGAATATTGAGACCAAGCCTCCTGACCTGCAAACAAACAAAACATCATTCATATAGTGAAAACTTTGCACATCAAAGGATGAAAGCACTTGGTCTAAATGCCTTTGCACCCACTGCTGAAAGAGGGCAGAGGAGTTTGACTCACTAATCTTCCTTACGTGCACTTCTTCCTAATGGGGTACTCCATCTAAAACTTATAAGAAGCGGGAATACATCATGGAACACACCAATCGCTACTACAGATTGTGAAGCAGCAAAAACAAACAAACAAACAAAAAACATGATGAATCCATCCAAAGGGTTCTGTCCACATTATTGCAATAGTTTCCCTCGCACTGTGAACACTTTTCAAACCCTATCACTTGAACCTATTTTTATTTTTTTCAACAAAAATAATGTTAATCTGCAGTCACACACTCCAGTAATATTACACTATCCCTTGTGCAAGTATGTAGGGATTTGAGGAGCTATGGGAGGCCATCATGAGAGGTTGCCTAGAGTAATTAGGACATTTCATTTAATGTTGGCTCTTCTCCCTAAGATGTCTGCTGTCCTCTTCTTTTTGTAGCTACTAGCATTGAGAAAGTGACCAAGATAAGGCTCTTCTCTTTTACTGCCCATGAATGCAGCTGTGATTAACCCCACAGAACTTGGTGCTTCCAGAATCCCCTGAACCTACTGACCCTCCATGCGTGGCATGACATAGATAAGGATGGTGACATGTATCCTTGTATAGAGTATGTTATAAAATTTTTGACTCTTCCCTTCCTCATAATTCCAAAGAATAGATTTCTTTGGATTTCTGCTTAATGCTGCTGGAGTTGGTACATAAGTTGAGGGAGGTATCAGGGCACACCAAAAGAGAGGGTAACTGCACAGAAAATACAAGCAGGTACATTTCTGTGTAGTTTCAAGCAGCTTATTTGCTATATCAATCATGGTGACATGTTGACCCTTCCTCTTTCTACTAGTAGTACAACAAACATAAAGGATATTTAGGCTGCTTGCTTTATCCCCACCTCTCACAATTGATCTGCATTCACACATAGGACAATGAAGGGCCCTTTCTACCATCTTAACCAATATTTGAGAACTAGAAAATGTCCAGATTTTTCTGGGGATTATTTTCATATTCCCCAATCAGGCCTATGAAGGAATCTTACTTATTGTGTTTAATGAAGTCATATCTCTGACGGCATCCCATCATCAACAAAACTGGAAAGAAATTTGAAGGGTCTTCGATTTTACCATATTTGAAACAACAATATTTTAGCCTGACACTTTTTGGATTTTAGAAAAAAAATGTTTTAAATGAGACAAAAAAATCATTTTTATGACACAAAAAGACAGCAATAGTTTTCTATTTTTATCTGTTCCACTTGCACACAAGTGTCTCATGGGGTTATGTAAAGCTCTCCTGTTGGGTGCTGTGCATGGTGCAAGTATGGATTAAAGCTTAGGAATCTTAAGCTTCAGTCACCTGAAACATTTAAATCAGGATGCAAGCAATCCTGTCCAACATTTGAAAAGAGCAAGACACTCTCTTTATTTTATTTGTTAGGTAATTAATCTGTCTTTTCCCCAAGGAGAGAAACAACTGGCATCTTCCATCAATGTGTTGCACAAAAATCTTTGAACAGAGAGTGCAAGCAGAGGCTGATACAGGATGTGAAAAAAAAAATGAGAGACCCTTGTGGCATTTTCTCCTAACTTATTGCAATCTCCCATTTAAAATGTGGGAATAATCAATCTTCTGAGGAAAAAGGCCCAAGGAAGGTTTTTGCTTCTGTGGAATAATGGGATTGCTAAAGATTTCAGGAGGCAAGATGAATTAGTGAGAATGACCATGAGAAATCAGAGAAAAGTCAGATCCATGGATAAAGTGATGTTTACCACTGTGAATCAATGAGAAGTAGGAGCAAATGAAAAGAAAGCTGATACAACATTTTCTGAATAAATGTAACCTTTCAGCTGTCATAGAAAAATTAATACTCACTATGATACAACATATTTAGTTTAGAAAGTTAACTTAAATTTAAAGCTTAATAATTACATTTATTGAAGAAACGAAAACATATTTGTGGTTTAGAATAAATAATGTGTTCTGCTACAGATAAGAAGACTACATAAATAAATAGAAATAAGACTAAATAAATAAAGAGGAAAATAACAAATTAGATGTTATTAACATTAAAAACTGACACTCATCTAAAGAAAGAGAAGAAGGGACAGAAAGAGAGAAGAACTCATATCAAGCATATATTAAAAACTCCTAAATAAGAAGTCTTCAGATGTTAAAAAAAAAAGGAAGTCTTCAATAAGAAGATAATGGAATAGCAAAATGGGGAAAACATACCAAAAGATATTTCAAAAAAGAGAGTACAGAATGTTAAGTAAACATATCAAAGGATGCTTGGCTTCTTAGTAGTCAATTAAATGCAAAAACGTGATACCTGGAATTATCACTCACCAACCAGAAAGTTCAAATGAAAATGACAGGTATTATCAAGTTTCACAAGAATGTGTATAATCCTTGAATCTCATTCACTGCTGCTGAGGATGAAAAATCATACAAATGTTTTGAAAATATTTAGAAATATCTAAAAAGATAAATACATGAAAGCTATGACTCGAAAATTTTACTACTACATGTATACTGAACAATAATTTATACACACACCACCAAAGCTCAAGTTCTAGAATTTATATACCAGTGCTGTTCTCAATAGACACAAACTGAAAATCACTCATATTGTAATACACATTGGAATAAACTAATTAATAGTTAAATATTTACACTATGAAATCCTATGCAACAGTGGCAATGCATGATCACAACAACAGGCAACCATATAGGTTTATTCACAAACAACATAAAATAAAAAAGCCCAATCCAAAAGTGATTTTACTGTGCCATAACATTTATATAAAATACAAAATACAGGTAAAGTGATCATTTTGTTAAGTACCAGAACAATATTAAACCTTAAGGGGAGTCACTAGCATGGGACCAGGGGGCCTCTGAGTATCTGGCAATTTTCTGTGCCTTTATCTAGAAGCTATGTATAGAGTGTATTCAGATGCTGAATTTTCTGAAATTTGTCATTTCCTTACAAACCATGCATGTTTTTAGTTGTTTATTATACATAAAAAAAGTTAAAAAGATAGACTAGTGAAGGTAATTATATTAGCACTTTAATATCCATGCTTTTCAATGTGGAAGTGAAAGGTATTAAATACTTGACATTGTGATTACTTCTTAAAAGTAAGGTGGGGCTTCCCTGGTAGTGCAGTGGTTGAGAATCTGCCTGCCAATGCAGGGGACATGAGTTCGAGCCCTGGTCTGGGAAGATCCCACATGCCACGGAGCAACTAGGCCCGTGAGCCACAACTACTGAGCCTGCGCGTCTGGAGTTTGTGCTCCACAATAAGAGAGGCTGCAATAGTTAGTGGCCCGCGCACCGCGATGAAGAGTGGCCTCCGCTTGCCGCAACTAGAGAAAGCCCTTGCACAGAAACAAAGACCCAACACAGCCAAAAATAAATAAATAAATAAATAAATAAATAAAAATAAAGGAATTCCTTTAAAAAAAAGTAAGGTGAAAATTTGAGATTAATAAATAAGACATGCTTCTTCATATATAATCCTCAAAGAGGAGGGGTAGAAAGGAGTATTATATTTTTTATTTAATACAGAATCGTTAAGATAGAAAATAATGAAAACAGACTAGGTTTAAAAAAGAGCACACTGGACTTCCCTGGTGGCACAGTGGGTAAGAATTTGCCTGCCAATGCAAGGAACCAGGGTTCAATCCCTGGTCTGGGAAGATCCCACATGCAGCAGAGCAACTAAGCCCGTGTGCCACAACTACTGAGCCTGTGCGCTAGAGCCTGCAAGCAACAACTATTGAGCCTGCATGACACAACTACGGAAGCCCATGCACCTAGAGCCCATACTCCACAACAAGAGAAACCACTGCAAGGAGAAGCCCGTGCACCACAACGATGAGTAACCCCTGCTTGACACAACTAGAGAAACCCTGTGCAGCAATGAAGACCCAACGCAACCAAAAATAAATAAAATTAAATATTTTGACTTCTGAGATGACTCACTCACGTGGCTGTAGGTAAGAGGCCTCAGTTCCTTGCCACATGAATCTCTCCTTAGGGCTGCTTGAGTGTCCTCATGATATGGCAGCTGGCTTACCCCAGGATGAGTGATCTAGCAGAAACCAAAGCAGAAGCTGCAATGTCTTTTATAACTTTGGAAGCTGCACTTTGTCATTTCTGCCATTTCTTATTAGTTAAACAGTTAACACTTTTCAAGTGTGAGGAGCCACACAGGTACATGAAGACTGGAAGATAATTAGGGGATAATTAGGGTCGTCTTGGAGGCTGGCTACCAAAGTGGCTGACTAGCTGAAGACTGAATTTTGTTTTCTTCACTTCTGGAGAGAAAATGGTCAGTGAATTTCATTGGTGGTCTTTGAGATGTACCAAAGCTACCTCTTGCTCTCATCCCCAGCCGTGTGGCTGACATAGTCTTGGTGCTCTGGCCGGGTGTCAAGCCTGTGTCTCTGAGGTGGGAGAGCCGAGTTCAGGACATTGGTCTACCAGAGAGCTCTGGCACCTTGTAATATCAAATGGTGAAAGCTCTCCCAGAGATATCCGTCTCAACGCTAAGACACAGCTCCACTCAGAGACCAGCAAGATCCAGTGCTGGCCATCCCATGCCAAACAACTAGCAAGACAGGAATGCAGGCCCACCCATTAGCAGACAGGCTGCCTAAAATCATAATAAGGTCACAGACACCCCAAAACACACCACCGGATGTGCACCTGTCCACCAGAAAGACAAGATCCAGACACACCCACCAGAACACAGGCACCAGTCCCCTCCACCAGAAAGCCTATACAACCCACCGAACCAACCTTAGACACTGGGGGCAGACACCAAAAACAATGGGAACTACGAATCTGCAGCCTGAGGAAAGGAGACCCCAAACACAGTCCCCAAAGCCAAATGAGAAGACACAGAAACACACAGCAGATGAAGGAGCAAGGTAAAAACCCACCAGACCAAACAAATGTAGAGGAAATAGGCAGTCTATCTGAAAAAGAATTCAGAGTAATGATAGTAAAGATGATCCCTAATCTTGGAACTGGAATGGAGAATAGACAAGAAACGTTTAACAAGGACCTAGAAGAACTAAAGAGCAAACAAACAATGATGAACAACACAATAAATGGAATTAAAAATTCTCTAGAAGGAAACAATAGCAGAATAACTGAGGCAGAAGAATGGATAAATGACCTGGAAGATAAAATAGTGGAAATAACTACTGCAGAGCAGAATAAAGAAAAAAGAATAAAAAGAATTGAGGACAATCTGAGACACCTCTGGGACAACATTAAACACACCAATATTCGAATATAGGGGTCCCAGAAGTAGAAGAGAAAAAGAAAGAGACTGAGAAAATATTTGAAGAGGTTATAGTTGAAAACTTCCCTAATATGGGAAAGGAGATCGTTAATCAAGTCCAGAAAGCACAGAGTCCCATACAAGATAAACCCAAGGAGAAACATGCCAAAACATATATTAATCAAACTATCAAAAATTAAATACAAAGAAAAAATATTAAAAGCAGCAAGGGAAAAACAACAAATAACATACAAGGGAATCCCCATAACGTTAACAGCTGATCTTTCAGCAGAAACTCTGCAAGCCAGAAGGGACTGGCAGGACATATTTAAAGTGATGAAAGGGGAAAAGCTACAGTAAAGATTACTCGACCCACCAAGAATCTCATTTAGATTTGACAGAGAAATTAAAACCTTTACAGACAAGCAAAAGCTAAGAGAATACAGCACCACAAAACCCGCTTTACAACAAATGCTAAAGGAACTTCTCTAGGCAGGAAGCACAAGAGAAGGAAAAGACTTACAATAAGAAACCCAAAACAATTAAGAAAATGGTAATAAGAACATACATATCAATAATTACCTTAAATGTAAATGGATTAAATGCTCCAACCAAAAGACACAGACTGGCTGAATGATTCTGAAAACTCGACCAGTATATACGTGCTCTACAAGAGAACCACTTCAGACCTAGGGACACATACAGACGGAAAGTGAGGGGATGGAATAAGATATTCCATGCAAATGGAAATCAAAAGAAAGCTAGAGTAGCAATTCTCATATCAGACAAAAAAGACTTTAAAATAAAGACTATTGTAGGAGACAAAGAAGGACACTACATAATGATCAAGGGATCAATCCAAGAATAAGATATGACAATTGTACATATTTATGCACCCAACATAGGAGCACCTCAATACATAAGGCAAATGCTAACAGCCATAAAAGGGGAAACTGGCAGTAACACAATCATAGTAGGGGACTTTAGCACCCCTCTTTCACCAATGAACAGATCATCCAAAATGAAAATAAATAAGGAAACACAAGCTTTAAATGATACATTAAACAAGATGGACTTAATTGATATTTATAGGAAATTCCATCCAAAAACAACAGAATACACTTTTTCTCAAGTGCTCGTGGAATATTCTCGAGGATAGATCATATCTTGGGTCACAAATCAAGCCTTGGTAAATTTAATAAAATTGAAATCGTATCAAGTATCTTTTCTGACCACAACGTTATCAGACTAGATATCAATTACAGGAAAAAATCTGTAAAAAAAATACAAACACATGGACGCTAAAGAATACACTACTTAATAACCAAGACATCACTGAAGAAATCAAAGAGGAAATTTAAAAATACCTAGAAACAAATGACAATGAAAACATGAAGACCCAAAACCTATGGGATGCAGCAAAAGCAGTTCTAAGAGGGAAGTTTATAGCGATACAATCCTACCTCAAGAAACAATAAACATCTCAAATAAACAAGTTAACCTTACACCTAAAGCAATTAGAGAAAGAAAGAAAAAAAAAAAACCCAAAGTCAGCAGAGGAAAGAAATCATAAAGATCAGATCAGAAATAAATGAAAAAGAAATGAAGGAAACAACAGCAAAGATCAAAAAAACTAAAAGCTGGTTCTTTGAGAAGATAAACAAAATTGATAAACCATTAGCCAGACTCATCAAGAAAAAAAGGGAGAAGACTCAAATCAATAGAATTACAAATGAAAAAGGAGAAGTAACAACTGACACTGCAGAAATACAAAGGATCATGAGAGATTACTGCAAGCAACTATATGCCAATAAAATGGACAACCTGGAAGAAATGGACAAATTCTTAGAAAAGCACAACCTTCCAAGACTGAACCAGGAAGAAATAGAAACTATAAACAAACCAATCCCAAGCACTGAAATTGAGACTGTGATTAAAAATCTTCCAACAAACAAAAGCCCAGGACCAGATGGCTTCACAGGCAAATTCTATCAAACATTTAGAGAAGAGTTAACACCTATCCTTCTCAAACTCTTCCAAAATATAGCAGAGGGAGGAACTCTCCCAAACTTATTCTATGAGACCACCATCTCCCTGACACCAAAACCAGAGAAAGATGTCACAAAGAAAGAAAACTGCAGGCCAATATCACTGATGAACATAGCTGCAAAAATCCACGGCACAATACTAGCAAACAGAATCCAACAGCGCCTTCAAAGGATCATACACCATGATCAAGTGGGGTTTATCCCAGGGATGTAAGGATTCTTCAATACATGCAAATCAATGTGATACACCATATTAAAAAACTGAAGGATAAAAACCATATGGTCATCTCAATAGATGCAGAAAATGCTTTCCACAATATTAAACACCCATTTATGATAAAAAAAACCCTCCAGAAAGTAGGCATAGAGGGAACTTTCCTCAACATAATAAAGGCCATATATGACAAACCCACAGCCAGCATCCTTCTCAATGGTGAAAAAGTGAAACCATTTCCACCGAGATCAGGAACAAGACAAGATTGCCCACTCTCACCACTATTATTCCACACACTTTTGGAATTTTTAGCTACAGCAATCAGAGAAGAAAAAGAAATAAAAGGAATCCAAATCGGAAAAGAAGTTAAGCTCTCACTGTTTGCAGATGACATGATACTATACATAGAGAATCCTAAAGATGCTACCAGAAACCTACTAGAGTTAATCAATGAATCTGGTAAGGTTGCAGGATACAAAATTAATGTACAGATATCTCTTTTATTCCTATACACTAAAGATGAAAAATCTGAAAGAGAAATTAAGGAAACACTCCCATTTACCACTGCAACAAAAAGAATAAAATACCTAGGAATAAACCTACCTAAGGAGACAAAAGACGTTTACGCAACAAACTATAAGACACTGATGAAAGAAATCAAAGATGACACAAACAGATACAGAGATATACCATGTTCTTGGATTGGAAGAATCAACATTGTGAAAATGACTCTACTACCCAAAGCAATCTACAGATTCAATGCAATCCCTATCAAACTACCAATGGAATTTTTCAGAGAACTAGAACAAAAAAAATTAACAATTTGTATGGAAACACAAAAGACCCTGAGCAGCCAAAGCAATCTTGAGAAGAAAAACAGAGCTGGAGGAATCAGGCTCCCTGACTTCAGACAATACTACAAAGCTACAGTAGCCAAGACAGTATGGTACTGGCACAAAAACAGAAATATAGATCAATGGAACAGGAGAGAAAGCCCAGACATAAACCCATACACATATGGTCACCTTATTTTTGATAAAGGAGGCAAGAATATACAATGGAGAAATCACAGCCTCTTCCATAAGTGGTGCTAGGAAAACTGGAGAGCTACAGGTAAAAGAATGAAATTAGAAGACTCCCTAACACCATACACAAAAATAAACTCAAAATGGATTAAAGACCTAAATGTAAGGCCAGACACTATAAAACTCTTAGAGGAAAACATAGGCAGAACACTCTATGACATCAATCACAGCAAGATCCTTTCTGACCCACCTCCTAGAGAAACGGAAATTTAAAAAAAACATAAACAAATGAGACCTAAGGAGACTTAAAAGCTTTTGCACAGCAAAGGAAATCGTAAACAAGACGAAAAGACAACCCTCAGATTGGGAGAAAGTATTTGCCAATGAAGCAACTGACAAAGGATTAATCTCCACACTTTACAAGCAGCCCATGCAGATCAGTATCAAAAAAAAAACAAACAACCCAATCCATAAATGGGCAGAAGACCTAAATAGACATTTCTCCAAAGAAGATATACAGATTGCCAACAAACACATGAAAGAATGCTCAATATCACTGATCATTAGAGAAATGCAAATCAAAATTACTATGAGGTATCACCACACACAGGTAAGAATGGCCATCATCGGGCTTCCCTGGTGGCGCAGTGGTTGAGAATCTGCCTGCCAATGCAGGGGACACGGGTTCGAGCCCTGGTCTGGGAAGATCCCACATGCCACGGAGCAGCTGGGCCCGTGAGCCACAGCTGCTGAGCCTGCGCGTCTGGAGCCTGTGCCCCGCGACGGGAGGGGCTGCGATAGTGAAAGGCCCGCGCACCGCGATGAAGAGCGGTCCCCGCACCGCGATGAAGAGTGGCCCCCGCTTGCCGCAACTAGAGAAAGCCCTCGCACGAACCGAAGACCCAGCACAGCCAAAAATAAATAAATAAATAAATAATAAATAAAAATTAAAAAAAAAAAAAAAAAAAGAATGGCCATCATCAAAAAAATCTACAAAGAATAAATGCTGCAGAGGTGTGGAGAAAAGGGAACCCTCTTGCACCATTGGTGGGAGTGTAAATTGATACAGCCACTATCGAGAACAGTATGGAGGTTCCTTTAAAAACTAAAAATAGAACTACCATATTCAGCTGTGCTGAGCCTGAGCACAGCAACGAACGCCCAATGCATCCAAAAATAAATAAAGAAAGAAATTTACTTTAAAAAAAAAACAAAATAAAACAGATGGGGACTTTTTTGGTGGTCCAGCAGTTAAGATTTCGCCTTCCAGTGCAGGGGGTGCGGGTTCGATCCCTGGTGGTGGAGCTATTTGGAATAGCCAGGACATGGCTGGAGAAGCAATATTGGAACAAATTCAATAAAGACTTTAAAAAAAAACACAGAGAAAGACACTACCAAAAATGAAAACTGCAGGCCAATATCTTTCATAAATATAGATGCAAAAATTCTCAACTGAATATTAGAAAACCAAATCCGACAACACATAAGAGGATCATATACCATGACCAAATTTGATTCACCCCAGTGTCACAAAGTTGTTTCAACATATGCAAATCAATCAACATGATACACCCCATCAACAAAGGAAAAACACAAAACAAATGATCATCTCAATAGATGCTGAAAAAGCATTTGAAAAACTTCAACATCCATTCATGATAAAAACACTTACCAAAGTGGGTATAGAGGAAACATATCTCAACATAATGAAAGCTATTTATGACAAACCCACAGCCAATATAATACTCAATGTTCATAAGCTGAAAGCCTTCCTGCTAAAATCTGGAACAAGACAAGGATGCCCACTCTCACCTCTTCTCTTCAACATAGTATTGGAAGTCCTAGCCACAACAATCAGACAAGAAAAAGAAATAAAATCTAACCAAATTGGAAGGGAAGAGGTAAAGTTGTCATTATATGCAGATGACATGATAATATATATAAAGGAAACCCTAAAAATTCCACACAAACACTACTAGAACTGATAAACAAGTTCAGCAAAGTAGCAGGATACAAGATTAACATACATAAATTGGTTGTATTTCTTGGGTTTTCTTTTTTTTTATTTATTTTGGCTGCATTGGGTCTTCACTGCTGTGCACAGGCTTTCTCTAGTTGTGGCCAGGGGGAGCTAGTCTTCGTTGTGGTGCACAGGCTTCTCATTGCAGTGGCTTCTCTTGTTGCATAGCATGGGCTCTAGGTACGCGGGCTTAAGTAGTTGTGGCACACAGGCTCAGTAGTTGTGGCTTACGGGCTCTAGAGTGCAGGCTAAGTAGTTGTGGCACACAGGTTTAGTTGCTCCACGGCATGTGAGATCTCCCTGCACCAGGGATCAAACCCATGTCCCCTGTATTGGCAGGCGGATTCTCAACCACGAAGCCACCAGGTAAGTCCCTGGTTGCATTTCTTTACACTAACAATGAAATATCAGAAAGGAAATGTAAACAAGCAATCCTTTTTTAAATGGCATCAAAAAAATAAAATGCTTAGGAATAAACCTCACCAAGGAGGTGAAAGACTTATATGCTGAGAACTACAAAACATTAGTAAAGGAAGCTGAAGATGATTCAAAGAAATGGAAAGACATCCCACGCTCTTAGATGGGAAGAATTAATACTGTTAAAATGGCTATACTACCCAAAGCAATCTACAGATTTAATGTGATCCCTATCAAATTACCCATGACATTTTCCCCAGAACTAGAACAAATAATCCTAAAATGTATCTGGAACCATAAAAAGTCAGAACTGTCAACACAATCCCAAGGAAAAAGAACAAAGCAAGAGGCAAAACCCTACTAAACTTCAGGTAATACTACAAAGTTACAGTAATCAAAACTGCATGGTATTGGCACAGAAAGAGATACATGGATCAATGGAATGGAATAGAGAGCCAAGAAATAAACCCACACACCTATGGTCAATTAACCCTTGACAAAGGAGGCAAGAATATACAATGGGGAAAAGACAGTCTCTTCAGCAAGTGGTGTTTTGAAAGTTGGACAGCCGTATGCAAATCAGTGAAGTCAGAACATACCCTCACACCATACACAGAAACAAACTCAAAACGGCTTATAAGCTTAAATATAAGATAGGACACCTTAAAACTCCTAGAAGAGAACATAAGCAAAACATTTTCTGACATAAATCATAACAAAGTTTTCCTAGGTAGTTCTCCCTAGGCAGTACAAATACAGTAAGTCACCTACATACGAACCTTCAAGTTGCAAACTTTCAAAGACGCAAACGTCCATTCGCATGTCCAATCATGTAAGTTAGTTCACATGGCTGGCATACATTGTCACGTGCGTGCTTCCTCTATAAGTGGTTGTGCTTTTGTGTACTTTACAGTACTGTATAGAGTACAGTAGTACAGTACCTTTATTTCAAGCCCAAGATGTCTGGAAACAAGCGTAAAAGCAGCGGTGATGGAGCTGGTACTGTTAAGAAGCATCAAGCGATAGTGATGGAAACAGAAGTGAAAGTAATTGAGAGAGTGGAGAGAGGCAAAAAGATGTTAGACATCGCTCATTCTTATAACATGAATCATTCAATCATTGGCACGAATCTAAAGAACAAGGACAAGATCATGGAATATGTGAAGTCTGCTGTGCCGACGATGTTAACAAAATATCCAAGAAGCATGGAAAAGTGATGGAGGAGATGGAGAAACTTCTCAGTGTGCGGATGCAGGATCAACATCAGCGCTGAGTCCTGCTCAACTTAACGCTGATTCAAGAGAAAGCTAAAAGCCTTTATGAAGGCTTGAAGAAGAAACATGGCAAAGAATCAGAGGGCGCATCTTTTAATGCCAACCATGGCTGGTTTCATCGGTTCAAGGCTAGAGCCAGCCTTCACAATGCAAAAGTAAGTGGAGAGGCAGCAAGTGCAGATAGGGTAGCTGTCCAGGAACTTCCAGAAACACTTTGAGAAATTATTGATGATGGTGTGTATTTACCCAACCAGGTTTTTAATGTGGATGAGATGCAACTGTACTGGAAGAGAATGCCAGACCGAGGTTACATCAGTAAGGAGGAAAAGTTGATGCCGGGCTGTAAAGCAGCAAAGGATAGGCTAACTGTTGTTTGGTGGCAATGCTTCCGGTGAATTGAAGCTGAAACCTCTCTTAGTTTATCATTCAGAGAACCCAAGAACCCTTAAAAACATAGCCAAGGGCTCTCTTCCTGTTGTGTGGAAGCGTAACCCCAAATCCTGGATTACACAGGCACATTCCAGGACTGGTTTTGCCACCACTTTATCCCAGATGTAGAGAAATATTGCTTGGAGAAGGACGTTCCAGCAAAACATTCTTTTGCTGCTCGACTATGCTCTGGGCCACCCCCCATTCATGGATGACTTTCATCCCAACGTCAAAGTACTGCATCTGTCACTGAATACTACATTGCTCATCCAACCTATGGACCAGGGAGTTATAGCGACTTTCAAGAAATATTATTTATGTCACACTTTTTGTCAGGCAGTAAAGGTAAGTGACAAATCAGGAACAACCTAGGGACAACTTTGGAAGGACTATAACATCTACAAGACCATAAAAAACATTGACTTTGCATGGTGTGAGGGTATGGTAGTCACCATGAATGGGGTTTGGAAGAAACTTTGCCCACAGTTTGTTCATGATTTTTGTGGATTTGAGAAGGTAGATCAGAAGTCCGAAGAGGTCTTCAGCAACATAGTGACCCTCAGCGAGAACCTGGAGCTAGATTTGCAAGAAGACGATTTCATTGAACTCCTTGCTGTGCAACATGAGGAGCTTAGTGACGGAATTGTAGGCCCAGAGAAAGGATGAAGAGGGACAGGAGGAAGAAGAAGTAAGTGAAGAACTGAAGAGATTCACGACACAGAAAATGACAAGGGAATCTTCGTTATTTGAGGAAGCACTGTTAGTTTTTAAGGCACAGGACCCGAACCTAGAATGGGACCCAAAGGTGGCAGCAGCCATTCAGAATGCAATCCAGTGCTACCTTGTCATCTATGATGAGAAAAAAAGAGCTACTACCCAGACATCAATGGATCATTCTTTCAAGAGAGTAGATAGAATTAAATCCAGCAAGGAACCAGAACCTTTGCCATCAACGTCAGGTAAGAGTGAAATTGCAGCTTGCCCTCTGTCTCCTACTGCTGATAATCCTTCAACTCTACCATCTCCCACCTCCTCTCCCTCCTCCAATCAGTAACTCTTCTCGCCTATTCCCTCGATGCCAGCCCGAGTATCCCAGGTGTTGTACTGTATTACTGTACTTTTCAAGTTACTGTACTGTAAGATTAAAAATGTTTTCTTTGTTTTTGTGCTTGTTTTTTATGTATTGTTTGCATGAAAAGTATTATAGACCTATTACGGTACAATACCATATAGCCGACTGTGTAAGTTGGGTACCTAGGCGAACTTTATTGGACTTACAAACAAATTGGACTTACAAACGCACTCTTGGAACAGAACTTGTTCATATGTAGGGAACTTACTGTAAAAGCAAAAAAGAAACAGGAACTAATCAAACTTATAAGCTTTTGCACAGCAAAGGAAACCATAATCAAAATGAAAATACCACCTATGGACTGGGAGAAAATATTAGCAAATGATGAGACTGACAAAGGCCTAATTTCCAAACTATACAAACAGCTCATACAGCTCAATAACAAAATAACAAATAACTCAATGGAAAAATGGGTAGAAGACCTAAATAAACATTTCTCCAAAGAGGACATACAGATAGCCAATAGGCACATGAAAATATGCTCATCATCACTAATTATTAGAGAAATGCAAATCCAAATTACAATGAGGTATCACTTCACACTGATCAGAATGGCCATCATTAAAAAAAATCTACAATTAACAAATGCTGGAGGGGGTATGGAGAAAAGGGAACCCTTCTACACTGTCGGTGGCCATGTAAGTTGGTGCAGCCACTATGGAAAACAGTATGGAGGTTCCTCAAAAAAACTGTAAAGAGAGTTGCCATATGATCTAGCAATCCCACCTGTGGACATATATCTAGACAAAACTATAATTCAAAAAGATACATGAAACCCTATGTTCATAGCAGCACTATTTATAATAGCCAAGACATGGAAACAACCTAAATGTTCATTGAAAAATGAATGTATAAAGAAGGTGTGGTATACGTATACAATAGATATTACTCAGACATAAAAAAGAATGAAATAATGCCATTTGCAGCAACATGGATGGACCTAGAGATAATGATACTAAGTGAAGTAAGTCAGAGAGAGAAAGACAAATACCATATAATATCACTTATATGTGGAATCGAAAACAGGACACAAATGAACATGTCAGCGAAACAGAAACAAACACACAGATATAGAAAACAGAGTTGTGGTTGCCAAGGAGAGAGTGAAGGGAAGATTGGGAGTTTTGGAATAGCAGAAGCAAACTATTCTACATAGGATGGACAACCCACAAAGACCTACTGTATAGCACAGGAAACTATATTCAATATCCTGTGATAAACCATAATGGAAAAGAATATATATAGATACATAGATATACATATATATATATAGATATATAGAGATAGATAGATATAGATATATATCTATATATCTATATACATATAAAACTGAATCACTTTGCTGCACAGCAGAAATTAATACAACAATGTATAAAGGTTGCAGAGGGTGTGGAGAAAAGGGAACCCTCCTGAACTGTTGGTGTGAATGTAAACTGATACAGCCACTATGGAGAACAGTATGGAGATTCCTTAAAAGCTAAAAATAGAGCTACCATATGACCTAGCAATCCCACTACTGGGCATATACCCAGAGAAAACCATAATTCAAAAAGATACATGTACCACAATGTTCACTGTAGCACTATTTACAATAGCCAGGACATGGAAGCAACCTAAATGTCCATCGACAGATGAACGGATAGAGAAGATGTGGCACATATATACAATGGAATATTACTTAGCCATAAAAAGAAACGAAGTTGAGTTATTTGTAGTGAGGTGGTTGGACCTAGAGTCTGTCATACAGAGTGAAGTAAGTCAGAAAGAGAAAAACAAATACTGTACGCTAACACATATATATGGAATCTAGAAAAATGGTACTGACGAACCTAGTGACAGGGCAGGAATGAAGACACAGATGTAGAGAACGGACTTAAGGACACAGGGGGGAAGGAGAGACAGGGACGTAGTGAGAGAGTAGCACTGACATATATACACTACCAAATGTAAAATAGCTAGTGGTAAGCTGCCGCATAGCACAGGGAGATCAGCTCGGTGCTTTATGTCCCCCAGAGGGGCGGGATAGGGAGGGTGGGAGGGAGGCTCAAGAGGGGGGGATATGAGGAATATATGTATACATATAGCTGATTCACTTTGTTGTAAAGCAGAAACTAATACAGTGTTATAAAGCAATTATACTCCAATAAACATGTATTTAAAAACCCCACAACATTGTAAATCAACTACACTTGAAAATATTTCTTAAGTGCTAAAAACTTTCTGAATGTAAGTTTTATTGTGTGTGTGTACCACAGGTTCAATATATATGAATTATGTCAAATTGATTACATTGCTTTTCAAAATAAAGAATTTTTGATATTTTATATCAGCTTCATATTATAAATGCAATAAAACTATATTATTTTTTTCTAAAGTTCAGAAATAGCCATTTTGCTCATTCGGTATACTATAAACCACTAACTATTAAAAAGGGATTTGTGACCTCTTCCTTCCAAAGAAATATTTCTCCACTCACACAAGTTTAATAGAATGTTCCGCCATGAACTGACTTCCCACCTTAGAGACACGAGATTTGCATCCTGAAATCTCTTTCTTGCAAAAATGTCCAATTAGCATACTAGCATTACAGAAAAGAAATCCTTTTTTCCAGATCTCAAATTCCATACAACTTTAGTCGAGACACCATGTATGTTTTTTTTAACACACAGACTGTATTTTATTTTTACAAGAGATAAATCAACTGACACCAAGCATTGTAAATGGATGACCACAACAAAAGCAACAATGATTGCAATTACAAACACGAAACACACTCATACTATGTCATAATATTGGCATTCAGTCCAGTAATCCTCCACTGTAACAGCTCCTTTACTTTGCAGTGAAAGACATCATGTATTTTTAAATAATCAGCACTCACCTGAGGTCTTTAAAAATCAACATAAACATAATTTTGTGTTCTCTTTCATTTATTCTGGTTCTAAGTGGTCATTTCTAAACGAAAGTATTTAAGTATGTTAACGTCATCTTATAACATCGTATTTCAAATGACTACCTTGTCTCCAAAGATGAAATATGAGGAACTCACAATTAGGCTCTCCAAAGTTTTACTCTCTGAATCTGTATGACCCTTCTGCTGAACTCCACACTGTTCATTATTCTCTGAGAATATTCTTTTTCTTGTATGGCCATCTCACATGCTCTTTCATTTCTTGAAGTTTTTTCCTACAATATTATGCTTAGTTTATTTCTTAGAATATGCATTATTTCAGAATGATATTTATAGACACAAAGACTTCTCTATAATTCCCTGAGAGTTTCAAGAACTCCTTTTTTTTTTAATACCTAGATTCTGAAGCTCTCCACAAAGCAATACTAAACTTGCATTTACATAAGTATCTACATATTAATCACACATTAATGCATTTACAATTGTATTATGATTTATTGCTAACTTTGGAGCATAAACATAGCTGTCTTATTTACCACCCTCTTGGAAATCACTTTAATATTTGCACTTAGGACTTGAAAGAGAATGGATAAATAAAAACCTGAAGAATATGCAAATACAAGTTATATATTTCTCATAAAATTAGGGGATTATCTAACCTTTATCCAGAAAAAAAGAAGAGCCCAGATACTCTGCAGGCATGATACTCGAGAATGTGTGGTCTTCCAGCAGGAAAACATGCAGTAATCCATGTGGCAGAGTTTACCTGTGACGAGCTGGGGTTAGTGACCTATGCATTCCTTACATGCAACATATCAGGAGAGGAAAAAGGGAATTTGTCAGTTGTGGCAATAAGTATAATGAAGATTTGTAGCAGGTCATGCTCATATATTCAACACAGGTACAATCAAAAGTTTGCTCAATTCTTGTAGATCTAAGTCTGTATCTGTTACCTTGTCTTTAATGAGGAAATGTCAGAACTGACTTACAAAAAAAAAGTGTTTTGTTTGTTTGTTTGTTTTAATTGGAGTCACGGTGAGTAAGACAGAGCTCAGAACAGCTAATGTGACTTAGTGATTCTCTCATCAGGAAATACAGTTTCTACTTCCTTGTTTATTCTCCACATCCTGTAGTAAGTAAAGTTTCAATGAAAGATAAATCTACAGGGTGAAAAGAAAAGAAAACTTACATGTGTTGATAAGATCATTTTGACAGGTTTTACCACGTATGTCAGTGGTTCTGGGGATGGACACAAGCCAGAGCTCCCTACTCTGACATTTTCACTGATGTCATTCCCCTTGATCCTCAATTTGAAAGTGGATAAAAATGTTTTCTATGTTTTCTTCTTTAAGAAATTAAATAAAGAATGCTTTCTAGACATGATCCTCTAATGATTTTCAGTCAGTGGTCATCAACAGAGGAAAAGCACAGAATCTCATCCCCACAGAAGGGTGACATTCAGTCAGGTAAGAAAATTCTCCCCGAAATCAGAGCTTCATCTTTAACATGCAATCAAAGGCTTTCACAGGTTCTTCATCACTCTGCACTCAGCCCTACCATATGGGATTGGCTCTGAGAATCTCGCATCAGATGACTAACAAACATGTCATAGTACACTGATCTGGTACCAGATCCTGCCTCTCTTAATGATCTCCCGCAGGGACATTGGAATATTCTAGGATATTTCCTGGAGCCCTCTAATCTATACAGGTACACTTCCAAGTAGAAACAGAAGCTTGGATTCTCACTAGGACCCCTGCTCTGTCCAACCAACCTCTCTAGAAATATGATGTTCTAATCTCTCCTGATTAGAACATTTCAAGGTCTCTCCCTGTGCTAATTTAGTAAAGGTAAAAGAGAAATAAGAAAGAGCAAACTATGCAGGGAGCAATATATAAGATTCCTTTATTTAATGTATTTATCTGATATACCCAGATATTGAGAAATATAGATTCATTTCATAATGGTCAAAAAAGAGGAGGAGGAACCTCCATGCCAACAGTATATATAAAATGGAATCAATATTGCATAAGCTCCAGCTTAAGCTTAACTACGAGGTACTAACTCTTCTCATAAAGAAACAATAGTTCTCCATCATTTGAAGCACACTGAGGACTCAGACAGCTGGACACTGAGGGTGTAGTCTCCTCACTCGAATTCTATACCTGCATCACAGAGCCATGAAATATTCCCAAAGAATTATTAAGGATGGGGGGGAGCCGAAATAAAAAAGATGAATCCATAATCTGCCCCACCATCTGTTCTGCTGGATATTACCACCATCTTGGCCCAATATGACCTTCCCACTTTTCTCTGGGCCTCCCTACTTTCCACCTCCATCCTCTCATTATATCTTACCTACACTTGGAAACGACTCTAGTTTTTCCACTTATCTTTATCAACAAGTAATCCAAATAGCAACTGTGTATATAACTCCTTAGAAACCTCAGGTCTCACCCAGTAATATATGAACTTCAAAGTCCAAAGTTTTCCTAATTCCCTTTATTATTTTTTTTTCTAATTTCCGTGTACTTACACTCTTAAGACCTCCACTGTTCTCAGGTTCGTCTTCCCTGCAAAATCTGTCAACCTAGACATAGACTTAAGTACCACCCTCTATCTCCTAGGGAATCCAGTTTTTTAAAAAGCCTCAGCAAGCCTTATGGACTTTATTAAAGACTCTTTAAGATAACCCATGGGAGATAGCAGTACACCCACAGATATCTATCTAATACACCCTCAGAGTAATGTTTTTTTCTTTTTTATAAAGTCTCTTCTGGCCAATGAAGACTCTCAGCTCTTCTTCTTCAACATATGCAGTGTCTCACCCTTCTGATTACTCTCTGCTCTATCCCAGGTCCACTCCCTTTCCTGATATTACATTCTTTCCCAATTTTGTATGTTGGCAAAATCAAATAACATAAAATATAACATGTTAATTATCATAAAGTGCACCGTTCAGTGATATTAAATACATTCATATTATTGGGCGATCAACATCACCATTTATCTTTCTAATTCTTTTCTACGTTTTAAAACTGTAACTCTATATCCTTTAAACATAACTTTCCTTTTTGTTCCATAACCACCTGAAAAGCATCATTACCCTCCCAATTTCTATGGTTTTGACTACACTAAGTACCCCATATAATTTAAATAATTAGTTGTATTGTTACGACTCACTAAAAGTCACAAAAAATGGCATTTTTGGTAGCTAAATTTCCTCAAGATTCATCCATGTTGTAGCATATTTCTAGATCTTTTCCTTCTTAACACTGAATAATATTGTATTATATGGGTATACCACACTTTGCTTATCCAGGAACTAGTGGATGAACACTTAGGTTGCTTTCATATTTTAGCTACTGTGATTATTACTGCTCTAAACACTGGAGTACAAATATTTCTTTAGGACCCTGATTTCAATTCCTTTGCGTATACCTCATAGTAAAATTCCTGGATCATGTAACAATTCTATTTTTCAATATCTGAAAAATTGCCATACTCTTTTGCAAAACAGCTGTATCATTCTACATTCCCTCTGACATAGCACAATGGTTCCAACTCCCTCACATCCTCACCAATACTTGTTTTCTGCTTGTGTATGTGTGTGTGTGCTTGTGTGTGTATGCATGCACACAAATATGTAAACATGAATTTAGTGATATGGAGCATCTATTCAAGTGCTTAGTCATTTGTACATCTTTCTGAAGAACCATCTATTCAAGTCTTTTATCCATTTTGGAATCAGGATGTTTGCTTTTTGTTCAGTTGTAGGAGTTCTCTGTATATTCTGAATAGAAATCTCTTGTCAGATACATGGCTTTCAAATATTTTCTCCCATCTTGTGGGTTGCCATTTTATTCTCTTTACATTTCTTTGATACACATTTTTTTAAATTATGTACTTCAAATTGTTTATTTTTTTTGTTAGCTGTACCTTTGTTGTTCCTTCGTTTCATATTGAGGAAAACACTGCCAAATCCAACATCATGAAGCTCTTGTCCTGTGTCTTCTTCTAAGACTTTTTATTTTATTAGGTCTTATATTTAGTTTCTTGATACATTTTCATTAATTTTTGCATATGATGTTAGGTAAGGGTTCATCTTCCTTCTTTTGCATGTTGACCACAAGACTTCTCAGCACCATTTGTTGAAAATACTATCCTTTCTACTTTGAAAAGTCTTGGCAACTTGTCAAAAATCATTTGACCATATATCAGGGTTTATTTCTTAGTGTTCTATTCTATTCTATTGGTCTTGAATAAGGGACGAAACAGTATAACCTATTCAGGTTGATGAAGAACATAAAGAAAGACCAGGACTGAGAATTAGGAGGGCAATATAAAACAGCAGGGAGTAAAAGACAGTGTGAGATAAGATCTTGTATTTGCAAATTCATGGAAATAGTATCATGCTAAAACCACTAAACGCCTGACTTTTAATAATACGGTAAATGTGCTAGCAAGAAACATAACACTTACCCATCTCTGGGAAATATAGTATGGGCATAAAGATAAACTACACACAAATATGTTAAAAAGGGAAGGGTTTTCATGGTGTGAGAATATTGTGGGATTTGAAATACAATTTACTTCTGTTCTACCATTGTCTCTAAAATTTATCAAAGTGTATATACAAGCAATTCCAATTCTGGTAATGTGCTTGACAGGTTTATATATGAACTTCAGCAGACCAGTAAAAGTACATTCATAGTAGGACTGTTCCATAAACCAAAAAACAAAACACAAAAACAGGAAAGACTAGAGTTCACTTTGTCAACACACATACAGATGCAGTGATGGTTAACGGTCCAAAAACAGAAGGTGAGCATGGGTGCAAGAGGTTAATCCCCAGCCTGGGGTGGGGTGCAGAGTTTGAGGGTAACACAGGTAGAAAAGGCTTTTGTCCTATCCTTGATTTTTGAATTATGGTAATTCACAGGTCAGTACCTTCATTTCAAAATGAATGAATGCACTATTCAATTTTTTTAAACAGACTAAGTAAACATGAGGGATAATAAATTTCAAACTGTAGCTAATCAAATAAGATACTAAGAAAACTTAAATAATATGATTTAAGAATGAAGTGGAGAGATTGTCCAACATGGTAGCATTCAAAGACCCAGAGCTTGATGCCTCTCATGGGCACACCAAAGTCACAACAGTTTACAGAACAGCAATTGATGAAAAAGGCCGGGACCTACCATAAAAGATGTTTTACAGCTAAAGATATAAGGAAGGCACCTCGACAAGAGAGGAAGGAAGGGCAAAATCTCAATAGAGTCAAGCCACATACCACCAGGTGGGTGGCCCACAAATGGGAGAATAATTACAATTTCAGAGGTGCTCCCAGGTAGCAAGGGGTATGAAGCCAACATCAGGCTCCCAAGCCCAGGGATCCTGTTCTGGAAAGAAGAGTTCCTAGAAAGTTGAGCTTTGAAGACCAGTAGTGCTTATTTTCCAGAGAGCCAGAGGGTTGTGGGGAATAGAGATTCCACTCTTAAAGGATGCTCACAAGATCCCACATGATCCGAGAGTCAGAACAGAAGCAGTCATTTGAAAGGATCCTGGGTCACACCTACCTCCTGATCTTGGAGAGTCTCCCAGAGAGGCAAGAGGCAACTACAGCACAGCCTCAGGGACAGAGACACTGGCAGCAGCCAATCAGGGGAGCTCCTTCTACCTCGTGGACACTGGTACCAGCAAGCATAATTTCAGAATCCTCCCTCTAGCTTATCGGCCTCAGGACCGAGCCCCACCCATTTCCACCAGACTATAGACACAAGTACTAGGATGCTGCAGGCCAAGCAACTAACTGAGCAGGGGCACAGCCCCACCCACCAACAAACAGGCTGCCTTCAGACCCTCTCAATGCACAGCTGCCCCTGGACATGGGCCCAGCCACCAAAAGCCCCAGGACCAGCCTCCACACCTCAGTGGACAGGCACCAGCCCCGGAGTCCCCGGCCCCTCTGACAAGTGAGCCTGCTCTGGCCTTGGAGTCAGCCTCACCATCGGCAGGTGATAACTGCACAGGGACTGGATGGAGCTTGGACCTACCGAACAGCAAACCTGTTCTAACATTGGGATCAACCTCATACACCAACAGGCACACACCAGCTCCAGGAATACCACAGCCCAGCAGCCTGTGTAACCAGGCCACTTAATTGCAGGCCAGAAGCAGCCATGGACTCAGCTGGGTCCTGACCCTGTCCATCAGAATGCCAACACAAGATTAGGGATACCCCAGACCCTGCAGATAGCTGTGTCAGGAACAGTGTTCCAACACCAACTCTGCGACTCCTGGGCCCTGCAGCCAGAATGCAGAACCTGTCTCTTCCTCCCAGTAGCCAGCATAGCCCCAGAACCAGTGACTGGGCAATAGCCCTGATATCACCTGGACTGCAATTCTACCCATAAGTGAACCAGCACTAGATTTGGTGTCCCCCAGAGTTGTGCAGCCAGCTGCCTTATGATTTAGTCTCACCAAGCAGCACAGACAGCCTCCATACAAGGCAGAGCCTGGCCAACAAGCAGTCTGGGGGCAGCCAAGCCTACCAGACTACCCACAGTAGTCAGCCCGCCACAGCAGAAGAGCCCAAGCAGCCCACATAGGGGGTACACCTAGAATATACACTTCTAGTTACCAGGGGACAGTGGGCTGTTGGGACACATAGGACAGCTCCTACAAAAGGCCACTTCTCCAAGGTCAGGAAATGTAACGCACCTACTACACACATAGCAATAAAAACAGGAAGTTAAGAAAAATGAGGTGACACAGAAACACGATCCAAATGAAGGAACAAGATAAGAACTCAGAAGAAAATCTAAGTAAAGTGGAGATAGCCAATCTCCTCAACAAAGGGTTCAAGGTAATGACTGTAAAGATGATCAAAGAACTCAGGAGAAGAACGGACGACCAGAGCAAAAAGTTAGAATTTTTTTAAAGAGTTAGACCATTAAAGAACAACAAAACAGAGATGAGGAATACAATAACTGAAATGAAAAATACATTAAAGGAAACTACTGTCTACTAAACGATACAGAGGAATGAATCAGAAAACTGAAGGACAGAGTACTGCAATCACTGAAGATGAATGGTAAAACAATAAATTAAAATGAAATGAGGAAAGTTGAATAGACTTGTGAAACAACATCAAGTGTACTAATATTTGCATTATACTGGTCCCAGAAGCAAAAAGGAAAGAGAAAGCAGTGTAGAGCATACCTGAAGACATAAGAGCTGAAAACTTCCTTAACCTGGGAAAGAAAACAGACATCCAAGTCCAGTAAACACAGTAAGGCCAAAACAGGATCAACCCAAAGAGGACTACACCAAGACTCATTGTAATTAAAAGGTCAAAAAAAAAATAAAGACAAAAAGACACTATTAAAAGGAGCACAGGGAAAACAACAAGTTACAAACATGGGAACTTGCATACAGTTATCAGCTGACTTTTCAGGATAACCTCTGCATGCCAGAAGGGAGTGGCATGGTATATTTAGAGTCATGAAAGGGAAAAGCCTATAACCAAAAATACTCTACCCAGCAAGGCTCTCCTTCAGACTTGATGGTGAGATCTAATGTTTTACAGAGAAGCAAAACTAAAAGGGCTCAGCATCACCAAACCAACTTTATGAGAAATCTTAAAGGGGTTTTTCTAAGTGAAAAAGAAAAGGCCACAACTGAAACATAAAAATTAGGAAAGGAAATTTACTAAAGGAAAAACCTCATTGGTTAAGGCAAATATTCAACAAAGGTAGAAAATCAACCATGTACACAGCTAATAGGAAGGATGAAAGAAAACAGTAATAAAATCATCATCTATATTCACAATAAGAAGTTAAGGGACACACAAAACAAGTAGATGTAAAATATAAGGTCAAATTCAGTAACTGTGGGGGAGCAGAGTAACAATGCAGGGTTGTTAGTGTCCATGTGAAATTAAGAGCTCAGCAACTTAAATAATCACACACACACACACACACACACACACACACACACACAAAACTGAAAGAAATCCAAACATAATATTAAAGACAGTCCTCACATCACAGATGAAGGGAATAAAAGGGGAAGAAAGGAACACTGAAGAAATTAAAGAGGGATTCTAAAAATACCCAAGACAAATGAAAATGAACACACAATGATACAAAATCTATGGGACACAGCCAACGCAGTTCACAGGGGGAAGTTATAGTGATACAAGCTTATTCTTAGGAAACAAGAAAAATATCAAATAAACAACCTAACATTACACCTGAAGGAATTAGAAAAAGAAGAAAAAACAAAACTCAAAGCTGTCAGAAAGAAAAATTAAGAAAACTATACCATATGCAATCACATCAAAAAGAATAAGATACTTAGGAATAAACACACCTAAGCAGGTAAAAGACATGTGCTCAGAAATCTATCAGCCATTGGTGAAAGAAGTTGAAGGCAACACAAAAAGATGGAAAAACATAGCATGTGCATGGACTGGAAGAATTAATACTGTTACAATAACCATACTACCAAAGACAATCTACAGATTTAATGCAATCCCTATCAGAATACCAAAGCATTTTCACAGAACTTGAAAAAGTAATTTTAAAATTTGTATAGAAACACAAAGACCAGATGAAACATGGATTTGAAAAACACACCCTGCTCTTGAAATTGGGGTGGGGGGCACCCCAGATTTGAGTCTTCTTACTTCCCAGTACCTAGTGCTTTGGCATTTGCCCAATTACTTATAAAATGTGACTGATAATATCTAACCCATGGAATACAGCATTTGGAGTGGTTTGCGTGTTTATGTTTCTATAGGGGAATAAACTTTTCTACAAGAAAAATGTATACTTTCTGAAATAAATTAAAACCCCTTTTAAAAGTACTATATCGGACTTCCCTGGTGGCGCAGTGGTTAAGAATCTGCCTGCCAAGGCAGGGGACATCGGTTCGAGCCCTGGTCAGGGAAGATCCCACATGTCGCGGAGCAGCTAAGCCCATGCGCCACAACTACTGAGCCTGCAGGCCACAACTACTGAAGCCCGCGCGCCTAGAGCCGGTGCTCCACAACAAGTGCAGCAAGAGAAGCCACCGCAATGAGAAGCCTGCACACCGCAACAAAGAGTAGCCCCCGCTTGCCGCAACTAGAGAAAGCCTGCGCATAGCAACGAAGACCCAACGCAGCCAAAAACTAATTAATTAATTAACTATTTTTAAAAAGTACTATATCCTTCTGTACAACTTCTCTGGGAAGAACAGAGAGATGGTGTAGGAGAGTGAGGAAGACCAATATTTAGTACACATCTCTCATGCAGGTGCTCTGCTGGCTTAGATAGATTTATCCCCACTTTACAAAGGAGAAAATAATCTCAGAGAGGTTTAGTAATTTTCCCAAAGCCAGACAGCTATTGAATGGCAGAACCAAGATCTGAACCAAGTCTGTTACCTTCAAAGCCTAAGTCCTCATCACAACAAAACTCAATTAATATTTATATTTATCGAATTACATTGCAACCTGGGGAGTTCTTGGCACAATCCTGAATAAGAGTGAGAAAGAAAGAAATAGCATTGTTCCTACAGTCAACCAAAATTTTTGGAGCAGCTGCTAGATGCCTGGCCCTTTTTGGGGTTCAGCAGTGATCAAGACAGGAAGAGTCCTGCTTTCATGAACCATTTAGTGGGGAGGAGAGACGGGTGCAACTTGGGTGAGGGACTTCACCTTGCTGGGCCTCTGTTTTCTCATCTGGAAAATGGGATGGGTGTTCCTCATTTTCTGGGATTGTCCAGCCCTCACATTCTCTGATTCCATAAGAAGCATTTGTTTTCCTGTTTCTTTAAAATTCATTCAGGCCGTGAGCTGTGATGAATGTTGTTAGCTGCTCCCCAAATCACTCTATTCCCACCCTTTTCCTGTGATCAGGTCTTTCCCGAAACATGACTCACAATCAATCAAGTCACAGAACCTAAGGGCACCCAGCAGAAAAATTCCAACCCTTGCTTCCCAGGAGCTCTGCGGTCTACTTGCCAGGTAAACTTAACTCACCTGGCACAAGGTGGCCATCCCTGGTTTCACATCAACATGATCTCAGGCACAAACCTCCTTGTTTTTCCATTTTGTCTTTAAGTTACTTGTTGAAACAACTGCACAAATATGACAAAGATATAAAATCAGGCATCTTCTGCCCCCAGTGCCTACTAATAAATGATTTTCTCACACTTTAATGATAAAGATAGAACATTTCAACATTCTGCTGCCCTTATTATTTGTCATTTTTGTTGATATTTCTATTGAATACATCTTTCAATATTTTAACAATGGAACATTTATTTAGGTTGTTCCAGACCCAGCCTTTAGTGGTAAAGGTTTTGTTGTTATATTTCTATTTTGTTTCCTTTAAAAATCATTATCCTATTTAAATGGATTAAGTCAATTCTATAGGCATTTATCTTATGGTATTGATGAAATTGATACATAGAGGGCAGTAGTACAAGTTGATTGGACTTGAGAACCTCTATTAACACAGTTAAGTATAAATACTATCTATATGTAAACCAAAGTACATGCCAAGTGAGATTCTCCGACTCTTTTTCACTGTCTGCCCCTCAAGCCTGTGAGAAATGGAATATTTCTTGCCATATCAGTAAACAAAGGATGTCACAGTCTTCAGCACTTGCAGCCCTCCAATGTGAGCCGGCGGGCCCTGAGGCACTCAGGATATGCAAATACAGAATGCAGGCCCCAGAGAGCTGAGGTGCATATCAAAGGAAGGATTTCAGTGAGCCTAGACTCTTGCATCTTCCCATACAAAGAAAAGCATTCCATTCCTCACCTTCGGAGAGCTGGTTTTCCTTAGTTAACAATCACCTTTTGATGTTCCCCATTACCTGCGCCAGTCCCCTGCCCTGTCCCCTTCCCCCGGTACTTTAGCTCAGGGAGGAAGGAGCGCAGAGGGACTCGGCTGAATAAGGGGCCTGCGCGCCTCGGGAGGAGTTTTCAGCCGCTTGCCCCTCAGTCGGGAGGAGGGGCGCTGACGCTGCAGCCGGACCCTGCGCCTCCCTTGCCCCGTTTCCCCTCAGGACGCTCAGGCCGACCCACTCCCCACGCCCACCAGGCCTCGCGAGCCAGGCCGAGGGCAGGGGCGAGAGGAGGGACCGAAGTTCCCGGGGACCAGACGCTGGAGGCCGCTCTTCCTGCACAGCAGCGGCGGGTGGCAGCGAACCCCTGCCCCTCAGAAGCTGGTCTTGTGCTGCCGCCCGGGCACCGGACCAGGCGGAGGGTCGGCGCCCACTTACCCGGCCCGCCGTCCCCGCGACTGTCACGGCTTCGGCCGCCGGGGCACTTCCAGAGCCGGCAGCCTCAGTGAGGTCGCCCTCCCCTCGGGCTCCGGGGCAGTTCCGTGAAGGCGGAGGGAAGAGACCCCGCCCGAGCCGGGAGTTCCAGTTCTGCGGAAACGCAGGCTCTGTTCAGCGCGCAGGAGGTGGGACCGGTCTGCCCCGAGGCCTTCCGGGAGGGAGGCGGGCGGCGCAGCCAGGAGCGCAGGGCCCCGTCAGGGGTCCAGGAGGGGCGGCCCGGCCTGGGGGCCACGCCCACTGTGGCCGCAGCCCAGGCCTTTTTCCTGGACTCCTACACAAAAAAGTTAGAAAAATACATAGTCCATAGTAAATATTCACAAATGATTGTTGCTGCTGTGCTTACTATTCTATTAAAGGTGTAAAATCCATAAAACACTTTAAGTTCAAAATTAAATATGAATGTTTACCTTTCTAATTATGTCTCTTCTATTCACAATTGTGGTTAATGAATCAGAGACTGTGGCATCACTAGTTAAAAATGAGCTTGTTAAAAAAGTAGAACTCAGGCCCACCCCACCTACTGAATCACAATCTGCACTTTTACAATCTCCCCAGTGTACCTGTGTACCCATGAATAGTTGAAAGGTACATTTCTACCTCGACATGTCTTTTCTGTCTGAGAAATATACACATTTTATCCAGTTTGATATAAATAAAACACTCAAAAATGCATATGCCTGTGTTGAAACCATCATTTTACCATTTATTTTCCAAACAAGTATAGTCTCTATACTGGTTTTGATGATCACATGCCATACTCTTTTCTTGTAGTTAGAAATAAGGTAGAGAAAGTTACTTTGTAAATATATATATATATATATGTATATATTAGTGGATAATTGAAGACACTCTTCTAAATTAAAACCAGTTCTCTTAACTTGCTGTTTTCTTCTTGGGTCACATTATAAACTCTTCCAGTGGCCACATGGCATGTGCACTTTTAATTTCAGGGACTGCTGACA
Source organism: Balaenoptera acutorostrata (assembly GCF_949987535.1). Taxonomy (NCBI): domain Eukaryota; kingdom Metazoa; phylum Chordata; class Mammalia; order Artiodactyla; family Balaenopteridae; genus Balaenoptera; species Balaenoptera acutorostrata. The sequence goes on from NC_080067.1 coordinate 484,401, forward strand.
TTCCAGGATGTGGCCATAGATTCCTCTCAAGAGGAGTGAGAATGCCTGGACCAAGATCAATGGGAATTGTACAGGGATGTGATGTTAGAGAAGTATAGGAACCTGTTCTCCTTGGGTGAGGATACCTTCCTTCCAGAATTCCTTATCCAACCACAGGGTTTAGAGTCCTTCATTTGTAGAATGTCTCCTGGAATCTTCTGCTTCCTACAATAGGGTTTCAGATTGCAACGTTTCAGGAAAGATTGGGAGTTTGTGGGTATAATTTATCTTATTCTTGTAAAATTGCATCCTCCCTTTTAATATACTTTGTAACTGCTTGGGATGTGTCTATATGAACTGTGCACTATATGCTTCTGTTATAGTCCTTACAATATTTTATTGTCTTATTTTCTGTAACAATTTTCCATGGATTCTTTGGGCTTAAGGTATATTAAAAGGGAGACTGCAATTCTGGGACTTCCCTGGTGATGCAGTGGTTAAGAATTCGCCTGCCAATGCAGGGGACCCGGTTCGATCCCCAGTCCGGGAAGATCCCACGTGCCACGGAGCAACTAAGCCAGTGGGCCACAACTACTGAGCCTGCGGGCCACAACTACTGAAGCTGGTGTGCCTTGAGCCCGTGCACCATTTATTTTTTGGAGAATAAAACCGCCTCTGAGTGATTAAAATTTAGACCAGCCAGTCAAAATGCTTTATCACCTGTTCTTCTAAAACACTGATCAACGGAACAAGTTTTACTAGGGATAACAGTGTAATTGTATTCTGGAGTTCATATGAGCAATATGGTTTATGACCTTGATGCTGGATCACGACATTTCAATGGTATAACTGCTATTAATTGTCTGTTTGTTCAACGATTAAAGTCTCACGTGATCTGAGTTCAGACTGGAGTCATCCTGGTTGGTTTCTATCTATTGCAGATTTCTTCCAGTATGAAAGGCTAAGAGCAACACGGCTTACTTTACAAAATGTCTTCAAACTAAATGATGATATAATCTACATTCAATTAATTTATGCATACCCTACTGTAGAACAGGGTTTGTTACGGCGGCAGAGCCCGGTAATTATGTAAAACTGAAACCTTTTTCTGCAGTGGTTCAAGTCCTCTTCCTAAGAATATGTTTATAATCAACATTCTTTCACAAATTACCCAATTTAATTCACCATAGCATTCCTCATATTAACAAAATGGAAAATCCTAGGCTATATACAAATCCAGAAAGGGCCAAAAATCATCAGCCCCCATGGATTATTACAACCCATTGCTGAGGCATTCAAATTACTTATTAAAGAACCACTATGTCCATCAACATCATCAATTTATATATTATTGCTCCAATGCTAGCCTTAACCCTGGCTCTCACAACATGAATTCCTCTTCCCATATCTTATCCACTAATTAATATAAATGTAGGCATATTATTTATATTAGCCATATCACACCTAGCCATTTATTCCATCCTCAGATCTGGATGAGCTTCACGTTCAAAATACTCACTCACTGGAGCTCTAGGGACAGTAGCACAGACAATCTCATATGAAGTAATGTAACAGTTATTCTATTCTCAGTCTTACTGATAAATGGATCATTTACACTTTCAACAGTAATTATTACACAAGAACAGCTATGACTAATTTTCTCCTGACCCCTACCCAGAATTTGATTATCTCTTCAGTAGCAGAAATCCAATGAAGCTCCACTTGATTTAACAGAAGTAGAATCAAAACCTGTATATGTCTTCAATGTAGAAAATGTAGCAGGCCCATTCACCCCGTCCCTCCTAGAGAATATGTCAATTTCCCTATAATAAACATTTCCACCACAATCTATTTTTAGGAGCATTCAACAATCCCTAGGTGCCAGAATTATATACAGCCCAAGTCATCATTAAAACACATCTAACAATCTCCTTTCTATGAATTTGAGCATCCTACCCACAATTTTGATATGATCAACATATACATCTCTTATAAAAAGTTTTTTTTACTACTAACATTAGCCCTATGTATATGAGAGTTTTCACTACCTGTCATCATACCAGGCAACCCACCACAAACTTAAGGAATATGTCTGACAAAAGAATTACTTTGATAGAGTAAATCATAGAGGTTTCAATGCTCTTATTCCTGGAATTGAATTTTTCCTAAGAATTTTACATTCTCCATGCTACCACATTACACCACATGCTATATAGTAAGGCTCTCTAAGTAAGCTTCAGGCCCATACCCCCAAAATGTTTTTGTATATCCTCCTTGTGCTAATAAACTCTCATTGTTTTTACTATCATTCTACTGACCATTATCTCAGGAAATATAATTGTATAACAAGCTCACACTGGTTAATGGTATCCCCATTCTAATAAAAAACATGAACCCATAAGCTACAGAAGCATCCAACAAATATTTCCTAAAGTTATCCACCACATCAATACTACTTATAATGGCTATTATCATTAATCTAATATACTCTGGTCAAACAACACAGTGAATAACAAAAATCTTTAATCCAGCAGCATCCACCCTCATGACAATCATCCTTGTCACAAAAGTAGGACTTTCCCCATTTCACTTCTGAGTGCCTGAAGTCACACAAGGCATCCCATGAACAACAGACCTGATGCTATCAACATCACAAAATTGCACCCCTATCAGTTTTATACCACATGTCACCATCCATCAACCTAAATATACTATTAATCATAGTGATATTGTAAATCATAGCTGGAGGCTGAGGCAGACTTCGCCATACTCACCTGGAAAAAATTCCACCCTCCTCATCAATTGCCCATATAGGATGAATAACAGCTATTATAATATATATTCAGATTATAACAATCCTAAACATACTAACTTATATCATAACAACACTATCTTCTTCTTATTTATGCCCAGATCATGTACTACAAGAGTATCATTATCACACACATGAGATAAAACACCTCCCATCACAATCCTTTTCCTCACCATTATAGTATCATTAGGACATCGCCCATCACTATCAAGGTTTTTACCCAAATGAATAATTATCCAAGAGATAACAAAAATGACATCATTCTACCAACACTAATAGCCATCATAGCAGTCCTCAGCATATATTTCTACTTGCAGCTAACATACTCCACATCACTAACTATATTCCCTTCATTAAACAACACAAACACAAAACAATTTGAACATACAAAGAAATAACCTTCCTATCATTACCAATCTTAATACCCACACGATTACTACACACAACACCCACTCTATTGGTGCTGGACTAGGAATTTAGGTTAGTTCAGACCAAGAGCTTTCAAAACCCTAAACAAGTAAAATTTACTTAATTCCTAAAAATAAGGATTGCAAGACTTTATTCTACATCAATTGAATGTAAAGCAAACATTGTATTTAAGCCAAATCTTTACGAGATTGATGAGTTTTAACCCCAGGAAACTTTAGTTAACAGGCAAATCCTCTAGTCAACTGGCTTCAGTCTACTTCTCCTTCATCTGAGAAAGAAAAAAAAGGCAGGAAAATCACCGGCAGAATTGAAGCTGCTTCTCTGAAGTTACAATTCAATTTGTTGATTCACCACAGGGTTTGTCAGAAAGAGGGCTCAATCTCTGTCTTTAGATTTACAGTCTAATGCTAACTCAGTCATTTTACCTCTGTTCATACACTGCTGATTATTTTCAACAAATCACAAAGATATCGGCATTTTATATTTACTATTTGGTGCTTGAGCTGGAGTAGCAGGCAGCACCTTAAGTATATTAATCCAGGCTGAGCTATGCTGACCTGGAGCGCTACTTGGAGATGCCCAAATCTGTAAGGTAGTCATAACAGTCCCTGCACTTGTAATAATTTTCTTTATAGTTGTACCCATTATGATTGCAGGCTTTGAAAACTGACTTGGGCCACTAATAACTCGGACACCTGAAGTAGCATTTCCCCAAGTAAATCATATAAACTTTTAACTACTTCCCCCATCATTCTTACTCCTACTCATATCAACAGTAGTAGAAGCTGGTTCTGGTACCAATGGAACCGTCTATTCAGCTCTAGCCTGTAATCCGGCCCATGCAGGAGACTCTGTCGACCTAACTGTTTTCTCCTTACATTTAGCAGGTGTCTCTTCAATTCTTGGTATTATTACTTTTATTACTATAGTCTTTAATACAAAACCAGCAGTCATATCCCAATACCAAACACTATTATTTGTTTAATCTTCCCCAACTATAGCCATATTACTATAATTACCAATCTCAGTCCGAGCAGCCAGAATTGCCATACTGTTAAGAGATAGAAATCTAAACACTACTTTCTTTGACCCTGTAGGAGGAGACCGAATCCTATACCAACACCTATTTTGATTCTTTGCTCACCCTGAAGTCTGTATTCATGGCCTACCAGGGTTTGTTATAAACTCACATATCATTACATACTATTTAGGACAAAAAGTGCCTTTCAGCTATCTGGGAATAGTATGAGTCATGTCCACTGGTTTTTTAGGAGTTCTCTTGTGGGCCCATCATATGTTTACCATAGGGATAGCTGTCGACTCAGGAGCATACTTTGCTTCAGCTACCGTAATTACTTCTATCCCTACAGGAGTAAAAGTATCTAGCTGATTAGCAACTCTTTATTTAATTTTTCTTTTTCTTTTCTTTTTTTTTTTTTTTGGCTGCGTTGGGTCTTGTTTGCTGCACGTGGGCTTTCTCTGGTTGTGGTGAGCGGCAGCTACTCTTCGTTGCGGTGCGCGGCCTTTTCATTGCAGTGGCTTCTCTTGTTGCAGAGCACGGCCTCTAGGCGTGTGGGCTTCAGTAGTTGTGGCTTGCGGGCTCTAGAGTGCAGGCTCAGTAGTTGTGGCACACGGGCTTTTTGCTCCGCGGCATGTGGGATCTTCCCAGACGAGGGCTCGAACCCGTGTCCCCTGCATTGGCAGGCGAATTCTTAACCACTGCGTCACCAGGGAAGTCCCTGGTTAGCAACTGTTCATGGAGGTAATATTATATGACCTCCCACTATATTATGAGTTTTAGGCTTTAGTTTTTCTTTTTACAGTAGGTGGTTTGACAGGAATCATCTTAGCCAACTCATCCCCAGACATTGTCCTCCAGGATACATACTGTGTAGCAGCACACTTCCATGACCTAATGTCCATGGGAGCAGTCTTCACTATTATAGGAGGCTTCCTACACTGATTCCCACTATTCTCAGGTTATACAGTTAACTCAGCATGAGCAAAAATTCACTTCACAAGTATATTTGTAGTAGTAAATATGACTTCCTGCAGCACTTTCGTGGCCTCGCAGGGATGTCACTACGTTAGTCTGAGTACCCTGAGGCACACACAACATGAAATATTTTGTCTTCAGGCTCATTCACCTCAGTAGCAGCAGTAATGCTAATAATCTTCATACTTTGAAAAGCATTTGTGTCTAAACAAGAAGTCTTAGCAGTGGAAATTGCTACTCCTAACCTAGAATGGTTACACGAATGCCCTCCATCATATCCTATGTTTCAAGATCCTACCTATGTAAATGTAAAATAAGGAAGGACTCAAGTCCTTTTGAACCAGTTTCAAGCCAACACCATAACAATTATGTCTTTCTCAATAAATGAGATAAAAGTAAAAAGTGATGTAGCTTTGTCAAAGTTAAATCATAGGCTAAAATCCTGTATATCACTAAGGCATGTCAATTTCATCTAGGCTCTCAAGATACAACATCACCGATTATGGAAGAACTTTTACATTTTCATCATCACACATTAATAGTGATTTTTAAAATAAGTTCTCTAGTCCTCTATATCATTTCACTAATATTGACATCTAAACTAACTCACATGCATACAATAGATGCACAGGTAGAGAAAATGTGAACAATTTACTAGCCACTATTGTAATCTTAATTGCCCTATCATCATTGTGAATCCTTTACATGATACATGAAATCAATAACTCTTCCCAAACCATAAAAAACTATGGGTCAGTAATGATACTGAAGCTACAAATACACAGATTATGAAGATTTAAATGTTGACTCCTCTGTAATCCCCACATCAGATCTAAAACCAGGAGAATAATGACTAATAGAAGTCAACAACCGAGTAGTTAGAGATAGTCATTGAATATTTGTTTCATCTGAAATTGTTGTACACTCCTGAGTTGTTCCTTCTCAGGCCTAAAAAGAGCTGCTATCCCAGGACGCCTAACTTAAAGAATCCTAATACCAACAGGACCAGGCCTATGTTGTGGACAAGAGAGCTCGTTTTCCTGAGTTCAAAGACAGGACAGAGGGATATGGCTGAGATATGGGGTGAATCTGGAGCCCATGGGGATGCACTCTCCAAGCTCCAGGATAGGAATGGGGCCTCTAGGGTCCCAGGCCACCCACCACGCCCTCCCGAGCAGGATCTGGGCAACATTCCCTGTCATTGATGAGGCAGCCCTAGCACTTGTCATGCCCCGATGTTGTGTCCTATGTGGGCCCCATGCTCTTGGGACCACACCCCATACTCTGCAGGTCCATGCTGCAGGGTCCTTCATGCCTCAGGAGTAGAGACCACACAGCAAGCAGTTCCCTCCCCAACCAGCAGGAGGAGGGGAGGACAGCAGGGGCACCAGGGGAATCTCACTCAGACAACAACACCCCAGCAGTGCCAGCGGGGACAGTGATGATGTAGATGAGGCATAGACCAAGAGATGGGACCAGAGGACCCAAAAGGCAGCTGGTCAGGTCCTGGCTCACCTGCACCCCGGACACCTTTGTCCCGCATACACCCCCTTCCTCATACACCCTCTCCTTAAATGCAGATTCTTCAGATGCAAACAGGCAGAGCTTCAGACTGAAAGTCAGCTCTTCCAAAATGAACCGTCAGCAAACACTGCAGGATTCCACTCCAGTGGGTGCCCTGGAGTCGACAACTCAGGGACTGAAGTGGATATCGGTGCCAGGGGCAGTGGGAGGGAATGGGGAGTTAGACTTACATGGTTGTGGAATTTTGGTTTTGCAAGATGAAAAGTTCTAGGGATGGTGGTGATGGCTCCACTAGAAAGTGAATATATCTGATGCCTCAGAAACGTGCACTTAAAATGGTGATGATGATAAAGGGTATGTGACATGTGTTTTATTTCACTTAAAATAAATTCTTAAAATAATGTCTTGTTAATTGAGATTCCATTTCGATTCCCCTTCATCACAAATGTCAGAGGCCCAGACACAGTCCCCTACCTTAGGGGCCATCACGGTACCCTCACAGAGCACTTGGGAGACCATTCTTAGGGGGGGCTAGTCTGTGCTCACCTGACCTCTGTCCAGGGGGATCCAGGCAGTGGTGACCCCCATAGATTAGACATATGATATGCTATAGTATTAATATGATACCACCAAGTGTTGTCACTCACTAGAACACAGAGCAGCAACCCACTCAAACATGCCTGACCTCATATGATTGTGACGAGATTAAGAGAAGAGAAGGAACCACAGGTTAATCAGGGCAACACCTTAATGCAGATGTTGGAAATCTCAAAGAGGATTTCCCCTTTGAGGAAAAGAGGCAAAGGGTGCATATGCGGTCTCCCCGTACATGTGATCCTGACCCATGCAGGTGTGGTGAGACCCACACAGTCCCCACACCCTATACCTGGGGTCACACATCCACACTGACCAGGGTGACCCACCTCCCCAGACCCTGCACCTAAAGTCACACGTTCTCTCTCACCAGGTGACCCCTCCTCCCCAGACCCCTCCACCTGGGTCACATGTCCACAGTCCCAGGGTGACCTCACCTCTCCAGACCCTGCACCTGGGGTCACATGTCCCCTTGGTCAGGACACCATGGCTCTGCAGGAGTCTCCCCCAATGTGGAAACAAGCTGGGTCCCTGGGACCTCCTGGGATGGGAAAAAGTGTCAGGTGGGTCTCCTTTCCCCACACTTGTCCCAGAGGAGACTTCCTCTTCTCACTTTGGTTCTGTGTGATTTTAACTGTTTTTAAAGCTTTCATACTAGAGTTGAACACACGACCCTGGTGCTGGCATGCTCAGTCCTTTCTCGTCTCACTTACATGTTGAGAAAACTCACAGGACAGCAGGGCTGAAAGCCGAGGGGCAGCTCTGGACTCTGCTGAGTAGGGACGGTAGACTGGAGGGAGAGCTCAGCAGCAGCCTCAGCTGTCACCCATCGGCCTTTTGCCCGATCTGCGTGCCCTGCAATCAATTCACCAGCTAAACCTGCCTCGCCATGCACCATGCACGTGCTGGTAAATTGGAATTATTGCCAGGTAGCCCTCCTGAGGATTCTCCACGAGCCCCAGGGAAGGTGAACCTTGCAGGGATTAAGACTAAGGCCCCGACCATAGCACTGACCCTTGGGAGGACCAGGTCACCACACTCAGAAGAGAGGCTGTTACGTAGACAAGCCCACCTCAGCTCCAGACCCCAGACATCTAAGCACTGACATTCAGATGCAGGCACGGAGCTTCTCAGTACTGAGGCCAGGCCGGGCCTCTACCCAGGTCTCCATAGTACTAGCGTACACAGAACATGGTCAGGTCTAAATCTTCTTATTATAGACAACACATGGTCAGCTCTAAATATAATCAGTAGACAGGACATGCAGAGGTCTAAATCTACCGTGTAGACAGAACTTGATCATGTTTAAACTAGCTTAGGGCTGATCTCATAGGAGATACAGATCACACACATGGGTCTCTCATCTTTGGACACCCACATCAGGAAACTGAACAAAATCATTGTCATTAAACATTTCAACAAGCAAAACAGAAATGTTCCCAATTTCTCTGGCCACCTGATGGTCAGGATCCACGGGCGAGCCACGAACTTCTTAGAGTGCAGCCCAGTCTGCTGCCAGGACAGACAAGAAGTGGCCTGATTCCAGCCTCGCAGGCTTCCAGAAGGAGGCGGCCACACTGGAAACCCAGGCAGGAGAGTCCTGCACGGTCCGGGCCGGGAGATCCGGTCTGTCCATTCGGCTGGCCGATTCCGGGCGGGGCACTCGGGGCCGCTGAGAGCCCTTCACTCAGGCCCTGCTTCCCTGCAGCGTGTGCGTGTGCGTGTGCGTGTGTGTGTAGAGGGGGCGGTGGCTGACGGCTCCCATGGCTCACGTCCCGGGCACCGCGCTGTCTTCGACGGGAGGCACGGGGAGAGGTAGGGGCACAGAAGCCGTTGGAGAGGAGAACCCACCGCAGAACTCCTTGCACACTGGCTCGCCCCACCCGGAGACCCGCCTGCCCATCGTGGGCCGCATGTCACCCCCCAGCCCCCCACCCCCGAGGGCAGGGTGCCTGCTCTTTCAACAGCACGGGGTCTCACATGAAGGAGACCCAGTGGGGACTGTCAGCCCCACCCCCCAGCCCTGATGCTGTGTTTGGGGAGAATGAACCCCCTTGACTTGGCGATGGGACCCTGTGTGGAAAGAGGTGGCGGCCCCATCCAAGTCGGGGCCTGGATGAGAGATGGGAACACAGGAGCCAAGGGCAGGGCCTGGAGGCCAGGTCAACAGGAGGGGCACCCCCAGCCTTGGCCGGGCTCTCCAACTGTGACACTGTAGCTTTAGGGGACCTGGGGCAGGTGACTGAATGTAATGGGGGCCTAAACTGGACCCTGAATGGGGCTTAAAGAAGGTGTGAAGGATGTTACTGAGACAGTGACAGTCATTGGAAGACAGACTCTGTGTCAGGACATCCTGCTCCATCCGTTTAAATCCCTGAGATCTGTGACCTTTACGTGGCTACGCAGGATTGTTAGAGCAGCTGCGTGCAGATATATCTGGGGCACAATTCAGTCTGCAACGAACGTGCAAGTGATTCCAGCAAACACACAGGTGTGCGCACGGGCAGGCACAGCACACACACAGACATATGCACGTGCACAGCACAAATATATTCACACATTAGCATGTGAACACACATGCACGCATATGCCCATGCACACACTAACGTGTGCAAGTGCACATACCTATGCACATGCACAGCATATGTATGCAAACAGGCACATGCACACACATAGCACACACACAGGGAATAAAGTGAATCCGTCAAGCATTAATTCCTGAACACAAGTGAAGCTGACATGTATTTTTCCCTTTTCTTAGCTTTGAAGTTTTTCACAATAAAAAGTTTAAGAAAAAAGTTAATGGCAAATGACTTTTGATTCATAGGACTTTCTGACGTTATTCCACAAATATTATGACAGGAGGAATGAATGTAGATATTACATGTGTCCACTAATGGATGAATGGAGAAGAAAATCACGGTCCATCAATACAAGGGAATGTTATTCAGCCTAAAAAGGAAGGCAATTCTGACACAGGCTGCAGCAGGGATGAACCTTGAGGGCATTATGCTCAGTGATGTAAGCTAGACACAAAAAAACAAACAGTGCTTGATCCACTCATACAAGACCCCTAGAGCAGTCGGAAACATAGAGACATAAAGTAGGATGTTGAGTGCCAGAGGCTGAGGGAGGGACAATGGGGAGTGAGTGTTTAATGGAGACTGTTTCAATTTTGCAAGATGAAAAATTTCTGGAGGACGATGGCGGTCAGGTTTGCACAACAGTGCGAATTACTTCTTGACCCTGAAATGTGCACTTAAAAATGGTTAAGATAGTAAATTTTATGTTATGTGTATTTGACCACAATTTTTAAAACTTTTTTTAAAACAACAGGAAATAGTCCATGAATACCACAAGATGCACAACTTCACTAACAACAGAGGGATTAAAGCCATAAGAAAAATACTGTGCATACACCTACCAGAGTGGCAGACATGAAAGACATAGTATCAAATATCAGCAGGATGTGGAGCAATGGAAAGCCTGGTACGCAGCGGGGGGTGCAACCACTTCTGAAACAATCGGGCCTCAGATAGCGAAGTCCGTGCACACAGACCCACAGTGCTCCTCCCAGCTGAACACAAACCCACCAGCCCTGCACCAGGACACACGGACATGGACTCCACAGCCACAGGATCCAAACCTGAAAGAACCTGAAGGCCACCACAAGCGGATGCAGAAATGAACCATGCACGCTCCTATGAAGGAATATTCCACAGCAATGGAGTACATTTTGTTTAAAGGTAGTAAAACTATAAAAATTATTTTTAAAAAAAACATATTCACAAGATGAAAGAATCTCATGGACACAATGCTGAGCCGTCAAGAACAATAAAGCAGCATGCACGGTACACGCACTTACCGACTCTGGAACTAGGCAAAGCTGGGCTGCATTATTGAGGGATGCATGCCTGGGCGTAAACTATGAGAACAAGTCACGGGCACAAAATCAGAAGAACAGCTACCTCACGGTGGGGAGGACGCTGTGACGAGGGAAGGGCACTCCTGGGTGTCCACTCATCATGTTCTGTTTCTTGATGTTTATGATTATTCTTTACATGTATATAACCTAATCCTTAATATGTACTTACAGCTTATCATTTTTCTTTATTAAAAAGAGGGTCTCCCCAACAAAGTGGAAAGAGACCTGCTTCTCCCAGGGAAGAAAAGGAATAGTTTCTACCAGTGAAATCTCGATACCATGGCTGCTTCAACTATCAAGCCTGACAACAACTCCCGTGAGCGGGGCAGCGGGGCCGCGACACTCAGAAGGAGGCTCTGGGACCTCAGTCCGGGGTCACTGCCTCTGAGGAGCCCACGGCACCTGGTCAAAGTTCTCAGTCATTCTGTGCATGACCCTTTTGCCTTGGTTGCTCTGGCACAGCTCGGCTGACATCATCGCTGGGAGAGAAAGAAGAAACGTGCAGAAGAGGGAACCGGGCTTCAAGCTGACCCACATCCTTCTATGGAGACGATGCCACAGACCCTAAGAGAGGACAGCAAGGCCACGGAATCCAGCCTGTCTGCCTGAGGTCTGGCCACACTAGCGCCCCACGCTTCTGATGCCACAGGGAGAATTTCGCAAGGTGCCCTCAGACCACCTGGTCGGACACATGGGGCTTTCAAAGGCGCAGCTCCTGTCCGACCCCATACCTCTGCTGTCATATTCTGGGGGTGGGCCTGGAAGCCTCCAGGTTTCACTTTTGACAACATCTTTATTGACGTTGCATTTCTCTACTACACACCCGGGGCCCCACTGTTGCCTGACACACCTCCCCGATCTCTTCCAGGGGTCTCCCATGGGCTCGCCCTCGGCCCTGAGCTACTTGCCCATCAGCATCTCTTCCGCGGGCTCTCCCCTGGGTTCACCCGTGGGCCCCGGTTGCTCGCCCAACACACCTCCGAGACCCCGGCGGAAGACCGAAGCCAGCCTCCGGGGCCCCACTGCTGCCTGGCACACATCCCCGATCTCTTCCGCGGGGTCTCCCCTGGGCTCGGCCTCGGACCTGAGCTACTTGCCCATCAGCATCTCTTCCGCGTGGACTCCCCTGGGCTCACCCTTGGCCATGGGCTACTCACCCATCAGCATCTCTTCCACGGGGTCTCCAGTGGCCTCCCCCATGGCCCCCGGCTCCTCGCCCCAGTGGGGGACTGAATCGAGCCCCCGGGGCACCACTAATCCCTGGCAGACCTCCCCCATCTCTTCCACTGGGTCTCCCCTGGGTTCACCCACAGCCCCCTGGGACTCTCTCGTGGCCCCCAGCTCCTCTCCCACCACTCCCAAATTTCTGCCCGAGTCGGCTCGTCCCAGACTGGAAAGCCCTGTCAGCTCACAGACCTCAGAGCTTTACTCCCCTTCGTTTCCCCTTTATCCAGCAGTGGCTCCCGGATATTTTCGAGGGTTCCCATACTCACCTGGTTTCACACTGGGATACACCCATGGCCTCATTGACACTCTCCCTTGTGGTTTCTTGACCCCAGCCGTGGGCCAAAGGCCGAGCCCACAGGAGCCTGGGTCTTACCTGTTTCTCCACGGTGCCAATCACTGTCACACACCTCCCCGTGGAAGAAACCTCCGTGCATCCCGAGGGCACACACACCCTTGCCCTTCACCTTGCTATTGTCACCCACTGGCTCTCAAGAGAGAACGGTCTCGAGGCCGTCCTCAGCACCCCTGCGCTTATCGGCGGGACCCTCTCACACTCCCACTCCTAAGCCCATCCGGCCAGCACCCCCAGGCTGCTGCTGTCCTTGTGGGCGACACTGCAGACGGCGGTGACCACATCCCCCACCCCGCCACCCCACATGGCCACCGGCATGGGCTCGTTTCCTAGCTGGAATCATCTCCTGGCTTCTAGGGGACCTCGTGGGGGTGGTGGGCGTGGTGTGAGCAGTGGAGACAGGACGATTCTTTTTTTTCTATCACCCTCTCCCCTTCCTCCCCACTCCCTAGCCCGCCCTTCCTTCCCATCGTCTCTCATCACCCTTTCCAACCAGCATGAAGCTGCTCGGAGGAACACTGTCTCTTTTCAGAAGGAGAGGGACACGGGTTCCGGCTGGAAGGGGCACCAGCTCACCCACACTTGGGTCGTTGGAGAATTCTAAAGGATGCTTTTGGTTGGTGATGGCGAATAACCCAGGGAGTTCCACGACGGAGGGCCTTCTGGGAGTTCATCACGACCTAGATGTGAAAACATCTAGTGGTGAAAACATCCGTGAGATGAAGAGTGTTCCACTGCCCTCCCCCAGTACCGTGGAGTGGGACCTAATCCCATGAGAAGGAAAGACAGAATTCGAGCCATTCCCCTAGTGAGAATGCATCCCGCCAATCAACATCCCCAGAAGGGACACTCTCACGAGGTCTGTATTTCCCTGCTGACCTCCTGTCCAGCTTTCACCCCGCCGAGTACTTTGTGAACGACCAAGAGCAGAAGAGCCACTTGACAGAGGAGAAACCTGGTGGGAAGGCACCCCAAATGTCAATTCCATTCGCGGTAATGGAGGCCACATGAAACACACTTCGATGGACGTCCGCAGTAAATATCACGTTACGGATATATTAACCATGATGAAGTTCGGGAATTCAGGAAAAAAAAAACGCGTATGGAAAACTGATTAAATGGCTCTTTCCAGAAATAAACCTACGGATAAAAAGAGATACAGCTGTCCGCCAAACCCTAAAGGTTGTGAAAAACACTGCCACACAAAATGCAGTCTCATTCTTTGATGTTAAGGTGTGCAAAAAGGTGAGAGATAAGGTTCCTTGGATGAGAAATTCTCCAGGAGATCAGAGATCACGTGACCTTAAAGCCCTATAAAAGTCAGCGGGACGAGGAACTCCTTCTCCAGTCCCGTGGGTTCTGCACCGTGTCCAGTGGAGTTTGTCCAGCACTCACGTTTCTTCCCATTGTTCCTGAGGGAAGTAGAACAATACTCAATGTACGGAGTGAGGTGTGAGGTGTGAGGTTGTCCTCAGGCAATGGAGTAAATGCCCTTTGATTTACAGAGGAATCGCTGGAATAGTAGTCTGGAAGTTTCATTTCTATAACAGCACTGTATTTGAATTTCTCTTTTTCGCACAAAGTCAAAACAAAAGCAAACAAAGAATCAAACGAACAAACTCACACCCAACAACTTTGCTTCGGGTATCATCCTGTCATCCTCCATTTCTCATGGGGCACTTCCTTTGAGAACACTCCCAGTAGGAATGCAGAATTCAGCCCTGTGACTCTTTAAAATTGTTTTTTGGTAATTTGAGTTCTTTCAATCTACTTTTATTTTTTTCAATTTTTCTTGTTTTATGGGGCCCCTACCCTCTAAATAATAGAGATCTCTCTCCCTGCTTCCTGGCTTATCTTGTGAGCCAGAAACAAAGATACTGAAGAATGGGAAATTTCAGTATACTTAGAAACTATGGAAAAGTAGGGGATGGCATTTGGACTAATGTCAAATTTCTTTGACCTTATCGAAAGGGGAGTGAGCTAGAGCCCATGAAGTGTAGGGGATGAAGAAAAAAGAAATTAGGGAGTTCGATAGATACATGTATATATACAAAGATAGATAGAGAGGTAAGACATCCATAACCACATACCTATTATATACACATACAAAGATGATGGCTATTATTAGATGGATATTTTAAAATCTGTTATTTTACAGCAATTCTCCCCTGCCTGCCCCTCCCCACCCCATTTTATGGCCAAGGTCGTGCTCCTACGGGGTGCAAAAGCACTGAGCCCAAAGAGGAGTCTCTGCCTCCCGAAGCATGGGGAATAGAAATGAAAATTTACATGTGAGGACTTCGGCGGGGGAAACTGCCCCTTCTGCCTAGGCATTATACTCCATTCTTCATGACGCCCAGATCCACGGGTTGGGAAGGATAGGAAGCATTGTGTATATAGCCTGTCTTTTCCTCTAGAAATAATACCACATCTGACGCTGTGTTCCACTCCCGGAGTTTCTTGAGTTGAATTTGGGTGAGAATGCAAGATTGTGATGGGAGAGATCCTTTATATTTCAAGGGAATTCTGAAACAGAGAGGGATTAAGGTACATCTTTCTGCAGGTGAGGTAGTTCACGAAGATGGCCGTGCAACTGGACAATGTGACATTGACATCACCACTGGGATTCATGATCAATCGCACACCCACATAAAAGATGAAATACATGAAAGAGTTCGAATACCCAGCCACGAAGCTTCTACCAGTCTAGTGGAGGAGGAATAGAACTCATCTCTTCTCACAGGGGAAAGCCTGTTTTTCAGAAGTGGCCATACGCTCTTTGAGGTTCCAATGCCTGTACGAAAAATATTACATGAAGGAATCCCGTCATCGTATTATGACCCCACCCCCACCCCTCCTTTTCCTTCCCAATTCTATTGCATTCTCTGCTCTCTGGAGAGTAGGTGTGGCGCGGACCTCGGTGATGTTGCTGTTTGCAGCAATATATGGAAAGAAGGGAGGCCCTAGGAAATACACCCCAAGGAATGTTTATTAAATAGTAAATATTACTACGTTCTGTATACTTTTCCATATTACGTTCTGTATGCTTTTCCAAGATAAACCTTGTGGACTTCAGAGGAAAAAAAAAAATAAGTTGCTCTTTCCAAAAATAAATATAGTGCTAAAAATATGTCTGCAGAAGGCCGAAATGCTTGAAAACACTACATCACAAGTTGCAGTCGCATCCTTTGATGTAAGGATGTAGGGGGGTGTGGCCAAAAAGGTGAGAGATAAAATTCCCAGGGTGAGAAAGACTCAGGGAGATCACTTGACCTTAAAGCCCTTTAGAAGTCAGGGGAGTTTTCCAGCACCTGCCTTTTTTAGAACCCAATAAGTGGTGGGAGAATCAGAGCTGAATTTCAGGTTGGATTCCTATACATTTGCTGTTCACCTTATCCCCTCAATTTATTTCCTGACCTGTGTAGGGTAGGGGGAACGGCCTACTGGATGTCTATACATGTTTGTATAGTCTCACGTAGGCATACTATTAAAATAGAAGAATGGCTTCACACACACAACAGTCTACCTTTACCTCTCTCTTCCATACACACGCTCCACCCATAATTCAGACATACCAGCTTGTCGGTGTCCAGGCCTCTTTCCCGGGACACTAGACGTGGTTGCCAAATCTTGACTCTTGGCGATCAGTTGTGCGGTGTACATGGCAGAGCTGCGATCACTTCGAGGTGCTACCTCTTTTCAAGTCTTTGGGAGGAAATCCCTGACCTGTGCCCGAGCTGGGTGATCATGCAGTGCTTCCACTCTTCATTTGGTTGCAAAAATCGACCGATTGTTTTGCATTTTCGGTACCTTCCTCCCCTGTTCCAGAGCAACATCCGCTCCACACCCACCCACCCATGCACACGCCCACACGCCCACACACACACACACACACACACACACACACAGCACTCTTCTCACCCCGTGAGCACACTTCCCCCCCCCCCAATGAAACTTTCTCTCTAGGTTTTTTTCAGGTTTTTTCTTAAAACAAACACTAAAATGTCTGTGGAGCCCTTTAACCTTACTAGTTAGCACAGTGGGCTGGGGTGGGCTGGGGGTAGGTTGCGGTGGGGTGAGGGGATGGTGGTACTGAGATTGTTTTTCTAGATCCCCGCTCCACACAAGCCTGCCCTGCCCCATTATCAACATCTCCCATTCCCATCCCCACCGGCTGAACCCACATGGCCACATCCGTAGCCAAAACCATTCTGCACCCTTTGCCTTCAAGTTGTGGACCATTTTAACCCACTCTCTAATCAAGAGAGTCCTTTTCTCTGCGGCAGAGAGAGGCCCACACACCTGGGGCGGCCGGTGGAAGGAGCGGTGAAGCTCCGCCTCTTCCCCTCTCAATCCCCGCCCACACCTCCAGCGAAGCTATTTAAAGCCTCACCCAGCGGGTCTCTGTGCACAGCGCCTCAGAGGAGGACAGATCCATTGGTCTGAACTTCTGCGCGTGCCCGGTGCTGACAGCGTCCTTCGACCTGGAAGCCCATTCCCAAGACAGAAGGACCGAATGCTTTGGTACCTGAAATCTCTGTCTGTCTCCTTTTTTCATATCTGCGTCTCTGTGGAGGACGCATTCTCTCCCCACAAGACACCCTTCACCCCCACCCCCGCACACACACACCCCACCACCCCGTCCCCCATTCCTGTTTTCAGAGGAGGGGGCAGGGTGTCCTAAAAGCAGCAGGTTTCTTCACCATGTCTGCATCTGAGGAGACAGGGCCCATGTCCTTCTCGACCCCTGAGGGATCCCCCAGGCTTGACAGCCCAAACGATGGTCTGGACTCCTCCAGCCTCTCAGGCTCAGGAAGGGACTCCTCACTTGGGACTCTCCAGGTGGAATTTCCATCCTTCCCCAGGGCGACCACCCCGGCTTCACCTCTACCTCTACAGCACGACTTCGACTTCCCGTTCCCCCCTAAAGAGCACAGGGGACAGTCACGAGATTCCATGGACTCGACACCAACTTCTTCCCTCGTGGTTTCCTCACTGTCACCCGGCTTCACAATAATGTACCACATGTTCGTACCGTCATCGCCTAGTCCTTCATGCCCAGCCCTCAGGGATTCCCCCCTGGCCCGAAGCTACTCGCCTCCCACCAACCCTCGGAGACCCCGGCGGGAAAAAGAGGCCAGCCCCCAGGGCAACACTGGTGCCTGCCACACCTCCCAGATCTCTTCGGCGGGGTCTCCCCTGGGCTCGCCCTCGGCCTTGAGCTACTCGCCCATCAGCATCTCTTCCGCGGGGTCTCCCCTGGGCTCTCAAGTGGCCCACGGCTGCTCGCTCAACACTCCTCCGAGACCCCGGCGGGAGACCGAAGCCAGCCCCAGGAGCCCCATTGGTGCCTGGCACACCTCCCCGATCTCTTCCGCGGGGTCTCCCGTAGGCTCGCCCTCGGCCCTGAGCTACTCGCCCATAAGCATCTCGTACGCGGGGTGGTCCCTGGGCTCGCCCTCGGACCTAAGTTACTCGCCCATCAGCATCTCTTCTGCGGGGTCTCCCCTGGGCTCGCCCTCGGCCCTGAGCTACTCGCCCATCAGTGTCTCTTCCACGGGGTCTACCCTGGGTTCACGCGTGGGCCCCAGTTGCTCGCCCAACACCCCTCCGAGACCACAGCGGGAGACCGAAGCCAGCCCCTGGGGCCCCATTGCTGCCTGGCACACATCCCCGATCTCTTCCGCGGGGTCTGCCCTGGGCGCGCCCTCGGACCTGAGCTACTCGCCCATCAGCATCTCTTCCATGGGGTCTCCCCTGGGCTCACCCTCGGCCCTAAGCTACTCGCCCATCAGTGTCTCTTCCACGGGGTCTACCCTGGGTTCACACGTGGGCCCCGGTTGCTCGCCCAACACCGCTCCGAGACCACGGCGGGAGACAGAAGCCAGCCCCCGGGACCCCACTGCTGCCTGGCACACATCCCCGATCTCTTCCACGGCGACTCCCCTGGGCTCGGCCTCGGCCCTGAGCTACTCACCCATCAGCATCTCTTGCGCAGAGTCTCCACTGGCTTCCCCCGTGGACCCCGGCTCCTCGCCCCAGTGGGGGACTGAATCGAGCCCCCGGGGCACCACTAATCCCTGGCAGACCTCCCCCATCTCTTCCACTGGGTCTCCCCTGGGTTCACCCACAGCCCCCTGGGACTCTCTCGTGGCCCCCAGCTCCTCTCCCACCACTCCCAAATTTCTGCCCGAGTCGGCTCGTCCCAGACTGGAAAGCCCTGTCAGCTCACAGACCTCAGAGCTTTACTCCCCTTCATTTCCCCTTTATCCAGCAGTGGCTCCCGGATATTTTCAAGGGTTCCCATACTCACCTGGTTTCACACTGGGATACACCCATGGACTCATTGACACTCTCCCTTGTGGTTTCTTGACCCCAGCCGTGGGCCAAAGGCCGAGCCCACAGGAGCCTGGGTCTTACCTGTTTCTCCACGGCGCCAATCACTGTCACACACCTCCCCGTGGAAGAGACCTCCGTGCATCCCGAGGGCACACACACCCTTGCCCTTCACCTTGCTATTGTCACCCACTGGCTCTCAAGAGAGAACGGTCTCAAGGCCGTCCTGAGCACCCCTGGGCTTATCGGCGGGACCCTCTCACACTCCCACTCCCAGGCCCATCCGGCCGGCAACCCCAGGCTGCTGGTGTCCTTGTGGGCGACACTGCAGACGGTGGTGACCACATCCCCCACCCCGCCACCCCACATGGCCACCGGCATGGGCTCGTTTCCTGGCTGGAATCATCTCCTGGCTTCTAGGGGACCTCATAGGGGTGGGGGGTGTGGTGTGAGCAGAGTAGACAGGACGATACTTTTTTTTTCCATCACCCTCTCCCCTGCCTCCCCACTCCATAGCCCGCACTTCCTTCTCATGGTCTCTCATTACCCTTTCCAAACAGCATGAAGCTGTTCGGAGGAGCCCTGTCTGTCCGAGGGGGCAGCCTGCCCAGTGGGCCATCTTGCCGCCTGCACCGCCAGAGACACACTTCTGGCCGCAGCAGCCAACCTCAAGTGAAGAGACATCTCTCCAGCTGGAGCAACAGACCCAGCACTCAGCCCTTCCAGGCTCCTCAAGCCTCCTGGACGAACTCTTGTCAGACTCGGACATTCTGGACACGGCAGGCCCTTTTCCGAATGCTGACGCAGAGGAAGAGGAACTTGCGGCAACCCTGGAAGCCCCCCTCAGCGAGGAAGAATTCCAGGCCTTGCTCGACATGCTGCCAGGCTCCCCAGTGCCACAGGCTTAGGGGGAGGTAGGAAGACCTTCCCCCGAGCCCCGTTCAAGCCTCCTTTCCTGGGAGGCAGAGCCACGGGCGAGAGAAAGGAGAAGGAACAAGCACCGCTCATGATAGTGTCTGGCAGGGCGACCAAGGCAAGAAGACTGTCGACGGCAACTGCGTTGTGTCTACGAGCAATGCCATGCTCCACACGGACTGTCAGGAAGCATGGGCACCAGGAGGGACACCACCTTTGAAGCCTCAAGGAATTCTAGCCTTCCAAAGACAACGAGGAGGACCCAAGGCTGAACTGGATTTCCCCATTGTATGTGACATTCCATTGATCCAATCAATAAATCTTGGCACTCAGTTCAAGTTCTTCATTGTGCTTTGGTCGCTTTGTATTCTCCCGCGTTTCCTCGGGGAGGTGAAATCCCTCCCTTAGTCTGGGACAGCACGGGAAGGTGGTCCAGAGGCCCCTGTCTAGTCCCGTAGCTTGTAGCCACAAACACACCGTAGTGGAATCATGAAAACAGTCTCTCAGTGACAACCTTCACTTGGTTTCTGGGTGCATGGTGTGGAAGGGTTCCTCAGGGCATCGCCCTTTGCGCACAAGGACAGAACTATGCAAGCACTTTCATTGCCAGAGTTCAGAGTAACAACTGTGCCCGGTTTATTATGCAGGCAAATAATCTCTCTCCGTCCCTCTCTCTCTCTCATTGTCTGTCTACGGTCACACACTACACACGCACACCTCTCAAAAGATAAGCCGTGTTACAACTAAAGCGATGCACAAAGGAACTGAAAAACCAAATGCCTGTGGCATCATAACGTCGTGGCAGGTGATCCCTTCCACTGCTTCTTTCAAAAATATTTTCCAATACATGTGCCTCGTACACTCTGTGTTGAGTGATTCTCGATTGGCTCAATCCGTGCTCCCCATGGCCAGCATGGGTGTGTCAGCGGCACGAAATAGGAAAATAATCTGAGAGTTGCCACTTGCATGTGTATACACCGATGTATCTGAGTCTCTAGCTACAACTGCATCCGGGTCTCTAGCTCTATAGTTTGTATATCTCTGCAGACCCATCTAGTCCTCAGCTCCCTCCCAGTCACTCCTCTGTCTTAGGCTCCCCTTTCTCCAGAGCTCTAGAGCAATATACAGCCCTCTCTCTCTGTCTCTCTGTCTCTCTGTCTCTCTCTCTCTCTCTCTGTCTCTCTCTTCCTCTCTCTCTCTCTCTCTCCTTCTTTTCCTTGGGCACAAAGGAAACGTCAGTTTCAAGGGCCACACAGGTGGCATAGGGCTTCTGGGAAAAGAATCTGGCCGCAGTAGCCTCAGGACAAGTATGACTGGAGATGCGGTAAGAGACAGCTTATGGAAAAGATGGTGCTTTCAAGAGGGCGGGAGGAACACTGGGTCACAGTGTGCCGGGAAACACTGAGATCCTTGTGGGTGGCAGGACTTGCACAGACGCTAGCTAGAGCTAGGAGCTGTGGCTTTACCATCTTGAGGGTTCAATGTTGGCTGCTCCAGCGAAATCTCGGAGCCCAGGGACGGGCAGCGGAACGTCCACAGGGAGGCCACTGGTGGACTGTGCATAAACACACCTGTGGGCTCTCAGGATGTCCTGGCTGCCATGCTGATCAAAGCTTCTACTCTCCCAAGCAAGCTTACCCCACCTGGATTGTCCAGGAGGAAGCCGGTCCAAGTCTGGAAGCCAGTGCCTTCTGGGAGGAGCCAGCAAATCCCATGTTTCCGTGATTAGCTCAGCCAAAACTTCCACCTTCTCGGGAAAAACCACCCTGATCCAACAAGATGGTCACGCCCCCCTCTGATCTCTGGCACTTGAGGACAAGGGACCAGGACCTGCACCTCCTCAGGACATCCTCCTGGGCCTCCTGGGACTTGCAGACTCCTACTAGCCCCGGGGGCATCCATCCACGGCTATCACCTGACAACCGCCCTTAGTGGGTGGGTGCAGAAAATCAAACACACAGATCACACAAACACACACGCCCCAGCCATATTTTCACGAATTGGTGGTGTAATTACTCCAATTCCCAACTGTTTCTAAATAAACTCACTGTCCTCATGTTCATCCACGTGGTGGCAAAAGAACACATTAGAGATGGTTCTGTGTTTCTGTGTGGTTTTTTTGTTTGTTTGCTTCTAAGTTTTCAATTCTCTGCAGCCCAAACGCCCCGAAAATGTTGGGATGGTTGTATTTGGAATCCAAAGCATTCCTTTCAAACCAAGCTGTGTCATCATCCATCATATAACTTGCTTCATATCCCTCTCCTTCTTCCTCCTCTTCTTCTTCTTCCTGCTCCTCCTCCTCCTCTTCTTCTTCCTCTCTTCTCCTTCTTCCAGATGCCAGTTGACCAGTGAAAGTGAAACCGACTTTGTCTTGTGGACGCCAAGGACAAGCACTGAAATTAAGTTCCTTGGCTTGTGAAACCTACACGTGTGGCCTGCCCCTTTCTCTGGTCTCTCCATGGCATGTGAGCAAGGGGGTGGGTTTCAGGGTACCTCTGAAAAAGTCCCGAACTGTTGAGGACCATGGGTAGACCCTAGATAAGCAGTCAAGCTTAGTGTGTGAATTATCGGGAACTCAAACCCCAGCCAAGGAAATGCTTTAAGAGTGGGAGGCAATGACGTCCTGGTGGTGATGAACGAGGTGGGAAACGTACTCGAGGAATGCTAGGCTCCAGGTTTTCTCTCCATTTTGGAAAGTACAGTGACACAGCTAAGCGTGAGGGACTCAGAGTTGGGGAATTCCACGGAGAGCAAAAGTATGTGTGGAATGTGAAAAGGTGTGCAAACGAGAGAGCACTGGACCCCAAGCATTCTGGGAAAGGATGACGAGGGCGGCAGCTTCAAAGGGACCTGGGAGCCTCCGAACAGGCCTTCCATTCCAACGCCCACTTGCCTCACGGGATTCCTTCCAGTTCCTCAATTTGCAAGGAAGGGTTCCCCACCATCTGCGGCTATTTACATAAATAGGGGCGGGGCATCCTCATCCATTATAAATCCTGAGCTTCTGAGCACTGAGCAGTTGGCCAGCAGCTTCCGTGCCATCCGTGTGGGTCTCCCACCATGGATTCGTCCAGCTCGTCCGGCACATACAGCACCTCCACAGGTACGTTGCCCTCAGCATCTGGGCTCTGGGGTTGGGTCCTCCAAATACACTCATGCACCTCCCCACCCCAAGGGTTGATCACCACGAAGGTTGAAGCTTCCCAATGACCACTAATTGGCACGGACAGATATGCTGGGACATGTTTCTGGAATCAGTTGGGCAAAAGGATGCACCTTGGTTTGGGCAATTCACGTACATATTTCTGGTTTGATGGTTCGTTTGTTTTCCTTCTTGAAATCGACATGGAAGTAGGTAGGCCTGTTGCCTGACAATGGCTTCTCTACCAGAAATCCCAGCCTGTGGTTGCAGTGAATGGAACACGAGTGTTTGAAAACGTTCCCAGCTAAACTGACACTCTTTTCCAGTTGACCGTGTTTGGGATTTTGAGTTGGTTTCCCATGTTCTATTCTTGCTGTTGTTACGGATTTGCTCTCTTTGGTTTCGTGTTCCATTTGAACTGGTTACCTTCCATGGTGTCCATGGAAAGAATCCACATCCAGTATGTATTAAGACTAGAAGAAAAAGAGAGTTTTTCTTTGAGCCCAACTGAAAGCTAGAGCCTGGGAAACAGAGATTCCAGGAGCACTCGAACTGTCTCTCATTGGACTCCAAGGTAGCCAGTGCAGGAGCCTCTGGAAAGGCAAAATCCGCAGTGTGACACGTTCGTTCCTTGAGTGCTTTCCAAAGATTTTCCTTGGAGCTGGCAGGAAGGAAGGGCGCTTTTAAAGGAAGTCCCCGTTGGGGATCCGAAACCCTTGCCTTGCCTTGCCTCCTTCCAGCGCGAGACCTGGAGACGACCCTACGTCACCAGCTGCCAGCTGCTAGAGCGGGTGGCCCTTGCAGAAGGGTTGGTGTTGTCCTAGAGTTGGAGAGAGTTCAGGAAACTCAAATCTCAAGGATGTGCAGGACGTGCCTGAAACCACATCCACCCTGGCCATCACGCCCGGCTCCTGCCTTAGAAGGCAGGAAACAAACACCCATCTATTCCCTTGCCACCAGAAAGACGCAACCTCAAATAGGACAGGGATGGGGGGGCAGCCCTTCAAGGCTGCCCAACTGAAAGAATAGCACACACACACGGCGAGTCAGCAAGACCTTGGTGCCTGGAAAGGGAAACTCATCTTCCGAAGAATACTGGGCTGTTGTGGGTGTGTGGGTGGGCGGGCGCCATCACACGGGGCCCCACGTTGGTCCTTATCTCACAAAAGTGGGTCTTCTAAACAATCTCCTAGTGCGTTCTGTGTTGGGGGTTGGCTTGTGTGTTTGTCTGGCTTCGTTTGGCTTTCGTCTCGTTTCCTTTCAAATAGTGAAAGCGGATGTGCCCTGTGCGTATGACAGGCCAGAAGCCGGGCTCCTTCCGTTAGCATAGAGTTCAAGGTAAATCTGGTAGAAGCCATCAAGACTTTCTGAGGCCTCCACAGGTGGACAATCC
This sequence comes from Balaenoptera acutorostrata, assembly GCF_949987535.1. NCBI lineage: Eukaryota > Metazoa > Chordata > Mammalia > Artiodactyla > Balaenopteridae > Balaenoptera > Balaenoptera acutorostrata. The sequence continues at coordinate 509,025 of NC_080067.1, forward strand.
TTCCACCCATTTTGGTCACGTTAGCCTGTTTTTCTAGGGCTTTCCCCTTCTGCTTGCAGAGCGCCCTGTGGATCCTTGGCGAGTGGTGGGGGGATCCCCATAGCCTTGACCCTCAGCTTAGCTTGAGCCCACACGGTCCCACTCAGCGTGGCTTTCAGGGTGTGCCCACGGTTGTTCCAAATGCAGAGTCTTCCCCTGGCTTAGAGATTTTTCACGTGGCACAAGGACCAGCGCTGTGCCGGTACCATTGGTTTGCACCTCCATGGATTCGCCCCTGACACATTCCCCCTTTTCTCTCCCACAGGCCGACTCTCAAGACCATCGCGAAGGAGGAGGCTGGTTCTGAGGCTGAGTCAGAAGGACACCCTGCAAGCACTCTTTCAACAGAACCCCTACCCCGGGATAACGACCAGAGAACGGCTGGCACGAGAACTGGGCATTCCAGAAAGCAGAGTTCAGGTACGTCCGAGTCTCTCGATCCATTCTCCCTCTCGGGGTCCATGTCCAGGCGCAAGTCGCCCTACGCCAGCTGAAGTCCTTGCTCTTGGGGCTTCCTCTTCTGGGTGCTCCAGACAGCAGGGACTCGAATCTTGGCAAGGAAGGTGGCTCCCTTTGGAAAACGTGGCCAGACTGAGCTGTGTGGCGAGAGGTCCATTCAAATGGGTGGTCAAGAATAAAGGGCGAGGGGCCAAGGAAGCAGGAGGGCCTGGTGGTGCCAGGGAGGTGTTCCCTTGATGGCTGGCCTCCGAGGAGCTAGCCTTGCTGAAGACTTCCCTCTCTGGGCAGGTTGGAGAGGAGTCACCAAAGGTAGGAACACCTCGCCTGCGACCTTACAGAGCATCGCCAAAGACTGATTGGCTTTCCCTACGAACACGTTTTCTCAGGGTGTCACATTTTCCACACACCACCGTCAGAAACGTCTAAAAACATGCACACACACACGCACACAAGCACAGGTCCACACTGCAGTTCGGCCTCGGGGAATGAGGTAGCATGCACACGGCTTCACTGTTGAAGACAAGGACACATATTCTGAAGACGGGGAGCGGGTACATAAGAGTCTCCTGACCTAAGAGTGATGGAGGCATGTAGTCCCTGAGAAGTGACTGTCAATGAGTAGTTCCCAGGCAGCATGGGAAGTGTGGTTTTCATGGGGGCACTTGCTCATGGATATGATTGCGTGTTATGAGACAGTACTGCCTGTGGGGACACAAGAGAGGCAAGGAACCATGAATCGGGCATGGACCGTGCCAAAGGGGAGGCAAAGAGAGCAAATGAGGGAAAGGAGATTGAGCCTGAGAGCCTGGGACAGAGACAGAGAGAGGGGAAGGCAGGCAGGCAGTCAGGTGGGCAGGCGGGCGGGTGGCAACAGAGACAGACGTCAACAGGTAGATGCGGAGAATCGTAGACGGAGACCAAAAGACCCACAGAGAAACTGGTAGTTTTGATGAGAAGGGGTGGGGCGGGGGAGAGAGAGAGAGAGAGAGGTAGCTATCCATCCCATTCTGACTGTGGGAAAGCAAGCATTGTCTCCTCCTGTGTCACAAGTCATTACTCTGGACACCAGTAAGGTGACTCGAAGAGGAAGGATTATTTTCACGGACACAGATTGTGTATTCTGGAATCTGGTGCACTTCCTCAGAGGTGACAGCGGGAGTCTACATTCTACCTGCCAGTGAGAGTTCAGTCCCTTTGACTCGTAAATATTTCCAGTGGGGGCAGATGGGCCATACTGGGTCTCCACTAGTCGGCTTGTGGCTGGCTGGCTGGCTGGCTGGCGCGTTTGTGTGTTTGTTCTATGGTGCAGCCCTGCAGTCGATCTTGGAAGTACGTGCATAAGCATTGAATGACGAGGCTTTCTTTCTTTGTACCCAGGTTTGGTTTCAAAACCAACGAAGAAGACGCCTAAAGCAGAGCCGATTGCTGTCGGAGAATGCCTTCAAAGGAGGGCAGTCGCAGCCGCTGCGGCCGCCACCACCTCAGGCTTTGACTCGAGGTAAGTACCCAGCAATCCAAAGGCATTTCCCCAGAGCATCCCCTTGAGACACAATCATCTCTGAACGTGGATGACCGTGGGAGGCCAGGAACGCTTCAGAGAGGAAACCATGATATCTTGGCTTCTTGCCCCATTCCTGTTCCACACAGGAGCATCATGCCCCTGTTGGAGGGTGGGGAGATGCATGGCCGGGAAGGCTTGGAATCTTCCGGTCTGGAACCTGCCCGGATGTGTAGAAATCCCTTCTTCCATCACATGGGGCATTTTCACATAGCACTCAATAAGACGTATCGATGTATCGATCTTGATCTATGACATACCACTTCCTATATACCACACACTGCATCTGCTGTGAATGTGCTGCCATTGGCCTGAATGTCCTCTCTTCTCTGTGTGTTCTTCTTCAGAAAGCTTGGGAAGAGAGGCCAGGCGAAAGAGGACTTTCATCTCTCCTTCTCAAACAAGGGTCCTTGTGCAAGCCTTTGAGAGGGATCGATTTCCATCTATTGCTGCCAGGGAAGAATTGGCTCACCAGACAGGAATTCCCGAACCTCGAATCCAGGTAAGTTCTCCACCTGTGGGTGGGACTTGGCTTCTCCCACGAGGAAGGAGTGTTAAACCTTGTGACGGGTTGCTGCTGGATATAGGTAGGCTTGGCGAGGGGGGATTGGGAGGAGGTTCCCTTCATCCTACGAATACGCTAAGGGGGCTGATCTGAAGGCATCCCTTTCCAGAAAAGGAAAGGGGAATGGAAGTCCTGGGCAGCCAGGGAGGGGCCTGAGGTTGTAGCCGGTCAATGACGGCTCTCCTCAAAGCCAGGGGTGGGGAGGGGTGGGGTGGGTCCTGTGTTGCCCTGACGTCCTCCCGCATTTTCAAGAGCCAAGGCGAAAGCTCTAGGTAAAATGGCCCTTAGATGAGGCCCACCAGTACTTGCCATGGACCTGACAGATTGCAGGGCAGGGCAGGGCAGGGCAGGGCAGGGCAGGGCAGGGCAGGGCGGGCCGGGGCGGGGCCGGCCGGGGATGGGGCGGCGGCAAGTAGATCTGGACTGTCACGCTGCTAATGTTCCTGTCTCCCCATATGGTTCCCTAGATATGGTTCCAGAACCGAAGAGCTCGGCACCCAAAGCAGAGCGCTAGTGGGCCTGTGAATGCCCTGGCCGAAGGACCAGATGCCACATCAGCCGTGACTGCCCTGTCGGACCAAGGCCCCCCGCCCACTCTCCATAGCAGCTCTCATCGTTATCCTCCCTCTCATGCACCTGAGAGCACGCAATCCTTTGCTGCGGCCACTCCTGTTTTCTCCCCCACCTTTCTTGTGCCAGGGGCTGCCTCTGGGTGCTGTGTGGGCCACCCGTTGATGTTCATCGTGGTCCAGCCCAGCCTGGCAGCACTTCAGGGATACCAGAACCCGCAGCCTCTTCCGGCCACAGTTCCGTGGGGTGAAGGGACACATGCTGTCATCGCCAGTGGGCAGCCTGCCCAGGGGGCCATCGTGCCGCATGCACCGCCAGAGACACACTTCTGGCCGCAGCAGCCAACCTCAAGTGAAGAGACATCTCTCCAGCTGGAGCAACAGCCCCAGCACTCAGCCCTTCCAGGCTCCTCAAGCCTCCTGGACGAACTCTTGTCAGACGCGGACATTCTGGCCTCGGCAGGCCCTTTACCGAATGCGGACGCAGAGGAAGAGGAACTTGCGGCAACCCTGGAAGCCCCCCTCAGCGAGGAAGAATTCCAGGCCTTGCTCGACATGCTGCCAGGCTCCCCAGTGCCACAGGCTTAGGGGGAGGTAGGAAGACCTTCCCCCGAGCCCCGTTCAAGCCTCCTTTCCTGGGAGGCAGAGCCACGGGCGAGAGAAAGGAGAAGGAACAAGCACCGCTCATGATAGTGTCTGGCAGGGCGACCAAGGCAAGAAGACTGTCGACGGCAACTGCGTTGTGTCTACGAGCAATGCCATGCTCCACACGGACTGTCAGGAAGCATGGGCACCAGGAGGGACACCACCTCTGAAGCCTCAAGGAATTCTAGCTTTCCATTGACAACGAGGAGGACCCAAGGCTGAACTGGATTTCCCCGTTGTATGTGACATTCCATTGATCCAATCAATAAATCTTGGCACTCAGTTCAAGTTCTTCATTGTGCTTTGGTCGCTTTGTATTCTCCCGCGTTTCCTCGGGGAGGTGAAATCCCTCCCTTGGCCTGGGACAGCACGGGAAGGTGGTCCAGACGCCCCTGTCTAGTCCCGTAGCTTGTAGCCACAAGCACACCCTAGTGGAATCACGAAAACAGTCTCTCAGTGACAACCTTCACTTGGTTTCTGGGTGCATGGTGTGGAAGGGTTCGTCAGGGCATCGCCCTTTGCGCACAAGGACAGAACTATGCAAACAGTTTCATTGCCAGAGTTCAGAGTAACAACTGTGCCCGGTTTATTATGCAGGCAAATAATCTCTCTCCGTCCCTCTCTCTCTCTCATTGTCTGTCTATGGTCACACACTACACACGCACACCTCTCAAAAGATAAGCCGTGTTACAACTAAAGCGATGCACAAAGGAACTGAAAAACCAAATGCCTGTGGCATCTTAACGTCGTGGCAGGTGATCCCTTCCACTGCTTCTTTCAAAAATATTTTCCAATACATGTGCCTCGTACACTCTGTGTTGAGTGATTCTCGATTGGCTCAATCCGTGCTCCCCATGGCCAGCATGGGTGTGTCAGCGGCACGAAATAGGAAAATAATCTGAGAGTTGCCACTTGAATGTGTATACACCGATGTATCTGAGTCTCTAGCTACAACTGCATCCGGGTCTCTAGCTCTATAGTGTGTATATCTCTGCAGACCCATCTAGTCCTCAGCTCCCTCCCAGTCACTCCTCTGTCTTAGGCTCCCCTTTCTCCAGAGCTCTAGAGCAATATACAGCCCTCTCTCTCTGTCTCTCTGTCTCTCTGTCTCTGTCTCTCTCTCTGTCTCTCTCTTCCTCTCTCTCTCTCTCTCTCTCCTTCTTTTCCTTGGGCACAAAGGAAACGTCAGTTTCAAGGGCCACACAGGTGGCATAGGGCTTCTGGGAAAAGAATCTGGCCGCAGTAGCCTCAGGACAAGTATGACTGGAGATGCGGTAAGAGACAGCTTATGGAAAAGATGGTGCTTTCAAGAGGGCGGGAGGAACACTGGGTCACAGTGTGCCGGGAAACACTGAGATCCTTGTGGGTGGCAGGACTTGCACAGACGCTAGCTAGAGCTAGGAGCTGTGGCTTTACCATCTTGAGGGTTCAATGTTGGCTGCTCCAGCGAAATCTCGGAGCCCAGGGACGGGCAGCGGAACGTCCACAGGGAGGCCACTGGTGGACTGTGCATAAACACACCTGTGGGCTCTCAGGATGTCCTGGCTGCCATGCTGATCAAAGCTTCTACTCTCCCAAGCAAGCTTACCCCACCTGGATTGTCCAGGAGGAAGCCGGTCCAAGTCTGGAAGCCAGTGCCTTCTGGGAGGAGCCAGCAAATCCCATGTTTCCGTGATTAGCTCAGCCAAAACTTCCACCTTCTCGGGAAAAACCACCCTGATCCAACAAGATGGTCACGCCCCCCTCTGATCTCTGGCACTTGAGGACAAGGGACCAGGACCTGCACCTCCTCAGGACATCCTCCTGGGCCTCCTGGGACTTGCAGACTCCTACTAGCCCCGGGGGCATCCATCCACGGCTATCACCTGACAACCGCCCTTAGTGGGTGGGTGCAGAAAATCAAACACACAGATCACACAAACACACACGCCCCAGCCATATTTTCACGAATTGGTGGTGTAATTACTCCAATTCCCAACTGTTTCTAAATAAACTCACTGTCCTCATGTTCATCCACGTGGTGGCAAAAGAACACATTAGAGATGGTTCTGTGTTTCTGTGTGGTTTTTTTGTTTGTTTGCTTCTAAGTTTTCAATTCTCTGCAGCCCAAACGCCCCGAAAATGTTGGGATGGTTGTATTTGGAATCCAAAGCATTCCTTTCAAACCAAGCTGTGTCATCATCCATCATATAACTTGCTTCATATCCCTCTCCTTCTTCCTCCTCTTCTTCTTCTTCCTGCTCCTCCTCCTCCTCTTCTTCTTCCTCTCTTCTCCTTCTTCCAGATGCCAGTTGACCAGTGAAAGTGAAACCGACTTTGTCTTGTGGACGCCAAGGACAAGCACTGAAATTAAGTTCCTTGGCTTGTGAAACCTACACGTGTGGCCTGCCCCTTTCTCTGGTCTCTCCATGGCATGTGAGCAAGGGGGTGGGTTTCAGGGTACCTCTGAAAAAGTCCCGAACTGTTGAGGACCATGGGTAGACCCTAGATAAGCAGTCAAGCTTAGTGTGTGAATTATCGGGAACTCAAACCCCAGCCAAGGAAATGCTTTAAGAGTGGGAGGCAATGACGTCCTGGTGGTGATGAACGAGGTGGGAAACGTACTCGAGGAATGCTAGGCTCCAGGTTTTCTCTCCATTTTGGAAAGTACAGTGACACAGCTAAGCGTGAGGGACTCAGAGTTGGGGAATTCCACGGAGAGCAAAAGTATGTGTGGAATGTGAAAAGGTGTGCAAACGAGAGAGCACTGGACCCCAAGCATTCTGGGAAAGGATGACGAGGGCGGCAGCTTCAAAGGGACCTGGGAGCCTCCGAACAGGCCTTCCATTCCAACGCCCACTTGCCTCACGGGATTCCTTCCAGTTCCTCAATTTGCAAGGAAGGGTTCCCCACCATCTGCGGCTATTTACATAAATAGGGGCGGGGCATCCTCATCCATTATAAATCCTGAGCTTCTGAGCACTGAGCAGTTGGCCAGCAGCTTCCGTGCCATCCGTGTGGGTCTCCCACCATGGATTCGTCCAGCTCGTCCGGCACATACAGCACCTCCACAGGTACGTTGCCCTCAGCATCTGGGCTCTGGGGTTGGGTCCTCCAAATACACTCATGCACCTCCCCACCCCAAGGGTTGATCACCACGAAGGTTGAAGCTTCCCAATGACCACTAATTGGCACGGACAGATATGCTGGGACATGTTTCTGGAATCAGTTGGGCAAAAGGATGCACCTTGGTTTGGGCAATTCACGTACATATTTCTGGTTTGATGGTTCGTTTGTTTTCCTTCTTGAAATCGACATGGAAGTAGGTAGGCCTGTTGCCTGACAATGGCTTCTCTACCAGAAATCCCAGCCTGTGGTTGCAGTGAATGGAACACGAGTGTTTGAAAACGTTCCCAGCTAAATTGACACTCTTTTCCAGTTGACCGTGTTTGGGATTTTGAGTTGGTTTCCCATGTTCTATTCTTGCTGTTGTTACGGATTTGCTCTCTTTGGTTTCGTGTTCCATTTGAACTGGTTACCTTCCATGGTGTCCATGGAAAGAATCCACATCCAGTATGTATTAAGACTAGAAGAAAAAGAGAGTTTTTCTTTGAGCCCAACTGAAAGCTAGAGCCTGGGAAACAGAGATTCCAGGAGCACTCGAACTGTCTCTCATTGGACTCCAAGGTAGCCAGTGCAGGAGCCTCTGGAAAGGCAAAATCCGCAGTGTGACACGTTCGTTCCTTGAGTGCTTTCCAAAGATTTTCCTTGGAGCTGGCAGGAAGGAAGGGCGCTTTTAAAGGAAGTCCCCGTTGGGGGTCCGAAACCCTTGCCTTGCCTTGCCTCCTTCCAGCGCGAGACCTGGAGACGACCCTACGTCACCAGCTGCCAGCTGCTAGAGCGGGTGGCCCTTGCAGAAGGGTTGGTGTTGTCCTAGAGTTGGAGAGAGTTCAGGAAACTCAAATCTCAAGGATGTGCAGGACGTGCCTGAAACCACATCCACCCTGGCCATCACGCCCGGCTCCTGCCTTAGAAGGCAGGAAACAAACACCCATCTATTCCCTTGCCACCAGAAAGACGCAACCTCAAATAGGACAGGGATGGGGGGGGGCAGCCCTTCAAGGCTGCCCAACTGAAAGAATAGCACACACACACGGCGAGTCAGCAAGACCTTGGTGCCTGGAAAGGGAAACTCATCTTCCGAAGAATACTGGGCTGTTGTGGGTGTGTGGGTGGGCGGGCGCCATCACACGGGGCCCCACGTTGGTCCTTATCTCACAAAAGTGGGTCTTCTAAACAATCTCCTAGTGCGTTCTGTGTTGGGGGTTGGCTTGTGTGTTTGTCTGGCTTCGTTTGGCTTTCGTCTCGTTTCCTTTCAAATAGTGAAAGCGGATGTGCCCTGTGCGTATGACAGGCCAGAAGCCGGGCTCCTTCCGTTAGCATAGAGTTCAAGGTAAATCTGGTAGAAGCCATCAAGACTTTCTGAGGCCTCCACAGGTGGACAATCCTTCCACCCATTTTGGTCACGTTAGCCTGTTTTTCTAGGGCTTTCCCCTTCTGCTTGCATAGCGCCCTGTGGATCCTTGGCGAGTGGTGGGGGGATCCCCATAGCCTTGACCCTCAGCTTAGCTTGAGCCCACACGGTCCCACTCAGCGTGGCTTTCAGGGTGTGCCCACGGTTGTTCCAAATGCAGAGTCTTCCCCTGGCTTAGAGATTTTTCACGTGGCACAAGGACCAGCGCTGTGCCGGTACCATTGGTTTGCACCTCCATGGATTCGCCCCTGACACATTCCCCCTTTTCTCTCCCACAGGCCGACTCTCAAGACCATCGCGAAGGAGGAGGCTGGTTCTGAGGCTGAGTCAGAAGGACACCCTGCAAGCACTCTTTCAACAGAACCCCTACCCCGGGATAACGACCAGAGAACGGCTGGCACGAGAACTGGGCATTCCAGAAAGCAGAGTTCAGGTACGTCCGAGTCTCTCGATCCATTCTCCCTCTCGGGGTCCATGTCCAGGCGCAAGTCGCCCTACGCCAGCTGAAGTCCTTGCTCTTGGGGCTTCCTCTTCTGGGTGCTCCAGACAGCAGGGACTCGAATCTTGGCAAGGAAGGTGGCTCCCTTTGGAAAACGTGGCCAGACTGAGCTGTGTGGCGAGAGGTCCATTCAAATGGGTGGTCAAGAATAAAGGGCGAGGGGCCAAGGAAGCAGGAGGGCCTGGTGGTGCCAGGGAGGTGTTCCCTTGATGGCTGGCCTCCGAGGAGCTAGCCTTGCTGAAGACTTCCCTCTCTGGGCAGGTTGGAGAGGAGTCACCAAAGGTAGGAACACCTCGCCTGCGACCTTACAGAGCATCGCCAAAGACTGATTGGCTTTCCCTACGAACACGTTTTCTCAGGGTGTCACATTTTCCACACACCACCGTCAGAAACGTCTAAAAACATGCACACACACACGCACACAAGCACAGGTCCACACTGCAGTTCGGCCTCGGGGAATGAGGTAGCATGCACACGGCTTCACTGTTGAAGACAAGGACACATATTCTGAAGACGGGGAGCGGGTACATAAGAGTCTCCTGACCTAAGAGTGATGGAGGCATGTAGTCCCTGAGAAGTGACTGTCAATGAGTAGTTCCCAGGCAGCATGGGAAGTGTGGTTTTCATGGGGGCACTTGCTCATGGATATGATTGCGTGTTATGAGACAGTACTGCCTGTGGGGACACAAGAGAGGCAAGGAACCATGAATCGGGCATGGACCGTGCCAAAGGGGAGGCAAAGAGAGCAAATGAGGGAAAGGAGATTGAGCCTGAGAGCCTGGGACAGAGACAGAGAGAGGGGAAGGCAGGCAGGCAGTCAGGTGGGCAGGCGGGCGGGTGGCAACAGAGACAGACGTCAACAGGTAGATGCGGAGAATCGTAGACGGAGACCAAAAGACCCACAGAGAAACTGGTAGTTTTGATGAGAAGGGGTGGGGCGGGGGAGAGAGAGAGAGAGAGAGGTAGCTATCCATCCCATTCTGACTGTGGGAAAGCAAGCATTGTCTCCTCCTGTGTCACAAGTCATTACTCTGGACACCAGTAAGGTGACTCGAAGAGGAAGGATTATTTTCACGGACACAGATTGTGTATTCTGGAATCTGGTGCACTTCCTCAGAGGTGACAGCGGGAGTCTACATTCTACCTGCCAGTGAGAGTTCAGTCCCTTTGACTCGTAAATATTTCCAGTGGGGGCAGATGGGCCATACTGGGTCTCCACTAGTCGGCTTGTGGCTGGCTGGCTGGCTGGCTGGCGCGTTTGTGTGTTTGTTCTGTGGTGCAGCCCTGCAGTCGATCTTGGAAGTACGTGCATAAGCATTGAATGACGAGGCTTTCTTTCTTTGTACCCAGGTTTGGTTTCAAAACCAACGAAGAAGACGCCTAAAGCAGAGCCGATTGCTGTCGGAGAATGCCTTCAAAGGAGGGCAGTCGCAGCCGCTGCGGCCGCCACCACCTCAGGCTTTGACTCGAGGTAAGTACCCAGCAATCCAAAGGCATTTCCCCAGAGCATCCCCTTGAGACACAATCATCTCTGAACGTGGATGACCGTGGGAGGCCAGGAACGCTTCAGAGAGGAAACCATGATATCTTGGCTTCTTGCCCCATTCCTGTTCCACACAGGAGCATCATGCCCCTGTTGGAGGGTGGGGAGATGCATGGCCGGGAAGGCTTGGAATCTTCCGGTCTGGAACCTGCCCGGATGTGTAGAAATCCCTTCTTCCATCACATGGGGCATTTTCACATAGCACTCAATAAGACGTATCGATGTATCGATCTTGATCTATGACATACCACTTCCTATATACCACACACTGCATCTGCTGTGAATGTGCTGCCATTGGCCTGAATGTCCTCTCTTCTCTGTGTGTTCTTCTTCAGAAAGCTTGGGAAGAGAGGCCAGGCGAAAGAGGACTTTCATCTCTCCTTCTCAAACAAGGGTCCTTGTGCAAGCCTTTGAGAGGGATCGATTTCCATCTATTGCTGCCAGGGAAGAATTGGCTCACCAGACAGGAATTCCCGAACCTCGAATCCAGGTAAGTTCTCCACCTGTGGGTGGGACTTGGCTTCTCCCACGAGGAAGGAGTGTTAAACCTTGTGACGGGTTGCTGCTGGATATAGGTAGGCTTGGCGAGGGGGGATTGGGAGGAGGTTCCCTTCATCCTACGAATACGCTAAGGGGGCTGATCTGAAGGCATCCCTTTCCAGAAAAGGAAAGGGGAATGGAAGTCCTGGGCAGCCAGGGAGGGGCCTGAGGTTGTAGCCGGTCAATGACGGCTCTCCTCAAAGCCAGGGGTGGGGAGGGGTGGGGTGGGTCCTGTGTTGCCCTGACGTCCTCCCGCATTTTCAAGAGCCAAGGCGAAAGCTCTAGGTAAAATGGCCCTTAGATGAGGCCCACCAGTACTTGCCATGGACCTGACAGATTGCAGGGCAGGGCAGGGCAGGGCAGGGCAGGGCAGGGCGGGCCGGGGCGGGGCCGGCCGGGGATGGGGCGGCGGCAAGTAGATCTGGACTGTCACGCTGCTAATGTTCCTGTCTCCCCATATGGTTCCCTAGATATGGTTCCAGAACCGAAGAGCTCGGCACCCAAAGCAGAGCGCTAGTGGGCCTGTGAATGCCCTGGCCGAAGGACCAGATGCCACATCAGCCGTGACTGCCCTGTCGGACCAAGGCCCCCCGCCCACTCTCCATAGCAGCTCTCATCGTTATCCTCCCTCTCATGCACCTGAGAGCACGCAATCCTTTGCTGCGGCCACTCCTGTTTTCTCCCCCACCTTTCTTGTGCCAGGGGCTGCCTCTGGGTGCTGTGTGGGCCACCCGTTGATGTTCATCGTGGTCCAGCCCAGCCTGGCAGCACTTCAGGGATACCAGAACCCGCAGCCTCTTCCGGCCACAGTTCCGTGGGGTGAAGGGACACATGCTGTCATCGCCAGTGGGCAGCCTGCCCAGGGGGCCATCGTGCCGCATGCACCGCCAGAGACACACTTCTGGCCGCAGCAGCCAACCTCAAGTGAAGAGACATCTCTCCAGCTGGAGCAACAGCCCCAGCACTCAGCCCTTCCAGGCTCCTCAAGCCTCCTGGACGAACTCTTGTCAGACGCGGACATTCTGGCCTCGGCAGGCCCTTTACCGAATGCGGACGCAGAGGAAGAGGAACTTGCGGCAACCCTGGAAGCCCCCCTCAGCGAGGAAGAATTCCAGGCCTTGCTCGACATGCTGCCAGGCTCCCCAGTGCCACAGGCTTAGGGGGAGGTAGGAAGACCTTCCCCCGAGCCCCGTTCAAGCCTCCTTTCCTGGGAGGCAGAGCCACGGGCGAGAGAAAGGAGAAGGAACAAGCACCGCTCATGATAGTGTCTGGCAGGGCGACCAAGGCAAGAAGACTGTCGACGGCAACTGCGTTGTGTCTACGAGCAATGCCATGCTCCACACGGACTGTCAGGAAGCATGGGCACCAGGAGGGACACCACCTCTGAAGCCTCAAGGAATTCTAGCTTTCCATTGACAACGAGGAGGACCCAAGGCTGAACTGGATTTCCCCGTTGTATGTGACATTCCATTCATCCAATCAATAAATCTTGGCACTCAGTTCAAGTTCTTCATTGTGCTTTGGTCGCTTTGTATTCTCCCGCGTTTCCTCGGGGAGGTGAAATCCCTCCCTTGGCCTGGGACAGCACGGGAAGGTGGTCCAGACGCCCCTGTCTAGTCCCGTAGCTTGTAGCCACAAGCACACCCTAGTGGAATCACGAAAACAGTCTCTCAGTGACAACCTTCACTTGGTTTCTGGGTGCATGGTGTGGAAGGGTTCGTCAGGGCATCGCCCTTTGCGCACAAGGACAGAACTATGCAAACAGTTTCATTGCCAGAGTTCAGAGTAACAACTGTGCCCGGTTTATTATGCAGGCAAATAATCTCTCTCCGTCCCTCTCTCTCTCTCATTGTCTGTCTACGGTCACACACTACACACGCACACCTCTCAAAAGATAAGCCGTGTTACAACTAAAGCGATGCACAAAGGAACTGAAAAACCAAATGCCTGTGGCATCTTAACGTCGTGGCAGGTGATCCCTTCCACTGCTTCTTTCAAAAATATTTTCCAATACATGTGCCTCGTACACTCTGTGTTGAGTGATTCTCGATTGGCTCAATCCGTGCTCCCCATGGCCAGCATGGGTGTGTCAGCGGCACGAAGTAGGAAAATAATCTGAGAGTTGCCACTTGCATGTGTATACACCGATGTATCTGAGTCTCTAGCTACAACTGCATCCGGGTCTCTAGCTCTATAGTGTGTATATCTCTGCAGACCCATCGAGTCCTCAGCTCCCTGCCAGTCACTCCTCTGTCTTAGGCTCCCCTTTCTCCAGAGCTCTAGAGCAATATACAGCCCTCTCTCTCTGTCTCTCTGTTTCTCTGTCTCTGTCTCTCTCTCTGTCTCTCTCTTCCTCTCTCTCTCTCTCTCTCCTTCTTTTCCTTGGGCACAAAGGAAACGTCAGTTTCAAGGGCCACACAGGTGGCATAGGGCTTCTGGGAAAAGAATCTGGCCGCAGTAGCCTCAGGACAAGTATGACTGGAGATGCGGTAAGAGACAGCTTATGGAAAAGATGGTGCTTTCAAGAGGGCGGGAGGAACACTGGGTCACAGTGTGCCGGGAAACACTGAGATCCTTGTGGGTGGCAGGACTTGCACAGACGCTAGCTAGAGCTAGGAGCTGTGGCTTTACCATCTTGAGGGTTCAATGTTGGCTGCTCCAGCGAAATCTCGGAGCCCAGGGACGGGCAGCGGAACGTCCACAGGGAGGCCACTGGTGGACTGTGCATAAACACACCTGTGGGCTCTCAGGATGTCCTGGCTGCCATGCTGATCAAAGCTTCTACTCTCCCAAGCAAGCTTACCCCACCTGGATTGTCCAGGAGGAAGCCGGTCCAAGTCTGGAAGCCAGTGCCTTCTGGGAGGAGCCAGCAAATCCCATGTTTCCGTGATTAGCTCAGCCAAAACTTCCACCTTCTCGGGAAAAACCACCCTGATCCAACAAGATGGTCACGCCCCCCTCTGATCTCTGGCACTTGAGGACAAGGGACCAGGACCTGCACCTCCTCAGGACATCCTCCTGGGCCTCCTGGGACTTGCAGACTCCTACTAGCCCCGGGGGCATCCATCCACGGCTATCACCTGACAACCGCCCTTAGTGGGTGGGTGCAGAAAATCAAACACACAGATCACACAAACACACACGCCCCAGCCATATTTTCACGAATTGGTGGTGTAATTACTCCAATTCCCAACTGTTTCTAAATAAACTCACTGTCCTCATGTTCATCCACGTGGTGGCAAAAGAACACATTAGAGATGGTTCTGTGTTTCTGTGTGGTTTTTTTGTTTGTTTGCTTCTAAGTTTTCAATTCTCTGCAGCCCAAACGCCCCGAAAATGTTGGGATGGTTGTATTTGGAATCCAAAGCATTCCTTTCAAACCAAGCTGTGTCATCATCCATCATATAACTTGCTTCATATCCCTCTCCTTCTTCCTCCTCTTCTTCTTCTTCCTGCTCCTCCTCCTCCTCTTCTTCTTCCTCTCTTCTCCTTCTTCCAGATGCCAGTTGACCAGTGAATGTGAAACCGACTTCGTCTTGTGGACGCCAAGGACAAGCACTGAAATTAAGTTCCTTGGCTTGTGAAACCTACACGTGTGGCCTGCCCCTTTCTCTGGTCTCTCCATGGCATGTGAGCAAGGGGGTGGGTTTCAGGGTACCTCTGAAAAAGTCCCGAACTGTTGAGGACCATGGGTAGACCCTAGATAAGCAGTCAAGCTTAGTGTGTGAATTATCGGGAGCTCAAACCCCAGCCAAGGAAATGCTTTAAGAGTGGGAGGCAATGACGTCCTGGTGGTGATGAACGAGGTGGGAAACGTACTCGAGGAATGCTAGGCTCCAGGTTTTCTCTCCATTTTGGAAAGTACAGTGACACAGCTAAGCGTGAGGGACTCAGAGTTGGGGAATTCCACGGAGAGCAAAAGTATGTGTGGAATGTGAAAAGGTGTGCAAACGAGAGAGCACTGGACCCCAAGCATTCTGGGAAAGGATGACGAGGGCGGCAGCTTCAAAGGGACCTGGGAGCCTCCGAACAGGCCTTCCATTCCAACGCCCACTTGCCTCACGGGATTCCTTCCAGTTCCTCAATTTGCAAGGAAGGGTTCCCCACCATCTGCGGCTATTTACATAAATAGGGGCGGGGCATCCTCATCCATTATAAATCCTGAGCTTCTGAGCACTGAGCAGTTGGCCAGCAGCTTCCGTGCCATCCGTGTGGGTCTCCCACCATGGATTCGTCCAGCTCGTCCGGCACATACAGCACCTCCACAGGTACGTTGCCCTCAGCATCTGGGCTCTGGGGTTGGGTCCTCCAAATACACTCATGCACCTCCCCACCCCAAGGGTTGATCACCACGAAGGTTGAAGCTTCCCAATGACCACTAATTGGCACGGACAGATATGCTGGGACATGTTTCTGGAATCAGTTGGGCAAAAGGATGCACCTTGGTTTGGGCAATTCACGTACATATTTCTGGTTTGATGGTTCGTTTGTTTTCCTTCTTGAAATCGACATGGAAGTAGGTAGGCCTGTTGCCTGACAATGGCTTCTCTACCAGAAATCCCAGCCTGTGGTTGCAGTGAATGGAACACGAGTGTTTGAAAACGTTCCCAGCTAAACTGACACTCTTTTCCAGTTGACCGTGTTTGGGATTTTGAGTTGGTTTCCCATGTTCTATTCTTGCTGTTGTTACGGATTTGCTCTCTTTGGTTTCGTGTTCCATTTGAACTGGTTACCTTCCATGGTGTCCATGGAAAGAATCCACATCCAGTATGTATTAAGACTAGAAGAAAAAGAGAGTTTTTCTTTGAGCCCAACTGAAAGCTAGAGCCTGGGAAACAGAGATTCCAGGAGCACTCGAACTGTCTCTCATTGGACTCCAAGGTAGCCAGTGCAGGAGCCTCTGGAAAGGCAAAATCCGCAGTGTGACACGTTCGTTCCTTGAGTGCTTTCCAAAGATTTTCCTTGGAGCTGGCAGGAAGGAAGGGCGCTTTTAAAGGAAGTCCCCGTTGGGGGTCCGAAACCCTTGCCTTGCCTTGCCTCCTTCCAGCGCGAGACCTGGAGACGACCCTACGTCACCAGCTGCCAGCTGCTAGAGCGGGTGGCCCTTGCAGAAGGGTTGGTGTTGTCCTAGAGTTGGAGAGAGTTCAGGAAACTCAAATCTCAAGGATGTGCAGGACGTGCCTGAAACCACATCCACCCTGGCCATCACGCCCGGCTCCTGCCTTAGAAGGCAGGAAACAAACACCCATCTATTCCCTTGCCACCAGAAAGACGCAACCTCAAATAGGACAGGGATGGTGGGGGGGCAGCCCTTCAAGGCTGCCCAACTGAAAGAATAGCACACACACACGGCGAGTCAGCAAGACCTTGGTGCCTGGAAAGGGAAACTCATCTTCCGAAGAATACTGGGCTGTTGTGGGTGTGTGGGTGGGCGGGCGCCATCACACGGGGCCCCACGTTGGTCCTTATCTCACAAAAGTGGGTCTTCTAAACAATCTCCTAGTGCGTTCTGTGTTGGGGGTTGGCTTGTGTGTTTGTCTGGCTTCGTTTGGCTTTCGTCTCGTTTCCTTTCAAATAGTGAAAGCGGATGTGCCCTGTGCGTATGACAGGCCAGAAGCCGGGCTCCTTCCGTTAGCATAGAGTTCAAGGTAAATCTGGTAGAAGCCATCAAGACTTTCTGAGGCCTCCACAGGTGGACAATCCTTCCACCCATTTTGGTCACGTTAGCCTGTTTTTCTAGGGCTTTCCCCTTCTGCTTGCATAGCGCCCTGTGGATCCTTGGCGAGTGGTGGGGGGATCCCCATAGCCTTGACCCTCAGCTTAGCTTGAGCCCACACGGTCCCACTCAGCGTGGCTTTCAGGGTGTGCCCACGGTTGTTCCAAATGCAGAGTCTTCCCCTGGCTTAGAGATTTTTCACGTGGCACAAGGACCAGCGCTGTGCCGGTACCATTGGTTTGCACCTCCATGGATTCGCCCCTGACACATTCCCCCTTTTCTCTCCCACAGGCCGACTCTCAAGACCATCGCGAAGGAGGAGGCTGGTTCTGAGGCTGAGTCAGAAGGACACCCTGCAAGCACTCTTTCAACAGAACCCCTACCCCGGGATAACGACCAGAGAACGGCTGGCACGAGAACTGGGCATTCCAGAAAGCAGAGTTCAGGTACGTCCGAGTCTCTCGATCCATTCTCCCTCTCGGGGTCCATGTCCAGGCGCAAGTCGCCCTACGCCAGCTGAAGTCCTTGCTCTTGGGGCTTCCTCTTCTGGGTGCTCCAGACAGCAGGGACTCGAATCTTGGCAAGGAAGGTGGCTCCCTTTGGAAAACGTGGCCAGACTGAGCTGTGTGGCGAGAGGTCCATTCAAATGGGTGGTCAAGAATAAAGGGCGAGGGGCCAAGGAAGCAGGAGGGCCTGGTGGTGCCAGGGAGGTGTTCCCTTGATGGCTGGCCTCCGAGGAGCTAGCCTTGCTGAAGACTTCCCTCTCTGGGCAGGTTGGAGAGGAGTCACCAAAGGTAGGAACACCTCGCCTGCGACCTTACAGAGCATCGCCAAAGACTGATTGGCTTTCCCTACGAACACGTTTTCTCAGGGTGTCACATTTTCCACACACCACCGTCAGAAACGTCTAAAAACATGCACACACACACGCACACAAGCACAGGTCCACACTGCAGTTCGGCCTCGGGGAATGAGGTAGCATGCACACGGCTTCACTGTTGAAGACAAGGACACATATTCTGAAGACGGGGAGCGGGTACATAAGAGTCTCCTGACCTAAGAGTGATGGAGGCATGTAGTCCCTGAGAAGTGACTGTCAATGAGTAGTTCCCAGGCAGCATGGGAAGTGTGGTTTTCATGGGGGCACTTGCTCATGGATATGATTGCGTGTTATGAGACAGTACTGCCTGTGGGGACACAAGAGAGGCAAGGAACCATGAATCGGGCATGGACCGTGCCAAAGGGGAGGCAAAGAGAGCAAATGAGGGAAAGGAGATTGAGCCTGAGAGCCTGGGACAGAGACAGAGAGAGGGGAAGGCAGGCAGGCAGTCAGGTGGGCAGGCGGGCGGGTGGCAACAGAGACAGACGTCAACAGGTAGATGCGGAGAATCGTAGACGGAGACCAAAAGACCCACAGAGAAACTGGTAGTTTTGATGAGAAGGGGTGGGGCGGGGGAGAGAGAGAGAGAGAGAGGTAGCTATCCATCCCATTCTGACTGTGGGAAAGCAAGCATTGTCTCCTCCTGTGTCACAAGTCATTACTCTGGACACCAGTAAGGTGACTCGAAGAGGAAGGATTATTTTCACGGACACAGATTGTGTATTCTGGAATCTGGTGCACTTCCTCAGAGGTGACAGCGGGAGTCTACATTCTACCTGCCAGTGAGAGTTCAGTCCCTTTGACTCGTAAATATTTCCAGTGGGGGCAGATGGGCCATACTGGGTCTCCACTAGTCGGCTTGTGGCTGGCTGGCTGGCTGGCTGGCGCGTTTGTGTGTTTGTTCTATGGTGCAGCCCTGCAGTCGATCTTGGAAGTACGTGCATAAGCATTGAATGACGAGGCTTTCTTTCTTTGTACCCAGGTTTGGTTTCAAAACCAACGAAGAAGACGCCTAAAGCAGAGCCGATTGCTGTCGGAGAATGCCTTCAAAGGAGGGCAGTCGCAGCCGCTGCGGCCGCCACCACCTCAGGCTTTGACTCGAGGTAAGTACCCAGCAATCCAAAGGCATTTCCCCAGAGCATCCCCTTGAGACACAATCATCTCTGAACGTGGATGACCGTGGGAGGCCAGGAACGCTTCAGAGAGGAAACCATGATATCTTGGCTTCTTGCCCCATTCCTGTTCCACACAGGAGCATCATGCCCCTGTTGGAGGGTGGGGAGATGCATGGCCGGGAAGGCTTGGAATCTTCCGGTCTGGAACCTGCCCGGATGTGTAGAAATCCCTTCTTCCATCACATGGGGCATTTTCACATAGCACTCAATAAGACGTATCGATGTATCGATCTTGATCTATGACATACCACTTCCTATATACCACACACTGCATCTGCTGTGAATGTGCTGCCATTGGCCTGAATGTCCTCTCTTCTCTGTGTGTTCTTCTTCAGAAAGCTTGGGAAGAGAGGCCAGGCGAAAGAGGACTTTCATCTCTCCTTCTCAAACAAGGGTCCTTGTGCAAGCCTTTGAGAGGGATCGATTTCCATCTATTGCTGCCAGGGAAGAATTGGCTCACCAGACAGGAATTCCCGAACCTCGAATCCAGGTAAGTTCTCCACCTGTGGGTGGGACTTGGCTTCTCCCACGAGGAAGGAGTGTTAAACCTTGTGACGGGTTGCTGCTGGATATAGGTAGGCTTGGCGAGGGGGGATTGGGAGGAGGTTCCCTTCATCCTACGAATACGCTAAGGGGGCTGATCTGAAGGCATCCCTTTCCGGAAGAGGAGAGGGCAATGGAAGTCCTGGGCAGCCAGGGAGGGGCCTGAGGTTGTAGCCGGTCAATGACGGCTCTCCTCAAAGCCAGGGGTGGGGAGGGGTGGGGTGGGTCCTGTGTTGCCCTGACGTCCTCCCGCATTTTCAAGAGCCAAGGCGAAAGCTCTAGGTAAAATGGCCCTTAGATGAGGCCCACCAGTACTTGCCATGGACCTGACAGATTGCAGGGCAGGGCAGGGCAGGGCAGGGCAGGGCAGGGCAGGGCAGGGCGGGCCGGGGCGGGGCCGGCCGGGGATGGGGCGGCGGCAAGTAGATCTGGACTGTCACGCTGCTAATGTTCCTGTCTCCCCATATGGTTCCCTAGATATGGTTCCAGAACCGAAGAGCTCGGCACCCAAAGCAGAGCGCTAGTGGGCCTGTGAATGCCCTGGCCGAAGGACCAGATGCCACATCAGCCGTGACTGCCCTGTCGGACCAAGGCCCCCCGCCCACTCTCCATAGCAGCTCTCATCGTTATCCTCCCTCTCATGCACCTGAGAGCACGCAATCCTTTGCTGCGGCCACTCCTGTTTTCTCCCCCACCTTTCTTGTGCCAGGGGCTGCCTCTGGGTGCTGTGTGGGCCACCCGTTGATGTTCATCGTGGTCCAGCCCAGCCTGGCAGCACTTCAGGGATACCAGAACCCGCAGCCTCTTCCGGCCACAGTTCCGTGGGGTGAAGGGACACATGCTGTCATCGCCAGTGGGCAGCCTGCCCAGGGGGCCATCGTGCCGCATGCACCGCCAGAGACACACTTCTGGCCGCAGCAGCCAACCTCAAGTGAAGAGACATCTCTCCAGCTGGAGCAACAGCCCCAGCACTCAGCCCTTCCAGGCTCCTCAAGCCTCCTGGACGAACTCTTGTCAGACGCGGACATTCTGG
This sequence comes from Balaenoptera acutorostrata, assembly GCF_949987535.1. Lineage (NCBI taxonomy): Eukaryota > Metazoa > Chordata > Mammalia > Artiodactyla > Balaenopteridae > Balaenoptera > Balaenoptera acutorostrata. The sequence goes on from NC_080067.1 coordinate 529,302, forward strand.
CCTCGGCAGGCCCTTTACCGAATGCGGACGCAGAGGAAGAGGAACTTGCGGCAACCCTGGAAGCCCCCCTCAGCGAGGAAGAATTCCAGGCCTTGCTCGACATGCTGCCAGGCTCCCCAGTGCCACAGGCTTAGGGGGAGGTAGGAAGACCTTCCCCCGAGCCCCGTTCAAGCCTCCTTTCCTGGGAGGCAGAGCCACGGGCGAGAGAAAGGAGAAGGAACAAGCACCGCTCATGATAGTGTCTGGCAGGGCGACCAAGGCAAGAAGACTGTCGACGGCAACTGCGTTGTGTCTACGAGCAATGCCATGCTCCACACGGACTGTCAGGAAGCATGGGCACCAGGAGGGACACCACCTCTGAAGCCTCAAGGAATTCTAGCTTTCCAATGACAACGAGGAGGACCCAAGGCTGAACTGGATTTCCCCGTTGTATGTGACATTCCATTGATCCAATCAATAAATCTTGGCACTCAGTTCAAGTTCTTCATTGTGCTTTGGTCGCTTTGTATTCTCCCGCGTTTCCTCGGGGAGGTGAAATCCCTCCCTTGGCCTGGGACAGCACGGGAAGGTGGTCCAGACGCCCCTGTCTAGTCCCGTAGCTTGTAGCCACAAGCACACCCTAGTGGAATCACGAAAACAGTCTCTCAGTGACAACCTTCACTTGGTTTCTGGGTGCATGGTGTGGAAGGGTTCGTCAGGGCATCGCCCTTTGCGCACAAGGACAGAACTATGCAAACAGTTTCATTGCCAGAGTTCAGAGTAACAACTGTGCCCGGTTTATTATGCAGGCAAATAATCTCTCTCCGTCCCTCTCTCTCTCTCATTGTCTGTCTACGGTCACACACTACACACGCACACCTCTCAAAAGATAAGCCGTGTTACAACTAAAGCGATGCACAAAGGAACTGAAAAACCAAATGCCTGTGGCATCTTAACGTCGTGGCAGGTGATCCCTTCCACTGCTTCTTTCAAAAATATTTTCCAATACATGTGCCTCGTACACTCTGTGTTGAGTGATTCTCGATTGGCTCAATCCGTGCTCCCCATGGCCAGCATGGGTGTGTCAGCGGCACGAAGTAGGAAAATAATCTGAGAGTTGCCACTTGAATGTGTATACACCGATGTATCTGAGTCTCTAGCTACAACTGCATCCGGGTCTCTAGCTCTGTAGTGTGTATATCTCTGCAGACCCATCTAGTCCTCAGCTCCCTCCCAGTCACTCCTCTGTCTTAGGCTCCCCTTTCTCCAGAGCTCTAGAGCAATATACAGCCCTCTCTCTCTGTCTCTCTGTCTCTCTGTCTCTCTGTCTCTCTCTCTCTCCCTGTCTCTCTCTTCCTCTCTCTCTCTCTCTCTCCTTCTTTTCCTGGGGCAGAAAGGAAACGTCAGTTTCAAGGGCCACACAGGTGGCATAGGGCTTCTGGGAAAAGAATCTGGCCACAGTAGCCTCAGGACAAGTATGACTGGAGATGCGGTAAGAGACAGCTTATGGAAAAGATGGTGCTTTCAAGAGGGCGGGAGGAACACTGGGTCACAGTGTGCCGGGAAACACTGAGATCCTTGTGGGTGGCAGGACTTGCACAGACGCTAGCTAGAGCTAGGAGCTGTGGCTTTACCATCTTGGGGGTTCAATGTTGGCTGCTCCAGCGAAATCTCGGAGCCCAGGGACGGGCAGCGGAACGTCCACAGGGAGGCCACTGGTGGACTGTGCATAAACACACCTGTGGGCTCTCAGGATGTCCTGGCTGCCATGCTGATCAAAGCTTCTACTCTCCCAAGCAAGCTTACCCCACCTGGATTGTCCAGGAGGAAGCCGGTCCAAGTCTGGAAGCCAGTGCCTTCTGGGAGGAGCCAGCAAATCCCATGTTTCCGTGATTAGCTCAGCCAAAACTTCCACCTTCTCGGGAAAAACCACCCTGATCCAACAAGATGGTCACGCCCCCCTCTGATCTCTGGCACTTGAGGACAAGGGACCAGGACCTGCACCTCCTCAGGACATCCTCCTGGGCCTCCTGGGACTTGCAGACTCCTACTAGCCCCGGGGGCATCCATCCACGGCTATCACCTGACAACCGCCCTTAGTGGGTGGGTGCAGAAAATCAAACACACAGATCACACAAACACACACGCCCCAGCCATATTTTCACGAATTGGTGGTGTAATTACTCCAATTCCCAACTGTTTCTAAATAAACTCACTGTCCTCATGTTCATCCACGTGGTGGCAAAAGAACACATTAGAGATGGTTCTGTGTTTCTGTGTGGTTTTTTTGTTTGTTTGCTTCTAAGTTTTCAATTCTCTGCAGCCCAAACGCCCCGAAAATGTTGGGATGGTTGTATTTGGAATCCAAAGCATTCCTTTCAAACCAAGCTGTGTCATCATCCATCATATAACTTGCTTCATATCCCTCTCCTTCTTCCTCCTCTTCTTCTTCTTCCTGCTCCTCCTCCTCCTCTTCTTCTTCCTCTCTTCTCCTTCTTCCAGATGCCAGTTGACCAGTGAATGTGAAACCGACTTCGTCTTGTGGACGCCAAGGACAAGCACTGAAATTAAGTTCCTTGGCTTGTGAAACCTACACGTGTGGCCTGCCCCTTTCTCTGGTCTCTCCATGGCATGTGAGCAAGGGGGTGGGTTTCAGGGTACCTCTGAAAAAGTCCCGAACTGTTGAGGACCATGGGTAGACCCTAGATAAGCAGTCAAGCTTAGTGTGTGAATTATCGGGAGCTCAAACCCCAGCCAAGGAAATGCTTTAAGAGTGGGAGGCAATGACGTCCTGGTGGTGATGAACGAGGTGGGAAACGTACTCGAGGAATGCTAGGCTCCAGGTTTTCTCTCCATTTTGGAAAGTACAGTGACACAGCTAAGCGTGAGGGACTCAGAGTTGGGGAATTCGACGGAGAGCAAAAGTATGTGTGGAATGTGAAAAGGTGTGCAAACGAGAGAGCACTGGACCCCAAGCATTCTGGGAAAGGATGACGAGGGCGGCAGCTTCAAAGGGACCTGGGAGCCTCCGAACAGGCCTTCCATTCCAACGCCCACTTGCCTCACGGGATTCCTTCCAGTTCCTCAATTTGCAAGGAAGGGTTCCCCACCATCTGCGGCTATTTACATAAATAGGGGCGGGGCATCCTCATCCATTATAAATCCTGAGCTTCTGAGCACTGAGCAGTTGGCCAGCAGCTTCCGTGCCATCCGTGTGGGTCTCCCACCATGGATTCGTCCAGCTCGTCCGGCACATACAGCACCTCCACAGGTACGTTGCCCTCAGCATCTGGGCTCTGGGGTTGGGTCCTCCAAATACACTCATGCACCTCCCCACCCCAAGGGTTGATCACCACGAAGGTTGAAGCTTCCCAATGACCACTAATTGGCACGGACAGATATGCTGGGACATGTTTCTGGAATCAGTTGGGCAAAAGGATGCACCTTGGTTTGGGCAATTCACGTACATATTTCTGGTTTGATGGTTCGTTTGTTTTCCTTCTTGAAATCGACATGGAAGTAGGTAGGCCTGTTGCCTGACAATGGCTTCTCTACCAGAAATCCCAGCCTGTGGTTGCAGTGAATGGAACACGAGTGTTTGAAAACGTTCCCAGCTAAACTGACACTCTTTTCCAGTTGACCGTGTTTGGGATTTTGAGTTGGTTTCCCATGTTCTATTCTTGCTGTTGTTACGGATTTGCTCTCTTTGGTTTCGTGTTCCATTTGAACTGGTTACCTTCCATGGTGTCCATGGAAAGAATCCACATCCAGTATGTATTAAGACTAGAAGAAAAAGAGAGTTTTTCTTTGAGCCCAACTGAAAGCTAGAGCCTGGGAAACAGAGATTCCAGGAGCACTCGAACTGTCTCTCATTGGACTCCAAGGTAGCCAGTGCAGGAGCCTCTGGAAAGGCAAAATCCGCAGTATGACACGTTCGTTCCTTGAGTGCTTTCCAAAGATTTTCCTTGGAGCTGGCAGGAAGGAAGGGCGCTTTTAAAGGAAGTCCCCGTTGGGGGTCCGAAACCCTTGCCTTGCCTTGCCTCCTTCCAGCGCGAGACCTGGAGACGACCCTACGTCACCAGCTGCCAGCTGCTAGAGCGGGTGGCCCTTGCAGAAGGGTTGGTGTTGTCCTAGAGTTGGAGAGAGTTCAGGAAACTCAAATCTCAAGGATGTGCAGGACGTGCCTGAAACCACATCCACCCTGGCCATCACGCCCGGCTCCTGCCTTAGAAGGCAGGAAACAAACACCCATCTATTCCCTTGCCACCAGAAAGACGCAACCTCAAATAGGACAGGGATGGTGGGGGGGCAGCCCTTCAAGGCTGCCCAACTGAAAGAATAGCACACACACACGGCGAGTCAGCAAGACCTTGGTGCCTGGAAAGGGAAACTCATCTTCCGAAGAATACTGGGCTGTTGTGGGTGTGTGGGTGGGCGGGCGCCATCACACGGGGCCCCACGTTGGTCCTTATCTCACAAAAGTGGGTCTTCTAAACAATCTCCTAGTGCGTTCTGTGTTGGGGGTTGGCTTGTGTGTTTGTCTGGCTTCGTTTGGCTTTCGTCTCGTTTCCTTTCAAATAGTGAAAGCGGATGTGCCCTGTGCGTATGACAGGCCAGAAGCCGGGCTCCTTCCGTTAGCATAGAGTTCAAGGTAAATCTGGTAGAAGCCATCAAGACTTTCTGAGGCCTCCACAGGTGGACAATCCTTCCACCCATTTTGGTCACGTTAGCCTGTTTTTCTAGGGCTTTCCCCTTCTGCTTGCATAGCGCCCTGTGGATCCTTGGCGAGTGGTGGGGGGATCCCCATAGCCTTGACCCTCAGCTTAGCTTGAGCCCACACGGTCCCACTCAGCGTGGCTTTCAGGGTGTGCCCACGGTTGTTCCAAATGCAGAGTCTTCCCCTGGCTTAGAGATTTTTCACGTGGCACAAGGACCAGCGCTGTGCCGGTACCATTGGTTTGCACCTCCATGGATTCGCCCCTGACACATTCCCCCTTTTCTCTCCCACAGGCCGACTCTCAAGACCATCGCGAAGGAGGAGGCTGGTTCTGAGGCTGAGTCAGAAGGACACCCTGCAAGCACTCTTTCAACAGAACCCCTACCCCGGGATAACGACCAGAGAACGGCTGGCACGAGAACTGGGCATTCCAGAAAGCAGAGTTCAGGTACGTCCGAGTCTCTCGATCCATTCTCCCTCTCGGGGTCCATGTCCAGGCGCAAGTCGCCCTACGCCAGCTGAAGTCCTTGCTCTTGGGGCTTCCTCTTCTGGGTGCTCCAGACAGCAGGGACTCGAATCTTGGCAAGGAAGGTGGCTCCCTTTGGAAAACGTGGCCAGACTGAGCTGTGTGGCGAGAGGTCCATTCAAATGGGTGGTCAAGAATAAAGGGCGAGGGGCCAAGGAAGCAGGAGGGCCTGGTGGTGCCAGGGAGGTGTTCCCTTGATGGCTGGCCTCCGAGGAGCTAGCCTTGCTGAAGACTTCCCTCTCTGGGCAGGTTGGAGAGGAGTCACCAAAGGTAGGAACACCTCGCCTGCGACCTTACAGAGCATCGCCAAAGACTGATTGGCTTTCCCTACGAACACGTTTTCTCAGGGTGTCACATTTTCCACACACCACCGTCAGAAACGTCTAAAAACATGCACACACACACGCACACAAGCACAGGTCCACACTGCAGTTCGGCCTCGGGGAATGAGGTAGCATGCACACGGCTTCACTGTTGAAGACAAGGACACATATTCTGAAGACGGGGAGCGGGTACATAAGAGTCTCCTGACCTAAGAGTGATGGAGGCATGTAGTCCCTGAGAAGTGACTGTCAATGAGTAGTTCCCAGGCAGCATGGGAAGTGTGGTTTTCATGGGGGCACTTGCTCATGGATATGATTGCGTGTTATGAGACAGTACTGCCTGTGGGGACACAAGAGAGGCAAGGAACCATGAATCGGGCATGGACCGTGCCAAAGGGGAGGCAAAGAGAGCAAATGAGGGAAAGGAGATTGAGCCTGAGAGCCTGGGACAGAGACAGAGAGAGGGGAAGGCAGGCAGGCAGTCAGGTGGGCAGGCGGGCGGGTGGCAACAGAGACAGACGTCAACAGGTAGATGCGGAGAATCGTAGACGGAGACCAAAAGACCCACAGAGAAACTGGTAGTTTTGATGAGAAGGGGTGGGGCGGGGGAGAGAGAGAGAGAGAGGTAGCTATCCATCCCATTCTGACTGTGGGAAAGCAAGCATTGTCTCCTCCTGTGTCACAAGTCATTACTCTGGACACCAGTAAGGTGACTCGAAGAGGAAGGATTATTTTCACGGACACAGATTGTGTATTCTGGAATCTGGTGCACTTCCTCAGAGGTGACAGCGGGAGTCTACATTCTACCTGCCAGTGAGAGTTCAGTCCCTTTGACTCGTAAATATTTCCAGTGGGGGCAGATGGGCCATACTGGGTCTCCACTAGTCGGCTTGTGGCTGGCTGGCTGGCTGGCTGGCGCGTTTGTGTGTTTGTTCTGTGGTGCAGCCCTGCAATCGATCTTGGAAGTACGTGCATAAGCATTGAATGACGAGGCTTTCTTTCTTTGTACCCAGGTTTGGTTTCAAAACCAACGAAGAAGACGCCTAAAGCAGAGCCGATTGCTGTCGGAGAATGCCTTCAAAGGAGGGCAGTCGCAGCCGCTGCGGCCGCCACCACCTCAGGCTTTGACTCGAGGTAAGTACCCAGCAATCCAAAGGCATTTCCCCAGAGCATCCCCTTGAGACACAATCATCTCTGAACGTGGATGACCGTGGGAGGCCAGGAACGCTTCAGAGAGGAAACCATGATATCTTGGCTTCTTGCCCCATTCCTGTTCCACACAGGAGCATCATGCCCCTGTTGGAGGGTGGGGAGATGCATGGCCGGGAAGGCTTGGAATCTTCCGGTCTGGAACCTGCCCGGATGTGTAGAAATCCCTTCTTCCATCACATGGGGCATTTTCACATAGCACTCAATAAGACGTATCGATGTATCGATCTTGATCTATGACATACCACTTCCTATATACCACACACTGCATCTGCTGTGAATGTGCTGCCATTGGCCTGAATGTCCTCTCTTCTCTGTGTGTTCTTCTTCAGAAAGCTTGGGAAGAGAGGCCAGGCGAAAGAGGACTTTCATCTCTCCTTCTCAAACAAGGGTCCTTGTGCAAGCCTTTGAGAGGGATCGATTTCCATCTATTGCTGCCAGGGAAGAATTGGCTCACCAGACAGGAATTCCCGAACCTCGAATCCAGGTAAGTTCTCCACCTGTGGGTGGGACTTGGCTTCTCCCACGAGGAAGGAGTGTTAAACCTTGTGACGGGTTGCTGCTGGATATAGGTAGGCTTGGCGAGGGGGGATTGGGAGGAGGTTCCCTTCATCCTACGAATACGCTAAGGGGGCTGATCTGAAGGCATCCCTTTCCAGAAAAGGAAAGGGGAATGGAAGTCCTGGGCAGCCAGGGAGGGGCCTGAGGTTGTAGCCGGTCAATGACGGCTCTCCTCAAAGCCAGGGGTGGGGAGGGGTGGGGTGGGTCCTGTGTTGCCCTGACGTCCTCCCGCATTTTCAAGAGCCAAGGCGAAAGCTCTAGGTAAAATGGCCCTTAGATGAGGCCCACCAGTACTTGCCATGGACCTGACAGATTGCAGGGCAGGGCAGGGCAGGGCAGGGCAGGGCAGGGCAGGGCGGGCCGGGGCGGGGCCGGCCGGGGATGGGGCGGCGGCAAGTAGATCTGGACTGTCACGCTGCTAATGTTCCTGTCTCCCCATATGGTTCCCTAGATATGGTTCCAGAACCGAAGAGCTCGGCACCCAAAGCAGAGCGCTAGTGGGCCTGTGAATGCCCTGGCCGAAGGACCAGATGCCACATCAGCCGTGACTGCCCTGTCGGACCAAGGCCCCCCGCCCACTCTCCATAGCAGCTCTCATCGTTATCCTCCCTCTCATGCACCTGAGAGCACGCAATCCTTTGCTGCGGCCACTCCTGTTTTCTCCCCCACCTTTCTTGTGCCAGGGGCTGCCTCTGGGTACTGTGTGGGCCACCCGTTGATGTTCATCGTGGTCCAGCCCAGCCTGGCAGCACTTCAGGGATACCAGAACCCGCAGCCTCTTCCGGCCACAGTTCCGTGGGGTGAAGGGACACATGCTGTCATCGCCAGTGGGCAGCCTGCCCAGGGGGCCATCGTGCCGCATGCACCGCCAGAGACACACTTCTGGCCGCAGCAGCCAACCTCAAGTGAAGAGACATCTCTCCAGCTGGAGCAACAGCCCCAGCACTCAGCCCTTCCAGGCTCCTCAAGCCTCCTGGACGAACTCTTGTCAGACGCGGACATTCTGGCCTCGGCAGGCCCTTTACCGAATGCGGACGCAGAGGAAGAGGAACTTGCGGCAACCCTGGAAGCCCCCCTCAGCGAGGAAGAATTCCAGGCCTTGCTCGACATGCTGCCAGGCTCCCCAGTGCCACAGGCTTAGGGGGAGGTAGGAAGACCTTCCCCCGAGCCCCGTTCAAGCCTCCTTTCCTGGGAGGCAGAGCCACGGGCGAGAGAAAGGAGAAGGAACAAGCACCGCTCATGATAGTGTCTGGCAGGGCGACCAAGGCAAGAAGACTGTCGACGGCAACTGCGTTGTGTCTACGAGCAATGCCATGCTCCACACGGACTGTCAGGAAGCATGGGCACCAGGAGGGACACCACCTCTGAAGCCTCAAGGAATTCTAGCTTTCCATTGACAACGAGGAGGACCCAAGGCTGAACTGGATTTCCCCGTTGTATGTGACATTCCATTCATCCAATCAATAAATCTTGGCACTCAGTTCAAGTTCTTCATTGTGCTTTGGTCGCTTTGTATTCTCCCGCGTTTCCTCGGGGAGGTGAAATCCCTCCCTTGGCCTGGGACAGCACGGGAAGGTGGTCCAGACGCCCCTGTCTGGTCCCGTAGCTTGTAGCCACAAGCACACCCTAGTGGAATCACGAAAACAGTCTCTCAGTGACAACCTTCACTTGGTTTCTGGGTGCATGGTGTGGAAGGGTTCGACAGGGCATCGCCCTTTGCGCACAAGGACAGAACTATGCAAACAGTTTCATTGCCAGAGTTCAGAGTAACAACTGTGCCCGGTTTATTATGCAGGCAAATAATCTCTCTCCGTCCCTCTCTCTCTCTCATTGTCTGTCTACGGTCACACACTACACACGCACACCTCTCAAAAGATAAGCCGTGTTACAACTAAAGCGATGCACAAAGGAACTGAAAAACCAAATGCCTGTGGCATCTTAACGTCGTGGCAGGTGATCCCTTCCACTGCTTCTTTCAAAAATATTTTCCAATACATGTGCCTCGTACACTCTGTGTTGAGTGATTCTCGATTGGCTCAATCCGTGCTCCCCATGGCCAGCATGGGTGTGTCAGCGGCACGAAGTAGGAAAATAATCTGAGAGTTGCCACTTGAATGTGTATACACCGATGTATCTGAGTCTCTAGCTACAACTGCATCCGGGTCTCTAGCTCTATAGTGTGTATATCTCTGCAGACCCATCGAGTCCTCAGCTCCCTGCCAGTCACTCCTCTGTCTTAGGCTCCCCTTTCTCCAGAGCTCTAGAGCAATATACAGCCCTCTCTCTCTGTCTCTCTGTCTCTCTGTCTCTGTCTCTCTCTCTGTCTCTCTCTTCCTCTCTCTCTCTCTCTCTCCTTCTTTTCCTTGGGCACAAAGGAAACGTCAGTTTCAAGGGCCACACAGGTGGCATAGGGCTTCTGGGAAAAGAATCTGGCCGCAGTAGCCTCAGGACAAGTATGACTGGAGATGCGGTAAGAGACAGCTTATGGAAAAGATGGTGCTTTCAAGAGGGCGGGAGGAACACTGGGTCACAGTGTGCCGGGAAACACTGAGATCCTTGTGGGTGGCAGGACTTGCACAGACGCTAGCTAGAGCTAGGAGCTGTGGCTTTACCATCTTGAGGGTTCAATGTTGGCTGCTCCAGCGAAATCTCGGAGCCCAGGGACGGGCAGCGGAACGTCCACAGGGAGGCCACTGGTGGACTGTGCATAAACACACCTGTGGGCTCTCAGGATGTCCTGGCTGCCATGCTGATCAAAGCTTCTACTCTCCCAAGCAAGCTTACCCCACCTGGATTGTCCAGGAGGAAGCCGGTCCAAGTCTGGAAGCCAGTGCCTTCTGGGAGGAGCCAGCAAATCCCATGTTTCCGTGATTAGCTCAGCCAAAACTTCCACCTTCTCGGGAAAAACCACCCTGATCCAACAAGATGGTCACGCCCCCCTCTGATCTCTGGCACTTGAGGACAAGGGACCAGGACCTGCACCTCCTCAGGACATCCTCCTGGGCCTCCTGGGACTTGCAGACTCCTACTAGCCCCGGGGGCATCCATCCACGGCTATCACCTGACAACCGCCCTTAGTGGGTGGGTGCAGAAAATCAAACACACAGATCACACAAACACACACGCCCCAGCCATATTTTCACGAATTGGTGGTGTAATTACTCCAATTCCCAACTGTTTCTAAATAAACTCACTGTCCTCATGTTCATCCACGTGGTGGCAAAAGAACACATTAGAGATGGTTCTGTGTTTCTGTGTGGTTTTTTTGTTTGTTTGCTTCTAAGTTTTCAATTCTCTGCAGCCCAAACGCCCCGAAAATGTTGGGATGGTTGTATTTGGAATCCAAAGCATTCCTTTCAAACCAAGCTGTGTCATCATCCATCATATAACTTGCTTCATATCCCTCTCCTTCTTCCTCCTCTTCTTCTTCTTCCTGCTCCTCCTCCTCCTCTTCTTCTTCCTCTCTTCTCCTTCTTCCAGATGCCAGTTGACCAGTGAATGTGAAACCGACTTCGTCTTGTGGACGCCAAGGACAAGCACTGAAATTAAGTTCCTTGGCTTGTGAAACCTACACGTGTGGCCTGCCCCTTTCTCTGGTCTCTCCATGGCATGTGAGCAAGGGGGTGGGTTTCAGGGTACCTCTGAAAAAGTCCCGAACTGTTGAGGACCATGGGTAGACCCTAGATAAGCAGTCAAGCTTAGTGTGTGAATTATCGGGAGCTCAAACCCCAGCCAAGGAAATGCTTTAAGAGTGGGAGGCAATGACGTCCTGGTGGTGATGAACGAGGTGGGAAACGTACTCGAGGAATGCTAGGCTCCAGGTTTTCTCTCCATTTTGGAAAGTACAGTGACACAGCTAAGCGTGAGGGACTCAGAGTTGGGGAATTCGACGGAGAGCAAAAGTATGTGTGGAATGTGAAAAGGTGTGCAAACGAGAGAGCACTGGACCCCAAGCATTCTGGGAAAGGATGACGAGGGCGGCAGCTTCAAAGGGACCTGGGAGCCTCCGAACAGGCCTTCCATTCCAACGCCCACTTGCCTCACGGGATTCCTTCCAGTTCCTCAATTTGCAAGGAAGGGTTCCCCACCATCTGCGGCTATTTACATAAATAGGGGCGGGGCATCCTCATCCATTATAAATCCTGAGCTTCTGAGCACTGAGCAGTTGGCCAGCAGCTTCCGTGCCATCCGTGTGGGTCTCCCACCATGGATTCGTCCAGCTCGTCCGGCACATACAGCACCTCCACAGGTACGTTGCCCTCAGCATCTGGGCTCTGGGGTTGGGTCCTCCAAATACACTCATGCACCTCCCCACCCCAAGGGTTGATCACCACGAAGGTTGAAGCTTCCCAATGACCACTAATTGGCACGGACAGATATGCTGGGACATGTTTCTGGAATCAGTTGGGCAAAAGGATGCACCTTGGTTTGGGCAATTCACGTACATATTTCTGGTTTGATGGTTCGTTTGTTTTCCTTCTTGAAATCGACATGGAAGTAGGTAGGCCTGTTGCCTGACAATGGCTTCTCTACCAGAAATCCCAGCCTGTGGTTGCAGTGAATGGAACACGAGTGTTTGAAAACGTTCCCAGCTAAACTGACACTCTTTTCCAGTTGACCGTGTTTGGGATTTTGAGTTGGTTTCCCATGTTCTATTCTTGCTGTTGTTACGGATTTGCTCTCTTTGGTTTCGTGTTCCATTTGAACTGGTTACCTTCCATGGTGTCCATGGAAAGAATCCACATCCAGTATGTATTAAGACTAGAAGAAAAAGAGAGTTTTTCTTTGAGCCCAACTGAAAGCTAGAGCCTGGGAAACAGAGATTCCAGGAGCACTCGAACTGTCTCTCATTGGACTCCAAGGTAGCCAGTGCAGGAGCCTCTGGAAAGGCAAAATCCGCAGTGTGACACGTTCGTTCCTTGAGTGCTTTCCAAAGATTTTCCTTGGAGCTGGCAGGAAGGAAGGGCGCTTTTAAAGGAAGTCCCCGTTGGGGGTCCGAAACCCTTGCCTTGCCTTGCCTCCTTCCAGCGCGAGACCTGGAGACGACCCTACGTCACCAGCTGCCAGCTGCTAGAGCGGGTGGCCCTTGCAGAAGGGTTGGTGTTGTCCTAGAGTTGGAGAGAGTTCAGGAAACTCAAATCTCAAGGATGTGCAGGACGTGCCTGAAACCACATCCACCCTGGCCATCACGCCCGGCTCCTGCCTTAGAAGGCAGGAAACAAACACCCATCTATTCCCTTGCCACCAGAAAGACGCAACCTCAAATAGGACAGGGATGGTGGGGGGGCAGCCCTTCAAGGCTGCCCAACTGAAAGAATAGCACACACACACGGCGAGTCAGCAAGACCTTGGTGCCTGGAAAGGGAAACTCATCTTCCGAAGAATACTGGGCTGTTGTGGGTGTGTGGGTGGGCGGGCGCCATCACACGGGGCCCCACGTTGGTCCTTATCTCACAAAAGTGGGTCTTCTAAACAATCTCCTAGTGCGTTCTGTGTTGGGGGTTGGCTTGTGTGTTTGTCTGGCTTCGTTTGGCTTTCGTCTCGTTTCCTTTCAAATAGTGAAAGCGGATGTGCCCTGTGCGTATGACAGGCCAGAAGCCGGGCTCCTTCCGTTAGCATAGAGTTCAAGGTAAATCTGGTAGAAGCCATCAAGACTTTCTGAGGCCTCCACAGGTGGACAATCCTTCCACCCATTTTGGTCACGTTAGCCTGTTTTTCTAGGGCTTTCCCCTTCTGCTTGCATAGCGCCCTGTGGATCCTTGGCGAGTGGTGGGGGGATCCCCATAGCCTTGACCCTCAGCTTAGCTTGAGCCCACACGGTCCCACTCAGCGTGGCTTTCAGGGTGTGCCCACGGTTGTTCCAAATGCAGAGTCTTCCCCTGGCTTAGAGATTTTTCACGTGGCACAAGGACCAGCGCTGTGCCGGTACCATTGGTTTGCACCTCCATGGATTCGCCCCTGACACATTCCCCCTTTTCTCTCCCACAGGCCGACTCTCAAGACCATCGCGAAGGAGGAGGCTGGTTCTGAGGCTGAGTCAGAAGGACACCCTGCAAGCACTCTTTCAACAGAACCCCTACCCCGGGATAACGACCAGAGAACGGCTGGCACGAGAACTGGGCATTCCAGAAAGCAGAGTTCAGGTACGTCCGAGTCTCTCGATCCATTCTCCCTCTCGGGGTCCATGTCCAGGCGCAAGTCGCCCTACGCCAGCTGAAGTCCTTGCTCTTGGGGCTTCCTCTTCTGGGTGCTCCAGACAGCAGGGACTCGAATCTTGGCAAGGAAGGTGGCTCCCTTTGGAAAACGTGGCCAGACTGAGCTGTGTGGCGAGAGGTCCATTCAAATGGGTGGTCAAGAATAAAGGGCGAGGGGCCAAGGAAGCAGGAGGGCCTGGTGGTGCCAGGGAGGTGTTCCCTTGATGGCTGGCCTCCGAGGAGCTAGCCTTGCTGAAGACTTCCCTCTCTGGGCAGGTTGGAGAGGAGTCACCAAAGGTAGGAACACCTCGCCTGCGACCTTACAGAGCATCGCCAAAGACTGATTGGCTTTCCCTACGAACACGTTTTCTCAGGGTGTCACATTTTCCACACACCACCGTCAGAAACGTCTAAAAACATGCACACACACACACACACAAGCACAGGTCCACACTGCAGTTCGGCCTCGGGGAATGAGGTAGCATGCACACGGCTTCACTGTTGAAGACAAGGACACATATTCTGAAGACGGGGAGCGGGTACATAAGAGTCTCCTGACCTAAGAGTGATGGAGGCATGTAGTCCCTGAGAAGTGACTGTCAATGAGTAGTTCCCAGGCAGCATGGGAAGTGTGGTTTTCATGGGGGCACTTGCTCATGGATATGATTGCGTGTTATGAGACAGTACTGCCTGTGGGGACACAAGAGAGGCAAGGAACCATGAATCGGGCATGGACCGTGCCAAAGGGGAGGCAAAGAGAGCAAATGAGGGAAAGGAGATTGAGCCTGAGAGCCTGGGACAGAGACAGAGAGAGGGGAAGGCAGGCAGGCAGTCAGGTGGGCAGGCGGGCGGGTGGCAACAGAGACAGACGTCAACAGGTAGATGCGGAGAATCGTAGACGGAGACCAAAAGACCCACAGAGAAACTGGTAGTTTTGATGAGAAGGGGTGGGGCGGGGGAGAGAGAAAGAGAGAGGTAGCTATCCATCCCATTCTGACTGTGGGAAAGCAAGCATTGTCTCCTCCTGTGTCACAAGTCATTACTCTGGACACCAGTAAGGTGACTCGAAGAGGAAGGATTATTTTCACGGACACAGATTGTGTATTCTGGAATCTGGTGCACTTCCTCAGAGGTGACAGCGGGAGTCTACATTCTACCTGCCAGTGAGAGTTCAGTCCCTTTGACTCGTAAATATTTCCAGTGGGGGCAGATGGGCCATACTGGGTCTCCACTAGTCGGCTTGTGGCTGGCTGGCTGGCTGGCTGGCGCGTTAGTGTGTTTGTTCTATGGTGCAGCCCTGCAATCGATCTTGGAAGTACGTGCATAAGCATTGAATGACGAGGCTTTCTTTCTTTGTACCCAGGTTTGGTTTCAAAACCAACGAAGAAGACGCCTAAAGCAGAGCCGATTGCTGTCGGAGAATGCCTTCAAAGGAGGGCAGTCGCAGCCGCTGCGGCCGCCACCACCTCAGGCTTTGACTCGAGGTAAGTACCCAGCAATCCAAAGGCATTTCCCCAGAGCATCCCCTTGAGACACAATCATCTCTGAACGTGGATGACCGTGGGAGGCCAGGAACGCTTCAGAGAGGAAACCATGATATCTTGGCTTCTTGCCCCATTCCTGTTCCACACAGGAGCATCATGCCCCTGTTGGAGGGTGGGGAGATGCATGGCCGGGAAGGCTTGGAATCTTCCGGTCTGGAACCTGCCCGGATGTGTAGAAATCCCTTCTTCCATCACATGGGGCATTTTCACATAGCACTCAATAAGACGTATCGATGTATCGATCTTGATCTATGACATACCACTTCCTATATACCACACACTGCATCTGCTGTGAATGTGCTGCCATTGGCCTGAATGTCCTCTCTTCTCTGTGTGTTCTTCTTCAGAAAGCTTGGGAAGAGAGGCCAGGCGAAAGAGGACTTTCATCTCTCCTTCTCAAACAAGGGTCCTTGTGCAAGCCTTTGAGAGGGATCGATTTCCATCTATTGCTGCCAGGGAAGAATTGGCTCACCAGACAGGAATTCCCGAACCTCGAATCCAGGTAAGTTCTCCACCTGTGGGTGGGACTTGGCTTCTCCCACGAGGAAGGAGTGTTAAACCTTGTGACGGGTTGCTGCTGGATATAGGTAGGCTTGGCGAGGGGGGATTGGGAGGAGGTTCCCTTCATCCTACGAATACGCTAAGGGGGCTGATCTGAAGGCATCCCTTTCCGGAAGAGGAGAGGGCAATGGAAGTCCTGGGCAGCCAGGGAGGGGCCTGAGGTTGTAGCCGGTCAATGACGGCTCTCCTCAAAGCCAGGGGTGGGGAGGGGTGGGGTGGGTCCTGTGTTGCCCTGACGTCCTCCCGCATTTTCAAGAGCCAAGGCGAAAGCTCTAGGTAAAATGGCCCTTAGATGAGGCCCACCAGTACTTGCCATGGACCTGACAGATTGCAGGGCAGGGCAGGGCAGGGCAGGGCAGGGCAGGGCGGGCCGGGGCGGGGCCGGCCGGGGATGGGGCGGCGGCAAGTAGATCTGGACTGTCACGCTGCTAATGTTCCTGTCTCCCCATATGGTTCCCTAGATATGGTTCCAGAACCGAAGAGCTCGGCACCCAAAGCAGAGCGCTAGTGGGCCTGTGAATGCCCTGGCCGAAGGACCAGATGCCACATCAGCCGTGACTGCCCTGTCGGACCAAGGCCCCCCGCCCACTCTCCATAGCAGCTCTCATCGTTATCCTCCCTCTCATGCACCTGAGAGCACGCAATCCTTTGCTGCGGCCACTCCTGTTTTCTCCCCCACCTTTCTTGTGCCAGGGGCTGCCTCTGGGTGCTGTGTGGGCCACCCGTTGATGTTCATCGTGGTCCAGCCCAGCCTGGCAGCACTTCAGGGATACCAGAACCCGCAGCCTCTTCCGGCCACAGTTCCGTGGGGTGAAGGGACACATGCTGTCATCGCCAGTGGGCAGCCTGCCCAGGGGGCCATCGTGCCGCATGCACCGCCAGAGACACACTTCTGGCCGCAGCAGCCAACCTCAAGTGAAGAGACATCTCTCCAGCTGGAGCAACAGCCCCAGCACTCAGCCCTTCCAGGCTCCTCAAGCCTCCTGGACGAACTCTTGTCAGACGCGGACATTCTGGCCTCGGCAGGCCCTTTACCGAATGCGGACGCAGAGGAAGAGGAACTTGCGGCAACCCTGGAAGCCCCCCTCAGCGAGGAAGAATTCCAGGCCTTGCTCGACATGCTGCCAGGCTCCCCAGTGCCACAGGCTTAGGGGGAGGTAGGAAGACCTTCCCCCGAGCCCCGTTCAAGCCTCCTTTCCTGGGAGGCAGAGCCACGGGCGAGAGAAAGGAGAAGGAACAAGCACCGCTCATGATAGTGTCTGGCAGGGCGACCAAGGCAAGAAGACTGTCGACGGCAACTGCGTTGTGTCTACGAGCAATGCCATGCTCCACACGGACTGTCAGGAAGCATGGGCACCAGGAGGGACACCACCTCTGAAGCCTCAAGGAATTCTAGCTTTCCAATGACAACGAGGAGGACCCAAGGCTGAACTGGATTTCCCCGTTGTATGTGACATTCCATTCATCCAATCAATAAATCTTGGCACTCAGTTCAAGTTCTTCATTGTGCTTTGGTCGCTTTGTATTCTCCCGCGTTTCCTCGGGGAGGTGAAATCCCTCCCTTGGCTTGGGACAGCACGGGAAGGTGGTCCAGACGCCCCTGTCTAGTCCCGTAGCTTGTAGCCACAAGCACACCCTAGTGGAATCACGAAAACAGTCTCTCAGTGACAACCTTCACTTGGTTTCTGGGTGCATGGTGTGGAAGGGTTCGTCAGGGCATCGCCCTTTGCGCACAAGGACAGAACTATGCAAACAGTTTCATTGCCAGAGTTCAGAGTAACAACTGTGCCCGGTTTATTATGCAGGCAAATAATCTCTCTCCGTCCCTCTCTCTCTCTCATTGTCTGTCTACGGTCACACACTACACACGCACACCTCTCAAAAGATAAGCCGTGTTACAACTAAAGCGATGCACAAAGGAACTGAAAAACCAAATGCCTGTGGCATCTTAACGTCGTGGCAGGTGATCCCTTCCACTGCTTCTTTCAAAAATATTTTCCAATACATGTGCCTCGTACACTCTGTGTTGAGTGATTCTCGATTGGCTCAATCCGTGCTCCCCATGGCCAGCATGGGTGTGTCAGCGGCACGAAGTAGGAAAATAATCTGAGAGTTGCCACTTGAATGTGTATACACCGATGTATCTGAGTCTCTAGCTACAACTGCATCCGGGTCTCTAGCTCTGTAGTGTGTATATCTCTGCAGACCCATCTAGTCCTCAGCTCCCTCCCAGTCACTCCTCTGTCTTAGGCTCCCCTTTCTCCAGAGCTCTAGAGCAATATACAGCCCTCTCTCTCTGTCTCTCTGTCTCTCTGTCTCTCTGTCTCTCTCTCTCTCCCTGTCTCTCTCTTCCTCTCTCTCTCTCTCTCTCCTTCTTTTCCTGGGGCAGAAAGGAAACGTCAGTTTCAAGGGCCACACAGGTGGCATAGGGCTTCTGGGAAAAGAATCTGGCCACAGTAGCCTCAGGACAAGTATGACTGGAGATGCGGTAAGAGACAGCTTATGGAAAAGATGGTGCTTTCAAGAGGGCGGGAGGAACACTGGGTCACAGTGTGCCGGGAAACACTGAGATCCTTGTGGGTGGCAGGACTTGCACAGACGCTAGCTAGAGCTAGGAGCTGTGGCTTTACCATCTTGGGGGTTCAATGTTGGCTGCTCCAGCGAAATCTCGGAGCCCAGGGACGGGCAGCGGAACGTCCACAGGGAGGCCACTGGTGGACTGTGCATAAACACACCTGTGGGCTCTCAGGATGTCCTGGCTGCCATGCTGATCAAAGCTTCTACTCTCCCAAGCAAGCTTACCCCACCTGGATTGTCCAGGAGGAAGCCGGTCCAAGTCTGGAAGCCAGTGCCTTCTGGGAGGAGCCAGCAAATCCCATGTTTCCGTGATTAGCTCAGCCAAAACTTCCACCTTCTCGGGAAAAACCACCCTGATCCAACAAGATGGTCACGCCCCCCTCTGATCTCTGGCACTTGAGGACAAGGGACCAGGACCTGCACCTCCTCAGGACATCCTCCTGGGCCTCCTGGGACTTGCAGACTCCTACTAGCCCCGGGGGCATCCATCCACGGCTATCACCTGACAACCGCCCTTAGTGGGTGGGTGCAGAAAATCAAACACACAGATCACACAAACACACACGCCCCAGCCATATTTTCACGAATTGGTGGTGTAATTACTCCAATTCCCAACTGTTTCTAAATAAACTCACTGTCCTCATGTTCATCCACGTGGTGGCAAAAGAACACATTAGAGATGGTTCTGTGTTTCTGTGTGGTTTTTTTGTTTGTTTGCTTCTAAGTTTTCAATTCTCTGCAGCCCAAACGCCCCGAAAATGTTGGGATGGTTGTATTTGGAATCCAAAGCATTCCTTTCAAACCAAGCTGTGTCATCATCCATCATATAACTTGCTTCATATCCCTCTCCTTCTTCCTCCTCTTCTTCTTCTTCCTGCTCCTCCTCCTCCTCTTCTTCTTCCTCTCTTCTCCTTCTTCCAGATGCCAGTTGACCAGTGAATGTGAAACCGACTTCGTCTTGTGGACGCCAAGGACAAGCACTGAAATTAAGTTCCTTGGCTTGTGAAACCTACACGTGTGGCCTGCCCCTTTCTCTGGTCTCTCCATGGCATGTGAGCAAGGGGGTGGGTTTCAGGGTACCTCTGAAAAAGTCCCGAACTGTTGAGGACCATGGGTAGACCCTAGATAAGCAGTCAAGCTTAGTGTGTGAATTATCGGGAACTCAAACCCCAGCCAAGGAAATGCTTTAAGAGTGGGAGGCAATGACGTCCTGGTGGTGATGAACGAGGTGGGAAACGTACTCGAGGAATGCTAGGCTCCAGGTTTTCTCTCCATTTTGGAAAGTACAGTGACACAGCTAAGCGTGAGGGACTCAGAGTTGGGGAATTCGACGGAGAGCAAAAGTATGTGTGGAATGTGAAAAGGTGTGCAAACGAGAGAGCACTGGACCCCAAGCATTCTGGGAAAGGATGACGAGGGCGGCAGCTTCAAAGGGACCTGGGAGCCTCCGAACAGGCCTTCCATTCCAACGCCCACTTGCCTCACGGGATTCCTTCCAGTTCCTCAATTTGCAAGGAAGGGTTCCCCACCATCTGCGGCTATTTACATAAATAGGGGCGGGGCATCCTCATCCATTATAAATCCTGAGCTTCTGAGCACTGAGCAGTTGGCCAGCAGCTTCCGTGCCATCCGTGTGGGTCTCCCACCATGGATTCGTCCAGCTCGTCCGGCACATACAGCACCTCCACAGGTACGTTGCCCTCAGCATCTGGGCTCTGGGGTTGGGTCCTCCAAATACACTCATGCACCTCCCCACCCCAAGGGTTGATCACCACGAAGGTTGAAGCTTCCCAATGACCACTAATTGGCACGGACAGATATGCTGGGACATGTTTCTGGAATCAGTTGGGCAAAAGGATGCACCTTGGTTTGGGCAATTCACGTACATATTTCTGGTTTGATGGTTCGTTTGTTTTCCTTCTTGAAATCGACATGGAAGTAGGTAGGCCTGTTGCCTGACAATGGCTTCTCTACCAGAAATCCCAGCCTGTGGTTGCAGTGAATGGAACACGAGTGTTTGAAAACGTTCCCAGCTAAACTGACACTCTTTTCCAGTTGACCGTGTTTGGGATTTTGAGTTGGTTTCCCATGTTCTATTCTTGCTGTTGTTACGGATTTGCTCTCTTTGGTTTCGTGTTCCATTTGAACTGGTTACCTTCCATGGTGTCCATGGAAAGAATCCACATCCAGTATGTATTAAGACTAGAAGAAAAAGAGAGTTTTTCTTTGAGCCCAACTGAAAGCTAGAGCCTGGGAAACAGAGATTCCAGGAGCACTCGAACTGTCTCTCATTGGACTCCAAGGTAGCCAGTGCAGGAGCCTCTGGAAAGGCAAAATCCGCAGTGTGACACGTTCGTTCCTTGAGTGCTTTCCAAAGATTTTCCTTGGAGCTGGCAGGAAGGAAGGGCGCTTTTAAAGGAAGTCCCCGTTGGGGGTCCGAAACCCTTGCCTTGCCTTGCCTCCTTCCAGCGCGAGACCTGGAGACGACCCTACGTCACCAGCTGCCAGCTGCTAGAGCGGGTGGCCCTTGCAGAAGGGTTGGTGTTGTCCTA
This sequence comes from Balaenoptera acutorostrata, assembly GCF_949987535.1. Lineage (NCBI taxonomy): Eukaryota > Metazoa > Chordata > Mammalia > Artiodactyla > Balaenopteridae > Balaenoptera > Balaenoptera acutorostrata. The sequence continues at coordinate 550,045 of NC_080067.1, forward strand.
GAGTTGGAGAGAGTTCAGGAAACTCAAATCTCAAGGATGTGCAGGACGTGCCTGAAACCACATCCACCCTGGCCATCACGCCCGGCTCCTGCCTTAGAAGGCAGGAAACAAACACCCATCTATTCCCTTGCCACCAGAAAGACGCAACCTCAAATAGGACAGGGATGGTGGGGGGGCAGCCCTTCAAGGCTGCCCAACTGAAAGAATAGCACACACACACGGCGAGTCAGCAAGACCTTGGTGCCTGGAAAGGGAAACTCATCTTCCGAAGAATACTGGGCTGTTGTGGGTGTGTGGGTGGGCGGGCGCCATCACACGGGGCCCCACGTTGGTCCTTATCTCACAAAAGTGGGTCTTCTAAACAATCTCCTAGTGCGTTCTGTGTTGGGGGTTGGCTTGTGTGTTTGTCTGGCTTCGTTTGGCTTTCGTCTCGTTTCCTTTCAAATAGTGAAAGCGGATGTGCCCTGTGCGTATGACAGGCCAGAAGCCGGGCTCCTTCCGTTAGCATAGAGTTCAAGGTAAATCTGGTAGAAGCCATCAAGACTTTCTGAGGCCTCCACAGGTGGACAATCCTTCCACCCATTTTGGTCACGTTAGCCTGTTTTTCTAGGGCTTTCCCCTTCTGCTTGCATAGCGCCCTGTGGATCCTTGGCGAGTGGTGGGGGGATCCCCATAGCCTTGACCCTCAGCTTAGCTTGAGCCCACACGGTCCCACTCAGCGTGGCTTTCAGGGTGTGCCCACGGTTGTTCCAAATGCAGAGTCTTCCCCTGGCTTAGAGATTTTTCACGTGGCACAAGGACCAGCGCTGTGCCGGTACCATTGGTTTGCACCTCCATGGATTCGCCCCTGACACATTCCCCCTTTTCTCTCCCACAGGCCGACTCTCAAGACCATCGCGAAGGAGGAGGCTGGTTCTGAGGCTGAGTCAGAAGGACACCCTGCAAGCACTCTTTCAACAGAACCCCTACCCCGGGATAACGACCAGAGAACGGCTGGCACGAGAACTGGGCATTCCAGAAAGCAGAGTTCAGGTACGTCCGAGTCTCTCGATCCATTCTCCCTCTCGGGGTCCATGTCCAGGCGCAAGTCGCCCTACGCCAGCTGAAGTCCTTGCTCTTGGGGCTTCCTCTTCTGGGTGCTCCAGACAGCAGGGACTCGAATCTTGGCAAGGAAGGTGGCTCCCTTTGGAAAACGTGGCCAGACTGAGCTGTGTGGCGAGAGGTCCATTCAAATGGGTGGTCAAGAATAAAGGGCGAGGGGCCAAGGAAGCAGGAGGGCCTGGTGGTGCCAGGGAGGTGTTCCCTTGATGGCTGGCCTCCGAGGAGCTAGCCTTGCTGAAGACTTCCCTCTCTGGGCAGGTTGGAGAGGAGTCACCAAAGGTAGGAACACCTCGCCTGCGACCTTACAGAGCATCGCCAAAGACTGATTGGCTTTCCCTACGAACACGTTTTCTCAGGGTGTCACATTTTCCACACACCACCGTCAGAAACGTCTAAAAACATGCACACACACACGCACACAAGCACAGGTCCACACTGCAGTTCGGCCTCGGGGAATGAGGTAGCATGCACACGGCTTCACTGTTGAAGACAAGGACACATATTCTGAAGACGGGGAGCGGGTACATAAGAGTCTCCTGACCTAAGAGTGATGGAGGCATGTAGTCCCTGAGAAGTGACTGTCAATGAGTAGTTCCCAGGCAGCATGGGAAGTGTGGTTTTCATGGGGGCACTTGCTCATGGATATGATTGCGTGTTATGAGACAGTACTGCCTGTGGGGACACAAGAGAGGCAAGGAACCATGAATCGGGCATGGACCGTGCCAAAGGGGAGGCAAAGAGAGCAAATGAGGGAAAGGAGATTGAGCCTGAGAGCCTGGGACAGAGACAGAGAGAGGGGAAGGCAGGCAGGCAGTCAGGTGGGCAGGCGGGCGGGTGGCAACAGAGACAGACGTCAACAGGTAGATGCGGAGAATCGTAGACGGAGACCAAAAGACCCACAGAGAAACTGGTAGTTTTGATGAGAAGGGGTGGGGCGGGGGAGAGAGAGAGAGAGAGGTAGCTATCCATCCCATTCTGACTGTGGGAAAGCAAGCATTGTCTCCTCCTGTGTCACAAGTCATTACTCTGGACACCAGTAAGGTGACTCGAAGAGGAAGGATTATTTTCACGGACACAGATTGTGTATTCTGGAATCTGGTGCACTTCCTCAGAGGTGACAGCGGGAGTCTACATTCTACCTGCCAGTGAGAGTTCAGTCCCTTTGACTCGTAAATATTTCCAGTGGGGGCAGATGGGCCATACTGGGTCTCCACTAGTCGGCTTGTGGCTGGCTGGCTGGCTGGCTGGCGCGTTTGTGTGTTTGTTCTGTGGTGCAGCCCTGCAATCGATCTTGGAAGTACGTGCATAAGCATTGAATGACGAGGCTTTCTTTCTTTGTACCCAGGTTTGGTTTCAAAACCAACGAAGAAGACGCCTAAAGCAGAGCCGATTGCTGTCGGAGAATGCCTTCAAAGGAGGGCAGTCGCAGCCGCTGCGGCCGCCACCACCTCAGGCTTTGACTCGAGGTAAGTACCCAGCAATCCAAAGGCATTTCCCCAGAGCATCCCCTTGAGACACAATCATCTCTGAACGTGGATGACCGTGGGAGGCCAGGAACGCTTCAGAGAGGAAACCATGATATCTTGGCTTCTTGCCCCATTCCTGTTCCACACAGGAGCATCATGCCCCTGTTGGAGGGTGGGGAGATGCATGGCCGGGAAGGCTTGGAATCTTCCGGTCTGGAACCTGCCCGGATGTGTAGAAATCCCTTCTTCCATCACATGGGGCATTTTCACATAGCACTCAATAAGACGTATCGATGTATCGATCTTGATCTATGACATACCACTTCCTATATACCACACACTGCATCTGCTGTGAATGTGCTGCCATTGGCCTGAATGTCCTCTCTTCTCTGTGTGTTCTTCTTCAGAAAGCTTGGGAAGAGAGGCCAGGCGAAAGAGGACTTTCATCTCTCCTTCTCAAACAAGGGTCCTTGTGCAAGCCTTTGAGAGGAATCGATTTCCATCTATTGCTGCCAGGGAAGAATTGGCTCACCAGACAGGAATTCCCGAACCTCGAATCCAGGTAAGTTCTCCACCTGTGGGTGGGACTTGGCTTCTCCCACGAGGAAGGAGTGTTAAACCTTGTGACGGGTTGCTGCTGGATATAGGTAGGCTTGGCGAGGGGGGATTGGGAGGAGGTTCCCTTCATCCTACGAATACGCTAAGGGGGCTGATCTGAAGGCATCCCTTTCCGGAAGAGGAGAGGGCAATGGAAGTCCTGGGCAGCCAGGGAGGGGCCTGAGGTTGTAGCCGGTCAATGACGGCTCTCCTCAAAGCCAGGGGTGGGGAGGGGTGGGGTGGGTCCTGTGTTGCCCTGACGTCCTCCCGCATTTTCAAGAGCCAAGGCGAAAGCTCTAGGTAAAATGGCCCTTAGATGAGGCCCACCAGTACTTGCCATGGACCTGACAGATTGCAGGGCAGGGCAGGGCAGGGCAGGGCAGGGCAGGGCGGGCCGGGGCGGGGCCGGCCGGGGATGGGGCGGCGGCAAGTAGATCTGGACTGTCACGCTGCTAATGTTCCTGTCTCCCCATATGGTTCCCTAGATATGGTTCCAGAACCGAAGAGCTCGGCACCCAAAGCAGAGCGCTAGTGGGCCTGTGAATGCCCTGGCCGAAGGACCAGATGCCACATCAGCCGTGACTGCCCTGTCGGACCAAGGCCCCCCGCCCACTCTCCATAGCAGCTCTCATCGTTATCCTCCCTCTCATGCACCTGAGAGCACGCAATCCTTTGCTGCGGCCACTCCTGTTTTCTCCCCCACCTTTCTTGTGCCAGGGGCTGCCTCTGGGTACTGTGTGGGCCACCCGTTGATGTTCATCGTGGTCCAGCCCAGCCTGGCAGCACTTCAGGGATACCAGAACCCGCAGCCTCTTCCGGCCACAGTTCCGTGGGGTGAAGGGACACATGCTGTCATCGCCAGTGGGCAGCCTGCCCAGGGGGCCATCGTGCCGCATGCACCGCCAGAGACACACTTCTGGCCGCAGCAGCCAACCTCAAGTGAAGAGACATCTCTCCAGCTGGAGCAACAGCCCCAGCACTCAGCCCTTCCAGGCTCCTCAAGCCTCCTGGACGAACTCTTGTCAGACGCGGACATTCTGGCCTCGGCAGGCCCTTTACCGAATGCGGACGCAGAGGAAGAGGAACTTGCGGCAACCCTGGAAGCCCCCCTCAGCGAGGAAGAATTCCAGGCCTTGCTCGACATGCTGCCAGGCTCCCCAGTGCCACAGGCTTAGGGGGAGGTAGGAAGACCTTCCCCCGAGCCCCGTTCAAGCCTCCTTTCCTGGGAGGCAGAGCCACGGGCGAGAGAAAGGAGAAGGAACAAGCACCGCTCATGATAGTGTCTGGCAGGGCGACCAAGGCAAGAAGACTGTCGACGGCAACTGCGTTGTGTCTACGAGCAATGCCATGCTCCACACGGACTGTCAGGAAGCATGGGCACCAGGAGGGACACCACCTCTGAAGCCTCAAGGAATTCTAGCTTTCCAATGACAACGAGGAGGACCCAAGGCTGAACTGGATTTCCCCGTTGTATGTGACATTCCATTCATCCAATCAATAAATCTTGGCACTCAGTTCAAGTTCTTCATTGTGCTTTGGTCGCTTTGTATTCTCCCGCGTTTCCTCGGGGAGGTGAAATCCCTCCCTTGGCCTGGGACAGCACGGGAAGGTGGTCCAGACGCCCCTGTCTGGTCCCGTAGCTTGTAGCCACAAGCACACCCTAGTGGAATCACGAAAACAGTCTCTCAGTGACAACCTTCACTTGGTTTCTGGGTGCATGGTGTGGAAGGGTTCGTCAGGGCATCGCCCTTTGCGCACAAGGACAGAACTATGCAAACAGTTTCATTGCCAGAGTTCAGAGTAACAACTGTGCCCGGTTTATTATGCAGGCAAATAATCTCTCTCCGTCCCTCTCTCTCTCTCATTGTCTGTCTACGGTCACACACTACACACGCACACCTCTCAAAAGATAAGCCGTGTTACAACTAAAGCGATGCACAAAGGAACTGAAAAACCAAATGCCTGTGGCATCTTAACGTCGTGGCAGGTGATCCCTTCCACTGCTTCTTTCAAAAATGTTTTCCAATACATGTGTCTCGTACACTCTGTGTTGAGTGATTCTCGATTGGCTCAATCCGTGCTCCCCATGTCCAGCATGGGTGTGTCAGCGGCACGAAATAGGAAAATAATCTGAGAGTTGCCACTTGAATGTGTATACACCGATGTATCTGAGTCTCTAGCTACAACTGCATCCGGGTCTCTAGCTCTGTAGTGTGTATATCTCTGCAGACCCATCTAGTCCTCAGCTCCCTCCCAGTCACTCCTCTGTCTTAGGCTCCCCTTTCTCCAGAGCTCTAGAGCAATATACAGCCCTCTCTCTCTGTCTCTCTGTCTCTCTGTCTCTCTGTCTCTCTCTGTCTCTCTCTTCCTCTCTCTCTCTCTCTCTCTCTCCTTCTTTTCCTTGGGCAGAAAGGAAACGTCAGTTTCAAGGGCCACACAGGTGGCATAGGGCTTCTGGGAAAAGAATCTGGCCACAGTAGCCTCAGGACAAGTATGACTGGAGATGCGGTAAGAGACAGCTTATGGAAAAGATGGTGCTTTCAAGAGGGCGGGAGGAACACTGGGTCACAGTGTGCCGGGAAACACTGAGATCCTTGTGGGTGGCAGGACTTGCACAGACGCTAGCTAGAGCTAGGAGCTGTGGCTTTACCATCTTGGGGGTTCAATGTTGGCTGCTCCAGCGAAATCTCGGAGCCCAGGGACGGGCAGCGGAACGTCCACAGGGAGGCCACTGGTGGACTGTGCATAAACACACCTGTGGGCTCTCAGGATGTCCTGGCTGCCATGCTGATCAAAGCTTCTACTCTCCCAAGCAAGCTTACCCCACCTGGATTGTCCAGGAGGAAGCCGGTCCAAGTCTGGAAGCCAGTGCCTTCTGGGAGGAGCCAGCAAATCCCATGTTTCCGTGATTAGCTCAGCCAAAACTTCCACCTTCTCGGGAAAAACCACCCTGATCCAACAAGATGGTCACGCCCCCCTCTGATCTCTGGCACTTGAGGACAAGGGACCAGGACCTGCACCTCCTCAGGACATCCTCCTGGGCCTCCTGGGACTTGCAGACTCCTACTAGCCCCGGGGGCATCCATCCACGGCTATCACCTGACAACCGCCCTTAGTGGGTGGGTGCAGAAAATCAAACACACAGATCACACAAACACACACGCCCCAGCCATATTTTCACGAATTGGTGGTGTAATTACTCCAATTCCCAACTGTTTCTAAATAAACTCACTGTCCTCATGTTCATCCACGTGGTGGCAAAAGAACACATTAGAGATGGTTCTGTGTTTCTGTGTGGTTTTTTTGTTTGTTTGCTTCTAAGTTTTCAATTCTCTGCAGCCCAAACGCCCCGAAAATGTTGGGATGGTTGTATTTGGAATCCAAAGCATTCCTTTCAAACCAAGCTGTGTCATCATCCATCATATAACTTGCTTCATATCCCTCTCCTTCTTCCTCCTCTTCTTCTTCTTCCTGCTCCTCCTCCTCCTCTTCTTCTTCCTCTCTTCTCCTTCTTCCAGATGCCAGTTGACCAGTGAAAGTGAAACCGACTTTGTCTTGTGGACGCCCAGGACAAGCACTGAAATTAAGTTCCTTGGCTTGTGAAACCTACACGTGTGGCCTGCCCCTTTCTCTGGTCTCTCCATGGCATGTGAGCAAGGGGGTGGGTTTCAGGGTACCTCTGAAAAAGTCCCGAACTGTTGAGGACCATGGGTAGACCCTAGATAAGCAGTCAAGCTTAGTGTGTGAATTATCGGGAGCTCAAACCCCAGCCAAGGAAATGCTTTAAGAGTGGGAGGCAATGACGTCCTGGTGGTGATGAACGAGGTGGGAAACGTACTCGAGGAATGCTAGGCTCCAGGTTTTCTCTCCATTTTGGAAAGTACAGTGACACAGCTAAGCGTGAGGGACTCAGAGTTGGGGAATTCGACGGAGAGCAAAAGTATGTGTGGAATGTGAAAAGGTGTGCAAACGAGAGAGCACTGGACCCCAAGCATTCTGGGAAAGGATGACGAGGGCGGCAGCTTCAAAGGGACCTGGGAGCCTCCGAACAGGCCTTCCATTCCAACGCCCACTTGCCTCACGGGATTCCTTCCAGTTCCTCAATTTGCAAGGAAGGGTTCCCCACCATCTGCGGCTATTTACATAAATAGGGGCGGGGCATCCTCATCCATTATAAATCCTGAGCTTCTGAGCACTGAGCAGTTGGCCAGCAGCTTCCGTGCCATCCGTGTGGGTCTCCCACCATGGATTCGTCCAGCTCGTCCGGCACATACAGCACCTCCACAGGTACGTTGCCCTCAGCATCTGGGCTCTGGGGTTGGGTCCTCCAAATACACTCATGCACCTCCCCACCCCAAGGGTTGATCACCACGAAGGTTGAAGCTTCCCAATGACCACTAATTGGCACGGACAGATATGCTGGGACATGTTTCTGGAATCAGTTGGGCAAAAGGATGCACCTTGGTTTGGGCAATTCACGTACATATTTCTGGTTTGATGGTTCGTTTGTTTTCCTTCTTGAAATCGACATGGAAGTAGGTAGGCCTGTTGCCTGACAATGGCTTCTCTACCAGAAATCCCAGCCTGTGGTTGCAGTGAATGGAACACGAGTGTTTGAAAACGTTCCCAGCTAAACTGACACTCTTTTCCAGTTGACCGTGTTTGGGATTTTGAGTTGGTTTCCCATGTTCTATTCTTGCTGTTGTTACGGATTTGCTCTCTTTGGTTTCGTGTTCCATTTGAACTGGTTACCTTCCATGGTGTCCATGGAAAGAATCCACATCCAGTATGTATTAAGACTAGAAGAAAAAGAGAGTTTTTCTTTGAGCCCAACTGAAAGCTAGAGCCTGGGAAACAGAGATTCCAGGAGCACTCGAACTGTCTCTCATTGGACTCCAAGGTAGCCAGTGCAGGAGCCTCTGGAAAGGCAAAATCCGCAGTGTGACACGTTCGTTCCTTGAGTGCTTTCCAAAGATTTTCCTTGGAGCTGGCAGGAAGGAAGGGCGCTTTTAAAGGAAGTCCCCGTTGGGGGTCCGAAACCCTTGCCTTGCCTTGCCTCCTTCCAGCGCGAGACCTGGAGACGACCCTACGTCACCAGCTGCCAGCTGCTAGAGCGGGTGGCCCTTGCAGAAGGGTTGGTGTTGTCCTAGAGTTGGAGAGAGTTCAGGAAACTCAAATCTCAAGGATGTGCAGGACGTGCCTGAAACCACATCCACCCTGGCCATCACGCCCGGCTCCTGCCTTAGAAGGCAGGAAACAAACACCCATCTATTCCCTTGCCACCAGAAAGACGCAACCTCAAATAGGACAGGGATGGTGGGGGGGCAGCCCTTCAAGGCTGCCCAACTGAAAGAATAGCACACACACACGGCGAGTCAGCAAGACCTTGGTGCCTGGAAAGGGAAACTCATCTTCCGAAGAATACTGGGCTGTTGTGGGTGTGTGGGTGGGCGGGCGCCATCACACGGGGCCCCACGTTGGTCCTTATCTCACAAAAGTGGGTCTTCTAAACAATCTCCTAGTGCGTTCTGTGTTGGGGGTTGGCTTGTGTGTTTGTCTGGCTTCGTTTGGCTTTCGTCTCGTTTCCTTTCAAATAGTGAAAGCGGATGTGCCCTGTGCGTATGACAGGCCAGAAGCCGGGCTCCTTCCGTTAGCATAGAATTCAAGGTAAATCTGGTAGAAGCCATCAAGACTTTCTGAGGCCTCCACAGGTGGACAATCCTTCCACCCATTTTGGTCACGTTAGCCTGTTTTTCTAGGGCTTTCCCCTTCTGCTTGCATAGCGCCCTGTGGATCCTTGGCGAGTGGTGGGGGGATCCCCATAGCCTTGACCCTCAGCTTAGCTTGAGCCCACACGGTCCCACTCAGCGTGGCTTTCAGGGTGTGCCCACGGTTGTTCCAAATGCAGAGTCTTCCCCTGGCTTAGAGATTTTTCACGTGGCACAAGGACCAGCGCTGTGCCGGTACCATTGGTTTGCACCTCCATGGATTCGCCCCTGACACATTCCCCCTTTTCTCTCCCACAGGCCGACTCTCAAGACCATCGCGAAGGAGGAGGCTGGTTCTGAGGCTGAGTCAGAAGGACACCCTGCAAGCACTCTTTCAACAGAACCCCTACCCCGGGATAACGACCAGAGAACGGCTGGCACGAGAACTGGGCATTCCAGAAAGCAGAGTTCAGGTACGTCCGAGTCTCTCGATCCATTCTCCCTCTCGGGGTCCATGTCCAGGCGCAAGTCGCCCTACGCCAGCTGAAGTCCTTGCTCTTGGGGCTTCCTCTTCTGGGTGCTCCAGACAGCAGGGACTCGAATCTTGGCAAGGAAGGTGGCTCCCTTTGGAAAACGTGGCCAGACTGAGCTGTGTGGCGAGAGGTCCATTCAAATGGGTGGTCAAGAATAAAGGGCGAGGGGCCAAGGAAGCAGGAGGGCCTGGTGGTGCCAGGGAGGTGTTCCCTTGATGGCTGGCCTCCGAGGAGCTAGCCTTGCTGAAGACTTCCCTCTCTGGGCAGGTTGGAGAGGAGTCACCAAAGGTAGGAACACCTCGCCTGCGACCTTACAGAGCATCGCCAAAGACTGATTGGCTTTCCCTACGAACACGTTTTCTCAGGGTGTCACATTTTCCACACACCACCGTCAGAAACGTCTAAAAACATGCACACACACACGCACACAAGCACAGGTCCACACTGCAGTTCGGCCTCGGGGAATGAGGTAGCATGCACACGGCTTCACTGTTGAAGACAAGGACACATATTCTGAAGACGGGGAGCGGGTACATAAGAGTCTCCTGACCTAAGAGTGATGGAGGCATGTAGTCCCTGAGAAGTGACTGTCAATGAGTAGTTCCCAGGCAGCATGGGAAGTGTGGTTTTCATGGGGGCACTTGCTCATGGATATGATTGCGTGTTATGAGACAGTACTGCCTGTGGGGACACAAGAGAGGCAAGGAACCATGAATCGGGCATGGACCGTGCCAAAGGGGAGGCAAAGAGAGCAAATGAGGGAAAGGAGATTGAGCCTGAGAGCCTGGGACAGAGACAGAGAGAGGGGAAGGCAGGCAGGCAGTCAGGTGGGCAGGCGGGCGGGTGGCAACAGAGACAGACGTCAACAGGTAGATGCGGAGAATCGTAGACGGAGACCAAAAGACCCACAGAGAAACTGGTAGTTTTGATGAGAAGGGGTGGGGCGGGGGAGAGAGAGAGAGAGAGGTAGCTATCCATCCCATTCTGACTGTGGGAAAGCAAGCATTGTCTCCTCCTGTGTCACAAGTCATTACTCTGGACACCAGTAAGGTGACTCGAAGAGGAAGGATTATTTTCACGGACACAGATTGTGTATTCTGGAATCTGGTGCACTTCCTCAGAGGTGACAGCGGGAGTCTACATTCTACCTGCCAGTGAGAGTTCAGTCCCTTTGACTCGTAAATATTTCCAGTGGGGGCAGATGGGCCATACTGGGTCTCCACTAGTCGGCTTGTGGCTGGCTGGCTGGCTGGCTGGCGCGTTTGTGTGTTTGTTCTGTGGTGCAGCCCTGCAATCGATCTTGGAAGTACGTGCATAAGCATTGAATGACGAGGCTTTCTTTCTTTGTACCCAGGTTTGGTTTCAAAACCAACGAAGAAGACGCCTAAAGCAGAGCCGATTGCTGTCGGAGAATGCCTTCAAAGGAGGGCAGTCGCAGCCGCTGCGGCCGCCACCACCTCAGGCTTTGACTCGAGGTAAGTACCCAGCAATCCAAAGGCATTTCCCCAGAGCATCCCCTTGAGACACAATCATCTCTGAACGTGGATGACCGTGGGAGGCCAGGAACGCTTCAGAGAGGAAACCATGATATCTTGGCTTCTTGCCCCATTCCTGTTCCACACAGGAGCATCATGCCCCTGTTGGAGGGTGGGGAGATGCATGGCCGGGAAGGCTTGGAATCTTCCGGTCTGGAACCTGCCCGGATGTGTAGAAATCCCTTCTTCCATCACATGGGGCATTTTCACATAGCACTCAATAAGACGTATCGATGTATCGATCTTGATCTATGACATACCACTTCCTATATACCACACACTGCATCTGCTGTGAATGTGCTGCCATTGGCCTGAATGTCCTCTCTTCTCTGTGTGTTCTTCTTCAGAAAGCTTGGGAAGAGAGGCCAGGCGAAAGAGGACTTTCATCTCTCCTTCTCAAACAAGGGTCCTTGTGCAAGCCTTTGAGAGGGATCGATTTCCATCTATTGCTGCCAGGGAAGAATTGGCTCACCAGACAGGAATTCCCGAACCTCGAATCCAGGTAAGTTCTCCACCTGTGGGTGGGACTTGGCTTCTCCCACGAGGAAGGAGTGTTAAACCTTGTGACGGGTTGCTGCTGGATATAGGTAGGCTTGGCGAGGGGGGATTGGGAGGAGGTTCCCTTCATCCTACGAATACGCTAAGGGGGCTGATCTGAAGGCATCCCTTTCCGGAAGAGGAGAGGGCAATGGAAGTCCTGGGCAGCCAGGGAGGGGCCTGAGGTTGTAGCCGGTCAATGACGGCTCTCCTCAAAGCCAGGGGTGGGGAGGGGTGGGGTGGGTCCTGTGTTGCCCTGACGTCCTCCCGCATTTTCAAGAGCCAAGGCGAAAGCTCTAGGTAAAATGGCCCTTAGATGAGGCCCACCAGTACTTGCCATGGACCTGACAGATTGCAGGGCAGGGCAGGGCAGGGCAGGGCGGGCCGGGGCGGGGCCGGCCGGGGATGGGGCGGCGGCAAGTAGATCTGGACTGTCACGCTGCTAATGTTCCTGTCTCCCCATATGGTTCCCTAGATATGGTTCCAGAACCGAAGAGCTCGGCACCCAAAGCAGAGCGCTAGTGGGCCTGTGAATGCCCTGGCCGAAGGACCAGATGCCACATCAGCCGTGACTGCCCTGTCGGACCAAGGCCCCCCGCCCACTCTCCATAGCAGCTCTCATCGTTATCCTCCCTCTCATGCACCTGAGAGCACGCAATCCTTTGCTGCGGCCACTCCTGTTTTCTCCCCCACCTTTCTTGTGCCAGGGGCTGCCTCTGGGTACTGTGTGGGCCACCCGTTGATGTTCATCGTGGTCCAGCCCAGCCTGGCAGCACTTCAGGGATACCAGAACCCGCAGCCTCTTCCGGCCACAGTTCCGTGGGGTGAAGGGACACATGCTGTCATCGCCAGTGGGCAGCCTGCCCAGGGGGCCATCGTGCCGCATGCACCGCCAGAGACACACTTCTGGCCGCAGCAGCCAACCTCAAGTGAAGAGACATCTCTCCAGCTGGAGCAACAGCCCCAGCACTCAGCCCTTCCAGGCTCCTCAAGCCTCCTGGACGAACTCTTGTCAGACGCGGACATTCTGGCCTCGGCAGGCCCTTTACCGAATGCGGACGCAGAGGAAGAGGAACTTGCGGCAACCCTGGAAGCCCCCCTCAGCGAGGAAGAATTCCAGGCCTTGCTCGACATGCTGCCAGGCTCCCCAGTGCCACAGGCTTAGGGGGAGGTAGGAAGACCTTCCCCCGAGCCCCGTTCAAGCCTCCTTTCCTGGGAGGCAGAGCCACGGGCGAGAGAAAGGAGAAGGAACAAGCACCGCTCATGATAGTGTCTGGCAGGGCGACCAAGGCAAGAAGACTGTCGACGGCAACTGCGTTGTGTCTACGAGCAATGCCATGCTCCACACGGACTGTCAGGAAGCATGGGCACCAGGAGGGACACCACCTCTGAAGCCTCAAGGAATTCTAGCTTTCCAATGACAACGAGGAGGACCCAAGGCTGAACTGGATTTCCCCGTTGTATGTGACATTCCATTCATCCAATCAATAAATCTTGGCACTCAGTTCAAGTTCTTCATTGTGCTTTGGTCGCTTTGTATTCTCCCGCGTTTCCTCGGGGAGGTGAAATCCCTCCCTTGGCCTGGGACAGCACGGGAAGGTGGTCCAGACGCCCCTGTCTGGTCCCGTAGCTTGTAGCCACAAGCACACCCTAGTGGAATCACGAAAACAGTCTCTCAGTGACAACCTTCACTTGGTTTCTGGGTGCATGGTGTGGAAGGGTTCGTCAGGGCATCGCCCTTTGCGCACAAGGACAGAACTATGCAAACAGTTTCATTGCCAGAGTTCAGAGTAACAACTGTGCCCGGTTTATTATGCAGGCAAATAATCTCTCTCCGTCCCTCTCTCTCTCTCATTGTCTGTCTACGGTCACACACTACACACGCACACCTCTCAAAAGATAAGCCGTGTTACAACTAAAGCGATGCACAAAGGAACTGAAAAACCAAATGCCTGTGGCATCTTAACGTCGTGGCAGGTGATCCCTTCCACTGCTTCTTTCAAAAATGTTTTCCAATACATGTGTCTCGTACACTCTGTGTTGAGTGATTCTCGATTGGCTCAATCCGTGCTCCCCATGTCCAGCATGGGTGTGTCAGCGGCACGAAATAGGAAAATAATCTGAGAGTTGCCACTTGAATGTGTATACACCGATGTATCTGAGTCTCTAGCTACAACTGCATCCGGGTCTCTAGCTCTGTAGTGTGTATATCTCTGCAGACCCATCTAGTCCTCAGCTCCCTCCCAGTCACTCCTCTGTCTTAGGCTCCCCTTTCTCCAGAGCTCTAGAGCAATATACAGCCCTCTCTCTCTGTCTCTCTGTCTCTCTGTCTCTCTGTCTCTCTCTGTCTCTCTCTTCCTCTCTCTCTCTCTCTCTCTCTCCTTCTTTTCCTTGGGCAGAAAGGAAACGTCAGTTTCAAGGGCCACACAGGTGGCATAGGGCTTCTGGGAAAAGAATCTGGCCACAGTAGCCTCAGGACAAGTATGACTGGAGATGCGGTAAGAGACAGCTTATGGAAAAGATGGTGCTTTCAAGAGGGCGGGAGGAACACTGGGTCACAGTGTGCCGGGAAACACTGAGATCCTTGTGGGTGGCAGGACTTGCACAGACGCTAGCTAGAGCTAGGAGCTGTGGCTTTACCATCTTGGGGGTTCAATGTTGGCTGCTCCAGCGAAATCTCGGAGCCCAGGGACGGGCAGCGGAACGTCCACAGGGAGGCCACTGGTGGACTGTGCATAAACACACCTGTGGGCTCTCAGGATGTCCTGGCTGCCATGCTGATCAAAGCTTCTACTCTCCCAAGCAAGCTTACCCCACCTGGATTGTCCAGGAGGAAGCCGGTCCAAGTCTGGAAGCCAGTGCCTTCTGGGAGGAGCCAGCAAATCCCATGTTTCCGTGATTAGCTCAGCCAAAACTTCCACCTTCTCGGGAAAAACCACCCTGATCCAACAAGATGGTCACGCCCCCCTCTGATCTCTGGCACTTGAGGACAAGGGACCAGGACCTGCACCTCCTCAGGACATCCTCCTGGGCCTCCTGGGACTTGCAGACTCCTACTAGCCCCGGGGGCATCCATCCACGGCTATCACCTGACAACCGCCCTTAGTGGGTGGGTGCAGAAAATCAAACACACAGATCACACAAACACACACGCCCCAGCCATATTTTCACGAATTGGTGGTGTAATTACTCCAATTCCCAACTGTTTCTAAATAAACTCACTGTCCTCATGTTCATCCACGTGGTGGCAAAAGAACACATTAGAGATGGTTCTGTGTTTCTGTGTGGTTTTTTTGTTTGTTTGCTTCTAAGTTTTCAATTCTCTGCAGCCCAAACGCCCCGAAAATGTTGGGATGGTTGTATTTGGAATCCAAAGCATTCCTTTCAAACCAAGCTGTGTCATCATCCATCATATAACTTGCTTCATATCCCTCTCCTTCTTCCTCCTCTTCTTCTTCTTCCTGCTCCTCCTCCTCCTCTTCTTCTTCCTCTCTTCTCCTTCTTCCAGATGCCAGTTGACCAGTGAAAGTGAAACCGACTTTGTCTTGTGGACGCCCAGGACAAGCACTGAAATTAAGTTCCTTGGCTTGTGAAACCTACACGTGTGGCCTGCCCCTTTCTCTGGTCTCTCCATGGCATGTGAGCAAGGGGGTGGGTTTCAGGGTACCTCTGAAAAAGTCCCGAACTGTTGAGGACCATGGGTAGACCCTAGATAAGCAGTCAAGCTTAGTGTGTGAATTATCGGGAGCTCAAACCCCAGCCAAGGAAATGCTTTAAGAGTGGGAGGCAATGACGTCCTGGTGGTGATGAACGAGGTGGGAAACGTACTCGAGGAATGCTAGGCTCCAGGTTTTCTCTCCATTTTGGAAAGTACAGTGACACAGCTAAGCGTGAGGGACTCAGAGTTGGGGAATTCGACGGAGAGCAAAAGTATGTGTGGAATGTGAAAAGGTGTGCAAACGAGAGAGCACTGGACCCCAAGCATTCTGGGAAAGGATGACGAGGGCGGCAGCTTCAAAGGGACCTGGGAGCCTCCGAACAGGCCTTCCATTCCAACGCCCACTTGCCTCACGGGATTCCTTCCAGTTCCTCAATTTGCAAGGAAGGGTTCCCCACCATCTGCGGCTATTTACATAAATAGGGGCGGGGCATCCTCATCCATTATAAATCCTGAGCTTCTGAGCACTGAGCAGTTGGCCAGCAGCTTCCGTGCCATCCGTGTGGGTCTCCCACCATGGATTCGTCCAGCTCGTCCGGCACATACAGCACCTCCACAGGTACGTTGCCCTCAGCATCTGGGCTCTGGGGTTGGGTCCTCCAAATACACTCATGCACCTCCCCACCCCAAGGGTTGATCACCACGAAGGTTGAAGCTTCCCAATGACCACTAATTGGCACGGACAGATATGCTGGGACATGTTTCTGGAATCAGTTGGGCAAAAGGATGCACCTTGGTTTGGGCAATTCACGTACATATTTCTGGTTTGATGGTTCGTTTGTTTTCCTTCTTGAAATCGACATGGAAGTAGGTAGGCCTGTTGCCTGACAATGGCTTCTCTACCAGAAATCCCAGCCTGTGGTTGCAGTGAATGGAACACGAGTGTTTGAAAACGTTCCCAGCTAAACTGACACTCTTTTCCAGTTGACCGTGTTTGGGATTTTGAGTTGGTTTCCCATGTTCTATTCTTGCTGTTGTTACGGATTTGCTCTCTTTGGTTTCGTGTTCCATTTGAACTGGTTACCTTCCATGGTGTCCATGGAAAGAATCCACATCCAGTATGTATTAAGACTAGAAGAAAAAGAGAGTTTTTCTTTGAGCCCAACTGAAAGCTAGAGCCTGGGAAACAGAGATTCCAGGAGCACTCGAACTGTCTCTCATTGGACTCCAAGGTAGCCAGTGCAGGAGCCTCTGGAAAGGCAAAATCCGCAGTGTGACACGTTCGTTCCTTGAGTGCTTTCCAAAGATTTTCCTTGGAGCTGGCAGGAAGGAAGGGCGCTTTTAAAGGAAGTCCCCGTTGGGGGTCCGAAACCCTTGCCTTGCCTTGCCTCCTTCCAGCGCGAGACCTGGAGACGACCCTACGTCACCAGCTGCCAGCTGCTAGAGCGGGTGGCCCTTGCAGAAGGGTTGGTGTTGTCCTAGAGTTGGAGAGAGTTCAGGAAACTCAAATCTCAAGGATGTGCAGGACGTGCCTGAAACCACATCCACCCTGGCCATCACGCCCGGCTCCTGCCTTAGAAGGCAGGAAACAAACACCCATCTATTCCCTTGCCACCAGAAAGACGCAACCTCAAATAGGACAGGGATGGTGGGGGGGCAGCCCTTCAAGGCTGCCCAACTGAAAGAATAGCACACACACACGGCGAGTCAGCAAGACCTTGGTGCCTGGAAAGGGAAACTCATCTTCCGAAGAATACTGGGCTGTTGTGGGTGTGTGGGTGGGCGGGCGCCATCACACGGGGCCCCACGTTGGTCCTTATCTCACAAAAGTGGGTCTTCTAAACAATCTCCTAGTGCGTTCTGTGTTGGGGGTTGGCTTGTGTGTTTGTCTGGCTTCGTTTGGCTTTCGTCTCGTTTCCTTTCAAATAGTGAAAGCGGATGTGCCCTGTGCGTATGACAGGCCAGAAGCCGGGCTCCTTCCGTTAGCATAGAGTTCAAGGTAAATCTGGTAGAAGCCATCAAGACTTTCTGAGGCCTCCACAGGTGGACAATCCTTCCACCCATTTTGGTCACGTTAGCCTGTTTTTCTAGGGCTTTCCCCTTCTGCTTGCATAGCGCCCTGTGGATCCTTGGCGAGTGGTGGGGGGATCCCCATAGCCTTGACCCTCAGCTTAGCTTGAGCCCACACGGTCCCACTCAGCGTGGCTTTCAGGGTGTGCCCACGGTTGTTCCAAATGCAGAGTCTTCCCCTGGCTTAGAGATTTTTCACGTGGCACAAGGACCAGCGCTGTGCCGGTACCATTGGTTTGCACCTCCATGGATTCGCCCCTGACACATTCCCCCTTTTCTCTCCCACAGGCCGACTCTCAAGACCATCGCGAAGGAGGAGGCTGGTTCTGAGGCTGAGTCAGAAGGACACCCTGCAAGCACTCTTTCAACAGAACCCCTACCCCGGGATAACGACCAGAGAACGGCTGGCACGAGAACTGGGCATTCCAGAAAGCAGAGTTCAGGTACGTCCGAGTCTCTCGATCCATTCTCCCTCTCGGGGTCCATGTCCAGGCGCAAGTCGCCCTACGCCAGCTGAAGTCCTTGCTCTTGGGGCTTCCTCTTCTGGGTGCTCCAGACAGCAGGGACTCGAATCTTGGCAAGGAAGGTGGCTCCCTTTGGAAAACGTGGCCAGACTGAGCTGTGTGGCGAGAGGTCCATTCAAATGGGTGGTCAAGAATAAAGGGCGAGGGGCCAAGGAAGCAGGAGGGCCTGGTGGTGCCAGGGAGGTGTTCCCTTGATGGCTGGCCTCCGAGGAGCTAGCCTTGCTGAAGACTTCCCTCTCTGGGCAGGTTGGAGAGGAGTCACCAAAGGTAGGAACACCTCGCCTGCGACCTTACAGAGCATCGCCAAAGACTGATTGGCTTTCCCTACGAACACGTTTTCTCAGGGTGTCACATTTTCCACACACCACCGTCAGAAACGTCTAAAAACATGCACACACACACGCACACAAGCACAGGTCCACACTGCAGTTCGGCCTCGGGGAATGAGGTAGCATGCACACAGCTTCACTGTTGAAGACAAGGACACATATTCTGAAGACGGGGAGCGGGTACATAAGAGTCTCCTGACCTAAGAGTGATGGAGGCATGTAGTCCCTGAGAAGTGACTGTCAATGAGTAGTTCCCAGGCAGCATGGGAAGTGTGGTTTTCATGGGGGCACTTGCTCATGGATATGATTGCGTGTTATGAGACAGTACTGCCTGTGGGGACACAAGAGAGGCAAGGAACCATGAATCGGGCATGGACCGTGCCAAAGGGGAGGCAAAGAGAGCAAATGAGGGAAAGGAGATTGAGCCTGAGAGCCTGGGACAGAGACAGAGAGAGGGGAAGGCAGGCAGGCAGTCAGGTGGGCAGGCGGGCGGGTGGCAACAGAGACAGACGTCAACAGGTAGATGCGGAGAATCGTAGACGGAGACCAAAAGACCCACAGAGAAACTGGTAGTTTTGATGAGAAGGGGTGGGGCGGGGGAGAGAGAGAGAGAGAGAGGTAGCTATCCATCCCATTCTGACTGTGGGAAAGCAAGCATTGTCTCCTCCTGTGTCACAAGTCATTACTCTGGACACCAGTAAGGTGACTCGAAGAGGAAGGATTATTTTCACGGACACAGATTGTGTATTCTGGAATCTGGTGCACTTCCTCAGAGGTGACAGCGGGAGTCTACATTCTACCTGCCAGTGAGAGTTCAGTCCCTTTGACTCGTAAATATTTCCAGTGGGGGCAGATGGGCCATACTGGGTCTCCACTAGTCGGCTTGTGGCTGGCTGGCTGGCTGGCTGGCGCGTTTGTGTGTTTGTTCTGTGGTGCAGCCCTGCAGTCGATCTTGGAAGTACGTGCATAAGCATTGAATGACGAGGCTTTCTTTCTTTGTACCCAGGTTTGGTTTCAAAACCAACGAAGAAGACGCCTAAAGCAGAGCCGATTGCTGTCGGAGAATGCCTTCAAAGGAGGGCAGTCGCAGCCGCTGCGGCCGCCACCACCTCAGGCTTTGACTCGAGGTAAGTACCCAGCAATCCAAAGGCATTTCCCCAGAGCATCCCCTTGAGACACAATCATCTCTGAACGTGGATGACCGTGGGAGGCCAGGAACGCTTCAGAGAGGAAACCATGATATCTTGGCTTCTTGCCCCATTCCTGTTCCACACAGGAGCATCATGCCCCTGTTGGAGGGTGGGGAGATGCATGGCCGGGAAGGCTTGGAATCTTCCGGTCTGGAACCTGCCCGGATGTGTAGAAATCCCTTCTTCCATCACATGGGGCATTTTCACATAGCACTCAATAAGACGTATCGATGTATCGATCTTGATCTATGACATACCACTTCCTATATACCACACACTGCATCTGCTGTGAATGTGCTGCCATTGGCCTGAATGTCCTCTCTTCTCTGTGTGTTCTTCTTCAGAAAGCTTGGGAAGAGAGGCCAGGCGAAAGAGGACTTTCATCTCTCCTTCTCAAACAAGGGTCCTTGTGCAAGCCTTTGAGAGGGATCGATTTCCATCTATTGCTGCCAGGGAAGAATTGGCTCACCAGACAGGAATTCCCGAACCTCGAATCCAGGTAAGTTCTCCACCTGTGGGTGGGACTTGGCTTCTCCCACGAGGAAGGAGTGTTAAACCTTGTGACGGGTTGCTGCTGGATATAGGTAGGCTTGGCGAGGGGGGATTGGGAGGAGGTTCCCTTCATCCTACGAATACGCTAAGGGGGCTGATCTGAAGGCATCCCTTTCCGGAAGAGGAGAGGGCAATGGAAGTCCTGGGCAGCCAGGGAGGGGCCTGAGGTTGTAGCCGGTCAATGACGGCTCTCCTCAAAGCCAGGGGTGGGGAGGGGTGGGGTGGGTCCTGTGTTGCCCTGACGTCCTCCCGCATTTTCAAGAGCCAAGGCGAAAGCTCTAGGTAAAATGGCCCTTAGATGAGGCCCACCAGTACTTGCCATGGACCTGACAGATTGCAGGGCAGGGCAGGGCAGGGCAGGGCAGGGCAGGGCAGGGCAGGGCGGGCCGGGGCGGGGCCGGCCGGGGATGGGGCGGCGGCAAGTAGATCTGGACTGTCACGCTGCTAATGTTCCTGTCTCCCCATATGGTTCCCTAGATATGGTTCCAGAACCGAAGAGCTCGGCACCCAAAGCAGAGCGCTAGTGGGCCTGTGAATGCCCTGGCCGAAGGACCAGATGCCACATCAGCCGTGACTGCCCTGTCGGACCAAGGCCCCCCGCCCACTCTCCATAGCAGCTCTCATCGTTATCCTCCCTCTCATGCACCTGAGAGCACGCAATCCTTTGCTGCGGCCACTCCTGTTTTCTCCCCCACCTTTCTTGTGCCAGGGGCTGCCTCTGGGTGCTGTGTGGGCCACCCGTTGATGTTCATCGTGGTCCAGCCCAGCCTGGCAGCACTTCAGGGATACCAGAACCCGCAGCCTCTTCCGGCCACAGTTCCGTGGGGTGAAGGGACACATGCTGTCATCGCCAGTGGGCAGCCTGCCCAGGGGGCCATCGTGCCGCATGCACCGCCAGAGACACACTTCTGGCCGCAGCAGCCAACCTCAAGTGAAGAGACATCTCTCCAGCTGGAGCAACAGCCCCAGCACTCAGCCCTTCCAGGCTCCTCAAGCCTCCTGGACGAACTCTTGTCAGACGCGGACATTCTGGCCTCGGCAGGCCCTTTACCGAATGCGGACGCAGAGGAAGAGGAACTTGCGGCAACCCTGGAAGCCCCCCTCAGCGAGGAAGAATTCCAGGCCTTGCTCGACATGCTGCCAGGCTCCCCAGTGCCACAGGCTTAGGGGGAGGTAGGAAGACCTTCCCCCGAGCCCCGTTCAAGCCTCCTTTCCTGGGAGGCAGAGCCACGGGCGAGAGAAAGGAGAAGGAACAAGCACCGCTCATGATAGTGTCTGGCAGGGCGACCAAGGCAAGAAGACTGTCGACGGCAACTGCGTTGTGTCTACGAGCAATGCCATGCTCCACACGGACTGTCAGGAAGCATGGGCACCAGGAGGGACACCACCTCTGAAGCCTCAAGGAATTCTAGCTTTCCAATGACAACGAGGAGGACCCAAGGCTGAACTGGATTTCCCCGTTGTATGTGACATTCCATTGATCCAATCAATAAATCTTGGCACTCAGTTCAAGTTCTTCATTGTGCTTTGGTCGCTTTGTATTCTCCCGCGTTTCCTCGGGGAGGTGAAATCCCTCCCTTGGCCTGGGACAGCACGGGAAGGTGGTCCAGACGCCCCTGTCTAGTCCCGTAGCTTGTAGCCACAAGCACACCCTAGTGGAATCACGAAAACAGTCTCTCAGTGACAACCTTCACTTGGTTTCTGGGTGCATGGTGTGGAAGGGTTCGTCAGGGCATCGCCCTTTGCGCACAAGGACAGAACTATGCAAACAGTTTCATTGCCAGAGTTCAGAGTAACAACTGTGCCCGGTTTATTATGCAGGCAAATAATCTCTCTCCGTCCCTCTCTCTCTCTCATTGTCTGTCTACGGTCACACACTACACACGCACACCTCTCAAAAGATAAGCCGTGTTACAACTAAAGCGATGCACAAAGGAACTGAAAAACCAAATGCCTGTGGCATCTTAACGTCGTGGCAGGTGATCCCTTCCACTGCTTCTTTCAAAAATATTTTCCAATACATGTGCCTCGTACACTCTGTGTTGAGTGATTCTCGATTGGCTCAATCCGTGCTCCCCATGGCCAGCATGGGTGTGTCAGCGGCACGAAGTAGGAAAATAATCTGAGAGTTGCCACTTGAATGTGTATACACCGATGTATCTGAGTCTCTAGCTACAACTGCATCCGGGTCTCTAGCTCTGTAGTGTGTATATCTCTGCAGACCCATCTAGTCCTCAGCTCCCTCCCAGTCACTCCTCTGTCTTAGGCTCCCCTTTCTCCAGAGCTCTAGAGCAATATACAGCCCTCTCTCTCTGTCTCTCTGTCTCTCTGTCTCTCTGTCTCTCTCTCTCTCCCTGTCCCTCTCTTCCTCTCTCTCTCTCTCTCTCTCCTTCTTTTCCTGGGGCAGAAAGGAAACGTCAGTTTCAAGGGCCACACAGGTGGCATAGGGCTTCTGGGAAAAGAATCTGGCCACAGTAGCCTCAGGACAAGTATGACTGGAGATGCGGTAAGAGACAGCTTATGGAAAACATGGTGCTTTCAAGAGGGCGGGAGGAACACTGGGTCACAGTGTGCCGGGAAACACTGAGATCCTTGTGGGTGGCAGGACTTGCACAGACGCTAGCTAGAGCTAGGAGCTGTGGCTTTACCATCTTGGGGGTTCAATGTTGACTGCTCCAGCGAAATCTCGGAGCCCAGGGACGGGCAGCGGAACGTCCACAGGGAGGCCACTGGTGGACTGTGCATAAACACACCTGTGGGCTCTCAGGATGTCCTGGCTGCCATGCTGATCAAAGCTTCTACTCTCCCAAGCAAGCTTACCCCACCTGGATTGTCCAAGAGGAAGCCGGTCCAAGTCTGGAAGCCAGTGCCTTCTGGGAGGAGCCAGCAAATCCCATGTTTCCGTGATTAGCTCAGCCAAAACTTCCACCTTCTCGGGAAAAACCACCCTGATCCAACAAGATGGTCACGCCCCCCTCTGATCTCTGGCACTTGAGGACAAGGGACCAGGACCTGCACCTCCTCAGGACATCCTCCTGGGCCTCCTGGGACTTGCAGACTCCTACTAGCCCCGGGGGCATCCATCCACGGCTATCACCTGACAACCGCCCTTAGTGGGTGGGTGCAGAAAATCAAACACACAGATCACACAAACACACACGCCCCAGCCATATTTTCACGAATTGGTGGTGTAATTACTCCAATTCCCAACTGTTTCTAAATAAACTCACTGTCCTCATGTTCATCCACGTGGTGGCAAAAGAACACATTAAAGATGGTTCTGTGTTTCTGTGTGGTTTTTTTGTTTGTTTGCTTCTAAGTTTTCAATTCTCTGCAGCCCAAACGCCCCGAAAATGTTGGGATGGTTGTATTTGGAATCCAAAGCATTCCTTTCAAACCAAGCTGTGTCATCATCCATCATATAACTTGCTTCATATCCCTCTCCTTCTTCCTCCTCTTCTTCTTCTTCCTGCTCCTCCTCCTCCTCTTCTTCTTCCTCTCTTCTCCTTCTTCCAGATGCCAGTTGACCAGTGAATGTGAAACCGACTTCGTCTTGTGGACGCCAAGGACAAGCACTGAAATTAAGTTCCTTGGCTTGTGAAACCTACACGTGTGGCCTGCCCCTTTCTCTGGTCTCTCCATGGCATGTGAGCAAGGGGGTGGGTTTCAGGGTACCTCTGAAAAAGTCCCGAACTGTTGAGGACCATGGGTAGACCCTAGATAAGCAGTCAAGCTTAGTGTGTGAATTATCGGGAACTCAAACCCCAGCCAAGGAAATGCTTTAAGAGTGGGAGGCAATGACGTCCTGGTGGTGATGAACGAGGTGGGAAACGTACTCGAGGAATGCTAGGCTCCAGGTTTTCTCTCCATTTTGGAAAGTACAGTGACACAGCTAAGCGTGAGGGACTCAGAGTTGGGGAATTCCACGGAGAGCAAAAGTATGTGTGGAATGTGAAAAGGTGTGCAAACGAGAGAGCACTGGACCCCAAGCATTCTGGGAAAGGATGACGAGGGCGGCAGCTTCAAAGGGACCTGGGAGCCTCCGAACAGGCCTTCCATTCCAACGCCCACTTGCCTCACGGGATTCCTTCCAGTTCCTCAATTTGCAAGGAAGGGTTCCCCACCATCTGCGGCTATTTACATAAATAGGGGCGGGGCATCCTCATCCATTATAAATCCTGAGCTTCTGAGCACTGAGCAGTTGGCCAGCAGCTTCCGTGCCATCCGTGTGGGTCTCCCACCATGGATTCGTCCAGCTCGTCCGGCACATACAGCACCTCCACAGGTACGTTGCCCTCAGCATCTGGGCTCTGGGGTTGGGTCCTCCAAATACACTCATGCACCTCCCCACCCCAAGGGTTGATCACCACGAAGGTTGAAGCTTCCCAATGACCACTAATTGGCACGGACAGATATGCTGGGACATGTTTCTGGAATCAGTTGGGCAAAAGGATGCACCTTGGTTTGGGCAATTCACGTACATATTTCTGGTTTGATGGTTCGTTTGTTTTCCTTCTTGAAATCGACATGGAAGTAGGTAGGCCTGTTGCCTGACAATGGCTTCTCTACCAGAAATCCCAGCCTGTGGTTGCAGTGAATGGAACACGAGTGTTTGAAAACGTTCCCAGCTAAACTGACACTCTTTTCCAGTTGACCGTGTTTGGGATTTTGAGTTGGTTTCCCATGTTCTATTCTTGCTGTTGTTACGGATTTGCTCTCTTTGGTTTCGTGTTCCATTTGAACTGGTTACCTTCCATGGTGTCCATGGAAAGAATCCACATCCAGTATGTATTAAGACTAGAAGAAAAAGAGAGTTTTTCTTTGAGCCCAACTGAAAGCTAGAGCCTGGGAAACAGAGATTCCAGGAGCACTCGAACTGTCTCTCATTGGACTCCAAGGTAGCCAGTGCAGGAGCCTCTGGAAAGGCAAAATCCGCAGTGTGACACGTTCGTTCCTTGAGTGCTTTCCAAAGATTTTCCTTGGAGCTGGCAGGAAGGAAGGGCGCTTTTAAAGGAAGTCCCCGTTGGGGGTCCGAAACCCTTGCCTTGCCTTGCCTCCTTCCAGCGCGAGACCTGGAGACGACCCTACGTCACCAGCTGCCAGCTGCTAGAGCGGGTGGCCCTTGCAGAAGGGTTGGTGTTGTCCTAGAGTTGGAGAGAGTTCAGGAAACTCAAATCTCAAGGATGTGCAGGACGTGCCTGAAACCACATCCACCCTGGCCATCACGCCCGGCTCCTGCCTTAGAAGGCAGGAAACAAACACCCATCTATTCCCTTGCCACCAGAAAGACGCAACCTCAAATAGGACAGGGATGAGGGGGGGCAGCCCTTCAAGGCTGCCCAACTGAAAGAATAGCACACACACACGGCGAGTCAGCAAGACCTTGGTGCCTGGAAAGGGAAACTCATCTTCCGAAGAATACTGGGCTGTTGTGGGTGTGTGGGTGGGCGGGCGCCATCACACGGGGCCCCACGTTGGTCCTTATCTCACAAAAGTGGGTCTTCTAAACAATCTCCTAGTGCGTTCTGTGTTGGGGGTTGGCTTGTGTGTTTGTCTGGCTTCGTTTGGCTTTCGTCTCGTTTCCTTTCAAATAGTGAAAGCGGATGTGCCCTGTGCGTATGACAGGCCAGAAGCCGGGCTCCTTCCGTTAGCATAGAGTTCAAGGTAAATCTGGTAGAAGCCATCAAGACTTTCTGAGGCCTCCACAGGTGGACAATCCTTCCACCCATTTTGGTCACGTTAGCCTGTTTTTCTAGGGCTTTCCCCTTCTGCTTGCATAGCGCCCTGTGGATCCTTGGCGAGTGGTGGGGGGATCCCCATAGCCTTGACCCTCAGCTTAGCTTGAGCCCACACGGTCCCACTCAGCGTGGCTTTCAGGGTGTGCCCACGGTTGTTCCAAATGCAGAGTCTTCCCCTGGCTTAGAGATTTTTCACGTGGCACAAGGACCAGCGCTGTGCCGGTACCATTGGTTTGCACCTCCATGGATTCGCCCCTGACACATTCCCCCTTTTCTCTCCCACAGGCCGACTCTCAAGACCATCGCGAAGGAGGAGGCTGGTTCTGAGGCTGAGTCAGAAGGACACCCTGCAAGCACTCTTTCAACAGAACCCCTACCCCGGGATAACGACCAGAGAACGGCTGGCACGAGAACTGGGCATTCCAGAAAGCAGAGTTCAGGTACGTCCGAGTCTCTCGATCCATTCTCCCTCTCGGGGTCCATGTCCAGGCGCAAGTCGCCCTACGCCAGCTGAAGTCCTTGCTCTTGGGGCTTCCTCTTCTGGGTGCTCCAGACAGCAGGGACTCGAATCTTGGCAAGGAAGGTGGCTCCCTTTGGAAAACGTGGCCAGACTGAGCTGTGTGGCGAGAGGTCCATTCAAATGGGTGGTCAAGAATAAAGGGCGAGGGGCCAAGGAAGCAGGAGGGCCTGGTGGTGCCAGGGAGGTGTTCCCTTGATGGCTGGCCTCCGAGGAGCTAGCCTTGCTGAAGACTTCCCTCTCTGGGCAGGTTGGAGAGGAGTCACCAAAGGTAGGAACACCTCGCCTGCGACCTTACAGAGCATCGCCAAAGACTGATTGGCTTTCCCTACGAACACGTTTTCTCAGGGTGTCACATTTTCCACACACCACCGTCAGAAACGTCTAAAAACATGCACACACACACGCACACAAGCACAGGTCCACACTGCAGTTCGGCCTCGGGGAATGAGGTAGCATGCACACAGCTTCACTGTTGAAGACAAGGACACATATTCTGAAGACGGGGAGCGGGTACATAAGAGTCTCCTGACCTAAGAGTGATGGAGGCATGTAGTCCCTGAGAAGTGACTGTCAATGAGTAGTTCCCAGGCAGCATGGGAAGTGTGGTTTTCATGGGGGCACTTGCTCATGGATATGATTGCGTGTTATGAGACAGTACTGCCTGTGGGGACACAAGAGAGGCAAGGAACCATGAATCGGGCATGGACCGTGCCAAAGGGGAGGCAAAGAGAGCAAATGAGGGAAAGGAGATTGAGCCTGAGAGCCTGGGACAGAGACAGAGAGAGGGGAAGGCAGGCAGGCAGTCAGGTGGGCAGGCGGGCGGGTGGCAACAGAGACAGACGTCAACAGGTAGATGCGGAGAATCGTAGACGGAGACCAAAAGACCCACAGAGAAACTGGTAGTTTTGATGAGAAGGGGTGGGGCGGGGGAGAGAGAGAGAGAGAGAGGTAGCTATCCATCCCATTCTGACTGTGGGAAAGCAAGCATTGTCTCCTCCTGTGTCACAAGTCATTACTCTGGACACCAGTAAGGTGACTCGAAGAGGAAGGATTATTTTCACGGACACAGATTGTGTATTCTGGAATCTGGTGCACTTCCTCAGAGGTGACAGCGGGAGTCTACATTCTACCTGCCAGTGAGAGTTCAGTCCCTTTGACTCGTAAATATTTCCAGTGGGGGCAGATGGGCCATACTGGGTCTCCACTAGTCGGCTTGTGGCTGGCTGGCTGGCTGGCTGGCGCGTTTGTGTGTTTGTTCTGTGGTGCAGCCCTGCAATCGATCTTGGAAGTACGTGCATAAGCATTGAATGACGAGGCTTTCTTTCTTTGTACCCAGGTTTGGTTTCAAAACCAACGAAGAAGACGCCTAAAGCAGAGCCGATTGCTGTCGGAGAATGCCTTCAAAGGAGGGCAGTCGCAGCCGCTGCGGCCGCCACCACCTCAGGCTTTGACTCGAGGTAAGTACCCAGCAATCCAAAGGCATTTCCCCAGAGCATCCCCTTGAGACACAATCATCTCTGAACGTGGATGACCGTGGGAGGCCAGGAACGCTTCAGAGAGGAAACCATGATATCTTGGCTTCTTGCCCCATTCCTGTTCCACACAGGAGCATCATGCCCCTGTTGGAGGGTGGGGAGATGCATGGCCGGGAAGGCTTGGAATCTTCCGGTCTGGAACCTGCCCGGATGTGTAGAAATCCCTTCTTCCATCACATGGGGCATTTTCACATAGCACTCAATAAGACGTATCGATGTATCGATCTTGATCTATGACATACCACTTCCTATATACCACACACTGCATCTGCTGTGAATGTGCTGCCATTGGCCTGAATGTCCTCTCTTCTCTGTGTGTTCTTCTTCAGAAAGCTTGGGAAGAGAGGCCAGGCGAAAGAGGACTTTCATCTCTCCTTCTCAAACAAGGGTCCTTGTGCAAGCCTTTGAGAGGGATCGATTTCCATCTATTGCTGCCAGGGAAGAATTGGCTCACCAGACAGGAATTCCCGAACCTCGAATCCAGGTAAGTTCTCCACCTGTGGGTGGGACTTGGCTTCTCCCACGAGGAAGGAGTGTTAAACCTTGTGACGGGTTGCTGCTGGATATAGGTAGGCTTGGCGAGGGGGGATTGGGAGGAGGTTCCCTTCATCCTACGAATACGCTAAGGGGGCTGATCTGAAGGCATCCCTTTCCGGAAGAGGAGAGGGCAATGGAAGTCCTGGGCAGCCAGGGAGGGGCCTGAGGTTGTAGCCGGTCAATGACGGCTCTCCTCAAAGCCAGGGGTGGGGAGGGGTGGGGTGGGTCCTGTGTTGCCCTGACGTCCTCCCGCATTTTCAAGAGCCAAGGCGAAAGCTCTAGGTAAAATGGCCCTTAGATGAGGCCCACCAGTACTTGCCATGGACCTGACAGATTGCAGGGCAGGGCAGGGCAGGGCAGGGCAGGGCAGGGCAGGGCGGGCCGGGGCGGGGCCGGCCGGGGATGGGGCGGCGGCAAGTAGATCTGGACTGTCACGCTGCTAATGTTCCTGTCTCCCCATATGGTTCCCTAGATATGGTTCCAGAACCGAAGAGCTCGGCACCCAAAGCAGAGCGCTAGTGGGCCTGTGAATGCCCTGGCCGAAGGACCAGATGCCACATCAGCCGTGACTGCCCTGTCGGACCAAGGCCCCCCGCCCACTCTCCATAGCAGCTCTCATCGTTATCCTCCCTCTCATGCACCTGAGAGCACGCAATCCTTTGCTGCGGCCACTCCTGTTTTCTCCCCCACCTTTCTTGTGCCAGGGGCTGCCTCTGGGTGCTGTGTGGGCCACCCGTTGATGTTCATCGTGGTCCAGCCCAGCCTGGCAGCACTTCAGGGATACCAGAACCCGCAGCCTCTTCCGGCCACAGTTCCGTGGGGTGAAGGGACACATGCTGTCATCGCCAGTGGGCAGCCTGCCCAGGGGGCCATCGTGCCGCATGCACCGCCAGAGACACACTTCTGGCCGCAGCAGCCAACCTCAAGTGAAGAGACATCTCTCCAGCTGGAGCAACAGCCCCAGCACTCAGCCCTTCCAGGCTCCTCAAGCCTCCTGGACGAACTCTTGTCAGACGCGGACATTCTGGCCTCGGCAGGCCCTTTACCGAATGCAGACGCAGAGGAAGAGGAACTTGCGGCAACCCTGGAAGCCCCCCTCAGCGAGGAAGAATTCCAGGCCTTGCTCGACATGCTGCCAGGCTCCCCAGTGCCACAGGCTTAGGGGGAGGTAGGAAGACCTTCCCCCGAGCCCCGTTCAAGCCTCCTTTCCTGGGAGGCAGAGCCACGGGCGAGAGAAAGGAGAAGGAACAAGCACCGCTCATGATAGTGTCTGGCAGGGCGACCAAGGCAAGAAGACTGTCGACGGCAACTGCGTTGTGTCTACGAGCAATGCCATGCTCCACACGGACTGTCAGGAAGCATGGGCACCAGGAGGGACACCACCTCTGAAGCCTCAAGGAATTCTAGCTTTCCAATGACAACGAGGAGGACCCAAGGCTGAACTGGATTTCCCCGTTGTATGTGACATTCCATTGATCCAATCAATAAATCTTGGCACTCAGTTCAAGTTCTTCATTGTGCTTTGGTCGCTTTGTATTCTCCCGCGTTTCCTCGGGGAGGTGAAATCCCTCCCTTGGCCTGGGACAGCACGGGAAGGTGGTCCAGACGCCCCTGTCTAGTCCCGTAGCTTGTAGCCACAAGCACACCCTAGTGGAATCACGAAAACAGTCTCTCAGTGACAACCTTCACTTGGTTTCTGGGTGCATGGTGTGGAAGGGTTCGTCAGGGCATCGCCCTTTGCGCACAAGGACAGAACTATGCAAACAGTTTCATTGCCAGAGTTCAGAGTAACAACTGTGCCCGGTTTATTATGCAGGCAAATAATCTCTCTCCGTCCCTCTCTCTCTCTCATTGTCTGTCTACGGTCACACACTACACACGCACACCTCTCAAAAGATAAGCCGTGTTACAACTAAAGCGATGCACAAAGGAACTGAAAAACCAAATGCCTGTGGCATCTTAACGTCGTGGCAGGTGATCCCTTCCACTGCTTCTTTCAAAAATATTTTCCAATACATGTGCCTCGTACACTCTGTGTTGAGTGATTCTCGATTGGCTCAATCCGTGCTCCCCATGGCCAGCATGGGTGTGTCAGCGGCACGAAGTAGGAAAATAATCTGAGAGTTGCCACTTGAATGTGTATACACCGATGTATCTGAGTCTCTAGCTACAACTGCATCCGGGTCTCTAGCTCTGTAGTGTGTATATCTCTGCAGACCCATCTAGTCCTCAGCTCCCTCCCAGTCACTCCTCTGTCTTAGGCTCCCCTTTCTCCAGAGCTCTAGAGCAATATACAGCCCTCTCTCTCTGTCTCTCTGTCTCTCTGTCTCTCTGTCTCTCTCTCTCTCCCTGTCCCTCTCTTCCTCTCTCTCTCTCTCTCTCTCCTTCTTTTCCTGGGGCAGAAAGGAAACGTCAGTTTCAAGGGCCACACAGGTGGCATAGGGCTTCTGGGAAAAGAATCTGGCCACAGTAGCCTCAGGACAAGTATGACTGGAGATGCGGTAAGAGACAGCTTATGGAAAACATGGTGCTTTCAAGAGGGCGGGAGGAACACTGGGTCACAGTGTGCCGGGAAACACTGAGATCCTTGTGGGTGGCAGGACTTGCACAGACGCTAGCTAGAGCTAGGAGCTGTGGCTTTACCATCTTGGGGGTTCAATGTTGACTGCTCCAGCGAAATCTCGGAGCCCAGGGACGGGCAGCGGAACGTCCACAGGGAGGCCACTGGTGGACTGTGCATAAACACACCTGTGGGCTCTCAGGATGTCCTGGCTGCCATGCTGATCAAAGCTTCTACTCTCCCAAGCAAGCTTACCCCACCTGGATTGTCCAAGAGGAAGCCGGTCCAAGTCTGGAAGCCAGTGCCTTCTGGGAGGAGCCAGCAAATCCCATGTTTCCGTGATTAGCTCAGCCAAAACTTCCACCTTCTCGGGAAAAACCACCCTGATCCAACAAGATGGTCACGCCCCCCTCTGATCTCTGGCACTTGAGGACAAGGGACCAGGACCTGCACCTCCTCAGGACATCCTCCTGGGCCTCCTGGGACTTGCAGACTCCTACTAGCCCCGGGGGCATCCATCCACGGCTATCACCTGACAACCGCCCTTAGTGGGTGGGTGCAGAAAATCAAACACACAGATCACACAAACACACACGCCCCAGCCATATTTTCACGAATTGGTGGTGTAATTACTCCAATTCCCAACTGTTTCTAAATAAACTCACTGTCCTCATGTTCATCCACGTGGTGGCAAAAGAACACATTAAAGATGGTTCTGTGTTTCTGTGTGGTTTTTTTGTTTGTTTGCTTCTAAGTTTTCAATTCTCTGCAGCCCAAACGCCCCGAAAATGTTGGGATGGTTGTATTTGGAATCCAAAGCATTCCTTTCAAACCAAGCTGTGTCATCATCCATCATATAACTTGCTTCATATCCCTCTCCTTCTTCCTCCTCTTCTTCTTCTTCCTGCTCCTCCTCCTCCTCTTCTTCTTCCTCTCTTCTCCTTCTTCCAGATGCCAGTTGACCAGTGAATGTGAAACCGACTTCGTCTTGTGGACGCCAAGGACAAGCACTGAAATTAAGTTCCTTGGCTTGTGAAACCTACACGTGTGGCCTGCCCCTTTCTCTGGTCTCTCCATGGCATGTGAGCAAGGGGGTGGGTTTCAGGGTACCTCTGAAAAAGTCCCGAACTGTTGAGGACCATGGGTAGACCCTAGATAAGCAGTCAAGCTTAGTGTGTGAATTATCGGGAACTCAAACCCCAGCCAAGGAAATGCTTTAAGAGTGGGAGGCAATGACGTCCTGGTGGTGATGAACGAGGTGGGAAACGTACTCGAGGAATGCTAGGCTCCAGGTTTTCTCTCCATTTTGGAAAGTACAGTGACACAGCTAAGCGTGAGGGACTCAGAGTTGGGGAATTCCACGGAGAGCAAAAGTATGTGTGGAATGTGAAAAGGTGTGCAAACGAGAGAGCACTGGACCCCAAGCATTCTGGGAAAGGATGACGAGGGCGGCAGCTTCAAAGGGACCTGGGAGCCTCCGAACAGGCCTTCCATTCCAACGCCCACTTGCCTCACGGGATTCCTTCCAGTTCCTCAATTTGCAAGGAAGGGTTCCCCACCATCTGCGGCTATTTACATAAATAGGGGCGGGGCATCCTCATCCATTATAAATCCTGAGCTTCTGAGCACTGAGCAGTTGGCCAGCAGCTTCCGTGCCATCCGTGTGGGTCTCCCACCATGGATTCGTCCAGCTCGTCCGGCACATACAGCACCTCCACAGGTACGTTGCCCTCAGCATCTGGGCTCTGGGGTTGGGTCCTCCAAATACACTCATGCACCTCCCCACCCCAAGGGTTGATCACCACGAAGGTTGAAGCTTCCCAATGACCACTAATTGGCACGGACAGATATGCTGGGACATGTTTCTGGAATCAGTTGGGCAAAAGGATGCACCTTGGTTTGGGCAATTCACGTACATATTTCTGGTTTGATGGTTCGTTTGTTTTCCTTCTTGAAATCGACATGGAAGTAGGTAGGCCTGTTGCCTGACAATGGCTTCTCTACCAGAAATCCCAGCCTGTGGTTGCAGTGAATGGAACACGAGTGTTTGAAAACGTTCCCAGCTAAACTGACACTCTTTTCCAGTTGACCGTGTTTGGGATTTTGAGTTGGTTTCCCATGTTCTATTCTTGCTGTTGTTACGGATTTGCTCTCTTTGGTTTCGTGTTCCATTTGAACTGGTTACCTTCCATGGTGTCCATGGAAAGAATCCACATCCAGTATGTATTAAGACTAGAAGAAAAAGAGAGTTTTTCTTTGAGCCCAACTGAAAGCTAGAGCCTGGGAAACAGAGATTCCAGGAGCACTCGAACTGTCTCTCATTGGACTCCAAGGTAGCCAGTGCAGGAGCCTCTGGAAAGGCAAAATCCGCAGTGTGACACGTTCGTTCCTTGAGTGCTTTCCAAAGATTTTCCTTGGAGCTGGCAGGAAGGAAGGGCGCTTTTAAAGGAAGTCCCCGTTGGGGGTCCGAAACCCTTGCCTTGCCTTGCCTCCTTCCAGCGCGAGACCTGGAGACGACCCTACGTCACCAGCTGCCAGCTGCTAGAGCGGGTGGCCCTTGCAGAAGGGTTGGTGTTGTCCTAGAGTTGGAGAGAGTTCAGGAAACTCAAATCTCAAGGATGTGCAGGACGTGCCTGAAACCACATCCACCCTGGCCATCACGCCCGGCTCCTGCCTTAGAAGGCAGGAAACAAACACCCATCTATTCCCTTGCCACCAGAAAGACGCAACCTCAAATAGGACAGGGATGAGGGGGGGCAGCCCTTCAAGGCTGCCCAACTGAAAGAATAGCACACACACACGGCGAGTCAGCAAGACCTTGGTGCCTGGAAAGGGAAACTCATCTTCCGAAGAATACTGGGCTGTTGTGGGTGTGTGGGTGGGCGGGCGCCATCACACGGGGCCCCACGTTGGTCCTTATCTCACAAAAGTGGGTCTTCTAAACAATCTCCTAGTGCGTTCTGTGTTGGGGGTTGGCTTGTGTGTTTGTCTGGCTTCGTTTGGCTTTCGTCTCGTTTCCTTTCAAATAGTGAAAGCGGATGTGCCCTGTGCGTATGACAGGCCAGAAGCCGGGCTCCTTCCGTTAGCATAGAGTTCAAGGTAAATCTGGTAGAAGCCATCAAGACTTTCTGAGGCCTCCACAGGTGGACAATCCTTCCACCCATTTTGGTCACGTTAGCCTGTTTTTCTAGGGCTTTCCCCTTCTGCTTGCATAGCGCCCTGTGGATCCTTGGCGAGTGGTGGGGGGATCCCCATAGCCTTGACCCTCAGCTTAGCTTGAGCCCACACGGTCCCACTCAGCGTGGCTTTCAGGGTGTGCCCACGGTTGTTCCAAATGCAGAGTCTTCCCCTGGCTTAGAGATTTTTCACGTGGCACAAGGACCAGCGCTGTGCCGGTACCATTGGTTTGCACCTCCATGGATTCGCCCCTGACACATTCCCCCTTTTCTCTCCCACAGGCCGACTCTCAAGACCATCGCGAAGGAGGAGGCTGGTTCTGAGGCTGAGTCAGAAGGACACCCTGCAAGCACTCTTTCAACAGAACCCCTACCCCGGGATAACGACCAGAGAACGGCTGGCACGAGAACTGGGCATTCCAGAAAGCAGAGTTCAGGTACGTCCGAGTCTCTCGATCCATTCTCCCTCTCGGGGTCCATGTCCAGGCGCAAGTCGCCCTACGCCAGCTGAAGTCCTTGCTCTTGGGGCTTCCTCTTCTGGGTGCTCCAGACAGCAGGGACTCGAATCTTGGCAAGGAAGGTGGCTCCCTTTGGAAAACGTGGCCAGACTGAGCTGTGTGGCGAGAGGTCCATTCAAATGGGTGGTCAAGAATAAAGGGCGAGGGGCCAAGGAAGCAGGAGGGCCTGGTGGTGCCAGGGAGGTGTTCCCTTGATGGCTGGCCTCCGAGGAGCTAGCCTTGCTGAAGACTTCCCTCTCTGGGCAGGTTGGAGAGGAGTCACCAAAGGTAGGAACACCTCGCCTGCGACCTTACAGAGCATCGCCAAAGACTGATTGGCTTTCCCTACGAACACGTTTTCTCAGGGTGTCACATTTTCCACACACCACCGTCAGAAACGTCTAAAAACATGCACACACACACGCACACAAGCACAGGTCCACACTGCAGTTCGGCCTCGGGGAATGAGGTAGCATGCACACGGCTTCACTGTTGAAGACAAGGACACATATTCTGAAGACGGGGAGCGGGTACATAAGAGTCTCCTGACCTAAGAGTGATGGAGGCATGTAGTCCCTGAGAAGTGACTGTCAATGAGTAGTTCCCAGGCAGCATGGGAAGTGTGGTTTTCATGGGGGCACTTGCTCATGGATATGATTGCGTGTTATGAGACAGTACTGCCTGTGGGGACACAAGAGAGGCAAGGAACCATGAATCGGGCATGGACCGTGCCAAAGGGGAGGCAAAGAGAGCAAATGAGGGAAAGGAGATTGAGCCTGAGAGCCTGGGACAGAGACAGAGAGAGGGGAAGGCAGGCAGGCAGTCAGGTGGGCAGGCGGGCGGGTGGCAACAGAGACAGACGTCAACAGGTAGATGCGGAGAATCGTAGACGGAGACCAAAAGACCCACAGAGAAACTGGTAGTTTTGATGAGAAGGGGTGGGGCGGGGGAGAGAGAGAGAGAGAGAGGTAGCTATCCATCCCATTCTGACTGTGGGAAAGCAAGCATTGTCTCCTCCTGTGTCACAAGTCATTACTCTGGACACCAGTAAGGTGACTCGAAGAGGAAGGATTATTTTCACGGACACAGATTGTGTATTCTGGAATCTGGTGCACTTCCTCAGAGGTGACAGCGGGAGTCTACATTCTACCTGCCAGTGAGAGTTCAGTCCCTTTGACTCGTAAATATTTCCAGTGGGGGCAGATGGGCCATACTGGGTCTCCACTAGTCGGCTTGTGGCTGGCTGGCTGGCTGGCTGGCGCGTTTGTGTGTTTGTTCTATGGTGCAGCCCTGCAGTCGATCTTGGAAGTACGTGCATAAGCATTGAATGACGAGGCTTTCTTTCTTTGTACCCAGGTTTGGTTTCAAAACCAACGAAGAAGACGCCTAAAGCAGAGCCGATTGCTGTCGGAGAATGCCTTCAAAGGAGGGCAGTCGCAGCCGCTGCGGCCGCCACCACCTCAGGCTTTGACTCGAGGTAAGTACCCAGCAATCCAAAGGCATTTCCCCAGAGCATCCCCTTGAGACACAATCATCTCTGAACGTGGATGACCGTGGGAGGCCAGGAACGCTTCAGAGAGGAAACCATGATATCTTGGCTTCTTGCCCCATTCCTGTTCCACACAGGAGCATCATGCCCCTGTTGGAGGGTGGGGAGATGCATGGCCGGGAAGGCTTGGAATCTTCCGGTCTGGAACCTGCCCGGATGTGTAGAAATCCCTTCTTCCATCACATGGGGCATTTTCACATAGCACTCAATAAGACGTATCGATGTATCGATCTTGATCTATGACATACCACTTCCTATATACCACACACTGCATCTGCTGTGAATGTGCTGCCATTGGCCTGAATGTCCTCTCTTCTCTGTGTGTTCTTCTTCAGAAAGCTTGGGAAGAGAGGCCAGGCGAAAGAGGACTTTCATCTCTCCTTCTCAAACAAGGGTCCTTGTGCAAGCCTTTGAGAGGGATCGATTTCCATCTATTGCTGCCAGGGAAGAATTGGCTCACCAGACAGGAATTCCCGAACCTCGAATCCAGGTAAGTTCTCCACCTGTGGGTGGGACTTGGCTTCTCCCACGAGGAAGGAGTGTTAAACCTTGTGACGGGTTGCTGCTGGATATAGGTAGGCTTGGCGAGGGGGGA
Organism: Balaenoptera acutorostrata; assembly: GCF_949987535.1. Classification (NCBI taxonomy): domain Eukaryota; kingdom Metazoa; phylum Chordata; class Mammalia; order Artiodactyla; family Balaenopteridae; genus Balaenoptera; species Balaenoptera acutorostrata. Next base: position 586,552 of record NC_080067.1, read on the forward strand.
TTGGGAGGAGGTTCCCTTCATCCTACGAATACGCTAAGGGGGCTGATCTGAAGGCATCCCTTTCCGGAAGAGGAGAGGGCAATGGAAGTCCTGGGCAGCCAGGGAGGGGCCTGAGGTTGTAGCCGGTCAATGACGGCTCTCCTCAAAGCCAGGGGTGGGGAGGGGTGGGGTGGGTCCTGTGTTGCCCTGACGTCCTCCCGCATTTTCAAGAGCCAAGGCGAAAGCTCTAGGTAAAATGGCCCTTAGATGAGGCCCACCAGTACTTGCCATGGACCTGACAGATTGCAGGGCAGGGCAGGGCAGGGCAGGGCAGGGCAGGGCAGGGCGGGCCGGGGCGGGGCCGGCCGGGGATGGGGCGGCGGCAAGTAGATCTGGACTGTCACGCTGCTAATGTTCCTGTCTCCCCATATGGTTCCCTAGATATGGTTCCAGAACCGAAGAGCTCGGCACCCAAAGCAGAGCGCTAGTGGGCCTGTGAATGCCCTGGCCGAAGGACCAGATGCCACATCAGCCGTGACTGCCCTGTCGGACCAAGGCCCCCCGCCCACTCTCCATAGCAGCTCTCATCGTTATCCTCCCTCTCATGCACCTGAGAGCACGCAATCCTTTGCTGCGGCCACTCCTGTTTTCTCCCCCACCTTTCTTGTGCCAGGGGCTGCCTCTGGGTGCTGTGTGGGCCACCCGTTGATGTTCATCGTGGTCCAGCCCAGCCTGGCAGCACTTCAGGGATACCAGAACCCGCAGCCTCTTCCGGCCACAGTTCCGTGGGGTGAAGGGACACATGCTGTCATCGCCAGTGGGCAGCCTGCCCAGGGGGCCATCGTGCCGCATGCACCGCCAGAGACACACTTCTGGCCGCAGCAGCCAACCTCAAGTGAAGAGACATCTCTCCAGCTGGAGCAACAGCCCCAGCACTCAGCCCTTCCAGGCTCCTCAAGCCTCCTGGACGAACTCTTGTCAGACGCGGACATTCTGGCCTCGGCAGGCCCTTTACCGAATGCGGACGCAGAGGAAGAGGAACTTGCGGCAACCCTGGAAGCCCCCCTCAGCGAGGAAGAATTCCAGGCCTTGCTCGACATGCTGCCAGGCTCCCCAGTGCCACAGGCTTAGGGGGAGGTAGGAAGACCTTCCCCCGAGCCCCGTTCAAGCCTCCTTTCCTGGGAGGCAGAGCCACGGGCGAGAGAAAGGAGAAGGAACAAGCACCGCTCATGATAGTGTCTGGCAGGGCGACCAAGGCAAGAAGACTGTCGACGGCAACTGCGTTGTGTCTACGAGCAATGCCATGCTCCACACGGACTGTCAGGAAGCATGGGCACCAGGAGGGACACCACCTCTGAAGCCTCAAGGAATTCTAGCTTTCCATTGACAACGAGGAGGACCCAAGGCTGAACTGGATTTCCCCGTTGTATGTGACATTCCATTGATCCAATCAATAAATCTTGGCACTCAGTTCAAGTTCTTCATTGTGCTTTGGTCGCTTTGTATTCTCCCGCGTTTCCTCGGGGAGGTGAAATCCCTCCCTTGGCCTGGGACAGCACGGGAAGGTGGTCCAGACGCCCCTGTCTAGTCCCGTAGCTTGTAGCCACAAGCACACCCTAGTGGAATCACGAAAACAGTCTCTCAGTGACAACCTTCACTTGGTTTCTGGGTGCATGGTGTGGAAGGGTTCGTCAGGGCATCGCCCTTTGCGCACAAGGACAGAACTATGCAAACAGTTTCATTGCCAGAGTTCAGAGTAACAACTGTGCCCGGTTTATTATGCAGGCAAATAATCTCTCTCCGTCCCTCTCTCTCTCTCATTGTCTGTCTACGGTCACACACTACACACGCACACCTCTCAAAAGATAAGCCGTGTTACAACTAAAGCGATGCACAAAGGAACTGAAAAACCAAATGCCTGTGGCATCTTAACGTCGTGGCAGGTGATCCCTTCCACTGCTTCTTTCAAAAATATTTTCCAATACATGTGCCTCGTACACTCTGTGTTGAGTGATTCTCGATTGGCTCAATCCGTGCTCCCCATGGCCAGCATGGGTGTGTCAGCGGCACGAAGTAGGAAAATAATCTGAGAGTTGCCACTTGAATGTGTATACACCGATGTATCTGAGTCTCTAGCTACAACTGCATCCGGGTCTCTAGCTCTGTAGTGTGTATATCTCTGCAGACCCATCTAGTCCTCAGCTCCCTCCCAGTCACTCCTCTGTCTTAGGCTCCCCTTTCTCCAGAGCTCTAGAGCAATATACAGCCCTCTCTCTCTGTCTCTCTGTCTCTCTGTCTCTCTGTCTCTCTCTGTCTCTCTCTTCCTCTCTCTCTCTCTCTCTCTCTCCTTCTTTTCCTTGGGCAGAAAGGAAACGTCAGTTTCAAGGGCCACACAGGTGGCATAGGGCTTCTGGGAAAAGAATCTGGCCACAGTAGCCTCAGGACAAGTATGACTGGAGATGCGGTAAGAGACAGCTTATGGAAAAGATGGTGCTTTCAAGAGGGCGGGAGGAACACTGGGTCACAGTGTGCCGGGAAACACTGAGATCCTTGTGGGTGGCAGGACTTGCACAGACGCTAGCTAGAGCTAGGAGCTGTGGCTTTACCATCTTGGGGGTTCAATGTTGGCTGCTCCAGCGAAATCTCGGAGCCCAGGGACGGGCAGCGGAACGTCCACAGGGAGGCCACTGGTGGACTGTGCATAAACACACCTGTGGGCTCTCAGGATGTCCTGGCTGCCATGCTGATCAAAGCTTCTACTCTCCCAAGCAAGCTTACCCCACCTGGATTGTCCAGGAGGAAGCCGGTCCAAGTCTGGAAGCCAGTGCCTTCTGGGAGGAGCCAGCAAATCCCATGTTTCCGTGATTAGCTCAGCCAAAACTTCCACCTTCTCGGGAAAAACCACCCTGATCCAACAAGATGGTCACGCCCCCCTCTGATCTCTGGCACTTGAGGACAAGGGACCAGGACCTGCACCTCCTCAGGACATCCTCCTGGGCCTCCTGGGACTTGCAGACTCCTACTAGCCCCGGGGGCATCCATCCACGGCTATCACCTGACAACCGCCCTTAGTGGGTGGGTGCAGAAAATCAAACACACAGATCACACAAACACACACGCCCCAGCCATATTTTCACGAATTGGTGGTGTAATTACTCCAATTCCCAACTGTTTCTAAATAAACTCACTGTCCTCATGTTCATCCACGTGGTGGCAAAAGAACACATTAGAGATGGTTCTGTGTTTCTGTGTGGTTTTTTTGTTTGTTTGCTTCTAAGTTTTCAATTCTCTGCAGCCCAAACGCCCCGAAAATGTTGGGATGGTTGTATTTGGAATCCAAAGCATTCCTTTCAAACCAAGCTGTGTCATCATCCATCATATAACTTGCTTCATATCCCTCTCCTTCTTCCTCCTCTTCTTCTTCTTCCTGCTCCTCCTCCTCCTCTTCTTCTTCCTCTCTTCTCCTTCTTCCAGATGCCAGTTGACCAGTGAATGTGAAACCGACTTCGTCTTGTGGACGCCAAGGACAAGCACTGAAATTAAGTTCCTTGGCTTGTGAAACCTACACGTGTGGCCTGCCCCTTTCTCTGGTCTCTCCATGGCATGTGAGCAAGGGGGTGGGTTTCAGGGTACCTCTGAAAAAGTCCCGAACTGTTGAGGACCATGGGTAGACCCTAGATAAGCAGTCAAGCTTAGTGTGTGAATTATCGGGAACTCAAACCCCAGCCAAGGAAATGCTTTAAGAGTGGGAGGCAATGACGTCCTGGTGGTGATGAACGAGGTGGGAAACGTACTCGAGGAATGCTAGGCTCCAGGTTTTCTCTCCATTTTGGAAAGTACAGTGACACAGCTAAGCGTGAGGGACTCAGAGTTGGGGAATTCCACGGAGAGCAAAAGTATGTGTGGAATGTGAAAAGGTGTGCAAACGAGAGAGCACTGGACCCCAAGCATTCTGGGAAAGGATGACGAGGGCGGCAGCTTCAAAGGGACCTGGGAGCCTCCGAACAGGCCTTCCATTCCAACGCCCACTTGCCTCACGGGATTCCTTCCAGTTCCTCAATTTGCAAGGAAGGGTTCCCCACCATCTGCGGCTATTTACATAAATAGGGGCGGGGCATCCTCATCCATTATAAATCCTGAGCTTCTGAGCACTGAGCAGTTGGCCAGCAGCTTCCGTGCCATCCGTGTGGGTCTCCCACCATGGATTCGTCCAGCTCGTCCGGCACATACAGCACCTCCACAGGTACGTTGCCCTCAGCATCTGGGCTCTGGGGTTGGGTCCTCCAAATACACTCATGCACCTCCCCACCCCAAGGGTTGATCACCACGAAGGTTGAAGCTTCCCAATGACCACTAATTGGCACGGACAGATATGCTGGGACATGTTTCTGGAATCAGTTGGGCAAAAGGATGCACCTTGGTTTGGGCAATTCACGTACATATTTCTGGTTTGATGGTTCGTTTGTTTTCCTTCTTGAAATCGACATGGAAGTAGGTAGGCCTGTTGCCTGACAATGGCTTCTCTACCAGAAATCCCAGCCTGTGGTTGCAGTGAATGGAACACGAGTGTTTGAAAACGTTCCCAGCTAAACTGACACTCTTTTCCAGTTGACCGTGTTTGGGATTTTGAGTTGGTTTCCCATGTTCTATTCTTGCTGTTGTTACGGATTTGCTCTCTTTGGTTTCGTGTTCCATTTGAACTGGTTACCTTCCATGGTGTCCATGGAAAGAATCCACATCCAGTATGTATTAAGACTAGAAGAAAAAGAGAGTTTTTCTTTGAGCCCAACTGAAAGCTAGAGCCTGGGAAACAGAGATTCCAGGAGCACTCGAACTGTCTCTCATTGGACTCCAAGGTAGCCAGTGCAGGAGCCTCTGGAAAGGCAAAATCCGCAGTGTGACACGTTCGTTCCTTGAGTGCTTTCCAAAGATTTTCCTTGGAGCTGGCAGGAAGGAAGGGCGCTTTTAAAGGAAGTCCCCGTTGGGGGTCCGAAACCCTTGCCTTGCCTTGCCTCCTTCCAGCGCGAGACCTGGAGACGACCCTACGTCACCAGCTGCCAGCTGCTAGAGCGGGTGGCCCTTGCAGAAGGGTTGGTGTTGTCCTAGAGTTGGAGAGAGTTCAGGAAACTCAAATCTCAAGGATGTGCAGGACGTGCCTGAAACCACATCCACCCTGGCCATCACGCCCGGCTCCAGCCTTAGAAGGCAGGAAACAAACACCCATCTATTCCCTTGCCACCAGAAAGACGCAACCTCAAATAGGACAGGGATGGGGGGGGCAGCCCTTCAAGGCTGCCCAACTGAAAGAATAGCACACACACACGGCGAGTCAGCAAGACCTTGGTGCCTGGAAAGGGAAACTCATCTTCCGAAGAATACTGGGCTGTTGTGGGTGTGTGGGTGGGCGGGCGCCATCACACGGGGCCCCACGTTGGTCCTTATCTCACAAAAGTGGGTCTTCTAAACAATCTCCTAGTGCGTTCTGTGTTGGGGGTTGGCTTGTGTGTTTGTCTGGCTTCGTTTGGCTTTCGTCTCGTTTCCTTTCAAATAGTGAAAGCGGATGTGCCCTGTGCGTATGACAGGCCAGAAGCCGGGCTCCTTCCGTTAGCATAGAGTTCAAGGTAAATCTGGTAGAAGCCATCAAGACTTTCTGAGGCCTCCACAGGTGGACAATCCTTCCACCCATTTTGGTCACGTTAGCCTGTTTTTCTAGGGCTTTCCCCTTCTGCTTGCATAGCGCCCTGTGGATCCTTGGCGAGTGGTGGGGGGATCCCCATAGCCTTGACCCTCAGCTTAGCTTGAGCCCACACGGTCCCACTCAGCGTGGCTTTCAGGGTGTGCCCACGGTTGTTCCAAATGCAGAGTCTTCCCCTGGCTTAGAGATTTTTCACGTGGCACAAGGACCAGCGCTGTGCCGGTACCATTGGTTTGCACCTCCATGGATTCGCCCCTGACACATTCCCCCTTTTCTCTCCCACAGGCCGACTCTCAAGACCATCGCGAAGGAGGAGGCTGGTTCTGAGGCTGAGTCAGAAGGACACCCTGCAAGCACTCTTTCAACAGAACCCCTACCCCGGGATAACGACCAGAGAACGGCTGGCACGAGAACTGGGCATTCCAGAAAGCAGAGTTCAGGTACGTCCGAGTCTCTCGATCCATTCTCCCTCTCGGGGTCCATGTCCAGGCGCAAGTCGCCCTACGCCAGCTGAAGTCCTTGCTCTTGGGGCTTCCTCTTCTGGGTGCTCCAGACAGCAGGGACTCGAATCTTGGCAAGGAAGGTGGCTCCCTTTGGAAAACGTGGCCAGACTGAGCTGTGTGGCGAGAGGTCCATTCAAATGGGTGGTCAAGAATAAAGGGCGAGGGGCCAAGGAAGCAGGAGGGCCTGGTGGTGCCAGGGAGGTGTTCCCTTGATGGCTGGCCTCCGAGGAGCTAGCCTTGCTGAAGACTTCCCTCTCTGGGCAGGTTGGAGAGGAGTCACCAAAGGTAGGAACACCTCGCCTGCGACCTTACAGAGCATCGCCAAAGACTGATTGGCTTTCCCTACGAACACGTTTTCTCAGGGTGTCACATTTTCCACACACCACCGTCAGAAACGTCTAAAAACATGCACACACACACACACACAAGCACAGGTCCACACTGCAGTTCGGCCTCGGGGAATGAGGTAGCATGCACACGGCTTCACTGTTGAAGACAAGGACACATATTCTGAAGACGGGGAGCGGGTACATAAGAGTCTCCTGACCTAAGAGTGATGGAGGCATGTAGTCCCTGAGAAGTGACTGTCAATGAGTAGTTCCCAGGCAGCATGGGAAGTGTGGTTTTCATGGGGGCACTTGCTCATGGATATGATTGCGTGTTATGAGACAGTACTGCCTGTGGGGACACAAGAGAGGCAAGGAACCATGAATCGGGCATGGACCGTGCCAAAGGGGAGGCAAAGAGAGCAAATGAGGGAAAGGAGATTGAGCCTGAGAGCCTGGGACAGAGACAGAGAGAGGGGAAGGCAGGCAGGCAGTCAGGTGGGCAGGCGGGCGGGTGGCAACAGAGACAGACGTCAACAGGTAGATGCGGAGAATCGTAGACGGAGACCAAAAGACCCACAGAGAAACTGGTAGTTTTGATGAGAAGGGGTGGGGCGGGGGAGAGAGAAAGAGAGAGGTAGCTATCCATCCCATTCTGACTGTGGGAAAGCAAGCATTGTCTCCTCCTGTGTCACAAGTCATTACTCTGGACACCAGTAAGGTGACTCGAAGAGGAAGGATTATTTTCACGGACACAGATTGTGTATTCTGGAATCTGGTGCACTTCCTCAGAGGTGACAGCGGGAGTCTACATTCTACCTGCCAGTGAGAGTTCAGTCCCTTTGACTCGTAAATATTTCCAGTGGGGGCAGATGGGCCATACTGGGTCTCCACTAGTCGGCTTGTGGCTGGCTGGCTGGCTGGCTGGCGCGTTAGTGTGTTTGTTCTATGGTGCAGCCCTGCAATCGATCTTGGAAGTACGTGCATAAGCATTGAATGACGAGGCTTTCTTTCTTTGTACCCAGGTTTGGTTTCAAAACCAACGAAGAAGACGCCTAAAGCAGAGCCGATTGCTGTCGGAGAATGCCTTCAAAGGAGGGCAGTCGCAGCCGCTGCGGCCGCCACCACCTCAGGCTTTGACTCGAGGTAAGTACCCAGCAATCCAAAGGCATTTCCCCAGAGCATCCCCTTGAGACACAATCATCTCTGAACGTGGATGACCGTGGGAGGCCAGGAACGCTTCAGAGAGGAAACCATGATATCTTGGCTTCTTGCCCCATTCCTGTTCCACACAGGAGCATCATGCCCCTGTTGGAGGGTGGGGAGATGCATGGCCGGGAAGGCTTGGAATCTTCCGGTCTGGAACCTGCCCGGATGTGTAGAAATCCCTTCTTCCATCACATGGGGCATTTTCACATAGCACTCAATAAGACGTATCGATGTATCGATCTTGATCTATGACATACCACTTCCTATATACCACACACTGCATCTGCTGTGAATGTGCTGCCATTGGCCTGAATGTCCTCTCTTCTCTGTGTGTTCTTCTTCAGAAAGCTTGGGAAGAGAGGCCAGGCGAAAGAGGACTTTCATCTCTCCTTCTCAAACAAGGGTCCTTGTGCAAGCCTTTGAGAGGGATCGATTTCCATCTATTGCTGCCAGGGAAGAATTGGCTCACCAGACAGGAATTCCCGAACCTCGAATCCAGGTAAGTTCTCCACCTGTGGGTGGGACTTGGCTTCTCCCACGAGGAAGGAGTGTTAAACCTTGTGACGGGTTGCTGCTGGATATAGGTAGGCTTGGCGAGGGGGGATTGGGAGGAGGTTCCCTTCATCCTACGAATACGCTAAGGGGGCTGATCTGAAGGCATCCCTTTCCGGAAGAGGAGAGGGCAATGGAAGTCCTGGGCAGCCAGGGAGGGGCCTGAGGTTGTAGCCGGTCAATGACGGCTCTCCTCAAAGCCAGGGGTGGGGAGGGGTGGGGTGGGTCCTGTGTTGCCCTGACGTCCTCCCGCATTTTCAAGAGCCAAGGCGAAAGCTCTAGGTAAAATGGCCCTTAGATGAGGCCCACCAGTACTTGCCATGGACCTGACAGATTGCAGGGCAGGGCAGGGCAGGGCAGGGCAGGGCGGGCCGGAGCGGGGCCGGCCGGGGATGGGGCGGCGGCAAGTAGATCTGGACTGTCACGCTGCTAATGTTCCTGTCTCCCCATATGGTTCCCTAGATATGGTTCCAGAACCGAAGAGCTCGGCACCCAAAGCAGAGCGCTAGTGGGCCTGTGAATGCCCTGGCCGAAGGACCAGATGCCACATCAGCCGTGACTGCCCTGTCGAACCAAGGCCCCCCGCCCACTCTCCATAGCAGCTCTCATCGTTATCCTCCCTCTCATGCACCTGAGAGCACGCAATCCTTTGCTGCGGCCACTCCTGTTTTCTCCCCCACCTTTCTTGTGCCAGGGGCTGCCTCTGGGTGCTGTGTGGGCCACCCGTTGATGTTCATCGTGGTCCAGCCCAGCCTGGCAGCACTTCAGGGATACCAGAACCCGCAGCCTCTTCCGGCCACAGTTCCGTGGGGTGAAGGGACACATGCTGTCATCGCCAGTGGGCAGCCTGCCCAGGGGGCCATCGTGCCGCATGCACCGCCAGAGACACACTTCTGGCCGCAGCAGCCAACCTCAAGTGAAGAGACATCTCTCCAGCTGGAGCAACAGCCCCAGCACTCAGCCCTTCCAGGCTCCTCAAGCCTCCTGGACGAACTCTTGTCAGACGCGGACATTCTGGCCTCGGCAGGCCCTTTACCGAATGCGGACGCAGAGGAAGAGGAACTTGCGGCAACCCTGGAAGCCCCCCTCAGCGAGGAAGAATTCCAGGCCTTGCTCGACATGCTGCCAGGCTCCCCAGTGCCACAGGCTTAGGGGGAGGTAGGAAGACCTTCCCCCGAGCCCCGTTCAAGCCTCCTTTCCTGGGAGGCAGAGCCACGGGCGAGAGAAAGGAGAAGGAACAAGCACCGCTCATGATAGTGTCTGGCAGGGCGACCAAGGCAAGAAGACTGTCGACGGCAACTGCGTTGTGTCTACGAGCAATGCCATGCTCCACACGGACTGTCAGGAAGCATGGGCACCAGGAGGGACACCACCTCTGAAGCCTCAAGGAATTCTAGCTTTCCAATGACAACGAGGAGGACCCAAGGCTGAACTGGATTTCCCCGTTGTATGTGACATTCCATTCATCCAATCAATAAATCTTGGCACTCAGTACAAGTTCTTCATTGTGCTTTGGTCGCTTTGTATTCTCCCGCGTTTCCTCGGGGAGGTGAAAGCCCTCCCTTGGCCTGGGACAGCACGGGAAGGTGGTCCAGACGCCCCTGTCTAGTCCCGTAGCTTGTAGCCACAAGCACACCCTAGTGGAATCACGAAAACAGTCTCTCAGTGACAACCTTCACTTGGTTTCTGGGTGCATGGTGTGGAAGGGTTCGTCAGGGCATCGCCCTTTGCGCACAAGGACAGAACTATGCAAACAGTTTCATTGCCAGAGTTCAGAGTAACAACTGTGCCCGGTTTATTATGCAGGCAAATAATCTCTCTCCGTCCCTCTCTCTCTCTCATTGTCTGTCTACGGTCACACACTACACACGCACACCTCTCAAAAGATAAGCCGTGTTACAACTAAAGCGATGCACAAAGGAACTGAAAAACCAAATGCCTGTGGCATCTTAACGTCGTGGCAGGTGATCCCTTCCACTGCTTCTTTCAAAAATATTTTCCAATACATGTGCCTCGTACACTCTGTGTTGAGTGATTCTCGATTGGCTCAATCCGTGCTCCCCATGGCCAGCATGGGTGTGTCAGCGGCACGAAGTAGGAAAATAATCTGAGAGTTGCCACTTGAATGTGTATACACCGATGTATCTGAGTCTCTAGCTACAACTGCATCCGGGTCTCTAGCTCTGTAGTGTGTATATCTCTGCAGACCCATCTAGTCCTCAGCTCCCTCCCAGTCACTCCTCTGTCTTAGGCTCCCCTTTCTCCAGAGCTCTAGAGCAATATACAGCCCTCTCTCTCTGTCTCTCTGTCTCTCTGTCTCTCTCTCTCTCTCTGTCTCTCTCTTCCTCTCTCTCTCTCTCTCTCCTTCTTTTCCTTGGGCAGAAAGGAAACGTCAGTTTCAAGGGCCACACAGGTGGCATAGGGCTTCTGGGAAAAGAATCTGGCCACAGTAGCCTCAGGACAAGTATGACTGGAGATGCGGTAAGAGATAGCTTATGGAAAACATGGTGCTTTCAAGAGGGCAGGAGGAACACTGGGTCACAGTGTGCAGGGAAACAGAGATCCTTGTGGGTGGCAGGACTTGCACAGACGCTAGCTAGAGCTAGGAGCTGTGGCTTTACCATCTTGGGGGTTCAATGTTGACTGCTCCAGCGAAATCTCGGAGCCCAGGGACGGGCAGCGGAACGTTCACAGGGAGGCCACTGGTGGACTGTGCATAAACACACCTGTGGGCTCTCAGGATGTCCTGGCTGCCATGCTGATCAAAGCTTCTACTCTCCCAAGCAAGCTTACCCCACCTGGATTGTCCAGGAGGAAGCCGGTCCAAGTCTGGAAGCCAGTGCCTTCTGGGAGGAGCCAGCAAATCCCATGTTTCCGTGATTAGCTCAGCCAAAACTTCCACCTTCTCGGGAAAAACCACCCTGATCCAACAAGATGGTCACGCCCCCCTCTGATCTCTGGCACTTGAGGACAAGGGACCAGGACCTGCACCTCCTCAGGACATCCTCCTGGGCCTCCTGGGACTTGCAGACTCCTACTAGCCCCGGGGGCATCACGGCTATCACCTGACAACCGCCCTTAGTGGGTGGGTGCAGAAAATCAAACACACAGATCACACAAACACACACGCCCCAGCCATATTTTCACGAATTGGTGGTGTAATTACTCCAATTCCCAACTGTTTCTAAATAAACTCACTGTCCTCATGTTCATCCACGTGGTGGCAAAAGAACACATTAGAGATGGTTCTGTGTTTCTGTGTGGTTTTTTTGTTTGTTTGCTTCTAAGTTTTCAATTCTCTGCAGCCCAAACGCCCCGAAAATGTTGGGATGGTTGTATTTGGAATCCAAAGCATTCCTTTCAAACCAAGCTGTGTCATCATCCATCATATAACTTGCTTCATATCCCTCTCCTTCTTCCTCCTCTTCTTCTTCTTCCTGCTCCTCCTCCTCCTCTTCTTCTTCCTCTCTTCTCCTTCTTCCAGATGCCAGTTGACCAGTGAAAGTGAAACCGACTTTGTCTTGTGGACGCCAAGGACAAGCACTGAAATTAAGTTCCTTGGCTTGTGAAACCTACACGTGTGGCCTGCCCCTTTCTCTGGTCTCTCCATGGCATGTGAGCAAGGGGGTGGGTTTCAGGGTACCTCTGAAAAAGTCCCGAACTGTTGAGGACCATGGGTAGACCCTAGATAAGCAGTCAAGCTTAGTGTGTGAATTATCGGGAACTCAAACCCCAGCCAAGGAAATGCTTTAAGAGTGGGAGGCAATGACGTCCTGGTGGTGATGAACGAGGTGGGAAACGTACTCGAGGAATGCTAGGCTCCAGGTTTTCTCTCCATTTTGGAAAGTACAGTGACACAGCTAAGCGTGAGGGACTCAGAGTTGGGGAATTCCACGGAGAGCAAAAGTACGTGTGGAATGTGAAAAGGTGTGCAAACGAGAGAGCACTGGACCCCAAGCATTCTGGGAAAGGATGACGAGGGCGGCAGCTTCAAAGGGACCTGGGAGCCTCCGAACAGGCCTTCCATTCCAACGCCCACTTGCCTCACGGGATTCCTTCCAGTTCCTCAATTTGCAAGGAAGGGTTCCCCACCATCTGCGGCTATTTACATAAATAGGGGCGGGGCATCCTCATCCATTATAAATCCTGAGCTTCTGAGCACTGAGCAGTTGGCCAGCAGCTTCCGTGCCATCCGTGTGGGTCTCCCACCATGGATTCGTCCAGCTCGTCCGGCACATACAGCACCTCCACAGGTACGTTGCCCTCAGCATCTGGGCTCTGGGGTTGGGTCCTCCAAATACACTCATGCACCTCCCCACCCCAAGGGTTGATCACCACGAAGGTTGAAGTTTCCCAATGACCACTAATTGGCACGGACAGATATGCTGGGACATGTTTCTGGAATCAGTTGGGCAAAAGGATGCACCTTGGTTTGGGCAATTCACGTACATATTTCTGGTTTGATGGTTCGTTTGTTTTCCTTCTTGAAATCGACATGGAAGTAGGTAGGCCTGTTGCCTGACAATGGCTTCTCTACCAGAAATCCCAGCCTGTGGTTGCAGTGAATGGAACACGAGTGTTTGAAAACGTTCCCAGCTAAACTGACACTCTTTTCCAGTTGACCGTGTTTGGGATTTTGAGTTGGTTTCCCATGTTCTATTCTTGCTGTTGTTACGGATTTGCTCTCTTTGGTTTCGTGTTCCATTTGAACTGGTTACCTTCCATGGTGTCCATGGAAAGAATCCACATCCAGTATGTATTAAGACTAGAAGAAAAAGAGAGTTTTTCTTTGAGCCCAACTGAAAGCTAGAGCCTGGGAAACAGAGATTCCAGGAGCACTCGAACTGTCTCTCATTGGACTCCAAGGTAGCCAGTGCAGGAGCCTCTGGAAAGGCAAAATCCGCAGTGTGACACGTTCGTTCCTTGAGTGCTTTCCAAAGATTTTCCTTGGAGCTGGCAGGAAGGAAGGGCGCTTTTAAAGGAAGTCCCCGTTGGGGGTCCGAAACCCTTGCCTTGCCTTGCCTCCTTCCAGCGCGAGACCTGGAGACGACCCTACGTCACCAGCTGCCAGCTGCTAGAGCGGGTGGCCCTTGCAGAAGGGTTGGTGTTGTCCTAGAGTTGGAGAGAGTTCAGGAAACTCAAATCTCAAGGATGTGCAGGACGTGCCTGAAACCACATCCACCCTGGCCATCACGCCCGGCTCCTGCCTTAGAAGGCAGGAAACAAACACCCATCTATTCCCTTGCCACCAGAAAGACGCAACCTCAAATAGGACAGGGATGGGGGGGGGCAGCCCTTCAAGGCTGCCCAACTGAAAGAATAGCACACACACACGGCGAGTCAGCAAGACCTTGGTGCCTGGAAAGGGAAACTCATCTTCCGAAGAATACTGGGCTGTTGTGGGTGTGTGGGTGGGCGGGCGCCATCACACGGGGCCCCACGTTGGTCCTTATCTCACAAAAGTGGGTCTTCTAAACAATCTCCTAGTGCGTTCTGTGTTGGGGGTTGGCTTGTGTGTTTGTCTGGCTTCGTTTGGCTTTCGTCTCGTTTCCTTTCAAATAGTGAAAGCGGATGTGCCCTGTGCGTATGACAGGCCAGAAGCCGGGCTCCTTCCGTTAGCATAGAGTTCAAGGTAAATCTGGTAGAAGCCATCAAGACTTTCTGAGGCCTCCACAGGTGGACAATCCTTCCACCCATTTTGGTCACGTTAGCCTGTTTTTCTAGGGCTTTCCCCTTCTGCTTGCATAGCGCCCTGTGGATCCTTGGCGAGTGGTGGGGGGATCCCCATAGCCTTGACCCTCAGCTTAGCTTGAGCCCACACGGTCCCACTCAGCGTGGCTTTCAGGGTGTGCCCACGGTTGTTCCAAATGCAGAGTCTTCCCCTGGCTTAGAGATTTTTCACGTGGCACAAGGACCAGCGCTGTGCCGGTACCATTGGTTTGCACCTCCATGGATTCGCCCCTGACACATTCCCCCTTTTCTCTCCCACAGGCCGACTCTCAAGACCATCGCGAAGGAGGAGGCTGGTTCTGAGGCTGAGTCAGAAGGACACCCTGCAAGCACTCTTTCAACAGAACCCCTACCCCGGGATAACGACCAGAGAACGGCTGGCACGAGAACTGGGCATTCCAGAAAGCAGAGTTCAGGTACGTCCGAGTCTCTCGATCCATTCTCCCTCTCGGGGTCCATGTCCAGGCGCAAGTCGCCCTACGCCAGCTGAAGTCCTTGCTCTTGGGGCTTCCTCTTCTGGGTGCTCCAGACAGCAGGGACTCGAATCTTGGCAAGGAAGGTGGCTCCCTTTGGAAAACGTGGCCAGACTGAGCTGTGTGGCGAGAGGTCCATTCAAATGGGTGGTCAAGAATAAAGGGCGAGGGGCCAAGGAAGCAGGAGGGCCTGGTGGTGCCAGGGAGGTGTTCCCTTGATGGCTGGCCTCCGAGGAGCTAGCCTTGCTGAAGACTTCCCTCTCTGGGCAGGTTGGAGAGGAGTCACCAAAGGTAGGAACACCTCGCCTGCGACCTTACAGAGCATCGCCAAAGACTGATTGGCTTTCCCTACGAACACGTTTTCTCAGGGTGTCACATTTTCCACACACCACCGTCAGAAACGTCTAAAAACATGCACACACACACGCACACAAGCACAGGTCCACACTGCAGTTCGGCCTCGGGGAATGAGGTAGCATGCACACGGCTTCACTGTTGAAGACAAGGACACATATTCTGAAGACGGGGAGCGGGTACATAAGAGTCTCCTGACCTAAGAGTGATGGAGGCATGTAGTCCCTGAGAAGTGACTGTCAATGAGTAGTTCCCAGGCAGCATGGGAAGTGTGGTTTTCATGGGGGCACTTGCTCATGGATATGATTGCGTGTTATGAGACAGTACTGCCTGTGGGGACACAAGAGAGGCAAGGAACCATGAATCGGGCATGGACCGTGCCAAAGGGGAGGCAAAGAGAGCAAATGAGGGAAAGGAGATTGAGCCTGAGAGCCTGGGACAGAGACAGAGAGAGGGGAAGGCAGGCAGGCAGTCAGGTGGGCAGGCGGGCGGGTGGCAACAGAGACAGACGTCAACAGGTAGATGCGGAGAATCGTAGACGGAGACCAAAAGACCCACAGAGAAACTGGTAGTTTTGATGAGAAGGGGTGGGGCGGGGGAGAGAGAAAGAGAGAGGTAGCTATCCATCCCATTCTGACTGTGGGAAAGCAAGCATTGTCTCCTCCTGTGTCACAAGTCATTACTCTGGACACCAGTAAGGTGACTCGAAGAGGAAGGATTATTTTCACGGACACAGATTGTGTATTCTGGAATCTGGTGCACTTCCTCAGAGGTGACAGCGGGAGTCTACATTCTACCTGCCAGTGAGAGTTCAGTCCCTTTGACTCGTAAATATTTCCAGTGGGGGCAGATGGGCCATACTGGGTCTCCACTAGTCGGCTTGTGGCTGGCTGGCTGGCTGGCTGGCGCGTTTGTGCGTTTGTTCTATGGTGCAGCCCTGCAATCGATCTTGGAAGTACGTGCATAAGCATTGAATGACGAGGCTTTCTTTCTTTGTACCCAGGTTTGGTTTCAAAACCAACGAAGAAGACGCCTAAAGCAGAGCCGATTGCTGTCGGAGAATGCCTTCAAAGGAGGGCAGTCGCAGCCGCTGCGGCCGCCACCACCTCAGGCTTTGACTCGAGGTAAGTACCCAGCAATCCAAAGGCATTTCCCCAGAGCATCCCCTTGAGACACAATCATCTCTGAACGTGGATGACCGTGGGAGGCCAGGAACGCTTCAGAGAGGAAACCATGATATCTTGGCTTCTTGCCCCATTCCTGTTCCACACAGGAGCATCATGCCCCTGTTGGAGGGTGGGGAGATGCATGGCCGGGAAGGCTTGGAATCTTCCGGTCTGGAACCTGCCCGGATGTGTAGAAATCCCTTCTTCCATCACATGGGGCATTTTCACATAGCACTCAATAAGACGTATCGATGTATCGATCTTGATCTATGACATACCACTTCCTATATACCACACACTGCATCTGCTGTGAATGTGCTGCCATTGGCCTGAGTGTCCTCTCTTCTCTGTGTGTTCTTCTTCAGAAAGCTTGGGAAGAGAGGCCAGGCGAAAGAGGACTTTCATCTCTCCTTCTCAAACAAGGGTCCTTGTGCAAGCCTTTGAGAGGGATCGATTTCCATCTATTGCTGCCAGGGAAGAATTGGCTCACCAGACAGGAATTCCCGAACCTCGAATCCAGGTAAGTTCTCCACCTGTGGGTGTGACTTGGCTTCTCCCACGAGGAAGGAGTGTTAAACCTTGTGACGAGTTGCTGCTGGATATAGGTAGGCTTGGCGAGGGGGGATTGGGAGGAGGTTCCCTTCATCCTACGAATACGCTAAGGGGGCTGATCTGAAGGCATCCCTTTCCGGAAGAGGAGAGGGCAATGGAAGTCCTGGGCAGCCAGGGAGGGGCCTGAGGTTGTAGCCGGTCAATGACGGCTCTCCTCAAAGCCAGGGGTGGGGAGGGGTGGGGTGGGTCCTGTGTTGCCCTGACGTCCTCCCGCATTTTCAAGAGCCAAGGCGAAAGCTCTAGGTAAAATGGCCCTTAGATGAGGCCCACCAGTACTTGCCATGGACCTGACAGATTGCAGGGCAGGGCAGGGCAGGGCAGGGCAGGGCAGGGCAGGGCGGGCCGGGGCGGGGCCGGCCGGGGATGGGGCGGCGGCAAGTAGATCTGGACTGTCACGCTGCTAATGTTCCTGTCTCCCCATATGGTTCCCTAGATATGGTTCCAGAACCGAAGAGCTCGGCACCCAAAGCAGAGCGCTAGTGGGCCTGTGAATGCCCTGGCCGAAGGACCAGATGCCACATCAGCCGTGACTGCCCTGTCGGACCAAGGCCC
This sequence comes from Balaenoptera acutorostrata, assembly GCF_949987535.1. NCBI lineage: Eukaryota > Metazoa > Chordata > Mammalia > Artiodactyla > Balaenopteridae > Balaenoptera > Balaenoptera acutorostrata. The sequence continues at coordinate 603,703 of NC_080067.1, forward strand.
CCCGCCCACTCTCCATAGCAGCTCTCATCGTTATCCTCCCTCTCATGCACCTGAGAGCACGCAATCCTTTGCTGCGGCCACTCCTGTTTTCTCCCCCACCTTTCTTGTGCCAGGGGCTGCCTCTGGGTGCTGTGTGGGCCACCCGTTGATGTTCATCGTGGTCCAGCCCAGCCTGGCAGCACTTCAGGGATACCAGAACCCGCAGCCTCTTCCGGCCACAGTTCCGTGGGGTGAAGGGACACATGCTGTCATCGCCAGTGGGCAGCCTGCCCAGGGGGCCATCGTGCCGCATGCACCGCCAGAGACACACTTCTGGCCGCAGCAGCCAACCTCAAGTGAAGAGACATCTCTCCAGCTGGAGCAACAGCCCCAGCACTCAGCCCTTCCAGGCTCCTCAAGCCTCCTGGACGAACTCTTGTCAGACGCGGACATTCTGGCCTCGGCAGGCCCTTTACCGAATGCGGACGCAGAGGAAGAGGAACTTGCGGCAACCCTGGAAGCCCCCCTCAGCGAGGAAGAATTCCAGGCCTTGCTCGACATGCTGCCAGGCTCCCCAGTGCCACAGGCTTAGGGGGAGGTAGGAAGACCTTCCCCCGAGCCCCGTTCAAGCCTCCTTTCCTGGGAGGCAGAGCCACGGGCGAGAGAAAGGAGAAGGAACAAGCACCGCTCATGATAGTGTCTGGCAGGGCGACCAAGGCAAGAAGACTGTCGACGGCAACTGCGTTGTGTCTACGAGCAATGCCATGCTCCACACGGACTGTCAGGAAGCATGGGCACCAGGAGGGACACCACCTCTGAAGCCTCAAGGAATTCTAGCTTTCCAATGACAACGAGGAGGACCCAAGGCTGAACTGGATTTCCCCATTGTATGTGACATTCCTTTGATCCAATCAATAAATCTTGGCACTCAGTTCAAGTTCTTCATTGTGCTTTGGTCGCTTTGTATTCTCCCGCGTTTCCTCGGGGAGGTGAAATCCCTCCCTTGGCCTGGGACAGCACGGGAAGGTGGTCCAGACGCCCCTGTCTGGTCCCGTAGCTTGTAGCCACAAGCACACCCTAGTGGAATCACGAAAACAGTCTCTCAGTGACAACCTTCACTTGGTTTCTGGGTGCATGGTGTGGAAGGGTTCGTCAGGGCATCGCCCTTTGCGCACAAGGACAGAACTATGCAAACAGTTTCATTGCCAGAGTTCAGAGTAACAACTGTGCCCGGTTTATTATGCAGGCAAATAATCTCTCTCCGTCCCTCTCTCTCTCTCATTGTCTGTCTACGGTCACACACTACACACGCACACCTCTCAAAAGATAAGCGGTGTTACAACTAAAGCGATGCACAAAGGAACTGAAAAACCAAATGCCTGTGGCATCTTAACGTCGTGGCAGGTGATCCCTTCCACTGCTTCTTTCAAAAATGTTTTCCAATACATGTGCCTCGTACACTCTGTGTTGAGTGATTCTCGATTGGCTCAATCCGTGTTCCCCATGTCCAGCATGGGTGTGTCAGCGGCACGAAATAGGAAAATAATCTGAGAGTTGCCACTTGAATGTGTATACACCGATGTATCTGAGTCTCTAGCTACAACTGCATCCGGGTCTCTAGCTCTGTAGTGTGTATATCTCTGCAGACCCATCTAGTCCTCAGCTCCCTCCCAGTCACTCCTCTGTCTTAGGCTCCCCTTTCTCCAGAGCTCTAGAGCAATATACAGCCCTCTCTCTCTGTCTCTCTGTCTCTCTGTCTCTCTCTGTCTCTCTCTTCCTCTCTCTCTCTCTCTCTCCTTCTTTTCCTTGGGCAGAAAGGAAACGTCAGTTTCAAGGGCCACACAGGTGGCATAGGGCTTCTGGGAAAAGAATCTGGCCACAGTAGCCTCAGGACAAGTATGACTGGAGATGCGGTAAGAGACAGCTTATGGAAAAGATGGTGCTTTCAAGAGGGCGGGAGGAACACTGGGTCACAGTGTGCCGGGAAACACTGAGATCCTTGTGGGTGGCAGGACTTGCACAGACGCTAGCTAGAGCTAGGAGCTGTGGCTTTACCATCTTGGGGGTTCAATGTTGGCTGCTCCAGCGAAATCTCGGAGCCCAGGGACGGGCAGCGGAACGTCCACAGGGAGGCCACTGGTGGACTGTGCATAAACACACCTGTGGGCTCTCAGGATGTCCTGGCTGCCATGCTGATCAAAGCTTCTACTCTCCCAAGCAAGCTTACCCCACCTGGATTGTCCAGGAGGAAGCCGGTCCAAGTCTGGAAGCCAGTGCCTTCTGGGAGGAGCCAGCAAATCCCATGTTTCCGTGATTAGCTCAGCCAAAACTTCCACCTTCTCGGGAAAAACCACCCTGATCCAACAAGATGGTCACGCCCCCCTCTGATCTCTGGCACTTGAGGACAAGGGACCAGGACCTGCACCTCCTCAGGACATCCTCCTGGGCCTCCTGGGACTTGCAGACTCCTACTAGCCCCGGGGGCATCCATCCACGGCTATCACCTGACAACCGCCCTTAGTGGGTGGGTGCAGAAAATCAAACACACAGATCACACAAACACACACGCCCCAGCCATATTTTCACGAATTGGTGGTGTAATTACTCCAATTCCCAACTGTTTCTAAATAAACTCACTGTCCTCATGTTCATCCACGTGGTGGCAAAAGAACACATTAGAGATGGTTCTGTGTTTCTGTGTGGTTTTTTTGTTTGTTTGCTTCTAAGTTTTCAATTCTCTGCAGCCCAAACGCCCCGAAAATGTTGGGATGGTTGTATTTGGAATCCAAAGCATTCCTTTCAAACCAAGCTGTGTCATCATCCATCATATAACTTGCTTCATATCCCTCTCCTTCTTCCTCCTCTTCTTCTTCTTCCTGCTCCTCCTCCTCCTCTTCTTCTTCCTCTCTTCTCCTTCTTCCAGATGCCAGTTGACCAGTGAATGTGAAACCGACTTCGTCTTGTGGACGCCAAGGACAAGCACTGAAATTAAGTTCCTTGGCTTGTGAAACCTACACGTGTGGCCTGCCCCTTTCTCTGGTCTCTCCATGGCATGTGAGCAAGGGGGTGGGTTTCAGGGTACCTCTGAAAAAGTCCCGAACTGTTGAGGACCATGGGTAGACCCTAGATAAGCAGTCAAGCTTAGTGTGTGAATTATCGGGAGCTCAAACCCCAGCCAAGGAAATGCTTTAAGAGTGGGAGGCAATGACGTCCTGGTGGTGATGAACGAGGTGGGAAACGTACTCGAGGAATGCTAGGCTCCAGGTTTTCTCTCCATTTTGGAAAGTACAGTGACACAGCTAAGCGTGAGGGACTCAGAGTTGGGGAATTCGACGGAGAGCAAAAGTATGTGTGGAATGTGAAAAGGTGTGCAAACGAGAGAGCACTGGACCCCAAGCATTCTGGGAAAGGATGACGAGGGCGGCAGCTTCAAAGGGACCTGGGAGCCTCCGAACAGGCCTTCCATTCCAACGCCCACTTGCCTCACGGGATTCCTTCCAGTTCCTCAATTTGCAAGGAAGGGTTCCCCACCATCTGCGGCTATTTACATAAATAGGGGCGGGGCATCCTCATCCATTATAAATCCTGAGCTTCTGAGCACTGAGCAGTTGGCCAGCAGCTTCCGTGCCATCCGTGTGGGTCTCCCACCATGGATTCGTCCAGCTCGTCCGGCACATACAGCACCTCCACAGGTACGTTGCCCTCAGCATCTGGGCTCTGGGGTTGGGTCCTCCAAATACACTCATGCACCTCCCCACCCCAAGGGTTGATCACCACGAAGGTTGAAGCTTCCCAATGACCACTAATTGGCACGGACAGATATGCTGGGACATGTTTCTGGAATCAGTTGGGCAAAAGGATGCACCTTGGTTTGGGCAATTCACGTACATATTTCTGGTTTGATGGTTCGTTTGTTTTCCTTCTTGAAATCGACATGGAAGTAGGTAGGCCTGTTGCCTGACAATGGCTTCTCTACCAGAAATCCCAGCCTGTGGTTGCAGTGAATGGAACACGAGTGTTTGAAAACGTTCCCAGCTAAACTGACACTCTTTTCCAGTTGACCGTGTTTGGGATTTTGAGTTGGTTTCCCATGTTCTATTCTTGCTGTTGTTACGGATTTGCTCTCTTTGGTTTCGTGTTCCATTTGAACTGGTTACCTTCCATGGTGTCCATGGAAAGAATCCACATCCAGTATGTATTAAGACTAGAAGAAAAAGAGAGTTTTTCTTTGAGCCCAACTGAAAGCTAGAGCCTGGGAAACAGAGATTCCAGGAGCACTCGAACTGTCTCTCATTGGACTCCAAGGTAGCCAGTGCAGGAGCCTCTGGAAAGGCAAAATCCGCAGTGTGACACGTTCGTTCCTTGAGTGCTTTCCAAAGATTTTCCTTGGAGCTGGCAGGAAGGAAGGGCGCTTTTAAAGGAAGTCCCCGTTGGGGGTCCGAAACCCTTGCCTTGCCTTGCCTCCTTCCAGCGCGAGACCTGGAGACGACCCTACGTCACCAGCTGCCAGCTGCTAGAGCGGGTGGCCCTTGCAGAAGGGTTGGTGTTGTCCTAGAGTTGGAGAGAGTTCAGGAAACTCAAATCTCAAGGATGTGCAGGACGTGCCTGAAACCACATCCACCCTGGCCATCACGCCCGGCTCCTGCCTTAGAAGGCAGGAAACAAACACCCATCTATTCCCTTGCCACCAGAAAGACGCAACCTCAAATAGGACAGGGATGGTGGGGGGGCAGCCCTTCAAGGCTGCCCAACTGAAAGAATAGCACACACACACGGCGAGTCAGCAAGACCTTGGTGCCTGGAAAGGGAAACTCATCTTCCGAAGAATACTGGGCTGTTGTGGGTGTGTGGGTGGGCGGGCGCCATCACACGGGGCCCCACGTTGGTCCTTATCTCACAAAAGTGGGTCTTCTAAACAATCTCCTAGTGCGTTCTGTGTTGGGGGTTGGCTTGTGTGTTTGTCTGGCTTCGTTTGGCTTTCGTCTCGTTTCCTTTCAAATAGTGAAAGCGGATGTGCCCTGTGCGTATGACAGGCCAGAAGCCGGGCTCCTTCCGTTAGCATAGAGTTCAAGGTAAATCTGGTAGAAGCCATCAAGACTTTCTGAGGCCTCCACAGGTGGACAATCCTTCCACCCATTTTGGTCACGTTAGCCTGTTTTTCTAGGGCTTTCCCCTTCTGCTTGCATAGCGCCCTGTGGATCCTTGGCGAGTGGTGGGGGGATCCCCATAGCCTTGACCCTCAGCTTAGCTTGAGCCCACAGGGTCCCACTGAGCGTGGCTTTCAGGGTGTGCCCACGGTTGTTCCAAATGCAGAGTCTTCCCCTGGCTTAGAGATTTTTCACGTGGCACAAGGACCAGCGCTGTGCCGGTACCATTGGTTTGCACCTCCATGGATTCGCCCCTGACACATTCCCCCTTTTCTCTCCCACAGGCCGACTCTCAAGACCATCGCGAAGGAGGAGGCTGGTTCTGAGGCTGAGTCAGAAGGACACCCTGCAAGCACTCTTTCAACAGAACCCCTACCCCGGGATAACGACCAGAGAACGGCTGGCACGAGAACTGGGCATTCCAGAAAGCAGAGTTCAGGTACGTCCGAGTCTCTCGATCCATTCTCCCTCTCGGGGTCCATGTCCAGGCGCAAGTCGCCCTACGCCAGCTGAAGTCCTTGCTCTTGGGGCTTCCTCTTCTGGGTGCTCCAGACAGCAGGGACTCGAATCTTGGCAAGGAAGGTGGCTCCCTTTGGAAAACGTGGCCAGACTGAGCTGTGTGGCGAGAGGTCCATTCAAATGGGTGGTCAAGAATAAAGGGCGAGGGGCCAAGGAAGCAGGAGGGCCTGGTGGTGCCAGGGAGGTGTTCCCTTGATGGCTGGCCTCCGAGGAGCTAGCCTTGCTGAAGACTTCCCTCTCTGGGCAGGTTGGAGAGGAGTCACCAAAGGTAGGAACACCTCGCCTGCGACCTTACAGAGCATCGCCAAAGACTGATTGGCTTTCCCTACGAACACGTTTTCTCAGGGTGTCACATTTTCCACACACCACCGTCAGAAACGTCTAAAAACATGCACACACACACGCACACAAGCACAGGTCCACACTGCAGTTCGGCCTCGGGGAATGAGGTAGCATGCACACGGCTTCACTGTTGAAGACAAGGACACATATTCTGAAGACGGGGAGCGGGTACATAAGAGTCTCCTGACCTAAGAGTGATGGAGGCATGTAGTCCCTGAGAAGTGACTGTCAATGAGTAGTTCCCAGGCAGCATGGGAAGTGTGGTTTTCATGGGGGCACTTGCTCATGGATATGATTGCGTGTTATGAGACAGTACTGCCTGTGGGGACACAAGAGAGGCAAGGAACCATGAATCGGGCATGGACCGTGCCAAAGGGGAGGCAAAGAGAGCAAATGAGGGAAAGGAGATTGAGCCTGAGAGCCTGGGACAGAGACAGAGAGAGGGGAAGGCAGGCAGGCAGTCAGGTGGGCAGGCGGGCGGGTGGCAACAGAGACAGACGTCAACAGGTAGATGCGGAGAATCGTAGACGGAGACCAAAAGACCCACAGAGAAACTGGTAGTTTTGATGAGAAGGGGTGGGGCGGGGGAGAGAGAAAGAGAGAGGTAGCTATCCATCCCATTCTGACTGTGGGAAAGCAAGCATTGTCTCCTCCTGTGTCACAAGTCATTACTCTGGACACCAGTAAGGTGACTCGAAGAGGAAGGATTATTTTCACGGACACAGATTGTGTATTCTGGAATCTGGTGCACTTCCTCAGAGGTGACAGCGGGAGTCTACATTCTACCTGCCAGTGAGAGTTCAGTCCCTTTGACTCGTAAATATTTCCAGTGGGGGCAGATGGGCCATACTGGGTCTCCACTAGTCGGCTTGTGGCTGGCTGGCTGGCTGGCTGGCGCGTTTGTGTGTTTGTTCTGTGGTGCAGCCCTGCAATCGATCTTGGAAGTACGTGCATAAGCATTGAATGACGAGGCTTTCTTTCTTTGTACCCAGGTTTGGTTTCAAAACCAACGAAGAAGACGCCTAAAGCAGAGCCGATTGCTGTCGGAGAATGCCTTCAAAGGAGGGCAGTCGCAGCCGCTGCGGCCGCCACCACCTCAGGCTTTGACTCGAGGTAAGTACCCAGCAATCCAAAGGCATTTCCCCAGAGCATCCCCTTGAGACACAATCATCTCTGAACGTGGATGACCGTGGGAGGCCAGGAACGCTTCAGAGAGGAAACCATGATATCTTGGCTTCTTGCCCCATTCCTGTTCCACACAGGAGCATCATGCCCCTGTTGGAGGGTGGGGAGATGCATGGCCGGGAAGGCTTGGAATCTTCCGGTCTGGAACCTGCCCGGATGTGTAGAAATCCCTTCTTCCATCACATGGGGCATTTTCACATAGCACTCAATAAGACGTATCGATGTATCGATCTTGATCTATGACATACCACTTCCTATATACCACACACTGCATCTGCTGTGAATGTGCTGCCATTGGCCTGAATGTCCTCTCTTCTCTGTGTGTTCTTCTTCAGAAAGCTTGGGAAGAGAGGCCAGGCGAAAGAGGACTTTCATCTCTCCTTCTCAAACAAGGGTCCTTGTGCAAGCCTTTGAGAGGGATCGATTTCCATCTATTGCTGCCAGGGAAGAATTGGCTCACCAGACAGGAATTCCCGAACCTCGAATCCAGGTAAGTTCTCCACCTGTGGGTGGGACTTGGCTTCTCCCACGAGGAAGGAGTGTTAAACCTTGTGACGGGTTGCTGCTGGATATAGGTAGGCTTGGCGAGGGGGGATTGGGAGGAGGTTCCCTTCATCCTACGAATACGCTAAGGGGGCTGATCTGAAGGCATCCCTTTCCAGAAAAGGAAAGGGGAATGGAAGTCCTGGGCAGCCAGGGAGGGGCCTGAGGTTGTAGCCGGTCAATGACGGCTCTCCTCAAAGCCAGGGGTGGGGAGGGGTGGGGTGGGTCCTGTGTTGCCCTGACGTCCTCCCGCATTTTCAAGAGCCAAGGCGAAAGCTCTAGGTAAAATGGCCCTTAGATGAGGCCCACCAGTACTTGCCATGGACCTGACAGATTGCAGGGCAGGGCAGGGCAGGGCAGGGCAGGGCAGGGCGGGCCGGGGCGGGGCCGGCCGGGGATGGGGCGGCGGCAAGTAGATCTGGACTGTCACGCTGCTAATGTTCCTGTCTCCCCATATGGTTCCCTAGATATGGTTCCAGAACCGAAGAGCTCGGCACCCAAAGCAGAGCGCTAGTGGGCCTGTGAATGCCCTGGCCGAAGGACCAGATGCCACATCAGCCGTGACTGCCCTGTCGGACCAAGGCCCCCCGCCCACTCTCCATAGCAGCTCTCATCGTTATCCTCCCTCTCATGCACCTGAGAGCACGCAATCCTTTGCTGCGGCCACTCCTGTTTTCTCCCCCACCTTTCTTGTGCCAGGGGCTGCCTCTGGGTGCTGTGTGGGCCACCCGTTGATGTTCATCGTGGTCCAGCCCAGCCTGGCAGCACTTCAGGGATACCAGAACCCGCAGCCTCTTCCGGCCACAGTTCCGTGGGGTGAAGGGACACATGCTGTCATCGCCAGTGGGCAGCCTGCCCAGGGGGCCATCGTGCCGCATGCACCGCCAGAGACACACTTCTGGCCGCAGCAGCCAACCTCAAGTGAAGAGACATCTCTCCAGCTGGAGCAACAGCCCCAGCACTCAGCCCTTCCAGGCTCCTCAAGCCTCCTGGACGAACTCTTGTCAGACGCGGACATTCTGGCCTCGGCAGGCCCTTTACCGAATGCGGACGCAGAGGAAGAGGAACTTGCGGCAACCCTGGAAGCCCCCCTCAGCGAGGAAGAATTCCAGGCCTTGCTCGACATGCTGCCAGGCTCCCCAGTGCCACAGGCTTAGGGGGAGGTAGGAAGACCTTCCCCCGAGCCCCGTTCAAGCCTCCTTTCCTGGGAGGCAGAGCCACGGGCGAGAGAAAGGAGAAGGAACAAGCACCGCTCATGATAGTGTCTGGCAGGGCGACCAAGGCAAGAAGACTGTCGACGGCAACTGCGTTGTGTCTACGAGCAATGCCATGCTCCACACGGACTGTCAGGAAGCATGGGCACCAGGAGGGACACCACCTCTGAAGCCTCAAGGAATTCTAGCTTTCCATTGACAACGAGGAGGACCCAAGGCTGAACTGGATTTCCCCGTTGTATGTGACATTCCATTGATCCAATCAATAAATCTTGGCACTCAGTTCAAGTTCTTCATTGTGCTTTGGTCGCTTTGTATTCTCTCGCGTTTCCTCGGGGAGGTGAAATCCCTCCCTTGGCCTGGGACAGCACGGGAAGGTGGTCCAGACGCCCCTGTCTAGTCCCGTAGCTTGTAGCCACAAGCACACCCTAGTGGAATCACGAAAACAGTCTCTCAGTGACAACCTTCACTTGGTTTCTGGGTGCATGGTGTGGAAGGGTTCGTCAGGGCATCGCCCTTTGCGCACAAGGACAGAACTATGCAAACAGTTTCATTGCCAGAGTTCAGAGTAACAACTGTGCCCGGTTTATTATGCAGGCAAATAATCTCTCTCCGTCCCTCTCTCTCTCTCATTGTCTGTCTACGGTCACACACTACACACGCACACCTCTCAAAAGATAAGCCGTGTTACAACTAAAGCGATGCACAAAGGAACTGAAAAACCAAATGCCTGTGGCATCTTAACGTCGTGGCAGGTGATCCCTTCCACTGCTTCTTTCAAAAATATTTTCCAATACATGTGCCTCGTACACTCTGTGTTGAGTGATTCTCGATTGGCTCAATCCGTGCTCCCCATGGCCAGCATGGGTGTGTCAGCGGCACGAAGTAGGAAAATAATCTGAGAGTTGCCACTTGAATGTGTATACACCGATGTATCTGAGTCTCTAGCTACAACTGCATCCGGGTCTCTAGCTCTGTAGTGTGTATATCTCTGCAGACCCATCTAGTCCTCAGCTCCCTCCCAGTCACTCCTCTGTCTTAGGCTCCCCTTTCTCCAGAGCTCTAGAGCAATATACAGCCCTCTCTCTCTGTCTCTCTGTCTCTCTGTCTCTCTGTCTCTCTCTCTCTCCCTGTCTCTCTCTTCCTCTCTCTCTCTCTCTCTCCTTCTTTTCCTTGGGAAGAAAGGAAACGTCAGTTTCAAGGGCCACACAGGTGGCATAGGGCTTCTGGGAAAAGAATCTGGCCACAGTAGCCTCAGGACAAGTATGACTGGAGATGCGGTAAGAGACAGCTTATGGAAAAGATGGTGCTTTCAAGAGGGCGGGAGGAACACTGGGTCACAGTGTGCCGGGAAACACTGAGATCCTTGTGGGTGGCAGGACTTGCACAGACGCTAGCTAGAGCTAGGAGCTGTGGCTTTACCATCTTGGGGGTTCAATGTTGGCTGCTCCAGCGAAATCTCGGAGCCCAGGGACGGGCAGCGGAACGTCCACAGGGAGGCCACTGGTGGACTGTGCATAAACACACCTGTGGGCTCTCAGGATGTCCTGGCTGCCATGCTGATCAAAGCTTCTACTCTCCCAAGCAAGCTTACCCCACCTGGATTGTCCAGGAGGAAGCCGGTCCAAGTCTGGAAGCCAGTGCCTTCTGGGAGGAGCCAGCAAATCCCATGTTTCCGTGATTAGCTCAGCCAAAACTTCCACCTTCTCGGGAAAAACCACCCTGATCCAACAAGATGGTCACGCCCCCCTCTGATCTCTGGCACTTGAGGACAAGGGACCAGGACCTGCACCTCCTCAGGACATCCTCCTGGGCCTCCTGGGACTTGCAGACTCCTACTAGCCCCGGGGGCATCCATCCACGGCTATCACCTGACAACCGCCCTTAGTGGGTGGGTGCAGAAAATCAAACACACAGATCACACAAACACACACGCCCCAGCCATATTTTCACGAATTGGTGGTGTAATTACTCCAATTCCCAACTGTTTCTAAATAAACTCACTGTCCTCATGTTCATCCACGTGGTGGCAAAAGAACACATTAGAGATGGTTCTGTGTTTCTGTGTGGTTTTTTTGTTTGTTTGCTTCTAAGTTTTCAATTCTCTGCAGCCCAAACGCCCCGAAAATGTTGGGATGGTTGTATTTGGAATCCAAAGCATTCCTTTCAAACCAAGCTGTGTCATCATCCATCATATAACTTGCTTCATATCCCTCTCCTTCTTCCTCCTCTTCTTCTTCTTCCTGCTCCTCCTCCTCCTCTTCTTCTTCCTCTCTTCTCCTTCTTCCAGATGCCAGTTGACCAGTGAATGTGAAACCGACTTCGTCTTGTGGACGCCAAGGACAAGCACTGAAATTAAGTTCCTTGGCTTGTGAAACCTACACGTGTGGCCTGCCCCTTTCTCTGGTCTCTCCATGGCATGTGAGCAAGGGGGTGGGTTTCAGGGTACCTCTGAAAAAGTCCCGAACTGTTGAGGACCATGGGTAGACCCTAGATAAGCAGTCAAGCTTAGTGTGTGAATTATCGGGAACTCAAACCCCAGCCAAGGAAATGCTTTAAGAGTGGGAGGCAATGACGTCCTGGTGGTGATGAACGAGGTGGGAAACGTACTCGAGGAATGCTAGGCTCCAGGTTTTCTCTCCATTTTGGAAAGTACAGTGACACAGCTAAGCGTGAGGGACTCAGAGTTGGGGAATTCCACGGAGAGCAAAAGTATGTGTGGAATGTGAAAAGGTGTGCAAACGAGAGAGCACTGGACCCCAAGCATTCTGGGAAAGGATGACGAGGGCGGCAGCTTCAAAGGGACCTGGGAGCCTCCGAACAGGCCTTCCATTCCAACGCCCACTTGCCTCACGGGATTCCTTCCAGTTCCTCAATTTGCAAGGAAGGGTTCCCCACCATCTGCGGCTATTTACATAAATAGGGGCGGGGCATCCTCATCCATTATAAATCCTGAGCTTCTGAGCACTGAGCAGTTGGCCAGCAGCTTCCGTGCCATCCGTGTGGGTCTCCCACCATGGATTCGTCCAGCTCGTCCGGCACATACAGCACCTCCACAGGTACGTTGCCCTCAGCATCTGGGCTCTGGGGTTGGGTCCTCCAAATACACTCATGCACCTCCCCACCCCAAGGGTTGATCACCACGAAGGTTGAAGCTTCCCAATGACCACTAATTGGCACGGACAGATATGCTGGGACATGTTTCTGGAATCAGTTGGGCAAAAGGATGCACCTTGGTTTGGGCAATTCACGTACATATTTCTGGTTTGATGGTTCGTTTGTTTTCCTTCTTGAAATCAACATGGAAGTAGGTAGGCCTGTTGCCTGACAATGGCTTCTCTACCAGAAATCCCAGCCTGTGGTTGCAGTGAATGGAACACGAGTGTTTGAAAACGTTCCCAGCTAAACTGACACTCTTTTCCAGTTGACCGTGTTTGGGATTTTGAGTTGGTTTCCCATGTTCTATTCTTGCTGTTGTTACGGATTTGCTCTCTTTGGTTTCGTGTTCCATTTGAACTGGTTACCTTCCATGGTGTCCATGGAAAGAATCCACATCCAGTATGTATTAAGACTAGAAGAAAAAGAGAGTTTTTCTTTGAGCCCAACTGAAAGCTAGAGCCTGGGAAACAGAGATTCCAGGAGCACTCGAACTGTCTCTCATTGGACTCCAAGGTAGCCAGTGCAGGAGCCTCTGGAAAGGCAAAATCCGCAGTGTGACACGTTCGTTCCTTGAGTGCTTTCCAAAGATTTTCCTTGGAGCTGGCAGGAAGGAAGGGCGCTTTTAAAGGAAGTCCCCGTTGGGGGTCCGAAACCCTTGCCTTGCCTTGCCTCCTTCCAGCGCGAGACCTGGAGACGACCCTACGTCACCAGCTGCCAGCTGCTAGAGCGGGTGGCCCTTGCAGAAGGGTTGGTGTTGTCCTAGAGTTGGAGAGAGTTCAGGAAACTCAAATCTCAAGGATGTGCAGGACGTGCCTGAAACCACATCCACCCTGGCCATCACGCCCGGCTCCTGCCTTAGAAGGCAGGAAACAAACACCCATCTATTCCCTTGCCACCAGAAAGACGCAACCTCAAATAGGACAGGGATGGGGGGGGGCAGCCCTTCAAGGCTGCCCAACTGAAAGAATAGCACACACACACGGCGAGTCAGCAAGACCTTGGTGCCTGGAAAGGGAAACTCATCTTCCGAAGAATACTGGGCTGTTGTGGGTGTGTGGGTGGGCGGGCGCCATCACACGGGGCCCCACGTTGGTCCTTATCTCACAAAAGTGGGTCTTCTAAACAATCTCCTAGTGCGTTCTGTGTTGGGGGTTGGCTTGTGTGTTTGTCTGGCTTCGTTTGGCTTTCGTCTCGTTTCCTTTCAAATAGTGAAAGCGGATGTGCCCTGTGCGTATGACAGGCCAGAAGCCGGGCTCCTTCCGTTAGCATAGAGTTCAAGGTAAATCTGGTAGAAGCCATCAAGACTTTCTGAGGCCTCCACAGGTGGACAATCCTTCCACCCATTTTGGTCACGTTAGCCTGTTTTTCTAGGGCTTTCCCCTTCTGCTTGCATAGCGCCCTGTGGATCCTTGGCGAGTGGTGGGGGGATCCCCATAGCCTTGACCCTCAGCTTAGCTTGAGCCCACACGGTCCCACTCAGCGTGGCTTTCAGGGTGTGCCCACGGTTGTTCCAAATGCAGAGTCTTCCCCTGGCTTAGAGATTTTTCACGTGGCACAAGGACCAGCGCTGTGCCGGTACCATTGGTTTGCACCTCCATGGATTCGCCCCTGACACATTCCCCCTTTTCTCTCCCACAGGCCGACTCTCAAGACCATCGCGAAGGAGGAGGCTGGTTCTGAGGCTGAGTCAGAAGGACACCCTGCAAGCACTCTTTCAACAGAACCCCTACCCCGGGATAACGACCAGAGAACGGCTGGCACGAGAACTGGGCATTCCAGAAAGCAGAGTTCAGGTACGTCCGAGTCTCTCGATCCATTCTCCCTCTCGGGGTCCATGTCCAGGCGCAAGTCGCCCTACGCCAGCTGAAGTCCTTGCTCTTGGGGCTTCCTCTTCTGGGTGCTCCAGACAGCAGGGACTCGAATCTTGGCAAGGAAGGTGGCTCCCTTTGGAAAACGTGGCCAGACTGAGCTGTGTGGCGAGAGGTCCATTCAAATGGGTGGTCAAGAATAAAGGGCGAGGGGCCAAGGAAGCAGGAGGGCCTGGTGGTGCCAGGGAGGTGTTCCCTTGATGGCTGGCCTCCGAGGAGCTAGCCTTGCTGAAGACTTCCCTCTCTGGGCAGGTTGGAGAGGAGTCACCAAAGGTAGGAACACCTCGCCTGCGACCTTACAGAGCATCGCCAAAGACTGATTGGCTTTCCCTACGAACACGTTTTCTCAGGGTGTCACATTTTCCACACACCACCGTCAGAAACGTCTAAAAACATGCACACACACACGCACACAAGCACAGGTCCACACTGCAGTTCGGCCTCGGGGAATGAGGTAGCATGCACACGGCTTCACTGTTGAAGACAAGGACACATATTCTGAAGACGGGGAGCGGGTACATAAGAGTCTCCTGACCTAAGAGTGATGGAGGCATGTAGTCCCTGAGAAGTGACTGTCAATGAGTAGTTCCCAGGCAGCATGGGAAGTGTGGTTTTCATGGGGGCACTTGCTCATGGATATGATTGCGTGTTATGAGACAGTACTGCCTGTGGGGACACAAGAGAGGCAAGGAACCATGAATCGGGCATGGACCGTGCCAAAGGGGAGGCAAAGAGAGCAAATGAGGGAAAGGAGATTGAGCCTGAGAGCCTGGGACAGAGACAGAGAGAGGGGAAGGCAGGCAGGCAGTCAGGTGGGCAGGCGGGCGGGTGGCAACAGAGACAGACGTCAACAGGTAGATGCGGAGAATCGTAGACGGAGACCAAAAGACCCACAGAGAAACTGGTAGTTTTGATGAGAAGGGGTGGGGCGGGGGAGAGAGAGAGAGAGAGGTAGCTATCCATCCCATTCTGACTGTGGGAAAGCAAGCATTGTCTCCTCCTGTGTCACAAGTCATTACTCTGGACACCAGTAAGGTGACTCGAAGAGGAAGGATTATTTTCACGGACACAGATTGTGTATTCTGGAATCTGGTGCACTTCCTCAGAGGTGACAGCGGGAGTCTACATTCTACCTGCCAGTGAGAGTTCAGTCCCTTTGACTCGTAAATATTTCCAGTGGGGGCAGATGGGCCATACTGGGTCTCCACTAGTCGGCTTGTGGCTGGCTGGCTGGCTGGCTGGCGCGTTTGTGTGTTTGTTCTATGGTGCAGCCCTGCAGTCGATCTTGGAAGTACGTGCATAAGCATTGAATGACGAGGCTTTCTTTCTTTGTACCCAGGTTTGGTTTCAAAACCAACGAAGAAGACGCCTAAAGCAGAGCCGATTGCTGTCGGAGAATGCCTTCAAAGGAGGGCAGTCGCAGCCGCTGCGGCCGCCACCACCTCAGGCTTTGACTCGAGGTAAGTACCCAGCAATCCAAAGGCATTTCCCCAGAGCATCCCCTTGAGACACAATCATCTCTGAACGTGGATGACCGTGGGAGGCCAGGAACGCTTCAGAGAGGAAACCATGATATCTTGGCTTCTTGCCCCATTCCTGTTCCACACAGGAGCATCATGCCCCTGTTGGAGGGTGGGGAGATGCATGGCCGGGAAGGCTTGGAATCTTCCGGTCTGGAACCTGCCCGGATGTGTAGAAATCCCTTCTTCCATCACATGGGGCATTTTCACATAGCACTCAATAAGACGTATCGATGTATCGATCTTGATCTATGACATACCACTTCCTATATACCACACACTGCATCTGCTGTGAATGTGCTGCCATTGGCCTGAATGTCCTCTCTTCTCTGTGTGTTCTTCTTCAGAAAGCTTGGGAAGAGAGGCCAGGCGAAAGAGGACTTTCATCTCTCCTTCTCAAACAAGGGTCCTTGTGCAAGCCTTTGAGAGGGATCGATTTCCATCTATTGCTGCCAGGGAAGAATTGGCTCACCAGACAGGAATTCCCGAACCTCGAATCCAGGTAAGTTCTCCACCTGTGGGTGGGACTTGGCTTCTCCCACGAGGAAGGAGTGTTAAACCTTGTGACGGGTTGCAGCTGGATATAGGTAGGCTTGGCGAGGGGGGATTGGGAGGAGGTTCCCTTCATCCTACGAATACGCTAAGGGGGCTGATCTGAAGGCATCCCTTTCCGGAAGAGGAGAGGGCAATGGAAGTCCTGGGCAGCCAGGGAGGGGCCTGAGGTTGTAGCCGGTCAATGACGGCTCTCCTCAAAGCCAGGGGTGGGGAGGGGTGGGGTGGGTCCTGTGTTGCCCTGACGTCCTCCCGCATTTTCAAGAGCCAAGGCGAAAGCTCTAGGTAAAATGGCCCTTAGATGAGGCCCACCAGTACTTGCCATGGACCTGACAGATTGCAGGGCAGGGCAGGGCAGCGCAGGGCAGGGCAGGGCAGGGCGGGCCGGGGCGGGGCCGGCCGGGGATGGGGCGGCGGCAAGTAGATCTGGACTGTCACGCTGCTAATGTTCCTGTCTCCCCATATGGTTCCCTAGATATGGTTCCAGAACCGAAGAGCTCGGCACCCAAAGCAGAGCGCTAGTGGGCCTGTGAATGCCCTGGCCGAAGGACCAGATGCCACATCAGCCGTGACTGCCCTGTCGGACCAAGGCCCCCCGCCCACTCTCCATAGCAGCTCTCATCGTTATCCTCCCTCTCATGCACCTGAGAGCACGCAATCCTTTGCTGCGGCCACTCCTGTTTTCTCCCCCACCTTTCTTGTGCCAGGGGCTGCCTCTGGGTGCTGTGTGGGCCACCCGTTGATGTTCATCGTGGTCCAGCCCAGCCTGGCAGCACTTCAGGGATACCAGAACCCGCAGCCTCTTCCGGCCACAGTTCCGTGGGGTGAAGGGACACATGCTGTCATCGCCAGTGGGCAGCCTGCCCAGGGGGCCATCGTGCCGCATGCACCGCCAGAGACACACTTCTGGCCGCAGCAGCCAACCTCAAGTGAAGAGACATCTCTCCAGCTGGAGCAACAGCCCCAGCACTCAGCCCTTCCAGGCTCCTCAAGCCTCCTGGACGAACTCTTGTCAGACGCGGACATTCTGGCCTCGGCAGGCCCTTTACCGAATGCGGACGCAGAGGAAGAGGAACTTGCGGCAACCCTGGAAGCCCCCCTCAGCGAGGAAGAATTCCAGGCCTTGCTCGACATGCTGCCAGGCTCCCCAGTGCCACAGGCTTAGGGGGAGGTAGGAAGACCTTCCCCCGAGCCCCGTTCAAGCCTCCTTTCCTGGGAGGCAGAGCCACGGGCGAGAGAAAGGAGAAGGAACAAGCACCGCTCATGATAGTGTCTGGCAGGGCGACCAAGGCAAGAAGACTGTCGACGGCAACTGCGTTGTGTCTACGAGCAATGCCATGCTCCACACGGACTGTCAGGAAGCATGGGCACCAGGAGGGACACCACCTCTGAAGCCTCAAGGAATTCTAGCTTTCCATTGACAACGAGGAGGACCCAAGGCTGAACTGGATTTCCCCGTTGTATGTGACATTCCATTCATCCAATCAATAAATCTTGGCACTCAGTTCAAGTTCTTCATTGTGCTTTGGTCGCTTTGTATTCTCCCGCGTTTCCTCGGGGAGGTGAAATCCCTCCCTTGGCCTGGGACAGCACGGGAAGGTGGTCCAGACGCCCCTGTCTAGTCCCGTAGCTTGTAGCCACAAGCACACCCTAGTGGAATCACGAAAACAGTCTCTCAGTGACAACCTTCACTTGGTTTCTGGGTGCATGGTGTGGAAGGGTTCGTCAGGGCATCGCCCTTTGCGCACAAGGACAGAACTATGCAAACAGTTTCATTGCCAGAGTTCAGAGTAACAACTGTGCCCGGTTTATTATGCAGGCAAATAATCTCTCTCCGTCCCTCTCTCTCTCTCATTGTCTGTCTACGGTCACACACTACACACGCACACCTCTCAAAAGATAAGCCGTGTTACAACTAAAGCGATGCACAAAGGAACTGAAAAACCAAATGCCTGTGGCATCTTAACGTCGTGGCAGGTGATCCCTTCCACTGCTTCTTTCAAAAATATTTTCCAATACATGTGCCTCGTACACTCTGTGTTGAGTGATTCTCGATTGGCTCAATCCGTGCTCCCCATGGCCAGCATGGGTGTGTCAGCGGCACGAAGTAGGAAAATAATCTGAGAGTTGCCACTTGAATGTGTATACACCGATGTATCTGAGTCTCTAGCTACAACTGCATCCGGGTCTCTAGCTCTGTAGTGTGTATATCTCTGCAGACCCATCTAGTCCTCAGCTCCCTCCCAGTCACTCCTCTGTCTTAGGCTCCCCTTTCTCCAGAGCTCTAGAGCAATATACAGCCCTCTCTCTCTGTCTCTCTGTCTCTCTGTCTCTCTGTCTCTCTCTCTCTCCCTGTCCCTCTCTTCCTCTCTCTCTCTCTCTCTCTCCTTCTTTTCCTGGGGCAGAAAGGAAACGTCAGTTTCAAGGGCCACACAGGTGGCATAGGGCTTCTGGGAAAAGAATCTGGCCACAGTAGCCTCAGGACAAGTATGACTGGAGATGCGGTAAGAGACAGCTTATGGAAAACATGGTGCTTTCAAGAGGGCGGGAGGAACACTGGGTCACAGTGTGCCGGGAAACACTGAGATCCTTGTGGGTGGCAGGACTTGCACAGACGCTAGCTAGAGCTAGGAGCTGTGGCTTTACCATCTTGGGGGTTCAATGTTGACTGCTCCAGCGAAATCTCGGAGCCCAGGGACGGGCAGCGGAACGTCCACAGGGAGGCCACTGGTGGACTGTGCATAAACACACCTGTGGGCTCTCAGGATGTCCTGGCTGCCATGCTGATCAAAGCTTCTACTCTCCCAAGCAAGCTTACCCCACCTGGATTGTCCAAGAGGAAGCCGGTCCAAGTCTGGAAGCCAGTGCCTTCTGGGAGGAGCCAGCAAATCCCATGTTTCCGTGATTAGCTCAGCCAAAACTTCCACCTTCTCGGGAAAAACCACCCTGATCCAACAAGATGGTCACGCCCCCCTCTGATCTCTGGCACTTGAGGACAAGGGACCAGGACCTGCACCTCCTCAGGACATCCTCCTGGGCCTCCTGGGACTTGCAGACTCCTACTAGCCCCGGGGGCATCCATCCACGGCTATCACCTGACAACCGCCCTTAGTGGGTGGGTGCAGAAAATCAAACACACAGATCACACAAACACACACGCCCCAGCCATATTTTCACGAATTGGTGGTGTAATTACTCCAATTCCCAACTGTTTCTAAATAAACTCACTGTCCTCATGTTCATCCACGTGGTGGCAAAAGAACACATTAGAGATGGTTCTGTGTTTCTGTGTGGTTTTTTTGTTTGTTTGCTTCTAAGTTTTCAATTCTCTGCAGCCCAAACGCCCCGAAAATGTTGGGATGGTTGTATTTGGAATCCAAAGCATTCCTTTCAAACCAAGCTGTGTCATCATCCATCATATAACTTGCTTCATATCCCTCTCCTTCTTCCTCCTCTTCTTCTTCTTCCTGCTCCTCCTCCTCCTCTTCTTCTTCCTCTCTTCTCCTTCTTCCAGATGCCAGTTGACCAGTGAATGTGAAACCGACTTCGTCTTGTGGACGCCAAGGACAAGCACTGAAATTAAGTTCCTTGGCTTGTGAAACCTACACGTGTGGCCTGCCCCTTTCTCTGGTCTCTCCATGGCATGTGAGCAAGGGGGTGGGTTTCAGGGTACCTCTGAAAAAGTCCCGAACTGTTGAGGACCATGGGTAGACCCTAGATAAGCAGTCAAGCTTAGTGTGTGAATTATCGGGAACTCAAACCCCAGCCAAGGAAATGCTTTAAGAGTGGGAGGCAATGACGTCCTGGTGGTGATGAACGAGGTGGGAAACGTACTCGAGGAATGCTAGGCTCCAGGTTTTCTCTCCATTTTGGAAAGTACAGTGACACAGCTAAGCGTGAGGGACTCAGAGTTGGGGAATTCCACGGAGAGCAAAAGTATGTGTGGAATGTGAAAAGGTGTGCAAACGAGAGAGCACTGGACCCCAAGCATTCTGGGAAAGGATGACGAGGGCGGCAGCTTCAAAGGGACCTGGGAGCCTCCGAACAGGCCTTCCATTCCAACGCCCACTTGCCTCACGGGATTCCTTCCAGTTCCTCAATTTGCAAGGAAGGGTTCCCCACCATCTGCGGCTATTTACATAAATAGGGGCGGGGCATCCTCATCCATTATAAATCCTGAGCTTCTGAGCACTGAGCAGTTGGCCAGCAGCTTCCGTGCCATCCGTGTGGGTCTCCCACCATGGATTCGTCCAGCTCGTCCGGCACATACAGCACCTCCACAGGTACGTTGCCCTCAGCATCTGGGCTCTGGGGTTGGGTCCTCCAAATACACTCATGCACCTCCCCACCCCAAGGGTTGATCACCACGAAGGTTGAAGCTTCCCAATGACCACTAATTGGCACGGACAGATATGCTGGGACATGTTTCTGGAATCAGTTGGGCAAAAGGATGCACCTTGGTTTGGGCAATTCACGTACATATTTCTGGTTTGATGGTTCGTTTGTTTTCCTTCTTGAAATCGACATGGAAGTAGGTAGGCCTGTTGCCTGACAATGGCTTCTCTACCAGAAATCCCAGCCTGTGGTTGCAGTGAATGGAACACGAGTGTTTGAAAACGTTCCCAGCTAAACTGACACTCTTTTCCAGTTGACCGTGTTTGGGATTTTGAGTTGGTTTCCCATGTTCTATTCTTGCTGTTGTTACGGATTTGCTCTCTTTGGTTTCGTGTTCCATTTGAACTGGTTACCTTCCATGGTGTCCATGGAAAGAATCCACATCCAGTATGTATTAAGACTAGAAGAAAAAGAGAGTTTTTCTTTGAGCCCAACTGAAAGCTAGAGCCTGGGAAACAGAGATTCCAGGAGCACTCGAACTGTCTCTCATTGGACTCCAAGGTAGCCAGTGCAGGAGCCTCTGGAAAGGCAAAATCCGCAGTGTGACACGTTCGTTCCTTGAGTGCTTTCCAAAGATTTTCCTTGGAGCTGGCAGGAAGGAAGGGCGCTTTTAAAGGAAGTCCCCGTTGGGGGTCCGAAACCCTTGCCTTGCCTTGCCTCCTTCCAGCGCGAGACCTGGAGACGACCCTACGTCACCAGCTGCCAGCTGCTAGAGCGGGTGGCCCTTGCAGAAGGGTTGGTGTTGTCCTAGAGTTGGAGAGAGTTCAGGAAACTCAAATCTCAAGGATGTGCAGGACGTGCCTGAAACCACATCCACCCTGGCCATCACGCCCGGCTCCTGCCTTAGAAGGCAGGAAACAAACACCCATCTATTCCCTTGCCACCAGAAAGACGCAACCTCAAATAGGACAGGGATGGTGGGGGGGCAGCCCTTCAAGGCTGCCCAACTGAAAGAATAGCACACACACACGGCGAGTCAGCAAGACCTTGGTGCCTGGAAAGGGAAACTCATCTTCCGAAGAATACTGGGCTGTTGTGGGTGTGTGGGTGGGCGGGCGCCATCACACGGGGCCCCACGTTGGTCCTTATCTCACAAAAGTGGGTCTTCTAAACAATCTCCTAGTGCGTTCTGTGTTGGGGGTTGGCTTGTGTGTTTGTCTGGCTTCGTTTGGCTTTCGTCTCGTTTCCTTTCAAATAGTGAAAGCGGATGTGCCCTGTGCGTATGACAGGCCAGAAGCCGGGCTCCTTCCGTTAGCATAGAGTTCAAGGTAAATCTGGTAGAAGCCATCAAGACTTTCTGAGGCCTCCACAGGTGGACAATCCTTCCACCCATTTTGGTCACGTTAGCCTGTTTTTCTAGGGCTTTCCCCTTCTGCTTGCATAGCGCCCTGTGGATCCTTGGCGAGTGGTGGGGGGATCCCCATAGCCTTGACCCTCAGCTTAGCTTGAGCCCACAGGGTCCCACTGAGCGTGGCTTTCAGGGTGTGCCCACGGTTGTTCCAAATGCAGAGTCTTCCCCTGGCTTAGAGATTTTTCACGTGGCACAAGGACCAGCGCTGTGCCGGTACCATTGGTTTGCACCTCCATGGATTCGCCCCTGACACATTCCCCCTTTTCTCTCCCACAGGCCGACTCTCAAGACCATCGCGAAGGAGGAGGCTGGTTCTGAGGCTGAGTCAGAAGGACACCCTGCAAGCACTCTTTCAACAGAACCCCTACCCCGGGATAACGACCAGAGAACGGCTGGCACGAGAACTGGGCATTCCAGAAAGCAGAGTTCAGGTACGTCCGAGTCTCTCGATCCATTCTCCCTCTCGGGGTCCATGTCCAGGCGCAAGTCGCCCTACGCCAGCTGAAGTCCTTGCTCTTGGGGCTTCCTCTTCTGGGTGCTCCAGACAGCAGGGACTCGAATCTTGGCAAGGAAGGTGGCTCCCTTTGGAAAACGTGGCCAGACTGAGCTGTGTGGCGAGAGGTCCATTCAAATGGGTGGTCAAGAATAAAGGGCGAGGGGCCAAGGAAGCAGGAGGGCCTGGTGGTGCCAGGGAGGTGTTCCCTTGATGGCTGGCCTCCGAGGAGCTAGCCTTGCTGAAGACTTCCCTCTCTGGGCAGGTTGGAGAGGAGTCACCAAAGGTAGGAACACCTCGCCTGCGACCTTACAGAGCATCGCCAAAGACTGATTGGCTTTCCCTACGAACACGTTTTCTCAGGGTGTCACATTTTCCACACACCACCGTCAGAAACGTCTAAAAACATGCACACACACACGCACACAAGCACAGGTCCACACTGCAGTTCGGCCTCGGGGAATGAGGTAGCATGCACACGGCTTCACTGTTGAAGACAAGGACACATATTCTGAAGACGGGGAGCGGGTACATAAGAGTCTCCTGACCTAAGAGTGATGGAGGCATGTAGTCCCTGAGAAGTGACTGTCAATGAGTAGTTCCCAGGCAGCATGGGAAGTGTGGTTTTCATGGGGGCACTTGCTCATGGATATGATTGCGTGTTATGAGACAGTACTGCCTGTGGGGACACAAGAGAGGCAAGGAACCATGAATCGGGCATGGACCGTGCCAAAGGGGAGGCAAAGAGAGCAAATGAGGGAAAGGAGATTGAGCCTGAGAGCCTGGGACAGAGACAGAGAGAGGGGAAGGCAGGCAGGCAGTCAGGTGGGCAGGCGGGCGGGTGGCAACAGAGACAGACGTCAACAGGTAGATGCGGAGAATCGTAGACGGAGACCAAAAGACCCACAGAGAAACTGGTAGTTTTGATGAGAAGGGGTGGGGCGGGGGAGAGAGAGAGAGAGAGGTAGCTATCCATCCCATTCTGACTGTGGGAAAGCAAGCATTGTCTCCTCCTGTGTCACAAGTCATTACTCTGGACACCAGTAAGGTGACTCGAAGAGGAAGGATTATTTTCACGGACACAGATTGTGTATTCTGGAATCTGGTGCACTTCCTCAGAGGTGACAGCGGGAGTCTACATTCTACCTGCCAGTGAGAGTTCAGTCCCTTTGACTCGTAAATATTTCCAGTGGGGGCAGATGGGCCATACTGGGTCTCCACTAGTCGGCTTGTGGCTGGCTGGCTGGCTGGCTGGCGCGTTTGTGTGTTTGTTCTGTGGTGCAGCCCTGCAATCGATCTTGGAAGTACGTGCATAAGCATTGAATGACGAGGCTTTCTTTCTTTGTACCCAGGTTTGGTTTCAAAACCAACGAAGAAGACGCCTAAAGCAGAGCCGATTGCTGTCGGAGAATGCCTTCAAAGGAGGGCAGTCGCAGCCGCTGCGGCCGCCACCACCTCAGGCTTTGACTCGAGGTAAGTACCCAGCAATCCAAAGGCATTTCCCCAGAGCATCCCCTTGAGACACAATCATCTCTGAACGTGGATGACCGTGGGAGGCCAGGAACGCTTCAGAGAGGAAACCATGATATCTTGGCTTCTTGCCCCATTCCTGTTCCACACAGGAGCATCATGCCCCTGTTGGAGGGTGGGGAGATGCATGGCCGGGAAGGCTTGGAATCTTCCGGTCTGGAACCTGCCCGGATGTGTAGAAATCCCTTCTTCCATCACATGGGGCATTTTCACATAGCACTCAATAAGACGTATCGATGTATCGATCTTGATCTATGACATACCACTTCCTATATACCACACACTGCATCTGCTGTGAATGTGCTGCCATTGGCCTGAGTGTCCTCTCTTCTCTGTGTGTTCTTCTTCAGAAAGCTTGGGAAGAGAGGCCAGGCGAAAGAGGACTTTCATCTCTCCTTCTCAAACAAGGGTCCTTGTGCAAGCCTTTGAGAGGGATCGATTTCCATCTATTGCTGCCAGGGAAGAATTGGCTCACCAGACAGGAATTCCCGAACCTCGAATCCAGGTAAGTTCTCCACCTGTGGGTGGGACTTGGCTTCTCCCACGAGGAAGGAGTGTTAAACCTTGTGACGGGTTGCTGCTGGATATAGGTAGGCTTGGCGAGGGGGGATTGGGAGGAGGTTCCCTTCATCCTACGAATACGCTAAGGGGGCTGATCTGAAGGCATCCCTTTCCGGAAGAGGAGAGGGCAATGGAAGTCCTGGGCAGCCAGGGAGGGGCCTGAGGTTGTAGCCGGTCAATGACGGCTCTCCTCAAAGCCAGGGGTGGGGAGGGGTGGGGTGGGTCCTGTGTTGCCCTGACGTCCTCCCGCATTTTCAAGAGCCAAGGCGAAAGCTCTAGGTAAAATGGCCCTTAGATGAGGCCCACCAGTACTTGCCATGGACCTGACAGATTGCAGGGCAGGGCAGGGCAGGGCAGGGCAGGGCAGGGCAGGGCGGGCCGGGGCGGGGCCGGCCGGGGATGGGGCGGCGGCAAGTAGATCTGGACTGTCACGCTGCTAATGTTCCTGTCTCCCCATATGGTTCCCTAGATATGGTTCCAGAACCGAAGAGCTCGGCACCCAAAGCAGAGCGCTAGTGGGCCTGTGAATGCCCTGGCCGAAGGACCAGATGCCACATCAGCCGTGACTGCCCTGTCGGACCAAGGCCCCCCGCCCACTCTCCATAGCAGCTCTCATCGTTATCCTCCCTCTCATGCACCTGAGAGCACGCAATCCTTTGCTGCGGCCACTCCTGTTTTCTCCCCCACCTTTCTTGTGCCAGGGGCTGCCTCTGGGTGCTGTGTGGGCCACCCGTTGATGTTCATCGTGGTCCAGCCCAGCCTGGCAGCACTTCAGGGATACCAGAACCCGCAGCCTCTTCCGGCCACAGTTCCGTGGGGTGAAGGGACACATGCTGTCATCGCCAGTGGGCAGCCTGCCCAGGGGGCCATCGTGCCGCATGCACCGCCAGAGACACACTTCTGGCCGCAGCAGCCAACCTCAAGTGAAGAGACATCTCTCCAGCTGGAGCAACAGCCCCAGCACTCAGCCCTTCCAGGCTCCTCAAGCCTCCTGGACGAACTCTTGTCAGACGCGGACATTCTGGCCTCGGCAGGCCCTTTACCGAATGCGGACGCAGAGGAAGAGGAACTTGCGGCAACCCTGGAAGCCCCCCTCAGCGAGGAAGAATTCCAGGCCTTGCTCGACATGCTGCCAGGCTCCCCAGTGCCACAGGCTTAGGGGGAGGTAGGAAGACCTTCCCCCGAGCCCCGTTCAAGCCTCCTTTCCTGGGAGGCAGAGCCACGGGCGAGAGAAAGGAGAAGGAACAAGCACCGCTCATGATAGTGTCTGGCAGGGCGACCAAGGCAAGAAGACTGTCGACGGCAACTGCGTTGTGTCTACGAGCAATGCCATGCTCCACACGGACTGTCAGGAAGCATGGGCACCAGGAGGGACACCACCTCTGAAGCCTCAAGGAATTCTAGCTTTCCAATGACAACGAGGAGGACCCAAGGCTGAACTGGATTTCCCCGTTGTATGTGACATTCCATTCATCCAATCAATAAATCTTGGCACTCAGTTCAAGTTCTTCATTGTGCTTTGGTCGCTTTGTATTCTCCCGCGTTTCCTCGGGGAGGTGAAATCCCTCCCTTGGCCTGGGACAGCACGGGAAGGTGGTCCAGACGCCCCTGTCTGGTCCCGTAGCTTGTAGCCACAAGCACACCCTAGTGGAATCACGAAAACAGTCTCTCAGTGACAACCTTCACTTGGTTTCTGGGTGCATGGTGTGGAAGGGTTCGTCAGGGCATCGCCCTTTGCGCACAAGGACAGAACTATGCAAACAGTTTCATTGCCAGAGTTCAGAGTAACAACTGTGCCCGGTTTATTATGCAGGCAAATAATCTCTCTCCGTCCCTCTCTCTCTCTCATTGTCTGTCTACGGTCACACACTACACACGCACACCTCTCAAAAGATAAGCCGTGTTACAACTAAAGCGATGCACAAAGGAACTGAAAAACCAAATGCCTGTGGCATCTTAACGTCGTGGCAGGTGATCCCTTCCACTGCTTCTTTCAAAAATGTTTTCCAATACATGTGTCTCGTACACTCTGTGTTGAGTGATTCTCGATTGGCTCAATCCGTGCTCCCCATGTCCAGCATGGGTGTGTCAGCGGCACGAAATAGGAAAATAATCTGAGAGTTGCCACTTGAATGTGTATACACCGATGTATCTGAGTCTCTAGCTACAACTGCATCCGGGTCTCTAGCTCTGTAGTGTGTATATCTCTGCAGACCCATCTAGTCCTCAGCTCCCTCCCAGTCACTCCTCTGTCTTAGGCTCCCCTTTCTCCAGAGCTCTAGAGCAATATACAGCCCTCTCTCTCTGTCTCTCTGTCTCTCTGTCTCTCTGTCTCTCTCTGTCTCTCTCTTCCTCTCTCTCTCTCTCTCTCTCTCTCCTTCTTTTCCTTGGGCAGAAAGGAAACGTCAGTTTCAAGGGCCACACAGGTGGCATAGGGCTTCTGGGAAAAGAATCTGGCCACAGTAGCCTCAGGACAAGTATGACTGGAGATGCGGTAAGAGACAGCTTATGGAAAAGATGGTGCTTTCAAGAGGGCGGGAGGAACACTGGGTCACAGTGTGCCGGGAAACACTGAGATCCTTGTGGGTGGCAGGACTTGCACAGACGCTAGCTAGAGCTAGGAGCTGTGGCTTTACCATCTTGGGGGTTCAATGTTGGCTGCTCCAGCGAAATCTCGGAGCCCAGGGACGGGCAGCGGAACGTCCACAGGGAGGCCACTGGTGGACTGTGCATAAACACACCTGTGGGCTCTCAGGATGTCCTGGCTGCCATGCTGATCAAAGCTTCTACTCTCCCAAGCAAGCTTACCCCACCTGGATTGTCCAGGAGGAAGCCGGTCCAAGTCTGGAAGCCAGTGCCTTCTGGGAGGAGCCAGCAAATCCCATGTTTCCGTGATTAGCTCAGCCAAAACTTCCACCTTCTCGGGAAAAACCACCCTGATCCAACAAGATGGTCACGCCCCCCTCTGATCTCTGGCACTTGAGGACAAGGGACCAGGACCTGCACCTCCTCAGGACATCCTCCTGGGCCTCCTGGGACTTGCAGACTCCTACTAGCCCCGGGGGCATCCATCCACGGCTATCACCTGACAACCGCCCTTAGTGGGTGGGTGCAGAAAATCAAACACACAGATCACACAAACACACACGCCCCAGCCATATTTTCACGAATTGGTGGTGTAATTACTCCAATTCCCAACTGTTTCTAAATAAACTCACTGTCCTCATGTTCATCCACGTGGTGGCAAAAGAACACATTAGAGATGGTTCTGTGTTTCTGTGTGGTTTTTTTGTTTGTTTGCTTCTAAGTTTTCAATTCTCTGCAGCCCAAACGCCCCGAAAATGTTGGGATGGTTGTATTTGGAATCCAAAGCATTCCTTTCAAACCAAGCTGTGTCATCATCCATCATATAACTTGCTTCATATCCCTCTCCTTCTTCCTCCTCTTCTTCTTCTTCCTGCTCCTCCTCCTCCTCTTCTTCTTCCTCTCTTCTCCTTCTTCCAGATGCCAGTTGACCAGTGAAAGTGAAACCGACTTTGTCTTGTGGACGCCCAGGACAAGCACTGAAATTAAGTTCCTTGGCTTGTGAAACCTACACGTGTGGCCTGCCCCTTTCTCTGGTCTCTCCATGGCATGTGAGCAAGGGGGTGGGTTTCAGGGTACCTCTGAAAAAGTCCCGAACTGTTGAGGACCATGGGTAGACCCTAGATAAGCAGTCAAGCTTAGTGTGTGAATTATCGGGAGCTCAAACCCCAGCCAAGGAAATGCTTTAAGAGTGGGAGGCAATGACGTCCTGGTGGTGATGAACGAGGTGGGAAACGTACTCGAGGAATGCTAGGCTCCAGGTTTTCTCTCCATTTTGGAAAGTACAGTGACACAGCTAAGCGTGAGGGACTCAGAGTTGGGGAATTCCACGGAGAGCAAAAGTATGTGTGGAATGTGAAAAGGTGTGCAAACGAGAGAGCACTGGACCCCAAGCATTCTGGGAAAGGATGACGAGGGCGGCAGCTTCAAAGGGACCTGGGAGCCTCCGAACAGGCCTTCCATTCCAACGCCCACTTGCCTCACGGGATTCCTTCCAGTTCCTCAATTTGCAAGGAAGGGTTCCCCACCATCTGTGGCTATTTACATAAATAGGGGCGGGGCATCCTCATCCATTATAAATCCTGAGCTTCTGAGCACTGAGCAGTTGGCCAGCAGCTTCCGTGCCATCCGTGTGGGTCTCCCACCATGGATTCGTCCAGCTCGTCCGGCACATACAGCACCTCCACAGGTACGTTGCCCTCAGCATCTGGGCTCTGGGGTTGGGTCCTCCAAATACACTCATGCACCTCCCCACCCCAAGGGTTGATCACCACGAAGGTTGAAGCTTCCCAATGACCACTAATTGGCACGGACAGATATGCTGGGACATGTTTCTGGAATCAGTTGGGCAAAAGGATGCACCTTGGTTTGGGCAATTCACGTACATATTTCTGGTTTGATGGTTCGTTTGTTTTCCTTCTTGAAATCGACATGGAAGTAGGTAGGCCTGTTGCCTGACAATGGCTTCTCTACCAGAAATCCCAGCCTGTGGTTGCAGTGAATGGAACACGAGTGTTTGAAAACGTTCCCAGCTAAACTGACACTCTTTTCCAGTTGACCGTGTTTGGGATTTTGAGTTGGTTTCCCATGTTCTATTCTTGCTGTTGTTACGGATTTGCTCTCTTTGGTTTCGTGTTCCATTTGAACTGGTTACCTTCCATGGTGTCCATGGAAAGAATCCACATCCAGTATGTATTAAGACTAGAAGAAAAAGAGAGTTTTTCTTTGAGCCCAACTGAAAGCTAGAGCCTGGGAAACAGAGATTCCAGGAGCACTCGAACTGTCTCTCATTGGACTCCAAGGTAGCCAGTGCAGGAGCCTCTGGAAAGGCAAAATCCGCAGTGTGACACGTTCGTTCCTTGAGTGCTTTCCAAAGATTTTCCTTGGAGCTGGCAGGAAGGAAGGGCGCTTTTAAAGGAAGTCCCCGTTGGGGGTCCGAAACCCTTGCCTTGCCTTGCCTCCTTCCAGCGCGAGACCTGGAGACGACCCTACGTCACCAGCTGCCAGCTGCTAGAGCGGGTGGCCCTTGCAGAAGGGTTGGTGTTGTCCTAGAGTTGGAGAGAGTTCAGGAAACTCAAATCTCAAGGATGTGCAGGACGTGCCTGAAACCACATCCACCCTGGCCATCACGCCCGGCTCCTGCCTTAGAAGGCAGGAAACAAACACCCATCTATTCCCTTGCCACCAGAAAGACGCAACCTCAAATAGGACAGGGATGGTGGGGGGGCAGCCCTTCAAGGCTGCCCAACTGAAAGAATAGCACACACACACGGCGAGTCAGCAAGACCTTGGTGCCTGGAAAGGGAAACTCATCTTCCGAAGAATACTGGGCTGTTGTGGGTGTGTGGGTGGGCGGGCGCCATCACACGGGGCCCCACGTTGGTCCTTATCTCACAAAAGTGGGTCTTCTAAACAATCTCCTAGTGCGTTCTGTGTTGGGGGTTGGCTTGTGTGTTTGTCTGGCTTCGTTTGGCTTTCGTCTCGTTTCCTTTCAAATAGTGAAAGCGGATGTGCCCTGTGCGTATGACAGGCCAGAAGCCGGGCTCCTTCCGTTAGCATAGAGTTCAAGGTAAATCTGGTAGAAGCCATCAAGACTTTCTGAGGCCTCCACAGGTGGACAATCCTTCCACCCATTTTGGTCACGTTAGCCTGTTTTTCTAGGGCTTTCCCCTTCTGCTTGCATAGCGCCCTGTGGATCCTTGGCGAGTGGTGGGGGGATCCCCATAGCCTTGACCCTCAGCTTAGCTTGAGCCCACACGGTCCCACTCAGCGTGGCTTTCAGGGTGTGCCCACGGTTGTTCCAAATGCAGAGTCTTCCCCTGGCTTAGAGATTTTTCACGTGGCACAAGGACCAGCGCTGTGCCGGTACCATTGGTTTGCACCTCCATGGATTCGCCCCTGACACATTCCCCCTTTTCTCTCCCACAGGCCGACTCTCAAGACCATCGCGAAGGAGGAGGCTGGTTCTGAGGCTGAGTCAGAAGGACACCCTGCAAGCACTCTTTCAACAGAACCCCTACCCCGGGATAACGACCAGAGAACGGCTGGCACGAGAACTGGGCATTCCAGAAAGCAGAGTTCAGGTACGTCCGAGTCTCTCGATCCATTCTCCCTCTCGGGGTCCATGTCCAGGCGCAAGTCGCCCTACGCCAGCTGAAGTCCTTGCTCTTGGGGCTTCCTCTTCTGGGTGCTCCAGACAGCAGGGACTCGAATCTTGGCAAGGAAGGTGGCTCCCTTTGGAAAACGTGGCCAGACTGAGCTGTGTGGCGAGAGGTCCATTCAAATGGGTGGTCAAGAATAAAGGGCGAGGGGCCAAGGAAGCAGGAGGGCCTGGTGGTGCCAGGGAGGTGTTCCCTTGATGGCTGGCCTCCGAGGAGCTAGCCTTGCTGAAGACTTCCCTCTCTGGGCAGGTTGGAGAGGAGTCACCAAAGGTAGGAACACCTCGCCTGCGACCTTACAGAGCATCGCCAAAGACTGATTGGCTTTCCCTACGAACACGTTTTCTCAGGGTGTCACATTTTCCACACACCACCGTCAGAAACGTCTAAAAACATGCACACACACACGCACACAAGCACAGGTCCACACTGCAGTTCGGCCTCGGGGAATGAGGTAGCATGCACACGGCTTCACTGTTGAAGACAAGGACACATATTCTGAAGACGGGGAGCGGGTACATAAGAGTCTCCTGACCTAAGAGTGATGGAGGCATGTAGTCCCTGAGAAGTGACTGTCAATGAGTAGTTCCCAGGCAGCATGGGAAGTGTGGTTTTCATGGGGGCACTTGCTCATGGATATGATTGCGTGTTATGAGACAGTACTGCCTGTGGGGACACAAGAGAGGCAAGGAACCATGAATCGGGCATGGACCGTGCCAAAGGGGAGGCAAAGAGAGCAAATGAGGGAAAGGAGATTGAGCCTGAGAGCCTGGGACAGAGACAGAGAGAGGGGAAGGCAGGCAGGCAGTCAGGTGGGCAGGCGGGCGGGTGGCAACAGAGACAGACGTCAACAGGTAGATGCGGAGAATCGTAGACGGAGACCAAAAGACCCACAGAGAAACTGGTAGTTTTGATGAGAAGGGGTGGGGCGGGGGAGAGAGAGAGAGAGAGGTAGCTATCCATCCCATTCTGACTGTGGGAAAGCAAGCATTGTCTCCTCCTGTGTCACAAGTCATTACTCTGGACACCAGTAAGGTGACTCGAAGAGGAAGGATTATTTTCACGGACACAGATTGTGTATTCTGGAATCTGGTGCACTTCCTCAGAGGTGACAGCGGGAGTCTACATTCTACCTGCCAGTGAGAGTTCAGTCCCTTTGACTCGTAAATATTTCCAGTGGGGGCAGATGGGCCATACTGGGTCTCCACTAGTCGGCTTGTGGCTGGCTGGCTGGCTGGCTGGCGCGTTTGTGTGTTTGTTCTGTGGTGCAGCCCTGCAATCGATCTTGGAAGTACGTGCATAAGCATTGAATGACGAGGCTTTCTTTCTTTGTACCCAGGTTTGGTTTCAAAACCAACGAAGAAGACGCCTAAAGCAGAGCCGATTGCTGTCGGAGAATGCCTTCAAAGGAGGGCAGTCGCAGCCGCTGCGGCCGCCACCACCTCAGGCTTTGACTCGAGGTAAGTACCCAGCAATCCAAAGGCATTTCCCCAGAGCATCCCCTTGAGACACAATCATCTCTGAACGTGGATGACCGTGGGAGGCCAGGAACGCTTCAGAGAGGAAACCATGATATCTTGGCTTCTTGCCCCATTCCTGTTCCACACAGGAGCATCATGCCCCTGTTGGAGGGTGGGGAGATGCATGGCCGGGAAGGCTTGGAATCTTCCGGTCTGGAACCTGCCCGGATGTGTAGAAATCCCTTCTTCCATCACATGGGGCATTTTCACATAGCACTCAATAAGACGTATCGATGTATCGATCTTGATCTATGACATACCACTTCCTATATACCACACACTGCATCTGCTGTGAATGTGCTGCCATTGGCCTGAGTGTCCTCTCTTCTCTGTGTGTTCTTCTTCAGAAAGCTTGGGAAGAGAGGCCAGGCGAAAGAGGACTTTCATCTCTCCTTCTCAAACAAGGGTCCTTGTGCAAGCCTTTGAGAGGGATCGATTTCCATCTATTGCTGCCAGGGAAGAATTGGCTCACCAGACAGGAATTCCCGAACCTCGAATCCAGGTAAGTTCTCCACCTGTGGGTGGGACTTGGCTTCTCCCACGAGGAAGGAGTGTTAAACCTTGTGACGGGTTGCTGCTGGATATAGGTAGGCTTGGCGAGGGGGGATTGGGAGGAGGTTCCCTTCATCCTACGAATACGCTAAGGGGGCTGATCTGAAGGCATCCCTTTCCGGAAGAGGAGAGGGCAATGGAAGTCCTGGGCAGCCAGGGAGGGGCCTGAGGTTGTAGCCGGTCAATGACGGCTCTCCTCAAAGCCAGGGGTGGGGAGGGGTGGGGTGGGTCCTGTGTTGCCCTGACGTCCTCCCGCATTTTCAAGAGCCAAGGCGAAAGCTCTAGGTAAAATGGCCCTTAGATGAGGCCCACCAGTACTTGCCATGGACCTGACAGATTGCAGGGCAGGGCAGGGCAGGGCAGGGCAGGGCAGGGCAGGGCGGGCCGGGGCGGGGCCGGCCGGGGATGGGGCGGCGGCAAGTAGATCTGGACTGTCACGCTGCTAATGTTCCTGTCTCCCCATATGGTTCCCTAGATATGGTTCCAGAACCGAAGAGCTCGGCACCCAAAGCAGAGCGCTAGTGGGCCTGTGAATGCCCTGGCCGAAGGACCAGATGCCACATCAGCCGTGACTGCCCTGTCGGACCAAGGCCCCCCGCCCACTCTCCATAGCAGCTCTCATCGTTATCCTCCCTCTCATGCACCTGAGAGCACGCAATCCTTTGCTGCGGCCACTCCTGTTTTCTCCCCCACCTTTCTTGTGCCAGGGGCTGCCTCTGGGTGCTGTGTGGGCCACCCGTTGATGTTCATCGTGGTCCAGCCCAGCCTGGCAGCACTTCAGGGATACCAGAACCCGCAGCCTCTTCCGGCCACAGTTCCGTGGGGTGAAGGGACACATGCTGTCATCGCCAGTGGGCAGCCTGCCCAGGGGGCCATCGTGCCGCATGCACCGCCAGAGACACACTTCTGGCCGCAGCAGCCAACCTCAAGTGAAGAGACATCTCTCCAGCTGGAGCAACAGCCCCAGCACTCAGCCCTTCCAGGCTCCTCAAGCCTCCTGGACGAACTCTTGTCAGACGCGGACATTCTGGCCTCGGCAGGCCCTTTACCGAATGCGGACGCAGAGGAAGAGGAACTTGCGGCAACCCTGGAAGCCCCCCTCAGCGAGGAAGAATTCCAGGCCTTGCTCGACATGCTGCCAGGCTCCCCAGTGCCACAGGCTTAGGGGGAGGTAGGAAGACCTTCCCCCGAGCCCCGTTCAAGCCTCCTTTCCTGGGAGGCAGAGCCACGGGCGAGAGAAAGGAGAAGGAACAAGCACCGCTCATGATAGTGTCTGGCAGGGCGACCAAGGCAAGAAGACTGTCGACGGCAACTGCGTTGTGTCTACGAGCAATGCCATGCTCCACACGGACTGTCAGGAAGCATGGGCACCAGGAGGGACACCACCTCTGAAGCCTCAAGGAATTCTAGCTTTCCAATGACAACGAGGAGGACCCAAGGCTGAACTGGATTTCCCCGTTGTATGTGACATTCCATTGATCCAATCAATAAATCTTGGCACTCAGTTCAAGTTCTTCATTGTGCTTTGGTCGCTTTGTATTCTCCCGCGTTTCCTCGGGGAGGTGAAATCCCTCCCTTGGCCTGGGACAGCACGGGAAGGTGGTCCAGACGCCCCTGTCTGGTCCCATAGCTTGTAGCCACAAGCACACCCTAGTGGAATCACGAAAACAGTCTCTCAGTGACAACCTTCACTTGGTTTCTGGGTGCATGGTGTGGAAGGGTTCGTCAGGGCATCGCCCTTTGCGCACAAGGACAGAACTATGCAAACAGTTTCATTGCCAGAGTTCAGAGTAACAACTGTGCCCGGTTTATTATGCAGGCAAATAATCTCTCTCCGTCCCTCTCTCTCTCTCATTGTCTGTCTACGGTCACACACTACACACGCACACCTCTCAAAAGATAAGCCGTGTTACAACTAAAGCGATGCACAAAGGAACTGAAAAACCAAATGCCTGTGGCATCTTAACGTCGTGGCAGGTGATCCCTTCCACTGCTTCTTTCAAAAATGTTTTCCAATACATGTGTCTCGTACACTCTGTGTTGAGTGATTCTCGATTGGCTCAATCCGTGCTCCCCATGTCCAGCATGGGTGTGTCAGCGGCACGAAATAGGAAAATAATCTGAGAGTTGCCACTTGAATGTGTATACACCGATGTATCTGAGTCTCTAGCTACAACTGCATCCGGGTCTCTAGCTCTGTAGTGTGTATATCTCTGCAGACCCATCTAGTCCTCAGCTCCCTCCCAGTCACTCCTCTGTCTTAGGCTCCCCTTTCTCCAGAGCTCTAGAGCAATATACAGCCCTCTCTCTCTGTCTCTCTGTCTCTCTGTCTCTCTGTCTCTCTCTGTCTCTCTCTTCCTCTCTCTCTCTCTCTCTCTCTCCTTCTTTTCCTTGGGCAGAAAGGAAACGTCAGTTTCAAGGGCCACACAGGTGGCATAGGGCTTCTGGGAAAAGAATCTGGCCACAGTAGCCTCAGGACAAGTATGACTGGAGATGCGGTAAGAGACAGCTTATGGAAAAGATGGTGCTTTCAAGAGGGCGGGAGGAACACTGGGTCACAGTGTGCCGGGAAACACTGAGATCCTTGTGGGTGGCAGGACTTGCACAGACGCTAGCTAGAGCTAGGAGCTGTGGCTTTACCATCTTGGGGGTTCAATGTTGGCTGCTCCAGCGAAATCTCGGAGCCCAGGGACGGGCAGCGGAACGTCCACAGGGAGGCCACTGGTGGACTGTGCATAAACACACCTGTGGGCTCTCAGGATGTCCTGGCTGCCATGCTGATCAAAGCTTCTACTCTCCCAAGCAAGCTTACCCCACCTGGATTGTCCAGGAGGAAGCCGGTCCAAGTCTGGAAGCCAGTGCCTTCTGGGAGGAGCCAGCAAATCCCATGTTTCCGTGATTAGCTCAGCCAAAACTTCCACCTTCTCGGGAAAAACCACCCTGATCCAACAAGATGGTCACGCCCCCCTCTGATCTCTGGCACTTGAGGACAAGGGACCAGGACCTGCACCTCCTCAGGACATCCTCCTGGGCCTCCTGGGACTTGCAGACTCCTACTAGCCCCGGGGGCATCCATCCACGGCTATCACCTGACAACCGCCCTTAGTGGGTGGGTGCAGAAAATCAAACACACAGATCACACAAACACACACGCCCCAGCCATATTTTCACGAATTGGTGGTGTAATTACTCCAATTCCCAACTGTTTCTAAATAAACTCACTGTCCTCATGTTCATCCACGTGGTGGCAAAAGAACACATTAGAGATGGTTCTGTGTTTCTGTGTGGTTTTTTTGTTTGTTTGCTTCTAAGTTTTCAATTCTCTGCAGCCCAAACGCCCCGAAAATGTTGGGATGGTTGTATTTGGAATCCAAAGCATTCCTTTCAAACCAAGCTGTGTCATCATCCATCATATAACTTGCTTCATATCCCTCTCCTTCTTCCTCCTCTTCTTCTTCTTCCTGCTCCTCCTCCTCCTCTTCTTCTTCCTCTCTTCTCCTTCTTCCAGATGCCAGTTGACCAGTGAAAGTGAAACCGACTTTGTCTTGTGGACGCCCAGGACAAGCACTGAAATTAAGTTCCTTGGCTTGTGAAACCTACACGTGTGGCCTGCCCCTTTCTCTGGTCTCTCCATGGCATGTGAGCAAGGGGGTGGGTTTCAGGGTACCTCTGAAAAAGTCCCGAACTGTTGAGGACCATGGGTAGACCCTAGATAAGCAGTCAAGCTTAGTGTGTGAATTATCGGGAGCTCAAACCCCAGCCAAGGAAATGCTTTAAGAGTGGGAGGCAATGACGTCCTGGTGGTGATGAACGAGGTGGGAAACGTACTCGAGGAATGCTAGGCTCCAGGTTTTCTCTCCATTTTGGAAAGTACAGTGACACAGCTAAGCGTGAGGGACTCAGAGTTGGGGAATTCGACGGAGAGCAAAAGTATGTGTGGAATGTGAAAAGGTGTGCAAACGAGAGAGCACTGGACCCCAAGCATTCTGGGAAAGGATGACGAGGGCGGCAGCTTCAAAGGGACCTGGGAGCCTCCGAACAGGCCTTCCATTCCAACGCCCACTTGCCTCACGGGATTCCTTCCAGTTCCTCAATTTGCAAGGAAGGGTTCCCCACCATCTGCGGCTATTTACATAAATAGGGGCGGGGCATCCTCATCCATTATAAATCCTGAGCTTCTGAGCACTGAGCAGTTGGCCAGCAGCTTCCGTGCCATCCGTGTGGGTCTCCCACCATGGATTCGTCCAGCTCGTCCGGCACATACAGCACCTCCACAGGTACGTTGCCCTCAGCATCTGGGCTCTGGGGTTGGGTCCTCCAAATACACTCATGCACCTCCCCACCCCAAGGGTTGATCACCACGAAGGTTGAAGCTTCCCAATGACCACTAATTGGCACGGACAGATATGCTGGGACATGTTTCTGGAATCAGTTGGGCAAAAGGATGCACCTTGGTTTGGGCAATTCACGTACATATTTCTGGTTTGATGGTTCGTTTGTTTTCCTTCTTGAAATCGACATGGAAGTAGGTAGGCCTGTTGCCTGACAATGGCTTCTCTACCAGAAATCCCAGCCTGTGGTTGCAGTGAATGGAACACGAGTGTTTGAAAACGTTCCCAGCTAAACTGACACTCTTTTCCAGTTGACCGTGTTTGGGATTTTGAGTTGGTTTCCCATGTTCTATTCTTGCTGTTGTTACGGATTTGCTCTCTTTGGTTTCGTGTTCCATTTGAACTGGTTACCTTCCATGGTGTCCATGGAAAGAATCCACATCCAGTATGTATTAAGACTAGAAGAAAAAGAGAGTTTTTCTTTGAGCCCAACTGAAAGCTAGAGCCTGGGAAACAGAGATTCCAGGAGCACTCGAACTGTCTCTCATTGGACTCCAAGGTAGCCAGTGCAGGAGCCTCTGGAAAGGCAAAATCCGCAGTGTGACACGTTCGTTCCTTGAGTGCTTTCCAAAGATTTTCCTTGGAGCTGGCAGGAAGGAAGGGCGCTTTTAAAGGAAGTCCCCGTTGGGGGTCCGAAACCCTTGCCTTGCCTTGCCTCCTTCCAGCGCGAGACCTGGAGACGACCCTACGTCACCAGCTGCCAGCTGCTAGAGCGGGTGGCCCTTGCAGAAGGGTTGGTGTTGTCCTAGAGTTGGAGAGAGTTCAGGAAACTCAAATCTCAAGGATGTGCAGGACGTGCCTGAAACCACATCCACCCTGGCCATCACGCCCGGCTCCAGCCTTAGAAGGCAGGAAACAAACACCCATCTATTCCCTTGCCACCAGAAAGACGCAACCTCAAATAGGATAGGGATGGGGGGGGCAGCCCTTCAAGGCTGCCCAACTGAAAGAATAGCACACACACACGGCGAGTCAGCAAGACCTTGGTGCCTGGAAAGGGAAACTCATCTTCCGAAGAATACTGGGCTGTTGTGGGTGTGTGGGTGGGCGGGCGCCATCACACGGGGCCCCACGTTGGTCCTTATCTCACAAAAGTGGGTCTTCTAAACAATCTCCTAGTGCGTTCTGTGTTGGGGGTTGGCTTGTGTGTTTGTCTGGCTTCGTTTGGCTTTCGTCTCGTTTCCTTTCAAATAGTGAAAGCGGATGTGCCCTGTGCGTATGACAGGCCAGAAGCCGGGCTCCTTCCGTTAGCATAGAGTTCAAGGTAAATCTGGTAGAAGCCATCAAGACTTTCTGAGGCCTCCACAGGTGGACAATCCTTCCACCCATTTTGGTCACGTTAGCCTGTTTTTCTAGGGCTTTCCCCTTCTGCTTGCATAGCGCCCTGTGGATCCTTGGCGAGTGGTGGGGGGATCCCCATAGCCTTGACCCTCAGCTTAGCTTGAGCCCACACGGTCCCACTCAGCGTGGCTTTCAGGGTGTGCCCACGGTTGTTCCAAATGCAGAGTCTTCCCCTGGCTTAGAGATTTTTCACGTGGCACAAGGACCAGCGCTGTGCCGGTACCATTGGTTTGCACCTCCATGGATTCGCCCCTGACACATTCCCCCTTTTCTCTCCCACAGGCCGACTCTCAAGACCATCGCGAAGGAGGAGGCTGGTTCTGAGGCTGAGTCAGAAGGACACCCTGCAAGCACTCTTTCAACAGAACCCCTACCCCGGGATAACGACCAGAGAACGGCTGGCACGAGAACTGGGCATTCCAGAAAGCAGAGTTCAGGTACGTCCGAGTCTCTCGATCCATTCTCCCTCTCGGGGTCCATGTCCAGGCGCAAGTCGCCCTACGCCAGCTGAAGTCCTTGCTCTTGGGGCTTCCTCTTCTGGGTGCTCCAGACAGCAGGGAC
This sequence comes from Balaenoptera acutorostrata, assembly GCF_949987535.1. Taxonomy (NCBI): domain Eukaryota; kingdom Metazoa; phylum Chordata; class Mammalia; order Artiodactyla; family Balaenopteridae; genus Balaenoptera; species Balaenoptera acutorostrata. The sequence continues at coordinate 642,668 of NC_080067.1, forward strand.
TCGAATCTTGGCAAGGAAGGTGGCTCCCTTTGGAAAACGTGGCCAGACTGAGCTGTGTGGCGAGAGGTCCATTCAAATGGGTGGTCAAGAATAAAGGGCGAGGGGCCAAGGAAGCAGGAGGGCCTGGTGGTGCCAGGGAGGTGTTCCCTTGATGGCTGGCCTCCGAGGAGCTAGCCTTGCTGAAGACTTCCCTCTCTGGGCAGGTTGGAGAGGAGTCACCAAAGGTAGGAACACCTCGCCTGCGACCTTACAGAGCATCGCCAAAGACTGATTGGCTTTCCCTACGAACACGTTTTCTCAGGGTGTCACATTTTCCACACACCACCGTCAGAAACGTCTAAAAACATGCACACACACACGCACACAAGCACAGGTCCACACTGCAGTTCGGCCTCGGGGAATGAGGTAGCATGCACACGGCTTCACTGTTGAAGACAAGGACACATATTCTGAAGACGGGGAGCGGGTACATAAGAGTCTCCTGACCTAAGAGTGATGGAGGCATGTAGTCCCTGAGAAGTGACTGTCAATGAGTAGTTCCCAGGCAGCATGGGAAGTGTGGTTTTCATGGGGGCACTTGCTCATGGATATGATTGCGTGTTATGAGACAGTACTGCCTGTGGGGACACAAGAGAGGCAAGGAACCATGAATCGGGCATGGACCGTGCCAAAGGGGAGGCAAAGAGAGCAAATGAGGGAAAGGAGATTGAGCCTGAGAGCCTGGGACAGAGACAGAGAGAGGGGAAGGCAGGCAGGCAGTCAGGTGGGCAGGCGGGCGGGTGGCAACAGAGACAGACGTCAACAGGTAGATGCGGAGAATCGTAGACGGAGACCAAAAGACCCACAGAGAAACTGGTAGTTTTGATGAGAAGGGGTGGGGCGGGGGAGAGGGAAAGAGAGAGGTAGCTATCCATCCCATTCTGACTGTGGGAAAGCAAGCATTGTCTCCTCCTGTGTCACAAGTCATTACTCTGGACACCAGTAAGGTGACTCGAAGAGGAAGGATTATTTTCACGGACACAGATTGTGTATTCTGGAATCTGGTGCACTTCCTCAGAGGTGACAGCGGGAGTCTACATTCTACCTGCCAGTGAGAGTTCAGTCCCTTTGACTCGTAAATATTTCCAGTGGGGGCAGATGGGCCATACTGGGTCTCCACTAGTCGGCTTGTGGCTGGCTGGCTGGCTGGCTGGCGCGTTTGTGTGTTTGTTCTGTGGTGCAGCCCTGCAATCGATCTTGGAAGTACGTGCATAAGCATTGAATGACGAGGCTTTCTTTCTTTGTACCCAGGTTTGGTTTCAAAACCAACGAAGAAGACGCCTAAAGCAGAGCCGATTGCTGTCGGAGAATGCCTTCAAAGGAGGGCAGTCGCAGCCGCTGCGGCCGCCACCACCTCAGGCTTTGACTCGAGGTAAGTACCCAGCAATCCAAAGGCATTTCCCCAGAGCATCCCCTTGAGACACAATCATCTCTGAACGTGGATGACCGTGGGAGGCCAGGAACGCTTCAGAGAGGAAACCATGATATCTTGGCTTCTTGCCCCATTCCTGTTCCACACAGGAGCATCATGCCCCTGTTGGAGGGTGGGGAGATGCATGGCCGGGAAGGCTTGGAATCTTCCGGTCTGGAACCTGCCCGGATGTGTAGAAATCCCTTCTTCCATCACATGGGGCATTTTCACATAGCACTCAATAAGACGTATCGATGTATCGATCTTGATCTATGACATACCACTTCCTATATACCACACACTGCATCTGCTGTGAATGTGCTGCCATTGGCCTGAATGTCCTCTCTTCTCTGTGTGTTCTTCTTCAGAAAGCTTGGGAAGAGAGGCCAGGCGAAAGAGGACTTTCATCTCTCCTTCTCAAACAAGGGTCCTTGTGCAAGCCTTTGAGAGGGATCGATTTCCATCTATTGCTGCCAGGGAAGAATTGGCTCACCAGACAGGAATTCCCGAACCTCGAATCCAGGTAAGTTCTCCACCTGTGGGTGGGACTTGGCTTCTCCCACGAGGAAGGAGTGTTAAACCTTGTGACGGGTTGCTGCTGGATATAGGTAGGCTTGGCGAGGGGGGATTGGGAGGAGGTTCCCTTCATCCTACGAATACGCTAAGGGGGCTGATCTGAAGGCATCCCTTTCCGGAAGAGGAGAGGGCAATGGAAGTCCTGGGCAGCCAGGGAGGGGCCTGAGGTTGTAGCCGGTCAATGACGGCTCTCCTCAAAGCCAGGGGTGGGGAGGGGTGGGGTGGGTCCTGTGTTGCCCTGACGTCCTCCCGCATTTTCAAGAGCCAAGGCGAAAGCTCTAGGTAAAATGGCCCTTAGATGAGGCCCACCAGTACTTGCCATGGACCTGACAGATTGCAGGGCAGGGCAGGGCAGGGCAGGGCAGGGCAGGGCGGGCCGGGGCGGGGCCGGCCGGGGATGGGGCGGCGGCAAGTAGATCTGGACTGTCACGCTGCTAATGTTCCTGTCTCCCCATATGGTTCCCTAGATATGGTTCCAGAACCGAAGAGCTCGGCACCCAAAGCAGAGCGCTAGTGGGCCTGTGAATGCCCTGGCCGAAGGACCAGATGCCACATCAGCCGTGACTGCCCTGTCGGACCAAGGCCCCCCGCCCACTCTCCATAGCAGCTCTCATCGTTATCCTCCCTCTCATGCACCTGAGAGCACGCAATCCTTTGCTGCGGCCACTCCTGTTTTCTCCCCCACCTTTCTTGTGCCAGGGGCTGCCTCTGGGTGCTGTGTGGGCCACCCGTTGATGTTCATCGTGGTCCAGCCCAGCCTGGCAGCACTTCAGGGATACCAGAACCCGCAGCCTCTTCCGGCCACAGTTCCGTGGGGTGAAGGGACACATGCTGTCATCGCCAGTGGGCAGCCTGCCCAGGGGGCCATCGTGCCGCATGCACCGCCAGAGACACACTTCTGGCCGCAGCAGCCAACCTCAAGTGAAGAGACATCTCTCCAGCTGGAGCAACAGCCCCAGCACTCAGCCCTTCCAGGCTCCTCAAGCCTCCTGGACGAACTCTTGTCAGACGCGGACATTCTGGCCTCGGCAGGCCCTTTACCGAATGCGGACGCAGAGGAAGAGGAACTTGCGGCAACCCTGGAAGCCCCCCTCAGCGAGGAAGAATTCCAGGCCTTGCTCGACATGCTGCCAGGCTCCCCAGTGCCACAGGCTTAGGGGGAGGTAGGAAGACCTTCCCCCGAGCCCCGTTCAAGCCTCCTTTCCTGGGAGGCAGAGCCACGGGCGAGAGAAAGGAGAAGGAACAAGCACCGCTCATGATAGTGTCTGGCAGGGCGACCAAGGCAAGAAGACTGTCGACGGCAACTGCGTTGTGTCTACGAGCAATGCCATGCTCCACACGGACTGTCAGGAAGCATGGGCACCAGGAGGGACACCACCTCTGAAGCCTCAAGGAATTCTAGCTTTCCATTGACAACGAGGAGGACCCAAGGCTGAACTGGATTTCCCCGTTGTATGTGACATTCCATTCATCCAATCAATAAATCTTGGCACTCAGTTCAAGTTCTTCATTGTGCTTTGGTCGCTTTGTATTCTCCCGCGTTTCCTCGGGGAGGTGAAATCCCTCCCTTGGCCTGGGACAGCACGGGAAGGTGGTCCAGACGCCCCTGTCTAGTCCCGTAGCTTGTAGCCACAAGCACACCCTAGTGGAATCACGAAAACAGTCTCTCAGTGACAACCTTCACTTGGTTTCTGGGTGCATGGTGTGGAAGGGTTCGACAGGGCATCGCCCTTTGCGCACAAGGACAGAACTATGCAAACAGTTTCATTGCCAGAGTTCAGAGTAACAACTGTGCCCGGTTTATTATGCAGGCAAATAATCTCTCTCCGTCCCTCTCTCTCTCTCATTGTCTGTCTACGGTCACACACTACACACGCACACCTCTCAAAAGATAAGCCGTGTTACAACTAAAGCGATGCACAAAGGAACTGAAAAACCAAATGCCTGTGGCATCTTAACGTCGTGGCAGGTGATCCCTTCCACTGCTTCTTTCAAAAATATTTTCCAATACATGTGCCTCGTACACTCTGTGTTGAGTGATTCTCGATTGGCTCAATCCGTGCTCCCCATGGCCAGCATGGGTGTGTCAGCGGCACGAAGTAGGAAAATAATCTGAGAGTTGCCACTTGAATGTGTATACACCGATGTATCTGAGTCTCTAGCTACAACTGCATCCGGGTCTCTAGCTCTATAGTGTGTATATCTCTGCAGACCCATCGAGTCCTCAGCTCCCTGCCAGTCACTCCTCTGTCTTAGGCTCCCCTTTCTCCAGAGCTCTAGAGCAATATACAGCCCTCTCTCTCTGTCTCTCTGTCTCTCTGTCTCTGTCTCTCTCTCTGTCTCTCTCTTCCTCTCTCTCTCTCTCTCTCCTTCTTTTCCTTGGGCACAAAGGAAACGTCAGTTTCAAGGGCCACACAGGTGGCATAGGGCTTCTGGGAAAAGAATCTGGCCGCAGTAGCCTCAGGACAAGTATGACTGGAGATGCGGTAAGAGACAGCTTATGGAAAAGATGGTGCTTTCAAGAGGGCGGGAGGAACACTGGGTCACAGTGTGCCGGGAAACACTGAGATCCTTGTGGGTGGCAGGACTTGCACAGACGCTAGCTAGAGCTAGGAGCTGTGGCTTTACCATCTTGAGGGTTCAATGTTGGCTGCTCCAGCGAAATCTCGGAGCCCAGGGACGGGCAGCGGAACGTCCACAGGGAGGCCACTGGTGGACTGTGCATAAACACACCTGTGGGCTCTCAGGATGTCCTGGCTGCCATGCTGATCAAAGCTTCTACTCTCCCAAGCAAGCTTACCCCACCTGGATTGTCCAGGAGGAAGCCGGTCCAAGTCTGGAAGCCAGTGCCTTCTGGGAGGAGCCAGCAAATCCCATGTTTCCGTGATTAGCTCAGCCAAAACTTCCACCTTCTCGGGAAAAACCACCCTGATCCAACAAGATGGTCACGCCCCCCTCTGATCTCTGGCACTTGAGGACAAGGGACCAGGACCTGCACCTCCTCAGGACATCCTCCTGGGCCTCCTGGGACTTGCAGACTCCTACTAGCCCCGGGGGCATCCATCCACGGCTATCACCTGACAACCGCCCTTAGTGGGTGGGTGCAGAAAATCAAACACACAGATCACACAAACACACACGCCCCAGCCATATTTTCACGAATTGGTGGTGTAATTACTCCAATTCCCAACTGTTTCTAAATAAACTCACTGTCCTCATGTTCATCCACGTGGTGGCAAAAGAACACATTAGAGATGGTTCTGTGTTTCTGTGTGGTTTTTTTGTTTGTTTGCTTCTAAGTTTTCAATTCTCTGCAGCCCAAACGCCCCGAAAATGTTGGGATGGTTGTATTTGGAATCCAAAGCATTCCTTTCAAACCAAGCTGTGTCATCATCCATCATATAACTTGCTTCATATCCCTCTCCTTCTTCCTCCTCTTCTTCTTCTTCCTGCTCCTCCTCCTCCTCTTCTTCTTCCTCTCTTCTCCTTCTTCCAGATGCCAGTTGACCAGTGAAAGTGAAACCGACTTTGTCTTGTGGACGCCAAGGACAAGCACTGAAATTAAGTTCCTTGGCTTGTGAAACCTACACGTGTGGCCTGCCCCTTTCTTTGGTCTCTCCATGGCATGTGAGCAAGGGGGTGGGTTTCAGGGTACCTCTGAAAAAGTCCCGAACTGTTGAGGACCATGGGTAGACCCTAGATAAGCAGTCAAGCTTAGTGTGTGAATTATCGGGAACTCAAACCCCAGCCAAGGAAATGCTTTAAGAGTGGGAGGCAATGACGTCCTGGTGGTGATGAACGAGGTGGGAAACGTACTCGAGGAATGCTAGGCTCCAGGTTTTCTCTCCATTTTGGAAAGTACAGTGACACAGCTAAGCGTGAGGGACTCAGAGTTGGGGAATTCCACGGAGAGCAAAAGTATGTGTGGAATGTGAAAAGGTGTGCAAACGAGAGAGCACTGGACCCCAAGCATTCTGGGAAAGGATGACGAGGGCTGCAGCTTCAAAGGGACCTGGGAGCCTCCGAACAGGCCTTCCATTCCAACGCCCACTTGCCTCACGGGATTCCTTCCAGTTCCTCAATTTGCAAGGAAGGGTTCCCCACCATCTGTGGCTATTTACATAAATAGGGGCGGGGCATCCTCATCCATTATAAATCCTGAGCTTCTGAGCACTGAGCAGTTGGCCAGCAGCTTCCGTGCCATCCGTGTGGGTCTCCCACCATGGATTCGTCCAGCTCGTCCGGCACATACAGCACCTCCACAGGTACGTTGCCCTCAGCATCTGGGCTCTGGGGTTGGGTCCTCCAAATACACTCATGCACCTCCCCACCCCAAGGGTTGATCACCACGAAGGTTGAAGCTTCCCAATGACCACTAATTGGCACGGACAGATATGCTGGGACATGTTTCTGGAATCAGTTGGGCAAAAGGATGCACCTTGGTTTGGGCAATTCACGTACATATTTCTGGTTTGATGGTTCGTTTGTTTTCCTTCTTGAAATCGACATGGAAGTAGGTAGGCCTGTTGCCTGACAATGGCTTCTCTACCAGAAATCCCAGCCTGTGGTTGCAGTGAATGGAACACGAGTGTTTGAAAACGTTCCCAGCTAAACTGACACTCTTTTCCAGTTGACCGTGTTTGGGATTTTGAGTTGGTTTCCCATGTTCTATTCTTGCTGTTGTTACGGATTTGCTCTCTTTGGTTTCCTGTTCCATTTGAACTGGTTACCTTCCATGGTGTCCATGGAAAGAATCCACATCCAGTATGTATTAAGACTAGAAGAAAAAGAGAGTTTTTCTTTGAGCCCAACTGAAAGCTAGAGCCTGGGAAACAGAGATTCCAGGAGCACTCGAACTGTCTCTCATTGGACTCCAAGGTAGCCAGTGCAGGAGCCTCTGGAAAGGCAAAATCCGCAGTGTGACACGTTCGTTCCTTGAGTGCTTTCCAAAGATTTTCCTTGGAGCTGGCAGGAAGGAAGGGCGCTTTTAAAGGAAGTCCCCGTTGGGGGTCCGAAACCCTTGCCTTGCCTTGCCTCCTTCCAGCGCGAGACCTGGAGACGACCCTACGTCACCAGCTGCCAGCTGCTAGAGCGGGTGGCCCTTGCAGAAGGGTTGGTGTTGTCCTAGAGTTGGAGAGAGTTCAGGAAACTCAAATCTCAAGGATGTGCAGGACGTGCCTGAAACCACATCCACCCTGGCCATCACGCCCGGCTCCTGCCTTAGAAGGCAGGAAACAAACACCCATCTATTCCCTTGCCACCAGAAAGACGCAACCTCAAATAGGACAGGGATGGTGGGGGGGCAGCCCTTCAAGGCTGCCCAACTGAAAGAATAGCACACACACACGGCGAGTCAGCAAGACCTTGGTGCCTGGAAAGGGAAACTCATCTTCCGAAGAATACTGGGCTGTTGTGGGTGTGTGGGTGGGCGGGCGCCATCACACGGGGCCCCACGTTGGTCCTTATCTCACAAAAGTGGGTCTTCTAAACAATCTCCTAGTGCGTTCTGTGTTGGGGGTTGGCTTGTGTGTTTGTCTGGCTTCGTTTGGCTTTCGTCTCGTTTCCTTTCAAATAGTGAAAGCGGATGTGCCCTGTGCGTATGACAGGCCAGAAGCCGGGCTCCTTCCGTTAGCATAGAGTTCAAGGTAAATCTGGTAGAAGCCATCAAGACTTTCTGAGGCCTCCACAGGTGGACAATCCTTCCACCCATTTTGGTCACGTTAGCCTGTTTTTCTAGGGCTTTCCCCTTCTGCTTGCATAGCGCCCTGTGGATCCTTGGCGAGTGGTGGGGGGATCCCCATAGCCTTGACCCTCAGCTTAGCTTGAGCCCACACGGTCCCACTCAGCGTGGCTTTCAGGGTGTGCCCACGGTTGTTCCAAATGCAGAGTCTTCCCCTGGCTTAGAGATTTTTCACGTGGCACAAGGACCAGCGCTGTGCCGGTACCATTGGTTTGCACCTCCATGGATTCGCCCCTGACACATTCCCCCTTTTCTCTCCCACAGGCCGACTCTCAAGACCATCGCGAAGGAGGAGGCTGGTTCTGAGGCTGAGTCAGAAGGACACCCTGCAAGCACTCTTTCAACAGAACCCCTACCCCGGGATAACGACCAGAGAACGGCTGGCACGAGAACTGGGCATTCCAGAAAGCAGAGTTCAGGTACGTCCGAGTCTCTCGATCCATTCTCCCTCTCGGGGTCCATGTCCAGGCGCAAGTCGCCCTACGCCAGCTGAAGTCCTTGCTCTTGGGGCTTCCTCTTCTGGATGCTCCAGACAGCAGGGACTCGAATCTTGGCAAGGAAGGTGGCTCCCTTTGGAAAACGTGGCCAGACTGAGCTGTGTGGCGAGAGGTCCATTCAAATGGGTGGTCAAGAATAAAGGGCGAGGGGCCAAGGAAGCAGGAGGGCCTGGTGGTGCCAGGGAGGTGTTCCCTTGATGGCTGGCCTCCGAGGAGCTAGCCTTGCTGAAGACTTCCCTCTCTGGGCAGGTTGGAGAGGAGTCACCAAAGGTAGGAACACCTCGCCTGCGACCTTACAGAGCATCGCCAAAGACTGATTGGCTTTCCCTACGAACACGTTTTCTCAGGGTGTCACATTTTCCACACACCACCATCAGAAACGTCTAAAAACATGCACACACACACTCACACAAGCACAGGTCCACACTGCAGTTCGGCCTCGGGGAATGAGGTAGCATGCACACGGCTTCACTGTTGAAGACAAGGACACATATTCTGAAGACGGGGAGCGGGTACATAAGAGTCTCCTGACCTAAGAGTGATGGAGGCATGTAGTCCCTGAGAAGTGACTGTCAATGAGTAGTTCCCAGGCAGCATGGGAAGTGTGGTTTTCATGGGGGCACTTGCTCATGGATATGATTGCGTGTTATGAGACAGTACTGCCTGTGGGGACACAAGAGAGGCAAGGAACCATGAATCGGGCATGGACCGTGCCAAAGGGGAGGCAAAGAGAGCAAATGAGGGAAAGGAGATTGAGCCTGAGAGCCTGGGACAGAGACAGAGAGAGGGGAAGGCAGGCAGGCAGTCAGGTGGGCAGGCGGGCGGGTGGCAACAGAGACAGACGTCAACAGGTAGATGCGGAGAATCGTAGACGGAGACCAAAAGACCCACAGAGAAACTGGTAGTTTTGATGAGAAGGGGTGGGGCGGGGGAGAGAGAGAGAGAGAGGTAGCTATCCATCCCATTCTGACTGTGGGAAAGCAAGCATTGTCTCCTCCTGTGTCACAAGTCATTACTCTGGACACCAGTAAGGTGACTCGAAGAGGAAGGATTATTTTCACGGACACAGATTGTGTATTCTGGAATCTGGTGCACTTCCTCAGAGGTGACAGCGGGAGTCTACATTCTACCTGCCAGTGAGAGTTCAGTCCCTTTGACTCGTAAATATTTCCAGTGGGGGCAGATGGGCCATACTGGGTCTCCACTAGTCGGCTTGTGGCTGGCTGGCTGGCTGGCTGGCGCGTTTGTGTGTTTGTTCTGTGGTGCAGCCCTGCAATCGATCTTGGAAGTACGTGCATAAGCATTGAATGACGAGGCTTTCTTTCTTTGTACCCAGGTTTGGTTTCAAAACCAACGAAGAAGACGCCTAAAGCAGAGCCGATTGCTGTCGGAGAATGCCTTCAAAGGAGGGCAGTCGCAGCCGCTGCGGCCGCCACCACCTCAGGCTTTGACTCGAGGTAAGTACCCAGCAATCCAAAGGCATTTCCCCAGAGCATCCCCTTGAGACACAATCATCTCTGAACGTGGATGACCGTGGGAGGCCAGGAACGCTTCAGAGAGGAAACCATGATATCTTGGCTTCTTGCCCCATTCCTGTTCCACACAGGAGCATCATGCCCCTGTTGGAGGGTGGGGAGATGCATGGCCGGGAAGGCTTGGAATCTTCCGGTCTGGAACCTGCCCGGATGTGTAGAAATCCCTTCTTCCATCACATGGGGCATTTTCACATAGCACTCAATAAGACGTATCGATGTATCGATCTTGATCTATGACATACCACTTCCTATATACCACACACTGCATCTGCTGTGAATGTGCTGCCATTGGCCTGAGTGTCCTCTCTTCTCTGTGTGTTCTTCTTCAGAAAGCTTGGGAAGAGAGGCCAGGCGAAAGAGGACTTTCATCTCTCCTTCTCAAACAAGGGTCCTTGTGCAAGCCTTTGAGAGGGATCGATTTCCATCTATTGCTGCCAGGGAAGAATTGGCTCACCAGACAGGAATTCCCGAACCTCGAATCCAGGTAAGTTCTCCACCTGTGGGTGGGACTTGGCTTCTCCCACGAGGAAGGAGTGTTAAACCTTGTGACGGGTTGCTGCTGGATATAGGTAGGCTTGGCGAGGGGGGATTGGGAGGAGGTTCCCTTCATCCTACGAATACGCTAAGGGGGCTGATCTGAAGGCATCCCTTTCCGGAAGAGGAGAGGGCAATGGAAGTCCTGGGCAGCCAGGGAGGGGCCTGAGGTTGTAGCCGGTCAATGACGGCTCTCCTCAAAGCCAGGGGTGGGGAGGGGTGGGGTGGGTCCTGTGTTGCCCTGACGTCCTCCCGCATTTTCAAGAGCCAAGGCGAAAGCTCTAGGTAAAATGGCCCTTAGATGAGGCCCACCAGTACTTGCCATGGACCTGACAGATTGCAGGGCAGGGCAGGGCAGGGCAGGGCAGGGCAGGGCAGGGCGGGCCGGGGCGGGGCCGGCCGGGGATGGGGCGGCGGCAAGTAGATCTGGACTGTCACGCTGCTAATGTTCCTGTCTCCCCATATGGTTCCCTAGATATGGTTCCAGAACCGAAGAGCTCGGCACCCAAAGCAGAGCGCTAGTGGGCCTGTGAATGCCCTGGCCGAAGGACCAGATGCCACATCAGCCGTGACTGCCCTGTCGGACCAAGGCCCCCCGCCCACTCTCCATAGCAGCTCTCATCGTTATCCTCCCTCTCATGCACCTGAGAGCACGCAATCCTTTGCTGCGGCCACTCCTGTTTTCTCCCCCACCTTTCTTGTGCCAGGGGCTGCCTCTGGGTACTGTGTGGGCCACCCGTTGATGTTCATCGTGGTCCAGCCCAGCCTGGCAGCACTTCAGGGATACCAGAACCCGCAGCCTCTTCCGGCCACAGTTCCGTGGGGTGAAGGGACACATGCTGTCATCGCCAGTGGGCAGCCTGCCCAGGGGGCCATCGTGCCGCATGCACCGCCAGAGACACACTTCTGGCCGCAGCAGCCAACCTCAAGTGAAGAGACATCTCTCCAGCTGGAGCAACAGCCCCAGCACTCAGCCCTTCCAGGCTCCTCAAGCCTCCTGGACGAACTCTTGTCAGACGCGGACATTCTGGCCTCGGCAGGCCCTTTACCGAATGCGGACGCAGAGGAAGAGGAACTTGCGGCAACCCTGGAAGCCCCCCTCAGCGAGGAAGAATTCCAGGCCTTGCTCGACATGCTGCCAGGCTCCCCAGTGCCACAGGCTTAGGGGGAGGTAGGAAGACCTTCCCCCGAGCCCCGTTCAAGCCTCCTTTCCTGGGAGGCAGAGCCACGGGCGAGAGAAAGGAGAAGGAACAAGCACCGCTCATGATAGTGTCTGGCAGGGCGACCAAGGCAAGAAGACTGTCGACGGCAACTGCGTTGTGTCTACGAGCAATGCCATGCTCCACACGGACTGTCAGGAAGCATGGGCACCAGGAGGGACACCACCTCTGAAGCCTCAAGGAATTCTAGCTTTCCATTGACAACGAGGAGGACCCAAGGCTGAACTGGATTTCCCCGTTGTATGTGACATTCCATTCATCCAATCAATAAATCTTGGCACTCAGTTCAAGTTCTTCATTGTGCTTTGGTCGCTTTGTATTCTCCCGCGTTTCCTCGGGGAGGTGAAATCTCTCCCTTGGCCTGGGACAGCACGGGAAGGTGGTCCAGACGCCCCTGTCTAGTCCCGTAGCTTGTAGCCACAAGCACACCCTAGTGGAATCACGAAAACAGTCTCTCAGTGACAACCTTCACTTGGTTTCTGGGTGCATGGTGTGGAAGGGTTCGACAGGGCATCGCCCTTTGCGCACAAGGACAGAACTATGCAAACAGTTTCATTGCCAGAGTTCAGAGTAACAACTGTGCCCGGTTTATTATGCAGGCAAATAATCTCTCTCCGTCCCTCTCTCTCTCTCATTGTCTGTCTACGGTCACACACTACACACGCACACCTCTCAAAAGATAAGCCGTGTTACAACTAAAGCGATGCACAAAGGAACTGAAAAACCAAATGCCTGTGGCATCTTAACGTCGTGGCAGGTGATCCCTTCCACTGCTTCTTTCAAAAATATTTTCCAATACATGTGCCTCGTACACTCTGTGTTGAGTGATTCTCGATTGGCTCAATCCGTGCTCCCCATGGCCAGCATGGGTGTGTCAGCGGCACGAAGTAGGAAAATAATCTGAGAGTTGCCACTTGAATGTGTATACACCGATGTATCTGAGTCTCTAGCTACAACTGCATCCGGGTCTCTAGCTCTATAGTGTGTATATCTCTGCAGACCCATCGAGTCCTCAGCTCCCTGCCAGTCACTCCTCTGTCTTAGGCTCCCCTTTCTCCAGAGCTCTAGAGCAATATACAGCCCTCTCTCTCTGTCTCTCTGTCTCTCTGTCTCTGTCTCTCTCTCTGTCTCTCTCTTCCTCTCTCTCTCTCTCTCTCCTTCTTTTCCTTGGGCACAAAGGAAACGTCAGTTTCAAGGGCCACACAGGTGGCATAGGGCTTCTGGGAAAAGAATCTGGCCGCAGTAGCCTCAGGACAAGTATGACTGGAGATGCGGTAAGAGACAGCTTATGGAAAAGATGGTGCTTTCAAGAGGGCGGGAGGAACACTGGGTCACAGTGTGCCGGGAAACACTGAGATCCTTGTGGGTGGCAGGACTTGCACAGACGCTAGCTAGAGCTAGGAGCTGTGGCTTTACCATCTTGAGGGTTCAATGTTGGCTGCTCCAGCGAAATCTCGGAGCCCAGGGACGGGCAGCGGAACGTCCACAGGGAGGCCACTGGTGGACTGTGCATAAACACACCTGTGGGCTCTCAGGATGTCCTGGCTGCCATGCTGATCAAAGCTTCTACTCTCCCAAGCAAGCTTACCCCACCTGGATTGTCCAGGAGGAAGCCGGTCCAAGTCTGGAAGCCAGTGCCTTCTGGGAGGAGCCAGCAAATCCCATGTTTCCGTGATTAGCTCAGCCAAAACTTCCACCTTCTCGGGAAAAACCACCCTGATCCAACAAGATGGTCACGCCCCCCTCTGATCTCTGGCACTTGAGGACAAGGGACCAGGACCTGCACCTCCTCAGGACATCCTCCTGGGCCTCCTGGGACTTGCAGACTCCTACTAGCCCCGGGGGCATCCATCCACGGCTATCACCTGACAACCGCCCTTAGTGGGTGGGTGCAGAAAATCAAACACACAGATCACACAAACACACACGCCCCAGCCATATTTTCACGAATTGGTGGTGTAATTACTCCAATTCCCAACTGTTTCTAAATAAACTCACTGTCCTCATGTTCATCCACGTGGTGGCAAAAGAACACATTAAAGATGGTTCTGTGTTTCTGTGTGGTTTTTTTGTTTGTTTGCTTCTAAGTTTTCAATTCTCTGCAGCCCAAACGCCCCGAAAATGTTGGGATGGTTGTATTTGGAATCCAAAGCATTCCTTTCAAACCAAGCTGTGTCATCATCCATCATATAACTTGCTTCATATCCCTCTCCTTCTTCCTCCTCTTCTTCTTCTTCCTGCTCCTCCTCCTCCTCTTCTTCTTCCTCTCTTCTCCTTCTTCCAGATGCCAGTTGACCAGTGAATGTGAAACCGACTTCGTCTTGTGGACGCCAAGGACAAGCACTGAAATTAAGTTCCTTGGCTTGTGAAACCTACACGTGTGGCCTGCCCCTTTCTCTGGTCTCTCCATGGCATGTGAGCAAGGGGGTGGGTTTCAGGGTACCTCTGAAAAAGTCCCGAACTGTTGAGGACCATGGGTAGACCCTAGATAAGCAGTCAAGCTTAGTGTGTGAATTATCGGGAACTCAAACCCCAGCCAAGGAAATGCTTTAAGAGTGGGAGGCAATGACGTCCTGGTGGTGATGAACGAGGTGGGAAACGTACTCGAGGAATGCTAGGCTCCAGGTTTTCTCTCCATTTTGGAAAGTACAGTGACACAGCTAAGCGTGAGGGACTCAGAGTTGGGGAATTCCACGGAGAGCAAAAGTATGTGTGGAATGTGAAAAGGTGTGCAAACGAGAGAGCACTGGACCCCAAGCATTCTGGGAAAGGATGACGAGGGCGGCAGCTTCAAAGGGACCTGGGAGCCTCCGAACAGGCCTTCCATTCCAACGCCCACTTGCCTCACGGGATTCCTTCCAGTTCCTCAATTTGCAAGGAAGGGTTCCCCACCATCTGCGGCTATTTACATAAATAGGGGCGGGGCATCCTCATCCATTATAAATCCTGAGCTTCTGAGCACTGAGCAGTTGGCCAGCAGCTTCCGTGCCATCCGTGTGGGTCTCCCACCATGGATTCGTCCAGCTCGTCCGGCACATACAGCACCTCCACAGGTACGTTGCCCTCAGCATCTGGGCTCTGGGGTTGGGTCCTCCAAATACACTCATGCACCTCCCCACCCCAAGGGTTGATCACCACGAAGGTTGAAGCTTCCCAATGACCACTAATTGGCACGGACAGATATGCTGGGACATGTTTCTGGAATCAGTTGGGCAAAAGGATGCACCTTGGTTTGGGCAATTCACGTACATATTTCTGGTTTGATGGTTCGTTTGTTTTCCTTCTTGAAATCGACATGGAAGTAGGTAGGCCTGTTGCCTGACAATGGCTTCTCTACCAGAAATCCCAGCCTGTGGTTGCAGTGAATGGAACACGAGTGTTTGAAAACGTTCCCAGCTAAACTGACACTCTTTTCCAGTTGACCGTGTTTGGGATTTTGAGTTGGTTTCCCATGTTCTATTCTTGCTGTTGTTACGGATTTGCTCTCTTTGGTTTCGTGTTCCATTTGAACTGGTTACCTTCCATGGTGTCCATGGAAAGAATCCACATCCAGTATGTATTAAGACTAGAAGAAAAAGAGAGTTTTTCTTTGAGCCCAACTGAAAGCTAGAGCCTGGGAAACAGAGATTCCAGGAGCACTCGAACTGTCTCTCATTGGACTCCAAGGTAGCCAGTGCAGGAGCCTCTGGAAAGGCAAAATCCGCAGTGTGACACGTTCGTTCCTTGAGTGCTTTCCAAAGATTTTCCTTGGAGCTGGCAGGAAGGAAGGGCGCTTTTAAAGGAAGTCCCCGTTGGGGGTCCGAAACCCTTGCCTTGCCTTGCCTCCTTCCAGCGCGAGACCTGGAGACGACCCTACGTCACCAGCTGCCAGCTGCTAGAGCGGGTGGCCCTTGCAGAAGGGTTGGTGTTGTCCTAGAGTTGGAGAGAGTTCAGGAAACTCAAATCTCAAGGATGTGCAGGACGTGCCTGAAACCACATCCACCCTGGCCATCACGCCCGGCTCCTGCCTTAGAAGGCAGGAAACAAACACCCATCTATTCCCTTGCCACCAGAAAGACGCAACCTCAAATAGGACAGGGATGGTGGGGGGGCAGCCCTTCAAGGCTGCCCAACTGAAAGAATAGCACACACACACGGCGAGTCAGCAAGACCTTGGTGCCTGGAAAGGGAAACTCATCTTCCGAAGAATACTGGGCTGTTGTGGGTGTGTGGGTGGGCGGGCGCCATCACACGGGGCCCCACGTTGGTCCTTATCTCACAAAAGTGGGTCTTCTAAACAATCTCCTAGTGCGTTCTGTGTTGGGGGTTGGCTTGTGTGTTTGTCTGGCTTCGTTTGGCTTTCGTCTCGTTTCCTTTCAAATAGTGAAAGCGGATGTGCCCTGTGCGTATGACAGGCCAGAAGCCGGGCTCCTTCCGTTAGCATAGAGTTCAAGGTAAATCTGGTAGAAGCCATCAAGACTTTCTGAGGCCTCCACAGGTGGACAATCCTTCCACCCATTTTGGTCACGTTAGCCTGTTTTTCTAGGGCTTTCCCCTTCTGCTTGCATAGCGCCCTGTGGATCCTTGGCGAGTGGTGGGGGGATCCCCATAGCCTTGACCCTCAGCTTAGCTTGAGCCCACAGGGTCCCACTGAGCGTGGCTTTCAGGGTGTGCCCACGGTTGTTCCAAATGCAGAGTCTTCCCCTGGCTTAGAGATTTTTCACGTGGCACAAGGACCAGCGCTGTGCCGGTACCATTGGTTTGCACCTCCATGGATTCGCCCCTGACACATTCCCCCTTTTCTCTCCCACAGGCCGACTCTCAAGACCATCGCGAAGGAGGAGGCTGGTTCTGAGGCTGAGTCAGAAGGACACCCTGCAAGCACTCTTTCAACAGAACCCCTACCCCGGGATAACGACCAGAGAACGGCTGGCACGAGAACTGGGCATTCCAGAAAGCAGAGTTCAGGTACGTCCGAGTCTCTCGATCCATTCTCCCTCTCGGGGTCCATGTCCAGGCGCAAGTCGCCCTACGCCAGCTGAAGTCCTTGCTCTTGGGGCTTCCTCTTCTGGGTGCTCCAGACAGCAGGGACTCGAATCTTGGCAAGGAAGGTGGCTCCCTTTGGAAAACGTGGCCAGACTGAGCTGTGTGGCGAGAGGTCCATTCAAATGGGTGGTCAAGAATAAAGGGCGAGGGGCCAAGGAAGCAGGAGGGCCTGGTGGTGCCAGGGAGGTGTTCCCTTGATGGCTGGCCTCCGAGGAGCTAGCCTTGCTGAAGACTTCCCTCTCTGGGCAGGTTGGAGAGGAGTCACCAAAGGTAGGAACACCTCGCCTGCGACCTTACAGAGCATCGCCAAAGACTGATTGGCTTTCCCTACGAACACGTTTTCTCAGGGTGTCACATTTTCCACACACCACCGTCAGAAACGTCTAAAAACATGCACACACACACGCACACAAGCACAGGTCCACACTGCAGTTCGGCCTCGGGGAATGAGGTAGCATGCACACGGCTTCACTGTTGAAGACAAGGACACATATTCTGAAGACGGGGAGCGGGTACATAAGAGTCTCCTGACCTAAGAGTGATGGAGGCATGTAGTCCCTGAGAAGTGACTGTCAATGAGTAGTTCCCAGGCAGCATGGGAAGTGTGGTTTTCATGGGGGCACTTGCTCATGGATATGATTGCGTGTTATGAGACAGTACTGCCTGTGGGGACACAAGAGAGGCAAGGAACCATGAATCGGGCATGGACCGTGCCAAAGGGGAGGCAAAGAGAGCAAATGAGGGAAAGGAGATTGAGCCTGAGAGCCTGGGACAGAGACAGAGAGAGGGGAAGGCAGGCAGGCAGTCAGGTGGGCAGGCGGGCGGGTGGCAACAGAGACAGACGTCAACAGGTAGATGCGGAGAATCGTAGACGGAGACCAAAAGACCCACAGAGAAACTGGTAGTTTTGATGAGAAGGGGTGGGGCGGGGGAGAGAGAGAGAGAGAGGTAGCTATCCATCCCATTCTGACTGTGGGAAAGCAAGCATTGTCTCCTCCTGTGTCACAAGTCATTACTCTGGACACCAGTAAGGTGACTCGAAGAGGAAGGATTATTTTCACGGACACAGATTGTGTATTCTGGAATCTGGTGCACTTCCTCAGAGGTGACAGCGGGAGTCTACATTCTACCTGCCAGTGAGAGTTCAGTCCCTTTGACTCGTAAATATTTCCAGTGGGGGCAGATGGGCCATACTGGGTCTCCACTAGTCGGCTTGTGGCTGGCTGGCTGGCTGGCTGGCGCGTTAGTGTGTTTGTTCTATGGTGCAGCCCTGCAATCGATCTTGGAAGTACGTGCATAAGCATTGAATGACGAGGCTTTCTTTCTTTGTACCCAGGTTTGGTTTCAAAACCAACGAAGAAGACGCCTAAAGCAGAGCCGATTGCTGTCGGAGAATGCCTTCAAAGGAGGGCAGTCGCAGCCGCTGCGGCCGCCACCACCTCAGGCTTTGACTCGAGGTAAGTACCCAGCAATCCAAAGGCATTTCCCCAGAGCATCCCCTTGAGACACAATCATCTCTGAACGTGGATGACCGTGGGAGGCCAGGAACGCTTCAGAGAGGAAACCATGATATCTTGGCTTCTTGCCCCATTCCTGTTCCACACAGGAGCATCATGCCCCTGTTGGAGGGTGGGGAGATGCATGGCCGGGAAGGCTTGGAATCTTCCGGTCTGGAACCTGCCCGGATGTGTAGAAATCCCTTCTTCCATCACATGGGGCATTTTCACATAGCACTCAATAAGACGTATCGATGTATCGATCTTGATCTATGACATACCACTTCCTATATACCACACACTGCATCTGCTGTGAATGTGCTGCCATTGGCCTGAATGTCCTCTCTTCTCTGTGTGTTCTTCTTCAGAAAGCTTGGGAAGAGAGGCCAGGCGAAAGAGGACTTTCATCTCTCCTTCTCAAACAAGGGTCCTTGTGCAAGCCTTTGAGAGGGATCGATTTCCATCTATTGCTGCCAGGGAAGAATTGGCTCACCAGACAGGAATTCCCGAACCTCGAATCCAGGTAAGTTCTCCACCTGTGGGTGGGACTTGGCTTCTCCCACGAGGAAGGAGTGTTAAACCTTGTGACGGGTTGCTGCTGGATATAGGTAGGCTTGGCGAGGGGGGATTGGGAGGAGGTTCCCTTCATCCTACGAATACGCTAAGGGGGCTGATCTGAAGGCATCCCTTTCCGGAAGAGGAGAGGGCAATGGAAGTCCTGGGCAGCCAGGGAGGGGCCTGAGGTTGTAGCCGGTCAATGACGGCTCTCCTCAAAGCCAGGGGTGGGGAGGGGTGGGGTGGGTCCTGTGTTGCCCTGACGTCCTCCCGCATTTTCAAGAGCCAAGGCGAAAGCTCTAGGTAAAATGGCCCTTAGATGAGGCCCACCAGTACTTGCCATGGACCTGACAGATTGCAGGGCAGGGCAGGGCAGGGCAGGGCAGGGCAGGGCAGGGCGGGCCGGGGCGGGGCCGGCCGGGGATGGGGCGGCGGCAAGTAGATCTGGACTGTCACGCTGCTAATGTTCCTGTCTCCCCATATGGTTCCCTAGATATGGTTCCAGAACCGAAGAGCTCGGCACCCAAAGCAGAGCGCTAGTGGGCCTGTGAATGCCCTGGCCGAAGGACCAGATGCCACATCAGCCGTGACTGCCCTGTCGGACCAAGGCCCCCCGCCCACTCTCCATAGCAGCTCTCATCGTTATCCTCCCTCTCATGCACCTGAGAGCACGCAATCCTTTGCTGCGGCCACTCCTGTTTTCTCCCCCACCTTTCTTGTGCCAGGGGCTGCCTCTGGGTGCTGTGTGGGCCACCCGTTGATGTTCATCGTGGTCCAGCCCAGCCTGGCAGCACTTCAGGGATACCAGAACCCGCAGCCTCTTCCGGCCACAGTTCCGTGGGGTGAAGGGACACATGCTGTCATCGCCAGTGGGCAGCCTGCCCAGGGGGCCATCGTGCCGCATGCACCGCCAGAGACACACTTCTGGCCGCAGCAGCCAACCTCAAGTGAAGAGACATCTCTCCAGCTGGAGCAACAGCCCCAGCACTCAGCCCTTCCAGGCTCCTCAAGCCTCCTGGACGAACTCTTGTCAGACGCGGACATTCTGGCCTCGGCAGGCCCTTTACCGAATGCGGACGCAGAGGAAGAGGAACTTGCGGCAACCCTGGAAGCCCCCCTCAGCGAGGAAGAATTCCAGGCCTTGCTCGACATGCTGCCAGGCTCCCCAGTGCCACAGGCTTAGGGGGAGGTAGGAAGACCTTCCCCCGAGCCCCGTTCAAGCCTCCTTTCCTGGGAGGCAGAGCCACGGGCGAGAGAAAGGAGAAGGAACAAGCACCGCTCATGATAGTGTCTGGCAGGGCGACCAAGGCAAGAAGACTGTCGACGGCAACTGCGTTGTGTCTACGAGCAATGCCATGCTCCACACGGACTGTCAGGAAGCATGGGCACCAGGAGGGACACCACCTCTGAAGCCTCAAGGAATTCTAGCTTTCCAATGACAACGAGGAGGACCCAAGGCTGAACTGGATTTCCCCGTTGTATGTGACATTCCATTCATCCAATCAATAAATCTTGGCACTCAGTTCAAGTTCTTCATTGTGCTTTGGTCGCTTTGTATTCTCCCGCGTTTCCTCGGGGAGGTGAAATCCCTCCCTTGGCCTGGGACAGCACGGGAAGGTGGTCCAGACGCCCCTGTCTGGTCCCGTAGCTTGTAGCCACAAGCACACCCTAGTGGAATCACGAAAACAGTCTCTCAGTGACAACCTTCACTTGGTTTCTGGGTGCATGGTGTGGAAGGGTTCGTCAGGGCATCGCCCTTTGCGCACAAGGACAGAACTATGCAAACAGTTTCATTGCCAGAGTTCAGAGTAACAACTGTGCCCGGTTTATTATGCAGGCAAATAATCTCTCTCCGTCCCTCTCTCTCTCTCATTGTCTGTCTACGGTCACACACTACACACGCACACCTCTCAAAAGATAAGCCGTGTTACAACTAAAGCGATGCACAAAGGAACTGAAAAACCAAATGCCTGTGGCATCTTAACGTCGTGGCAGGTGATCCCTTCCACTGCTTCTTTCAAAAATGTTTTCCAATACATGTGTCTCGTACACTCTGTGTTGAGTGATTCTCGATTGGCTCAATCCGTGCTCCCCATGTCCAGCATGGGTGTGTCAGCGGCACGAAATAGGAAAATAATCTGAGAGTTGCCACTTGAATGTGTATACACCGATGTATCTGAGTCTCTAGCTACAACTGCATCCGGGTCTCTAGCTCTGTAGTGTGTATATCTCTGCAGACCCATCTAGTCCTCAGCTCCCTCCCAGTCACTCCTCTGTCTTAGGCTCCCCTTTCTCCAGAGCTCTAGAGCAATATACAGCCCTCTCTCTCTGTCTCTCTGTCTCTCTGTCTCTCTGTCTCTCTCTGTCTCTCTCTTCCTCTCTCTCTCTCTCTCTCTCTCTCCTTCTTTTCCTTGGGCAGAAAGGAAACGTCAGTTTCAAGGGCCACACAGGTGGCATAGGGCTTCTGGGAAAAGAATCTGGCCACAGTAGCCTCAGGACAAGTATGACTGGAGATGCGGTAAGAGACAGCTTATGGAAAAGATGGTGCTTTCAAGAGGGCGGGAGGAACACTGGGTCACAGTGTGCCGGGAAACACTGAGATCCTTGTGGGTGGCAGGACTTGCACAGACGCTAGCTAGAGCTAGGAGCTGTGGCTTTACCATCTTGGGGGTTCAATGTTGGCTGCTCCAGCGAAATCTCGGAGCCCAGGGACGGGCAGCGGAACGTCCACAGGGAGGCCACTGGTGGACTGTGCATAAACACACCTGTGGGCTCTCAGGATGTCCTGGCTGCCATGCTGATCAAAGCTTCTACTCTCCCAAGCAAGCTTACCCCACCTGGATTGTCCAGGAGGAAGCCGGTCCAAGTCTGGAAGCCAGTGCCTTCTGGGAGGAGCCAGCAAATCCCATGTTTCCGTGATTAGCTCAGCCAAAACTTCCACCTTCTCGGGAAAAACCACCCTGATCCAACAAGATGGTCACGCCCCCCTCTGATCTCTGGCACTTGAGGACAAGGGACCAGGACCTGCACCTCCTCAGGACATCCTCCTGGGCCTCCTGGGACTTGCAGACTCCTACTAGCCCCGGGGGCATCCATCCACGGCTATCACCTGACAACCGCCCTTAGTGGGTGGGTGCAGAAAATCAAACACACAGATCACACAAACACACACGCCCCAGCCATATTTTCACGAATTGGTGGTGTAATTACTCCAATTCCCAACTGTTTCTAAATAAACTCACTGTCCTCATGTTCATCCACGTGGTGGCAAAAGAACACATTAGAGATGGTTCTGTGTTTCTGTGTGGTTTTTTTGTTTGTTTGCTTCTAAGTTTTCAATTCTCTGCAGCCCAAACGCCCCGAAAATGTTGGGATGGTTGTATTTGGAATCCAAAGCATTCCTTTCAAACCAAGCTGTGTCATCATCCATCATATAACTTGCTTCATATCCCTCTCCTTCTTCCTCCTCTTCTTCTTCTTCCTGCTCCTCCTCCTCCTCTTCTTCTTCCTCTCTTCTCCTTCTTCCAGATGCCAGTTGACCAGTGAAAGTGAAACCGACTTTGTCTTGTGGACGCCCAGGACAAGCACTGAAATTAAGTTCCTTGGCTTGTGAAACCTACACGTGTGGCCTGCCCCTTTCTCTGGTCTCTCCATGGCATGTGAGCAAGGGGGTGGGTTTCAGGGTACCTCTGAAAAAGTCCCGAACTGTTGAGGACCATGGGTAGACCCTAGATAAGCAGTCAAGCTTAGTGTGTGAATTATCGGGAGCTCAAACCCCAGCCAAGGAAATGCTTTAAGAGTGGGAGGCAATGACGTCCTGGTGGTGATGAACGAGGTGGGAAACGTACTCGAGGAATGCTAGGCTCCAGGTTTTCTCTCCATTTTGGAAAGTACAGTGACACAGCTAAGCGTGAGGGACTCAGAGTTGGGGAATTCCACGGAGAGCAAAAGTATGTGTGGAATGTGAAAAGGTGTGCAAACGAGAGAGCACTGGACCCCAAGCATTCTGGGAAAGGATGACGAGGGCGGCAGCTTCAAAGGGACCTGGGAGCCTCCGAACAGGCCTTCCATTCCAACGCCCACTTGCCTCACGGGATTCCTTCCAGTTCCTCAATTTGCAAGGAAGGGTTCCCCACCATCTGCGGCTATTTACATAAATAGGGGCGGGGCATCCTCATCCATTATAAATCCTGAGCTTCTGAGCACTGAGCAGTTGGCCAGCAGCTTCCGTGCCATCCGTGTGGGTCTCCCACCATGGATTCGTCCAGCTCGTCCGGCACATACAGCACCTCCACAGGTACGTTGCCCTCAGCATCTGGGCTCTGGGGTTGGGTCCTCCAAATACACTCATGCACCTCCCCACCCCAAGGGTTGATCACCACGAAGGTTGAAGCTTCCCAATGACCACTAATTGGCACGGACAGATATGCTGGGACATGTTTCTGGAATCAGTTGGGCAAAAGGATGCACCTTGGTTTGGGCAATTCACGTACATATTTCTGGTTTGATGGTTCGTTTGTTTTCCTTCTTGAAATCGACATGGAAGTAGGTAGGCCTGTTGCCTGACAATGGCTTCTCTACCAGAAATCCCAGCCTGTGGTTGCAGTGAATGGAACACGAGTGTTTGAAAACGTTCCCAGCTAAACTGACACTCTTTTCCAGTTGACCGTGTTTGGGATTTTGAGTTGGTTTCCCATGTTCTATTCTTGCTGTTGTTACGGATTTGCTCTCTTTGGTTTCCTGTTCCATTTGAACTGGTTACCTTCCATGGTGTCCATGGAAAGAATCCACATCCAGTATGTATTAAGACTAGAAGAAAAAGAGAGTTTTTCTTTGAGCCCAACTGAAAGCTAGAGCCTGGGAAACAGAGATTCCAGGAGCACTCGAACTGTCTCTCATTGGACTCCAAGGTAGCCAGTGCAGGAGCCTCTGGAAAGGCAAAATCCGCAGTGTGACACGTTCGTTCCTTGAGTGCTTTCCAAAGATTTTCCTTGGAGCTGGCAGGAAGGAAGGGCGCTTTTAAAGGAAGTCCCCGTTGGGGGTCCGAAACCCTTGCCTTGCCTTGCCTCCTTCCAGCGCGAGACCTGGAGACGACCCTACGTCACCAGCTGCCAGCTGCTAGAGCGGGTGGCCCTTGCAGAAGGGTTGGTGTTGTCCTAGAGTTGGAGAGAGTTCAGGAAACTCAAATCTCAAGGATGTGCAGGACGTGCCTGAAACCACATCCACCCTGGCCATCACGCCCGGCTCCTGCCTTAGAAGGCAGGAAACAAACACCCATCTATTCCCTTGCCACCAGAAAGACGCAACCTCAAATAGGACAGGGATGGTGGGGGGGCAGCCCTTCAAGGCTGCCCAACTGAAAGAATAGCACACACACACGGCGAGTCAGCAAGACCTTGGTGCCTGGAAAGGGAAACTCATCTTCCGAAGAATACTGGGCTGTTGTGGGTGTGTGGGTGGGCGGGCGCCATCACACGGGGCCCCACGTTGGTCCTTATCTCACAAAAGTGGGTCTTCTAAACAATCTCCTAGTGCGTTCTGTGTTGGGGGTTGGCTTGTGTGTTTGTCTGGCTTCGTTTGGCTTTCGTCTCGTTTCCTTTCAAATAGTGAAAGCGGATGTGCCCTGTGCGTATGACAGGCCAGAAGCCGGGCTCCTTCCGTTAGCATAGAGTTCAAGGTAAATCTGGTAGAAGCCATCAAGACTTTCTGAGGCCTCCACAGGTGGACAATCCTTCCACCCATTTTGGTCACGTTAGCCTGTTTTTCTAGGGCTTTCCCCTTCTGCTTGCATAGCGCCCTGTGGATCCTTGGCGAGTGGTGGGGGGATCCCCATAGCCTTGACCCTCAGCTTAGCTTGAGCCCACAGGGTCCCACTGAGCGTGGCTTTCAGGGTGTGCCCACGGTTGTTCCAAATGCAGAGTCTTCCCCTGGCTTAGAGATTTTTCACGTGGCACAAGGACCAGCGCTGTGCCGGTACCATTGGTTTGCACCTCCATGGATTCGCCCCTGACACATTCCCCCTTTTCTCTCCCACAGGCCGACTCTCAAGACCATCGCGAAGGAGGAGGCTGGTTCTGAGGCTGAGTCAGAAGGACACCCTGCAAGCACTCTTTCAACAGAACCCCTACCCCGGGATAACGACCAGAGAACGGCTGGCACGAGAACTGGGCATTCCAGAAAGCAGAGTTCAGGTACGTCCGAGTCTCTCGATCCATTCTCCCTCTCGGGGTCCATGTCCAGGCGCAAGTCGCCCTACGCCAGCTGAAGTCCTTGCTCTTGGGGCTTCCTCTTCTGGGTGCTCCAGACAGCAGGGACTCGAATCTTGGCAAGGAAGGTGGCTCCCTTTGGAAAACGTGGCCAGACTGAGCTGTGTGGCGAGAGGTCCATTCAAATGGGTGGTCAAGAATAAAGGGCGAGGGGCCAAGGAAGCAGGAGGGCCTGGTGGTGCCAGGGAGGTGTTCCCTTGATGGCTGGCCTCCGAGGAGCTAGCCTTGCTGAAGACTTCCCTCTCTGGGCAGGTTGGAGAGGAGTCACCAAAGGTAGGAACACCTCGCCTGCGACCTTACAGAGCATCGCCAAAGACTGATTGGCTTTCCCTACGAACACGTTTTCTCAGGGTGTCACATTTTCCACACACCACCGTCAGAAACGTCTAAAAACATGCACACACACACGCACACAAGCACAGGTCCACACTGCAGTTCGGCCTCGGGGAATGAGGTAGCATGCACACGGCTTCACTGTTGAAGACAAGGACACATATTCTGAAGACGGGGAGCGGGTACATAAGAGTCTCCTGACCTAAGAGTGATGGAGGCATGTAGTCCCTGAGAAGTGACTGTCAATGAGTAGTTCCCAGGCAGCATGGGAAGTGTGGTTTTCATGGGGGCACTTGCTCATGGATATGATTGCGTGTTATGAGACAGTACTGCCTGTGGGGACACAAGAGAGGCAAGGAACCATGAATCGGGCATGGACCGTGCCAAAGGGGAGGCAAAGAGAGCAAATGAGGGAAAGGAGATTGAGCCTGAGAGCCTGGGACAGAGACAGAGAGAGGGGAAGGCAGGCAGGCAGTCAGGTGGGCAGGCGGGCGGGTGGCAACAGAGACAGACGTCAACAGGTAGATGCGGAGAATCGTAGACGGAGACCAAAAGACCCACAGAGAAACTGGTAGTTTTGATGAGAAGGGGTGGGGCGGGGGAGAGAGAGAGAGAGAGGTAGCTATCCATCCCATTCTGACTGTGGGAAAGCAAGCATTGTCTCCTCCTGTGTCACAAGTCATTACTCTGGACACCAGTAAGGTGACTCGAAGAGGAAGGATTATTTTCACGGACACAGATTGTGTATTCTGGAATCTGGTGCACTTCCTCAGAGGTGACAGCGGGAGTCTACATTCTACCTGCCAGTGAGAGTTCAGTCCCTTTGACTCGTAAATATTTCCAGTGGGGGCAGATGGGCCATACTGGGTCTCCACTAGTCGGCTTGTGGCTGGCTGGCTGGCTGGCTGGCGCGTTTGTGTGTTTGTTCTGTGGTGCAGCCCTGCAATCGATCTTGGAAGTACGTGCATAAGCATTGAATGACGAGGCTTTCTTTCTTTGTACCCAGGTTTGGTTTCAAAACCAACGAAGAAGACGCCTAAAGCAGAGCCGATTGCTGTCGGAGAATGCCTTCAAAGGAGGGCAGTCGCAGCCGCTGCGGCCGCCACCACCTCAGGCTTTGACTCGAGGTAAGTACCCAGCAATCCAAAGGCATTTCCCCAGAGCATCCCCTTGAGACACAATCATCTCTGAACGTGGATGACCGTGGGAGGCCAGGAACGCTTCAGAGAGGAAACCATGATATCTTGGCTTCTTGCCCCATTCCTGTTCCACACAGGAGCATCATGCCCCTGTTGGAGGGTGGGGAGATGCATGGCCGGGAAGGCTTGGAATCTTCCGGTCTGGAACCTGCCCGGATGTGTAGAAATCCCTTCTTCCATCACATGGGGCATTTTCACATAGCACTCAATAAGACGTATCGATGTATCGATCTTGATCTATGACATACCACTTCCTATATACCACACACTGCATCTGCTGTGAATGTGCTGCCATTGGCCTGAGTGTCCTCTCTTCTCTGTGTGTTCTTCTTCAGAAAGCTTGGGAAGAGAGGCCAGGCGAAAGAGGACTTTCATCTCTCCTTCTCAAACAAGGGTCCTTGTGCAAGCCTTTGAGAGGGATCGATTTCCATCTATTGCTGCCAGGGAAGAATTGGCTCACCAGACAGGAATTCCCGAACCTCGAATCCAGGTAAGTTCTCCACCTGTGGGTGGGACTTGGCTTCTCCCACGAGGAAGGAGTGTTAAACCTTGTGACGGGTTGCTGCTGGATATAGGTAGGCTTGGCGAGGGGGGATTGGGAGGAGGTTCCCTTCATCCTACGAATACGCTAAGGGGGCTGATCTGAAGGCATCCCTTTCCGGAAGAGGAGAGGGCAATGGAAGTCCTGGGCAGCCAGGGAGGGGCCTGAGGTTGTAGCCGGTCAATGACGGCTCTCCTCAAAGCCAGGGGTGGGGAGGGGTGGGGTGGGTCCTGTGTTGCCCTGACGTCCTCCCGCATTTTCAAGAGCCAAGGCGAAAGCTCTAGGTAAAATGGCCCTTAGATGAGGCCCACCAGTACTTGCCATGGACCTGACAGATTGCAGGGCAGGGCAGGGCAGGGCAGGGCAGGGCAGGGCAGGGCGGGCCGGGGCGGGGCCGGCCGGGGATGGGGCGGCGGCAAGTAGATCTGGACTGTCACGCTGCTAATGTTCCTGTCTCCCCATATGGTTCCCTAGATATGGTTCCAGAACCGAAGAGCTCGGCACCCAAAGCAGAGCGCTAGTGGGCCTGTGAATGCCCTGGCCGAAGGACCAGATGCCACATCAGCCGTGACTGCCCTGTCGGACCAAGGCCCCCCGCCCACTCTCCATAGCAGCTCTCATCGTTATCCTCCCTCTCATGCACCTGAGAGCACGCAATCCTTTGCTGCGGCCACTCCTGTTTTCTCCCCCACCTTTCTTGTGCCAGGGGCTGCCTCTGGGTGCTGTGTGGGCCACCCGTTGATGTTCATCGTGGTCCAGCCCAGCCTGGCAGCACTTCAGGGATACCAGAACCCGCAGCCTCTTCCGGCCACAGTTCCGTGGGGTGAAGGGACACATGCTGTCATCGCCAGTGGGCAGCCTGCCCAGGGGGCCATCGTGCCGCATGCACCGCCAGAGACACACTTCTGGCCGCAGCAGCCAACCTCAAGTGAAGAGACATCTCTCCAGCTGGAGCAACAGCCCCAGCACTCAGCCCTTCCAGGCTCCTCAAGCCTCCTGGACGAACTCTTGTCAGACGCGGACATTCTGGCCTCGGCAGGCCCTTTACCGAATGCGGACGCAGAGGAAGAGGAACTTGCGGCAACCCTGGAAGCCCCCCTCAGCGAGGAAGAATTCCAGGCCTTGCTCGACATGCTGCCAGGCTCCCCAGTGCCACAGGCTTAGGGGGAGGTAGGAAGACCTTCCCCCGAGCCCCGTTCAAGCCTCCTTTCCTGGGAGGCAGAGCCACGGGCGAGAGAAAGGAGAAGGAACAAGCACCGCTCATGATAGTGTCTGGCAGGGCGACCAAGGCAAGAAGACTGTCGACGGCAACTGCGTTGTGTCTACGAGCAATGCCATGCTCCACACGGACTGTCAGGAAGCATGGGCACCAGGAGGGACACCACCTCTGAAGCCTCAAGGAATTCTAGCTTTCCATTGACAACGAGGAGGACCCAAGGCTGAACTGGATTTCCCCGTTGTATGTGACATTCCATTCATCCAATCAATAAATCTTGGCACTCAGTTCAAGTTCTTCATTGTGCTTTGGTCGCTTTGTATTCTCCCGCGTTTCCTCGGGGAGGTGAAATCCCTCCCTTGGCCTGGGACAGCACGGGAAGGTGGTCCAGACGCCCCTGTCTGGTCCCATAGCTTGTAGCCACAAGCACACCCTAGTGGAATCACGAAAACAGTCTCTCAGTGACAACCTTCACTTGGTTTCTGGGTGCATGGTGTGGAAGGGTTCGTCAGGGCATCGCCCTTTGCGCACAAGGACAGAACTATGCAAACAGTTTCATTGCCAGAGTTCAGAGTAACAACTGTGCCCGGTTTATTATGCAGGCAAATAATCTCTCTCCGTCCCTCTCTCTCTCTCATTGTCTGTCTACGGTCACACACTACACACGCACACCTCTCAAAAGATAAGCCGTGTTACAACTAAAGCGATGCACAAAGGAACTGAAAAACCAAATGCCTGTGGCATCTTAACGTCGTGGCAGGTGATCCCTTCCACTGCTTCTTTCAAAAATGTTTTCCAATACATGTGTCTCGTACACTCTGTGTTGAGTGATTCTCGATTGGCTCAATCCGTGCTCCCCATGTCCAGCATGGGTGTGTCAGCGGCACGAAATAGGAAAATAATCTGAGAGTTGCCACTTGAATGTGTATACACCGATGTATCTGAGTCTCTAGCTACAACTGCATCCGGGTCTCTAGCTCTGTAGTGTGTATATCTCTGCAGACCCATCTAGTCCTCAGCTCCCTCCCAGTCACTCCTCTGTCTTAGGCTCCCCTTTCTCCAGAGCTCTAGAGCAATATACAGCCCTCTCTCTCTGTCTCTCTGTCTCTCTGTCTCTCTGTCTCTCTCTGTCTCTCTCTTCCTCTCTCTCTCTCTCTCTCTCTCCTTCTTTTCCTTGGGCAGAAAGGAAACGTCAGTTTCAAGGGCCACACAGGTGGCATAGGGCTTCTGGGAAAAGAATCTGGCCACAGTAGCCTCAGGACAAGTATGACTGGAGATGCGGTAAGAGACAGCTTATGGAAAAGATGGTGCTTTCAAGAGGGCGGGAGGAACACTGGGTCACAGTGTGCCGGGAAACACTGAGATCCTTGTGGGTGGCAGGACTTGCACAGACGCTAGCTAGAGCTAGGAGCTGTGGCTTTACCATCTTGGGGGTTCAATGTTGGCTGCTCCAGCGAAATCTCGGAGCCCAGGGACGGGCAGCGGAACGTCCACAGGGAGGCCACTGGTGGACTGTGCATAAACACACCTGTGGGCTCTCAGGATGTCCTGGCTGCCATGCTGATCAAAGCTTCTACTCTCCCAAGCAAGCTTACCCCACCTGGATTGTCCAGGAGGAAGCCGGTCCAAGTCTGGAAGCCAGTGCCTTCTGGGAGGAGCCAGCAAATCCCATGTTTCCGTGATTAGCTCAGCCAAAACTTCCACCTTCTCGGGAAAAACCACCCTGATCCAACAAGATGGTCACGCCCCCCTCTGATCTCTGGCACTTGAGGACAAGGGACCAGGACCTGCACCTCCTCAGGACATCCTCCTGGGCCTCCTGGGACTTGCAGACTCCTACTAGCCCCGGGGGCATCCATCCACGGCTATCACCTGACAACCGCCCTTAGTGGGTGGGTGCAGAAAATCAAACACACAGATCACACAAACACACACGCCCCAGCCATATTTTCACGAATTGGTGGTGTAATTACTCCAATTCCCAACTGTTTCTAAATAAACTCACTGTCCTCATGTTCATCCACGTGGTGGCAAAAGAACACATTAGAGATGGTTCTGTGTTTCTGTGTGGTTTTTTTGTTTGTTTGCTTCTAAGTTTTCAATTCTCTGCAGCCCAAACGCCCCGAAAATGTTGGGATGGTTGTATTTGGAATCCAAAGCATTCCTTTCAAACCAAGCTGTGTCATCATCCATCATATAACTTGCTTCATATCCCTCTCCTTCTTCCTCCTCTTCTTCTTCTTCCTGCTCCTCCTCCTCCTCTTCTTCTTCCTCTCTTCTCCTTCTTCCAGATGCCAGTTGACCAGTGAAAGTGAAACCGACTTTGTCTTGTGGACGCCAAGGACAAGCACTGAAATTAAGTTCCTTGGCTTGTGAAACCTACACGTGTGGCCTGCCCCTTTCTTTGGTCTCTCCATGGCATGTGAGCAAGGGGGTGGGTTTCAGGGTACCTCTGAAAAAGTCCCGAACTGTTGAGGACCATGGGTAGACCCTAGATAAGCAGTCAAGCTTAGTGTGTGAATTATCGGGAGCTCAAACCCCAGCCAAGGAAATGCTTTAAGAGTGGGAGGCAATGACGTCCTGGTGGTGATGAACGAGGTGGGAAACGTACTCGAGGAATGCTAGGCTCCAGGTTTTCTCTCCATTTTGGAAAGTACAGTGACACAGCTAAGCGTGAGGGACTCAGAGTTGGGGAATTCCACGGAGAGCAAAAGTATGTGTGGAATGTGAAAAGGTGTGCAAACGAGAGAGCACTGGACCCCAAGCATTCTGGGAAAGGATGACGAGGGCGGCAGCTTCAAAGGGACCTGGGAGCCTCCGAACAGGCCTTCCATTCCAACGCCCACTTGCCTCACGGGATTCCTTCCAGTTCCTCAATTTGCAAGGAAGGGTTCCCCACCATCTGCGGCTATTTACATAAATAGGGGCGGGGCATCCTCATCCATTATAAATCCTGAGCTTCTGAGCACTGAGCAGTTGGCCAGCAGCTTCCGTGCCATCCGTGTGGGTCTCCCACCATGGATTCGTCCAGCTCGTCCGGCACATACAGCACCTCCACAGGTACGTTGCCCTCAGCATCTGGGCTCTGGGGTTGGGTCCTCCAAATACACTCATGCACCTCCCCACCCCAAGGGTTGATCACCACGAAGGTTGAAGCTTCCCAATGACCACTAATTGGCACGGACAGATATGCTGGGACATGTTTCTGGAATCAGTTGGGCAAAAGGATGCACCTTGGTTTGGGCAATTCACGTACATATTTCTGGTTTGATGGTTCGTTTGTTTTCCTTCTTGAAATCGACATGGAAGTAGGTAGGCCTGTTGCCTGACAATGGCTTCTCTACCAGAAATCCCAGCCTGTGGTTGCAGTGAATGGAACACGAGTGTTTGAAAACGTTCCCAGCTAAACTGACACTCTTTTCCAGTTGACCGTGTTTGGGATTTTGAGTTGGTTTCCCATGTTCTATTCTTGCTGTTGTTACGGATTTGCTCTCTTTGGTTTCGTGTTCCATTTGAACTGGTTACCTTCCATGGTGTCCATGGAAAGAATCCACATCCAGTATGTATTAAGACTAGAAGAAAAAGAGAGTTTTTCTTTGAGCCCAACTGAAAGCTAGAGCCTGGGAAACAGAGATTCCAGGAGCACTCGAACTGTCTCTCATTGGACTCCAAGGTAGCCAGTGCAGGAGCCTCTGGAAAGGCAAAATCCGCAGTGTGACACGTTCGTTCCTTGAGTGCTTTCCAAAGATTTTCCTTGGAGCTGGCAGGAAGGAAGGGCGCTTTTAAAGGAAGTCCCCGTTGGGGGTCCGAAACCCTTGCCTTGCCTTGCCTCCTTCCAGCGCGAGACCTGGAGACGACCCTACGTCACCAGCTGCCAGCTGCTAGAGCGGGTGGCCCTTGCAGAAGGGTTGGTGTTGTCCTAGAGTTGGAGAGAGTTCAGGAAACTCAAATCTCAAGGATGTGCAGGACGTGCCTGAAACCACATCCACCCTGGCCATCACGCCCGGCTCCTGCCTTAGAAGGCAGGAAACAAACACCCATCTATTCCCTTGCCACCAGAAAGACGCAACCTCAAATAGGACAGGGATGGGGGGGGGCAGCCCTTCAAGGCTGCCCAACTGAAAGAATAGCACACACACACGGCGAGTCAGCAAGACCTTGGTGCCTGGAAAGGGAAACTCATCTTCCGAAGAATACTGGGCTGTTGTGGGTGTGTGGGTGGGCGGGCGCCATCACACGGGGCCCCACGTTGGTCCTTATCTCACAAAAGTGGGTCTTCTAAACAATCTCCTAGTGCGTTCTGTGTTGGGGGTTGGCTTGTGTGTTTGTCTGGCTTCGTTTGGCTTTCGTCTCGTTTCCTTTCAAATAGTGAAAGCGGATGTGCCCTGTGCGTATGACAGGCCAGAAGCCGGGCTCCTTCCGTTAGCATAGAGTTCAAGGTAAATCTGGTAGAAGCCATCAAGACTTTCTGAGGCCTCCACAGGTGGACAATCCTTCCACCCATTTTGGTCACGTTAGCCTGTTTTTCTAGGGCTTTCCCCTTCTGCTTGCATAGCGCCCTGTGGATCCTTGGCGAGTGGTGGGGGGATCCCCATAGCCTTGACCCTCAGCTTAGCTTGAGCCCACACGGTCCCACTCAGCGTGGCTTTCAGGGTGTGCCCACGGTTGTTCCAAATGCAGAGTCTTCCCCTGGCTTAGAGATTTTTCACGTGGCACAAGGACCAGCGCTGTGCCGGTACCATTGGTTTGCACCTCCATGGATTCGCCCCTGACACATTCCCCCTTTTCTCTCCCACAGGCCGACTCTCAAGACCATCGCGAAGGAGGAGGCTGGTTCTGAGGCTGAGTCAGAAGGACACCCTGCAAGCACTCTTTCAACAGAACCCCTACCCCGGGATAACGACCAGAGAACGGCTGGCACGAGAACTGGGCATTCCAGAAAGCAGAGTTCAGGTACGTCCGAGTCTCTCGATCCATTCTCCCTCTCGGGGTCCATGTCCAGGCGCAAGTCGCCCTACGCCAGCTGAAGTCCTTGCTCTTGGGGCTTCCTCTTCTGGGTGCTCCAGACAGCAGGGACTCGAATCTTGGCAAGGAAGGTGGCTCCCTTTGGAAAACGTGGCCAGACTGAGCTGTGTGGCGAGAGGTCCATTCAAATGGGTGGTCAAGAATAAAGGGCGAGGGGCCAAGGAAGCAGGAGGGCCTGGTGGTGCCAGGGAGGTGTTCCCTTGATGGCTGGCCTCCGAGGAGCTAGCCTTGCTGAAGACTTCCCTCTCTGGGCAGGTTGGAGAGGAGTCACCAAAGGTAGGAACACCTCGCCTGCGACCTTACAGAGCATCGCCAAAGACTGATTGGCTTTCCCTACGAACACGTTTTCTCAGGGTGTCACATTTTCCACACACCACCGTCAGAAACGTCTAAAAACATGCACACACACACGCACACAAGCACAGGTCCACACTGCAGTTCGGCCTCGGGGAATGAGGTAGCATGCACACGGCTTCACTGTTGAAGACAAGGACACATATTCTGAAGACGGGGAGCGGGTACATAAGAGTCTCCTGACCTAAGAGTGATGGAGGCATGTAGTCCCTGAGAAGTGACTGTCAATGAGTAGTTCCCAGGCAGCATGGGAAGTGTGGTTTTCATGGGGGCACTTGCTCATGGATATGATTGCGTGTTATGAGACAGTACTGCCTGTGGGGACACAAGAGAGGCAAGGAACCATGAATCGGGCATGGACCGTGCCAAAGGGGAGGCAAAGAGAGCAAATGAGGGAAAGGAGATTGAGCCTGAGAGCCTGGGACAGAGACAGAGAGAGGGGAAGGCAGGCAGGCAGTCAGGTGGGCAGGCGGGCGGGTGGCAACAGAGACAGACGTCAACAGGTAGATGCGGAGAATCGTAGACGGAGACCAAAAGACCCACAGAGAAACTGGTAGTTTTGATGAGAAGGGGTGGGGCGGGGGAGAGGGAAAGAGAGAGGTAGCTATCCATCCCATTCTGACTGTGGGAAAGCAAGCATTGTCTCCTCCTGTGTCACAAGTCATTACTCTGGACACCAGTAAGGTGACTCGAAGAGGAAGGATTATTTTCACGGACACAGATTGTGTATTCTGGAATCTGGTGCACTTCCTCAGAGGTGACAGCGGGAGTCTACATTCTACCTGCCAGTGAGAGTTCAGTCCCTTTGACTCGTAAATATTTCCAGTGGGGGCAGATGGGCCATACTGGGTCTCCACTAGTCGGCTTGTGGCTGGCTGGCTGGCTGGCTGGCGCGTTTGTGCGTTTGTTCTGTGGTGCAGCCCTGCAATCGATCTTGGAAGTACGTGCATAAGCATTGAATGACGAGGCTTTCTTTCTTTGTACCCAGGTTTGGTTTCAAAACCAACGAAGAAGACGCCTAAAGCAGAGCCGATTGCTGTCGGAGAATGCCTTCAAAGGAGGGCAGTCGCAGCCGCTGCGGCCGCCACCACCTCAGGCTTTGACTCGAGGTAAGTACCCAGCAATCCAAAGGCATTTCCCCAGAGCATCCCCTTGAGACACAATCATCTCTGAACGTGGATGACCGTGGGAGGCCAGGAACGCTTCAGAGAGGAAACCATGATATCTTGGCTTCTTGCCCCATTCCTGTTCCACACAGGAGCATCATGCCCCTGTTGGAGGGTGGGGAGATGCATGGCCGGGAAGGCTTGGAATCTTCCGGTCTGGAACCTGCCCGGATGTGTAGAAATCCCTTCTTCCATCACATGGGGCATTTTCACATAGCACTCAATAAGACGTATCGATGTATCGATCTTGATCTATGACATACCACTTCCTATATACCACACACTGCATCTGCTGTGAATGTGCTGCCATTGGCCTGAATGTCCTCTCTTCTCTGTGTGTTCTTCTTCAGAAAGCTTGGGAAGAGAGGCCAGGCGAAAGAGGACTTTCATCTCTCCTTCTCAAACAAGGGTCCTTGTGCAAGCCTTTGAGAGGGATCGATTTCCATCTATTGCTGCCAGGGAAGAATTGGCTCACCAGACAGGAATTCCCGAACCTCGAATCCAGGTAAGTTCTCCACCTGTGGGTGGGACTTGGCTTCTCCCACGAGGAAGGAGTGTTAAACCTTGTGACGGGTTGCTGCTGGATATAGGTAGGCTTGGCGAGGGGGGATTGGGAGGAGGTTCCCTTCATCCTACGAATACGCTAAGGGGGCTGATCTGAAGGCATCCCTTTCCGGAAGAGGAGAGGGCAATGGAAGTCCTGGGCAGCCAGGGAGGGGCCTGAGGTTGTAGCCGGTCAATGACGGCTCTCCTCAAAGCCAGGGGTGGGGAGGGGTGGGGTGGGTCCTGTGTTGCCCTGACGTCCTCCCGCATTTTCAAGAGCCAAGGCGAAAGCTCTAGGTAAAATGGCCCTTAGATGAGGCCCACCAGTACTTGCCATGGACCTGACAGATTGCAGGGCAGGGCAGGGCAGGGCAGGGCAGGGCAGGGCAGGGCGGGCCGGGGCGGGGCCGGCCGGGGATGGGGCGGCGGCAAGTAGATCTGGACTGTCACGCTGCTAATGTTCCTGTCTCCCCATATGGTTCCCTAGATATGGTTCCAGAACCGAAGAGCTCGGCACCCAAAGCAGAGCGCTAGTGGGCCTGTGAATGCCCTGGCCGAAGGACCAGATGCCACATCAGCCGTGACTGCCCTGTCGGACCAAGGCCCCCCGCCCACTCTCCATAGCAGCTCTCATCGTTATCCTCCCTCTCATGCACCTGAGAGCACGCAATCCTTTGCTGCGGCCACTCCTGTTTTCTCCCCCACCTTTCTTGTGCCAGGGGCTGCCTCTGGGTGCTGTGTGGGCCACCCGTTGATGTTCATCGTGGTCCAGCCCAGCCTGGCAGCACTTCAGGGATACCAGAACCCGCAGCCTCTTCCGGCCACAGTTCCGTGGGGTGAAGGGACACATGCTGTCATCGCCAGTGGGCAGCCTGCCCAGGGGGCCATCGTGCCGCATGCACCGCCAGAGACACACTTCTGGCCGCAGCAGCCAACCTCAAGTGAAGAGACATCTCTCCAGCTGGAGCAACAGCCCCAGCACTCAGCCCTTCCAGGCTCCTCAAGCCTCCTGGACGAACTCTTGTCAGACGCGGACATTCTGGCCTCGGCAGGCCCTTTACCGAATGCGGACGCAGAGGAAGAGGAACTTGCGGCAACCCTGGAAGCCCCCCTCAGCGAGGAAGAATTCCAGGCCTTGCTCGACATGCTGCCAGGCTCCCCAGTGCCACAGGCTTAGGGGGAGGTAGGAAGACCTTCCCCCGAGCCCCGTTCAAGCCTCCTTTCCTGGGAGGCAGAGCCACGGGCGAGAGAAAGGAGAAGGAACAAGCACCGCTCATGATAGTGTCTGGCAGGGCGACCAAGGCAAGAAGACTGTCGACGGCAACTGCGTTGTGTCTACGAGCAATGCCATGCTCCACACGGACTGTCAGGAAGCATGGGCACCAGGAGGGACACCACCTCTGAAGCCTCAAGGAATTCTAGCTTTCCATTGACAACGAGGAGGACCCAAGGCTGAACTGGATTTCCCCGTTGTATGTGACATTCCATTGATCCAATCAATAAATCTTGGCACTCAGTTCAAGTTCTTCATTGTGCTTTGGTCGCTTTGTATTCTCCCGCGTTTCCTCGGGGAGGTGAAATCCCTCCCTTGGCCTGGGACAGCACGGGAAGGTGGTCCAGACGCCCCTGTCTAGTCCCGTAGCTTGTAGCCACAAGCACACCCTAGTGGAATCACGAAAACAGTCTCTCAGTGACAACCTTCACTTGGTTTCTGGGTGCATGGTGTGGAAGGGTTCGTCAGGGCATCGCCCTTTGCGCACAAGGACAGAACTATGCAAACAGTTTCATTGCCAGAGTTCAGAGTAACAACTGTGCCCGGTTTATTATGCAGGCAAATAATCTCTCTCCGTCCCTCTCTCTCTCTCATTGTCTGTCTACGGTCACACACTACACACGCACACCTCTCAAAAGATAAGCCGTGTTACAACTAAAGCGATGCACAAAGGAACTGAAAAACCAAATGCCTGTGGCATCTTAACGTCGTGGCAGGTGATCCCTTCCACTGCTTCTTTCAAAAATATTTTCCAATACATGTGCCTCGTACACTCTGTGTTGAGTGATTCTCGATTGGCTCAATCCGTGCTCCCCATGGCCAGCATGGGTGTGTCAGCGGCACGAAGTAGGAAAATAATCTGAGAGTTGCCACTTGAATGTGTATACACCGATGTATCTGAGTCTCTAGCTACAACTGCATCCGGGTCTCTAGCTCTATAGTGTGTATATCTCTGCAGACCCATCGAGTCCTCAGCTCCCTGCCAGTCACTCCTCTGTCTTAGGCTCCCCTTTCTCCAGAGCTCTAGAGCAATATACAGCCCTCTCTCTCTGTCTCTCTGTCTCTCTGTCTCTGTCTCTCTCTCTGTCTCTCTCTTCCTCTCTCTCTCTCTCTCTCCTTCTTTTCCTTGGGCACAAAGGAAACGTCAGTTTCAAGGGCCACACAGGTGGCATAGGGCTTCTGGGAAAAGAATCTGGCCGCAGTAGCCTCAGGACAAGTATGACTGGAGATGCGGTAAGAGACAGCTTATGGAAAAGATGGTGCTTTCAAGAGGGCGGGAGGAACACTGGGTCACAGTGTGCCGGGAAACACTGAGATCCTTGTGGGTGGCAGGACTTGCACAGACGCTAGCTAGAGCTAGGAGCTGTGGCTTTACCATCTTGAGGGTTCAATGTTGGCTGCTCCAGCGAAATCTCGGAGCCCAGGGACGGGCAGCGGAACGTCCACAGGGAGGCCACTGGTGGACTGTGCATAAACACACCTGTGGGCTCTCAGGATGTCCTGGCTGCCATGCTGATCAAAGCTTCTACTCTCCCAAGCAAGCTTACCCCACCTGGATTGTCCAGGAGGAAGCCGGTCCAAGTCTGGAAGCCAGTGCCTTCTGGGAGGAGCCAGCAAATCCCATGTTTCCGTGATTAGCTCAGCCAAAACTTCCACCTTCTCGGGAAAAACCACCCTGATCCAACAAGATGGTCACGCCCCCCTCTGATCTCTGGCACTTGAGGACAAGGGACCAGGACCTGCACCTCCTCAGGACATCCTCCTGGGCCTCCTGGGACTTGCAGACTCCTACTAGCCCCGGGGGCATCCATCCACGGCTATCACCTGACAACCGCCCTTAGTGGGTGGGTGCAGAAAATCAAACACACAGATCACACAAACACACACGCCCCAGCCATATTTTCACGAATTGGTGGTGTAATTACTCCAATTCCCAACTGTTTCTAAATAAACTCACTGTCCTCATGTTCATCCACGTGGTGGCAAAAGAACACATTAGAGATGGTTCTGTGTTTCTGTGTGGTTTTTTTGTTTGTTTGCTTCTAAGTTTTCAATTCTCTGCAGCCCAAACGCCCCGAAAATGTTGGGATGGTTGTATTTGGAATCCAAAGCATTCCTTTCAAACCAAGCTGTGTCATCATCCATCATATAACTTGCTTCATATCCCTCTCCTTCTTCCTCCTCTTCTTCTTCTTCCTGCTCCTCCTCCTCCTCTTCTTCTTCCTCTCTTCTCCTTCTTCCAGATGCCAGTTGACCAGTGAATGTGAAACCGACTTCGTCTTGTGGACGCCAAGGACAAGCACTGAAATTAAGTTCCTTGGCTTGTGAAACCTACACGTGTGGCCTGCCCCTTTCTCTGGTCTCTCCATGGCATGTGAGCAAGGGGGTGGGTTTCAGGGTACCTCTGAAAAAGTCCCGAACTGTTGAGGACCATGGGTAGACCCTAGATAAGCAGTCAAGCTTAGTGTGTGAATTATCGGGAACTCAAACCCCAGCCAAGGAAATGCTTTAAGAGTGGGAGGCAATGACGTCCTGGTGGTGATGAACGAGGTGGGAAACGTACTCGAGGAATGCTAGGCTCCAGGTTTTCTCTCCATTTTGGAAAGTACAGTGACACAGCTAAGCGTGAGGGACTCAGAGTTGGGGAATTCCACGGAGAGCAAAAGTATGTGTGGAATGTGAAAAGGTGTGCAAACGAGAGAGCACTGGACCCCAAGCATTCTGGGAAAGGATGACGAGGGCGGCAGCTTCAAAGGGACCTGGGAGCCTCCGAACAGGCCTTCCATTCCAACGCCCACTTGCCTCACGGGATTCCTTCCAGTTCCTCAATTTGCAAGGAAGGGTTCCCCACCATCTGCGGCTATTTACATAAATAGGGGCGGGGCATCCTCATCCATTATAAATCCTGAGCTTCTGAGCACTGAGCAGTTGGCCAGCAGCTTCCGTGCCATCCGTGTGGGTCTCCCACCATGGATTCGTCCAGCTCGTCCGGCACATACAGCACCTCCACAGGTACGTTGCCCTCAGCATCTGGGCTCTGGGGTTGGGTCCTCCAAATACACTCATGCACCTCCCCACCCCAAGGGTTGATCACCACGAAGGTTGAAGCTTCCCAATGACCACTAATTGGCACGGACAGATATGCTGGGACATGTTTCTGGAATCAGTTGGGCAAAAGGATGCACCTTGGTTTGGGCAATTCACGTACATATTTCTGGTTTGATGGTTCGTTTGTTTTCCTTCTTGAAATCGACATGGAAGTAGGTAGGCCTGTTGCCTGACAATGGCTTCTCTACCAGAAATCCCAGCCTGTGGTTGCAGTGAATGGAACACGAGTGTTTGAAAACGTTCCCAGCTAAACTGACACTCTTTTCCAGTTGACCGTGTTTGGGATTTTGAGTTGGTTTCCCATGTTCTATTCTTGCTGTTGTTACGGATTTGCTCTCTTTGGTTTCGTGTTCCATTTGAACTGGTTACCTTCCATGGTGTCCATGGAAAGAATCCACATCCAGTATGTATTAAGACTAGAAGAAAAAGAGAGTTTTTCTTTGAGCCCAACTGAAAGCTAGAGCCTGGGAAACAGAGATTCCAGGAGCACTCGAACTGTCTCTCATTGGACTCCAAGGTAGCCAGTGCAGGAGCCTCTGGAAAGGCAAAATCCGCAGTGTGACACGTTCGTTCCTTGAGTGCTTTCCAAAGATTTTCCTTGGAGCTGGCAGGAAGGAAGGGCGCTTTTAAAGGAAGTCCCCGTTGGGGGTCCGAAACCCTTGCCTTGCCTTGCCTCCTTCCAGCGCGAGACCTGGAGACGACCCTACGTCACCAGCTGCCAGCTGCTAGAGCGGGTGGCCCTTGCAGAAGGGTTGGTGTTGTCCTAGAGTTGGAGAGAGTTCAGGAAACTCAAATCTCAAGGATGTGCAGGACGTGCCTGAAACCACATCCACCCTGGCCATCACGCCCGGCTCCTGCCTTAGAAGGCAGGAAACAAACACCCATCTATTCCCTTGCCACCAGAAAGACGCAACCTCAAATAGGACAGGGATGGTGGGGGGGCAGCCCTTCAAGGCTGCCCAACTGAAAGAATAGCACACACACACGGCGAGTCAGCAAGACCTTGGTGCCTGGAAAGGGAAACTCATCTTCCGAAGAATACTGGGCTGTTGTGGGTGTGTGGGTGGGCGGGCGCCATCACACGGGGCCCCACGTTGGTCCTTATCTCACAAAAGTGGGTCTTCTAAACAATCTCCTAGTGCGTTCTGTGTTGGGGGTTGGCTTGTGTGTTTGTCTGGCTTCGTTTGGCTTTCGTCTCGTTTCCTTTCAAATAGTGAAAGCGGATGTGCCCTGTGCGTATGACAGGCCAGAAGCCGGGCTCCTTCCGTTAGCATAGAGTTCAAGGTAAATCTGGTAGAAGCCATCAAGACTTTCTGAGGCCTCCACAGGTGGACAATCCTTCCACCCATTTTGGTCACGTTAGCCTGTTTTTCTAGGGCTTTCCCCTTCTGCTTGCATAGCGCCCTGTGGATCCTTGGCGAGTGGTGGGGGGATCCCCATAGCCTTGACCCTCAGCTTAGCTTGAGCCCACACGGTCCCACTCAGCGTGGCTTTCAGGGTGTGCCCACGGTTGTTCCAAATGCAGAGTCTTCCCCTGGCTTAGAGATTTTTCACGTGGCACAAGGACCAGCGCTGTGCCGGTACCATTGGTTTGCACCTCCATGGATTCGCCCCTGACACATTCCCCCTTTTCTCTCCCACAGGCCGACTCTCAAGACCATCGCGAAGGAGGAGGCTGGTTCTGAGGCTGAGTCAGAAGGACACCCTGCAAGCACTCTTTCAACAGAACCCCTACCCCGGGATAACGACCAGAGAACGGCTGGCACGAGAACTGGGCATTCCAGAAAGCAGAGTTCAGGTACGTCCGAGTCTCTCGATCCATTCTCCCTCTCGGGGTCCATGTCCAGGCGCAAGTCGCCCTACGCCAGCTGAAGTCCTTGCTCTTGGGGCTTCCTCTTCTGGGTGCTCCAGACAGCAGGGACTCGAATCTTGGCAAGGAAGGTGGCTCCCTTTGGAAAACGTGGCCAGACTGAGCTGTGTGGCGAGAGGTCCATTCAAATGGGTGGTCAAGAATAAAGGGCGAGGGGCCAAGGAAGCAGGAGGGCCTGGTGGTGCCAGGGAGGTGTTCCCTTGATGGCTGGCCTCCGAGGAGCTAGCCTTGCTGAAGACTTCCCTCTCTGGGCAGGTTGGAGAGGAGTCACCAAAGGTAGGAACACCTCGCCTGCGACCTTACAGAGCATCGCCAAAGACTGATTGGCTTTCCCTACGAACACGTTTTCTCAGGGTGTCACATTTTCCACACACCACCATCAGAAACGTCTAAAAACATGCACACACACACGCACACAAGCACAGGTCCACACTGCAGTTCGGCCTCGGGGAATGAGGTAGCATGCACACGGCTTCACTGTTGAAGACAAGGACACATATTCTGAAGACGGGGAGCGGGTACATAAGAGTCTCCTGACCTAAGAGTGATGGAGGCATGTAGTCCCTGAGAAGTGACTGTCAATGAGTAGTTCCCAGGCAGCATGGGAAGTGTGGTTTTCATGGGGGCACTTGCTCATGGATATGATTGCGTGTTATGAGACAGTACTGCCTGTGGGGACACAAGAGAGGCAAGGAACCATGAATCGGGCATGGACCGTGCCAAAGGGGAGGCAAAGAGAGCAAATGAGGGAAAGGAGATTGAGCCTGAGAGCCTGGGACAGAGACAGAGAGAGGGGAAGGCAGGCAGGCAGTCAGGTGGGCAGGCGGGCGGGTGGCAACAGAGACAGACGTCAACAGGTAGATGCGGAGAATCGTAGACGGAGACCAAAAGACCCACAGAGAAACTGGTAGTTTTGATGAGAAGGGGTGGGGCGGGGGAGAGAGAGAGAGAGAGGTAGCTATCCATCCCATTCTGACTGTGGGAAAGCAAGCATTGTCTCCTCCTGTGTCACAAGTCATTACTCTGGACACCAGTAAGGTGACTCGAAGAGGAAGGATTATTTTCACGGACACAGATTGTGTATTCTGGAATCTGGTGCACTTCCTCAGAGGTGACAGCGGGAGTCTACATTCTACCTGCCAGTGAGAGTTCAGTCCCTTTGACTCGTAAATATTTCCAGTGGGGGCAGATGGGCCATACTGGGTCTCCACTAGTCGGCTTGTGGCTGGCTGGCTGGCTGGCTGGCGCGTTTGTGTGTTTGTTCTGTGGTGCAGCCCTGCAATCGATCTTGGAAGTACGTGCATAAGCATTGAATGACGAGGCTTTCTTTCTTTGTACCCAGGTTTGGTTTCAAAACCAACGAAGAAGACGCCTAAAGCAGAGCCGATTGCTGTCGGAGAATGCCTTCAAAGGAGGGCAGTCGCAGCCGCTGCGGCCGCCACCACCTCAGGCTTTGACTCGAGGTAAGTACCCAGCAATCCAAAGGCATTTCCCCAGAGCATCCCCTTGAGACACAATCATCTCTGAACGTGGATGACCGTGGGAGGCCAGGAACGCTTCAGAGAGGAAACCATGATATCTTGGCTTCTTGCCCCATTCCTGTTCCACACAGGAGCATCATGCCCCTGTTGGAGGGTGGGGAGATGCATGGCCGGGAAGGCTTGGAATCTTCCGGTCTGGAACCTGCCCGGATGTGTAGAAATCCCTTCTTCCATCACATGGGGCATTTTCACATAGCACTCAATAAGACGTATCGATGTATCGATCTTGATCTATGACATACCACTTCCTATATACCACACACTGCATCTGCTGTGAATGTGCTGCCATTGGCCTGAGTGTCCTCTCTTCTCTGTGTGTTCTTCTTCAGAAAGCTTGGGAAGAGAGGCCAGGCGAAAGAGGACTTTCATCTCTCCTTCTCAAACAAGGGTCCTTGTGCAAGCCTTTGAGAGGGATCGATTTCCATCTATTGCTGCCAGGGAAGAATTGGCTCACCAGACAGGAATTCCCGAACCTCGAATCCAGGTAAGTTCTCCACCTGTGGGTGGGACTTGGCTTCTCCCACGAGGAAGGAGTGTTAAACCTTGTGACGGGTTGCTGCTGGATATAGGTAGGCTTGGCGAGGGGGGATTGGGAGGAGGTTCCCTTCATCCTACGAATACGCTAAGGGGGCTGATCTGAAGGCATCCCTTTCCGGAAGAGGAGAGGGCAATGGAAGTCCTGGGCAGCCAGGGAGGGGCCTGAGGTTGTAGCCGGTCAATGACGGCTCTCCTCAAAGCCAGGGGTGGGGAGGGGTGGGGTGGGTCCTGTGTTGCCCTGACGTCCTCCCGCATTTTCAAGAGCCAAGGCGAAAGCTCTAGGTAAAATGGCCCTTAGATGAGGCCCACCAGTACTTGCCATGGACCTGACAGATTGCAGGGCAGGGCAGGGCAGGGCAGGGCAGGGCAGGGCAGGGCGGGCCGGGGCGGGGCCGGCCGGGGATGGGGCGGCGGCAAGTAGATCTGGACTGTCACGCTGCTAATGTTCCTGTCTCCCCATATGGTTCCCTAGATATGGTTCCAGAACCGAAGAGCTCGGCACCCAAAGCAGAGCGCTAGTGGGCCTGTGAATGCCCTGGCCGAAGGACCAGATGCCACATCAGCCGTGACTGCCCTGTCGGACCAAGGCCCCCCGCCCACTCTCCATAGCAGCTCTCATCGTTATCCTCCCTCTCATGCACCTGAGAGCACGCAATCCTTTGCTGCGGCCACTCCTGTTTTCTCCCCCACCTTTCTTGTGCCAGGGGCTGCCTCTGGGTGCTGTGTGGGCCACCCGTTGATGTTCATCGTGGTCCAGCCCAGCCTGGCAGCACTTCAGGGATACCAGAACCCGCAGCCTCTTCCGGCCACAGTTCCGTGGGGTGAAGGGACACATGCTGTCATCGCCAGTGGGCAGCCTGCCCAGGGGG
Source organism: Balaenoptera acutorostrata (assembly GCF_949987535.1). Classification (NCBI taxonomy): domain Eukaryota; kingdom Metazoa; phylum Chordata; class Mammalia; order Artiodactyla; family Balaenopteridae; genus Balaenoptera; species Balaenoptera acutorostrata. The sequence continues at coordinate 687,137 of NC_080067.1, forward strand.
CCATCGTGCCGCATGCACCGCCAGAGACACACTTCTGGCCGCAGCAGCCAACCTCAAGTGAAGAGACATCTCTCCAGCTGGAGCAACAGCCCCAGCACTCAGCCCTTCCAGGCTCCTCAAGCCTCCTGGACGAACTCTTGTCAGACGCGGACATTCTGGCCTCGGCAGGCCCTTTACCGAATGCGGACGCAGAGGAAGAGGAACTTGCGGCAACCCTGGAAGCCCCCCTCAGCGAGGAAGAATTCCAGGCCTTGCTCGACATGCTGCCAGGCTCCCCAGTGCCACAGGCTTAGGGGGAGGTAGGAAGACCTTCCCCCGAGCCCCGTTCAAGCCTCCTTTCCTGGGAGGCAGAGCCACGGGCGAGAGAAAGGAGAAGGAACAAGCACCGCTCATGATAGTGTCTGGCAGGGCGACCAAGGCAAGAAGACTGTCGACGGCAACTGCGTTGTGTCTACGAGCAATGCCATGCTCCACACGGACTGTCAGGAAGCATGGGCACCAGGAGGGACACCACCTCTGAAGCCTCAAGGAATTCTAGCTTTCCATTGACAACGAGGAGGACCCAAGGCTGAACTGGATTTCCCCGTTGTATGTGACATTCCATTCATCCAATCAATAAATCTTGGCACTCAGTTCAAGTTCTTCATTGTGCTTTGGTCGCTTTGTATTCTCCCGCGTTTCCTCGGGGAGGTGAAATCCCTCCCTTGGCCTGGGACAGCACGGGAAGGTGGTCCAGACGCCCCTGTCTAGTCCCGTAGCTTGTAGCCACAAGCACACCCTAGTGGAATCACGAAAACAGTCTCTCAGTGACAACCTTCACTTGGTTTCTGGGTGCATGGTGTGGAAGGGTTCGACAGGGCATCGCCCTTTGCGCACAAGGACAGAACTATGCAAACAGTTTCATTGCCAGAGTTCAGAGTAACAACTGTGCCCGGTTTATTATGCAGGCAAATAATCTCTCTCCGTCCCTCTCTCTCTCTCATTGTCTGTCTACGGTCACACACTACACACGCACACCTCTCAAAAGATAAGCCGTGTTACAACTAAAGCGATGCACAAAGGAACTGAAAAACCAAATGCCTGTGGCATCTTAACGTCGTGGCAGGTGATCCCTTCCACTGCTTCTTTCAAAAATATTTTCCAATACATGTGCCTCGTACACTCTGTGTTGAGTGATTCTCGATTGGCTCAATCCGTGCTCCCCATGGCCAGCATGGGTGTGTCAGCGGCACGAAGTAGGAAAATAATCTGAGAGTTGCCACTTGAATGTGTATACACCGATGTATCTGAGTCTCTAGCTACAACTGCATCCGGGTCTCTAGCTCTATAGTGTGTATATCTCTGCAGACCCATCGAGTCCTCAGCTCCCTGCCAGTCACTCCTCTGTCTTAGGCTCCCCTTTCTCCAGAGCTCTAGAGCAATATACAGCCCTCTCTCTCTGTCTCTCTGTCTCTCTGTCTCTGTCTCTCTCTCTGTCTCTCTCTTCCTCTCTCTCTCTCTCTCTCCTTCTTTTCCTTGGGCACAAAGGAAACGTCAGTTTCAAGGGCCACACAGGTGGCATAGGGCTTCTGGGAAAAGAATCTGGCCGCAGTAGCCTCAGGACAAGTATGACTGGAGATGCGGTAAGAGACAGCTTATGGAAAAGATGGTGCTTTCAAGAGGGCGGGAGGAACACTGGGTCACAGTGTGCCGGGAAACACTGAGATCCTTGTGGGTGGCAGGACTTGCACAGACGCTAGCTAGAGCTAGGAGCTGTGGCTTTACCATCTTGAGGGTTCAATGTTGGCTGCTCCAGCGAAATCTCGGAGCCCAGGGACGGGCAGCGGAACGTCCACAGGGAGGCCACTGGTGGACTGTGCATAAACACACCTGTGGGCTCTCAGGATGTCCTGGCTGCCATGCTGATCAAAGCTTCTACTCTCCCAAGCAAGCTTACCCCACCTGGATTGTCCAGGAGGAAGCCGGTCCAAGTCTGGAAGCCAGTGCCTTCTGGGAGGAGCCAGCAAATCCCATGTTTCCGTGATTAGCTCAGCCAAAACTTCCACCTTCTCGGGAAAAACCACCCTGATCCAACAAGATGGTCACGCCCCCCTCTGATCTCTGGCACTTGAGGACAAGGGACCAGGACCTGCACCTCCTCAGGACATCCTCCTGGGCCTCCTGGGACTTGCAGACTCCTACTAGCCCCGGGGGCATCCATCCACGGCTATCACCTGACAACCGCCCTTAGTGGGTGGGTGCAGAAAATCAAACACACAGATCACACAAACACACACGCCCCAGCCATATTTTCACGAATTGGTGGTGTAATTACTCCAATTCCCAACTGTTTCTAAATAAACTCACTGTCCTCATGTTCATCCACGTGGTGGCAAAAGAACACATTAGAGATGGTTCTGTGTTTCTGTGTGGTTTTTTTGTTTGTTTGCTTCTAAGTTTTCAATTCTCTGCAGCCCAAACGCCCCGAAAATGTTGGGATGGTTGTATTTGGAATCCAAAGCATTCCTTTCAAACCAAGCTGTGTCATCATCCATCATATAACTTGCTTCATATCCCTCTCCTTCTTCCTCCTCTTCTTCTTCTTCCTGCTCCTCCTCCTCCTCTTCTTCTTCCTCTCTTCTCCTTCTTCCAGATGCCAGTTGACCAGTGAATGTGAAACCGACTTCGTCTTGTGGACGCCAAGGACAAGCACTGAAATTAAGTTCCTTGGCTTGTGAAACCTACACGTGTGGCCTGCCCCTTTCTCTGGTCTCTCCATGGCATGTGAGCAAGGGGGTGGGTTTCAGGGTACCTCTGAAAAAGTCCCGAACTGTTGAGGACCATGGGTAGACCCTAGATAAGCAGTCAAGCTTAGTGTGTGAATTATCGGGAACTCAAACCCCAGCCAAGGAAATGCTTTAAGAGTGGGAGGCAATGACGTCCTGGTGGTGATGAACGAGGTGGGAAACGTACTCGAGGAATGCTAGGCTCCAGGTTTTCTCTCCATTTTGGAAAGTACAGTGACACAGCTAAGCGTGAGGGACTCAGAGTTGGGGAATTCCACGGAGAGCAAAAGTATGTGTGGAATGTGAAAAGGTGTGCAAACGAGAGAGCACTGGACCCCAAGCATTCTGGGAAAGGATGACGAGGGCGGCAGCTTCAAAGGGACCTGGGAGCCTCCGAACAGGCCTTCCATTCCAACGCCCACTTGCCTCACGGGATTCCTTCCAGTTCCTCAATTTGCAAGGAAGGGTTCCCCACCATCTGCGGCTATTTACATAAATAGGGGCGGGGCATCCTCATCCATTATAAATCCTGAGCTTCTGAGCACTGAGCAGTTGGCCAGCAGCTTCCGTGCCATCCGTGTGGGTCTCCCACCATGGATTCGTCCAGCTCGTCCGGCACATACAGCACCTCCACAGGTACGTTGCCCTCAGCATCTGGGCTCTGGGGTTGGGTCCTCCAAATACACTCATGCACCTCCCCACCCCAAGGGTTGATCACCACGAAGGTTGAAGCTTCCCAATGACCACTAATTGGCACGGACAGATATGCTGGGACATGTTTCTGGAATCAGTTGGGCAAAAGGATGCACCTTGGTTTGGGCAATTCACGTACATATTTCTGGTTTGATGGTTCGTTTGTTTTCCTTCTTGAAATCGACATGGAAGTAGGTAGGCCTGTTGCCTGACAATGGCTTCTCTACCAGAAATCCCAGCCTGTGGTTGCAGTGAATGGAACACGAGTGTTTGAAAACGTTCCCAGCTAAACTGACACTCTTTTCCAGTTGACCGTGTTTGGGATTTTGAGTTGGTTTCCCATGTTCTATTCTTGCTGTTGTTACGGATTTGCTCTCTTTGGTTTCGTGTTCCATTTGAACTGGTTACCTTCCATGGTGTCCATGGAAAGAATCCACATCCAGTATGTATTAAGACTAGAAGAAAAAGAGAGTTTTTCTTTGAGCCCAACTGAAAGCTAGAGCCTGGGAAACAGAGATTCCAGGAGCACTCGAACTGTCTCTCATTGGACTCCAAGGTAGCCAGTGCAGGAGCCTCTGGAAAGGCAAAATCCGCAGTGTGACACGTTCGTTCCTTGAGTGCTTTCCAAAGATTTTCCTTGGAGCTGGCAGGAAGGAAGGGCGCTTTTAAAGGAAGTCCCCGTTGGGGGTCCGAAACCCTTGCCTTGCCTTGCCTCCTTCCAGCGCGAGACCTGGAGACGACCCTACGTCACCAGCTGCCAGCTGCTAGAGCGGGTGGCCCTTGCAGAAGGGTTGGTGTTGTCCTAGAGTTGGAGAGAGTTCAGGAAACTCAAATCTCAAGGATGTGCAGGACGTGCCTGAAACCACATCCACCCTGGCCATCACGCCCGGCTCCTGCCTTAGAAGGCAGGAAACAAACACCCATCTATTCCCTTGCCACCAGAAAGACGCAACCTCAAATAGGACAGGGATGGGGGGGGGCAGCCCTTCAAGGCTGCCCAACTGAAAGAATAGCACACACACACGGCGAGTCAGCAAGACCTTGGTGCCTGGAAAGGGAAACTCATCTTCCGAAGAATACTGGGCTGTTGTGGGTGTGTGGGTGGGCGGGCGCCATCACACGGGGCCCCACGTTGGTCCTTATCTCACAAAAGTGGGTCTTCTAAACAATCTCCTAGTGCGTTCTGTGTTGGGGGTTGGCTTGTGTGTTTGTCTGGCTTCGTTTGGCTTTCGTCTCGTTTCCTTTCAAATAGTGAAAGCGGATGTGCCCTGTGCGTATGACAGGCCAGAAGCCGGGCTCCTTCCGTTAGCATAGAGTTCAAGGTAAATCTGGTAGAAGCCATCAAGACTTTCTGAGGCCTCCACAGGTGGACAATCCTTCCACCCATTTTGGTCACGTTAGCCTGTTTTTCTAGGGCTTTCCCCTTCTGCTTGCATAGCGCCCTGTGGATCCTTGGCGAGTGGTGGGGGGATCCCCATAGCCTTGACCCTCAGCTTAGCTTGAGCCCACACGGTCCCACTCAGCGTGGCTTTCAGGGTTTGCCCACGGTTGTTCCAAATGCAGAGTCTTCCCCTGGCTTAGAGATTTTTCACGTGGCACAAGGACCAGCGCTGTGCCGGTACCATTGGTTTGCACCTCCATGGATTCGCCCCTGACACATTCCCCCTTTTCTCTCCCACAGGCCGACTCTCAAGACCATCGCGAAGGAGGAGGCTGGTTCTGAGGCTGAGTCAGAAGGACACCCTGCAAGCACTCTTTCAACAGAACCCCTACCCCGGGATAACGACCAGAGAACGGCTGGCACGAGAACTGGGCATTCCAGAAAGCAGAGTTCAGGTACGTCCGAGTCTCTCGATCCATTCTCCCTCTCGGGGTCCATGTCCAGGCGCAAGTCGCCCTACGCCAGCTGAAGTCCTTGCTCTTGGGGCTTCCTCTTCTGGGTGCTCCAGACAGCAGGGACTCGAATCTTGGCAAGGAAGGTGGCTCCCTTTGGAAAACGTGGCCAGACTGAGCTGTGTGGCGAGAGGTCCATTCAAATGGGTGGTCAAGAATAAAGGGCGAGGGGCCAAGGAAGCAGGAGGGCCTGGTGGTGCCAGGGAGGTGTTCCCTTGATGGCTGGCCTCCGAGGAGCTAGCCTTGCTGAAGACTTCCCTCTCTGGGCAGGTTGGAGAGGAGTCACCAAAGGTAGGAACACCTCGCCTGCGACCTTACAGAGCATCGCCAAAGACTGATTGGCTTTCCCTATGGACACTTTTTCTTGGGGTGTCAAATTTTCCACACACCACCTTCAGAAACGTCTAAACACACACCCACACACACGCACACAAGCACAGTTCCACACTTCAATTAAGTCTCGGGGAATGAGTTAGCAAGCACACTGTTTCACTGTTGCAGAGAAGGACAGATAATTTGAGGATGTTGAGGGGGTACATAAGAGCTTCCTCACCTAAGAGTGATGGAATCATGTATTTCCTGAGAGGTTTTACACTCCTTGAATCACTTGCTTGGACTCTGAGTGCAAGTTGCGATTCATAAACTATCGAAGTTGATGTGGAAAGCTCTCAAGAAATTCTGTCACGTCAGAGTACCTTTGAAATTCGTGAAGTTGAGAGAAGTGTTAAAATGTTTGTTTTCCCTTCGGTCAGAAATCTTTTTAACAAGTGAAGTGTGTTCTGGATTGAATTGTGTTCCCTCACATGCGTATGCTGAACGTCTACACCACTGTGTGAATCTACTGGGGGGCCTCTCGGAGGTGGTCCTGGATTTTGATAAAGAGAATTCCTCAGGAAATGTGTCCATTGTTCTCTCTTTCTTCGGATTCAGAGAGACCACGCCCTCAGACCCTTAATCCAATTAAGAGCTTGCAACGCATTGGTGGATCTTGTACCGGTGGGGTGGCAGGGGTGGGGGCAGGGCTAGGAGTGAGCTATAAAATGGCTGATGGGAGTGTCCCAGGCTGTCACTTGCAGACCGACTGTCTCCGGGAAGGAGGCATCGTTGTGCTGCTGGAGCACCAGATGGAAAATCTTGTGGACCTTGTTTGCAGAGACGTGGAGGCTGCTTCTCTCGACTGGGGAGATGAGTGTCCACTTCAGTTCGACATCTTTCCCAAACTCCACTCTCCTCAGCCAAGTGCCACTGGTGTTGATGCCCACTGGGGGTCCCCTCGACCTGAGGAGCCGTCCCCGCCATCCCAGATGGTTTGGTGCAGTCAGCGCGGTGACTTGACTCCAGTGTCAGCAGGGCTGGCTTGTGCCCAGAAACTTCTCCTGCCTTGGAGGTTACCGTTTGTGGTGGGGGCCGGACTTCAGAATGTGGGGAACACCTGCTACATGAATGCAGCGCTGCAGTGTCTGACCCACACACCACCCCTGGCCAGCTCGATGCTGTCCCAGCAGCACTCAACAATCTGTCCGAACCAGACCTTCTGCATGCTGTGTGCTATGCAAACTCACATTACCCGAGCCCTTCTTCATCCTGGAGAGGTGATCCGGCCCCGGAAGGATCTGGTCGCTAGCTTCCACAGACACAAGCAGGAAGATGCCCACGAGTTTCTGATGTTCACTCTGGATGCCATGCAGCAAGCATGCTTGAGTGCATATGAGCTGTTAGGCCATCCCTCCGAGGACACCACCCTCGTCCATCGAATCTTTGGTGGGTCTTGGAGATGTCAGATCCAGTGTCTCCACTGCCTCAGGGTTTCAGACACTCTCGACCCTTACCTGGACATCACCTTGGATATCACGGCAGCTCAGAGTGTAGTACAAGCTTTGAACGAGTTGGTGAAGCCCGAGAAGCTGGACGGCGAAAATGCCTATCATTGTAGTGTTTGTCTCAAGAAGGTGCCTGCCACCAAGAGGTTGACTCTGCACAGTGCCTCCCAGGTCCTCATCGTTGTGCTGAAACGGTTCACAGAGGTCACAGGAGTCAAAATGGTTCAGAAAGTGCACTATCCCGAGTGCCTCGACTTGCGACCGTACGTGTCTGAGCAGAAGGCAGGGCCACTAGATTATGCGCTCTATGCTGTGCTGGTGCACGCCGGGTGGAGTGGTCACCAAGGACACTACTTTTGTTATGTCAAAGCTGGAAGTGGCCAGTGGTATAAAGTGGACGATGCCATGGTAACAGCCTGTGATGTGACTTCTGCCCTGAGCCAAAGTGCCTATGTCCTCTTTTACGTCCAGAATAGTGCACTGGAAGGAGACTGTGGGAGAGTGTCACCAGGAGGGGCACGGACACCCCTGGGGGCTGAGCCCACACGCACCGTGACGGCCCACAGGGAGCCTGAAAGAGACGTCAGCATCGGAGTTCCTGGGTCGGAGGAGCCCCTGGAGGGAACGGACGTTCAAGAAGTCAGCTTAGAGCAGTGGAGACGCCTCCAGGCACCCAACCGACCTAAGCCTGAGTTCAACCTCAGGAAGATCGAGTCTGCCTTGCCTGCCGATGCAGTCGTGATTCACCCATCGAACTATGAAGGTGGGATGAGCACAAAGCTGTGTGAGCAAGAGAACTACCAGTTCAACCGTGCCAGCGGGGACACTGCACCCAAGAGGCCAATAAACATCGGCAGCAACATCCCTTGTCTCAGTAGGAGAGCCAGAGCCTCCAGGAAAAAGAACAAGAAGAAGCAGAGGTCTGTGGGTGCACTGCAGAAAGGTCTGATGCACATCCTTGCAGACACCCACACATCCAACTGACAAACCTAGAGTCACACAGAGGAAAGAGTTTGTGTCACAAGTGTGGCTACTCTAGCCTTGCAGAACCCAGAGGAGACCCTCTGTAGTGGGAGCCAGGCTTCAGAATGTGGGGAACACCTGCTACATGAATGCAGCGTTGCAGTGTCTGACCCACACACCACCCCTGGCCAGCTCGATGCTGTCCCAGCAGTACTCAACAATCTGTCCGAACCACACCTTCTGCATGTTGTGTGCTATGCAAACTCACATTACCCAAGTCCTCCTTCATCCTGGAGAAGTGATCCAGCCCTGGAAGGGCCTGGTCATTAGCTTCCACAGACACAAGCAGGAAGGTGCCCACAAGTTTCTGATATTCACTCTGGTTGCCATGCAGCAAGCATGCTTGAGTGCACATGAGCTGTTAGGCCATCCCTCCGAGGGCACCACTCTCATCCGTTGAACCGTTGGCGGGTCTTGGAGATCTCAGATCCAATGTCTCCACTGCCTCGGGGTTTTGGACACTCTCAACCCTTACCTGGATATCACGGCAGCTCAGAGTGTGGTGCAAGCTTTGAACGAGTTGGTGAACCCCAAGAAGCTGGATGGCAAAAATGCTTATCATTGCAGTGTTTGTCTCAAGAAGGTGCCTGCCACCAAGATGCTTGTTGGGGGCGCCCTGGTGGCGTAGTTGTTAAGGATCTGCCTGCCAATGCAGGTGACATGGGTTGAGTCCTGGTCCAGGAAGATCCCACATTGTGTGGAACAACTAATATCTTGCACAGGAACTACTGAGCCTGTGCTCTAGAACCTCTGAGCTACATCTACTGAGACCGTGAGCCACAACTACTGAAGCCCGTGCACCTAGAGCCTGTGCTCCACAACCAGAGAAGCCACCGCAATAAGAAGTCTGTGCACCACAACAAGGAGTAGCCCCCACTAGCCACAACTAGAGAAAGTCCACACGCAGCAATGAAGACACAACGCAGCCAAAAATAAATAATGAATAAATACATAAGTTAATTAATTAATTAATTAAAAAAATAAGAGTAGAGTGGAAATTCAGGAAGTTGAGTGAAGTGTTAAAATGTTTGTTTTCCTTTGGACAGAAATCTTTTTAACAAGTGAAATGTGTTGTGAACTGAATTGTGTGCCCCCAAATTTGTATGCTGAACGTCTACACCCCCATGTGAATCTACTTGGGAGCCTCTCAGAGGCATTCCTGGAGTTTGATAAGAGAATTCCTCAGTAAAGAGTCCATTCTTCTCTCTCGGGGTTGAGAGTGACCACACCCTCAGACGCTTAATCCAATTAAGAGTGGGTGACACAATGGTGGAAACCCATATCATGCTTCGGCACACACACATGCAAGCACTGTGCTGTCTCACGACAGAAACAGAGTCCTATGTCAAATGGTACTTAGCAAAATGACATGTCAAATTGTTAGTCAATCTAAATCCATTTTAAGTAACTGAGTAACTTGGTGTGAATAGGAAGCTACGGCATTCATCAGACTTTGGTGGCAAATGTCTGAACTTTTTGAAACTGGCTTAAGGGCCAAACCCTGTGTTTTGCAAAATTTCAGCAGTTCCCTGTCTTGAGACAAGTGTTGTGGACTCTGTGTAGTTCTTCCCATGTAAATCATGGTGGTAAACATTCCCATGGCTTTGCTTATTATATTTTAATGAATGTTATTCTAAAGCTTTCTTTTAAAATTTTTATTCAGTATAAATAAAATTCTACCAAAAAAGTCATACTGTACATGGTCTTTATTTCTCAGCCTTGAAAGGTCATCTTAACATTCATTTTTAGTCATCGAAGCTCATGTAACTGAGAGGAAAGGGGTGATTGGGAGGACCTAAGGCTTTTTCAAATCTCAGGCCCTTCCAGATCTACTGGTGAATAAATGCACATCATGCCTTCAACCAGCAGCTCTTCTGTCCTTGGGATACAGAGTTCTGCAGAGTCTCTTGCTTTTCTTCAAGAGCATAGGTCTGCTTGGATTAGGGACCCATGCTAAAGGACTCACCTTAAACTAATCACATATGTAACTACCCTATGTCCATATACAATTGCATTCTGATGAAATAAATGTTAGGGCTTCAACGTATGAATTTAAGGGAGGGGAACACAGTTCAGTTTATAAAAGTTAGTTCATTCTTTTCATATTTTTATATCTTAAAAACTTATTTTTCTTTTTTATTAAATAAAGGAATAATATCCATGAATTAATGGGGACAAAGACAAGATTGTTTGAGGTGAGGGGAAATGTTTATTAATGGATGTGCCTTCAAAACTGGATTTTAAAAATGAAAGGGAAGCTATTGGAAACAAAAGGATTTCAAAATTTTAACCTTCTCCAAAAAATCAAATTTAAGGTTGGGTGATACCAAAGCTTATTTAAATGCTAAGAGGATGGTTCAGAGACAGGGAGTAGTTTCAAATAGAGTGTACATCATTTTACAACTCAAGACAGTTCAATATCAAAAAACCAAGCAACTCAATTTTAAAAATGAGAAGAGGATATGAACAGACATTTTCACAAAGGAGAAATACACATGGCAACAGGCACATGAAAAGGTGCTCAACAACACTACACATCAAGAAATATGAATCCAGGGCTTCCCTGGTGGCGCAGTGGTTGAGAATCTGCCTGCTAATGCAGGGAACACGGGTTCGAGCCCTGGTCTGGGAGGATCCCACATGCCGCGGAGCAACAGGGCCCGTGAGCCACAACTACTGAGCCTGCGTGTCTGGAGCCTGTGCTCCGCAACAAGAGAGGCCGCGATAGTGAGAGGCCCGCGCACAGCGATGAAGAGTGGCCCCCACTTGCCACAACTAGTGAAGGCCCTCGCACAGAAACGAAGACCCAACATAGCCATAAACTAAAAATAAATAAATAAATAAAAATTAAGAAAACCATCTCTAAAAAAAAAAAAAAAAAGAAAGAAATACGAATCCAAAAATCCAAAATGAGGTATCACCATGCACCAGACTAAATACCTTCATTAAAATGTCTACAAATAGAAAAAATTTTCCAGGATATGGAGAAAAAAAGAACACTACTACACTGTCGGGGAGAATGCAAATTGGTGCAGTACTATGGAAAAGACTATGGAGGTTCCTAAAAAAGTTTTTTAATTAACATAGAACTACTATATGATCCAACAATTCCACTCCTGGTTATATATCTGAAGAAAATGGAAACACTATTTTGAAAAGATACATGCACCCCAATATTCATAACAATATTATTTACAATAGCCAAGACATGGAAGCAACCTATGTGTCCATCAACAGATGAATGGATAAATGACTAGTGGTGTATATATACAATGGAATATAACTCTGCCATGAGAAAAACAATGAAACGTTGCCATTTGTTGACAACATGGATGGACTTGGAGAGTCTTATGTTTCAGGAAATACATCAGGCCAAAAAAAGAAAAAAGAAAAAATGTGTAAAATCATTTAAAAAATGAAACAAAGAAATGAAATAAGAACACAGAAACAGTCTCACAGATATAGAAAACAAAAAACTGTTTACCATAGGGGAGAGGGAAGGGGGAGAGGGACAAATAAGAAACATGAGATGAAGAGATACTAACTACTATACATACAAATGGGGGAAAAACTTAGCTACATGGGGCTTCCCTGGTGGTGCAGTGGTTAAGGATCCGCCTGCCAATGCAGGAGACACGGGTTCGAGCCCTGGTCCAGGAAGATCCCACAGGCCGTGGAGCAACTAAGCCCATGCACCACAACTACTGAGTCTGCATTCTAGAGCCCACGATCCACAACTACTGAAGCCCGGGTGCCACAAATACTGAAGCCCACATGCCTAGAGCCTGTGCTCCACAAGAGAAGCCACCGCAATAAGAAGCCTGTGCACCGCAACAAAGAGTAGCCCCCGCTCTCAGCAACTAGAGAAAACCAGCATGCAGCAGCAAAGATCCAATGCAGCCAAAAATTAAATAAATGAATAAATAAATAAAATTTAAAAATAAGGTTTCCCTGGTGGCGCAGTGGTTGAGAATCTGCCTGCCAATGCAGGGGACACGGGTTTGGGCCCTGGTCTGGGAAGATCCCACATGCCGCGGAGCAACTAGGCCCGTGAGCCACAACTACTGAGCCTGCGCATCTGGAGCCTGTGCTCCGCAACAAGAGAGGCCGCGATAGTGAGAGGCCCGTGCACCGCGATGAAGAGTGGCCCCCCCTTGCCACAACTAGAGAAAGCCCTCGCAGAGAAACGAAGACCCAACACAGCCAAAAAATAATAATAATAATAAATAAATAAATGAAATTCTTTCAAAAAAATAAATAAAAAAAAATAAAATAAACTTAGCTACAAGGATAAATTGTATGACACAAAACATATAGGCAATATTTCATAATAACTTTAAGTGGAGTATAATGTTTAAAATAATTGAACCACTAGCTGTACACCTGAAACTAATATTGTAAATCATCCAGACTTAAAAAAATAAAACTATAATAAGGTGTAATTGTTTTAAAGGATAACATAAATTCTGACACAACAGGAGAGAATAGGAAAAAACACAGATGCAGAAAAAATTACCTAGCTGAGATGAAAAGCAATTTATTTCCTTGTATGAGGGAGAGGGACAAAGTAATAAATGACAGTAAGTAAATATTATTTTAAATCTTGTGATGGAAAGTACCTACATCCAAAATTATGTTTCATTTGTGTAATAGTTTACATATAATCTGATGAATGTGAGAGAAAAGTTGAGTCCATGGATATTGGCGGAAATGCCAAAGGTTTTAAATTATATATATATATATATATATATATATATATATATATATATATATATATATATATATATATTTACTTGAAGTATAGTTGATTTACATTCTAGTAGTTTCAGGTGGAATGATCCTTTAACAATGAGCATGGGAGACAGAATCAAGATGTTTGATGTCACAGGATTGCCAGGTGTTTTAGGAGAAATAACCAAAATGTCCTCAGTCAGATGCAACAAAATACTTTGTCTTCTGGTGGAATTATGACCACCTGGGAATCAGGAATTCTCAGCTGAAAGAGCCTATCTCCACAACCATGAGAATTCCACTCCCATGTATGAATCGACTGATCGCTTAAAGTGTATATGAGGATGAACTCACATCCATGCACTATGGTGCCCAGCACACAGTGCCCCCTAACCCACCTAAGAGAGCATAGTAGATGCTCCATGCAAATTTCATGAAGGAATGAAGGCCTGTTGTTTCTCAGACACTGCCTTGCTCGGAACCCGCTGCCTTCTCCCTTCTTGTCTTTGCTAGGGAAGGCTCAGCACACAATGGGATCTTTCTGAGACACAGTGGTGATGTCCCTGGAAACAAGCTGGTTGGCACTAAGGCACAGGCTGCACTCTGCTTGCTCTTTCTCTTAGTGCTGGCTGATGGACGTCTGGAGACCAGCTCCACCATCACTGGGAAGTTGGTTGAAACTGAAAATCCGTGGGTCCATCCAACCTGGCAGAATCCTCTTTTCTGAGCATGGATCCCTGGACATCCAAGAGACTGTACTTCTCTGAAGCTGCAGGTGCCTAGTTTCACCTTATTATCAGGAGGATGAACTTAATAAATTAAAAACATATATATCAAATGGACTGGTGGTGTTTAGAAATCCAAATACCTGTGCAATATTGTCTTATTCTGTGGATTTATTAACAGTAAAAGACATTTTAGAAGCACAACTTTACAGTGATACTGAAGAACAAAATTTATGGGTTTCCTGTAATGCACTTCCACAGAAACAAGACCTCTGTCGTCTATAAAACAAAACGATTGTCTCAGGACAGGGCACCTCTTAAAAGACAGAGAGTGCCCACCTCCCTCCTCCAGCGCAGATTAATTTCGTAGCTCCTCACGTATATTAAATCCTTATGCCAATTTTCCCACTCAGTTTACCACCAAGTTCACTGCATCAAAACCATTTCCCATGCCAGTTCCATTAGTTCCATATTACAAGCACTGGCTATGTCCATCATTAGAAGAGGCTGTGTTGGGGGGTCTGTCTCCTGGGGCTCCACAGGGCTCCTCCCACCATGCCTGCCCCAGAGCCGGGTGAGCCTGGTTCATCGGACACGGCCTGCCCCATGTGCTTCCCCTGCCTCAGTCTGAGAGCCCCTTCCAGGTCCCTTGAACCTGAAAGCCAAGTCGGAGCTGCTCTGTGAGCTTCTCACTCTAGTCCAAGTGCTTGAACTCATCTAAGAGGACACAGGACAATCCATGTCCTCCAGAGTCCCTGAAGGGCAGGTAGGAGGGCTCCGGCCGAAAAGGGTTGTTGTCTCAGGGGCTGGAGGAAGGGAGCTCTTCTGAACCTGGAGACCCACCATCCATTGCCCTATCTAGTAAAGACCGTCCCAGGGGCCACCCTGAAGATGGTTGGCTGGTGCAGGATGGGGAACCGGACTGGCCTGGGCAAGCGACCCCCAATTCTGTCAGCCCACTCCTCCCAGTGCTGTGGCTTCCTTCCTCAGAGTCTCCTTGTGGATTGGGACCCCAAGGCTTCCACGTCGGCTTTCCTGGCCTGCAAAACAGACCGTGGTAAGTGGATGCGCCTCAAGGTCCTGTCCCACTAGGGAGAGCAATAACCGGGACCCAGGCTTATTCCATGTTTTCGGGTGGGGGAAGTACTGAAGTGCTGTGACCTTGGCCAAGACTGCCCCTTCCCTCGTCTCAGAGCCATCGACCCACTCCAGGGTCTACCAGGCTTCCCCACTAATGATTCTGTTGTTTTCATTCCTGCCATGGGCCCGAGTTCCCAGAGGTGCCCTCCTCTCTCCCCAGCTGCACCAGTGATTCTCTCAGAGTAGAATGAGCCCCTTCCCCCGTGTAGACCAAGGAGGATACGGATCCCTTGCCGGTTTCTCTCCCGGTTGCCGATCCTTGCCTGGAGACGGCTGTGCACCTGGTGCAGAGGTGGAGAAACACAGCACCTCTAGGTCACAATCCACCACGTTATGCTAACCCTTCCTCACCACTGTCTGTGCCCCTTTCTTCAGTCTTGTGAGAGGATCTTGGGCTCTGATGATCCCAGAGCCCTCTTGGTTCTCCTTCCCTTGATTTGACCCAAGGGCCAGGGAAGTAGAGTCCCATCTTGGCCCTTCACAGGGCAGCTCCCATGCTCACTCGCTGTGGCCCAAGGACCCTCCGGGCCTCGCACGCACCTGCGATCAGTGAATCAGTAGGAATCACAGTCAGCTTTCAAAGGGGAACTTGAGGACGGCTTCGAGCCTCTGCTTACCCTGGGATCCTCCTCCCCGCTGTGGAGAGCCCTCTGTCACACTGGTCCCCACAGTCCTGACATCACATTCTCACATATAGGGGTCTGTGGAGCTGATTCTGCTTTTGACCTGCCATCTGCCTTATCTTCTTGAAGCTTTCGGTCAGTCTTCCTCAGATATTCATTTTAGAGATCCTGAATCACATGAAAAGGAAAATTATGTCATATAGAGAGACAGACCAGAGAGATGTCCCTCCTGCACCTTCTTCTCCAAGCGGAGGTGATGGGGCCTCCGTGACCATGCATCAAACCAATAGGACTTTCTTCTTTACACAAAGTGTTGTCTCAGGATGAGACATTGACCATCTGCTGCCAAGATGACGTATTGTATTATAATCATCAAACTTGCCAAGAGACTAGAACTTAATTTTTCCAAACACAATAAAGAAATAATAATAATAAATACTGCTACAATAGCAATCATGGTATAATATGTAAATGTATCAAATCACCATGCTGTACACCTTAAGGTCAAATAATATTATATGTTACAAGGAAAAGAAGAAATGCAAAAAGTACCATCAATATCAAAACCGATCAAGCAGAAGAAATTTTCTGTGAGTTAGAAGACAGTAAGATGAAAACATCCACTCAAGAGAGAACAAAGAGAAAAAGAGTGCAGAATGACTGTGTGATCTGTAAGATAAAATCGAAAGAAACATTCTGTGAATCATGGAGTCTTAGAAGGAAAAGAGACAGAAGGCTTATTTAAAGAAAAAGTGGCTGAGAACTTTCCAAATCAGGGGAGAAATTTGGATATCCAAGTTCATGAGCTCATAGGGCACCAGACAAACACCACTAAAAAAAAAAATCTTCTCCAAAACACATTATAGTTAAACTGTCAACAATCAAAAACAAAGAATCTTTTTTTTTTAAGCAAAGGCTTCTTTTAAAAACTTTTCATTTATTGATTTAGTTATTTAATTTTTTGGCCGTGCCACGTGTTAGTTGCAGCACACAGGATCTTTGTTGAGGCATGCAGGATACTTTGCTGCAGTGCGCAGGCTCTTCGTTGTGCTGCACGGGCTTCTCTCTAGTTGTGACACGTTCTCTTCTCTCTAGTTGTGGCATGTGGGCTTCTCTCTAGTTGTGGGGTGCAGGCTTCTCTCTAGTTGTGGGGTGCAGGTTTTCTCTCTCTAGTTGTGACGTACAGGCTCCAGGGCACCTGGGCTCTGTAGTTGTGGCACACGGGCTCTCTAGTTGAGGAGCACGAGCTCAGTAGTTTTGGCCCGTGGGCTTAGTTGCCTCACAGCATGTGGGATCTTAGTTTCCCAGCCAGGGACTGAACCTGCATCCCCTGCACTGGAAGGTGGATTCTTAACCCCTGGACCACCAGGGAAGTCCCCAAAGAATCTTAAAAGCAGCAAGAGGAGAGAAACTTATAAATTACAGGAGAGCCCTCATAAGGTTATCAGTTGATTTCTCAGCAGAAACCTCATAGGCAAAGAGAGAGCAGAATAATACATTCAAATTGCTCAGTGAAAAAACACATGTGCCAACCAAGAATATTGTCTTTCTTAAGTGAAGAGCAGTTATAATAATTTTAATGGATAAGCAATATACAGAGAGGTAAATTATAACACCATATACAAAAATTCATGGAGGGGTGTAAGAGAGTAAATTTTTTGTATGTGATGGAAGTTGAATTGTTATCAACGTAAAATAGAGTGTTGTATCTATAAGATGTTTTCCATGAGCCTCATGGAACCACAAAGCAAAAACTTATAGCACATTCAGAAAATATAAAGAGAAGGAAATCATAACATACCACTACAGAATATCACTAATACACAAAGAAAGGCAGCAAAAGAGGAAGAAAGGAACAAGAAACAAAAAAACATCCAGAAAGCAATAAGATGGGATTTGTAAGTCCTTACCTATCAACAATTGCTGTAAACATTAATATATTAAATTTTGTAGTCAAAAGTCATAGTGGCTAGACAGATAAAAATACATGATATGCAGTCTATCAGAGACTCACTCAGTAATAAAAAAAGAAATAGGCTCAAAGCAAAGCTTTGGAACAAGATATTCCATACAAGTGGAAACGAAAAGAAACCAATGGTAGCTAGAGTTATACCAGACATAAGAGACTTTAAGTCAAAAGCTGCAACAAGGAAAAAGAAATAAGATCATTATATAATGAAAACATTGTCAATTAATCAAGAAGACAACGATCATAAATAAATACTCACCCAACAGTGGAGGACTTTAGTATGTTAAGCAAGTACTAACAGATTTGAAGAGAGAAATAGACAACACACACAAAAAAAGTGTAGGGATCTCTCATACCCAACTTTCAACAATGAATCCAGAAAGAAAATCAATAAAGAAGTACTGAACTGGAATTATACATTAGACAAAATGACTTAGACTAAAATAGAACAGTCCATCCAACGGAAGCAGAATACACATATTCTTCTCAAATGCACATTAAACATTCTCCAGGACAGATCATGTGATGGGTCACTAAACAAATCTTTGCAAAGTTAAGAAGACTGATATCATACTAAGTATTTTTTTCAATCACAATGGTAAGAAACTAGAAATGAACAACAAGACAGAATCTGGAAAATTTACAAATACATGGAAATTAAACAACATGATCCTAAAGAATCAATGGGCCAAAAAAGATTTTTTTTTAAAAAGACTGAATCACGAAGAAATAAAACAATCTGAACAGACCAAATTACTATTAAGGAGATTGAACCAGTTCTCCAAAACCTCTTAACCAATATATATATATATATATATATATATATATATATATATATATATATATATATATATATATATATATATATATATCAGGATGAGATGGCTTCACTGATGAGTTCTAACAAACTTAAAGAAGAATTAAATCTTATTATTTTTAATTGGGTAAACCTTATAAATCTATTTGTGGATGATACACTTTGTATTTTATAAATAAACTAGGGGAGATATACATACAATGATATAAAATAAGTTAGAGCTATTGGTCCTGAATCTTTGATTTCTTTGAAAATATTTATCATTTGAGTTGAGCTATATTTCAGGAATTTAACACAATTGAACATACATCAATAATATGATTCTTGTAAATTTTTTTGAAAATACAAAGAAGTGACAAAGAAAAGTATGTCTGTTACATGAGCGTGGAGTATAATGGAAACTTTGAAGAACAAGGCTTGACTGATTACAACTTCCACTTGAAAAGCCAACATCTTTAAGAAACAAAGGTGACAATGTTCATTTTCCAAAGCAAACTACAAACAAAGGAAAACTAAGAAGAAATGGAAGTTTCCAGATTTATCGTGATGGTTTATGCACATTCTCAGTGAATCACAGCAAACCCTTACTAAAGATATAAGAAATATATGAACTTCATAGTGGAGGAATCTTGCAGAAAGCATCTGAACCAGTGAACATTAGGTGTAATGGAACAAATGATTATCAGGTGACTGAAGCTCACAGGACACATTATCACTGCTGTGGTATTCTGGGCAAAAATAAGTTAGAAAATTATGATCTGAAACTATCAAGAAAAAATGTCAGTTTTACACAAATTTCAGTCCACGTATACCTCCGATGTTCTCTAACTCTAATAGTGTATTTAAATAGTAAGTCATTCTTATCAATATAGAGAGCAAGTCTCTCCAAATTATTTTTTTTTCAGAACTTTGAGTTATCTGGACCACTAACGCCATCCCATTTAAAAGTGCATTTTCTTAATCCTGTTGTGATAATTTGACATTGAATTCAGATGCTCATTAATCATTCCACTTTCCCCTTCTTTACTAATATTTCAATATGTGAAATTATCCCATAGGGAATTTTGCATATTAATGCCTTCCCATGTTGATCTTTCACGAAGGGAATCATTTCAATAGTTGAATGTCATTAATTCATGGTGAGAATTCTCCATGCTCCATAGGGAGCCTGGATGGAGACAATGGGGAAAAGGCTCTGGAACACAGGCGAGAAGTATGACTGAGCTGACTTTGGCTGACTTTGGCTATCATAAGAAGGAAAAATAAGTAGTTGAAAACAACCTTGCTAGGCAAGCACATAAGAAGTACAAAACTAAATGCTTGCAGGTTCGCAATCCATGACATTTCAGGAGGAAAAGCAGACACGGCCTCTGACCCAGGACAGGACATTTACCTAAGCTGCCATTTCCTCCTCTCCTTCCTCCTGCTCTGGGTCATTTTCTCATTAATATCGTGTTGACGAACTACATCAGCATCTTGAAAATGTGCCTCCAGCACCGTCAGCACAGCTCCTTCACCTCTTCCCGCAGCACCAACCGGCAAAAGGACCTTGATATGTTAAATCCCCAACTTTTTATTTTAAATTTTATTGAAGTATAGCTGATTTACAATGTTGTGTTAGTTTCAGGTGTACAGCAAAGTGATTCAGTTATACATATACATATATCCACTCTTTTTCAGATTCTTTTCCAAGATAAGCCATTACAGAGTACTGAGTAGAGTTCCCTGTGCTATACAGTAGGTCCTTATTAGTTATCTATTTTATATATAGTAGTGTGTATATGTCAATCCCCATCTCCCAACGTTATCTCTCCCCCCCCCCCTTATCCCCTGGTAACTATAAGTTTATTTTCTACATCTATAACTCTATCCACCAGTCAGAATGGTCATCATCAAAAATTCTACAAACAATAAATGCTGGAGAGGGTATGGAGAAAAGGGAACCCTCCTATACTGTTTGTGGGAACATAAAGTGGTACAGCCACTATGGAGAACAGTATGAAGTTTCCTTAAAAAAATTTAAAATAGAGCTACCATATGATCCAGCAATCCCAATCCTGGCCATGTATCCATAGAAAACTGTAATTCAGAAAGATACATGCACCCCAATGTTCATTGCAGCGCTACTTATAATAGCTAGGATATAGAAGCAACCTAAGTGTCCATCAAGAGAGGAATGGATAAAGATGATGTAGTACACATATACAATGGAATATTCCTCAGCCATAAAAAATGAATGAAATAATGCCATTTGCAACATGGATGGACCTAGAGATTGTCATACTGAGTGAAGGAAGTCAGACAGAGAAAGGCAAATATCATGATATGCTTACATGTGGAATCTTTAAAAATGATACAAATGCCAACCTTTTGAAAAAGAGAGATTCAGGAACAATGAGCTCCTGCATGGAGAACAAGCTGTGAGCTTTTTCTTTCCTGTCTACACATGCTCCCCCCTCACACAGATGTCCAAAACTTCTGATACAGCATAGTAAGTGGGCTACACTGCCCTGCCCCTTCCAATTCCATGTAGAGCAGACACTGATGCCTCTCCAAAGGCAAAGGGGCCAAAGACCAGAAGCAACTCTCACTGATTACCCAGCAGTCCTCGTGCTTAAAGTTGGCTTAAACCTAGAATCACCTGGAGTTAAAACAACACAGATGCTCCCACCCAAATCAACAGACGGACTCTGTGGGGAGGGCACAGGTGATGTTATATCTAAATATTTATTGTGTAATACTAATGGGAAACTGCATGGGAACAACGGAGCAAACATTTCTGAAGCTTTAAAGTGAGCACAAAGTTGGGGGGGATCAGGGCCCCACTCTAAGTTATGATCCTCCTGTGGGTCCCATGAAATGGCATCTTTAACAAGTTTTTTGTTGGTGCAGATGTTACTCCCTCAGACCCGTATTCAGTAGCACTGAGCTAGAGCTATCAGGCATAGCACACCTGAGACCACTGCATAGCGTGAAGGTTTCAGGTAACAACTTGCAGAAGTGCAGGCTCCCTGGGCCTAATTCCTAGGGGCTGAGCTCCTCCTGGAATAGGTGTGGCCTTGCCGTTGCCTAGAGTAGATGCTGCTGGCTTGGTGGAAATTGCATGGTGGGTTTAGGGTTGTGCGAGGGGTCACCCCTAGAAATCTACCCAAGGATACCCTTAGTCCAACTACTAGAATGTCGCAGGCCAAGCAACGAACTGAGCAGGGACACAGCCCTTCCACCAGCATTCAGGCTACCTTAAGACCCTCTCAAGCCCACAGCTGCTCCTGGCCTTGGCCTCCAACCACCAGAAGTCCCAAGACCAGGCTCCACACACACCAGTGCACAGGAACTAGATCCAGGGCCCCCAGGACCCTCCAGCCAGAGACACTGGTTCCCAACTCCACCCACCAGCGGGCAGGCACCAGCCCCAGAATCCCTGGTCCCTCCCACAAGTGAGCCTGCTCTAGCCTTGGGACCAGCCTCACAAAAAAAGAGTCAGACACCAGTCCCAGAAATAACTCTGTCTAACAACTGTGGAAGCAGCCCACTTTCTAGAAGGCCAGAAAAAGTCCTAAGACTGGCTGGGCCCTGACAACAACCACCACTGAGCCTGCTCAAGCTTCACAACCAGCCCCACCTACCAGTGGACAGAGAGCAGTCCTAAGACTGCCACAGCCCAGCAGCCCACTGACCCAGCCAAACGCCAGCAGGCAAGGACCATCTATGGACTCGGCTGGGTCCTGACCCTGCCCATCAGAATGCCAACACAAGATTCAGGACACCCCAGACGCTGCAGCCAGCTGTGTCCAGAGCAGTGGTCTGACACCAGCTCTGGTTCTCCTGGGCCCTGCAAGCAGAACCCAGGACCTGGCTCTGCCAGCAAGTGGGCCAGGATAGCCCCAGGACTTGGCTTTACACATCGGTGGTTGGGCACCAGCCCTGGTATCTCCTGGACCCCATCTCCACCCACAAGTGAGCCAACGCTAGTCTCGATGTCACCCAAGGTTGTCCAACCAGCTGCCTCATTATCTTCTCCCATCAAGCAGCATTGACAGCCTCCAAGCAAGGCAGAGCCTGGCAAACAACCAGACTGGGGGCAGCCAAGCCTACTAGACCACCCACAGTAGTCAGCCCGCCACAACAGAAGAGCCCAGGCAGCCCACATAGGGGGTACATCTAGAACATATAATTCTAGTGACCAGGGGACAGTGGGCTGCTGGGACACATAGGACCTCTCCTACAAAAGGCCACTTCTCCAAGGTCAGGAAATGTAACTAACCTACCAGATACATAGCAATAAAAACAGCAAGTTAAGAAAAGTGAGATGACAGAGAAACACTATACAGATGATGGAACAAGATAACCCAGAAGATCTAAATGAAGTGGAAATAGCCAATCTACTCAAGAAAGTGTTCAAGGTAATGATTGTAAAGATAATCAAAGAACTTAGGAGAAAAATGGACAACCAGAGCAAGAAGTTAGAAGTTTGTGGGGGTTTTTGTCTCTTATTGAATTTGTTACAATATTGCTTTTATTTTGTGTTTTTGTTTTTTGGCTGCTAGGCATGTGGGAACTTAGCTCCCTGACCAGGGATTGAACCCGCACCCCCTGCATTGGAAGGCAAAGTCTTAACCACTGGACAATGAGAGAAGTCCCTTAGAAGCTTTTTAAAAAGGTGATCTAGGGGCTCCCCTGGTCGCACAGTGGTTAAGAATCTGCCTGCCAATGCAGGGGACATGGGTTCAAGCCCTGGTCCAGGAAGATCCCGCATTCCTTGGAGCAACTAAGCCCGTGTGCCACAACTACTGAGTCTACGCTCTAGAGCCCATGAGCCACAACTACTGAGCCTGTGTGCTACAGCTACTGAAGCCTGCGTGCCTAGAGCCCGTGCTTGGCAACAAGAGAAGCCACCACAATGAGAAGCCTGCACACTGCAACAAAGAGTAACCCCTGCTCGCCGCAACTAGAGAAAGCCCATGCACAGCAACGAAGACCCAATGCAGCCAAAAATAAATAAATATACTTATAAAAAAGGTGATCTTAAAGGACAACCAAACAGAGATGAGGAATACAATAACTGAAATGAAAAATACACTAAAAGGAAACAACTGTAGATAAAATGATACAGAGGAACAAATCAGAAAACTGGAGGACAGAGTACTAGAAATCACTGAATATGAACAGAAAAAAAATAGGATAAAAAGAATTGAGGACAGTTTAACAGACCTCTGAAACAACATCAAATGTACTAACATTTGCGGTCCCAGAAGGAAAACGGAAAGGGAAAGGGGCAGAGAACATACTTAAAGACATAAAAGCTGAAAACTTCAGCTCAGAAAACAGACACCCAAGTCCAGTAGACACAGTAAGCCCCAAACAGGATCAACCCAAAGAGGACCACTCCAAGACTCATAATTAAAATGGCAAAAAATTAAAGATATAAACTTTTAAAAGGTGCAAAGGTAAAGCAATAAGTTACATACTTGGGAACTTGCATAAGGTTATCATCTGACTTTTCAGGATAAACTCTGCAAGCCAGAAGGAATGGCATGGTATATTTAAAGTGATAAAAGGGAAAATCCTATAACCAAATTTACTCTACCCAGCAAGGCTCTCCTTCAAATTTTTTTTTAACATTTAAAAAAATTCATTTAATATTTATTTTTGGTTGCAATTGGTCTTTGTTGTACACGGGTTTTCTCTAGTAGCAGCAAGTGGGAGCTACTCTTCGGTGTGGTGTGTGGTCTTCTCATTGTGGTGGCTTCTATTGTTGTGGAGCACGGGCTCTAAGTGCATGGGCTTCAGTAGTTGTGGCACACGGGCTCAGTAGTTGTGGCTCACAGGCTCCAGAGCACAGGCTCAGTATTTGTGGTGCACGGGCTTAGTTGCTCCAAGGCATGCGGGATTTTCCTGGACCAGGGCTCGAACCCATGTCACCTGCATTGGCAGAAGGATTCTTAACCACTGCGTCACCAGGGAAGCCCCCTCATTCAGATTTGATGGAGAGATCTAAAGTTTTACAGAAAAGCAAAACTGCTGCCAGTAGTTCCAGACCCAACCTTGTCCACCAATGGTCAGCAGGCTGGAGGCTGAGTCCCCACTGTCCATGGAGGACTCGGCTGGGGAAGGGGAGAAGAAGAAAGTGTCTAACTATTTTATTTTTATTTTATTTTATTTTATTTTATTTTATTTTATTTTATTTTACTTTATTTTTTTGCAAAATGTGATTTGGACAGGAAGGATATGTCCTACCCACAGACACTGCTTCTGTAAAGTGCATCCTGCAAGTGAGCTAATGTGGAGTGGGGCCTGCATCCCTCCACAGGCTCTGGAAGAGTGAAGACACATTTCGTGCTCTCCTCCAGGAGGTGGTTGCCCACAGGTTTCCTCCCAGAGGCCTCTCTCATTGCCCCCCGACCTTTTGCCCTGGGACACTTGCACCCCTCTGTGTCCCCTCTGGGAGCTTAAAGCACACCCAGCCCTGAGCAGGCGTCTGCCTGCTGAGTCTTGTCAGTATCCGTCCCAGGACCAGGCACCAAGCTGGGCTTTGCAGATGCTTCCTGTGGAGTGACAGGCACCGACAGACAGAAGCACGTGTGACAAGGTGGAGCTATTTTACCTATGAAACACAGTCCACTCTCAACTAACTGGCACTGACTGGCCAGGAGGTGGGGTTTTCTCTTATGAGTCACTGGGTGGATGGCTAGGGAGCTTCTCATGGGCTTCTCTCATTTCTGCAGGCTGAGACCCCTGAGCACTGGCCCAGGGAGAAGCAAGAAGATTTGGTTTTATGTTGAAGTTGAAGCAGAAGACATTGAAAGAGGCATGTAAGCATTTCGCAGAATGGATCTCTGTAGATGTCATTTGCATAACAAGTGCCTAAATCATCAAAAATAGGGGGAAAAAACTACACTTGAAGACAAGCAGAGGTACCCTAGAAGCAAAGGCCTTTCAGCACGTATTTCAAGTTTATGACAATGCCCTTGAGTTTGGGGTTCTTGAAAGGTGATGGGAAGGAAGTGGGAAACAGCCTTGGGTCAGTTGGGGGTTGGGGCTGATCCACACCTTGGGGGGCCTAAAACGTAGAACTATATAGTTTTGGGTGACTTTTTTAAAGAGAAAGAACCCAGAATTACGTTGGGATCAAAGAAGGGGCTGAACAAGTGAGGGCCCTGTGGTTTCAGCCTCCATAGCTTCCCAGGAAACCTGCCTCTGATGATGAGTCAAACCCAGGGATTTAGTAAGAAAACTTTGCCTGCTTGTCTGCTCTGCCCCAGTAGGTTGTGTGTCCTTGATCAGGAACCTCTCCCTCAGATGGTGCTTTGTACACAATGAGCTGTATGACCTTGACCTGGCCACCTCTCCTCTCTGCTTTCCCCCCCACCCCCACGATGGTGCATTTGACGGCCCTGTACATGTGTAAGAACAAGACAGCGACAGCACTGAGGACTTCCTCTCCAGGGAGAGATGAAAGGTGTGAGGCTGTCTAGAGGCTGTACCAGATTTAATGCTATTGTGACTCACACTCGCTTTAAGCTACCTCTTACCTGCTCAGTGCGTCTCTTATTTTTGTTTCAAAGCTCATTGTGTATCATGCAAAGATACCAGTAACATGGGAAAACCTCCCATCTGATGGCAGCAGCCCTCCTCTCTGCTGGCTGCAGTCCCGCATCCCCATCATGATCCCCACTATTCTGGCCTGGACTGTGTGGGTGCCCACGTGCCCATGGGTGCATGTGTGGGAGGGGCAGGCACATTCTTGGGGTTTCTCTTTCTGGAGTCCTCTGCCTTCCTTAGTTTGTGCTGAATACACTGACACACACAAGCCTCGCTGCCCAAGCTGATGCCTTGCTGTGATGGCTTTGGTCCTAGCTCAACTGTGGCCCAACTCCATTAAAATCAATTCAGCTTCAGGTCCAGCTTGACCCAAGGCCTCAAATTATGACATCATGAGTTACCTTATCTCTGGTTTCCATGCTGGCCTTACTCTCTGGCCTGTTAGCTACATATAGTGGCCCTGGCAGCCCCCCAGAGGGGAGAGAACTTCTCATTCACAATAGTTCTGTTGTAAGTCCTGGCACAGGTTTCCTGGGACAAGGTCACATGTCCACCTGCACACAGGTTGCTGAAACAAGGGAGATGAAATCTGTTGATTGGCTAGATTTAGGTTATATGCTCACCTTTTGATTCTGGTATTATAGAGGGTTAACTTCCCCAAACCACATGGACTAGGAAAGGCTGGTGGTGTGTGTGGGGGCAGTCTTCACAGGAAAAAAGAGGTACTATTGCCATACGATGAGGAGAGAGAGGGCTGGAAGGAAAGGTAGTCACAGATGTCCACTACCCCACCCAGGGCAGTGGAGCATCCTGGGATCTGAAGGGATGAGTTCAACCCACACCTAGTGGAAAACCGAACTCAGAACCCCTAAGAGCCACACATGCATCAGGAGTTATAGAGCCTGGAGTTGATTGCCAAATGGAGACAGGGCCTGAGGCAAGCAGAGCGGAAACAAGCACAGGCTGTCCTGCTGGGGCTGCTGTCCTAGGAGGCTGAGGTCTGGGCAGAGACACAGGTGCCCAGGGGCTGTGTCTGTATAGAGCCCAGACACCGACAGGAAAGAGCAGGCAGGATGAGGAGCTCTGGGGGAATCCTCCAGGGAGCTTGTTAGAAATGCAGCATCTCAGGCCTGACTCCAGACCTCCCGTATCAGAATCTGAATTATAATCAGATCCCCAGATGGTTCATATGCACTGCTCATCTGAAGACTCATCTCTTGTCTCATAGCCCTCACATTCAGGGGTGGTGGAACTTATGTTAGGTCGTCAGTCAGCCTTTCTGGAGTGCAGTGTGGCCATGTTTATGAAGAAGCCTTAAACGTACTCATGCTCTATCATAGAGCCAATATTTCTACTTCTGAGACATTACTGAACAAAATCACCAGAGACAGGGACAAAGAATGTTATGCACGGAGATGTTCATTGCAGTACTATTTATAATCAGAAACTACTGCATATCCACAAACAGGAAAGAACGAGGTCAAGTATGGCGCCATATACACATTGACTGTTATGTTACCGCTTGAAATATTGTTTTAAAAGTAATCTATAGGGAATGGGCAAGGAATATAGTGATAAACAAGACAGACACAGTGTCTGCCCTCTTGGAGTTGACATGCTATGGGGGAAGACAGACAATAAGTAAGTGGACAAATGTGACAAGTACACAGAAGGAAGAAGGGGTAATGTGGTAGAGAACCATGGGTGAGTTGGGGAGGTTACTTAGATGGGGAAACAGGGAAAACCTGCTCTAGGAGCTGGCATTTAAAATGAAATCCAAAAGTCGAGCAGAAGCCAGCCAAATGAACAGCCAGGAAAAGACCTTCCAGGCAAGGGGAACAGGAATTGCCAGGATGCTGGGCTAGAGGAGCTTGGCTGGGAGAGGGAAGTAATGGAAGATGTGTGGCTGGAGCAGGGTAAGCCAGAGGAAGCTGGAAGCTGAGGAGGCTGAAGAAGTGAGCAGAGCCAGACCCCTCAGCACTCCTGGGCTGTGAGTGAAGTTTGAGTCTTGTTCTAAGGGCTGAGTGTTGCAAGAGTACATGGAGAAAGGGAATCATATCCATAAGATGGCAGAATAGGAGGTTCCAGCCCTCATTCCCCCATAGAAACACTGATGATTTGACAACAATCTACAGACAAAAATACCTGTGTGAGAGCTCTGAAGTCCAGTTGAGAGGTTCTAGCACCCCAGTGAACCACAAAATGCAAGATCAGCCACACTGAAAGGATAGAAAGAACAGTGTCACTTTGTCTGCATCACCCCTCCCCCAGGCTGATAAAACTCAGAATGAAGAGAGATCAGCCAGCCCACGATTTCTCCCACAGGATAAAGAGAGAACAGGTGAGGGGCTTGCTCCCCAGCCTTTTGAGGCAATGTCTAAAAGCTCTGCTTATCTTGATGCATCCAGAACACTGAAGAAATCAGCATGGTTGGAGTCTCTGGGAGCTGCTAAGAACAAAGAAAAGGGTGGAGGATCATAGCAACCAACATATACACCCCCAAAGCAACAATTCCCCAAAGATGGTGCCCCACACATGCCCACAGATGGCACATGAACCTCAGCAACCAGTGAAGATCTCAGCAACCAACTTGACTCTGCAGGATTGGAAGAAGGTACACCACCATGAGACTGCTCCTTCAGGAGGGAGGGACAGAGTGGGATTGAGCTCTTTGTCCTGGCACCTCAGTGCACTGCCCTATGGAAAAGGGGTGGGTGATGCCTGGCACTCGACATGGCTCTGTGGGGTAGAGAAAAGGCACAAAATTATAAGACATGCCTTTCAGAAGGGAGGGATGGAAGTGGTGCTTGAACCCAATGCCCTGGCCTAGCAGGGCACACCCTAGAGAAAAGGAATAGGCAGCTCTCAGCACCTTACACAGCTCTATGGGATCAGGGGAAGGCACACAATCCTAAAACTAGCTCCCCAAGGAGGCATGAGAGGAGTAGAGTGGACACCTCTATACAAAATGTTTGATAGATTCCCAGAATCTCTAGCCAGGTGAAGGTCTTTCCCTTTCCAAGCCAGTACATAAGGACTAGAAGGGGTGGCTACTTCTTCAAATGTGCAGAAGCAACACAGGATAAAATGATCACAAATAATCAGGGAAACATGACATCACCAAAGGAACAAAACAAAGTTCCAGTAACTGACCCCAAAGAAATGGAGATCTGTGAATTGCCTAACAAAGAATTCAAAATAATCATCCTAAAGAAGCTCATTGAGCTATAAGAGAATGCAGACAAACTAGACAAAATCAGAAAAAGCAATACATGATCACAATGAGAAGTTCAACAAAGAGATAGAAACCATAAAAAAGAACCAAAACATAAATTCTGGAGCAAAGAACACAATGACTGCACTGAAAATTTTCAAGAGAGAGCTTCAATTGCAGACTTGATCAAGCAGAAGAAAGAGTCAGTGAACTTGACAGCAGGTTATTTGAAATGCTCTACTCAGAGGAGCAAAAGTATAAAGGAATGAAAAAGAGTGAATAAAGCCCACAGGACTCATAGGACACAGTCAAGAAAAACAATATAACATAATGGGAGTTTCAGGAGAACAATAGAAAGGAGAAGAAAGCTTATTTAAAGAAATAATGGCTAACATTTTCCTAAATCTGGGGAAGGAAAAGGACACCTAGATTCATAAAGCCCAAAGACCTCAAATAGGTTGAACCTAAAAAAGGTCTACACTAAGGCACAGTAAAATTAAATTGTCAAAAGTTAAAGAGAGAATGTTGAAACAGCAAAAGAAAAATGATTCATCATATAAAATGAAACTCCATTAAGATTATCAGCAGAATTTTTAGCACAAACCTTGAAGTCCAGGAGAGAGTAGGATGATACATTCAAAATGCTGAGGAAAAATCTGCCAACCAAGAATACTATGCCTGGCAAAACTGTCCTTTAAAAATGAAGGAGAGGGCTTCCCTGGTGGCAGTGGTTGAGAATCTGCCTGCCAATGCAGGGGACACGGGTACGAGCCCCGGTCTGGGAAGATCCCACATGCAGCAGAGCAACTGGGCCTGTGAGCCACAACTACTGAGCCTGCGTGTCTGGAGCCTGTGCCCTGCAACGAGAGGCCGCGACAGTGAAAGGCCCGCGCACCGTGATGAAGAGTGGCCCCCACTTGCCACAACTAGAGAAAGCCCTTGCATAGAAACGAAGACCCAACACAGCCAAAATAAATAAATAAATTAAATAAATAAATTAAATAAATAATTCAGGAGCTCTTTAGAAAAAAAAAATGAAGGAGAGGTAGACTTTCCCATACAAACAAAAATTGAGGGAGTTTGTTACCATTAGGCCTGCCTTACAAGAAGTGCTGAAAGGAGTTTGTCAAGTTGAAACAAAAGGATACTAAAGAGCAAGACAAAAGCATAAGAAAGTATAATTTTTACTGGTAAATATATACACAAATAAAGAACAATTCAATACTGTAATGGTGGTACACAAATCGCTTTTATCCCTAGCTGAAAAGTTAAAAGACAAAAGTATTAAGAATAACTATAACTACAATAATCAATCAATAATTACTTTGAATTTAAATGGATTAAACTCACTAATTGAAAGACAGTGAGTGACTGAATGGATAAAACAACAAGCTGCAACCATATGCTGTGTACAAGAGACTCACTATAGCCTTAAGAACACTCAAAGGTTGAAAGTAAAGGGATATAAAAAGATATTCCATACAAATGGTAACCAAAGAAAGCAGGAGTGGCTATATTTTTATGAGACAAAATAGACTTTGAATCAAAAACTGCTACAGGGGCTAAAGAAGATCATTACATAATGATACAAAAGTTTATTCAACAGGAAGATACAACAATTATCTATGCACCCATCCACTCCTGGGTATATATCTGAAAAATAGAAAAAACACTAATTCTAAAAGATACATGCGCCCAGTGTTCACAGCAGCGTCATTTACAATTGCCAAGATATAGAAGCAATCTAAGTGGCCAACAGAAGAATGGATAAAGAAGGTGTGGTACATATATATATATATATAATGGAATACTACTCAGCCATAAAAAAAGAATGAAATTTTGCCATTTGCAGCAACATGGATGAACTTGGAAGGCATAATGCTAAGTGAAATAAGTCAGACAGAGAAAGACAAATACTATATGAAATCACTTATATGTGGAATCTATAAAATACAATAAAATTAGTGAATATAACAAAAAAGAAGTAGACTCACAGATATAGAGAACAAACTTGTGGTTACCAGTTGCCGGGGGGGCAATATTGGCATAAGAGAGTGGGAGGTACAAACTATTGGTTGTAAGATAAGCGCAAGGATGTATTGTACAATATGGGAAATATAGCCAATATTTTGTAATAACTAAAAATGGAAAGTAACGTTTAAAAATGTTTTAAATTTTAAAAAAAATTTTAATACAAATAAATAAAACAAGAAGTTTGGGATTAACATATACACAGTACTAAAAATAGATAAACAACAAGGACCTACTGTATAACACAGGGAACTATATTCAATATTTTGTAATAACCTATAATGGAAAAGAATCTGACAAAGAATATATATATATATGTATATATATACATATATACATATCCATATATGTATATATGTATCACGTTGCTGTAAACCTGAAACTAACACATTGTAAATTAACTATACTTCCATTTTTAAAATGGTTATAAAAACAATATATATATATATATATATATATATATATATATATATATATATACATATGCATCCAACATCAGAGCTCCTAAACATATAAAGCAAACATCTACAGATCTAAAGGGAGAAATAGATGGCCATACAATGATAGTAGGAGACTTGAATACTCCATTTTCAATAATGGATGGAACATCCAGACAAAAATCAGTAAGGAAACAGCAGAGTTGAACATCACTATAAACCAATGGACCCAACAGATATATAGTGAACATCCAACAGCAGCAGAATGCACCTTCTTCTCAAGCACACATGGATTCTCCAGGATAAATCACATTATAGATCACAAAACAAGTCTTAAAACAAATTTAAGGAGATTGAAATCATCCCAAATGTCTTTTCTGAACACAACAGAATGAAATTACAAATCAATAACAGAAGGAAAATGGGGACATTTATAAATACACAGAAATTAAACAACACTCTCTTGGATAACATTGGATCAAAGAAGAAACTTAAGGGAAATTAGAAATATTTTGAGACAAATGGAAAGTACCAAGAGATACAAATAAATACATACATCACAAAAGAAAAATCTCAAATAACCTAAATTTACACCTCAAGGAACTAGAAAAAGAACAGACTAAGACCCAAGTTAGCAGAAGGAAAGAAAAAACTAAAGGTCAAAGCATAAATAAATAAAGTTAGAAAATAGAAAAACAGTAGAAAAAATAGATGAAACTAAGATGTGTTTTTTGAAAAGATAAAACTGACAAACGCTTAGCAAGATTGAGAAATAAAAAAGAAAGAAGACTCAAATAAATAAAATAATAAATGATAGAGAAGACATCATAACAGATGCCAGAGAAGTGTTTTAAAAATATTAGAAACTATTGTGAACAATTATATACCAATAAATTGGACAACCAAGAAAGAATGGATAAATTCCTAGGAACATACAATCTACCAAGACAGAACCAAGGAGAAATTGAAAGCTTGAACAGACCAATAATAAATAAGGAGATTGAATCAGTAACCAAACACCTCTCAACAAAGAAAAACTCAGGGCCAGGTCTTCACAGGCAGTTCTAGCAAACATTTAAAGAAGAATTAATACCAATCGTTCTTAAACTCTTCCACAAATGAAAGAAAGAACACTTCCCAACACATTTTATGAAGCCAGCATTACCCTAACACCAAAGGCAGACAAAAAATTAGAAATAGAGCTACCAGATGATCCCACTTACATACACAAAGGAATTGAAATCAGGATCTCAAAGAGGTATCTGCACCCCCTGTTCATTGCAGCATTGTTCACAATAGCCAAAACATGGAAGCAACCTAAATGTGCATTGCCTGATGAATGGTTAAAGAAAATGTGGTATATACACAAAATGGGATATTAGTCAGCCTTTTAAGAAAAAGGAAATCCTGCCATTTGCAACAACATGGATGAACCTGGGGGACATCATGCCAAGTGAAATAAGCCAGACACAGGGGACAAATACTACATAGTACCACTTATATGAAGAATCTAAGATGGCCAAACCCTTAGACAAGAGTAGAAGGGTGGTTGCCTGGGGCTAGGGAGGGGGGAAACAGGGAGGTGATAATCAAAGGGTACAGAGTGTCAGGTACCCGAGATAAGTAAGTTCTAGAGATCTGCACGGCAGGGTGCCTGAGGTTCATAAAACCATGTTATATACTTAGAGCTTGGTTAAGAGGATAGATCTCCCATTAAGTGTTCTTATCACCATAATAAATAGAGAGGGTGGAGGAAACTTGGACATGATGTATATATTTATGCCATAGAATGGGGATGGCTTCACAGATGTATACTTATCTCCAAAGTCATCGGGTTGTATACATTAAATACATACAGCTTTTTCTATATCAATTGTACATCAATACGGTGGTTTAAAAAAGTGAATAGAACCTGATTTGGTCTAGGGAGCTGAAGGTCACATGGACAAAGTTACTGGGACACATTTATAATTCACATTAAGTGAGCAAAGCTGGCAGAGAATAATACAAACTCTGTCATTTTGACTATAGAAAAAAAATAGAAAACATGCAAAAATATTACAGTGACTACCTCCAGATGGTGGGATTACAGATGTTTTTTACTTGTTTTTCCTAAGTTTTCTGTATTTCTTCTGCGCAGGAAAAACAACGAGGTGATTTCAGAATCTGACTTTGTATCGGTCACAATGATTAGTTACAGATGACAGAATCCACTCTTTGTGTTTTGAGCAGAGCGGGGCTTATTCCTGGGTGTTAAGACTGAGATGCCAGGACTACCAGGGAACCAAGAGTGGAGGCCCCATAGCCAGGGACAACACAGCCTAGACAATCACCTGACTCCACCCGAGACTGTTGCCATGGAAACCCCACTGTTTGTGATGCTCAGGCCCAGACACTGGGCTGCTGCCGTGGAAGAACCAGACCCCTCTGTTCCCTGCCAGCCAAGAGCCCCATCCCTCCACCACCCTAAGTTGCTCACTTCCACCTTTTAGATCTCACGCAGGCATCTGTCCAGAGAGAGCTGAGGCCACCTGCAGAACCCTAGCTGCACGTGTGTCTAGGAAATGTAGATTTCAGGTTTCCCAGAGACAAAAGGCATGGAAGGAGAGGGTGGCACATAGATTGAATGACTCAGTCTGCATGATCCACCACAGAAACGAGGCAAGGGTGAAAAGACGATCACATATACCCTTGACCTTCTGAAGTCCACAGGGCGGCTCAGTTATCCAAGGTCTTATGATAAGGACAGCAGGAGGCTCTCTTTCAGTCCAGGGAGTGCTAGCTGCCAGTGTCCCTTGCCCTGGCCTCCTCTCCTTTCCAAATGCCATCACCTCTCTGCCTGGGGACTTCTCCTGCTGCTGGAGACCACTTGGCCTCCTTGGGGCAGGCTGCAGTGTGAGGCTTAGCGTCCCCAGGGGCAGACTCAGCCAGGACCCAGCCACCTCTCTGCACTGGCACCCACGCTCCCTGGTGGGCCGATTCCTGTTGGCCACAGTGGGGGGATCCTGCAGTGGGAGGATCCCGCAGTGGGGGGGATCCTCTAGTGGGGGCTCCACAGTGGTGGGCAGCTAGATAACAGCCGTAATTAGTCACCTTCTCTTCCACTTCTCACTTCCCTACAACCTTGCCTTGACCTCCAAGTAAAGTCCTTGTGCCAGAATCCTTACCTTCAGGTGTGTCTGGGACAGCCCAAGCTAAGGCATCTCTGGCCAGAACACGTGCACGTGTAAAGACTCATCCTGGCTCTGGAAGACCTGCTGGGAACAGTGCCCTGGCAGTAGGTTAACAGGTGTGAGGCTGCTTGTGTGACCTTGCATCCATTCACACCAGTTTGGAAAGTCATCTTGTTCCTGGTTCTCATCCTCCTGGGCAGGAAACCAGAGGGCTCTGGGACGCTCCCGCTGCCTGCTGCCCTGCCCACACTGATGCCACCACGTGCACAGACAGGCGTCACCACCAGAGTTCTGCCCAACCCCTGTCTGCACCACGCATTGCTCCTTCTGCCCTAGGACCAGGAAGGCTGTCCGCTGTCCTTGGTTTAAATGTGACTCTGCTGTTAGCATGAGAGGTTTGGCCGACTCCATCGTGGGTGCAGGCAACAAACATTTCCCTGGAGCCTGCTCGGTGCCAGGCCCTGCATCACCCACCCCAGAAGTCACCCTTCCCTCCGTGCCCTGCAGAGCTGCCCACAAGCACTGCCCAGTGGCAGGGAGCTCACACCCTCAGTTACACCTTCAGGCATGTGGCTCTGGGTCGGGTGTCTGCCTTGTCTCCTTCCACATTCTTGGGGCTAATTGTTCCTGTCGTCCCCCCAATCCACAGATGGGGCTCCTGGAGGTTGAGTGACATTCTGAGGTCGCTTGGTAGGCAGTAAGGGGCGGGGCTGGGCAGGGACCAGGAAGGTCTGCTCAGGGTCCCTTCCTGTTCCCTGGTGCGTCCCGGCCTCTCAGACACAGGACGTCCCAGGACACGGGGCTCCTGGCATTGCTGCCTCACTGCCCCTCAGCCATTTAGCCAGGAACCTCTGCCAGTCTTAGCACTGGAGACACTGTTCTGCACCTAACACACCCCTAGTCCTCGTGGAGCAAGACAGAGCAGTAAATAGACATAGACAAGGTCGCTTCCAGGGCCCTGAGGGGTGGGGAGGGCTGGAGGAGAAGCCGTGCATCCTCCGTCCTGAGAACAGCTGTGGAGAGCCTCCAGCTGACAGGGGGCTGGGCTGGCCTTGTCACTGCCCCGGGGCAGGCAGAGAGCACAGGGTCTGCGGGCCATCCCAGTCTTCGTCACCTACCAGCGTCGGGGCGCTGAGGTCCTGCTGGGGGACGCTGATGCCCACCTGGAATTGCCGGGCAGGGAGTCCGGGGTCCTTCTGGAGAAGGGGTCTACACTCAGGCAACTGGGAACTACCTGCTGATCTCTCATTTGCTACCAGTGAGATCGAAGGGCAGTGCTGCCAGGGGAGCCCAGGTTCCTCCACCTGTGACAGCGGACCTGGGTGTTTGAGGAGCAACTGGGGGCTCTGTTCCCCTTTTAAAAATAAGTTCACCCCTTTGCTGAACAATTGTTCATTTTTTCCACTAAAACTTGTTGATGTACACAGGAGACATACAAAACGTATCTATACACGTGTGTGTGTGTTGCATACACTTGCAAGCTCCACTATGTGGACACGGGTATTCACCCCGAGTCGGTATTTGGGCATTTCCAGTGCATCCCTCCTGAAAACAGCCCTCTCCCCGAGGTGACGGTGCCCTGACATTTGTGACAATCCTGTCCCTGCTCGGCCTCAGAGTCTGACCCCCAGGCGGGCACCTCTCCGCCAAGGCACTGGGTTTTTCTGTGCTACTTCATTCAGATGGATTGTGACACATGCCCTCTTTGGGGGCTCGGGGTGGCCAGGCTCGAGCGTTCCGGTGGCTGCTCAGTGTCACTCGTGTGGACAGGCCACATGCATCCATTCTCCTGATGAGACACACGAGGCCTGTTCTAGCCCGGGGCCCGGGACACACTGCTGGGCCGCGTCCTATGTTTCACTGGCACTTACACCCAGGAGCAGAACGTCTGGGTCAAAGGGTGCTTTACCTTCCCCGTCAAGGCCAGCATCTTTTCTAAAACTGGGGCACGTGTACGTTCCAGGCCCCGTGCAGACCCCGGAGGAGGGGAGGCACCCATCAAACCATTATTCAAAGAAATCAAAGCTGCAGCTGCGGGCTGACCTGTGCGGGGGGGCGGCGGGGGGCTGGCGGCTGCTTTGAGAGGGGTGAACAGGGAGGGGCCTGGCCGATGCCCCCGGCCTCCGACCCCCTCCCCGAATTAGGACAGTGACCGTGGCCAGGGGGTGTGAGCTGTGGGAAGCATCCAGGCAGGAGGGAGGGTGTGTGCGGAGGCTTCGAGGCTGGAGGGCGTATGAGGAATGCGCAGCGGCTGCCATGACACAGGCCGCTGCCCGGGTGGCTTGAACAACAGAAGTGTGTCTTCCCACAGCTCTGGAGGCCGGAAGTCGCAGATCACAGTCCGGCGGGTGGGTGTCCGGTGTGGATTCTCCTCCTCACGGGGTCCTCACGTGGGGCGGGAGCCCTGGAGCACCTTCCTCTTATGTCAGGACCCCGGCCCTACTGGATTAGGCCCCATCCTTAGGACCACGTTCAACCTTTGTGTCACCTCACAGGCCCCATCTCCAAACAGCGCCACACCGGGGGGCTGGGACCCCAGCATATGAATCGGGGGGACGGGCACACTCCATCTGTGACAGGGGTGAAAGTAGTTGGAGGGCCTGGAACACGCACGGGGAGAGGGGGTGGCAGCGTTTCAGGGCCTGCTGCTGTGAAACCAACCACTCCTAAACGCAGGCGTTTAAAATAATCATCGTGGGGCTTCCCTGGTGGCGCAGTGGTTAAGAATCCGCCTGCCAATGCAGGGGACATGGGTTCGAGCCCTGGGCCAGGAAGATCCCACATGCCACGGAGCAAGTAAGCCCGTGTGCCACAACTACTGAGCCCACGCACCACAACTACTGAAGCCCTCATGCCTACAGCCCGTGCTCCACAAGAGAAGCCAACGTAATGAGAAGCCCACGTACCGCAACAAAGAGTAGCTCCCGCTCGCCGCAACTAGAGAAAGCCCGCGCACACCAACAAAGACCCAACACAGCCAAAAATAAATAAAATTAATTAAATTAATTTTTTTAAAAAAACTTTAAAAATCTTTTAAAAAATAAAACAATCACCATTTATTCCCGTGGGACTTCACGCTTTGGGCAGGGCCTGGGGGTCAGCTCCTCTCTGGTGCATGTGACCTCAGCTGAGGCCTTGCTCACAGTGGCCACCGTCCAGGGTTCAGCTGGGCGGGTGGCCGGGCCTCGTCCTCCTCTGTGTGGCTGCCAGGCTTCTTCACAGCCTGGGGACTG
This sequence comes from Balaenoptera acutorostrata, assembly GCF_949987535.1. Classification (NCBI taxonomy): domain Eukaryota; kingdom Metazoa; phylum Chordata; class Mammalia; order Artiodactyla; family Balaenopteridae; genus Balaenoptera; species Balaenoptera acutorostrata. Next base: position 724,966 of record NC_080067.1, read on the forward strand.
GTATCCAAGAGCGAGGGAGCAAAAGCCACCCATCCCTTTGCAGGTGGGGCGTGACCCTGGCAGGAATGTCATTTCTTCCACTGTTGAAGTCACAGCATCCAGGTACAGCTGCTGGCCACTCACATCACTAGACCTCGTCTTTTTAAATAAAAATTGTATGAATTCCAGGTGCACAACATGACATTTTGGTGTCTATGCACATAGTGGAATGATTACTACAGGCGAGCTAATGTGTCCATCTGCTCAGATAACTCTCACCTTTCGGTGTGGTCTGAGCACCTCAAGTCTACTCTCCTGGCGAGTTTCCCCCGCACGATGCAGTGTCATTAACTGCCCTCATCCTGCTGTGCATTGCATCTCTAGACTCACTCAGCCTGCAGAGATGTAAATTTTACCCTTTGACCAACCTCTCCCCATTTCCCCCACCCCCACCCCAGGGATACACGGACCTCGTCTTCTCTCAGCCACGCGCTGCAGGAAACACAGCACATCTCCTGGGCTATTTATCTTCTTGACCTTGAAGTGCACATTGGCCAGCTCTTTCCCAAAGCCAGCACAGCCCCAGATGGTTAAAAGACACCGGGCTGGAGCACATAAAAACTGTGAAGTCAGAGCCAGCTGTCCCAAATGCCACTGCCTGTCTGGTTCCTGTGAGGCCAGTGCACACGGGCTCGATGACTGGAGTTGCAGTTGAGCGTGTGCGTGTTGACCATGAGTGAGGTCCATGGCTTTGATCAGATTCTCTGAGGGGTCTCTCACCCAGAAAAGGGTGCATGATCATGACAATGGGTCTGATGTGAACCTGTCTCTGTGTCGTGGCTGTGGGCCAGATATTAAGGCAATGTTGGCCCCAGAGAAGGAGTTAGGAAGTGCTCTTTCTCCTGAATTTTTTAGATGAGTTTGAGAAGGATTGGTGTTAGTTCTTCTCTAAATGTCTGGTAGGATTCACCAGTGAAGCCATCAATTGAGAGCTTTTTCTGTAGAGGGGCTTTTGATTACAGATCCAATCACCTTACTAGTTATGAGTCTATTCAGATTCTCTATTTCTTTGTGGCTTAGTCTTGGGAGGGTTTGTAGTTCTAGGAATTTGTCCATTTTATCTAGTTGTCCAATTTGTTAGAGAAAAATTTATAGTACTCTCTATAATCCTTTTTTTTTTTTTTGCCCCATGTTCATTTCTGATCTTAATTTGTCTTCCCTTTTTTCTTAGTCAGTCTAGCTAACAGCTTGTCAACTTTGTTAATTTTTTCCGAAGAACGAACTTTGGGTTTTGTTGATTTTCTCAGTTTTTCTATCCTCTATTTTGTCTCTGCTCTAAGCTTTACTACTAACTTCCTTCTGCTAGCTTTGGGTTTAGTTTGTTCCTCTTTTTCTAGTTCCCTAAGTTGCATGAGGATAGGTTATTGGTTTGAGATTTTTGCTCTCTTTCGATTACTATTTGCATGGACTATCTCTTTCTACCCTTTCATGTTCAACTTTTCTCCATCTTTGGATCTAAAGTGAGTCTCTTATAGATAGCAAATAGTTGCATATGTTTTTATCCATTCTGCCAATCTTTTGACTGGAGAGTTTAATCTGTTTACATTTAAAGTAATTACTGATAATAAAGGAGTTACCTCGGTCATTTTTTTTTTGGAGTATAATTGCTTTACAATGTTGTGTTAGTTTCTGCTGTACAATGAAGTGGATCAGATATATGTATACCTATATTCCCTCCCTCTTGGACCTCCCTCTCACCCCCCATCCTACCCATCTAGGTCATCACTGAGCACCAAGCTCAGCTCCCTGTACTATACAGCATATACACTGAGAAAACCATAATTCAAAATGACACATGTACCCTAATGTTCATTGCAGCACTATTTACAATAGCCAGGACATGGAAACAACCTAAATGTCCAACAACAGATGAATGGATAAAGAAGATGTGGTACATATATACAATATTACTCAGCCATAAAAAGGAATGAAATTGGGTCATATGTAGAGATGTGGATGGACCTAGCGTCTGTCATACAGAGTGAAGTAAGTCAGAAAGAGAAAAACAAATATCGTATATTAACGCATATATGTGGAATCTAGAAAAACTGTACAGATGAGCCTATTTCCAGGGCAGGAATAGAGATGCAGACGTAGAGATTGGACATGTGGGCTCGTGGGGGAAGGGGAGGGTGGGACAAATTGGGAGATTAGGATTGACACATATACATCTGTCATTTCGCTCTTTATTTTCTATATGCCTTATGATTTTTTGTCCCTCATTTCTTTCCTGACCATCTTCTTTTGCATTTAGTTGATTTTTTGTAGTGAAACGTTTTGATTCCCTTCTCATTTCTTTTTGTGGATATTCTATAGCTATTTTCTTTGTGGTTACCATGAGATGACAAATAACATCCTAAAGTTATAACACTCTAATGCCAATTTAAACCAGTTTAATTTCAATAGCATATAAAACCTCTGCTCATATACAGCCCTGATTCCACCCCCTTTCAGTTACTGATGTTGAAATATTGCATCTTTATGCATTGTGTGTCCAAAACCAGACTAATCATTGTTTTTTTTAAATTACATATTAGTCTCTTAAGTCAAACAGAAACCAAAAAGTGGAGCTACAAACCAAAGTTACAATAGTACTAGCTTTTCTAATCACCTGTCTATCTACTTTTACCAGAAATCTTTATTTCTTCATAATGCTTTGAGTTACTGTACAAGTCCCTCAGCCCAACCTGAAGGACTGACCGCTGCAGGCAGGTCTGGTGGTTAAGAACTCTCTCAACTCTCGATTAACTGGGAATGTCTTAATTTCTCCCTCATTTTCAAAGGACAGTTTTGCTAAATACAGGATTCTTGGTTGACAGCTTCTTTCCTTTAACACTTCAAATACATCGACCCATGCCATCTGGCCTCCGACGCTCCTGATGAGAAATCTGCTCAGGATCTTCCTGGCAAATCTTCTGTCAGCTTCATAGACGTTCATAATGTACCTTATCATGTCTTATGTAACAGAATATTTTCCTACAGTATTGTGAAGTCAGTTAAGTTGTAACATTATTTTGAGACCAGAGTTTAAGGAAAATTTCAAATGTCGACATTATGAGGTCTTCAAAATTATGTCAGATTTTCAAACTAGAAATGAGAAGGCCAGTGAAGCATCCTACAGATTTTAATTTCTAACAAAGTAAATACCAATTTCTAATAACACACATAAAGAAAAATCTCATTGAGATCCTTTTTCCTAAGTGTAAAGGGGTCTTGAACCCCAAAAGTGAGAAAACCACTGTGGTTTACCCTCAGCTGTGATTGGTCTGTTTCTTGCTCTGACCTCACAGGGCACCACTGTGATGAACTTCACAAAAGAAAAAAAAAAAACCTATGTAAGTCTCCAGCTGGCCCCTGGTTTTTGGTCCTTAGAGCCCAGGAAGCTGCTTTTGGTGACCTGATGGACTTGGACCCACAGTTATGTTGGTTTTTCCTTGTTTTTGTGATTTTGTTGATTTTCTCTCCACTCTTTTTTATTTTTCTCATTTTTCTTTTTTCTTCACCTTTTTCTCATTTTTCTTTATTTTTGTCTTATCATTTTTTCTTTTATTTAAAGAATTTTTCTTCTCAATTTTTTTCTATTTTCCCATTTTTTTCTTTCTGCTTTCTTTTTTTCCTTTGTTCTTTTTCTCAGTTTAGCTTAAATTTTTTTTTTACTTCGTATTGCTAGTATTGGTACAGTTAGCATAAATAGTATCATTGGCATAGTTAGCATAATTGGTATGGTTAATAGTTTATTAGTATAGTTAGTATTCATTAGCACTGTTTGTTAGTATAGTTAGCATTGCAAGTTAGTGTTGTCAGTGTAGTTAGCAGGTCACCGTGATGCAGGGCCTCACAGCCATCTCTGCTAACGAGGAGACTCGTATTGACAATTATGAGATCCTCCACACCACTGGTGAAGATAGGTTCACCAAGGTGAAGTTAGCCCAGCACATTCTGACCAGAACAGAGGTGGCTGTCAAGGTCATTAAGAAAAGGCAGCAGAGCTCCTCCAGCCTCCCAGAACTTTCCAGGAAATGCACAGTATGAAGGCTCTGAATCACCCAATACTGTAAAGCTATTGGAGGTGACTGACATGGAGGACCATTGTTCCTGGTGATGGAGTACCTCAGTGGGGGGGGGGGGACATGTCCAGCCATTTGAAGGACCACAGCTGCATGACAGAGGTGGAGGCCCGAGGCCCGTTCCAGCAGCTGCTCTCCGCCCTGCAGCCCTGCCATCAGAGGGGCGTCATGCACGGGGCCTGAAGCCAGGGAAAATCCTCTGTGATGCTGAGATGAACATCAAAATTATGGACTTTGGCCTCAGCAGTGTGACGAGAGTGGCAAACTTGACACCTTCTGTGGCAGCCCCGCTTACGCTGCCCCAGAACTCTTCCTGGGGCAGAGCTATGACGGCCCTGTGGTGGACGTGTGGAGTCTGGGAATAGTCCTCTACTCCATGGCGACTGGGTCCCTGCCCTCTGAGGGACGGGACTTCTGGGAGCTGTGGCAGAGGATCCTACGAGGCCAATACCCCATCCCACTGTATCTCTCCTCAGAGATAAAAAGAACCTCTTTAAAAAAATGATGACCCTTGACCCCAGGGACAGAGGCACCTTACCTGACCTCAGGAGGCATCCATGGGTGAACATGGGCCAGGAGGAGCCACTCGAGCCATACTGTGAGCTGTCCTGTGACAAGGACCCTGGGAGTGACAGTGCTGATGACTCTGGGCTTGAGGTGGGACCAGATCCAGGACCCAGGAACAGGCAAGAAGCATGACAGTGTGAGCTCCGAGGAACCCGGGGTGGGGGAGCTGCACCATCACTGTGAGGCCCTCCCCTTCTGCTGACCTCACAGCCATGACACTGAGCCTTCCCCAAGCCCTGAGGTGTCCCCCCCGATACCCACGTGGCTCTACCAGGCAGTGAGCGAGCAGCTGCAGGAGGACTGGGAGGACCAGGAGTCAGGGCAGAAGGCCAGTGGGCACACCAGTCCCCCATCCAGCCTGGAGGCGAGGACCGCCAGCCCCAGCCCAGCCCCCAGCGTGGCCCTGGGGCCTCCCCTCCACCAGCGGCACCAGCAGCAGGACGGGAGCCCCCGAGGGAGCCAGCTGCCCCCCCCGGGTGTGTCCAACACCAGAAGCTCCTCCCACGCTGGGAAGCCCGAGAGTGTGTCCCCGGCCACTCCCTCTGGCCACAGCCAGAAACAGCAGGGGGTGGCTGGGAGAATCCAGAACTTTATTGTCAAACATTTCTGCTGCAGGCTGCCCAGCAAGGAGTGTCACAGCAAGGTGAGCCCATGTAAACTCCATGGATGACCGAGGCAGGAAGGCCAGGCTGCGCTCCCTGGGAACTAGTCCAGGGGAATGTGAGTGTGTTCTCTTACTGGCATTCAGATCAGGAGGGTGTCTGGCACCTCCATGGCCTTCAGAAGCATCGCATCCCAAAACCTCTCCAGCTCAGAGGATGGCCTGGAGCGGCCTGGGTGACCAGAAGAGAGGCCACCCTAGTTGCAGGTCCACCCCTTGGCCCCGACCTGGGTGAAACGTCAGAGACTGGACTGTCATTCCTGGGCACTCCTCCCCTCCCCCGCTCTTCCGTCTTCCATGTTGGTGGGGGAGGGGGATCGTTCTCGTCAACTCCTTGGTTCTTCCAATTCTTGTTAATAAACTTGATGCTTCAGAGAGATGTATAACACTATTTTTGTTTGTGTTTGTTTTTTGTTTCTTTTCATAAATTTATTTATTTTTGACTGTGTTGGGTCTTCGTTGCTGTGTGCAGCCTTTCTCTAGTTGCGGCGAGCGGGGGCTGCTCTTCGTTGTGGTGCGCGGGCTTCTCATTGCAGCGGCTTCTCTTGCTGCGGAGCACGGGCTCTAGGCACGCGGGCTTCGGTACATGTGGCTCGAAGGCTCTAGAGCGCAGGCTCAGTAGTTGTGGCACATGGGCTTAGTTGCTCCACGGCGTGTGGGATCTTCCCAGACCAGGGCTCGAACCCGTGTCCCCTGCATTGGCAGGTGGATTCTTAACCACTGCACCACCAGGCAATTCCCACACTCTGTTTTGCATCCTCCCTGCACAGAATTGGGGCTGTGCACTTTCCAGTTAGAGAAGCGTGTAGTCATGTAGTAACTGGAGTTAATCAGAACAACTAAATGGAAAAATGACCTAAGACAATTAGCACGATGACTCCCAACAGCAACAATTGCTGCACTGCAGGGCAGAAATGCAGGAAATGTGTATTACCTTCCTGCGCTAACATTAGAGAATATTTTCAGAAGGGCCGAGGGGAACTTTTGGTCCCACGGCCTGTGTTACTTTTGACTGAGACGCCCATAATAGGATAACCAGGCCCCGTGAACCAGCCTGTGTGCAGTGTGGTCAGGTCCCCGTGCAGCTGAGTAGAGCCCTGGCTATCATGCAGGGCTCTCCCCTTCCCCCGTTGGGGGAGAGGGTCCTGATGCATGGGTTTGACCACAGAGACTGGAGAGTAGGCGTCCTGGCAGGAGGAAGCTGGAGTGTCAGGCACACATGGGACAGACGTCGGGAGCGAGGCTGGGGGGTGGGGGGCTGGACGGGGCCCCCTTGCTTCCAGGACCATCCTCACTGGCGCACTGTGCTCTGCGTCTCCAAACTGAAACATCCCCCGGCAAAAAGCTGGAAAGCAGTCGGCTCCGATGACGGAACACGTGCTCACAGACTCGGGCCTGGGCTGGCCGGCCCACGGCTGCCTCTGGTCACCCTCATTAGTCCAAGCCCAGTCCCACAGGGACGGCTGTGGGTTTTGGTCTACAGAGCAGTGGACCCATGAGCAGGGATTGACATGGTGGCCTACCTCCGGACAAGACACCTCTGCCTACTGGTGCCCAGTGGGCTCTGGGGAGGAGAGAGCCTCAGCGTCGGTGATGGAGCCCTGCCAGCAATTTGCCAGTAAAACTCATGAAAAGCACCCACCAGCCCACGATTTTCAGCTGATTCCCGAGTTATGAATTGCTTAATGCCATTTGTCTAATGGCCAGTCTCTCATAAAACCTGTCCTCAGGGGAGAGGGGTCGGCGGGTGGGAGGGAGCACTAGAAGGGGCGGGGCCAAGGGGTCCGGGTGTCTCCCCATAGCCTTGTCCGCTTCCCAGAGCACCGAACACTGACTTTCAGCTGGTCACGCGGCCGCCCGGGACGACAGAGGTCCCACCTCCTCTGCAGCGAGGCTGCTTGTGTGACCAAGCTCTCCCTCCAGGACGGGAAGGGAAGCGATCTGCACAAGCTCTAGAGTATGTCCTGGGAGAGAGAAGCAGGCCCTTTCTGCTTCTCCCTCTGTCCTGCCGCTGGGAACGTGAGCTCTGAGGTTGGAGCTCGTCCTGCCCGTGGGGACGAGGCAACTCCTCTGGGACGACAGGGCAGCAGGGACAGGGGCTTCCTGGACCAGCCCTGGACTGTCAGCCTCCAGACCCAGCGCGACGGATGCCAGCTTCCACTTGCCACTCTGCCGTGGGCCCTGTGGTACAGCCAATGGGCCTCATCCTAAGCAGGACAGCGGTCCCAGAGGGGACATTTCTTGTGGTTCCCTTGGGTCTGGCTGCTCCCAGGACCGCAGCTGTCTGACGTTTCCAGCCCTCCCTTCCGTGGGTGGCAGCCAAGCTTAGCTCCAGCCCGCTGTCCTCTCCGGGCTCTTCTCTGGAAATCTAATGCGGGAAGACAGATACTCCCGACTGAACGAGTCAGGAGCTGGTAACTTCCAGGGGCATCACCCCCACTCTCTCCCAGAGACGCAGCTTGTTTTGAAATATGTTCCACTGACTCTTTCCCTGCTGATATCTGCAGATTCTAATCGTATAACTCAGGGAACAGGCCATCTCATGTGTGGTGTAACTTGATTCTTGCTGGAAAGATGAGTATGGAACCGACAACTTCCCCACTAAGCTGATAAGTGTAAAAGCTTAATTTGAAAACCCAACCAAATTCCACTCACAGTGTGAAGGCAGAGACTGGGACTTGGTCAAGCCTGAGCCTGAGCCCTCAGTTTGGGGAGATGGATAGTTAGGACCTCGCAGGTGCCTGGTCCTGCCCACGTGATTTTTATACACCCTCCACCCGGATGGAGCCTGTGATTTTTATGGGGAAAGGAGTTCTAATGTACATTCAAATATTACGCTTGTTGACGATATTGTAAAAAGGTGTACAGTTCACTTGATCTTCATTTGTTTACGTGTCTGCAAAGTGTCTCCCAGGCTGCTTTAAAATAGAAAATTTAGTAGAAAGTTTGAGGTTCGGTAAGGCCAGCAGATCAGGAGACAACTGCCATTGGAGAGTTTCCACCCACAGTCCCGGAGGAGGGGGAGGGCGCACCGCGCAGGGCCTCCCCACTCGGGGAGCACCGGGAGGGCAGGAGGTGGAGGAGCCCGGAGCTGTGGATGGACATGTGCGATGGTCCAGCGATTGCAGAGGGTCTTCCAGGTCCCGACGGAGCGGGGCAAGGGACTGAATAGCACCGCGAGTATGGGATCAGAAGGACCAAGACAACTGATGGTTGCAAGGCGCTTTATTTAGAATCTACCGAAACTTATATAGACAGAAGAGGAGCCCATTATCAGACAATGGACCCATAGAATTGCTTATCGTCTCAGTTCAGTCACCACCATGGACTTCAGCAAGGTTGCAACAACCATTCCTGAACAATAACTTCCCTTAACCAGGCTCACACACAGCCCCCAGCCATAAGGAACCATCAGGACTCTCAGTTCCCTGAGGTCTCCTGGGCTGAGATAGCTTTGCTAATCTCTTTTACATCCCTCAGGCCTGGAACAAAGAGTGCATTCCAAGTCAAGGGGGCAAAGCCCTTGAGTGACTTTGCTTTTTGCGAGAGACATACTGTCTCCACCAGGAGTTACCTCCGGCTAAGACTGCATGCCTCCCACAGACGGGAGCCTTCCTCGCGTCTCTGCGGAGGGAACGGCAGGCGGGGTGAGCAGGCTGTGGACCGGCCGGGCTGAGCAACTTCATGGGCTCTGGGGTGGGGGGGCCCCGGGCAGTGTGGACCCTGACCCTGTGGGAGCAGGGCAGGTGGACAGCGGCTTGGAGCGTGAGTCCAACAGAGGAGGTACTTGGTTTGTATTTGAAAAGTGGGCGCTCGGGGACTTCCCTGGCGGTCCAGTGGTTAGGACTTGGTGCTCTCACTGCCAGGGGCCCAGGTTTGATCCCTGGTCGGGGAACTAAGATCCCACAAGCCAGGCAACACGGCCAAAAAAAAAAAAAAGTGGGCCCTGCAAGGACTCCTCCTGGGCGGGAGGGGGCTGATGAGGGGGGCAGCAGGCCAAGTCCATGTGACTCAGAACAGGGGGTGTCCCGCATATGCCTGCAGGGCAGTGGGTCCTAGAAGGACTCCTCCTGGGCGGGGGGAGGGGGCTGACAAGGAGGGCAGGAGGCTGAGAACAGGGGGTGTCTTGCAAAAGCAAAGCACCGAGTTTACAGAAGGTAGAAGCAGGGTCCGTACAAGGCTCAGCTCAGATGTCACCTCCTCGGGGGAGCCTTCCCTGCCTGCACAGTCTACAGGGACAGGCTCCCCAGCCCTCACCCCCTTCATTCCTGCCCAGCATGCAGGGCCCGGCCCCCTGCTCTGCACCCAGCCATGGCTCCCCCCACCCAGAGGAAAGGTCCTCACAGGGGCCACAGGCCCTGCACGACCTGGTCTCCCATCTCTCTCCCACCACTGTCCCCCCGGCCCTCTCCTCCCCACCTGCACTCCTGACTTCCCCGAGCCCTGCGTGTCCTCACAGCACGTGTCCTTCTAACAGCTGTGTGCTCAGCGCGTGCCTCGGTCAGTGCCGGGCACCCAGGAGGCTCAGCAAGCAGTGAACCGACGACTCTTACCGTCACTGCCTGGAAGGTTCTTGTGCATGGCCTCCGCGTCCACACACCCAGTGCACCTTCACTGAGGCCCTACTGTGTGCTGGGTGGGCTCCAGACACCGGGCGCAGTGGGGAGTGAAGCAAGTGGGTCTCCATTCTCATGCAGCAGATAACCTGGGGTGGGGGAAGCGGCAGGGAGACAGAGGAAAATAAGTAAAATATACACAAAGTCGGGCGGTGAGATGTTCCATGGAGAAAAATCAAGTCAGGCAGGACGCTGGAGAAAACTCCTGGAGGTGTTTAGGGAGCGAGCGATGCAGAGGGAGAGAGTTTCCAGCTGAGACGAAGGCCAGTGCAAAGGCCCTGAGCCACAGTGGGCTGCAGGTCCAGAGTCGTAGTTATCCGTGTGGATTCCTTTTTTTTTTAAATTTTATTTAAATTTTATTTTTATTTTTGGCTGCCTTGGATCTTCGTTGCTGTGTGCGGGCTTTCTCTGGTTGCGGCGAGCAGGGGTACTCTTCGTTGCGGTGCGCGGGCTTCTCATTGCAGTGGCTTCTCTTGTTGCGGAGCACAGGCTCTAGGCACGTGGGCTTCAGTAGTTGTGGCACGCGGGCTCAGTAGTTGTGGCTCGCAGGCTCTAGAGCGCAGGCTCAGTAGTTGTGGCGCACGGGCTTAGTTGCTCCGCGGCATGTGGGATCTTCCCGGACCAGGGCTCGAACCCGTGTCCCCTGCATTGGCAGGCGGATTCTTAACCACTGCGCCACCAGGGAAGCCCTCCGTGTGGATTCTTAGTTTTCTCTCCAGTCGGTATGTTGCATTTATTTACAACCCTCGGTTTCACCTTTTTAGCTAATTAACCTGAGTCTGAGTCACCAATCTGTTGAGTTTAGCAAATTCTATCCCAGTGACTTAAAGTGGAAACGGGTGACTCTGGGTCACGTCAGCGCGTGTTTACTGAGTGGCCTCCCTGGGCCCAGCCGTGTTCGGCACCAGGTGGCTGTGAAGTGAACACGATGATCTCCGCCCCGAGGACGCAGTTGGTGAACATCCAGATGCCCTCAGGCCCCGTCCGCTGCCCCCCCCCACACCCCCCCACCCCCCGACCTCATCTGCGTCTCAAGCTCCACCCCTGACCTCGGTTGCACCTTCCTCTCCCCCCCTCCCATCCTCCTGGACATCTCTGACGTGCTCATTTAGACCATTGACCGCCTGGATGTTTTTTCCAATTTTAATTTTGTTTAAACTCGGAAGCCATGTCACAACGGCGCCCCTCAGTAGTGAGAAACTCAGTCACCACTTCAGGAGTGGGATCCACGTGTCATGTCTGAGCTGAGACTGGACGAGATGGGGACGCAGGATGTGGGACGGCTCAGGGGCTGGGCCTCGGGCACAGGAAGGGGAGACAGAGAGAGAGGAGGAGGTCACGGCAGGAGGCGGGGGACCAGGGGCTCCCAGGGTCCCTCCTGTCACTTCCTGCTGCTCCTGCCTCAACACGGGGGCCTGTTTCCCTCGCTGCATCACACCTGCAGGCCCTCACATGGCTGGGCCTCCACCAGGAACCCTCTCCTCCACTCACCAGCAGCAATGCCCTCGCCCTTCAAGACCCTGCTCTTCTGGGGGCTTGTCCCTGACCCTGCCTGCCCTGTGCACCTGTCCCACCGTGACTCACTCACCCGCTCTACTCAGCTCTCCTGGTTGTCACAGCCTGAGGATGACCTGTTTCCCGGGACATGGTCTGCTCCTCGGGACCAGCTGAGAGGCAGCAGACCTCGGTTATAAGCTCTAAGTGTGCGTGACCCTGGGCGAGTCCCTATCCCCTTGGAGGCTGCACCTCTCACTGCAGAGGGTCCAGCAGTGGCCACCCCACAGCGACGTTGAGCGGGCGGAGCTGCCGGAGGAGGAGCTGGGCCGGGGCCTCTGGCTGTGGCCTCAGGGCTGACCCTGGGACCGGCCTGCATGGCCAGGGTGTGCGGAAAGCCTGGGTCAGCCATGAAGGAGGGCATGGGAGAAGGGCGGGGGTCAGGGGGCAGCTGTGGAGCCAGAAGACAGGGCCTCCAGGGCACACTTTCCAGAGCCCCTGGCCCTGGTCCACGCCCACCGCCACGCCTTCCCAGCTGCCTTCAGAGGGCATGCGATGTACCCCTGCTCTGAGGGCTGCACTCTCAGCCCGTTTATCCCGCCCGCCCGGCGGTCAGGGCAGCCTCCGCGAGGCTGTGGCCCTCTTGCCCCTTGTGAAGCAGGGAAGCTCCACGGGGCTAGAGGGAGGACTGCAAACTCAGATGTCTGCAGGGACCAGGCAAGGAGAGGCCGGCGGAGGGCCTGGGCCTGGGGGAAGCTTAGGGGGTGGAGGGGACGGTGGTGAGCTGGGGACACAAGCTCCATCCAGAGGGGCCTCCCACTCAGCCCCAGAAGAGCTTTGCCCGGAGGGAACGTCACCCAGGAGGCCGGAACTTCTCATCTCATAGCAAAACTAACAAAGCTAGAAACCTGGGTTTTTGTCTGAAATCTTCCAGCTTTAAAACACTAGAATTAATTCAAAAAAATCTACATTTGCCCCTGGGCCCTCATTCAAGGCTGTTGGTTTCAGACTAACGGTGGGCTGGGTAGCCGCCTTGAGGCAGGGTTCAGACCGGATGTCCTGTGACTGCACAGCCCCAAGTCCCCGCCCGGTGCCTCCTTGTGGATGTTCAGGGAACAGCTTCACCCCAGGAACCAGCCCCCCGGTCAGGGTGTGGAGGAGACAGGGCTCTTCAGGGCTGCCCTTTGCTTCAGCGGACCCTGGGCAGCTGGAGCTTTGAGACCTCCCGTGTCCCCATCACACACACACGCGCGCGCACACACACACACACACACACACACACACACACACACGGCACTGATCCAGCCCTCTACCAGCCAGACTAGGCTTGCCCTGCGCACTGAAGAGCAGGAGTTGACCTCCCCGAGAGAAGCATCCCTGTGCAGGAGAGCGAGTGTGCCTTCCCAGCAGCCTTAAACCTGTACTGAGCACCTGCTGTGTACTTGGTCCTAGGTTGGAAGCTTGGGGAATGGGGGAGCCTGGGGGACCACAAGGGACCAAATAAACCAGCTGAGAAGGCAATGATGTCCAGGGCTTCAAGGAGGAGGGAAGATACATCTGATGGGGGAGGGGGGTCGGTGACTGTGGTGGCCTCGGAGCATCACCACCATGTGATCTGCGGGGGACAGGGAACAGGTGTGCTTGGTGGAACAGCATGCACAATGGCTCAGAAGGTGTGGGGAGTGCAGAGATGTGACCCTGTCCCTGCAGCAGTCCTCCTTCCCCCTTTGTAATGAGGGGGCTGCTGATGAGAGCAGCTCTCAGTGTGCTCTCCTGGGACCCTGTTATTAGTTCTCTATTACAGATAAGGACACAGGCACAGAGAGGGCAGGGCCCGCCTAAAGTCACACAGCAGGATTTAGGGAGCCTCCCTGGGGTATCCATTACTAGTCCTTTAATACAGATGAGGACACAGCACAGAGAGGGAAGTGAATGCCCAAGGTCACACAGCAGGTCTTAGTGAGTCTTCCTGTTACTAGTTCTCTGTTACATATGAGGACACTAAGCCAGAGAGAGGGAAGTGGCCACCCAAGGTCACAGAGCAGGATCGTAGTGAGCCATCCTGTGACCCTATTACAACGTCTTTATTATACATGAGGTCTCTGAGGCACAGAGAGGGTAGTGGCTGCCCAAGGTCACACAGCAGGGTCTTAGTGAGTTTTCCTGGTGCCCTGTCACTAGTCGTCTGTTACAGCCAAGGACACTGAGGCACAAAGAGGGAGCAGGGAACCTGCTATCACCCGGGCCCCATGGCCAGTGTCTTTTACGACCGGCTCTATGCTGCCAGCAGGGCTGCAGGCCTGCAATGGATGTTGAAAGCAGTTCATGGCAGCATTATTTACAATAACCAAGGTGTAGATGTAACCGAGCAGGACCCTATGGGACCTTCCCGGGACAGACCCCACCCCTATATCCTCTGCTGCAGCTCCTCTCTGAGTAGCCAGATAATAGTATCTCATGCATGTTTCCTGAGTTTTTCAGATGGTAAAACTCCCCTCCAAATGGAAGAAATTAACTATTTGATGATCATGAGCCCCCAGACCTACAGGCGCCTAAGGATGGATAATGTTAACCCCTGTGACACCGCACCATCAATCAATCAGAGAATTATGCACAAGCTGATCACACACCCTGAGACCCCCTTCCCTCACCTGGCCTTTAAAAATGCTTTGCTGAAACCCTCTGGGGAGTTCAGAGTTTTGGGGGCACGAGCCACCCGTCTCCTTGCTGGCCTTGCAATAAATCTTTCTCTGCTCCAAACTCTGGTGGTTCAATTTATTTGGCCTCACTGTACATCGGGCATGCAGACTTGTGTTCAGTAACATGGAAACAACCTACGTGTCTATCAACAGATGAATGGGTAAAGAAAATGTGACGTATATATTTTTTTTAATTAATTAATTTATTTATTTATGGCTGTGTTGGGTCTTCGTTTCTGTGCGAGGGCTTTTCTCTCTAGTTGCGGCAAGTGGGGGCCACTCTTCATCGCGGTGCGCGGGCCTCTCGCTATCGCGGCCTCTCTTGTTGCGGAGCACAGGCTCCAGACGCGCAGGCTCAGTAATTGTGGCTCACGGGCCTAGTTGCCCCGCGGCATGTGGGATCTTCCCAAACCAGGGCTTGAACCTGTGTCCCCTGCATTGGCAGGCAGATTCTCAGCCACTGCGCCACCAGACAAGCCCAAGACCTCCCATTCTTAGACAAAGAACCTGTTCTTAACTTCCAAATCTGCAGGCGTTCGCAATTTGTAATCATGTGCTTTATTGGCTTGCGCGGTGACTGTCTCGCCTCACCCGTTACACTGTAAATTCCCTGAGCACAGGGAGCAAGTCTGTTTAAAAAAAAAAAAATCAGCAGTAAGACAGACAGGTCAGGCTTCAAGCGATGCCTTCCACACTTGCTCACAAGCTCTTAGAATATTGGAGGAAGTTGCCACTTTGCGGAGTTGATCCATTTTGGAGACCGGCAGGCTGGGGGGTACAAGGAAGCCGAGCTGCACTCCCCTGGCTTCCATCCGCAGCTGGCCTTGGCTTGCGAGGATGCGCTCCATCCAACATCGCCTGAGGCCAGTAAAGCTATTGATGGGGACAAGCTGGCATACCCTGGCCTTCCTCCCCGGGCTCCTCAGATTCAACAGCCCCACAGAATCCCAACAAGGGACATTGCAAATCGTGAAAGGAACCACTCAACTCTTCAACTGCTATCTGAATTTTTGTTGTCATTTTTAATCCTGTGTGTGCATCCGCCTTAAATGAAGTCCCAGGAGCTTTCCTGGGACTGAGGAAGAAAATGCCTAGAAAATGTTTTCCAGGCCAATAAGCTTCTAGAAGACAAGATGAGACGAATGCACGGAAGAGCTCTAGCGGTCTTTAATGTAGCATCGCGGGCAAGGAAAGGCAGACTTCCCAATCTTTTCTTTTCCTGCCTCTCTAATCTCTGAGGTAGGAAGGGTTTAGTGTTGAGGTAGATACTCATAAATTAATTCCCAGGAAGCAAGTAATGCAGTCACTTTGCCCTGAAACTCTGGTGACAGTTGTATCTATACTATTACAAGAAAAGCTAGATATGTTGTCAAGGGTAAAATTTCCCCCTTCCCCAGGGAGTACACTGAGTTCACGTTTGCACAGCTGAAGCTCCAACACAGGTGAAAGGAATCCAGTCTCCCGCCTGCATTTATCTGCTCCTCTGCGGAAAAGGAAGCTGAGGCAAAGCGCCTCAGAAACGCTACTTTGTGTTGCAAAAAAAAAAAAAAAAATTGGCAAGTAGCCATTTCCTGTGAATGTAAATTACCTGAGCGCAGTTCTCTGGAAGAAGGATCTGCTGGAAGGAGATGTGAGTTTCAAACTTGCTTTAGATTCGTTTCTTATCAGAACAAGTGCCCTTAATTTCTGTGTGGAAGTGCAAAGGTTTTGTAATGCAGCAGGCAAGCCACTGCCCCTAAACCAAAACATTTATTTTCTCTTTTTCACTCTTTTTTGGCCTTTTCCCATATTGTGATAGTTAACCAAATTATCTCTTATATTCTAACACAAAATGCTGACAGTTATAATTTGATGTAAGAGCACCTTAAAAATATATATATATATATAGTGAAGATTTTAGGGAGCAGTGTGACAAATCAACATTAAGATCATCTTCTGGACTGGACAAACCAATCTTTATTAGGGAAAATATGTGTATGCATGCTATTTGTGGAGTCTTGGCTTAATGAAAATTCATGTTTGGCCTAATTTTTGTAGGCAGCTCTTATTTTAGTAGTTAGGCGGAGAAAAGATTACCAAAACTGGAGTGCTCTCTGGAATATAGTTCCCTCTCTTCTGTCTGTTGACTGAAAAAAAAACACAGTGTAAGAGCGGTGAGTTTCAGTTTTTTTCAGAGAACTTACTAAGGACTGTGGCCCAGGAGGAGCCCATCAGATACTCTGAAGAGCTTCTCTGAAGAGGTGGGGGAGAGGCCAGTTTATATATGAAATTTTTGCCGAGGAAGTACATGTAGTCAAGCACTGGGAAAACATTGGCTTGACTAATCACAAATATCTCAAGTTAATGATTTTAGTGCTTTTCTATGTATGGGAAGATGCTGGAATCTCGGACCATTGAAATTCTTCCTTGGACATGCATCTTCACTATCTAGGGGCCCATATATCCGAAGGCACAGGGTGCTTCCTGCTATTTCATCCTCATTTCCCCTCAGGGCACACTTTGTGCAGTAGATTGTGAATTAACCCTTGTAAAAGGGGCTCATGAGCAATACTCTTTGTTCTGTTTGTTTCCATGTCCATATTTATACTGGAATCTCTTCCCAGGGTCCTTCATGTTTTGTGAATTCTTTACTGTCATGATGGCAAGAAATCCTTAATAAACTAAATGGTTGAAAAAAGATGGCAAATTTTTTTTTCCCACAGTGTGGTGAGTAAGAAATGTTATGCTTACATGTGAAAACACAAAGAGTTTTAATACCTACATGTCATTTTAAATCCATCCAAATACATAATACTGTTTTGAACAACTCAGTAACACAGTTTGGATCAGCCTTTGCAGATTCTAAGCGTTGCTCCAGAAGCTCCAAGAAATCAAAGGTAAGGTCTTGTTGTCCAGAGAGAGCAGCCATTCACTATACGAGGCTGTCGTACAAGTGAGTGCGGCCGGTCTGAACTGAGATGTGGCCACTAGTGTAAAATTGATGCTGGGTCTTTTTTTTTTTTTTTTAAGTCAGCAAAACGAATAAACAAAGTTTATTAGGGTTGGTGATTAACAGCAGAAGAGTTTGAAAAAACTTGACTGCACCTGTGCTGCAGAAGCACCTCTGTTCTGAGAGATGGTCTTGAGCAAAACCTAAAAGGGCAGAGGATCCATGAATCTTCATGCAGAGGCCAACACAATGTTACTAACAAGGTGTCTGTGTAAATCTCCACAAACGTTTTAACTCACAAACTTGATTCTGTGGAAACTGCCAGTGTCTTTTTTGCCTTCAAAGTGTCTTTCCTCACCTGGTGTCACTCAGGGAAGTACTTTCCCGTATAGGAAACAGAAAATGCCCCCCCTTGAGGGTCACAGCATGAGGTCTTCTTGCTGCTGGCGGTCTTGGGGTCCAGGTTGGATCTTTCTTTAGATTCCAGACCTTTGAACTTTCCACCAGATAAAGAATGTAGTCAAGCATTAATTTGTCAGACACCGACATAGCGAAAATTTCCAGATTATGGAATAAGTATAATACACATTAAGGCAGTATTTTACCTTCTTTGGTTCACAGATGAACAGGTCTTGGAAAGTTACTTTTGGAATGCCACTCCAGATTCTCATGATGAACTTACCCAACGGGTTATCCTGTTTATTGTTTGGCCCAGAAAGAAAATTCAATGTCTCCTGGACACACATGGTTTGTAGCGGAGAGTTAGGCTGGATTTCATGAGAACAGAGATGGCCACAGAGGTAAGTGGTTACTTACTGCAATACATCATTTGTAGTCCAGGTGGGAGCTTCCACAACAGAATCTAAGATATTAAAGGAAATGCATTCAAGGACACATGGAACATTCTCCAGGATCAAGCATACGCTGGGCCCTAAAACTCATAGAAAGGATAGAAATACAAAAAGTATGTTCTCCAACCACAATGCAGTTAAATTAGAAAATACATTTTGCAAAGCCAAATATCTGGACACACTCCCTAGAGGCCTTTCACGTTGGGAATTCTTAGGCATGTTTAATCTTGATGAGTTTGACCTCCTGGGAGTTAAATATATGCACACTTTTTGAATATAAATGCTGTTTGTTTTATTTGGTAACAGCATAGAAATTCAGAGTTCAGCATTTTATTTTATTTTATTTATTATTTTTTAAAATTTGTGTGGAGCCCTATATCTAGGGCACAGGACAAAAACTCTGGAATTAACTGAGCCCCCATGGCAACTTTTGCCATGGGCTCTCCTGACCTAAACGGGACACCCCTCCCCCACTCCATATTAGGTAAAATATTCGCCATGTAGCAACCTTGTAGCATCCTGACCAATCACCTAATGCCAACCTGCCAGCAGGTTCTTTGTCTTGAAGCTATAAAAGTTGGCTACTAGCCCACAAAGGGGGTCGGCTTTCCCAGGTCTATCGGGAAGTCCGCTTGTTGTATTTGCAGCGACCCTCCCGCGCGCAGACCAGAATAATTTGGTAATGTGGCCTTTCCACCACCATTTTCTTTCTCTTTCTTCCTTTCCTTCTTTCCCTCCCCCTGTCTTTTCCTTTCTTCCTTCCTTGTCTGTTTTTGGGTGCATCGGGTCTTAGTTGAGGCATGCAGGATCTTCTTTGTGGCCCACGCCATCTATCTAGTTGTGGAGTTTGGGCTTCTCTTCTCTCTAGTTGTGGCACGTAGGCTCCAGGGCACGTGGGCTCTGTGGTTTGTTGCACACGGGCTCCAGTTGAGGCTCACGGAGCTCAGTAGCTGTGGAACGCGGGTTTAGTTACCCGGAGGCATGTGGGATCTTAGTTCCCTGACCAGGGATCGAACTGCATCCACTGCATTGCAAGGCAGATTTTTTACCACTGGACCCCCAGGGAAGTCCCTGAAATTAATATTTTAATCAAGTCTAATCTCTTAGTATTTCCTGATTCCCCCCCTCGCCATTTTGTCAAAGAAAGTTTGAAAAATGAAATTTTGAAATGACCACTAATGTTCTCTCATGGAGATGCAAAGTCTGCATGAACATAAAAGCAGCATTATGTGTAGCAACCTTTCCTAAACCATAGGTCAAGCACGTTAACAGTGTTTAAGATGATCAATTATTGAAGAAAAGACCAATGCATTCAACCAATATTTTTTAAATAGCCATGCTTCCGCAGGCAGGCGAGAGGGGGTAGTGTATGTGGCCTTAATATTTTCACACCTCTAAACTGGAATTTGGCTTCCCTTTTTCCCCTTTAAAGTTTTTCTGTTATGCTCGGCATTCATATTCCAGCTGCCAAGCTCTCTGGCGGGGACCAGGCATTGGATTCCCCGGATGAAGATTAAGGTCCCCAGACCTACGCCCGGGGGCGCCGAGGGGCCAGCGGGCCGAGGGGGCGGGGCCGAGCGGCCGGTAGGGGGCGGGGCCTTGGACGTCCTGCGCGGCCATTGGCGGCGCTGCGTGAGCGCGTTGGGTCTGCGCGGGCGGGCGCAGCCGCAGTGAGCTGTGCGAAGCGCGCCAGGTGCGCTGCCAGCCTCCCACCTCCCAGGCTCGCCCGCCCCCCACTCCCCTCCCCGGGAGCACAGCGCGGCCCGGCCGAGGGGCCGGCGTCGCCTGAGCGCCCGGGGCGGCGGCGGTGGCGGCAGCGTGGGGAACCAGGACGCGAAGCCGAAGAGGAGCATGGCGATGCCCCGCACGAAGGCCCCGCGAGGCCGAGGCGCAAAGAAGGCAGGCGGGGGCGAGAAGGGCCGGGCTTGCACGGGGAGGGGCTGGCGGGGAGGAGCCGGGCAGGAAGAAGAGCCGGTCGGACCCCAGGGCCTCGGTCTTTTCCAGCCTGCGCATCCGGAAGATCCTGTCCAAGGGCAGAGGTGCCGGCGGCTCCTGTGACGCTCTGCCGGACCCTCAGGCCCTGCAGGCCGGCGAGCTGGACAGCGCCCACTCCCTGGTCACCAGAACCCCGGACCTCAGCCTCTCGGCCGTCGAGACGGGCCCGTCCGATACCGAGTGTGCCGACCCTTTCGAGGTGACCCTTCTTCCGGCATCCCGGCTGGGCCGGGTTGGGGGGCCCGGCGGTGGCCGCGGAGTCCGAGACCGCGGCGGGGCGCAGCGTGGACACAGACCTCCACAGCTTTCACTTGGCCGCGAGGCAGGAGGACCTGCTCTCGGACGTCCAGCAGGCGATCCGCGTCCAGGAGCTGCAGCAGCTGCGCCCTCCCCCTCCCCACGCCGGGGCCCTGCTGGGCCTGGACCGACCCCCGCCCGCCGGGCCCCAGACCCGCCCGCTGCCGCCGCTTGGTTGAAGTGGGCTCTAGTCAGACCGTCCTGGATTTGAGTCCTGGATTTTCCACTTTCCTGGGCAAACTAAGGTAAATGGCTTAATTTCTAAGTTTGTTTTTTCTGTAAAATGAGGGGTCACCGTAGTTCCTGGGTAAGAAGAAAGCATGAATACAAGTAAAACATTTTGCACAGTATGGGGTGTACAGTAAATGTTCGATGTATGCAGTGTTACAGTATTTGGGGTCCCAGTGGAGCCATGCACAGTAGGGGAGCAAAAGGGGAGGGTTGGAGTCTCCTTGTAGCTCGGTAGATAGTATCGGAGGCAGGACCTGAGAGTCCACGAGGAGTTGACTGCAGGGACCGGCTGTAAAAGGAGTGTGTGTGCTCGGCATGCAGATGCAGGTGACCATGGAGTACAGGTGGTTCTGGGTTGTAAACTCGGAGACTGATGGGTGGCAAGGAGGCCAGACGTGTAAACAAGGACATTTGTGTCATCCTGGTGGTGCTTTTAAATAATTTTGTGTAGTTATACCATGAACAGGTTGGCATTTATTTAAAAAAAATATTCTGGTGGCAGAACGGAGAATGGATTGAAGAAATTTAAAATTAGTGTCTGGGTGGTCGGTAAAAGTGCCTAAACTGAAACAGGGGCAGTGGGGAAGGAAAGACAGATATGGGGAATATTCGGGATTTACAGTTGTCAGGACTCGACGTTTGATTGGATGATTTCCTTGGTTTCTGAGTCACATCTTTGGGTGGATGGTGATTCTCTACGAAACGTCAGAATATGAAAGCGAGAACAGATTTCAGGCAAGGTGGTCATTTTCTTTTGGACATCGAGAATTCGCGACTCTTTGGGACATTGTGGTGGCAGTTCTTGGAGAACAGAGGAACTGGGGTTACTGGCATAGGCCATGAGTTATATGCTAAAAAGGTAAGCGTATGAATCTCGTAAGTTACGATACAGTGGAGAGAAGTACATTGGGATAAAGTTCTCAGGAACAGTGAGGTGCAGGTGTAGAGAGAGTAGACGGAATGGATTCACGGGAGGCTTGGCTGGAGGATATTGTTTAAGATCTGAGGGGCGGAGCTGGTCTCCTGATTCCGAAGTCCAGTCTGTTGAGTGATTAGAACTGAGCTGTCGGCTGAGAGTGGACGCCCCCTGAGTGGTGGAGGACGTTCTGAGAAGCAGACGCGGGGTCGCGGGGTCGCGGGGCCGCGGGAGGAAGGCGGGGCCGCGGGAGGAAGGCGGGGCCTCGAGAGGAAGGCGGGGCCGCGGGAGGTAGGCGGGGCCGAGGAGGCCAGCCAGGGTCCTCACTGAGGGGGTCGATGATGACACTGCCAGGTGAAAGGGGATTCAGAGGGGGAGAGGAGTTTGCACAGGGTGGGCCTGGAACATTCTCTAGATGATTCTGGAGGCCTAGGTTGTGCGGCCACGTTGTATGAGAGGAATCAGGAAAGTCACCTTTCAGCTCGGCTGTCACTTGCTTGGCTTTCACATCCGTCTTGTCAGTTACCGTCTTGGGTCCTTATTCCCGCTCCTCGCTTCAGCCGGTGCTTCTCAGTTCAGGGCCACAGTCTTTCCAGGGTGGGATTGGCAATGTCTGAGGACATTTGGTCGCCGCAGTGGGGGAGGGGTGCAGCTGGCATGTAATGGTGGAGACCAGGGATGCTGTCCAGTACTTTACAGGACCCCTCCCCCAACGGAGAGTGTCCAGTACCAATGCGAGCAGTTGAGGAACCCCGTGATGACATTTGACTGCATCATATTCCCACGTAAAGCCTTTTTAGTAGTTTTTCTGTCAGGATGAAGCCCACATTCCTTGGATCTCCATGACCTGCCTCCTCCAGCTCGTGACCCACCTCCCGTTCTGTTCCTCCACACCCTGCCCTTCACCTGCTGAAGTGCTGTTCGGTTTCCTGGACTGTCCCTGGGGCTGGGTGAAGGCTCCTGCTTCTGCTTCTGAACTGTTACTTCCTAGTTCAGTTATACTCTCTGTCAGAGGATGCTCTTCAGAATTAGATGTCACTCCTCAGACACCTGCCTTCACTACCAAAGTCTGCATTTTTTTCTCTCTCAAAGGACCTAACCTCTGTCATTATAGGCTACATACCCTGCATGCCCCAGTGCATATTAAATCTCCCGTGGAGCTGCCCTCGTGATGGTGCAGTGCTGCATCCCTGTATTTACCGTAGAAACATAGATCTACGATGAACGCAGGGATCTGGTGTCCCCAGAGTGGTCAGAGCAGACTCTAGTCCTAGACTGTGGATTCCTGCCCATCTCCTCAACTTACTGAAGACGTTGGGGCAGTTACCCAAGGTCACAGATTAAAAATTTTCATGTATAAGAATAGTACCTATTGGGGGTTATTTTGAAGATTGAATGAGACTAATTGTTAAAGCATTTAGCACACTACCTGTCATGTGATAAGTGTGAAGTAAATACTAGAGATGACTGTTTTTATTATATTTCAAGTTTCTGTCAAAGAATCCAGCATAGCCATTCATTAAATACGCCCTGATTTCATGGAGAGGAGGCTGGAAGGAAAGCCGTGGTGACTGAGAAAAGGAAGACCTGGAGGATCTATTAAGTGGATTGTTTGAATGATCAGGAGTTTCCTGTATTTCATAATCTCATGAACTTGGAGGGAAAGAGGTAGAGGATGGGATGGAATGTGGATTTGCTCAGGAATTGCTTGTCTTGGGAACTGACTCTCTACTGGATTTCTGCTTCAGGGCTTATTGTCATTCTTCTTTCTTAATCTGCTTGCTGCTTTTGATTTTCCTGGTGTAATGCCCACCTTCTTCCCCCAACCCTCCCGCTGCACATTTTTCTGGAGAGAGTGGGAAAAGCTGTGAGTCAGACACCTGGCAGTTTGTGAAGGTGAGGCCATCACGCCCACCTGGTGGTGTGTTCATGGCCACTTCACAGTGACCACGTGCTTTCGGGGGAAGCGTCACCTGCAAATACTGGTACATCAGTTACTTACTTGCAGTGTCAACCTAAATAAAGAAGGTAAACTGAGGCAACCTCAAATGACCAGAAATTGAGTTTATTGGGGAGTAGCAGAGGAATTGCAATTCAGGAAGTTGGTTGAAGGCTCGGGGCAGCTCTGTTTATGGACAAGGAGTGACAACGGGGCGTCCAGCCAGAGTCCAGGCAGTGAGTTCATTGACTTGAAGATGGGGAGGGACTCTTGGCAGGTGTTCACTGGTCAGGAGACAGGTTTCCGTCTTCTGTAAACCAGGCACTTAGGGGAAATCAGTCTCTTGGTTCCTCAGTTTGTTTCCTGGGGGCGTGTGCGTGAGAGTCTCCATCCCCTCCCCCAGTTCTATTTCAGACTGAAATCCTCTCGTGGTCACTTTCACTCACTCTGTTGTGTGTGTGTCCGGCATACTTTGCAGATAATATGGCCTGAAAGAATGAAAGTACCGCTGTCTACAAGGACCTCTGCTTTACTCAGAATTCCTGAGACAGAGGAACCCAAGTGCTAGAGGTTGTTTATGCACAACATTGTTCTTCTCTCTCAAGGACTCTACCATGTGGAATACACTTAATTTTCTTGGCTGAATAATTCTTGTAGGGTAAAATTATTGAAGGGAACTGTCAATAAATGTAAACAGGAAGAAATCTGCTTACTATTCTTAGTTTTCTTCAAGGGGCATTTTTTCATCCAACTTTATTTTTAGTTAAAAAGTAGTTTATTTCCTAAAGAATATGATAAGTAGATTGTGTCAAGAAGTTCTGAGTTGGTTTCTCTCTTTGCTGGCTGTGCACTTGCATGGTTTTTCAATAGTTGTGTTAGTAACCTTTCTTTAGCACAGGCTTGATTGTGTGCCGGGTCAGGTTACATCCCCCAGGTTTGTAGTCATATGGTTCAGTGTGAAGGAGAAGGATTTTAATACATGTTTTGAAAGTTATTTCTCTGGACTCCATCATTGTATGGTTGTATGTAGTAATCAGTATCCAAGCTTTCATGCATATGAATTGAAGCACATATATTTTGAGATTATTTTATTTTTTTGACTTGGTATGTGGTTTAGTAAATTTCTAACATGTGCTGCTTTTTGTGTATTCCTTCTCAGAAGGCAGACAGGTGATTCCCCCCACCCCCACCCCCCAGTTACGCTCAGATGGAGAGTATTGTTGCAAAAGTAGTGATGCTGCTGATTGCTGTTCCCTCACCACGGTGTAAATGCTGCCAGGACTTTTATGGATTTCAGAATAATAATCTCCAGCCATGAAGTTCGTTGAGGTTTAGAAAAATCAGCTTTTAAAAACTCATTAGTGTCAGTCACCCTTTTTAAGTTAATGACATACTTTCTTCTCTGTGCTTTGTTTTTCTTATTTAAGGATCATGCTGTTTCAGATGCCTGTTTTGCTTTCACAACTGGTGCTCTTATCACTTCTTTGGCAAACAGTGTGGGTGACGCAGAATCCATTTTGAGTTTATATGATGGACTTTTATGAAAATGGGTGACTCAGCCCAACTTTTCTGTTGTGATTCTCTTCTCTTTCTCGTGGATGTGCACTGAGTAGTAAGTTCTGTGGATGTGACTCGCATTTTGGTGGCCTCCTTCTCCCGTCTCAAGAGCCAGGAGGAGTGCAGAACCTGAAGGGCCCTTGGACCCAGAGGACACCAGCCAACCAGGAGCTTAGAGGGCTTTTCCTCCAGATTTTTACTAGCCTTTGGAAATCTGAAAGATGATTTATTTCCGTTGTATCACTTTATTGTCTAGATGAGGGGTTGGCACAGTTTCTTAACATTGGCCAGAGAGAAGATATCTTAGGCTTTAGTAACTGTTTTACAACCTCTGTCTCAGTACCCAGCTCTGCTGTCGTCCTGTGAGAGCCGCCGTGGACAACGTGCAGTGAATAAGCGTGGCTGTTACTTCCTAACAAGACTTCATTTACAAACATGGCAGCGGCTGCAGTTTGCTGGCCCCTGGTCTATACTTAGGTAAAACGTAAAATGTAAATGTATTGTGTAGTGTGGCTTTTCTTTCCGTCTCTAACCATGTGTGGTCACCAGCCAGTCACATAATCGTTACTGACTTTTTTCATGAAAAATGCAGCTCCTCTCCCTGTGCTGTGTCGCTCACTTCCAAGGGGCTGCCAGGTGGGCAGGTGCAATGCACAGTGTCTCGTGGGGACAGGAGACTTGAGTTCCGAGTGGTCATTGCGGCTGGAGCACAGTGTCCAGTGTGAGGGGCCGGCATGGGGGCGGGGCATCTGCAGAGAAGATTCTGGGTGGTACCCAGAGCCTTGGATGGAGGCTTCTGGAAGACGGGTTTAGGAATTGGAACTCAATCCTGGGAGCGGTGGGGAACCACTGGAGGGTTTAGGCGGAGGAGAGGGCATTCTGGGTGCTGTGGAGTCTGGACCGAGGGGTATTCTGTGGGTCTGACTTGGAGGCTGGAAGATTCTGAGGAAGTTGAAGTGGGAATCCAGGGGAGTGGAGGTGCTGCCCTTCGCTATAGACATGGTGCTGGGGATGAAGAAGGGGCAGTTGTGATGATACTGGTAGATTAGTGGTTCTCCCAGCACGCGCGGGCGTTGGAATCACCTGGAGGACTTGTGAGCACAATTGCTGGGCCCGCCCCAGAGGTTCTGAGGAGGTCTGGGCTGGGTTCCCAAGTGATGCTGCTGATGGTGGCCCGGGACCACACTCTGAGACGCTCTGCCTTAGAAGGTCCACATGACGAGCCTCAGGGATTTGGCTGATGATATAAAGGCGAGGGAGAGGGCAGGAATGAGGAGGGTATGTGCCCAGATTTCCGGCTTGTGCGACAGGGGAGACGGTGGTGCTGTTTACTGTGTGAAGTACAGGAGGAGCAGGGTGGGAGAACAGTTAGTTCAGTTTAGGTCTTACGGAATTTGGGGATAATCTCCTGAAAGATATGCAAAAGTAACTGGTTATGTGTGTCTCGGGGTCAGGAGACAGAGCCTAGGGGGAGAGAGATGGAGAACTCTTCATCGTAGATGATCCCTGAAGCCGTTATGCATTGAAAAGGCCTGCAGGGTGAGAATCAAGCAGGGCCTGATTTACAGATGAACATTTATGCAGTGGGCAGGGGGCAAGCTGCACGGGGCAGGTAAAGAGCAGTCAGAGGTGGGGCAGAAAAAAAGATTAGAAAAACAGACAGATGGAGTATTAAGTGATATTAAATGTTGCTGAGAGGTCAAGATCGAGTAAGGCTGAAAAGCAGTCATTGAATTTGCCGAAGGTTATTGTTATCGTCAGTAACCTTGCAGATGTAGAGAGCAGTCTGGGTGGGGTGCAGGGGGGTGCCGGCCAGGTCTCCGCAGGCTGAGGCTGGACGGAGGGTCTGGGTGAGCTGGGGAGATGGGAGGGGGTCAGCGCAGGTGTGTGATGAGTGCCAGCGGCTTTGTGTCAGGTGGGTTATGAGTGGGGAAGGAGAAGTACCTTTTTTAAAAAGCTTGGGAGTGTTTAGAGCCTGTGCAGATGCCGATGGGAGGGGTCCCATAGAGAAGGAGAACTGATGGATAGCGTGTGGTCCTGGAACGCAGAGGGAGGGCATACGTAGCTCAGGTCGGGGTTGGCCTGGGACACGGACAGGAACACCTGTGTGTGAAAACAGCCGTGGGAAGGGGGACGCAGTGCAGGTGGGCTTTCTAGGTGGCTCACAGGAAGGTGAGGGAGTGCTGGCGGCTTCCGTGTTCGCTGTGAATTAGGAGACGTTGACCTCTGCACTGGATGAGTAGGGGTATGTGAGGCCAGATGTTTGAAAATGGGGTGGAAACAGTTCATTTGGATGCACAGAACTGGGACTGAAGGCTGGCGGGAGGGATAGGGGTGCCCATGGAGGCCGGCAGAGGTGCAGGGTGGTGGCTTAATGTCGGCCCTGCCCTAGCACTGGGTGTGGCAAAGGCAAAGCAGCACAGGGATCTCAGGCTGGCGCTGTGCCGGGTGATGCATCCGAAGGTGAGTGAGGATGGGAGTTGGGAGTCAAAGAGCTCAGAAAGGGGCAGTGACTTACCTGTGGCCGAAATGCTTTGGACAGAGCCAGAAACCTGTCTCCTGACACTCAGGTGGATTGCTTTTCTCCACAGCCACCCTGCCTCCCTGAGAGAAGGAAAAACTTCTTCCACTTGAAACATTCTAACTTTCCCCGTGTTCTTGGTGGTTAATGGTGCCAGTGTATTCATTTTTTTTTTTTTAAACATCTTTATTGAAGTATAATTGCCTTACAATGGTGTGTTAGCTTCTGCTTTATAACAAAGTGAATCAGTTATACATATACAATATGTTCCCATTTCTCTTCCCTTTTGCATCTCCCTCCCTCCCACCCTCCCCATCCCACCCCTCTAGGTGGTCACAAAGCACCGAGCTGATCTCCCTGTGCTATGCGGCTGCTTCCCACTAGCTATCTGTTTTACATTTGGTAGTGTATATATGTCCATGCCACTCTCTCACTTCGTCCCAGCTTACCCTTCCCCCTCCCCCTGTCCTCAGGTCCATTCTCTAGTAGGTCTGTGTCTTTATTCCCATCCTGCCACTAGGTTCTTCATGGCCTTTTTTTTTTTTTCCCTTAGATTCCATATATATGGGTTAGCATACTGTATTTGTTTTTCTCTTTCTGACTTACTTCACTCTGTATGACAGACTCTAACTCCATCCACCTCATTACAAATACCTCCATTTCATTTCTTTTTATGGCTGAGTAATATTCCATTGTATATATGTGCCACACCTTCTTTATCCATTCATCTGTCGATGGGCATTTAGGTTGCTTCCATGACCTGGCTATTGTAAATAGTGCTGCAATGAACATTGTGGTACATGACTCTTTTTGACCTATGGTTTTCTCAGGGTATATGCCCAGTAGTGGGATTGCTGGGTCGTATGATAGTTCTATTTGTAGTTTTTTAAGGAACCTCCATACTGTTCTCCATAGTGGCTGTATCAATTTACATTCCCACCAACAGTGCAAGAGTGTTCCCTTTCCTCCACACCCTCTCCAGCATTTATTGTTTCTAGATTTTTTGATGATGGCCATTCTGACCGGTGTGAGATGATATCTCATTGTAGTTTTGATTTGCATTTCTCTAATGATTAATGATGTTGAGCATTCTTTCATGTGTCTGTAGGCCATCTGTATATCTTCTTTGGAGAAATGTCTATTTAGATCTTCTGCCCATTTTTGGATTGGGTTGTTCGTTTTTTTGTTATTGAGCTGCATGAGCTGCTTGTAAATCTTGGAGATTAATCCTTTGTCAGTTGCTTCATTTGCAAATATTTTCTCCCATTCTGAGGGTTGTCTTTTGGTCTTGTTTATGGTTTCCTTTGCTGTGCAAAAGCTTTTAAGTTTCATTAGGTCCCATTTGTTTCTTTGTGTTCTTATTTCCATTTCTCTGGGAGCTGGGTCAAAAAGAATCTTGCTGTGATGTATGTCATAGAGCGTTCTGCCTATGTTTTCCTCTAAGAGTTTGATAGTGTCTGCCCTTACACTTAGGTCTTTAATCCATTTTGAGTTTATTTTTGTGCATGGTGTCAGGGAGTGTTCTAATTTCATACTTTTACATGTTCCTGTCCAATTTTCCCAGCACCACTTATTGAAGAGGCTGTCTTTTCTCCACTGTATATGCTTGCCTCCTTTATCAAAGATAAGTTGACCATATGTGTGTGGGTTTATCTCTGGGCTTTCTATCCTGTTCCATTGATCTATATTTCTGTTTTTGTGCCAGTACCAAACTGTCTTGATTACTGAAGCTTTGTAATATAGTCTGAAGTCAGGGAGCCTGATTCCCCCAGCTCCATTTTTCGTTCTCAAGATGGCTTTGGCTATTCGGGGTCTTTTGTGTTTCCATACAAATTGTGAAATTTTTGGTTCTAGTTCTGTGAAAAATGCCAGTGGTAGTTTGATAGGGATTGCATTGAATCTGTAGATTGCTTTGGGTAGTAGAGTCATTTTCACAGTGTTGGTTCTTCCAATCCAGGAACATGGTATATCTCTCCATCTATTTGTATCATCTTTAATTTCTTTCATCAGTGTCTTATAATTTTCTGCATACAGGTCTTTTGTCTCCTTAGGTAGGTTTATTCCTAGATACAGTGTATTCATTAACTGAAGTTGGGTAATGAGTATTTTTTTAACAAAGTAATCCTGTGGCTTCGGGTCAGGTGAATGTGCTGTAAAGAATCTTGGACATTTTTAAAGCTGTTTGAGGGCTTCCCTGGTGGCGCAGTAGTTAAGAATCTGCCTGCCAATGCAGGGAACACGGGCTCGAGCCCTGGTCCAGGAAGATCCCACATGCCGCGGAGCAACTAAGCCCGTGAGCCACAACTACTGAGCCTGCGCTCTAGAGCCTGCAAGTCACAACTACTGAGCCCGCGTGCCACAACTACTGAAGCCCTCGTGCTCCGCAACAAGAGAAGCCACCGCAATGAGAAACCTGCGCACCACAACGAAGAGTAGCCCCCGCGAACCGCAACTAGAGAAAGCCCGCGCGCAACAAGGAAGACCCAACGCTGCCAAAAATAAATAAATAAAATAAATAAATTAAAAAAAAATAAAGCTGTTTGAAAAAGATGTTGGGGATCCTTGTAAGTAAATACTAGGGATTCACAGATGGAAGACAGCCTACGAAGAGTGGAGCTTAGTATTAGTAGCTTGAGAAATCTGCGTGGAAAATGAAGACCCAAAAATGTACTTGAAATACTGCCCTGAAAGGAGAACTTTAAAAAAGAGAATTTTTCCACGATGTTCCATGTGAAAACCCTGGTGTCACCAGTTCACTTGGAGCAGCCTGGGAGGAGGTCAGTTTAGATCAGAGACTGAGGGGATGGGCCTTGGGTGCAGCTCAGAAACGTGTTGGAGTGTCCTGGTTCCCGTGAGTCTGGAGAGACCACATGTGAGCCTGCGCGTAGGCGTAAGGGGTCTGGGTGTCATCACCATTGTGTTCCAAGGCCAAGCTTCTCAAGGTACCAGGTGGGCTGTATTGAAGGTCTTACTGATCCCACCAGGGGCATGACAATAGGGTATCCTTGCAAACAAAGCATCTGATGCAAAGTCAAAACATAACTGAGGTTAGGGATTGGCATTAATGGATTCTGAATCTGAAAGTGGCCTCATTTAGTAGTAAATACTGGTTGTATGTTGTCTATATATTTACTGAAGGTGGACAGGGAAGAGGACATCTGGACACGTGGAGGTGGAGGAGGAGGACAGGTGCCTCCCGAGGAGGGTCACAGGCGCGGTGGAGAAGGCCTTTCTTTCTAGTTTTCTGTTACAAATGCAACCAATATTTACTACAGTAGGAGGTGATCTTCAGATTCAAAATAGATGGCAGTGGAAGCCAGGGCAAGATCTGAGTGGAAATCCTGCGTTATGTACCTTAGAATGCTGATCTTGACTTAATACTCTGCAAACAGGGATGTTCGGGAGACAGGCTCTGAGATTCGTGCACCAAGTAGCAGAAGGTCTTTGAGGGGCGCCCGTTGGTGCATCCACCACTCTCCTTCCTGGGTGTCAGTTACAAAACTGAAAGACAGTGGTCTACATATGCTGACTTTCAAAGTATTTGGGAAAAAGTATGTACTGAGGTTTGCTATCTAATAAGAAAAAATTTACTCTCATAGAGGATGTATTGACTTAATATTTAAGAAGCTGCCCCTGATTTATCAGGCACAAATCTGATAGCAGTATTGTGGTATTTCAGTTGGCAACTGCTGCAGGCTTGTCCTTTAAAATGGTATCTTGGGAATTCCCTGGCGGTCCAGTGGTTAAGACTTAGTGCTTCCACTGCAGGGGGCCTGGGTTCCATCCAAACCAGGAATGTCAACTCACTGTGGACAATAGGCAATGAAGACCTAAAGGCAGGCGATGGTTTCCTCAGTGTGAGCAGGAAAATGTGAGAGGGAGTGATTATGTCCATGGCAAATGCAGGTTAAGTGAATCCACGTGGGTCTGTTGGGTTCCCCCAGTCCAGGCGTTAGGACTGAGGAGAGTCAGAAAACTGGAATTTATTTCTTGTTCTTGATGCCATGAGACACATGATGTAGATGGTCTGTGGCTTTCAGGACCATGGTAACAAAACTAAACTGTTTCCATACTTCAGCATTTCTCTGTTTTGCTAAATACATACATACATACATACATACATACATACATACATACATACATACATACCTCAGCAGTAGTTATGGGGGAAACTGAAAGTGGTCTTGGGTCCCCATATTTATCATCAGGGGAGCTTTTGTTTCCATCTCACCCAAAGTAGGTCTCAATGAGTTATGTTTTTATAGCGACATCATTAACGACAAAACCCATGAATAGAAGCCAACATTTAGTCTTAGGTCCAAGCACTGTGCTAAGTGTTATTTAATTCAAACATTTATTTATTTAACCCTACTTCCAGTTTCTGGTGTGAAAACTGAGGCATAGAGAGTGTCACTTGCTAAGTCCCGGAGTTCTGTAAGTGGCAGAGGCGGACTCCAGACCCCGGAAAGCTGACCCCACGTCTCCTGCCTTTCCTCACTTCTGTAGCTGATGTGTTGCCAGAGCTGTTGATTCAGAGACGCTGCTGCCCGTGAACAGCGCGGGGCCTCCTCCGACCCCCGGAGGGTACATCCTCCCCTAAGTTATGGGCGGCCCTCCGCCTGCAGCCGCGGTTCTCTGCGGAGCATATGATTCTGAAGTGTTGCCTCCTGAACAGAATCCGTGTGGAAGCGGACCCGCGCCGTTCAGACCCGCGTTGTTCAGGGGTCACTTGTCTATCTGGAAACTCTGGCCTTGTTCCGTTGTCGTCACTCTGGTGCACGTCACCTCTGTGCCTCCTGCTTGGTCTCCGCGTCCCGCCTCCTGCCCCTCAGCTCCTTCTCCACAGACAAACGATCCCGTCACCTGCTGGAGATGTTCACCCTCACCTGAGGTGGCCTCGGAGCCCTCACTCACTCCTGCAGGGCCCTCCCTCAGCGGGCTCCCGGCTGGGTCTGCAGCCTCTGCTCCTCTCTGCCACGTTACCGTGCTACCGCAGAGCTTCCTAAAATTCAAATTTGGGCTCCAGTTTTGGAAAGTCCGATTGATTAGGTCTGAGGTTGACCTCTGGAAATAGGGGGTTTTGATCAGCCAGGTTTGGGAAAGCCTTGCTCTAGAAAATGTGTTCTATGATTATTAGTTGCTGCTTAGATGTGGAAGCTGCTTTTTGCCTTTTTTCATTAACCCCAAAGAGGTCCTACCTTTGAATTCTCAAGAGTTTGAGCTCAGCCAATGAGGGCCACTAGGCTAAGCTTAATGACCCAACGTCTTCCCCAGACGGCTCGTTACGTTTTGGTTCACTTTCTGTGTGTAATTGAGAAACTGCTCACGTGAGAGAGAGAGAGAGAGAGAGAGAGAGAGAGAGATGGAGCTGGTCTCCAGGTGGTTGACGGACCCTTCAGTGGAGCTAATGCCACCTCTAATTTATTATGGGAACTTTCTCTGTTTAATTCTTTCATTGTTCTCATTTGAAAAAAGATGAGATGTAAAATGCAGATATTCAGACCTGGAAGCGTAACTCTGAATAAATCCCTGTCTTTAACAAAAAGTTTATTAAATTTAATCTTATTCAGTATTTACTGTGGCCCCAGGCCTAATCCCTGGGATTTTTCTCCCTTTATATATTTATAAGCATGTTCTTCGGAATTTTACTTTTGAAATACAGGGGGTTGTGGAACAAGGAAGTTACAGAATATTAAGACTGAGAATAAAATAATTATTTATGAGTTTACCAAAGTTTCAAACAATTCTAGAGAGAAAAATTTTAAAGCTTTTCAATAATCTTGTCTACAGGGTACGTATTCTAGATTAAGAAGTTGTTATGGAATGCATATACAGATATAGATAAAGTTATTTTTTACAGATATTTTTATCTCTACTGTTATCACATATACTAAGTATTTCTGATTTGATTTGTAAGCTATTTAATTGTACCACATAAATGTGAATGCATAAAATGAGCAAGGTACTATTACTGTTAGATTCTTCCTTTCTTTGCTCTGTTCGTGCCAAGCATTTCTGTGGCATTTATTCTATAGCGTTTATTCTGCTGCATTGTTGATTGCCATTCCCCTATTTTGTGGAAGAGAAGTTAGGTGGCCATTTCTTCTTGGCAAGTCTCTACGCTCAGCAAATACGCAACCGAGTTGCTAAATTTCAGTCAAAAGTAAAAGTCAGCATCATTTTGAAAGTTTCTTCTCATTCCTGCACAGGGATCCAAGTAGCACATGCTTAGCTCTGCCCTCTTCTGGTGATTTCAAATTATGCAAAGGGAATTCCCAGAACAGGATTACAGATGACCCTTGAACAATGTGGGGTGAGGGCTACCCTCCGAGCCGTCGACAAGCTGTGTATACTTTATAGTGAGCTCTCCGTGTCTGCCGTTCAGCCAGCGGGTTGGGCTGCAGTATTTACTATTGAGAAAATCCACGTGCAAGCAGACCCGTGCAGTTCAAACCCTTGTTGTTGAAGGGTCAGCTGTAACTTCCAAGGTTACAGAGTGGCTGGAAGACGTTTTAAAATTTCAGCACCATAGAATATATTCACTGAAAACTTAATTGTAATAGTTTTGATTTTTAAAATGTAAAATAATCATTCAAATTGGAGAAAAATGGAAACTGCTTTCTACATTGCTCAAGAAAAGTCATTGTAATTTTCTTTCTCCAAGTACAGATGAAAACAAATACAAATATAGTTAAGGTTACAGTCATATTAGAATAAGCCAATATTTTGAATGTTGACGCTGATGAAGTTAAAGGATTTTTTGTACTCTTCTGACCCAGTACTTTCTCAGTTCAAGCTCTGGATAACTCCCTTCAGTTGACTTTTAGGTTAAAGGAGCAGACCTTCCTTTTTAGATAAAACAGTTTTCATTAAGATGAATTTGCTAACTGATTACCTCCCTTAGCTACAGGATTAACTTTTACTGAAATATTCTTTCCCTTTTAAGGATTTGTACAAAACTTTGTGAAGGAGCTTGTGTCAAGATATAAAGATCATGGGTGCTTACAGACATGATGGGCTACAAATGCACATTAAAAAAAAAAATGTATTTATTTCTTTGGCTGTGCGCCAGGCCTTAGTTGTGGCACTTGGGAACTTCATTGCGGCATGCGGGATCTAGTTCCCTGACCGGGGATCGAACCTGGGCCCCCTGCATTGGGAGCACAGAGTCTTAACCACTGCACCTCCAGGGAAGTCCCTACAAATGCACATTTCAGAACAACCAGCCATCAGACATAGTGAACACAGAGTACTGACGGGAACCGGTTAACCTCATCTGTACCCAGCAGTAAACTACCATTGATTAAACGAGACACCAGGCCATCCCATGATCTCCTTAGCTATGAGCAAGAAGCATTGTCTTTGAGCTTGAGGAAAGCTTCCACAAGGCAAGACCAAGCAAACACAATTAAGGTACCTCCTGCTGAGAGCCTTGCTGGATCATGACTTTAATTAAGGTCACACTGACATTTAATAATAATTAGAGATTAAAATCCAGCTAAAGAGCACTGAGCTAGGGGATGAAAATTGATTTTGTTTCTAAACTCTAATGAGTTGTGTTACCTCACTGGTAAAATGAAGTCCAATTCCATGATCCTTTAAATAACAGTAACATTTGTGAAGCTGTTACTTTGCTAAGGATTTTGCACATGTCATTTGATCTTACACACCTTATAACACCCTGGAGGTATTATTATTAATGTCTATTTTAGAGAGAGGGAAACTGGGCATTGCAATTAGCAGGAGATGGTCCCCATCTAAGTCTGTTGAACTCTGAAATGCCTCCTCTTGACTATTGTGTCTGTCATGCAGAGGCCGTTGAATAACTTTTAGAATCAGTACAGTCTATGGACACAAACATGTTAGCATCTCACAAGTATGGTCTAAGACAAATGCACAAGTTCTAACAGGAGCCTTCCTTTGTTAATAACTTCAGAAAATAAGTGATACGTAGTAGAAGCAAGATGAAGCTAATAAACTATCTTTCCTGGATAGCTTATGGATACATGGGTCATATCGATAAATTTTGTTAGTCCTAAGTCCCAGTTGTTACATTAGTATAAGTGCTTGATCTTTGGAAATGGCTCGTCAAGGCCTCTGTTTTGTGTAGTGTTTGCGCTCTGGAGAGTGGCTGGTCTCTGAACGAGGATGATCACAGCTGTAGCCTTAATGGCAGCGCCGTTCACTAATCATCCATCAGTTTCCCTGGAAGCACCGTCCAGGCCCCCTTGTCTGTAAGGAGTAAAGCTCATTATAGATTTTTACCTCACTTCCACATTGTTGCTTGTGGCTCGTGACACATTTTAAGGCTGAGCCTTTATTTTAGCTCCTCTTTCTGTGAGAGAGGCTCAACAGGCAGCTGTAGCAGATGTGCTGCTTCCACTTGGTCTGTGTTTTCCTGGAGCGCATTGTCAGACCTCCCCCTCAGCTGATACCTGTGAGAAAGTGTAGGCGCTGGTGTGTGGAGCCTGGATTCCGGGGAGGGGGTCGTGTCCTGAAAACTCAGGAATGCAGTTTCCTGCAGCACTTCCTCCTAGAGAAGGAAGCTTCATCCGCCTGAGGTGGGTCGCCAGTGAGCGTGGCTCTGCCCCGCTCCGAGCAGGAGCCTGCGGTCCCCGCCAGCCCTGGCTCTCAGCGCCCGCTTCCTGATACTCCTCGCGGGTGTCTGCCTCCAAGGGCCCTGACGTTTACAACGTACACGTCACGCTCCCTCTGTCTCATTCAGCCCTCGTCTCTCCTCCAGGCCCGGCTGAGCCTGTGTGCCCTAATCTGGGCCCTTTTGTTACTCTGAGCTCTTTTTTCCCCTCAAAAAATTACTTTCACTCCTTCCTTTAACTTAAAATTGGTTTCCTTTCATCAGACCGCAGTTTTTTGAAATCCATACCTTTGTTGGCCTTCTCTCTGACTCTCGTAACCTCCTAGTACCGGCAGGCGGGGGGTGTGTGTGCACGTGCGCGTGCATCAGTAGGGTCATACAGCACCTCCCCACCAGGCTCTCCCTCCCTGGGCCTGCTCCCGGATCACTGGGAACCTCAGCACCCGGCCCCGTCGCCTGTCGCTGCTTCTGCTGTGAGCTGGAGGGTGAGGCAGGGATCGCATCCCTGGAAACAAAGTCCTGCTAGGTACCAATTAGGAAATTCTGTTGCTGCAACCCTTGCTGCTCTACGGAGCAGATGTGTGCAGAGAAGAGCTTGCATCATCTGGATTTTCTGCCTTACTGCTCATCGCCTCTGGCTGTCTTACTCGGACCTGGCAACAGTTATGGCAGGAAGTCCACAGAACCGAACCTCCACGAGGCCTGGTCTGAGCTGCCTGCTTATGCGTTACGCTCAGCACACGTCTCCTCCCCCGCTGCCTGCTGTTGGCCCTTCCCTGTTTCAAATGTCTTTCCTTCTTCTCAGCAACCTTCCAGCCACTCATTCTGAGCCGGGACTGTTTTTCATTTCATTGGGAGGTTTGCAGTTTTATGTGATCTTCCTCAATTTCATCTTATGTGGACTAATTCTTCTTGCAAGACTTCTGGAAAACGTGCTTCTACTTTTCTACCACTATTTTGTCCTTTATTATCCAATATCCAGTCCCATCAACATAGTTAACATATTTCTGAAAAGATGTCTGTTCCCTTAGTTTTGAGAATTCGCTTTCCTTAACTTCTAGTAGGATTTGAGGCGGTTTTAAACAATGCTTCCTGCAAACTCCTCTTCGCTTGCTGCAAAGCACGATTTTTTTCCTTTCTTCTTCCTGCTGCTAAAATGTAGAAAGCAAAGTCCTTGTGTCTCTCTCCCCTCCCTTCCCCCCTTCTTTGTCTTCACCCACACGTGTGCCCACGGACTGGATTGCATGCAGATGCCCAGCCCAGTTACATCTGCAAGCTCTGATTGTGCATCTGTCTGCCTGATGAAAGCCTTGACCTCCATGTTCCCCTGGCATCTCAGATTCAACTTACCTGAAATCAGACTCCTTTGCAGAACATCCTCAAGTGGTCCTCTTTTCTCAAGGGTATGACTGTGGCTTTCTTCCAGGTGCAAAACCTTGCCTGCCTCTGCACCGAAGCCCTGTGGCCCTCAGCTCCTGGGAAGTCTGCCTCTCAGCCCGGGGTCCCCACCACCTCTCGCTTTAGGCCTCTTGCCTGGATCAGTCCCCATACTTCCCATCCCCTGCTTGTTGTGGCTCATTCTCACCAGGACCGGGTCTGCTTTATTTTACTGAGGGCCCCCTGGTCCTGCTCACATGGTGCACACCCCGACCGGATCGGCACTCCCCTGCCTTCTCCCTTCTCCCTTCTCCACTTTGACTCTCCCTGGTCCCCTGAGTACCCTGCGATTCTGTGTCCCCGATTTGCTGATTTCCCCCTTTTCCTGAACGTTCTCCAGCCATACTTTTTGGATTTAAATAATTTTCATTTTTTATTGGCAAATTTTGTTTTTCAGATTCTTTTTAAAATTGAGGTAGAATTGATTTACAATGTTGTGTGAATTTTTACTGTACAGCAAAGTGATTCAGTTATACACCTATATATGCATTCTTTTTCATTCTGGTTTATCACAGGATATTGAATATAGTTCCCTGTGCTATACAGTAGGACCTTGTTGTTTAACCATTCTGTATTCAGTAGTTTGCATCTACTAATCCCAAACTCCCAATCCATCCCTCCCCTTGGAGGTTCCGCCTTGGTAACCACAAGTCTGTTCTCTCTGTCTGTAAGCCTGTTTCTGCTTGGTAAATATGTTGATTTGTGTCATATTATAGATTCCACATGTAAGTGATATCATATGGTCTTTCTCTGTCTGACTTACTTCACTTAGTATGATAATCTCTAGGTCCATCCATGTTATTGCAAATGGCATTATTTCATTCTTTTTTATGGCTGAGTAATATTCCATTGTATACATGTACCACATCTTCTTTATCCATTCCTCTGTCGATTGACATTTAGGTTGCTTCCATGTCTTGGCTATTGTAAATAGTGCTGCAGTGAACATTGGGGTACATGTATCTTTTTGAATTAGATTTTTCTCTGGATATATACCCAGGAGTGGGATTGCTGGATCGTATGGTAACTCTATTTTTAATTTTTTGAGGCACCTCTATATTGTTTTCCATAGTGACTACAAATTTACATTCCCACCAACAGTGTGGAAGGCTTCTTTTTTCTCCACACCCTCTCCAGCCTTTTTTTGTAGATTTTTTGATGATGGCCATTCTGATTGGTACGAGGTGGTATTTCATTGTAGTTTTGATTTACATTTCTCTAGTAATTAGTGATGAGCATCTTTTTATGTGCCTCTTGGCCATCCGTATGTCTTCTTTGGAGAAATGTCTATTTAGGTCTTCTGTCCATTTATTGATTGGGTTGTTTGTTTTTTTCTTGATATTGAGCTGCTTGAGCTGTTTGTAAATTTTGGAGATTAATCCCTTGTCAGTCACATACTTTGCAAATATTTTCTCCCATTGTGTGGGTTGTCTTTTTGTTTATGGTTTCCTTTTCTGTGCAAAAGCTTTTCAATTTAATTAGGTCCCATTTGTTTATTTTTGTCTTTATTTCCATTACTCTAGGAGCTGTCTCGAAAAAAAGATATTGCTGTCAGTGATGTGATGTGGAATCTCACGCTTTCACTGAGCCAGCATCTGTCCTCAGCATCTGTCCAAGTGCAGCACCTCAGCTTTCCTTTGGGAACTACCTCTCACCTGCTTCCTGTCCAAACAGTTTCAGGGGGCTGATCCCACGTTCCACCCACCTGGAAGATGGGTGTATAATCCATGTCTAGCCAATCCCATTTTCCATCCTGTGCTTGCTGTGACCGGTTCAAGGATGAGAACGTGACCCAAGCCAGGCCAAAGACATTCAAAGTCATGAGTTTTCATGGAGCCTTAGGGAAGGAGAAACCCCTCCAGGAAGAATGGAGATTGAGTGGGTTTCATCCTGGAGTTGCTGGAGGCCCTGAATGCAGTGAGAAAGACTGTGCCTATGATTGGGACCACCCAAGGCACTCAGCAGGACTGATGGTTGGAGAGGGACCAGGTCACACTATGAGAATGTGAGCCCTTGGGCCTGATACCTCCAACCCCACTCTTCAACTTGTCTCTTGTAAGTATTAATTTATTTCTGTAATTTATAATAATATTATTTATTTTACTTGAGTAAGCATGTCTAGTCCCTTGTAATCAAAGAAGTCCTGACACATCAGGACCAATGATTCCTGAGACTCCCTCTGGCCTGGTGTCCTCATTGGGCGGGCGTGTCTGGGGGAGATGAAGACACTGGGTTGGGTCGGATC
Organism: Balaenoptera acutorostrata; assembly: GCF_949987535.1. Taxonomy (NCBI): domain Eukaryota; kingdom Metazoa; phylum Chordata; class Mammalia; order Artiodactyla; family Balaenopteridae; genus Balaenoptera; species Balaenoptera acutorostrata. The sequence continues at coordinate 764,623 of NC_080067.1, forward strand.
TAAGGGGAGCAGCCAACGACTCGGTGCCTGTTCCTTCTATGTCCTGGGAGAGGGGAACCTCAGAACAACGAGAGGAGAACTAGCCCGGAGAAAGGGTCATAGGATGGATAATTGGTGTGCTTGTATTCGCTGTATTTTAGGGTTCATTTTGTTTGTGTGTTATTAAGAAATCACCTTTTTATTCTAGATTTACAGGGTGGTGCAATCGCTTGTTCTCATTTGACATTTAATTTCACCTCTCATCCTAGTTTTCTACAGAATTGTCACAGTTAATGAACAAATATGGATACTTTACCATGAACTATAATCCATATTTTATTCAGGTTCCCATCATTCTCCCATTTTCTGTCCTAGGGTCCCATCCAGCATGTCACAGGGCATTGGGTCATCATGTCACTTTAGGATCTCTTTGGTTTTGACATTTTCTCACACTGTCCTTCTCTCAGTGACCTACACAGTGTTCAGGAGGACTAATCAGGTATTTTTCAGACTGTCCCAAATTGAGATTTACTTGGTGTTTTTCTTGTGATTAGAATGGGTTCATGGGTTTTGAGGAAGCAGATCCCAGAGGTAAAGTGCTTTCTCATGACTGTATATCACGGGAACATACATAAAACTAACTTATCACTGTTCATGTTAACTTTGTCTTCCTGGCTTAGGTAGTGTTTTTCCCCACTGTAATGTCACTTTTTCCTTAAGTCTGCGCCGTGTGTCTTCTTTAGGATGAAGTCACTATGCGGCCCCTACACTTCAGGCCAGGGGAGTGAGCCCCACTTCCTTAATGAATGACTGAGTATCTACATCAACTCTTCGGAGTTGTTCCACGCAGTTGATTCAACAGCACTCATAAAACACACACACACACACACACACACACACACACATATACACACACACACAGAGTATATAATCATTTACTTTTACCAGTGTGGACACTCCACCCAGATCGTTATTTTAAGCTTTTGGTTATAATTCAGCAGAACGGTATTTGGTTGTTCAGTTCACTCCTGCTTTGGCTCTTGAGAGCTCCTTCCATGGGCTCCTGCTTTCCTCTGACATAGTTCCATCTTGTGGGTTTCCTTTCTTCTTGGTGCACATTTTCTCATGTGCTTGTTGACCATTTGCATTTCTCGTCTGGAGAAGGGTCTGTTCAAGTCCTTTTCCATTTTAAAAATTTGGTTATCTTTTTGTTGTTGATGATTTGTAAAAGTTGTTGATGTATTCTGAAAAGCAGGCTCTTGTCAGATATACCACATGCAAATATTTTCTTCCCTTCTGTGGGCTGTGTTTTCACTTTCTGGATAGCACTTTTTGATGCACTAAAGTTTTTAAAATTGAGGAAATATAATCTATCCATTATCACATGGGTATTGTAAGCTTCTTCCTTTGCTTGTCTGTAACCTCTCACTCTAAAGGTAAGAAACCTGGCTTCCACCATTTGTCCTTCATTGCATTCACTGCTTGCTCCATTCCGGATTACAGATATACTAGTTTCAGTATTGTTAGCTTCTACCACCATGGGAAGGAACGTATAGAGCCCACTATTTATGGATGGCGCAACTTGCCTTTGTTCTACAGATTCTGGTCTTTTTTTCTATATTTAATTAGGTCAAGTATCTTTTGCCCCACCATCCAGGAGTGAGTTTTTTTCATTACATTTCTAAATGAGTTAGATTCTTTGTCACATTCTCTGTTCCATCCTGTGACATTCCCATATCTTAAACCACTACATTTGAGTGTATGATGATTTCCTGGCTGGGTTGTAAAGATCTATGGCTTTAGACTACTGCATAGTGGCATAGTGGCAGGCATCCGTCACTGAAGTATCCCATGGAATATTTCAGCTCCCCACCCCATAACCTGTTTACCACCTCTGATTGACCTGTCCCAGAATGTCATAGAAATGGAGTCCTGTGGTGTGTAGCTGCCTCAGACTGAATTCTTAATTCTTTCAGTTAGCAGTACACATGTGAGAGTCACCGATGTTTTTTTTTGCATGGGTTGCTGGTTTATTCCTTTCTGTTTCTGAATAGTTTCCATTGCATGCATACGGGAGGCAAAATAACTTTCCCTCTACCCTCCTAGGTTCTTGACTGAGGACTCCACACCCCTACCCCTCGTAGGAAAAGACAAACATAATCATACAGACAGATGCCAGTAGATATATCATCTTTCTTTCCAAAATATTAGCCATGAGTCAGTAAAACTGAGTAATGCAAAATCATCTGTGTATAGAAAATGGTAGACTCTGAATTGTGTTTCTGGCAGATGGAACAAGAATGATTACTTGCTTAGTGAGAGCTAAAGATTTTTACTAATATCTGTGGAGGCTCCTTTTCAGATTTAGATTTGCCCTGATATGTAATCTTTTGGAGGCTGTGGACTAAATTCTGGACAAAGGAATTTTTGGAAATACCTGTGGCCATCTTGGTGTTTTTTAAAGCCAATCTGAGTGGACAAAATATCCAGTTTGTCTACAATTAACATTTTCCCTTCCAGTCTTGGGTAGCGACTTTAGTGGACTTAGTTAATTTCAATGGCTGGACATGCGAAGGAAGAGAGCATTGCGCTTTTGGAAGGGGGGAGTGGCGTGGGTGGAGGAGGTTTTAATTGCATTTATCAGGTGAAGAAATAATGTCTCCTATTTTATGACAGGAGGCAAGAAGCACAGTAAAAGCAAGGCACCCTCAAGTTAAAGTTATTTCCTTGGATGTTCGCATTTAAAGACTTGGTTCTCAGGACCAGGAGGACAGAGCTCTTGCTGGCAGAAGGGCCTGAGGGAGGGTGCAAGCATCTTAAAGAAGAACTTCTGGGCATATTTCCTATTATCAGAGGTGTGGGGCAATTACTATTTAAGTGTTTCTTCTTTCTTGAGTGTACGGTAGTTCTTTTCCCTGTCCCCTGACATGAAAGAAAGTGGAGACTCTCATATTGATAAGAAGGGTGGGTGGGCTTTGAACTCCTCCTAGAGCCACATTTCTTTTTTTATCTAGACGAGATTCATAAAGCACGAACACGTGGGCTGCCCTCCAGGAGCTTGCTGTCTATTGGGAAAATGCAAACAAGTCCACTGCAGTGAGAAACTTGTGTTGCGGAAGGTGAAATGGGAGCAAAGGGGAGGGCGGAGCGAGTCTTGTGTGGTTTCTCCTTAGATCCTCCTGCACCTGGTTTCCTGACTTTTCTTTGTTCTAGAAGCGATCCCCTTGTTAGCCCTTTAGGAGCTCCAGCGATGCAGGGGAGACGTGGTCTGTGCAGTCCCCCGAAAAGCTCTCTACTTTGCTACCTCATCTTGCCAAATTGGGGAGGGCCAATCATCCTTTTTTTGTCTAAAGTGCAGCTCTGGCTTCCTTTATCTTCACTAGTCGCCTTCGAGGAGCTTGGCATCCTGGTAGATAAAACTCATTCTTCACAATATTTGTGCATTTAAAATTGGACCCAGTGCCTCCTTTCACGTCTGCAGTGAGCCCTGCTCCATCATTAGTCCATGTGGCCTAAAGGTCAGAACCTTCCTGTTTACAGACAAGAACCTCACATCTCAAAAGGATGCCCCTTTAGACGCTACTGTCAGGCTTCAGTATGAAAATATTCCAGGTCTTACATTCACACCTTCAGGATTCAGATAAACACTGAAGGAAGAGAATTGGCTAACTACAAAATCAGAAAAAAGTATCAAGAATACTGAAAGAATCAGTTAAAGGGACAAGTGATCTACAGCCAAGCACCATGTTTAAGACAGTGATTCTGAGCCTTTTTCGTACGTAGCACACTTCAAATGTGAGAAACATTTATGACATACTCAATGTGAGGTTTAAATTTTGTAGGACCTTGTGTGTATATTGCAGTTGTGGGCGGTTGCCATCTAAAAAATGGATTGTTGGTAAGTGGGCCTTCGGAGTTTGGAGTATAGTTGCCTGTGTTAACCGCATTGTTATGGAGGGTTAGGGTCTTAGGCCTGTGCCTGTCTTACTTAAAAGAGAGTATACTTCTATGCATCAAAGCATCGAAAGTTCCATCAGAAACTGCCTGGAGCCTCTGCCTGTGGCCTTGATGGCGCTGTCCGTCTCCCCCTCTCACAGGGCCAGTTTCCGCCTAGATTTCAGAGATGGCCACGGGGAGAGGCGGGTTGAGGCTCTTGTAAGCTGCCTCCGTTTCCCAGCGGGACTGAGGACGCCTAGCGATTCTTGGATGTTTGTTATGTGCTAGGCGGTGTTCTAAGCACTTAACAGGTATTTATTTACACTCCTTTAATCCTCACAGTAACCCTATGAGGTAGGTCACATTACTGTTTCATTTTACAGATGAGGAAACTAAGGCCTTGAGTGGTTAAATAACTTGCTCCAAGTAACGTATCTAGAAATTAGGGGAACCAAGATTAAAACCCAAGCAGTCAGGCTGAATGTATGCTCTTAGCCAATGTTCTGTACTATTAGACTCCAAAGAAACGTGATGAAGCATGCAATTTTCCTCTCTCTTGGCTGTTTCTCATCCTTTCAGATTACCCCATGCCCCTTATCTCTGCACACTTTCTACCTGCAGACTGCTGTCCTGGTGGGTACTCTCTGGCCCCCTTTGCTCAGAGATGCTCTCCTTAACCTGATCTCACCTGCGTGGACGTGTAGAGGGGATGGCGCCTAGAGGAGGAGGATTTTCCTGAATGAGTAATGATGGTGAGGCAGAAAAGCCGAAAAGAGAAAGGTGAGGAAAGAGAGGCGAGGGAAGGAAGATGAAAAATAAGGAGAAAGGTGAGAAGGAAAGAAAAGCAGGGAAGAGAGATGAGGAAAGAAGACTAATTTTAAAAAGGCAGAGCAGATGTTCCTAAGGGATGAATAATAACATCAGCACTGATGTGCTGACACCTCAGATGTCAAAAGCTGGCATGAGATTTTGATGGTATTAAAGTACCGTTTGGCCCGGGGCTGCCAGAGTATTGCCCCGGACCGGTTATCTCTCACCATGGGGTGCTAGCCAAGAATAGCTGAGCAACAGTTTGATATTATCTGTGGGTTTAAAAAAATTTTAGTAAACTTTCAACTTTGGATTTTAGCTGTGGTTTTGACCTCAGCCCCAATGCAGAGAACTTTCCTAAAAGCTGGGCTTGCTTTTCTCTTACTTTGTTATGAATTATTAGCTTTATACCAAAGCTGGCTTAACTGCCTTCTCTGTGTACTTCACCCCACCCGCAATGTCCAACCAGAGTTTTCTGAATTGCTTTGTAGAATCACCAAGAAATAAGGAAGAGAAACCACACTGACCTCTTCATCCTCCAACCCTGCAGAGAGCAGCCTGAGGTAGACAGAGGGCCCAGCCTTCAAGCCAGCTCCGATGGGCAAGACAGGGTTCTAGCCACACGGGATGAAGAAACTAAGGAGAATGAGCGAGATAGCTGACCCTTCTGCCAGGACAAGCTGCTCAAAAGGGAGAAATGAAAAAGCCATATCTACCTGCTCTGGGCTTGCAATGGACTCTGGGTCTCTGCCCACTAGCGATGTGGCCAAATCAGGGTGATGGGTTAGCCGGTCAGAGCAGTACCCAGGGTTCTCCGGAAAAACAGTTCTGACAGGAGATTGGCAGATACACAGATAGATTGGTAGATGTTTCTTTTAAGGAACTGGCTTACATGAGTGTGGTAGCTGCCAAGTTTGAAACCTTTAGAGCGAGCTAGGACGCTGGAGATTCAGGTGAAAGTTGATGCTTCAGTCTCGAGTCTGAAAGCTGGAATCTCAGGCAGAATTTCCATGTTGCAGTCAGAAAGCAGAATTCCTTCTCTGGGAAACCTCACAGGAGACCTAGTTGCTCGTTAAGGCCTTCGGCTGATTGTACGAGGCCCGCCCACGTTATGGAGGGTAGCAATCTGCTTTACTTAAAGTTTACTGATTGTAAATGCTAATCACATCTAAAAAATACTTATACAGCAGAATAGAGGCTGTTTGACTATACAGCTGGTTACCATAGTCTAGCCAAGCTGATACAGAAAATTAACCATCCTATACCCCTATCATGGGAGCGAAATGGGATTGGGCAGTGGTCCATGGGAGGAGAATCCACGAAAGCCGGGGAATTCCTAGAGACCAGCAGCAGCATTGCTAAGTGCCTTTGTGTCTTGTGCTTTGCTAGGGGTTCCGTGAATATTAACTGACTTCATCTTTAGTTATTCCTGTCCAGTTTTACAGGGGCTTGAAAACAAGGCTCAGCGACCTAACTCTCCTAGGGCCGCACAAACATATGTGGCTAAATTAAGATTTGAATTCAGGTGTGACACACTCCAGATTTCATGTTCTTCCTGCTTCTCACACACAAAAAAAGGTAGGCAGGGAGCAGTGAAAGAAAAAGAAGAAGAGTTACAAGAGACTAAGAGAGAATTGAGAGTCAAATCTCCAAAAGCGAGCGGGGCAGCGTTTCCTGCTGGCTTGCTCCTCATTTTCTTTCCTCAGGTCTCCTCTGCCCTGCACACCTCTGTTCTCACCTGAGAGTCAGAAGTCAGAGGAGGTGGTGGTGATCGATCTCCATGCTTATCTCTGAGTCTCAGCTCCTCAGTGGGGTTTTAGCTGAGCCCTAATGGTGAGATGAGGGCAGGCCTGGCTAATGGTAACAGGGCGCCCACTACAGACAGCTTTGTGCAAAGCACTTTACAAGCCTCATTTCACTGGCTACTCCCCACACTGTCCCCCCTTCCCCGCCCCCCTCCCCGCCGCCATTCAGCGCTATTATTAGTCTCATTTCACAGGTTAGATGCTCAATAACTTGCCCCGGGTTATACGGTGATGAGGTGTCAGAGCCAGTTCTTTGTGATGCTAGGGCTCGAGGTCTGGACCATTGTGGTTGCACGGGGGCGTCCAGAGGACGTGAGGGGAAGGGGAGAGGGAGGGCTGAGCCGCTTAGGGGTCATGCGGGTGGGGAGCGGCCGCCCTCCCGCATGTCCGTCGCCGGCGCAGAGCTCCACGTCTCCCCCCAGCCCCCCGGCAGGTATGTGCCCCCCGACGTGTGCTGCTGGGGAAGGCCTGCTTCTCCCGCCCACTGGACCGCCCGTGGCGTGGGGCTCCTGCCCCCCCTGCCAGACCTGGGGGCGCCCGGGGAGCTGAGTGTGGCCCGTCCCCTCAAAGGGCGTCTGGGCCAGAGGGTGGGGCAGAGAGGTAGGGGGTCAGGGAGGGACACTGAGGTCCGGTGCCTCCGAGGTGGAGGGGAAATGGGTGGAACTGGTGTTGATGGGGGGTGTGGGGGGCTGAGAAAGGGAGGAGCCCGACTGCCATGAGGAGATGGGTGGTGACGCCGCTGATTGAAACAAGGAAGAGAACCCTTTGCAGACGCTGGGACCGTACTTTTATATCACACACTTATTAGGTGTTATTGATTTGATGGGATTTTTTCTGAAAAAAATCACCCAATTCCTTTATGTGATAGGGAGATATAACTATATATAACTTTCCAGAATACATAGAGCAGAAATATTATTATTTGGCCCATAAAATCACGTTCCCTTCCTGCCTGTTTCAATATATTACTTTTCCTCCTTTCACATCATTCCTTTATCCTTCTCTGCTCTCTAGGGTAAGAAAACACACTTCTTGCTCTCTGTATGATTGGTTTGGCAGGTTCTTCTTGAATTCTTTGGACCCCAGGTGGAGGGTCACACTTACTTCTCATTGGTGATATCCTGCGAGCACAGTAGTGTGAAACCTCATCATGGGCAAAGCATTGCACTTGCACGCTTGTTGGAGCACACCCAGCTGGGCTGTATCTTGCTTAAGTCACAGATGAATGAGTTGTTCACTCAGGATGACACAGGGCTAACACTTAGAGCTGGGGGTCACTCTGATTTCCTTACCCACCCCCGTGCTCTGCCCCCGCCCCGCCGTGTTACCCACACGGGTGACCATCCGTTTGGGGTGTCCAGGAGGGGTCTGCAAACGCAAAGGCACTCGCTCCCAGGCGCCGCCGCTGTTCGCGGTGGTGGTCACGGGAGTGTGGAGCCAGCTGTGCCCCCTTGGAGCACACTGATGCCCAACATCACAACAAAGCCGTGGCTTCCACACTGGGGAGAAGGATGAAAATGCAGCCAGTCTGCTGAGTGGTCATGCAAACTTCAGGCCCTTTCCTGGCAGGAGGGGGTGGAGGAAAAAAGCCACTGGGCTGTGGGGAGTGAGGGAGCTGGCCTCCCAGTTCTGCTCGGGGTCAGCCCCCCCCCCCCCCACCACCCCGGTCAGTTTAGGAACGCACGGCTGCCAGCTGGGGAGGCACGACCTCGCCCGCTGACTCGGCCTCGCCCTGCGGGTCTGCTCCCGGCTCAGGACCGGCAGACGTCACGTCGTACCAAATCCCGCTGCGCTCTGGCTGGGACCCGCATCTCCCTCTCACACAGGCAGGCCAGCGCTCTGCTCCGCTCGCCTGCCGTGTCTGCAGCTGAGTGTCCCCAGTCTGAGGCCTCCGGCGTGGGCTGGAGGGGAGAGACAGGAGCCTCTGGATGACGAGAGGGATGACGGGCCTCCCTCCCAGAGACCCTCCCCGGGAGCTGCTGCTGCAGTGCTTTCATTCCTCCTGTTACAGCCTTGAAACCATTCTTGCGCTAAGAACTCTGGGAAGTACGTGACCCTTCTGTTCCTGTTATTTTGATGACCTTTTAGAGACTGCCATCCTTGGAAATATCTTCCTGTAAGTTATATGGGTTCCCCCTGCTCCATGAAACAAAAGCTGCTTCGGAAGCAGCCCAGCCCTGTGTCCCTGCGCAGTCGTCAGGAGGCCCCGCTCCCAGCTTCCCATCATTCTCCTGCCGGGCCATCTGTGTCTCACCCCCAGACGCTGAGGATGCCTGGCAGGGGCCCTGCCCACACAGCACCTCGCCATCCCAGGGGGTCCCAGCCTGGCTCACGTGCGTGTGTAGGTTTCCACCTGGCAGCGCCGATCCTGTCGGGGATTCATCTCCCGTTCCCAGCGATGCCTGTTCCCACCCTCGGTCTCTTCCCTAAGCCTAAGCAGGACATGCACGCCTTCAGCTGTCTACAGCTCAACTCGTTGGCTCGAGAACCTGCCTGTCCTGGGAGCCTATTTAACTTAATGCACTGAAAGCCAGAGATTTTTACATTCCCACTAGGATGAATAATACTGTGGGTGGACTTTTTCTTATTAATATTTGAATGGATTTAGGGTTAGAAGTGAGTGTTGGAACAAGTTATAAACAAATAATAAACTTAAAAACAATAAATATAAACCTCACTATCTCAGACAATACTCAGCTCTGTGCATGTGTGTGCATGTTTGTGTCAGAGAGAGAAGGAGAGGAAGAGAGACGAGGTCCTGCTTTTCTCTGCACAGTTTTTAAGTGAGGGGTCTGTTTGGCATGGTAACTATTTAAATCTTAAAAATAAAGAGGGTTTTAAATTAATCTTTACATCAAAAAAGTATACCATTTTCCCAGTCACATGAAAGAATGTTTTTTTTTCTTTTTTATGAGAATAAAGAAATAAAAGGTACTACATTTATTCTGTACAATACAGTGGTTACAAGTAACCAGATCTATCTATACATACCAATATAGAGCCCCAAGATACATGTAATAAGTGAAAATACAGAAGACAGCTTGATATTTTGTACATTTTAAAAACACCAGAACAATACCGTTCTTCCGTTATGACACTAGGTGGCCACGTGAAGGGTGGATGGGTGTACAGACTCGCAGTGCTGGCTGCCTCTGTAGAGAACAGGAGGAAACAGGACACTGACAGCTGCTTAAAGGAACTTGGCTTACATCGCAATGTGTTATTTCTTTTTAAGAAAAAAGGGGGGGGGGATATTACTTCTGGATGGCGGGGATGTGGACATTTATTATCTGTCCTTTTTGGTTACTTTCCAGCTTTTCGTCTGCGGTGAACTGCCTCTGCGCTCGACCACGTGCTCTGCTCCAGTACTGGCACGAACACGGGCAGCGCTGGACACACTAAGGACAGCATGATCCTGAACTTGAAATATGACCACACGTGATTTTAGCCTTAACTGACAGCCTCAGTCCTACCCTCTTGTGAGCTGAGACTCACAGCATTCATCAACGTGATCATTTAAAAGCAAACTGCATGGAAAACACGTTCTCCATTTCGATGAGGGCCTCAGAGCGACCCATCTTTTGTACAGAATTACGGGAACCAAACTCCCTGTTCTCTGGTGCCATCTGGTGGAAAGGAGAGGAAACCTCATCTGTACCTTCCACAAAAAAACCACGGTTCTCTTCAGTGAAGCCTCTTTTATTCTGGGGCTACTGTGAAGCAGCCGTTTACTGTCTTTAGCGCCATCTTCAAACTAAATTCTTCAGCCTACAGGTTAGATAAGAAAGATCTGCTCTTTTCTCTTCCTCCGCTCCGATTCCTTCTTTAAAAATTTTGTAATCAGATGATGCTTCTTCCTCATGTGACTATTCTGCAACCGCAATCCACATTCATCTGCATCTCAAACCCTCCATAGTAAACAATTTCAACAGTTGATTTTTGTATTAAACATTGTCATTTGCTTTTACATAAACTATGACAGCACCTATTTCTCCTTTAAAGGACTTTTTGAATATAACATTGTCACATAAATATAGAGTGGAAATTACAAATAGTTCCCTCTTCTAAGAACTGGATGAGATAGTAAAAAAGAAAACATACAGTATCTTACCAAGAGCCAATAAAATAGGCTAGATTTTTCAGACATTAAAGAAAAATACCAAAAAAAACCCCAGGATATTAAAAAAGCAAAAAACCCCATAGTAACAGGATTATTAGTCCCCCAATTTGCAATACTGAGTTCCTTCATCCATTGGCGGTAAAATTACCCTGGGAAATTCCAACTGTACTCACTAAAAAGAAGTCAATTCCCGATGGTTTTCCGTTAGTGTTTCATGTGGCTCTGATTCCATTCGAGCTTTATAACCTGCTATAACGGACAGCTTTTTAACTGTTTCCAAGTCTGCATTAGCAGAGAGTGGAAATAAAGTCAAAGGCGCTCCCTCAGAGGCTCATATTTTTTTAGATTTCGATGCAGATTTAAATTTAGTGAGTTTTGGTCACCCCGGTCAGGTGGCCCTGTAGGTTCACACACACTCTGGGTGGTTGGTTTCACTTCTCCTTTCTCAAAGTTTATGATGAAGATGCTCATCCCTGTATTGGGGCTGACTGATGTGAGTTCGGACCTGCTCAGGGTCACCAGGAAGGAACACTTAAGGTCGGTCAGGAAATAATCCAACAGGCTTCTCATGTAGGCGCCGTGACTCACAACTAAGACACTGGCCATTAACCCTGGAGCGCCGCTGTCCGAGTTAAACTTGGAGGCACAGTTTTTCCCTAAAGGAAATATCTCTGCCAAAGAACTTTCCAGACAGTCGCTCGGGGCTTCTCGGGAAAACTGTTCATTCTGACCTTTCAGGATCAGCTGACAAATTCAAAGAAGTCTTTTCCACTCATTTTCACCTGGTCCAAGGTCTTTCCTCCGGGCGGTGTGAACACAGGGCACTCCTGCCCAGCTGCTTTGGCCATGGCCCTTAGCTCACTCAGTGGCCAGCCTTCTGCAACCCCGTATTTCCTTTCTCCAAGTCTTCAATCATACTTTACTGTCATATCTTTGCAAAATTTGCTCTTCTCCAAAATTCCATGCACGGTCTGCTTTGTCCTCATAAGATCACTGGAAAAAATGTGCGTAAACTTCAGATTATTAAGACATATACCAGCAGCAGCTGCTTGTTTAAATCCAGTTTCTGAAAGAGGCTCATCTATTCATTGTCCTTGAAGTATTTTCTCCTTGCTAAGTCTTGTGTCTCCATGCCGGACCACAGTCAGACCAAAGCGCGTCATCCCCCTGGCGCTGGGATAGAGTGAAACAAAGACCTTGCGCGCCGCCCGCACCCGCCCTCGCCGCCGGGCACCCGCTCCCGCAGCGTCCCGCCGCTTCCGCACCCGCCACCGGCCGGCTCCACTGCCATAGGCCGAGGCGGCCGCCACGTCACTCGCGGACGGCCAATCAGGGTGGCGGGGGGCCTGAAAGAAGAATTTCTGATGGCTGCGGAGCAAATAGAAGTTCATGCTGCAAAATAGGGAATGGGATGGTTTATTAATTCGTGAGATCTCTAACAGATGCTTAAAGTGTTAATATTTTCCTAATGCAACCCACAATGGTTTAAATCAGACCTCTTCTGAAATCCTCAGAGCCACTTAATTGCTGTGTGACCGTAAGCAAGTTAGAGTACCTACAAGTTGGGGAAAATAGTTCCTACCTTAAATGAGTTAATCTATATGCAGCACTTAGTACGAAGCTTGGCAAAGAGCAGGGATTATGGGCTTTTTAATGACTATTCTGAGAAGGAAAAGTTGGTTGCAATGTTGTCATTTTATCACAAGAGGGCAGTGCTAGAATAGAGAAAGCAGGACATGCACTTGGTATTAGAAATGGCAAGAAGTTTAACAGTACTGTTCATGTATTTCGTGGGATCAGAGAATGGGGCTTCACTTGGCCTTGGTCATCACTTTATTCATCCTCTCATCCGTCTCTATAGAGTTCTCTGGCAATTTTTAGCCAGATTTTGCAAAATGATCTCTTACTGGTTCTCCCCCAAAGTAAACTGCTTTTATTATTTTTTTTAAACCCTCTCTGTCTCTACAACAAAGATGTTTTTAAGTGGTACATATTTGTGTATACAATTTGGAGGACAGGCATGTTTCTCCACCACTTGGCTTTCTGTGTCTTTCCCTGTCTTTGTGTTTTTGCCTGATTCCTCGGTTCATTCTCACTTCACCCCATTATTTTCAGACATAGAACATTGCCATCATTAGGAAACATTTTCTGAATACATTTATTGAGTCAATAAAACGGGAAAGGGGCCAGGTCCACAGTGCTTGTCTGTCATCTCTTACTATCAGTACTTGTCTATGCTCTGGTCACACTCTGTTAGTATCTGATCAGCGTTTATTTAGCATTCTGCATGGGGCATCTGCGTACTGTATTTAGTTTTGTTGTCACGTAATTCTCCGTTTGGGCGGAGGTGAGAGAGAGCCGCGGTGCAGGACAGACTTGCTCTCCGCTAAAATGGGCTGGCCTCCCTGATTCAGTTATCAGATGCTAATGCTAGTCCATTCTCACGGCACGTTCTGCAGCCAGCTTGCCTGATCTTGTTAAGCTGTGATTCTAGAGAAGTGCTCTCAAAGTAACAGACTTTGTGCTGTTTGTTAGGAAAGAAACACCTTTGTCTTAGAAGCGTTTTCCCTTCATGCTTGGCAGTAAATCCTTTGGACTGCACATGTGCTCTGATGTCTTGACAAATTCAGAGACAAATTTTTATTTACTACAAGGATTTGGAGCACCCCGTAAATTCCAGAACTAAATTCAAACTCATGAAATAAACCTAGGCACTACCAGATTTAATGGCAAGTATTGCCTATAGGCCTAAAATAAAAATTGTCAAAATATTTTTTTTGTAATAACTTATGTTTCAAGGGCTACACACTTAAAGACAGATTTGTTCCTTGACGTTAACCCAGTGTGTGTCCATAACAATAAATCTGCGGTGAGACATTTAACTCTTCTTGAACCATTAATAGGGAAGTGAGTTAAATATGTATAATAAAATATCTAATATCCCTTAAAGTTATAGGACAGTCAAAAAAACTGATGTACTTACCACAGAGAATTCTTCTATTTTATTGTTTTAAATTTCATCAGAATGTCTAACTTGTGCAAATTGGATTTCAGCAGCTGCTCACAGACATCATTTGCAAGACCTATGTTTATTAGCGTGGATATCAGTCACACACAACCATGGGCTTTCTTAACACAGTTCCCATGTTCATACTGTAGTTAGTTATGAAACAAAGAAAATGCCTCCTACGAGAATACCTGCTTTAAGAAAACCCAGTATACTGTACTCCAGATGTATAAAGCAGATAAATTAAGGGGTGATTTGTTGCCGTACAAAAGGATTCTCAGGATTCGTCAGAAGGGTTCCTTTGAATACAAGCTCCCCCAGAGAGCTGACGTGTTTTGCAGATCATTCACATCACTTGACACCCAGACTGGGGGACAGAGAAACTCAGAATTTAAGTGTTGAAAAGCCATCATTAATTGGAGATGAACACAAAATGAATATAGAGATTCTCTGTTACTTAAATAGTAGAAAACTCTGATTTGCTTTTTAGAAATGTAGATGGTCTTATTTATACGCATGTGTAGATTAAGTCAGAAATAATATCTTCCATTTTTTATGGAGCAACTACTGTTTGCCAGGAATCACATAGGACTATTACTTACATTGAATTCTGTTAATAATCTCATGAGAAAGATTGTGTGCATTCGCAAATGAGGATACTGAGGCACCTGGGAGCCTTCTCCCCAAAGCCCAGGGTTAGTAACTGGCAGAGATGAGCTTTGAATCTGGTCTGCAAGGTACATGCTCTTCTCCCTGGGCTGCCTGCAGGGGATTTTCCCGCTAAGCGTGGAGTGTGCTGACCCTGCTGCCACCAGGTGTGTAGCCTTGGATGCTCCCTGCCTTCCCGCAGGGCTGGATCATTGACATCTGTGTTAACTTTCCTAGCACCAACTTTTATGAGTGAAGATAACCAGACCCCACCTATTCCGCTGAAACCCATACCACACCAAGACATTGCTCCTGACTTCCGTTGGTACCAAGCTGGGCAGGAGGAGAAGCCGGAAGCTAGGGGCTGCCTATGGTGGAGGTGGCTGCCATCTCGAGGGCCTGAGCAGGGGGTGCTGGGCAGGAGTCGAGGGGCAAGCAGAGTGCTGGAGAAGCACAGCCCCCAGGTGAGCAGGTGAAGGGCTGAGGCAGGTCTAACGTGATGGGTAGGGCTTGGTCATGGGCAGGGAGGCAGGAAGCAGGCCCAGGGATGGAGGTGGGAGGCCAGGCAGGCTGACGAAGAGGCCTGGTGTTGGAAGGATGCCCGAGGGGAGCCGGGGCGCAGGGAGGCTGTCAGAACAAGGCAGTCTGTCACTTTGGGAAGAATTAGGATACCAGGCAGGTTATCAGGGCAGAGACGCAGAAAGATAGGAACCCAGTTTCTCCAGCTGAAGTAGGCACTCTGTGATCAGAACTGGGGCACAGGATCAGAGTGGGAAAAGCAGAAATGTGGATGTGATCCTTAGTTTCTGGCTTTGATTCTTTATATTTCTCCTGTTGAGTAAGAGGATTGGTGCCCCAGCCTGGAATAGATTTGATCCTCTAGATAAGGGTCAAGTGGGCCCCACTATTGGAATTGGAGGGTTAGAGGGAGAGCAGTGCCAAATGTGGGTATTTTCCTGGCGATATGGAATTACTAGGTGTTCAGTAAATCTGTAAATTGGCTGATTGAAAAAAGAACCTGTATGGAGTAAATTAATACTTCAATCAATCAATCCAATTAATCAATTTTCCTACTGAGCCTTGGAAAGAAGTACTTAAATTTCATATAATAGTTTAAGAAATACATGGGAGCTAATTAGGTTGACTAGTGTCTAGTCCCAACTCTTCTAGACAGTTCGTTAGTCACGTTTGGGCAGATTATCGAACATCTTTGAGCCTGATTTTCCTCAACCTATAAAATAGCAATAATCCCAATGTTGCAGGATTGTTTTAATACTACCATCAGTAAGAATATCCACAATTTATTAAGCATTTCTTTTGAGTCAGGCGCTGTGCAGAGGACTTAAATACATTATCTCCTTTAACTGCTGTGAGGAATTAAGCAGACGTCATAGTCATAACACCTGGTCCAGTGCATGGCATATAGTACTCCACTCACATGTGTGGAGACTCATGTGCATAGTGCTACACAGGAGGATGTGTATTATTAAGGGTGAGTGGGTAATTAAGGGTTTAGATGGTAGGAGAAGGAGTGATCAGGTGGACTGATGGATGAGAGAGAGCTTTATCAGATCCAAAGAAGAAACCAGGTATCATATCAGTCATATCAGTAACCTGCCATAGGTAATTCTTTGTTTGAGAGCCCATCACCCCTAGTCATATAGTAGCACTGGCCTCAGAGACCCGGTGTGCTTTCCTAAGACAATGAAGTCTTCCCAGGTGTCACCCAAGGGCTACTGCACGTAGAATGTGTCTGATGCAAAGCAGTCAGTGATAAGCTGGAATCTGTCAGTATTACAGAATCTTGCTGGGAATATTGGTTCAGCCCAGTACCTCCCCAGAGGTCTCAGTGTAATTTGGGACTCACAGCCATGTTTAACCCACCCAGTCTCTTGTTTCCCCAGAAGCCAACCTGGAGACAGGGATTTGGCTGCGTGTGGTTTTTATGGAGGAGACCCCAGGAAACACTCTAAGGAAGCGGGGAATTGAGACGAGGAATGAGGAATGCCAGCAAAAGTGTGTGGATAAGGAGTTCAGCTGTGGGCAGCTGGGGTCACTCCTTCTGGGGACCCTCTAAGAAACCGTGCAGGGTAGGAAGCTGGGGTATTTATCTTCCTACGTTCATGCCCCTCTGGTGGAAGATGCATGTTACAGGCATGAACTGCCCAGCGCTGTCCTCTCAGGCAGAGCAGTGCAAGTGACAGGGGAAAGCACAGGTATGTGTGGGCACTGTCCAGAATGCAAGGATGCCTTCGAGGGTAGGGGTGGGGTGGGGGAATCAGGCAGGACCCCAGCAGCATCTGCTAAACACATCTTCGTATTTGAAGACACTCAAGTTTTTAACTCTTCATCTCTGAAAGTCCTCAAAAGAAATTGCCACCTTAATGTAAAATAAGACCTTCCTTCACTGTTGATGTTTCATCATCTTTGCTGATTGCTTTCTTCAGCCTCTGTCACTGTAAATATTTCCTTTTGGGTAACCTTTCTGAACATTAATCTGCAAATGAGCAGAAAATAAGAGTCCTATTTAATAATTATTGAGACATGAGCAGATCTCTAGAGCCTGTATGAGCTTAAAAGGAGTAACAGAGTTGCATTCAGAAACTGACACGTGCAGCTACTGGTGAAAGCGTGCAGTGAGCATCTCTACAGGGTTTCAGGCTTGCAACTCTTACCTACAGGGAGGGGTCTGGTTAGCTGGCAGCGTGGACCAAAATAAGAGTCCTTCTGCCACACCGACTCACATTCATGCTGTGCACAATTACCCTATCTTTGAATTTACAAACTGAGAGACACATACTGGTTCTGCTACATGAGAGAAAATTTGAATGTCAGTGTCCTTATTTGATAATTATTTTCTAAACACAGTGCACAACGCCCCCCGGAATTCAAGTGTAAACAAGGCCTGGCCTCCAGGGACTGTAAAGAGAGTGATTCATCTTTAGGGTGAAGATGGTCTTCTTAGGACTTTCTTCTTCCCTGTGCCCAATTATCCCAGTGCCCAGTGCACACTTCCCAAATCCATTCAGATTCCTAAGTAAATTTGTCCTAAAAATACTGAGTCGGCTGATAGTCAAGTTTGGACTTGCAGGTAACACTTCTTTCAGGTGAGGGTTTACAGTCCTACCTTCAAGACCGTAGCTTGTTTTTGTAATCCCTGTCCTTCCATTTGGGAAGATCAAGTGTGAAAGAGAAGATGAAGGAAGGACGGATCCCACACTCAGCTTCGGTGGGAGAGTGTGGGATACTGGCTGTCAGCCGAGGTGCTGGATGAAATGACCGGGCTGGTGTCTGTCTGCACGCGGAGGTCCTGACAGTGAGCTGCACCGAGAAGGCGCTTGGAAATACTGACATGACTGAATGTTGTTACCTGTGATGAGGCAAGGGTCCTGTTAAACTCTCTAGCGGAAATCCAGGAATAATTTCAACCTTTTTTCTTTAGTACAGGAACTGCTCATTAGCAGGAAGACGGGCTCAAGTGACTTTCACAGCCTGTGTCTTACTTTGTGTACCTTTGGTGACATGTGGTGATGTGTCAGGGATAGAAGGTGAGAAATGCAGAGGACAACTTGATCCATAAAAATCTGCAGCTGGGGGCTTCCCTGGTAGCGCAGTGGTTAAGAGTCCGCCTGCCAGTGCAGGGGACAAGGGTTTGAGCCCTGGTCTGGGAAGAGCCCACATGCTGCAGAGCAACTAAGCCCGTGAGCCACAACTACTGAGCCCACATGCCGCAACTACTGAAGCCCGTGCACCTGGAGCCCGTGCTCCGCAACAAGAGAAGCCACTGCAATGAGAAACCCGCACATCGCAATGAAGAGTAACCCCCGCTCACCAGCAACCAGAGAAAGCCCGCATATAGCCACGAAGACCCAACGCAGCCATAAATAAATAAATAAATAAATCTACAGCTGGGTCACAAATAACAGATCTTCATAGTTCTTTTGCATTGTAGTTTGTGGATAACCATAGATAATTAATCTACGTGGATAGTGGCAGGAGTAATATTTATGGTTCATCCTTGTCAGGTTTTAAAATAGAAATTTACACTGGAAAGTAGAAATTAGGCTAAGAGAATTCTTTCTGAAGGGTTCAGATGATACAAAAAAGATGAAGTAGGCTGGTGGGATCCTCAAGCAAACATGATAGCCTAGAGAATTTGTGAAAGGCTGTGATTTATCGTAATCCATCTTGTGCTTTTACTAGAATTTGAAAATTACTCAGAAGTATCTAATTTGCTGATTACTGGTATTTCAGCTCTGGGGATATTTTTCTGACTGAATTTGTTGGCAGCTCCCTTTCCGGAAAATTTATTAGCAAGCCATTTTTACATTTCCCCATGATCTTTCATGCTCTTTTGAGATATTTTTGATTTTATTTTCCTGAACACAGTTTTATACGGTCATATCTGTGCAGAAGCAATTTGGTATCATTCAATGAACTGGGTTTGTATGGGCGTTTGTCTTAGTAATGTATAAATAACATTTGCCTATTATCGTGTATTAGATGCATGAAAGGAAAACTGTGCTTTCTAACTCAGGATTACCCTTGTGTATCTCCCTTAGTTGATAATGCCTTGCAAAATTAATGTCCACGTGATTTTTTAAAAAAATAAATTTACTTACTTATTTTATTTTTGGCTGCACTGGGGCTTCGTTGCTGTGCACGGGCTTTCACTAGTTGTGGCAAGCGGGGGATGCTTTTCATTGCAGTGCACAGGCCTCTCACTGCGGTGGCCTCTCTTGTTGTGGAGCACCGGCTCTAGGTGCGCAGGCTCAGTAGTTGTGGCGCAAGGGCTTAGTTGCTCCGCAGCATATGGGATCTTCCCGGACCAGGGCTCGAACCCACATCCCCTGCATTGGCAGGCGGATTCTCAACCACTGCACCACCAGGGAAGCCCTGTCCGATTCCTTTTATGTGACGTTCTAAGACTGGTGAAATTCTTTTATGGTGTTGGAAATCAGAACGTTGATTGCCTCTGAAAGGAGAGTCCTGACTGGAAAGGAGCATGAAGAAACTTTCAGGGGTGATAGAAGCGCTCTGTTTCTTGATTTGGGTGGTGATTATATGGTGTATATATTTGTCAAAACTTGCTGAACTGTGCAATTAATTTGAGTGTTTTACTGTATGCAAATTACAGTTGACCCTTGAACAACATGGCTTTGAACTATGCGGGTCCACTTACAGCAGAGTTTTTTCAATAGTAAATACTACAATACCTCATGATCTGTGGCTGGTTGAATCTGCTGACGTAGAAGAGGTGGATACAGAGGAACCACGATTTACTCAGATTTTCTACTGAGTGGAAGTTTGGCACCCCTGACCCCCGCATTGTTCAAGGGTCAACTATATACTTCAGTTCAAAGAAAAGACAATGTTTACTTTTCTAACGACCAGTTTTGGGGATTCTTAGGATGCAGTGCCCATCTGTGCTCTGGGAAACGGGACAGCCTTTGGAGAGTCCATTCTGGATGCCACACCCCGCCATTCGACCCTCGTTACTGGGGAGCAGCGAACTGCTCCGCATCAAGCAGAAGGACTTCAAGGCACTATGCAAGGTGAGCCCCAAGGCTGCTTTGTCAGTTAACGTGGTTGCAGAAGAGAAAGGGAGCTGCCACTTGGATAATGACATTATAGTCAAGCCTTAATGCGTTCTGCTTCGAGCCGGTGTATGGAATTTAATTTTCAAAACTTGTTTTTGAAATGAGTGTGTAAAAAAGCCATTTTGACACAAGACATCCTTCTTTTTTTTTTTTTTTTAATTTAGTGAGTACTCAGTTTTCTGTCGCTTGACATGCCTTATAGTTATTTCTTGAATGACCATAGTGTGTTTTATGTATTTCCTTCCGCCTATTCCACGGATGTATTCTTAACCAGGGAACAAAATACTTGGATGTTTTCTTTGGCGTTTTAAAAATCATCGTCGACATGTTCCCTGGGAAAGTGGAATGAATGGGGTTAACATCTGCTTCATTTAAATGCTTTTAAAAATGAGGTGCCCTGTAGTAAGGTGCGGGAAATGAGGGACGTAAAGATGACTGGTTACATGCCAACTTCACAGTGCACAGGGAGCACAGCAGTGGATGGATGGGTCTGGTGGCGTGTGCATTTCCCATTTCTCACCAGCGCCCCTTAGGGTACTGCGAGGGGCAGGAAACAAATCATCTTACATGCAGTGATGGCAAATGGAGTGCTTAGAATGGAGCTCATTCCTTTTCAGTTCTTCAAGCTTCTGATTTTAACCTGTGGTTGTTCCTTATCTTTGTCCTCGATTCAGTATGTCCAAGTGTTAACCCATCGAGCTGGCCGGCTTCGCCACTTGTCCCTGAGTGGCTAAGATATTAAACTTGATCTAAAAAGAATTTTGTGTAATCAAATAGTTTCTTCCAGAGCCAAACAAATGACACATGCTTTAAGGGAGCAAACCTGCAGGTGAAAGAGTGCTGCTTTGCTTTCAAAGTCCTGCAAAGCCTTGGAAGGCCTTGGCGGTGAAACCTGTTACTTTTATTCTTGGCAGTAGTGAATAAATTGCAGGGTTATTTGTTTGAAATATTCCTCTTAGAAAATATTAAGGAGCTCCAACTGGTCTGTAAAGTTCAGAGACAAAAGCGAGTTTTAGGAAGGCAAAGCTAAAGTAGGTTTGCATGAGGTGTGTGCAGAGAGGTTTTCTGTCAAGTAAAAGGGACCAAGCAAGCTTGAGGCAAATAAGCCACTTTTTGGATCTTTCACTTAAAAGGTAAACTGAAAAGTCTTTTCCAAAAATAAAATTTGGAAAACTGGTTGATGACTCCTACTTGTGATGTATGTCATTTTAATTGCTTTTGTCTGTGATGACTTATTCAAGTTGCTGGTCAAGGAGAGTTTGTGGCAATATTTAAAAATTTATTTTAATTAGGAGGCCTCAGTGATGTGAAAGAAGTTCCTGAGAAGCAACTGCTTGCTACCTGTAAACATTTTTAAAAATTTATTAAAACAATTTTCAAACATACAGAAAATCAAAAAGGATAATACAATACACCCATACACTCTCACTTAGTTCAGCAGTTGTTAACATATAGCCATATTTGCTTCATCTTTTTTTTTTTTGCTGAACCACTTTAATGTAAATGACAGACATCATGACATTTCATCCTAAACATTAGCATATATCTCCAAAAAATCAGAATATCCTGCTACATACCCATAATACCATTATTTCACCTACAAAACTAAATAATATGCTAATGTCATCTAATACCCAGTCCACAGTTCAAATTCCCCATAAATATCTGTAAATAAATAAATTTACTACATAAGCATCTTATATTTGCTTTATTTCAAATGAGGTTCAAATAAAGAACTGTGTGTTACATTGGATTGTTATATCTAAGTAGTTAAGTGTAGGCTTGGAAGTTTTAATTAAGCCATTTATTAATACCTAATCCAAGATTGTGAGTATTTATGATTGCTGGTGGCTCTTAGAATAAAAAAATACTGATTTACTGTCCAATTCCATGAATTTCTTCTCAGCACACACAGTCTAAATTACAGTGGTTAGAACAACAACGAGGGCTTTTTTGATTTTCTTCCTGATTTTCTAACATTGTATATGAAGGTACTTTCAGGTCAGCAGCATGTTTTGACATCTTTACCTGGAGTATTCCAAATACATGAACTTGAATGGGGAGATGTGTCCAGTGTGTCCAGAGAAGTAGATTAGAGAGGGACTTTCCATCAAACTTACAGAGACGCCACTGAGAGGTCCTGGCACTAGTGACCTACACCTGTTTACCTGTGTTCCAATTGCATGAACATCATTCTGGCCAAAAACTTTCCTTCATTGTGGACGTGTTTGAGCATGTCCACAAATACACACTTGTGAATAAATTATTTGAAATTTAAGACAGCAGTGAAACTGGAGTCTTTAAAAACAAACCTCAGAATGGGAGAAAATATTTGCAAACGAAGCAACGGACAAAAGATAAATCTCCAAAATATACAAACAGCTCATGGAGCTCAACATCAAAAAAACAAACAACCCAATTAAAAATGCACAGAAGACATTTCACCAAAGAAGGCATACAGATGGGCAAGAGGCACATGAAAAGATTCTCAACATCTCTAATTATTACAGAAATGCAAATCAAAATTACAATGAGGTATCACCTCACACCAGTCAGAATGTCAATCATCAAAAAATCTACAGGCTTCCCTGGTGGTGCAGTGGTTAAGAACCCGCCTGCCAATGCAGGAGACACGGGTTCGAGCCCTGGTCCGGGAAGATCCCACATGCCGCAGAGCAACTAAGCCCATGCGCCACAACTACTGAGCCTGCGCTCTAGAGCCCATGCTCTGCAACAAGAGAAGCCACCGCAATGAGAAGCCCGCACACTGCAACAAAGAGTAACCCCTGCTCGCTGCAACTAGAGAAAGCCCATGCACAGCAACAAAGACCCCGCGCAGACAGAAAAAAAAAAAAAAGAAAGAAAGAAATCTACAAACAATAAATGCTGGAGAGGGTGTGGAGAAAAGGGAACCCTCTTGCACTGTTGGTGGGAATGTAAATTGATAAAGCCACTATGGAGAACAGTATGGAGGTTCCTTAGAAAACTAAAAATAGAACTACAGTATGACCCAGCAATCCCACTACTGGGCATATACCCTGAGAAAACCATAATTCAAAAGGACTCATGTACCACAATGTTCATTGCAGCTCTATTTACAATATCCAGGACATGGAAGCAACCTAAATGTCCAATGACAGATGAATGGATAAAGATGTGGTACATATATACAATGGAATATTACTCAGCCTTAGAAACGAATGAAATTGGGTCATTTGTAGAGATGTGGATGGACCTAGAGACTGTCATACAGAGTGAAGTAAGCCAGGATGAGAAAAAGAAAGATCATATATTAATGCATATATGTAGAATCTAGAAAAATGGTACAGATGAACCTATTTGCAGAGCAGGAATAGAGACTAGATGTAGAGAATGGACATGTGGACATGCGGGGAAGGGGAGGGGGGATGAATTGGGAGATTAGGTTTGACATAAATACACTACCATGTGTAAAATAGATAGCTAGTGGGAACGTGCAGTATAGCGCAGGGAGCTCAGCTTGGTGCTCTGTGATGACCTAGAGGGGTGGGATGGGGGGTGGGTGGGAGGGAGGTCCAAGAGGGAGGGGATATGGGGATATATGTATACATATAGCTGATTCACTTCATTGTACAGCAGAAACTAACACACGTTATAAAGCAATTATATTCCAACAAAAAGAAAAAGAAAAAAAAAAAAGAAAAGCAATATTTTAAATTTGTAGTCTGACTCATGCTGCAACAAATGTGATTTCTTAGCTGTGATAGTTACCCAGAAGCTATTGTGATTTTAGCCTAACCAGGACATATAGTATCACAGAGAACCATTGCTTGGATATAGTGATTGATCCAGTAACATTTATTCCCCAAGTGTGTCTGTGGCCTCAGTAAATGTTGACTGACAATTTTTTATGCTTTCTTGGATACAAAACTAAGTGGTAAAAATAAAAAATATGTGACGGTTTCTGTCTTAGGAAAATAATGCAATTTTTTTTTAACATCTTTATTGGAGTATAATTGCTTTACAATGGTGTGTTAGTTTCTGCTTTATAACAAAGTGAATCAGTTATACATACACATATGTTCCCATATCTCTTCCCTCTTACATCTCCCTCCCTCCTACCCTCCCTATCCCACCCCTCTAAGTGGTCACAAAGCACAGAGCTGATCTCCCTGTGCTATGCTGTTGCTTCCCACTAGCTATCTATTTTACGTTTGGTAGTGTATATATGTCCATGCCACTCTCTCACTTTGTCACAGCTTACCCTTCCCCCTCCCCATATCCTCAAGTCCATTCTCTAGTAGGTCTGTGTCTATTCCTGTCTTGCCACTAGGTTCTTCATGACCTTTTTTTTTTCCCTTAGATTCCATATATATGTGTTAGCATACTGTATTTGTTTTTCTCTTTCTGACTTACTTCACTCTATATGACAGACTCTAACTCCATCCACCTCACTACAAATAACTCCATTTCATTTCTTTTTATGGCTGAGTAATATTCCACTGCATATATGTGCCACATCTTCTTTATCCATTCATCTGTCGATGGACATTTAGGTTGTTCCCATGTCCTGGCTATTGTAAATAGAGCTGCAGTGAACATTTTGGTACATGACTCTTTTTGAATTATGGTTTTCTTAGGGTATATGCCCAGTAGTGGGATTGCTGGGTCGTATGGTAGTTCTATTTTTAGTTTTTTAAGGAACCTCCATACTGTTCTCCATAGTGGCTTTATCAATTTACATTCCCACCAACAGTGCAAGAGGGTTCCCTTTTCTCCACACCCTCTCCAGCATTTATTGTTTCTAGATTTTTTGATGATGGCCATTCTGACCGGTGTGAGATGATATCTCATTGTAGTTTTGATTTGCATTTCTCTAATGATTAATGATGTTGAGCATTCCTTCATGTGTTTGTTGGCAATCTGTATATCTTCTTTGGAGAAATGTCTATTTAGGTCTTCTGCCCATTTTTGGATTGGGTTGTTTGTTTTTTTGATATTGAGCTGCATGAGCTGCTTATAAATTTTGGAGATTAATCCTTTGTCAGTTGCTTCATTTGCAAATATTTTCTCCCATTCTGAGGGTTGTCTTTTGGTCTTGTTTATGGTTTCCTTTGCTGTGCAAAAGCTTTTAAGTTTCATTTGGTCCCATTTGTTTAATTGTGTTTTTAGTTCCATTTCTGTAGGTGCTGGGTCCAAAAGGATCTTGCTGTGATTTATGTCATAGAGTGTTCTGCCTATGTTTTCCTCTAAGAGTTTGATAATGTCTGGCCTTACATTTAGGTCTTTAATCCATTTTGAGTTTATTTTTGTGTATGGTGTTAGGGAGTGTTCTAATTTCATACTTTTACATGTACCTGTCCAGTTTTCCCAGCACCACTTATTGAAGAGGCTGTCTTTTCTCCACTGTATATGCTTGCCTCCTTTATCAAAGATAAGGTGACCACATGTGCGTGGGTTTATCTCTGGGCTTTCTATCCTGTTCCATTGATCTATATTTCTGTTTTTGTGCCAGTACCAAAATGTCTTGATTACTGTAGCTTTGTAGTATTTTCTGAAGTCAGGGAGCCTGATTCCTCCAGCTCCATTTTTCGTTCTTAAGATTGCTTTGGCTATTCGGGGTCTTTTGTGTTTCCGTACAAATTGTGGAATTTTTTGTTCTAGTTCTGTGAAAAATGCCAGTGGTAGTTTCAATTTGTAAACAAGAATATTTCTAAGAGTAATGAATATTGTTGAAGAAATAGTTTTACATCTGTCTCTTAATTTTCAGTGTTTTATTTCTTGATTCTATCAGATATGTTGGCAGTTGTTGGACTGAAAAGCTTTTTCGCTATTTCTTTTTTTTTTTTTATTTTAATATTTTATTTATTTATTTATTTATTTATTTTTGGCTGTGTTGGGTCTTCGTTTCTGTGCGAGGGCTTTCTCCAGTTGCGGCGAGCGGGGGCCACTCTTCATCGCGGTGTGCGGGCCTCTCTTGTTGCGGAGCACAGGCTCCAGACGCGCAGGCTCAGTAATTGTGGCTCACGGGCTCAGTCACTCCGCGGCATGTGGGATCTTCCCAGACCAGGGCGCGAACCCGTGTCCCCTGCATTGACAGGCAGATTCTCAACCACTGCGCCACCAGGGAAGCCCTCGCTATTTCTTTTTACTGCCTCTTTTGGACTGTGCAGGGGGAAAAAGCCCTTATCCATGAATAATCTTTCAAGCCACTATGAGAATAGGAATTCTTGAAATAACAGCAGCTTAGTCTTTGCTGATGTACTTTTAAAAAGGTAAGTTGGAAAAATATACTTCTCAGAGACATCTGCTCCTGCTTGAACAGATTTGATATTCCTATCTGTCTTGGGCTGTCAGAAAAATTAAAGCCAAATACTTAAAACATAATATCTTAGAACAAAAATCTCAGAAGCCTTTTGGTTGTGTTTTAATATTTTATTTAACATGCAAACAATTTCAGCCTACATTAATGGTAGGCTTTCAAGATGGACCGGTATTTTGTATCCATGTTTACTGGCCCTGGGTGATGAGGTAGAACTGCATGATCCATCCTCAGATGGGCAGTCCCTGGCCTGCCTGTTAATGCACAGGGACCGACACCCTCATCTGAGGATTAACTGGGGCCTAAAAGCCAAGGGACTTGCTTTCTTCCAAGTCGGACGATTGCACTTACTTTTAACAACGTTGGAGCTTGTACTGTAGGGTTACTTCCCAGGCCAGAAATTTGCATCAAAGGGTTAAGAAAAATACATCCAAAAATAAACATGAAAGCCAAGACTTCATGCCAGGAACTCCAGCCACACACATCCTGTTGGCTGGTTCTCTTGCCTCTCTCCTCACAGTTCTGCTTCTTTTAAAGCAAGTGGAAGCTGGTCCGGTCACTTGGACCTTGTGTCTGCACTAGAGTCTCACTCCGCTGTCCTCAAGCCTTTCCATGGGGTGGTGAAGTGATTCAAATCCAGAGAGGAAGGGAGTGAGGTTATTAGGAGGCAACTGCAGTTACAATATATGTATATAGAAAGTCTTTTCCTATTGCCTTTGACAGCACGAGCTTTTTTGGAGAACCTCCAGCCCCAGTTTTCACTCTGTGGACTGAGATCCTCTTAACAGTAATAGATACTAACAGGAAATTATCCTCGATGAAGGTGCATGTTGCTGTCCAAATAAAGGACCACTCTTCACTGGATGTCTGAGAACACTGAGAAAAAGAAAAAGAAGGACGTGTGCCCTACCAGGTCAGAACAGATCTTTTTCTATTCTTATTGGGGAAATATTACATGTCACGGTTTGCAGTTTGGTTTGAGGAATTATACTCTAAAACATCTCTGGCCCTTCTAATTATATTCCAGCAGACCTGAATATGTACCGCAGCACTGACATAATTTGATTTCTTCTTTATTTGTGGGGGGGCAGGTGTGTGTGTGGTAGTGGGGGAGTGGTGGCTCATCTTTTTCTGACTGTGAAGGACGTGTTTATTTAGCCTTATGATCTGAAATGTTTCTAGAAGTTATTTGTTCATAAGTAGGCAGAGTTACATTTATCACATTAATATTAAATATACATATTTATTTGGTGAATGGCATATATTAAAAATGAATTTGGGGCAGGAAAATAGATTGAGAGTGATGGCATTTCACCCTCTGGATGCCTGCTAGGTTCTTGCTTGCAGCTGTCAGATATGAAGTCCTTAGTGTTTATGGGAATTCTGTTACATTATTGATGACTTGAAGTCCTACCAGCTCCAAAAGCTATGATCTCACTCTTTCTCAGAAGATGATCAGGGGGTCTGAACAGATCAGAGCTTGGCTGACAGGTGCCAGGAATGCCTAGATGTTGTGGGTAGGCTTGGTGGCAGGGTGCTGTAAGCAGTGCATTCCTTCTCAGCTGGTGCACCTTTGGGTGTTCGTTTCGGGAGTGTGCAGTGGATACTCACATCTTTCAGGAGCTGCTGTTAAGAGAGGTTTTGAAATCCTGCCCCTGGTCGTGCATGTGCCAGCACGCCGCTGACACCTCCCCCCCACCCTCTCCCTGCACTCCAGTCTTGCAGTGGCCCTCTTCACTCTCTCAGCTCACCCACCGGGCTGCCTTCCTGCTAAAGAGCTGCTCGACTCAATGTTAATTGAGGCCACTTTGAAAATTTCATCTCTAGAAGCTTCTGTCATATTCAACAAACATACTTGGCTCCCACCATGGGAAAGTGCAAAGTGCACCACATCTGTCTTTCTGGTTTATGATCTAGTGGAGAAGACAGACAAGCATAAACACAAATCACCCTGATATGAGACAAACTGAAAATACTATAAGAAAGACACATATGCTGAAGGGCATATGGCAGAGGGCAGGGAGAGATTCATTTCCACACAGGCTGTCATTTCATCCAAAGACAAAGAGATCTGGTGAATTCTTGTGGGGCTAAGAAGCCTCTTTTCCAGCATCCCTAAAGGACTGGGGTCAGTTAACCAAATTACAACATTTGAGGCAGCCTTCACCCAAAGGACACAGAAAGGGCTTCCTGACTTGTGTTGTGCTGCATTCCGCTTTCCCCTCCTGCCCTGGGCCCCTGGACAGGCTTGGTTAGGGTCTGCCTGCCCTCTGAGGGTGTCATGTGTTGTATTTCCAAATGCCTGGCTTTGTGTTTTGTTTGTTTTTCAGTCATCATCTGCTCTGAGGAGATGCAAATCTGCCCTGAGGTTTAACGGGTCTCCTGGGCAAAGGCAGTTCCAGTTGAGAAAACTTTTAAGAACTTGAGACTTTCAGAAGGAGCTCATTGTAGGTATGGGCTGGGGATATTGTTAAGCTCTTTATGTGTCAGGAGCCCTGTGGTCATGGCCAAATTCTACTCCTCTGCAGTCTGTGGGCCACCATGGAGAGGTTAGGGCTCAGTCACTGGGGCAGGGTGTCTGACACCAGGCAAGGGGCAGCAGGAAATCCTGTCCCAAAGTCGGCAGCTCAGAATTCTGGCAGTCTTGCCCAGGTTGATCTAACTGACCTCACTGTTTTGAGCTGTTTAGATCAGACCAATAAATGTAAGACAGACCTTCTAAAGGCTATGGATGTGGCTGACTGGTTTGGCCTGACATTTTGATCTATTCCTGGCTTAACCCAACTTTGCTGAATGACTTTTTGGAAAGCTCTCTAGCTTGCTGGGCCACCTATTTGTAAAATAAATGTACCTTTACTTAAGTCCTGCCTTGCTGACAGCAGTGGTCCAAGTTAATGTTGAACCATAGGTGCCTTATGAGTTGAAAAATTTAGTGTCTCCCCTCCTCTTTTGGTTTGCAAATTCAAGAAGAGCCCCAAGACTGTGTGAATGGAAAGAATAAAGTATAGGCAACAGCTCGTATTGTATCAAAATATATTATTCAATAGGCAAGGACTTTTTGGTATCTTTCATCATTTGTAATTGTAATTCTTAAAACTAGTTTCACATTAGAATTACCTGGGGAGTTATTAAAACATTCCCACGCATGGACCCTCTCTAGACCAATGAAACCAGAATCCCTAGAAGGTGGGACATGGGCATGATAGCTTCTGAAAGCTCCCCCGGTACACCTCATGGGCAGCCAGGGCTGAGAACCCCTGTCTTCCAGCACCAGGCTCTGGTGTCTACTCTGCCACTCTGCACTTGCTGCTTTTGCGTGTACCTAGCCGGCATCTTCGCCCCATGCTAAGGCTCTATGACTGAATAACATGTTTGTTCCTTACTAGTCTGTTAAATTTCCCATTGGAATTATTCCTTCCCTCATATAGACATTCTGCTTCCAAGTTGGGGTTTCTGCCAGATTTAAGTGATAATGGCTATCCGTACTTTAGAGACAGAGTGAGTGGGATTTATTTGAGGCTTTGTGATTAGAGGTGACCTATGCGGTCTGGTTATTAGAAGTGTACGAGTAAGGTGCAAAATCACCCCCAAATTCCAATCCTACAAGCACATGTTCTCTTAGTTGTTAGAACAATGGTGTTGGCATACATCATGTGGCTCCTGGAAAATCCCACTGTGCCCTTGTGAGAGATAAAAGTGAAAAAGACAAGTAATAGCTTAGGATTGTAGGGAATTTTCATTGCAAATTGGAATGCAAATTGCCTGTACAAATGTACAGAATGGGGCAAAGCCTTTAATCGGCATTTGTATCTTACTCAGCATCAGATGTTTGATACTAGAGAGAAACCTTACAAATGTACAGGATCGGCGAATCCTTTAAATGGTGTGCAAGCTTTACTCAACATCAGAGAATTCATACTGGGGAGAAGACTTACAAATGTTAAGAATGTGACAAAGCCTTTGACCAGCTTTCAATCCTTTCTAGACATCAGAAAATACATACTAGGGCAAAAAAAATCTACAGATGTAGAGAATGTGGCAAAGCCTTTAACCAGAGCTGTCACCTTGCTCGACATCAGAGAGTGTGTACTGGAGAGAAACCCTATGGATGTCATAAGTGATGAAAGACGTTTGTCCTAAATACACACTTTAGAAAACACCAGAGAGTTCATACTGGAAAGAAACTTGAATGATGTAAAAAATGTACCAATGTATTTAATCAAAATTAAATCTAAATAAATATTAGAGAATATATAGTAGAATGCATTGAGTCAATGACTCTCTTCTGGTATTACTCTAAATCAGAACTTATAGAAAATAAAACAAAGTTAAAACACTTAATTTTGTTAGTATGGATAAGAGGATCAAAGAGAGGGATATTTGAACTGGTATAATTATTTTCAATGTATCCTTATTTATATTGACATTAACATTATTTGAGAGTTTTTGAAAAGGAAAATTTATGTAATTCAGCTCTCAAATGACTACATGCTATGCCTTTTTTTCTACTGTGTATGTGAACTTCTGTTTTTGATTGTTGCACCCTCAAAGATAAGGGAAGCCTGTTTGTATTAGGTGGGAATCCTGTATGTCTAATATTCCATGGAAGTTTAATGACCCTGTAATATAAAATGTACAATAACAATCTAAATGGAGACAATGTTTGTCATTGATTTAAAACATTTCTATAGGTCACCATTAGTTAAGCGTTCAGCATGTTACTAATTTTTATTAGGCAAGAACATCAGCTACAGGTTTTCATCAGTCAAGCCTAGGTTATGATAGTTTTCATTATATTCCACGCTCATATCACAGACATATTCTTTTTTATCACTTCTTTGTATTTTCAGAAAAGTTCACAGGGATCATATTAGCAAGATATGCTCAACAGTGTTCAATTTCTAAGATATAGCTCAGCAAAAATAATAAAAGTTTTCAAAGAAATAAAAATTCAAAACCAGTAGCGATAATTTATTTTATACTATTGTATATATTCTCACCCTGTGTATCTTTAAAACACAAAGAGTATCATCCACAAATAGATTTATATTTACTCAATTAAAATAATCTTGATTTCATTGGCATGAATTTCTTCAGTATCAATTTTAATATGTACAAAGTGCCCAAATAAATGTATGTCTGTGTGCTTGAAATGTCAACATTTGATCCACTTTTTTCTTGATTCTGTTATTCTTGCCAGTTAAAGAATCTGCGGTAAACATTAATTAGTGTTGTCTTTGTGAATTTGAATTGTTCTTTTTAGGTAAATTTTAGTTCGGGTAAACTGGAATAAAACCCAAGCTCTAATATTTACTGAGTGTTTGACAAAATATCTCAAAACAGAGAAACAGTAATATTATTTTTCTTAAATTATTTATGGGGTGCACTCAATACTTTTCAAAAAATGTTAGAAATATACGTAGTATATAGTAAATATTCAAAAAAGGATTGTTGCTGGTATGCTTACTATTCTATTAAATGAGTAAAAGCCATAAAACACTTACAGTTCCAAGTTAACTGTGAATTCTTAACCTTTCCTTACTATCTCTGCTATTCAGAATTGTGGTTAATGAATCAGAGACTGTGGCATCACTAGTGAAAAATGAGCTTGTTAAAAAGGTGGAACTCATGCACTACCCCATAATTCCTAAATGAGATCTGCATTTTTACAGCATCCCCAGTGTACTTGTGTGCCTGTTCAAAATTGAAAGTACATTTCTATCTCACCATGGCCTTTCCTTCTGAGAAACACACACATTTTATCTAGTATGATATATATAAAACACTCAAAAATGCATATGCCTGTGCTGATGTCATCATTTTATAATTAGTCTTCCAGATAAGTACAGTCTGTAAAGTGGTTTTGTGAATCACATGTTATTTCCTTTTCTTGTAGTTAGAAATACATTGAATATAAACAGAGAATACTACTGTGTACAAAACGATCTTATTGGGTAATTCAAGACACTCTTCTAAATTAAAACCAGTTCTCTTAACTTGCTGTTTTCTTCTTGGGTCACATAATGAACTCTTCCTGTGACGACATGGCATGTGTACTTTTAATTTCAAAATCTGCTGACATTCCAGGATGTGGCCATAGATTTATCTCAAGAGGAGTGGGAATGCCTGGACCAATATCAACAGGATTTGTACAGGGATGTGATGTTAGAGAAGTATAGGAAACTGGTCTCCTTCAGTGAGGATACCTTTCTTCCAGAATTCCTTATCCACCCACAGGGTTTGGATTCCTTCACATGTAGATTGTTTCCTGAAAT
This sequence comes from Balaenoptera acutorostrata, assembly GCF_949987535.1. Taxonomy (NCBI): domain Eukaryota; kingdom Metazoa; phylum Chordata; class Mammalia; order Artiodactyla; family Balaenopteridae; genus Balaenoptera; species Balaenoptera acutorostrata. The sequence continues at coordinate 797,104 of NC_080067.1, forward strand.
CTTCTGCTTCCTATGATAGAGCTTCAGGTTCCTGCTTTTTAGGAAAAATTGGGAGTTTGTGGGTATAGTCAGAAAGGCTTGATCGTGATTCTAACCTTCCTCTTTCTTTTTTTTTTTTTAAACATCTTTATTGAAGTATAATTGCTTTACAATGCTGTGTTAGTTTCTGCTTTATAATAAAGTGAATCAGTTACACATAAACATATGTTCCCATATCTCTTCCCTCTTGCATCTCCCTCCCTCCCACCCTCCCCATCCCACCCCTCTAGGTGGTCACAAAGCACCGAGCTGATCTCCCTGTGCTATGCGGCTGCTTCCCACTAGCTATCTATTTTACATTTGGTAGTGTATATATGTCCATGCCACTCTCTCACCCTGTCACATCTCACCCCTCCCCCTCCCCATATCCTCAAGTCCATTCTCTAGTAGGTCTGTGTCTTTATTCCCATCTTGCCACTAGGTTCTTCATGACCTTTTTTTTTTTTTCCTTAGATTCCATATATATGTGTTAGCATACTGTATTTGTTTTTCTCTTTCTGACTTACTTCACTCTGTATGACAGACTCTAACTCCATCCACCTCATTACAAATACCTCCATTTCATTTCTTTTTGTGGCTGAGTAATATTCCATTGTATATATGTGCCAATGGATAACCTTCCTCTTTCTTGAGGTGATCTGCATCTTTCACCCTAGATTACTGGTCATTCTGTAAGTTCATTTGTATAAAATACACTAAAGATCAGATTTCCACCCCTTATTTATTACTTAGACATGGATCGCAGGAACTGATTTTTACCTGTTGCCTAGTATTTTAAATGTTCTTTCAAAAAACAGTCTTTGGGGAAATTAATTTCTCAAATATTTTAACATTCCACAATGCCTTCTCTTCTCACCTGAGCACAATACTAGATTGGAAATTGACGCATCTACAGCAAAACTTACGTTGCTCTTTTTAATGGACAGGTCTTGTGTTCTCTAAGCCAGAACTGGTCACCTTGTTGGAGCAAAAGAAGGATCTCTGGGATGTGAAAGGAATGGAGACAGTAGCCATATGCCCAGGCATGTGTGAATAGATAGCGCAGGTGATGCAGGTGAGAGGTCCAAAGATCACAGAGGAAGTCAAACCTCTGTCAAACCTAGTACGGTTTGGGAAGATCTGCTTCAGTGGAAATGATATTTGTGAAGCCTAGTTTTATTTCTGTCACTGTCATAGGGGGACATCTCCTGCCTGTTTCTTGTGCTCTTAAATCCTCCATGTATTCTCCTTCGGCTCCAGGGATTATCCCTCACCTCCACACTGAGAGCCAAAATCCTGGTCTTGACCTGTGACGACCTGCATGATCTGGCTGCTCTTCCACTGCTTTTGGGTTCTAGGAAAAGCTGTGCCCATTTCTGAGTAACTCTGTGCTAAGCACCCCCCATTTTAATTTTAGTGTAGCTGATTTACAATGTTGTGATAATTTCTGCTGTACAGCAAAGTGATTCAGTTATACATATATATATATTTACATTCTTTTTCATATTCTTTTCTATTATGGTTATCATAGGATACTGAATACAGTTCTCTGTGCTACACGGTAAGACCTTGTTGTTTATCCATTCCGTATATAATAGCTTACATCTGCTAATCCCCAACCTCCCACTCCATCCCTCCCCCTTGGCAACTATAAGTCTGTTCCCTATGTCTGTGAGTCTGTTTCTGTTTCATAGATAGGTTCATTTGTGTCATATTTTAGATTCCACATATAAGTGATATATAGTATTTGTCTTTCTCTTTCTAACTTACTTCATTTAGTATGATAGTCTCTAGTTACATCCATGTTGCTGCAAATGGCATTATTTTGTTCTTTTTTATGGCTGAGTAGTATTCCATTATATATATATGTACTGCATCTTCTTTTTATTTATTTATTTATTTATTTATTTATTTATTGGCTGTGTCACATGCCTGTTGGATCTTAGTTCCCTGACCAGGGATCAAACCCGGGCCCCCTGCTGCAGTGGAAGTGTGGAGTTCTAACCATTGGACCACCAGGAAGGTCCTCCCTACATCCTCTTTATCCATTTATCTACCAATAGACATTTAGGTTGTTTCCATGTCTTGGCAATTGTTTTGTTTTGTTTTGTTTCAATTAATTAATTAATTTATTTATTTATGGCTGTGTTGGGTCTTCGTTTCTGTGCGAGGGCTTTCTCTAGTTGCAGCAAGTGGGGACCACTCTTCATCGCAGTGTGCGGGCCTCTCATTATCGCAGCCTCTCTTGTTGCGGAGCACAGGCTCCAGACGTGCAGGCTCAGTAATTGTGGCTCACGGGCCCAGTCGCTCCACGGCATGTGGGATCCTCCCAGACCAGGGCTCGAACCCGCGTCCCCTGCATTGGCAGGCAGATTCTCAACCACTGCGCCACCAGGGAAGCCCCGTCTTGGCAATTGTGAATAGCACTGCAGTGAACGCTGAAGTGCATGTAGCTTTTTGAATTGTAGTTTTCTATGATATATGCTCAGGAGTGGGATTGCTGGATCATATGGTACCTCTATTTTTAGTTTTTTAAGGAACCTCCATACTGTTCTCTATAGTGGCTTCACCAATTTACATTCCCATCAATAGGAGGGTTCCTTTTTCTCCACACCCTCTCTAGCATTTATTATTTGTAGACTTTTTAATGATGGTCATTCTGACTGGAGTGAGGTGATACCTCATTGTAGTTTTGATTTGCATTTCTCTAATAATTATGGATGTAGAACATTTTTTTTATGTGCCTGTTGGCTATCTGGATGTCTTCTTTGGAGAAATGTCTATTTAGATCTGCCCAATTTTTGATTGGGTAGTTTTTTTGGTATTGAGCTGTATGTGCTGTTTATATATAAAATATTTTCATTTGGAAATATCCAGTTAGAACCAGAATGGGTGAAAGAGAGCCCAAAGATTGTTTTTGCTGTTTTTTAAAAAGACATTCTGTGACCTGATATTTAATACATGATATCCGGGGTAAAATTGCTTGCAGTTGGAGATACGTAACAGAGTAGGGTTTCTTTCCTTGTCGTATGTGGATGCTAGTTTGGCATTTTTGCCAGAGAGAGTGTTCAGGAGGCAAAGTTCTTCTCCCTAATGTGGGGAAATCACTTTCTGATAGAGACTTTCATTCAAATTGGAAGAGTGGGGAAATATTGGTTTGGAGGGGACAAGCCATAAATCTAGGTTTTTAATGAAAAGTTGTGGATTGTAGTTTACCAAATGAGCAAAATGGGTATTCTTAAATTTTAGAAAAAAAATATAGTTCTCTTTGCATTTGCATTATGAAGCTGATACGTGGAATTGAGGATTCTACATTTTTTTTTAACACAATAGAATTATCTTGACCTAACCTGTATGCATTGAACCTGTGGTAGCTTATTTTACCACCTAAATATTTTCCATCTATTAGACTACAAAGAAGCAAAGGAAAAAGTATATACATATACACATACATAATACATTAGTGTGAGTGTGTGTGTGCTTATATATATATATATATATATATATATATATATATATATGATGTGTGTATGTGGGTATAAGTATGTATATAGTATGTATATGAAACACATCTATAAATCGTATACCTATATGTGCATATAAACATACACACATATATATGCATATGTATATCCAAATTGTTTCCTTATAGTAACATTGAAATATTGTTCAAGAAATTGAAAAATAATATTAATTACAATAATAAGAAATTGTTTTAAACTAAAACCTACTTTAAGTAGTATATCATAGGCTAACAGTTTAATTGTTTAAAATTACACGGAATATATTTCCTGTTTTTTACTTTAATTCTTGTAATTTATGTATATCTCATGAAAAAAATCTAATTGCATGTATTGAAAAAACATTTGATTTTAACAGGAGCATGAGTCTATTTATGTTTACTATAGTAATGGACATTTTTAGGTTTAGATTTTCCATCTTACTGTGTGTTCTTCACTGAACCTGTTCTATTTTGTTATTTTTTAATCTTAACTCCTCTGTATTAATTTTTAAAAATAATTCTTTTTATCCCTTCTCTTTGAAAATTACATGAGCAGTATATCTTAGTTAATAATCTCAGAATTTTAGCTTACTTTAAAAAGATGATCACAGTGTCAATTATTTAAAGCATTCCACTTCTACTTTGGTGACTCATGGATATAAAAATTGCTTTTGAAAAATTGGAGATATGTATTAAAAAACAGGTAAAGACACAGAGACGTTTTATATGTAAACAGCAAATTTCAGAAGTTCAGAATCTGAATATACTCTGTATATAGCTCCTGGATAAAGAAACAGAAAATCGTTAGACACTCAGATGCACTTGTTTCCCCTCCTAGTCACTACCAGAAAGGGTAACTATTGTTCTGATATCTAACAATTCAGATCAAATTTTCCTACTTTTAATTTTATGTAAATGGATTACAGAGCATATACACTTTTGTACCTGGATTTTTATTTATGTCTTTTGTGAATATAACTATATTGTTGCCTGTTGTTGTTAATCACACTTTGCCATTGTTGTTTATGATTCCATTGTGTAAATACTTAAGTATTAATTATTCCACTGTGTATCAGCATGAGTGATTTTCAGTTTGTGTCTATTAAGAATAATGCTGGTATATCAATTCTAGAACTTGTGTTTTGGTGATTCAAGTATGAATTAATCATTGGTATATATGTAGTAGTGGAATTGTTTCATCTGTTCATCATTTTTAGATACTTCCAAATATTTTCAAAACGATAGTGTCTATTTTTATACTCATCAGTAGGGAATGAGACTCTTAGTTATATGCAGTCATGCCAACAATTAATAATTCCTGTCATTATCATCTTAGCTTTCTGATTAATGTGTGAAAATTCCAGATATTGATTATGCTGCACTTTATTGATTACTATGAAAGTGAACCATCGTTTTCAAATGTTCAGTTAATATTGAACCTAATTACCCAAGAACTAAGTAACCTCTTCTTGAAAAGTTTTTTGGTTAATCATCGCACTTCTGTTCTTGTGCTGTCTTATTGATTTGTAGGAGTTCTTTGTACATGCTTAATATGAGTCTCTCTCAGACTCTCCTTCTGTGTCTTTTAATCATTATCAATTTTTAATTTAATATTATCTAATTTGTGATTTTCATTGTTTTACTTATTTTTTTTTTCTGTTATAGAATTATTTTCCTATTCTAAGCCATGGAGATATTCCCCTTTGTTTTCTTAAGAAATTTTTATTTTTTTTAATTTTTTTAATTTTTTGGCTGCGTTGGGTCTTTGTTGCTGCGCAGGCTTTCTCTAGTTGTGGTGAGCGGGGACTACTCTTCGTTGCAGTACGCAGGCTTCTCACTGCACTGGCTTCTCTTGTTGGGGAGCACGGGCTCTGGGCACGTGGGCTTCAGTAGTTGTGGCTCGCGGGCTCAAGAGCACAGGCTCAGTAGTTGTGGCACACGGGGTTAGTTGCTCCGTGGCATGTGGGATCTTCCCGGACCAGGACTCAGAACCTGTGTCCCCTGCATTGGCAGGTGGACTCTTAACCACTGCGCCAGCAGGGAAGTCCCTTAAGAAATTTATTTACTTAGCTTTAAAGTTAGGTTAGCAATCCACACAGAATCAGTTTCTTGTATCATAGTAAACAATATTTTTCTATCAAGTCTAAAAAGTTACATTTATTCTTAAAATGTATTATTCAGCTTTCTTTCCAATTGCTCTTAAGTCTCATTGATTCCCTGATATAAACATCATCTTACCCAGGGATCTGACATTTTCTGTGAATTCTCATAGTCATTCCCTCCAGTTCTTCCTGCCTCCTGAAATCTTTAGCAATCCCATGGTACTACAAATAAATGTCGTCCTTAAGGACAAAAAACTTTACTCAGAGGATTGATTATTCCCACATTTCAAACGGGAACTTGCAACATGTTAGGAGGTGAGTGTACATGGGCCTCCCATATTGTTTCACATCTTGTATCAGCCTCAGCTTGCACTCTCTGTTCAAGAATTTTGTACCACACACTAAACTGGAAGATGTAAGTAGTGTTTTGACTGCAGCAAAGGGCAGAATAATTGCCTGACTAATATAATAAACATAATGTCTCACTCTGATCAAAGGTTGGGCAGGATTGCTTGCAACCCGCTTTCAGAGATTGGGGTGTCTTAAACTAAAGAATCCTCAGCTGTGATCCAAACCTCTCCCATGTGTAGCATCTACTTGGACCTCTTTGCATCACCCCCTGGGATATGGGGTGGATAAGGGAAGATAGGTGATGATGAAACTCTAGCTGCCTGTTGTGTCATAAAAAATAAAGCATTTTGTCTCATATTAAGGCATCTAAAATGTGGGTTTTATTTTTCAAAATCTATGCAGTTGTCAGCTTAACATGTGGTCTTTGCAAATATGGTAAATTCAAAGACACTTCAAATTTATTTCCAGGTTTAGTGATGATGGAATGTCAAGAGATACATGACTTTCTTAGAATAAATGAGGCTCCTTTATACTGATACATCTGATTGGTAATTATGAGAACATTTCCAAAAAAGAAGCAAATTCTCTAGCCCGAGTAGTGGGTGAGTTGGAAGTTAAGTGCCTTCCATTGTTCTATATGTTAATGCAGCTAATTGTGGAAAGTGGGGATAAGGGAAGCAGCCTAGATGTGCTCAGTTTTTCTTTGTTGTCCTTCTGGTGGAAGGAGTGAGGATCAGTGAGTTACCAACATTGATGCAGAGCTTTGGGTGATTCAAAAGTATTGTTAAGTTTATTGGTTGAGCTGCAGGGAGCCAATAGGCTGCTTGAAATTAAACAGAACTGTATCTTGCTGGTAACGTGTGTAGGCACCTCTTCTTTTTTTTTAAGTTTAAAAAAAAATATTTTATTTTATCTTATTTTACTTTATTTTGCTGTGCCGCACGCCATGTGGGATCTTAGCTCCCTGACCAGGTATCAAACCCACGCCCCCTGCATTGGAAGCATGGAGTTGTAACCACTGGACCACCAGGGAAGCCCCCTAGGCACCTCCTTTTGATGTGCTCTGATACCTCTTGCAACTAATATACTTACTTAGGATACACTAAAAAAAAAAAAAAAAAAAAAGCCAAATGTATTTATGGGAATTATGAGGAAGGGAAAAACTGAAATATTTTAGCGTGTTTTATACAGGTACACATGTCACCCTTCTGATTTATGTGATGTCATGAATGTAGGGGCACTAGGAACAGGGGAGTGTGGAATCACTAAGGACTGTGAGGTGAAGCATGGTTGCATTCATGGGCAGAGAGAGGGAAGCCCCTTATCTTGTTTACACTCTAGATAAGTGGTAGCTACAAAGTGAGGAAGCTAGCAGAGATCTTAGGGTGAAGAGCCAAAAGGAAATGAGCCAATAGGAAATACTCCTATTATCTTAAGCAGCCCTTCTTGGTAGGCTTCCATAACTAGCCCTTTGAATTATTTCACGTGCTTGTCCAGAGAATGGTACAATATTGCTAGAGCAGCTGACACTTTAAGATGTTAAAATCCTCTTAGGGTGATCACTTAGGGAGAAAAAAAAAAAAACCCTCAACTCACAGGGTTTTGAATGTGTTTACATTGGGGAAGGAAGCTTCCCATAACAAGGTGGATACAACCTTTTTGATGAATTCCATGTCGTATGATTTTTTGCTGCTTCAAAATCTATAGCAGGAATCGATGTGTTACATGATGTATTTCCCTATCTTACAAGTTTTAGAGGGCGTGTCTCCACTGGGGAGAAGCACAGGTAGAGAAGTGAGAAGTTAGATGTGAGACCAACATCCCTCTCTCTGCCAGGAGTGGTGCACAAGGATGTAGCCCGAGTGCCTCCATCCTTTAAAGTTCCAGGTTTTCACCATGGTCATCATGTTTTATTTGTTGGCAGTTCAGGGGACTTGATCTCACTATCCCTCTCAAAAGGTTTTATTACATGTCTGGCTCATAATGAGCTACATGAGTAACTCATAAAACAACAAAATTGAGAGTCCTGCTTACCAATTTAGGTATATTGGGACTATGTAAGCCAATTTACAATGTTCAAACCTTCCAGCAGTAAAAGAATAATCAGTATTCTCATTGGTTCCTCCAATAGTCTTGTGTTGAAACCCAGCTGCAGGGTTGATGGTATTAGGAGGTGGTGAGTTTAAGAGGTAATTAGGTCATGAGGGAAGTGATCTCATAAAGGGGATTAGTGCCCTCATCATAGTACCCCAGAAAAGCTCCTTTGCCGTTACTCTCCTTTGACCACATAGCTAGAGGACCCCCTCTTTGAGCCAGAAGTTGTGTCCTCACTAGACACTGAATTTGCTGGTGCCTTGATCTCGAACTTCCCAGCCCCTACCGCAGTGAGAGAAAAAAAAAAAAATCAGTTGTTTATAAACTACCCAGTCTCTGGTATTATTTTTAGCAAATTAAACAGGTTAAGGCAGAAATTGGTATGAGAAGTAAGGGTACAACTGAAAAAAAAAATACTTTAAAATGTGTGTTATTGGAACTGCATAATGGATAGGATATAGAAGAATTTGAAACTGCATGCCAGAAAAAGCCTGTATCACTGTGAAAGAACTATTAAGGGCAATTTTGGTGAAAGGTCAGTGTTCCTTCTGAATAGGGGAGAGCTCTAGAGAGAGCCTCAATCATCTCAGAGAATACCTACGGTCCGTAAACAAAATTTTGAGAGAAATGTGTACTCTAAAGCTCAATCTGGGGCTTCCCTGGTGGCACAGTGGTTAGGAATCCACCTGCCAATGCAGGGGACATGGGTTCAAGCCCTGGTCCGGGAAGATCCCACATGCCGTGGAGCAACTTGAGTCTGCGAGCCACAACTACTGAAGCCCGTGCACCTAGGGCCGGTGCTCTGCAACAAAGAGAAGCTACCTCAGTGAGAAACCCGCACACAGCAACGAAGACCCAATGCAGCCCAAAATAAATAAATTAAATAAATAAATTAAAATAAACAAATAAATAAAGCTCAATCTGATGAGGTCTCAGACAGAAATGAGGAACATTTCTTTGGAAACTGGAGGTGAGGTCATTGTTGTTTTAATGTGGCAAAGAGCTTGCCTGAAATGTGGTCCTCTCCTAGGATTCTCTGCAAGGTAGTTCTTGTAAGCGATAAAATTGGAACTTTGGCTGAGGAAGTTTCTATGCAAAGTGTTGTAGGAGCAGTCTGATTTCTCTTAAATGCTTATAATAAACGGGGGGAAGTGGGAAAAATGTAGATATGGAAGCATTAATCAAACTAGAAGCAGAGCTTAAAATTTGGAAAAATTCTCAGGCAGCAATTGAAAACAACTACAATTAATATATTAAAGGCTATAAGGATAAAATATAAAACATGCATGAACAGATAGCAATGGAAGCAGAGAGATATATCAATAAAAGTTTTTTAAAAAGCTCTACATAAAACAAACTAACAACAATAAAGAATGTGTTTGAGGGGCTTATTAGTAGACCTGATACAACTGAGGAAAATTATATCTGTGCTTGAAAACATTTCAGTAGAAACCTCCACATGTGAAAGAAAGGAGAAAATGGACTGGAAAAAAAATCAACCAAACAGAACATACAAAAATTGTGTGACAGTTAAAACAGTGCATCATATGTGTATGGGTATACCAGAAAAAAAAAAAAAAAAAGGAATGAAAAATACTTGAAATGATAATGACTCAGAATTTTCCCCAGTGAATGACTACGTCAAAGCCAGAATATTCAAATCCAGACAAAATACTATTAATATTCACAATGACTGTCCAATATCTCTCAGGAACAAAGATGCAAAAATCCTCAACCAAAAAGAAGCAAACTGAATCCAACAATGTTTTAAAAGAATTGTACACTAGACCAAGAGGGATTTATCCCAGTTAGGCAAGGCTGTTTCAACACTCAAAAATTAATTACTTGTATCCATTTTATCAACACCTTAATGAAGAAAAAAAATATGATCCTGTCAATATGCAGAGGAAGCTTTTGACAAACTCCAACACCCATTCTTGGTAAAAATTCTCCGTAAACTGGGAAGAGAAAGGAGATTCCTCATCTTAATAAAGAAAATCTACAAAAAAAAATTTAGAGCTTTCATCACACTTAATGGTCAGAAACAAAACTTTCTTACTAAGTTCAGGTAGAAAGCAAGGTTTTCCCCTTTCCCCACTTTTCAGTATTGTACTAGATGTCCATGCTAATGCAATTAGACAAGAATAGGAAATAAAATGAACACACATTGGATAGGAAGATAAAAAAAAATAAGAAAACTAGCAACCTGATTAAAAACTGGGCCAAAAAACTTAACAGACAGCTCACCAAAGAAGATAGACGCTTGGCACATAAACATATGGAAAGATGACCCACATCACATGCCAGCAATCTGAAAAGGCGACATAATGCATGATTTTTAACAATACGGTATTTCCTAAAGGCATACGTGTAAGACAGTAAAAATTTCAGTGTTTACAAAGGGGTGGCAGAGGTGGGGCTATGAATAGCCTAAGTCTAGAGGATTTTCAGGACAATGAAAATATTCTGTGTAAAACTATAATGATAGAGACATGTCATATATTTGTCCAAAGCCATAGAATGCACATCCCTAAAAGTGAAGCATAAGGTAAACTATGGACTTGAAATATTTATGATTCAATGAAGATTTATTAATGGTTAGAAGTGTACCACTCTGCTGGTGATGATGATATTGAGGAAGCCAATGAATGTGAGGGAGCAAGAGGTAGATGGGAAATTTATGTGCCTTACTCTCAAGTTTGCTGTGAAACGAAACCTTTTATAAGAAAATCTTAAAATTAAAAAACATATATATTGGTATCGCTACTCGCACACTTAATATTTTAATAATCAGTGCTTTCAAATAATATTTGAAAAAAGAATGTGCATCTCTAATTTCTACCTTCATCAATGTCCTTTAAAAATGTAATAAAATATAAGTAACTAAGATGGGGGAGAGAACAAACGGTAGCAACACAATTCATAAAACAGAAATAAACACACAACGGGGCAACAACAGCAAAAAATTCTCATTTGTTTATTCACTTATAATGTGCCTTGTTACTTAACATAGATCATGACTTTGTGCATCAAATATGCATTCATGGCATCATTTTCAAAGGCTTTTGTCCCTTCCCATCACACACTTTTAATCAATCCTCCATTGCTGCCTTTGGTTTATTTTCAGAGACATCTGTGATGTAAACACCTTCGTTCCCCTGGTTTCTGAAGTTGGAGAAATTGGAGGCTCCCTCACCTGCAGAGATGTGGTCAGGCTGCAAATCATTTTGTGGCCCCAGGGAGGGGAGGGGGTGGGAGGACCTACTGGCTCAGGGTAACCTTGGGAAGAATTCTTACAGCAAAGCCTCACACAACCCCAGTGCCACCATGTGATTCCCACCAGCCATTCACCTCCCACCTCCCTTCCCCAAGTAGAGATGCACTAGGTAATGACAGGGCCACGTCCATTCCAGGAAGAGCCCCTCCCCAGGGAATCAGGCTGAAAGAGCCTGTGCTTCTAGAAGTTTCCACCCCAAATCCTCACACTACTCCAGGGGTCTCAGGTGTGCTGTGTGTGATTTCTCTAGCTGAGTGCAACTGAAAATGGGGGTTGGGGGGGAAATACCTGCACCAAGAAGGAACTTGTTAAAGGTGATATTTATGGGTTCCACCACAAACCTGCAGATTCGTAACTTCTTAAGAGTGGGGAACTGATCACAGAAGGATTTGTATTCACTTTGTGTTTTCAGGAAAAAAAAAATTGTATTCATTTGTATTCAGGGAAAAAAAGAGAAAAGTTTAGCTAAGTGGTTCCCTTCCAGCTTCCCACCAGGATCAGATGACCAGTCTTAAGAAATAACATCACCTGTGCCTTCAACACAGAGTCTGTTTATTGGTTGTGTGAGAGCATCAGTGCTGTGCTAATTAAGTGCTCCAGGTGATTCTAAGATGAGGCCAGGGTTAAATGTGGGCTCTTGGAATATTTGTGAGAGTTGAGCGCAAGCTTTAGTCCAAGGAGAGGCAGCAGTGTCTGCTCTACCTGAGTTTGGAAGAGGAAAGTCAGTGCAGCCCACACAGTTCATTGTAGCTGAAGGTGTGGACATCTATGAGGAAGGAACATGCACAGACAGCGAGGAGAACCTCACAGCCTGATCTTCCTGTAGGAGCTGACTGTTCCTAAACCTCTCTTGAGACAGAGGACAGGAGAGTTTACTCTTTTCAGCAGTTCAAGGTCCTTTTGCCTGTGGGTGTGTTGAGAGCAGGTGAGGGAGCTGTGCTGACATCTTTGAAGGTATATTCCCAAGAGGCTGATGTGATTCCTCAACATAATACTGGTGAGAAAACGACCTAAAGCAGGAGGAAGGAGAGGCGGAAATGGCAGCTTCTCAGGTAAATGTCCTGTCCTGGGTCAGAGGCTGTGTCTGCTTTTCCTCCTGATGTGTCTTGGATTGAGAACCTACAAAACGTTAATCATGAACTTTTGATGTTCCTGCCGTCGACTTAAAAAATATTCACAACCTAAAAGTCGAGAGTTATGTTTTATTCAGTAGGAATTTTTAGGACTTCAAGCCCAGCATGTCAAGTAACTCTAAGAGAACTGCTGTGGGGGTGAGGGGGGAGCTAGGATATATAGGAGTCTTGCAACAAAGGGCAGGTAGTTGGGAACATCAAAAGATTATTGTTAATTAAAGAAAACCAACTAGCCCAAGTTAAGGAATTTAGTGCTTTTCTATGTATGGGAAGATGTCTGGGCTCACCGAAATCATTCCTTTGATATGCATCTCACCTATCTGGGGCTTGTATCCTGTGTTTTCACAATCCTGAGTTTCCTCAGGGCTCACCGTAGGGAGTGGCTGCAGCCTGATGGCCGCTAGATGACAGGTATTCTTTCCTTCCTGGGTTTTTTCAGGGCTCAAGGGCTCACATTGGAGGGCTGCAATCGCAGATTCTTGTGGCATCCTTTGTTTACTGATACAGCAGGAAATATTCCATTTCTCACTGCCTAGGGAGGTTGTTATTTATTTATTTATTTACTTATTTGTTTGCTCTGGGTCTTAGTTGTGTCTCGCCGGCTCCTTAGTTGTTGCAGGTGGGCTCCTTAGTTGTGGCATGCAAACTCTTAGTTGCAGCATCCCTGGTCTAGTTCCCTGACCAGGGATCGAACCCCGGGCCCCTTGCATTGGGAGCACGGAGTCTTAACCACTGCACCACCAGGGAAGTTCCCAGGGAGGTTGTTTTCAAATACTTTTATTTTCCTTTATTCTTGTGATAGTCAAGAACAGCATTTTAGAATAATTCTCTCTTATTTCCCAGAACCTTTTTTTGATAGTCAGCCTCCATGTTCTCTATAGAGTCTGAAGAATTCTCACCATGAATTAATGATGTTCAAGTATTGAAAATACTCCCTTTTTGAGAGATTAACACAGGAAGGCATTCATATCCAAGAGTCCCATAGTGGTGGAGTTGGGTTTCAGGCTCCTAGGGAAGAATGGGAAAATGTAGTGATTCATTTACATTTGGATGCAGGATCAGCTTTTGGGTAGGATTAAGAAAATGTATAAATAGACAGGATGACCTTAGTGGTCTTGAATTCCTCAGAGTTCTGGAAAAAAAAATAAAGGAGAGTCTGTTCCCTATATTAATAAGAAAGCCTTACTAAATAGTAATATGTAATAAGTAAGCCTTACTAAATGCACTATTTGGAATGCAGAACATAGGAAGTATATAAGGATTAAAATTTGCATAAAACTTTCTTTTTTTTATTTTTTAAAATTTATTTTTATCTATTTATTTATTTATGGCTGTGTTGGGTCTTCGTTTCTGTATGAGGGCTTTCTCTAGTTGCGGCAAGTGGGGGCCACTCTTCATCGCGGTGCGCGGGCCTCTCACTATCGCGGCCTCTCTTGTTGCGGAGCACAGGCTCCAGACACGCAGGCTCAGCAATTGTGTCTCACGGGCCTAGTTGCTCCGCGGCATGTGGGATCTTCCCGGACCAGGGCTCGAACCCGTGTCCCCTGCATTAGCAGGCAGATTCTCAACCACTGTGCCACCAGGGAAGCCCAAAACTTACTTTCTTAAAATAAGTTTTTATTGAAATATAGTTGATTTACAATGTTGTATTAATTTCTGCTATACAGCAAAGTGATTCCTTTATACATAAATATTTTTTCATATTTTCCATTTTTATTAGAGGTTACTGAATATATTTCACTGTGGTATACAGTAGGTCCTTGTTGTTTATTTTATGTATAGTAGTTTGTATCTGCTAATCCCAAACTCCTCATTTATCCCTCACAGATGAAAATTATTGTTAATTAGAAAGATTCTTTTTTAACAGTACGTATATATTGTATTCAGAATTCAGGTCAATAAATTTTCTCTTATTTTTCTTTAGAAAATCCACAACAATATGCTTCCTTTTTTATAGTGTGTTTCCCCCAAATTAGTTAATTTCATTTTGTTTTTAACCTATATTTCATGTCTGTAAATGATAATTTTCAACTCAGTACACTTAAGACAATGTGGTGTTGAATTCAAATTTGAATCTCCCATATGTTGCCAATAATATATGTGATTGTTTGTTTAATTATTACCCCTACTGTGCTTATGACTTATCAACTTTGTCTTCTTGGTTAATGATCACTGTTTGCTTTATTCTATCTTGGTGAGTAGTTATGGAAATAGTCTTAATTTCTCATCTACTTTTTAAATGAAGTTATTTGTGTGAGAGAAAATTTTGAATTAAAAGTAATTTTGGGGGGGACTTCCCTGGTGGTGCAGTGGTTAAGAATCCGCCTGCCAGTGCAGGGGACACAAGTTCGAGCCCTGGTCCAGGAAGATCCCACATGCTGCAGAGCAACTAAGCCCGTGCACCACAACTCCTGAGCCCACGTGCTGCAACTACTGAAGCCCACATGGCTAGAACCCGTGCTCTGCAACAAGAGAAGACACTGTAATGAGAAGCCTGTGCACCACAACAAAGAGTAGTCCCCTCTCGCCACAACTAGAGAAAGCCCACACGCAGCAACGAACACCCAACGCAGCCAAAAATGAAATAAATAAAATAAATTTATAAGAAGAGGATTGAAAATAAAGAGCAAATATTCTCTGACTACAATGGAATTTAATTAGAAATCAATACTAAAAAGATATTTGGAAAATCCCCAAACATATGGAAATTACACAGAATGATTTTAAGTAACCATAGGTCAAGGGAAATGTCAAAAAAAGAAGTAATTTTTGATAAGTTTTACACTTCTATTTTGGGTATTTAATTTGTAATTGTGGGTAAAACATAATATTTATCATCTTAACCATTTTTAACTGTACAGTTCAGTGTGTTAATTATATTCACGTATATAATGAATATAATTATGATTATGGCATCGATCTCTGGATACTTTCATCATGAAAAACTGACTGAATACTTGTTAAACAAACGCTTCCTCATTTCCCTGTACTCCAAGCCTCTGTCAACTAACATTCCACTTTTTCATTATCAGAGTGCTCACATAAAGGAAGTCATATACTGTCCGTTCCTTTGTGACTATTGCATATCACAACATAAAGTCTTTTAGATTTATTCACGTTGTATCATGTGACAAGATCCATCACTTTTTCAAAGCTGAATAGTGATCCATTGTATGTATATGCTACATTTCTTAACCGTTCATGTATTCATGAATATTGGACTGGTTCCATCTATTACTTATTTTGTGAGTAATGCTACAAAGTAACTGAGTGTGAAAATATCTCTAACAGATGCTCCTTTGAAGTCCTTTATATACATACCCAGATGTGGGAGGGCTGGATCATATAATTCTATCTTTAATTGTTTGAGAAAACTCCATATTATTTTTTATGCTGGCTATACTCTTTTATATTTCCTTGAACAATGCATAGGGATTCGAATTTCTCCATATCCTTGTCAACATTTGCTATATACTATATGAATGTATATATATGTATGTAGTGGTCATCCTAATCAGTATGAGGTGATACCTCATTGTGGTCGTGTTGTTTATTTCCATAATAATTACTTATTTTGAGCATCTATCACATTTCTGTTGTTTATTTGTATATCTTATTTAAATTAATGTCTATTAAATCTTCAGCCCATACATTGTATTACTTGTTTTTTGATGTTATTGTGTTCTAGGTGTTATTTATATATTTTATACCTTACCTCCTTAGCAGATACATGCTTTGCAAAAATTTTCTCTCCTTCCGCAGGTTGCCTTTCCACCCTCATTGACTGTTTCCTCTAATGTGGGCAAGTTTTTACATATGTTGTCATCCCATTCAACTGTATTGCTTTTCTTGCCTGAGTTTTTAGTTTCATATCCAAAAAATCATTGCCAAATCGAATGTCATAAAAAATGTCTCCTATGTTTTCTTCTAGGGGGTTTATAAGTTATAGGTTTGTATTTAAATCTTCAATCATTTTATTATTTATTTATTTAGGCTGTGTTGGGTCTTCGTTGCTGTACATGGGCTTTCTCTAGTTGCAGAGATTGGGGGCTACTATTCGTCATGGTGCGGGGGCTTTTTGTTGCCATGGCTTCTCTTATTGCAGAGCACGGGCTTTAGGCATGTGGGCTTCAGTAGTTGTGTGCAGGCTCAGTAGTTGTGGCTCGCAGGCTCTAGAGAGCAGGCTCAGCAGTTGTGGTGCGTGGGCTTAGTTGCTCTGCAGCATGTGGTATCTTCCTGGACCAGGGCTCGAACCCATGTCTCTTGCATTGGCAGGAAGATTCTTAACCACTGCACCACCAGAGAAGTCCCTTCAATCCTTTTAGAGTTAACATTTGTATGTGGCATTAGGTAAGAGTCCAATATCATTCTTTCCACATGTAAACATCCAATTTTTCCAGTGCCTTTTGTTTAAGAGACAATCCATTTCCAGTCGTGTGCTATAGGCTGGTTCAAGATTCTTTGACATAAATATGAGACCTTCTATCTGTGCTCTCTGTGCTCATCAATTATTCTTTTTCTGTCTGCATGTTTGCATTACCCTTTTTTGAAAACTATAGCTTTGGAGTATATTTAAAATCAGGAAGTGTCATGCTTCCAACTTTCCACTTTCTTTATCAGGTTAGTTTTGATAGTCAATGTTTTGTGATATTCCACATACATTTTAGAAGGAACTTTTCTATTTTTGTCAGAGGTGTCTTTGGGATTTTGAAAGAGACTGTTCTGAATCTATAGATCACCTTGGGTAGTATTGACAATTAATAATATAAGTATTCCCATCTGGGAACATGGAATGTGTGTTTGTTTATTTGTATCTTCTCGAGTTACTTCCGGCAGTTTTAACAAATTTTATCATACAAGTTTTTCACTTCCTTCATTAATGCCTAATATAGTATTCTGTTTGAAGCTAGTGTAAATGAAAATATACTCTTAATATCTTTCTTGGATTATTTTTTGTTAGTGTATAGAAACTCAACTAGTTTTTGTTTCATTTTGTATTTTGAAATTTGCTAAATTTGTTTATGATTTCTGTGCTTATTTTCTTTTTAATGTGGATGCTTTAGGTTTTTCTACATAAGATTTTGTCATCTGTAATCAGAGATATTTTACTCCTTCCCTTCCAGTTTGGATGCCTTTTTTCCCTTGTATGATCATTTTGACTAGGAAATCCAGTACTATGTTGAATCCAGGTGGTGAGAATGTGCACTCTTACATTTTTCTGGAATATAGAGGAAAATCTTTCAGTCTTCCACTATTGAGTATATTGATAATTGTGGTCTTTTCATGTATAATCTTCATTATATTCCAGTAGTTTGCTTTAATTTATATTGGGTAACGCTGGCTTAATAGAAAGTGTCCTGATAATTTCTCCCTTCTTCAAACTTCAGAAATATGTGTTGAGAATTTGTATTAATTTTTCCTGAAATGTTGTTGGAATTATCTAGTTAATTCATCTGGTTCATAGATTTTTTGTTGTTGTTGGGAATTCTTTAAAATTAGTATTTTTGTCTGCCTAATAATTGCAAGCTTAATGTGATTTTTAAAATTTCTTCATGCTAAAGTCTAAGTAGGCTGTATCTTTCTAGATATTCATGTATTTTTTAAGTGTCAAATTTGTTGTATAATTGTTCATAGTACCCTCCTATAATTACTTTTATTTCTATAGCATTATTTATTATATCTCTGCTTTCACTTACGATTTTACTTGGGTAATTTCTGTTTTATTCTTAATTTAGGTAACCATTTGTCAAATATACCTAATACTGTAGAGTATCTTCACTGAGATTATTAGGTGGGATAATTTATTTGGTATCTTTCATCTGTATCTTTTCATGACATCCCAGGTTTGATGCCAAAAAAGCCAGACATAGAAGATTTATTCTTAAAAGTGCTGTTCAGAAAATTTGAAAGCTGTCGCCTTGGAAATTTACACTTAATGATAGACTGGGAATGTAAGCAGGCATATGAGGGACTAAAAGGATGTTATTATGGATATAATCATATTAGGAAAATTTCCCATAGGAAAAACATTACTGCCAAAATAAACCAAGGATATAAATCAAATTGAGAAAAACTCCACTTTAAGTCAGTAACTTTGGCAGAAGAATATGTTTTTGTATGTAAAAATGCACATCATTTTAAAATTATACACATTCTCTGAATGGAAATTTGGAAAACCTGGAAAGTCATCTAGTCTATACTGCAAATACTCACATATGAAAACAAGAGTTTTAAAAATGAAGAAAAAAATCCCAATATCAGTTTGGGAGATCCACTAGCAAGTGTTCTTTATTCCTTAACCAACAAAAAATTTCTCCCTATTCTAAAACCTGTAATGTTGATAATAATGGGAGAGTCTTGATCCAGCCAGCGTTGTTCTATAGTTATCATAGTATAGGTAATACAAAACAACTTTTCATGTGCAATAAAATGAGTAAGGCCTTAAACAAGAGCTCTTATCTTCAACAATCACAGGAATATTTATAATAGAGCAAGAAGGTATCCATGCCTTGAAACAGGGAATAACTTTGGCCCAGACTCAAATCTTATGAAACATCAGGGAATTCAATTTTCAGAGAACCATTATAAAAGTAATAAATGTAGAAATGTCTTTCATCAAAGTTCTAATCTTACTGTGTGTTAAGCATGTTCGTTTTGGAGAGAAGACTTCCAAATGCAGTGAGTGCGGTAATGTTCTTAACCAGTCTTCAAGTCTTACTCAGCATCAGAGAATTCATACTAGGGAGGAACGTTACAAGTGTAATAAATGTGGGAAGGGCGTTCATCAGTCATTAAATCTAAGAAGACATAGGGAAATCCATACTGGAGGGACGCCTTACAAATGTAAAGAATGGGGCAAAGCCTTTAATCAGTGTTCATATCTTACTCAGCATTAGTTCATGCTGGAGAGAAACCTCACAAATGTAGGGAATCTGCCAAAGCCTTTAACTGGCTCTCAAAACTTTCTAGACATTTTACTACTAGGGAAAACTGTGCAAATGTAGAGAATATGACAAAGCTTTTAATCAGGATTGTCACCTTGCTCAACATCGGAGAGTCCAAAGTGGAGGGAAACCCTACAAACGTAGTAAGTGATTAAAGATATTAGTCCTAAATATATACTTTAGAAGACACCTGAGAGTTCATAATGGAAAGAAACTTGAATGATGAAAAAATGTAAGTAGTTAATCAAAAATAAAATCTAATTAAATACCAGAATACGTAGTAGAAAGCATTCAGTCAATAACTCTTTTTCGGCATTACTTTAAATCAGAATATTGTGGAAAATAATCTAAAGACAAACACTTATAAAATTTATTTGTTGGTATTGATCACAGGATCAAGGGATGAATGTTTGGACAGGTATAATTGTTATCAGTATATTTATATTGGCTTTATTTGAGATTATTTGAAAACAATAATTAATAGCATTCAACTCTCAAATTACTTTATTGGTATCCAAGAAAAGTATAGGTAACCCTTCCATAAGTGGTTATAAAAGTAATGTACATGCATGTTTACTAAATAATTAGCCTCTTTTTTGTAAATGATATAAATCACAATCTCAGATCATTCTATCAGAAGAACAAGAATGACTCTGAATTTCTGTAATCTGTATTTTGATAGAGAATCATAAGTGGATTGTTAAAGATTTATTTAGGCTGTATGTGAACTTAATGTGTGTTAATTAATAAAACTCAATTTTAAATAATATGATAAACTTGTATAATAAATGAAAGTTAACTTCTTCCATATTATTTAAGCATTATTTTAGGTAACAGATGATCACAAAAAAACTATTTAAGGACAGAGTGGGATGACATCTATAGTAATCCCTTTTCTACTTGTCTTAGCACTCAAGTCGTTTGAGATTATATTTTTCATAATTTGTATATTGTATCTTTTCCTCCTGTTTGTAACTGCTGGCACATTATGGTAGTTGTAGCAAGGTTTATACAGGAGGATTGTTGAGAGCTTACCAAAACCACTGCCTGATACTGCTTCCTCAGCAATCATTTTGTGTAGCCAGGCAAACTGCAGGTGCCTTGAACTGACACCAACCATTCCTGTGAGCACATGCACTAGAAAACTGGCTGCAAATTCACAGGCAAATGTAAGTTCCTGCTGTGTCTTCCCCAGCAGCCCTTGTGATCCTCTGTCTTCCAGAAACCCTGGTCCCTCTTCTCATGGAACCCTTCAGTAAGACCTTCAGAGCTTATGAGAATCCTGCTCATTTTGGTTTTAACTCAACAATACACACTTAAGCCTGGAAACCCAAAGAATTTCACCCATTGTCACTGACGAAGGCATGAGCCCAAGTACTGCCACGCTGTCTGCCTGCATCTTGCCTTGGCTTTCATGAACGGGCCCTCAAGGTTTGCTATTAATTATTTCAGGACCTGTGAGTAATAAAGTCATCTACTTCAGTTTCCCTTCTGGTCTTTTACTGAACCGGAGCTCACCATGCTTTGGCGAGGGCTCTATTTTTTAAATGTTAATTTGGCAAATTCACAATAAGTGTAATGAACATCCATACTTCTGAACTTCTGAGCAGATATTTGTAATATTTGACACTATATTTTTCTTTGCACATGTTTCTTTACTCAGCAGAGGGAACACAAACTGTTGTTCATGGTTTTGATCTACAGGGGATGCAAAATGTAAATATATGAAGATATATTTAGGAGTGCTAAAACTAAGAAGGAAGAGTGCTTGGGTATATGCATAGCTTCAGAAATAATTTAGAAATATAGTATCACAACTGGTAATTTCAAAATGGTGGATGAAGTGCTAACAAACTCAAGACACTGGTAGATTTGTAGTGTAAATCTATTTGGTCTACATTACATTGAATTCATTTTTTCCATATGTCATGAATTATGGTTGAGATGCTCTCAAACCATCTTTTTACTTGCCCATTAATCATGAAAAATCTAGTTTATGATTTCATTTGTCCAGAACTCATGAACTATTGCTTTTATTATACGCTGAGGTATTTTTAGGATGGTTTTCATTAATTTTTTGGTGTTCAGAAATTAATTTAAAGATGACCATAATTCCCCAGTGAGCATATTAAGTTGATTTTTAAAATTAATACAGTTTATTACTTCTTAATTGGAGAGGAACACTAAGATGGCTTTTCTTCAGTTACTGTTTCTTCCACTTCTTATATGTAACATTATCAAAGTTATTCACTTTACTGTAAAAATTAGATCAGGTGAAAACCTGGAGAATTCATAAGTCATGGGGTTGTTTAGGCATATATATGAGGTGAACAAACACACATGATGGTGATGGGTGTTTAATACATTTTGTAAAATTAGGAGAAAAATATTCCAATTTGAATGATGCTGAAGCATGATGTAAAAGACAGAAAATGTGCAGGATGAAGAACTGCATGATTTCTGCATGTGTAGAGAGGATACCTGTTCTTGGACTGCACAACTGACACACCCTGAATTTAGGAGAAAAATCTACTTGTTTCATTTCCTGATTATTTCCAGTTTCTTTTTAATTAATTAATTAATTTATTTATTTTTGGCTGTGTTGGGTCGTTTCTGTGCGAGGGCTTTCTCTAGTTGCTGCGAGCGGGGGCCACTCTTCATCGCGGTGCGCGGGCCTCTCACTGTCGCGGCCTCTCTTGTTGCGGAGCACAGGCTCCAGATGCGCAGGCTCAGTAGTTGTGGCTCACGGGCCCAGTTGCTCCGCGGCATGTGGGATCTTCCCAGACCAGGGCTCGAACCCGTGTTCCCTGCATTGGCAGGCAGATTCTCAACCACTGCGCCACCAGGGAAGTCCTCCATTTCTTTTTAAATTTATCCTCATCGCCATCCTTGCTACGTGTGAATCACAGTCATTCTCCTTCTTTGCCTTCGTTATGGACACAGGGTTCTCACTGCTCTCCTCACCCGCAGTCATCCATGCAGGTTTCTCATGTGTACTTTCAATTTTTTCTAAAGCAATGAGAAATTTAAGTGAGGAATTTGAGGTCAGTTATATGATTCAAATACAACATTGTGATCACTTAATTGTGATAAGAGTAGAGCAGATTCAGTGGACCAGAATTTTAACTCAGGCAGCACTAGGCGATGTGTGAAGACTGATAAAATAAGACAATGGTGTTTTTTGTTGTTGTTGTTGTTTTAGAGAGATTTACTTTTTTATTGAAAGTAAATATGGAGAGTACTTTGGAAATGCAGGTAGGAAAGTGCAAGGAAGCTCCCCACATTCACGCCAGGTCTTAGGCAGCTGGTGGTGGTGTATTCTGATGTACAGATGACAGAGATGGAGACTTGCCAAATGTGCTGTGTTCCTGAGAATCCAGGAAATCAGATACTGTACTCATGATTTAAAGTATTTCCTGGGCAGTACTGAGGACGGGATGCTGTTCATATACAGAGATTATTACATTTTCCCAGGCTCAGATCAGTGGCAATTTGATGGAGAAGGGGTGTGGAATGAAACAAATTTTGTGAACATAGCTTTCAAATGTCCCGTGGCAGACTAGATGTGGAGATGAGGAAGCCTTCTGGACACTGTGATAGGCAGGTCAGCACAGCATATGCTGTGGTTTAACAGAAAACTAGGTGCCAGGTACATCCCCACAACATAAAATATATCTACTGTAAACGAGTGACCTTCCAGGGAAGCTGACCCACAGGTGGCAGGAAGCATCCTCACTTCCTCTCAACAGAGTGATGGCCTTGTCATGTGCTCTGGGTTCTATACCAGGCGTCAAATAATTGGGGGAAGAGTCCATTGGTCAGAGGCAGGGAGCATTTCTTTTTCAAACAGGTTATTTCATTTTTATGCTAGAAGTTCCTGAGTTTTTTCATAGCCTGTGCTGTCTTTTTATCAACCTTGCCTGGAATGGAAAGAGGATTGTTTTTCAGTTGTGCTAATTGATACAATGGATTTGGGTAGCAGTTTATGCTCACTTTTAACATT
Source organism: Balaenoptera acutorostrata (assembly GCF_949987535.1). NCBI lineage: Eukaryota > Metazoa > Chordata > Mammalia > Artiodactyla > Balaenopteridae > Balaenoptera > Balaenoptera acutorostrata. Next base: position 820,528 of record NC_080067.1, read on the forward strand.
GGTATAAGTGAAATATAATCATGTGTCTTTTTCTGCAGCTAGTGGTTTGTTTTCAGTTATACCAAGAACGGACTAATGCATATGCATAGAAAAGATGTATATTTGGTATTATGTACACAGTGCATATAGGTAGATGCTCATAGCTGGAAAAAATGGCTGAGAAAACTTATGAGCTACGTTTTCTTTTTTTTACTTCTTCTCTCTGGTGTTGTCTACATGCAGGCGTTTTGCACATTTTGGTTCTCTCATAACCCAGTATGGTTGCCCCACAGTCAAACATCTAACCCTGTTCCATGCAACAGGAAGGAAGCTGTGTGAATCTGATAGCACAAAGGGATTTTGATGTGAAGCCACTTTTTTTTGACTTGGGGAATATCAACCTCCCCTGAACAGCTCTCTTATATCATTGGTTAGAATTCTATCACGTGGCCGCTCTGAGGAAATACATGTTCTGTAGCACAGGGAACATGTGAAAAGATATCTGTGAATGGCTGATGTGACCTGAACTCTTTCACAGAGCCTGACACAAAGGCTGTTGCAAATGGTTAATTGTTTGAATTCAGGATTGTGTGGATGGTTCAAAAAAAAGGAGTGATGTGTAGCGGACTTCGGCTTCATTTGGGCCAATTCCCTTTCGCTGTTGTGTGTACATCCTGATATCACCCCTTGAGGGGCCATCAACTGTCAGAAGATGTTATGATGATGGTGATGATGATGACAACGATTTGTTTTTCTTTGAACTTGTTAAGAAAAGAGTTTCTAGTATAATTGTCCCAGAAAATTTTATTTATGTTAAACTGTTTATTTTATTTTATAAAATAGGTGGGGAAGTGACTAAATGGGTTAAAATAATATGAACTTCGGAAATTAAGTTTCTGTTGGGCAGGCTTAGGAAAGACAGTGAGGGAAATGTCCCAGAGAGAGGGAGGGCAGTGCAGGGAGCGAGCTCCTTCCCCAGCCCTGCCCAGATCTACACCCTCAAGAGGCTGTGTCCAGGTCTGTACCCACCCTGGGTCCTCCCCTCACTGCACAGGTCACAGGAGATCAGTGTTTGGTTGGCTGCTTCTCCCACGCCCCAGTGGAAGGTGCTCACATTTTGCTGAAACCCACAAGCAGATATGTGAAGGGCAAATAGTGAGTGTTTCGGAGTCTTAATTTCTCATTAAATTCTGCATTTCATGACCCCTCCCATCCAGCACCCTGCTTTCCATTCCTGCAGATCCAGTAGTTGTTCAAGTTCAAAAATGCACATGTGGGCTTCCCTGGTGGCGCAGTGGTTGAGAATCTGCCTGCTAATGCAGGGGACACGGGTTCGAGCCCTGGTCTGGGAAGATCCCACATGCCACGGAGCAGCTGGGCCCGTGAGCCACAATTGCTGAGCCTGCGCGTCTGGAGCCTGTGCCCCGCGACGGGAGGGGCCGCGATAGAGAAAGGCCCGCGCACCGCGATGAAGAGCGGTCCCCGCACCGCGATGAAGAGTGGCCCCCGCTTGCCGCAACTGGAGAAAGCCCTCGCACGAACCGAAGACCCAACACAGCCAAAAATAAATAAATAAATAAATAAATAAATAAGAAAATCCTTTAAAAAAAAAAAATGCACATGTGTGTTGTGAGATGATTTCCACATTCAGGGTAATTAACATATGTGTCATCTCACTTATTTGCATTTTTTTCTGAGGAGAACACTTCAGATACACTCTCTTATCAAATCTCAAGTATACTGTACCCTATAATGAACTGTTTCACCAGGCTGTACTTGGATCTCTACAGTTTATTCGTCCTGCAGAAACACATTTTTGTACCATTTGAACAACATCTCCCATCTCCTCCGCAGCAGGTTCCTGACAATCAAGATTCTGCTGTTTTATGAGATGGACTTTAGTAGATTGCACATATAATTGAGATAATACAGTATTTTCCTTTCTGTGTTGTCCTATTCCACTTAGCATAATGTACTTCAGCTTCATTCATGTTGTCCCAAAAAGAAGGGTGTTCTTTTTTTAAGGCTGAGTAATTTGCATTCATATAGATCGCATTTTTAAATTTATGCTAGACACCAGTGAAGAACAATTAATCTCTCGTGTCGCTGATGGGAGAATAAAAAATACATCCAGTTAGAAAAACTGATGATAGACTTTTACTCATAAACGTAAAACTTTATCTACCCTATTAGGAAAAAGAAGTGACAGTAAACAGAAAACAATGAAAAATCTCTGAACTTCTAAGATACCCTTCTTTTCTGTATTCCTCCACTATCAATAGTTAGCATCTATTGCATGCAAACTTTTTTTTTTTTAAAATCAATCGTAGGGAAACAGAAGAAGAGACAGAAAGGTGAGTCCCGGTGTTTACATCCTCGTGGTAATTGTATAGTGTAAGTGCAGTGCTACTAAAAACGGGTCTGAGGAGGCAGCATCGGCACAAATAAGAAACTTGATAAAGATGCCAATTCATAGGCCCCACTCCAAACCTGCAGAACCACAGTTTCTTCCATGGGTCCTGGAATGCTTTGTATGCATATTTAAACTTGAGGGGCACGATTTACATAAATGCTTATCACTCTAGTCTTACAATAAACATGACATGGTGAGCTTTAATAACCAGTATCACCTGTGACCTCCTTCACAGATCCTGCCTGAGAGCACATTAAAAAAAAAAAAGTTTAATTGACCTACAGTGTACATTTGATTCAACATAGTACAACATAGTACAACATAGTTTTAGGTGAACAACATAACTTATATAGATGATTACAAATAAGTTTTTTTTAAACTACATGCTCCAGGCAATTCCAGGGTGAAACCAGAATTAAGCAAGAGGGCTCTTAGATATATTTGTGATGTGAGAGCTGAGTCCAGCCTTTGGTTCAAGAAAAGACATGTGGTCCTTGCAACCCACATTCCCCATTGCTGTAGCGGAATTAGTGACTGACTGTGAGGCGGAACGGCATATGAAAACAGGGAAGGAGAATATATCACATTTTGGTCTCCATGTAGGAGCTCATTTTTTTCTGAATCTGTCACATGACAAATGATAGGGGACCTTGGCCTTTCTGCATTTCAAGGTCCTTCTGCCTCTGAGTGTGGGGTAGCAGGTAAAGGCGCTGTGCTGATGCCTTCAGAGATGCACCCATGTGGTTTATCTGTATCATATGGCCTGAGAAAGACACCTAGAAATAACTGACATGACTGTGGAATAAGATGAAGATTTACAAAACAGTACTAACTGTTACTAACTGGAGATACTGGCTTTTGTTAGTAACTGTTTTGTAAATTTTCATTTTATTCCACAGTCATGTCACAGTTATTCTGTTCTTTATAACTTTTTGTATCTTCAGGAAAATAAAACAACCGTTGTATAGTATTGATTCAATTATCTTAAAATGCTATAATCAGCATCTTTGTTGATGCAAAGAAAATCTTCAAGATGTTTCATCTTGTCCTCATTTCTTGAGTTGATCTGCATCTTTCACTCTAAATCAGTGATAATTCTAGATATCCATAAAATGAAATAAAATACTGTTTCTGCCACATCTTAAAGTTGTGTATCCATTCCTTATTTTTGGTAGAGTTCCTTATTTTTGAAAGTAGAGTTAAGGAACTGCAAATTAGAATTGCTTCCTATGTATTTTATTTTTAATTTTTATAAATTTATTTATTTATTTACTCTTGGCTGCATTGGGTCTTTGTTGCTGCGCGTGGGCTTTCTCTAGTTGCGGTGAGCGGGGGCTACTCTTTGTTGCAGTGCGCAGGCTTCTCATTGCGGTGGCTTCTCTTGTTGTGGAGCACGGGCTCTAGAGCGCAGGCTCAGTAGTTGTGGTGCACAGGCTTAGTTGCTCCACAGCATGTGGGATCTTCCCAGACCAGGGCTCGAACCCATGTCCCCTGCATTGGCAGGCGGATTCTTAACCACTGCACCACCAGGGAAGTCCCCCTATGTACTTTAAAGTGGCTGTCAGGAAATACTATTTGGTGAAATAATTTTCTATAACAGGTAGTATCCTCTCTTCTCTGCTGAACATAGTACTGGATTGGAAATTGTAGAATCCCCAGGATGAGTCATGTTCCTTTTTTAAATAAACAGGTCTTGCTGTCTCTAAGCTGAACCTGGTCACCTTTTTGAGCAAAAGGAAGAGCTGGGATGTGAAGAAAAGGAGACAACAGTCATACACTCAGGTAGGTGAGAGTGAATAAAGCAGATAGCACAGGTGTGATGTCCAAAGCTGAAGGAGGAATCTAGCCTTTAAAATGTGGTATGGGAAGCTCTGCTTCAATGGAAATTATTTTGAGAAACCTAGGTTTATGTCTCTTGCTGTCATGAATGGTGGACCTTTGAAATATCATGCTTATTGACATAGATTAAATTACTGAAAAATTTCCAGTAAACACTGGAATAATGAGCTGTGGGGTCACTACAAAGAACAGAGGAAGATGTTTCAGCTGAATTTTAGGGAAACAGCATGTAAGAGAAAACGATTGATTAGAGATTTGGTGTACTTGAAAAATGGATTCTTATACTCTGTAGAAGGAAGATTTTCCTGTGTTACCCCGTTTATTGACAGAGAAAGAGGTTGCAAGATGGAATCCTGTATTTCTGACCTCTATAAAACACATTTACAGAGGATCTTTTCATTAAATTTGGAATAACAAAGAAGGCAAAGTATATGAATCTATTTTGTTTAATAGTTTGATTATTTTTGAAATCAAGAAAAGAGTTAAAATGCCTTCCATAGAAAATAAAAAAGGGTATAAACTCAAAGAGGTAATCAGTTAACAAAACATAAGCTTTTATATAATTTTAAGTAAATATTTTAAAAATAATTTTAGAATTGTAGAAAAGCTGCAGGGTCATACAGAGAGGTCTCAAATATCTTTTCATCCAGTTTTCTCTGTAGTTACCATTGTATATTACCATGGTGCATTTGTGAAAACTAGGAAATCTACATTGCTACAATACTGTTAGCTGAATTCCAGACTTCATTTGCATCTCACCAGTTTTTTTTTTTTATATAAATTTATTTATTTATTTATTTATTTTATTTTTAGCTGTGTTGGGCCTTCGTTTCTGTGCGAGGGCTTTCTCTAGTTGCGGTGAGCGGGGGCCACTCTTCATCGCGGTGCGCGGGCCTCTCACTATCGCGGCCTCTCACTATCGCGGCCTCTCTTGTTGTGGAGCACAGGCTCCAGACGCGCAGGCTCAGTAATTGTGGCTCACGGGCCCAGTTGCTCTGCGGCATGTGGGATGTTCCCAGACCAGGGCTCGAACCTGTGTCCCCTGCATTGGCAGGCGGATTCTCAACCGCTGCGCCACCAGGGAAGCCCGCATCTCACCAGTTTTGACCCTATGTCATTCTTCTCTTCCAGGACCCAGTCCAGAACATTAGGTATATATAGTCATCATATGTTCCCTGTCTCTTGTGCTCTATGACCCTCTCTCAGTCTTCCCTTATTTTTCATGACCTTGACAAGTTTGAGGAATACTGATGAGACACTGCTTAGAATGCCTCTAAAGTTGAGTTTGTGTTATGTGTTCCTCATGATTAGAAAAAAATGAATTATTTTGGAGAAAACTTCCACCTCTCATCATGTCATGTCATTTGGTAATTGACATGATTTATCATTAAAGTGGTCAATCACTTGTTTAACGTATTTGCCAGGTTTCTCCACCATGAAGTTACTGTGTTTTTGTTTTCCATACTCTATTCTTTGTAGGGAAATCACTAAGTGCATCTCATATGCAAGGAGGGGCTAAGGGGATAAAGTAAGCTTCCCCACTTTAAAAGAGGAATAACTCCCTATATTATTCATCATCCTTATGTAAGAAATATATTCCTTGTCTCCATTTATTTCTACAATTATATTTTAATATTGATATGGAATCCTATGTATTTATTGAATATTCTGTATTATCATTCAGTTCCATGCTCTTTATTTTGTTGTTCAAGTTTTTGTACACTTGGCCATTGGGAGCTTTTTCAGGTTGGTTCTATTTCCCCATGATGGGCCACCAACCTTTTTCTTTTTAAATATTGTTTTGTTTAATTCAATGAACCAATTCCTTCCTTCCTGCCTTTCTTCCCTTCTTTCCTTCTTTGCTTTTTTCCTCCTCTCTTTCTCTCTCCCTCTCCCTCTCTCTCTGTCTCTCTCTGTCTCTGTCACTCTCTCTCTTGTCTTAGTTGTGGCACGCGGGCTCCTAAGTTGCGGCATGCATGTGGGATCTAGTTCCCCGACCAGGGATCGATCTCGGCCCCCTGCATTGGGAGTGCAGAGTCTTACCCACTGGACTGCCAGGGAAGTCCCACCACCAAACTTTTGATTCAAGCATTATTTATAGCCTCTATAAGATCTTCCAGTCTCCGGTGTATTTCCAGTTTCCACAATCAACTCAGTATTTCCTGCTTCCTTCACATGAGACTCTGACTTTTACTTTTGGGATAAAGTAAAACAAAACAAAAAAGAGTCTCTCAAAACTCTTCAATGATCTCCTTGGAAATAACTAGTAGATTGAAGCTGTTTTTGGTAATTAACAACTGGGATAAAGTTTTTCACAAATATCCTCCATTCCCCCAAACTGTTCTCTTATTGTACCTACAGGTGAAAAGATATGTGCAGTTTTGAGGGGAGGTGAGGTCAGAGAATCACAAACCTACACCTGGTTTATGCCTGTCTCCCTCCAGTGTAGGTACTGGCTGTCTTGACCATCACACTGAGCCCACCATCCCGGCAGCAGAAAGGAGTCAGGTGACAATGTTTTCTTTGTATCTGAAGGGATGACTCTCCGTGGAAGGGAGGGTATCAGGAATCTAGGTAAATGTTCATTTCAGAAAAAGTGATTCTTCAGGGTTTGATTCTGGTCCAGTGCCAGAGCCACACAGGAAGATGAAATAATTCTGAACCTTGAGCTGAACTAGTAAAGAGAGTTTGGGATTATAGTTCCTGCATCAGCCCATTGTGGCTTCTAATGTAGTTTAGTGTAATTCACAATGACCTTGATTCTTGGTGCTGAATCCAAGTAATGCTGCAACCTGACTTTTAATATACTCTTAAGTGCGGAAACCAATCTGTTGTTCATATTAATGACAGAATCAGAGACTAAATGTTCAGGATTACTGCAGGTTTGAGCCTGTAACACCACATGCTTATGGTAAAGGCTAAGAGAAACGTATATAAGTCATTTAGTCCTGCATAGAACGTTGTATGCAAATGGCAGTTGCTGGAGAGAAATGTGTCCTCTAGCTTAGGGTGTATGGAGGGCTCAATGGAGACTGAAGCTCTCTTCTGCTGCCATCATCAGTGGTTGGTTCATTTTGATGAGGTGCTCTTCCCTCTTGAAGAAAAGGAATCAGTCCTTAAGGAATGTGAATGTATAATCATGAGTTTCAGAGAGCAGAAGTCAGGCTCAAATGTACCTTGTGATAGTTGCTCTGTTTTGAACGTATTCTATCAGTGAAAATGTATGATTTCAATTTAACAAAATGCACAAGATTTTACACATGAGAGATTCCATTTTTGCATAACTATCTTGTATGTTAAAATAACATAAAACGCACATCTATCTTCATTGCTAATAGTTTTACTTCACTCAGATGTTAAGAAATTGATGAGAATAGGATGTAAAATTGTGATTTTTTTACCCTGCACATTTTTATTAATATTAGTGATTTATAACAACTACTTTAAGGCACACAACAATACTATTCAACAATTCCTGTGATAGGTGGTATTCCATTTTGTTCAGGCACAGAAACAAATGACTCCTTTGTTGCTGTCCTAATATTGAGCCTGTCTTGCATGTATTAAATCCAACTTGGTCATGTAGCAGGTTTCTGTAGTATTTCAATGAGAGCATCTATATTAAGTTAAGGTCACTAAGTCTTCTGAATAATTGGTATTGGCCTATTAAATAAATCTTTATACCTAAATAGAAACTTGTCACTACTAAAATAAAAAAATAAATTACCACCAACTTAAACTGTAATGACAAATAATTAGGAAAACAGATAAATATATATCTAAACTGTTGGAAGAACAAGATTTGTAAGTATATCATAGTAATGGAGTATGCTATGTTTGATAACAGGAAAAGGATTGGGGATTCGGTTATGCTTTATTTCATAACAGAATCACCTTCTTACTGATTGTAGGACTGTTATTATTCCCTGATAAGTTTCATGTTAGGTGCTCATGATCTGATCCATGTCTCTATGGTTTCATCTTGAGTAGACACAGGCAGCAGATTCAACACATCCATAGCACTAACATCTTCCCTAGATCCTTCCCTGAATCTAGAGCCACCCAAAGCGCCCTTGTCTTGGTGGGCACTTTTGTGTCTTTGTAGCCCTCTCCTCCATATTTCACGTTTGTTTCGTGCCTTTTAGTAATCCCAGCTGGTGGACAGTGCACTCTGCTGCATTGATTACTGTCTGTTTCTTAACTCTAGTCCCCTGCATTCCCTTGATTCATGACTGCAGAGCGTCCAGGCTTTATTTTTCTTTGACAAAAATTAGAGAATTTCCTAATCTTGTGAGATGTATGTAAATTGGTGATATTTGCACATTGGTCAGTTTTTTGTAGATTCATTCCTCTCTAAGTCCTAAGCATAATTTGTAAACAGTCATTTACAAGAGAGTGGCAAATGAGACAATCTTATGCTCCAAAAGAAGCAATAAATCATAATACAATTGTAATTGCATTATTGTTTGATTATCGTATAAATACCTATGTAAATATAACTTTATTAATGCTTGTAGTGGAGCTTCAGAATCTAGGCAGTGTCAAGCAGAAGTCTCTTAAATAACCTGGGATTACAGAGGAGTCTTGAGTGCACAGATATGTATCTGAAATAATATATTTTCCTGGAAACAAACTCAGCCTGGAATTGTAGGAAGAGCTACGTGAAATGAAACAGCATGTGAGATATATCATATATATATGGTAGTAGGGTCATTTTAACAGTATTAATTCTTCCAAACCATGCACATAGTATTTTTTTCATCTTTTTGTGTCACCTTCAACTTCTTTTATCAATGTCTGATAGTTTTCTGAGTACGTGTCTTTTACCTGCTTAGGTATGTTTATTCCTAGGTATCTTATTCTTTTTGATGTGATTGCATATGGTATAGTTTCCTTAATCTCTCTTTCTGATAGTTCATTGTCAGTGTATAGAAATGCAGCAGATCCATATATATTTTTTTAATACAGCAGGTTTTTATTAGTTATCTATTTTATACATATTAGTGTGTATATGTCAATCCCAATCTCACAGTTCATCCCACCACCACCCGCTACCACCGCTTCCCCCCTTGGTGTCCGTATATTAATTTTGCTTCTCACAACTTCTCTGAATTCATTGATGTGCTCTAGTTGTTTTCTGGTGGCATCTTTAGGATTTTCTATGTACAGTGTTATGTCATCTGCAGAAAGTGACAGTTGTACTTCTTCCTTTCTGATTTGGTTTACTTTTATTTCTTTTTCTTGTCTGATTTGGTGTGCCTAGGACTTCCAATACTATGTTGAATAAAAGTGGCACGAGTGGGCATTCCTGACTTGTCCCATATCTTAGAGGAAATGCTTTCAGTTTTTCACCATTGCGTATGATGTTAGCCATTGCCTTCTCCAAATGACCTTTATTATGTTGAGGTATGTCCCCTCTATACCCAGTTTCTGGAGAGCTTTTAATCATGAATCGATGTTGAATTTTGTCAAAAACTTTTTATGCATCTATTGAGATGATTATATAGTTTTTATTCTTCAAATTTGTTACTGTGGTTTATCGCATTTATTGATAAGAAGATGATGAACTATCCTTGACTCCCTGGGATTAATGCCACTTGACCATGGTGTATGATCCTTTTAATATATTGTTGGACTCAGTTTGCTAATATTTTTTGAGGATTTTTGCATGAATGTTCATCAGTGATATTGCCTAGTAATTTTCTTTTTTTTGTGATATTTTTGTCTGATTTTGGTATGAGGATGGTACTGACCTCATCCTCTGCAATATTTTGGAACAGTTTGAGAAGGTTATGTGTTAACTCTTTTCTAAGTGTTTGGTAGAATTCAACTCTGAAGCCATCTGATCCTTGACTTTTGTTTGTTGAGTTCTTTTTTTTTTAATTATTACTGATTCTATTTCATTACTGGCAATTTCTCTGTTCAGATTTTCTATTTCTTCTGGTTCAGTCTTGGGAGATGGTACAATTCTAGGAATTTGTCCATTTCATCACTTTGTTCCTTTTATTGGCATATAGTTGTTCACATTAATTTCTTGTGATCCTTTTTATTTCTGTTATGTTGTTTGTAACTTCTCTTTTTTTCATTTTTGATGTTATTGATTTGGGCCCTCTCTTTTTTTTCTCTATGAGTCTGGCTAAATGTGTATCTATTTTGTGTATCTTTTCAGAGAACCAGCCCTTAGTTTCACTGATCTTTTCTATTGAATTTTTAGTTGCTATTAAAAAAATCTGCTCTGATCTTTATAATTCCTATGTTTCTACTAAATTTGAGTTTTGTTTTTTCTTTTTCTAGTTGCTTCAGGTATAATGTTAGGTTGTTTATTTGATTTTCTTTGCTTGTTTCCTGAGACTAAACTTGTATCACTGTTGGCTGTGACCCATAGATTTTGGATCGTTCAGTGTTCATTTTTATTTGTCTCCAGGTATTTTTGGAATTCCTCTTTAATTTCTTGTATTCCTTTCTTTTTTTATTCTCTTCTCCTGTGATGTGAGGACTATCTTTAATATTACGTTTGGATTTCTTTCAGTTTTTTTGTAGGTTTGTTTGTTTTGTGTGTGTTTATCTATTATTGATTTTTGGTTTATAGTTATCATGACGTTTATATGTGTGTGTGTATGACTAATTTAAGTTGCTGATCTCTTGATTTCAAATGCATATTAACAACCCTGCATTTTTACTCTCCTACCAAGTACTGCTTTTGATATCATATTTCATACCTACTTGTTTTGTGTGTTCCCTAACTTCCTATTGTGAACATAGGTGATTTTACTACTTTTTCTTTTATCCTTCCTACTAGCTATGTACATGGTTGATTTACTACCTTTACTGAATATTTGCCTTTACCAGTGAGGTTTTTCCTTTCATAATTTTCATGTTTCAGTTGTGGTCTTTTCTTTTTCACTTAGAGAAGCCCCTTTAACATTTCTCATAAAGCTGGTTTGGTGATGCTGAACTCTTTCAGTTATGCTTCTCTGTAAAACTTTAGCTCTCCATCAAATCTGAAGGATAGCCTTGCTCGGTAGAATATTTTTGGTTATAGGGTTTTCCCTTTCATCACTTTAAATATACCATGCCACTCACTTCTGGTCTGCAGAGTTTATCCTGAAAAGTCAGGTGATGACCTTATGCTAGTTTATATGTTTGTAACTTGTTGCTTTTCCTTTGCTCCTTTTAATAGTCTCTCTATATTTAATTTTTGCCATTTTTATTGCAATGAGTCTTGGTGTGGTCCTTTTTGGGTTGATCCTGTTTGGGGCTTACTATGTTTACTGGACTTGGATGTCTGTTTTCTTTCCCAGGTTAAGGCAGTTTTCAGCTTTTGTGTCTCCAAGTATGTTCTCTGCCTCTTTCTCTTTCTCTTCTCGTTCTGGGACCACTATAATGCCAATGTTAGTACACTTGATGTTGTTTCAGAGGTCTGTTAAAATGTCCTCATTTCTTTTATTCTATTTTTCTTGTCCACCTTCAGTGATTTCCAGTACTCTGTCTTCCAGTTTTCTGATTCATTTCTCTATATCATTTAGTCTACAATTGTTTCCTTTCAGTGTATTTTTCATTTCAGTTACTGTATTCCTCATCTCTGTAATGTTGTTCTTTAAGATTCTAACTCTTTTTTAAAAACTTCTAACTTCTTACTCTAGTCATTCATTCTTGTCCTTAGTTCTTTGATCATCTCTACAATCATTACCTTGAAGTCATCCTTGAGTAGATTGGCTAGCTGCACTTCACTTAGATCTTCTTCTGGGTTCTTGTCTTTTTCCTTCATTTGGATCATGTTTCTCTGTCACCTCATTTTCTTGCTGTGTTTCTGGTAGGTTAGTTACATTTCCTGACCTTGGAGAAGTGGCCTTTTGTAAGAGATGTTGTATGTGTCCCGACAGCTCACTCTTCCCTGGTCATTAGAACTATATGCTCTAGGTATACCCCCTATGTGGGCTGCTGGGTTGTGGTGGGCTGACTACTGTGGGTGTTCCTGTAGGCTTGGCTGCCCCCAGTCTGGTTGTTTGCCAGACTCTGCCTTGTATGGAGCCTGTAAGTACTGCTTGGTGGGACAGAATTATGAGGTAGCTGGCTGCACAACCATGGGTGACACCAAATCTACTGCTGGCTCACTTGTGGGTAGAATCGAGGTCCAGAAGATACCAGGGCTGGTGCCCAACCACTGGTGTGTAAAGCCAAGTCCTGGGACTATGCTGGCTTACTGGCAGGCAGAGCCAGGTCCTGGGCTCTAGCTGTAGAGCCCAGGGTTCCCAGAGGTGGTGTCGGACCATTGTTCCTGACACATCTGGCTGTGGGGTCTGGGGCGTCCCAAATCCTGTGTCGGCATTCTGATGGGCAGGGTCAGGACCCAGCTGAGTCCATGGCTGGTGCTGGCCTGCTGGTGTTTAGGCTGGGTCTGCAGGCTGCTGGGCTGTAGTATTCTTAGGGCTGCTGTCCATCAACTGGTAAGTGGGCTGGTTGTGAAGCTCTAGCAGGCTCAGTGGTGGCTGGCGCCAGGGCCCCACCAGTCTTAGGGCTGGTTCTGGACTGCTAGTGTGTGGGCTGGTTTCACAGGCTGCTGGGCTGTGGTATTGAGGCTGGTGTCTGCCTGTTGGTGTGTGAGGCTGGTCCCAAGGCTAGAGCAGGCTCACTTGTGGGAGGGACCAGGGATCCTGGTGCTGGTGCCTGCCCACTGGTGGGAAGAGTTGGGAACCAGGGTCTCTGGCTGGAGGGTCCTGGGGGTCCTGGATCTAGTTCCTGTGCTCTGGTGTGTGGAGCCTGGTCCTGGCGCTTCTAGTGTTTGGGGTCAGGTTCAGGGGCAGCTGTGGGCTTGAGAGGGTCTTGAGGCAGCCTGTCTGCTGGTGGATGAGGCTGTGTCCCTGCTCAGTTAGTTGCTTGGCCTGTGGCATCCTACTCCTTGTGTCTATAGTCTGGTGGAAATGGGTGGGGCTAAGTCTTGAGGCTAATAAGCTAGAGGGAGGATTCTGAAATTATGCTTGCTGGTACCAGTGTTCACAAGGTAGAAGGAGCTCCCAAATATGGCTGCTGCTAGTGTCTGTGTCCCTGCGGGTGTGCTATAGTTGCCTCCTGTCTCTCCAGGAGACTCTCCAAGATCAGGAGGTAGGTGTGACCCAGGATCCTTTCAAATGACTGCTTCTGCCCTGTGTCTCAGAGCATGTGGGGTTTTCTGTACACCTCAAGAGTGGAGTCTCTATTTCACACTGTCCTCTGGTTCTCTGGAAAATAAGCCCTACTGGTTTTCAAAGCCCAACATTCTAGGGACACTTCTTCCCAGCCCAGGAACCCTGGGCTGGGGAGCCCAATCTGGGGTTCATACCCCTCGCTCTCTGGGAGAAGCTCTGAAATTGTAATTATTCTCCCATGTGTGGGTCACCCACTGCGGGTACGGTCTTGACTATACCGAGATTCCGCCCCCCCCTACCTGTCTTGTTGTGGTGCCTTCTTCATGTCCTTAGCTGTAGAAGATCTTTTATGGTAGGTTTTGGTCTTCTCCATCAGTTGCTGTTCTGTAAATAGTTGTGATTTTGATGCCCTGGGGAGAGGAGTTGAGCTCTGGGTTTTTCCACACCATCATCTTAGACAATCTCTTTACTTCATTCTTAAATCATATGACTTAATCTTTCTTAATATCCTGTTTGAATTGTAACAGTTTGAAATTCCTTATCACTCATGTTTACTTCTCCTGATTTAAAAAATTGTATAGTGCATACATTCATCTTGAAATAAAAGTTACCTGTGAATCTACCTAACTCAAAAATCAAGGACTTGACAAAAGCCTTTTCTACTTGTGTTACCTTTGAACTCTGAACCCCACCACCAGCCTGGGGATTAACATCTTGCACACATGCTCACCCTCTGTTTTTGGACTGTTAACCATCATTGCATCTGTGTGTGTGTTAACAAAGTATTGATATTATAAATTTACCTATATTCCTCTTTATAGTCTTTCCAGGGTTTTTTTTGTTTTGTTTTGGGGAACAGTCCTACAGTGAAGGTACATTTACTGGTCTGCTGAAGTTCATATGCAAGCCTGTCAAGCACATTACCAGAATTGGAATTGCTGGTATATACACTTTGATAAATTTTAGAGACAATGGTAGAACAGAAGTAAATTGTATTTCAAATCCCACAATATTCTCACACCAGGAAAACCCTTCCCTTTTACATATATTTCTGTGTGGTTTATCTTTATGCCCACACTATATTTCCCAGAGATGGGTAAGTGTTACGTTTCCTTCTAAAACATTTATTCTCTTGTTCAGGGTCAGGCTTTTAGTGGTTTTAGCATGATCATATTTCCATGAGCTTGCAAATACGAGATCTTCTCTCATACTCCCTTTTACTTCCTGCTCTCCTATATTGCCCTTCTAAATCCAGTCCTGGTATTTCTTTATGTTCTTCATCAACTTGGATAGATTATACCATTTTCTCCATTATTTATGACCACTAGAATAGAATAGAGCAATCGGAAGTAAACCCTGATATATGGCCAAATGATTTTTGACAATTTGCCAAGACCATTCAAAGTAGAAAGGACAGTCTTCAAAAAATGGTGCTGAGAAGTCTTGATGTCAACATGCAAAAGAAGGAAGATGGATGCTTACCTATCATCATATACAAGATTAATAAAAATGTATCAGGAAACTCAGTATAAGACCTAAAACAATAAAAGTATTAGAAGAAGACATAGGACAAGAGATCATGACATTGGATTTGGCAGTGTTTTCTTCAATATGAAACAAAGGAACAACAAAGGCACAACTAACAAGAAAATAAATAACTTGCAATACCTAATTTTCTTAAAAAAATGTGTATCAGAAATCATAAACAATATAATGGCAACCCACAAGATGGGAGAAAATATTTTAAAGCCATATATCTGAGAAGGACTTTCTACTCAGAATATACAGAGAACTGCTACAACTCAACAAAAAGCAAACACCCTGATTCAAAAATGGACAAAAGACTTGACTAGATATTTCTCCAAAAAAAAGATGAACAAATAACGGTAAGCACTTGAAAAGATGCTCCATTCACTAAATACATATTTATATATTTGTATGCACACACACACATACATACACAAGCAGAAAACAAGTATGTGAAGGAATTGGAACCATTGTGCTATGTCATTGGGAATGTAGAACGATACAGCTGCTTTGCAAAACAGTAGGGCGACTTTTCAGATATTGAAAAACAGAATTACTACATGATCCAGTAATTTTACTTCGGGGTATACTCAAAATAATTGAAAGCAGTGTCTTGAAGAAATATTTGTACTCCAATGTTTATAGCAGTAATATTCACAGTAGCTAAAGTATGAAGGCAACCCAAGTGTTCATCCACTAGTTCCTGGATAAACAGGTATACACATATAATAGAATATTATTCAGTCTTTAGAAGGAAAAGATCTAGGAATATGCTAAAACATGGATGAATCTTGAAGAAATTTAGCTGCAAAAAATGTCTTTCCTCTTTTTGTCTTATCGCAGCATAATTTACCCAAGGTACATCAATGTTGAAAAATTATTAGAGAAATGCAAATCTAAACTGCAATGATGGGGCTTCCCCGGTGGCACAGTGGTTAAGAATCCGCCTGCCAATGCAGGGGACACGGGTTCAACCCCTGTTCTGGGAAGATCCCACATGTTGTGGAGCAACTAAGCCCATGCACCACAACTACTGAGCCTGTGCTCTAGAGCCCACGAGGCACAACTACTGAGCCCACGTGCCACAACTACTGAAGCCTGCACACCTAGAGCCCATGTTCTCGCTCACCGCAACTAGAGAAAGCCTGTGTGCAGCAACAAAGACCCAACGCAGCCAAAAATAAATAAATAAATAAACTGCAATGAGGTTTTACCTCACATCAATCCGAATGGCCATCATCAAAAAGTCTACAAAGAAATGTTAGTGACGGGGTGGAAGGAAACGGAACCCTGCTATGCTGTTGGTGGGAATGTAAATTGGTACAATCACTATGGAGAACAGCATGGAGGTTCCTTTAAAAGCTAAAAATAGAACTACCATATGATCCAACAATCCAACTCCTGGGCATATATCCAGAGAAAACCGTAGCTCGAAAAGGTGTATGCACCCCAGTGTTCACAGAAGCACTATTTACAATAGCAAGACATGGATGCAACCTAAATGTCCATCAACAAATGAATGGATAAAGAAGATGTGGTACATATATACATATATACAATGGAATATTATTTAGCCATTAAAACCAATGAAATAATGCTATTTGAAGCAACATAGATGGACCTGGAGATTATCATACTAAGTGAAGTAAGTCAGACAGAGAAAGACAAATATCATATGATATCACTTATATGTGGAATCTAAAAAAAATGATACAAATGAACTTATTTACAAAACAGACTCACAGACTTTGAAAACAAATTTATGGTTACCAAAGGGGCAAGGTTGGGGGGGGGGATAAATTGAGAGTTTGGGATTGACATATCCACATATTTAAACTAGATAACCAGCAAGGACCTACTGTATAGCACAGGGAACTCTACTCAATATTCTGTAATAATGTAAATGGGAAAAGAATTTGACAAAGTACATATATACTTATATCTGAACCACTTGGCTGTACACCTGAAACTAATACAACATTGTCAATTAAATATACTCCAATATAAAATAAAAATTATAAAAGATGTGAGAGATACACACACACACACACACACACAATGCAATACTACTCAGCCACGAAAAAATGAAATTTTACCATTTGCAGACTTGCAGGGCATTATGCTAAGTGAAGTAACTCAGACAGAGAAAGTCAAATACTGTATGATATCACTTATATGTAGAATCTAAAAAATACAACAAACTAGTACATATAACAAAACTCATACAGAACAAACTAGTGTTTACCAGTGGGGAAGGGAGAGGGGCAATATAGGAATTGGGCAGTGGGGAGTACAAACTATGGGTGTAAGATAGGCTTAAAGATGTATTGTACAACATGGGGGAAATGAGCAATATTTTATAATAACTGTAAATGAAATTAACCTTTAAAGTTGTATAAAAATTAAAAAGAAATTTTTAAATAAAATTTTTAAAAGATTCAGAATTCTCAAAGAATATTTGAAAAAGTAGATATGCTTTTCCCTAATTTTTACCTTAATCAATGCACTTTAAAAAATGTGAGGAAGTATAAATACGTACGGGGGGATGGGGAGGACAAACGGTGGTACCACAATTTACAAGACACACACATAGACAAACACACGATGATGAAAAAATTCTGGGGCTTCCCTGGTGGCGCAGTGGTTGAGAATCTGCCTGCCAATGCAGGGGACACGGGTTCGAGCCCCGGTCTGGGAGGATCCCACATGCCACGGAGCAACTGGGCCCGTGAGCCACAATTACTGAGCCTGCGCGTCTGGAGCCTGTGCTCCGCAACAAGAGAGGCCACAATAGTGAGAGGCCCGCGCACCGCGATGAAGAGTGGCCCCCACTTGCCGCAACTGGAGAAAGCCCTCGCACAGACACGAAGACCCAACACAGACAAAAAAATAAAATAAATAAAAATAAATTAAAAAAAAAAAATTCTGACCTGCTAATTCAGTTATAATGTGGTTTATTACTTAGTATAGATCATGACTGCCTTTGTTAATCATCAAATATGCATTCATGACATCATTTTCAAAGACTTCTGTCCATTCCCAGCCCAAAATGTTAATCCACCCTTCATTGCTGCATTTGGTTTATTTTCAAACAGATCTGTGATGTAAACAACTTCATGCTGTGGATCTTTTGGGGTGTGGAGTCTCAGCTCACCTGAGGACAGGTGGTCATGCTCTACCCCCGGGAGTCCTGTGGGTCAAGTGGGCCCTGAGAGGAGAGGGGGCTAGAGGACCTGAGGACTAAGAGTGCCTTTGGGTAGATTTCTAAGTGTGACCTCTCACACATCCCTAAACCCACCACGTGATTTCCACCAACCCAGCAGCATCTACCCTAGGCAACAGCAAGGCCACACCTATTCCAAGAGAAGCTCAGCCCCTAGGAATCAGGCCCAGGGAACCTGCACTTCTGGGAGTTGTTACCTGAAGCCTTCACACTACTCAGTGGTCTCAGGTGTGCTATGCCTGATAGCTCTAGCTCAGTGCTGCTGAATACGGGTCTGAGGGAGTAACACCTGCTCCAACAAAAAACTTGTTAAAGATGCCGTTTCATGGGACCCACAGGAGGATCATAACTTAGAGTGGGGCCCTGATTCCCCCAGAATTTGTACGCTCTTTGAAGCTGCAGAAGCAATGTTTGCTACCTGGTTCCCATGCAGTTTCCCATTAGTACTACGTGATGAGTATTTAGAAATACCATCACCTGTGCCCTCCCCACAGCGTCTGTCTAGTGATCTGGGTGGGAGCATCCGTGTTGTTTTAACTCCAGGTGATTCTAAGTTTAGGCCAGGTTGAACCCCGAGGGCTGCTGGGTACGTTGGTGAGAGTTGCTTCCAGTCTTTGGTCCTCTTTCCTTTGGGGAGGCATCGGTGTCTGCTCTACACGGGATTGGAAGGGGCAGGGCAGCGTAGCCCACTTACTCTGTGCCGTAGCAGGATTTCTGGGCGTCCGTGTGAGAGGAGAACATGTGTCGGCAGGAAAAAAAAAAGCTCACAAGTTTGTTCTCCATGCAGGAGCTCATTGTTCCTGAATCTCTTTTTTGAAAGGTTGCCCTGTCAGCGTTTCAAGGTCAACACCTTTTGCCTGTTGGTGCTGCGGGAAGAGGTGAAGAAGCTGTGCTGACGGTGTTGAAGGCATATTTTCAAGATGCTGATGTGGTGCCTCAACACGATATTGATGAGAAAAGGACCCAGAGCAGGAGGAAGGAGAGTCGGAAATGGCAGCGTCTCAGGTAAATGTCCTGTCCTGGGTCAGAGGCCGTGTTTGATTTTCCTCCTGAAATGTCATGGATTGAGAACCTGCAAATCTTTAATTCTCTACTTCTTATGTGCATGCCTAGCAAGGTTGCTTTTAACTACTTATTTTTTTCCTTCTTGTGATAGTCAAAGTCAGCTCTTTAGAATACTTCTTCCTTGTATTCCAGAGCCTTTTTCCCATTGTCTGCATACAGGCTCCCTACAGAGCATGGAGAATTCTCACCATGAATTAATGACATTCAGTTATTGAAATGATTCCCTTTGTGAAAGATCAACATGGGAAGGCATTAATATGCAAAATTCCCTATGGGATAATTTCAGATGTTGAACTATTAGTGAAGAAGGGGAAAGTGAAATGATTAATGTACATCTGAATGCAACAATTTGGGATTAAGAGAATGCACTTTTAAATGGGATGACATTAGTGGTCCAGATAACTCAAAGTTCTGGGGAAAAAAAAAGTAATTAGGAGAGACTTGCTCTCTATATTGATAAGAAAGACTATTTAAATACACAGAGTCAGGGAGCATGGGAGGTGTGTGTGGACTGAAATTTGCATAAAACTGACATTTTTTTCACGATAGTTTTAGATTATGATTTTCTTATGCATTTTCACTGAGAATACCACAGCAGTGATAATGTCTTGTGAGCTTCAGTCACCTGATAATCATTTGTCCCAATACACCTGATGTTCACTGGTTCAGGTGCTTTCTGCAAGATTCCTCTATGATGTTCATATATTTCTTTTATCTTTAGTAAGGGTTTGGTGTGATTCACAGAGAAATGTGCATAAACCACCACAGTAAATCTGGAAACTCCCATTTCTTCTTAGTTTTCCTTGGCTTGCAGTTTCCTTTGGAAAATGAACATTTTCATCTTTGTTTATTAAAGACATTGGTTTTTCAAGTGGAGGCTGTAATTGGTCAAGCCTTGTTCTTGTAAGTTTCCGTTATACTACATCCTCATGCAACAGACATACTCTTCTTTATTACTTCTTTGTATTTTCAAAAAGGTTTACAAGAATCATATTGCTAATATATTCTCAGTTGTGTTAAATTTCTGAAATGTAGATCAACTCAAATGATAATTATTTTCTAAATCAAGGATTCAAAACCAATAGCTCTAACTTATTTTATATCATTGTGTGTATATCTCTCCTAGTGTATTTATAAAATACAAAATGTATTACCCACAAATAGATTTATAGGATTTACCTAATTAAAAATAATTTGTATTGATTCTTCTTTAAAAGTTTGGTTCACCAATGAAGCAATCTAATCCTGGTATTTTTTGCAGGAGAGGTTTTTGAGAACTGATTCAATCTCCTTAATAGTAATTTGGTCTGTTCAGATTGTTTTATTTCTTCATGGTTCTGTCTTTTTATTTTTTATTTTAAAATTTTTTCTGTAACCCATTGGTTCTTTAAGAGCGTGTTGTTTAATTTCCACATGTTTGTAAATTTTCCAGATTCTTCCTGTTGTTCATTTCTCATTTCTTAACATTGTGGTTGAAAAAAATACTTAGTATGGTATCAATCATCTTAAATTTGCTAAGACTTGTTTAGTGACCCATCACATGATCTGTCCTGGAGAATGTTCAATGTGCACATGAGAAGAATATGTATTCTGCCCCTGTTTGATGGACTGTTCTGTTTTTATCTGTTAAGTCCATTTGGTCTAATGTATAATTCAAGTTCAGTACTTCCTCATTGATTTTCTTTCTGGATTCATTGTTGAAAGTTGGGTATGAGAGATCCCTACCCTTTTTTATTTTTTGTAATGAGCGAGTGTTCTGCATGAGTTATTTTCCTATGTAGATGGTTTCCTTTTGATCATAGTAATTGAAACTCCAACCCCCCGCTTAAGGGGACTGGCAAGTGTGCGTTTGGTGGACAGTTGCTCAGAGCAGGGGAAATCGTCTGAGAGGCTGTGCTTTCTGGTGGATTTTTTTTTTTTTTTTAGCTGTGTTGGGTCTTCGTTTCTGTGCGAGGGCTTTCGCTAGTTGCGGCGAGCAGGAGCCACTCTTCATCGCGGTGCGCGGGCCTCTCACTATCGCGGCCTCTCTTGTTGCGGAGCACAGGCTCCAGACGCGCAGGCTCAGTAGTTGTGGCTCACGGGCCTAGTTGCTCCACGGCATGTGGGATCTTCCCGGACCAGGGTTTGAACCCATGTCCCCTGCGTTGGCAGGCAGACTCTCAACCACTGCGCCACCAGGGAAGCCCCCTACCCTTTTTTGTATTGTCTGTTTCTAACTTCAAATCTGTTCGTATTTGCTTAACATATTCATGTCCTCCACTGTTAAGGCGTATTTATTTATGATTGTCTTCTTGATGAATTGACAGTGTTATCATTAGATAATGACCTTATTTTGGTTGTTGTCGTTGCAGCTTTTGACATTTTTTTTTTTTTTTTTTTTTTTTGTCTTGTAGAGCTGTAGCTACCACTGCTTTATTTTGGTTTCCACTTGTATGGAATATCTTGTTCCAAAGCTTCACTTTGAGCCTATTTGTGTTTTTAACACTGAAGTGAGTCTCTGATAGGTTGCTTATAGTTTGATCATGGATTTTTATCTGTCTAGCCACTCTGTGACTTTTGACTAAGGAATTTAATATATTAATGTTTACAGTAATTATTGATAGGTAAGGATTAACCAGTGCCATCTTACTGTTTTCTGGATGTTTTGTCATTTCTTGTTTATTTCTTCCTCTTTTGCTGTCTTTCTTTGTCAATTAGAGATATTCTGTAATGGTATATTATGATTTCCTTGTCTTTTTATTTTTTGAATCTACTATATGTTTTTGCTTTGCAGTTCCATGAGGCTCATGGAAAACATCTTATAGATACAACAGTCTATTTTATGTTGATAACAATTTAACTCCATCACACAAACATAAAACTATGCTTTTACTTCCTTCCATGAATTTTTGTATATGGTGTACAATTTACCCCTTTGTGTATTGTTTATACATTAAAATGATTATTGCTGCAGTTATTTTAATAATCACATACTTTAACCTTTATACTAAAGTTAACTGGTTGACACACCACCATATCACACTATTTAAGTATTCCTGCCTTAATTATATACTTATGTTTACACATCTGTTGTGTATTCTCATGTTTTTGTCATACTATTTATTTTATTTTATTTTAGCTTGAGGAACTCTTAGAATTTCTTTTAAGGCAGATCTAGTGATGACACACTCCCTCAGCTTTTTTTCTTTTTTCTTTTTTTTTTGGAAAGAGTTTTTAATCTCTCCATTTTAGAGGGACAGTTATGATGGAGAGGATATTCTTGGTTGGCATTTTTTATTGAACAATTTGAATCTATCATCCCACTGTCTCCTGGCCTGTGAGATTTCTGCTGAGAAATCAACAGATAACCTTATGAGGGTTCTCTTGTAAATTATAAGCTTCTCTCCTCTTGCTGCTTTTAAAATTCTTTGTTTTTGACAGTTGACAGTTTTACCATACTGTGTTTTGGAGAAGATATTTTTTTGAGTTGAGTGTGTCTGGTGCCCTATGAACTGATGAATTTGGATATCCAAATCTCTCCCCTGATTTGGAAATTTCTCAGCTACTGTTTCTTTAAATTAGCCTTCTGTCTCTATCTTTTCCTTCTAAAACTCCATAATTCACAGAACGTTTCTTTTGACTTTATCCTTTAGATCACATAGTCATTCTTCAGTCTTTCTCTTTGTTCTCCTCTGAGTGGATAGTTTCAGCTTACTGTCTTCTAACTCACAGAAAATTTCTTCTGCTTGATCTGTTTTGATATTGATGATACTTTTAGCATTTCTTTTTTTCTTATATTTCTCATATAATATTATTTGAATTTAAGGTGTACAACATGGTGATTTGATACATTTACATATTATACTATGATTGCCATTGTAGCAGTAGCTATCTTTATTAATTCTTTATTGTGTTTAGAAAAATTAAGTTCTAGTCTTTTAGCAAGTTTGATGATTATAAGAAAATACCATTGTCTATATTCTCTGGACTGTGCATCAGATCTTTAAGAATTATTTACTATTAGTTAAGTTTGTACCCTTAAACAACATCTCTCCTATTCTCCACACCCCAGCCCCTGGTAACCAATGTTCTACTCCTTGTTTTTATGAGTTTGGCTTTTTAAAAAATTTTACATATAGGTGATATTACATAGTATTTTTCTTTCTCTTTTTGACTTATCTCAACATAATTTACCCAAAGTAGTCAATGTTGAAAATGGTAGAATTTCCTTTTTTCTAATGACTGATAATATACATTGTGTGTATGTAAATATAGATAATATATAAATATAGACATCACATCTGTCTTATCCATTCATCAGTTGATAGGAACTTAGGCTGATTCCATGTCTTGGCTATTGTGGACAATGCTACAATAAACATGGGGGTGTGCATATATCTTTTCAAGTTAATGCTTTTATTTTCTTTGGATAAATACCCAGAAGTGGAATTGCTGGATCATATAGTATATGTATTTTTAAAGTTTTCAGAAAATTTCATATTGTTTTCCATAGTTGCTGCACAAAGTATATCCCCATTAACAGTTCACAAGTGTTCCCTTTTGCCCAAATCCTCACCAATGCTCATTATCTCTTGTCATTTTGGTGATAGCCATTCTAACAGGTGTGAGGTAATACCTTATTGTGGTTTTGATTTCCATTGTTCTTATGATTTATCATGATGACCACATTTTCATATACCTGTTGCTCATCTATATGTCTTTTTGAAAAAAAAATTATTTCCTTTGCCCATTCATATGTTGGATTGTTTGGTTTCATGTGTGTTTTATGAGGTTTTTAAAATGTATTTTCATTATGTGTCCCTAATCCAATATAGGGTTTACATTTTTTTCCCATTTAGTAGGTTGACTTTTCATTTTGTTGATTTTTTTATTTGTTGTACGGAAGATTTTAAGTTTGATTTATTCTCAGTTGTTGACTTTTGCTTTTTGTGTGTGTGTGTGTGTGTGCTTTTGGTGTCTTATTTTAAAAAAATCATCATCAAAACAAATGTAAAGGAGTTTCTTACTTTCTTTAAGGACTTTTATAGTATCAGGTCTTAGGTTCAAGTCTTTGATTCATCTTGAGTTAATTCTTTGAATGGTTAAGATAGGGGTACAAATTTATTTTTTCCTTGTGTTTATCCAGGTTTTCCAACACTAGTTTTTGAGGACATTATTATTTCCCCATGGTTGTTCTTGGCTACTTTGTCAAAAATTAGTTAACCTTATATGTGGGAGTTTAACTCTGGGCTCTTTATTCTGTCCCTTTGGTCTGGGTGTCTATTTTGATGCCAGTACCATACTGCTTTAAATAGTATAAATTGTAGTAGAGTTTGAAATTAGGAACTGTGATGACTGGTTTTCTTCTTTCTCAGAATTGTTTTGGCTATTCAGTTCTTTTCTGGTTCAGTAGAAAGTTTAGAATTGATTTTTCAATTTCTGTGGAGAATGTCATTGGATTTTTGAGAGTAGTTTCTTTGAATCTACAGATGGTGTTGAACTAAGGACTTTTTAATCTTAGAAATTCCTCCAATCTATGAGCATAAGGTATCTTCCCATTTGTTAGAGTCTTCAACTTATTTTATGAATGTCTTGTAGTGTTCAATGCAGAGACGTTTCACAGCTTTGTTAAATTTATTCCTAAGTGTTTTATTATTTTTGATGCTATTTTAATTTAGATAGTTTTCTTTATTTTTTCAGAGAGATGTTTTACTCTTTGTGTATAGAAATACAACTGATTATGTATGTTGATTTTATACAGTGCAATTTTCCCTACTTTGTTGATTAGTTACAACTTTTTTGTTGATTTCTTAGGATTTTTTATATAGAAAATCATATCATCTTTTAGTTCTTCCTTTCTTAATTAGATGCCTTTCTTTGTCTTACCTAATTGCTCCAGCTAATATAAATACTTGCAGTACTATACTGAATAAGAGTGATTAAGTGGGCATCATTGTCTTGTTCTTGATCTTAGAGGAATAGCTTTTACCTTTTTACCACTGAGTGTGATGTTAGCTGTGGGCTTGTTACATATGGCCTTAATTATGTTGAGGTATGTTCCCCCTATCCTCAGTCTGTTCAGTTTTTAATCATAGAAAGATGCATTTTGTCCCATGCTTTTTCTGCATCTAATGAAATGATCGTGTGATTTTTATTTTTACTCTATTACTGTGTTGTATCTCGCATATTCATTTGTGTATGTTGAACCATTCTTACACCCCAGCGATAAATCCCACTTAGTCACAGTGTATAGTCCTTTTAATGTATTGTTGAATACATTATATTTGCTAATATTTTATTCAGAATTTTGGCATCTATATATATATATTTTTAAATTTATTTATTTATTTATTTATGGCTGTGTTGGGTCTTCGTTACCATGCGAGGGCTTTCTCTAGTTGCCGCGAGCGGGGGCCACTCTTCATCGCGGTGCACGGGCCTCTCACTATCACGGCCTCTCTTGTTGCGGAGCACACGCTCCAGACGCGCAGGCTCAGTAGTTGTGGCTTGCGGGTCCAGTTGCTCTGCGGCATGTGGGATCTTCCCAGACCAGGGCTCGAACCCGTGTCCCCTGCATTGGCAGGCAGACTCTCAACCACTGAGCCACCAGGGAAGCCCCTGGCATCTATATTAATCAGTTTTATTGGCCTGTAGTTTTCTTTTCTTACAGAGTCTTCATCTGGCTTTGGTGTCATGAAAATGCTGGCCTCATAGAACAAGTTTGGAAGTATTCCTTTCTCTTCAGTTTTTTTTGGAAGAGTTTGAGAATTACTAGTGTTAATTCTTCATAGTCTTGGTAGAATTAACCAGTAAAGTCATCTGGTCCTTGAGTTTTCTGTGTTGGGAGTGTTTTGATTACTGAATCAATCCCTTGTTATTGGTTTGTTTACATTTTCTGTTTCTTTCTGATTCAATTTTGGTAGGTAGTGTGTTTCTAGGAATTACCAGTTTCTTGTAGGATATCTAATTTGTTAGCATATAATTGTTCATAGTAGTCTCTTATGATCCTTTGTATTTCTGTAGTACCAGTGGTCATGTCTCCTCTTGAATTTCTAATTTTGAGTCTTGTCTCTTTTTTCCTAGTCTAGGTAAAAGTTTGTGAGTTTTATATTTTTGAAAATCCAGCTTTTAGTTTGTTGATCCTTTCTATTGATTTTCTTGTATCTATTTTGTTTATTTCCACTCTAGTCTTTATTATATTCTTCCCACTGCTGACTTTGGGATCAATTTCTTTTTTTTTCTAGTTCCTTGAGGTGTAGGGTTAGATTATTTAGGCACTTTCTAATTTCTTACCGTTTGCACTGATCACTATACACTTTCCTTTCTGGACTGCTTTTGCAGCATCTCATAGGATTTGGTAAGTTGTGTCTCCATTATCGTTTGTTTTGAGGCTTTAAAAAATTTTTCCTTTTGATTTCTTTTTGACTCATTGACTTTTTTGGAAGTGTACTTTGTAGTTTTCCCATCTTTGTAGATTTTCCAGATATCTTCTTGTTGATTTCTAGGTTTATATCATTGTGTTCAGATAGTTGGTATGCTTTTGATCTTCTTAAATTTGCTAAGATGTCATTGCATTTTATCATATGATCTATCCTTGAGTATGTCCCATGTGCACTTGAGAACAAGTTGCTGGATGGAATGTTCTATATATGCCTGTTAAGTCCATTGTGTGTAACATATAGACCAGTGTTTTTTTTTTTTTTTTATTGATTTACTATATGGATGATCTATCCATTGCTGAGAGAGGAGTATTGAAGTTCCCTATTATTATTGTATTGCCTATTTCTCCCTTCAGGTCTGTCAGCATTTGCTTAATATATTTAGGTACTCTGATATTGGGTGTGTATATATTCACAATTGTTATATCTTTTTTTTTTAAATTTTTTTTAATTTTATTTATTTATTTATGGCTGTGTTGGGTCCTCGCCTCTGCACGAGGGCTTTCTCCAGCTGCGGCAAGCGGGGGCCACTCCTCATTGCAGTGCACGGGCCTCTCACTATCGCGGCCTCTCCTGCTGCGGAGCACAGGCTCCAAACGTGCAGGCTCAGCAATTGTGGCTCACGGGCCCAGCCGCTCCACGGCATGTGGGATCTTCTGGGACCAGGGCTCGAACCCGTGTCCCCCGCATTGGCAGGCGGATGCCCAACCACTGCGCCACCAGGGAAGCCCCTGTTATATCTTCTTGATATATTGACCTTTGTATCATTATATTATGACTTTCTTTGTGTCTTGATATTGTTCTTGGCTTAAAGTCTGTTTTTTTTTTAATTTATTTATTTAATTTATTTATTTTTGGCTGCATTGGGTCTTCATTGCTGTGCTCAGGACCTCTCCAGTTGCTGCGAGCGGGGCATTGCAGAGCACAGGATCTAGGCGGCAGGCCTCAGCAGATGTAGCACGTGGGCTCAGCAACTGTGGCTCACGAGCTCTAGAGTGCAAGCCCAGCAGCTGTGGCACACAGGCCCAGCTCCTCCGCGGCATGTGGGATCTTCCCGGACCAGGGCTTGAACCGCGTCCCCTGCATTGGCAGGAGGACTCTCAACCACTGTGCCACCAGGGAAATCCTCAAGTCTGTTTTGTCTGATATAAGTACGGCTACCCCCACGTTATCTGGCTTCCACTTGCATGGAATATAATATTCCATCTCTTTATTTTGAGTATATGTGTGTCTTAAAACTGAAATGAGTATCTTATATTCAAAATATAATTGTGCCTTATATATATTTTATACATCCAGCCACTCTGTGGCTTTGTGAATTAAATCCATTTACATTTAGAGTGAATTTTGATATGTAAGGACTTATTATTGCCATCTTATTAGTTGCTTTCTGATTCTTTTATATCTCCACTGTTTCTTTTTTCCCCTCTGGTTATCTCTGTGTTTGTAGTTGGTGGTTTACCATGTTGGTATGCTCTGTTTCCTTTTTTAGTGTTTGTTTGTGATTCTACTAAAAATGTTTGCTTTGGGTTTACCATGAGGCATACATAAAATATCTCATAGTTAAAACAGTCCATTTTATGCTGATAGAAACTTATCTTTGTAGGCCTACAAATGTTCCATTTTTAATTCTCCCTTTATATTTTTAATGTTACAATATAGTTCATTTTATTCGGCATTTTAAAAAAAATTTATTTTATTTATTTTTGGCTCTGTTGGGTTTTCATTGCTGCGTGCGGGCTTTCTCTAGTTGCGGAAAGTGGGGGCTACTCTTCATTGCGGTGCATGTGCTTCTCATTGTGGTGGTTTCTCTTATGGCGGAGCATGGGCTCTAGGTGCGTGGGTTTCTGTAGTTGTGGCACGAGGGCTCAGTAGTTGTGGCTCGTGGGCTCTAGAGCACAGGCTCAGTAGTTGTGGCGTATGGGCTTAGTTGCTCCGTGGCATGTGGGATCTTCCCAGACCAGGGATCGAACCCATGTCCCCTGCATTGGCAGGTGGATTCTTAACCACTGCGCCACTGGGAGGTCCCCAATTCGGCATATTTTTTTTTTTTTTTTTTTTTAAAGGAGTTTTTTTTTTTTTAAAGGATTTTCTTATTTATTTATTTATTTATTTATTTATTTTTGGCTGTGTTGGGTCTTCGGTTCGTGCGAGGGCTTTCTCCAGTTGCGGCAAGCGGGGGCCACTCTTCATCGCGGTGCGGGGACCGCCCTTCATCGCGGTGCGCGGGCCTTTCTCTATCGCGGCCCCTCCCGTCGCGGGGCACAGGCTCCAGACGCGCAGGCTCAGCAATTGTGGCTCACGGGCCCAGCTGCTCCGTGGCATGTGGGATCTTCCCAGACCAGGGCTCGAACCCGTGTCCCCTGCATTAGCAGGCAGATTCTCAACCACTGCGCCACCAGGGAAGCCCCATATTTTTTTAAAAGCTATTGTAGCTATAGATTTTTCTATTGCATTTTTCATTTCAGCTCCAGGATGTTGCTGGTTCTTTTTTTTTTTTTTTTTTTTTTTTTTTTTTTTTACAGTTTTTGTCTATTTTTGTTTTCTTCATGTTTTTTCTGATTTCATTGAATTGTCTTTTGGTTTTTTAAAACAGTGTTTTTGAATTATTTGTTACATAGATTGCAGGTTTCAGAATCTTTGGGATTAATAACTGGAAGCCTTTTGTAATCCTTTAGTTGTGTTAGCTTACTTGGGTGTTTTTTTTTTTTTTTTTTTAAACATCTTTATTGAAGTATAATTGCCTTACAATAGTGTGTTAGCTTCTGCTTTATAACAAAGTGAATCAGTTATACATATACAATATGTTCCCATTTCTCTTCCCTCTTGCATCTCCCTCCCTCCCACCCTCCCCATCCCACCCCTCTAGGTGGTCATAAAGCACCGAGCTGATCTCCCTGTGCTATGCAGCTGCTTCCCACTAGTTATCTATTTTACATTTGGTAGTGTATATATGTCCATGACACTGTCTTACCCTGTCACATCTCACCCCACCCCCTCCCCATATCCTCAAGTCCATTCTCTAGTAGGTCTGTGTCTTTATTCCCGTCTTGCCACTAGGTTCTTCATGGCCTTTTTTTTTTTCCTTAGATTCCGTATATATGTGTTAGCATACTGTATTTGTTTTTCTCTTTCTGACTTACTTCACTCTGTATGGCAGTCTCTAGGTCCATCCACCTCACTACAAATAACTCAATTTCATTTCTTTTTATGGCTGGGTAATATTCCACTGTATATATGTACCACCTCTACTTTATCCATTCATCTGATGATGGACATTTAGGTTGGTTCCATGTCCTGGCTATTGTAAATAGAGCTGCAGTGAACATTGTGGTACATGACTCTTTTTGAATTATGGTTTTCTCAGGGTATATGCCCAGTAGTGGGATAGCTGGGTCATATGGTAGTTCTATTTTTAGTTTTTTAAGGAACCTCCATACTGTTCTCCATAGTGGCTGTATCAATTTACATTCCCACCAACAGTGCAAGAGTGTTCCCTTTCCTCCACACCCTCTCCAGCATTTATTGTTTCTAGATTTTTTGATGATGGCCATTCTGACCGGTGTGAGATGATATCTCATTGTAGTTTTGATTTGCATTTCTCTAATGATTAATGATGTTGAGCATTCTTTCATGTGTCTGTAGGCCATCTGTATATCTTCTTTGGAGAAATGTCTATTTAGATCTTCTGCCCATTTTTGGATTGGGTTGTTTGTTTTTTTGTTATTGAGCTGCATGAGCTGCTTGTAAATCTTGGAGATTAATCCTTTGTCAGTTGCTTCATTTGCAAATATTTTCT
The DNA here is from genome assembly GCF_949987535.1 of Balaenoptera acutorostrata. Classification (NCBI taxonomy): domain Eukaryota; kingdom Metazoa; phylum Chordata; class Mammalia; order Artiodactyla; family Balaenopteridae; genus Balaenoptera; species Balaenoptera acutorostrata. Next base: position 850,916 of record NC_080067.1, read on the forward strand.
CCTATTCTGAGGGTTGTCTTTTGGTCTTGTTTATGGTTTCCTTTGCTGTGCAAAAGCTTTTAAGTTTCATTAGGTCCCATTTGTTTATTTGTGTTCTTATTTCCATTTCTCTGGGAGCTGGGTCACAAAGAATCTTGCTGTGATGTATGTCATAGAGTGTTCTGCCTATGTTTTCCTCTAAGAGTTTGATAGTGTCTGCCCTTACACTTAGGTCTTTAATCCATTTTGAGTTTATTTTTGTGCATGGTGTCAGGGAGTGTTCTAATTTCATACTTTTACATGTTCCTGTCCAATTTTCCCAGCACCACTTATTGAAGAGGCTGTCTTTTCTCCACTGTATATGCTTGCCTCCTTTATCAAAGATAAGTTGACCATATGTGTGTGGGTTTATCTCTGGGCTTTCTATCCTGTTCCATTGATCTATATTTCTGTTTTTGTGCCAGTACCAAACTGTCTTGATTACTGAAGCTTTGTAATATAGTCTGAAGTCAGGGAGCCTGATTCCCCCAGCTCCATTTTTCGTTCTGAAGATTGCTTGGGCTATTCGGGGTCTTTTGTGTTTCCATACAAATTGTGAAATTTTTGGTTCTAGTTCTGTGAAAAATGCCAGTGGTAGTTTGATAGGGATTGCATTGAATCTGTAGATTGCTTTGGGTAGTAGAGTCATTTTCACAATGTTGATTCTTCCAATCCAGGAACATGGTATATCTCTCCATCTATTTGTATCATCTTTAATTTCTTTCATCAGTGTCTTATAATTTTCTGCATACAGGTCTTTTGTCTCCTTAGGTAGGTTTATTCCTAGATATTTTATTCTTTTTGTTGCAATGGTAAATGGGAGTGTTTTCTTAATTTCACTTTCAGATTTTTCGTCATTAGTGTATAGAAATGCAAGAGATTTCTGTGCATTAATTTTGTATCCTGCTACTTTACCAAATTCATTGATTAGCTCTAGGAGTTTTCTGGTAGCATCTTTAGGATTCTCTATGTATAGTATCATGTCATCTGCAAATAGTGACAGCTTTACTTCTTCTTTTCCGATTTGGATTCCTTTTATTTCTTTGTCTTCTCTGATTGCTGTGGCTAACACTTCCAAAACTATGTTGAATAATAGTGGTGAGAGTGGGCAACCTTGTCTTGTTCCTGATCTTAGTGGAAATGGTTTCAGTTTTTCACCATTGAGGACAATGTTGGCTGTGGGTTTGTCATATATGGCCTTTATTATGTTGAGGAAAGTTCCCTCTATGCCTACTTTCTGCAGGGCTTTTATCATAAATGGGTGTTGAATTTTGTCGAAAGCTTTCTCTGCATCTATTGAGATGATCATATGGTTTTTCTCCTTCAATTTGTTAATATGGTGTATCACATTGATTGATTTGCGTATTTTGAAGAATCCTTGCATTCCTGGGATAAACCCCACTTGATCATGGTGTATGATCCTTTTAATGTGCTGTTGGATTCTGTTTGCTAGTATTTTGTTGAGGATTTTTGCATCTATGTTCATCAGTGATATTGGCCTGTAGTTTTCTTTCTTTGTGACTTCTTTGTCTGGTTTTGGTATCAGGGTGATGGTGGCCTCGTAGAATGAGTTTGGGAGTGTTCCTCCCTCTGCAATATTTTGGAAGAGTTTGAGAAGGATAGGTGTTAGCTCTTCTCTAAATATTTGATAGAATTCACCTGTGAAGCCATCTGGTCCTGGGCTTTTGTTTGTTGGAAGGTTTTTAATCACAGTTTCAATTTCAGTGCTTGTGATTGGTCTGTTCATATTTTCTATTTCTTCCTGGTTCAGTCTCGGCAGTTTGTGCATTTCTAAGAATCTGTCCATTTCTTCCAGGTTGTCCATTTTATTGGCATAGAGTTGCTTGTAGTAATCTCTCATGATCTTTTGTATTTCTGCAGTGTCAGTGGTTACTTCTCCTTTTTCATTTCTAATTCTATTGATCTGGGTCTTCTCCCTTTTTCTCTTGATGAGTCTGGCTAATGGTTTATCAATTTTGTTTATCTTCTCAAAGAACCAGCTTTTAGTTTCATTGATTTTTGCTATTGTTTCCTTCATTTCTTTTTCATTTATTTCTGACCTGATCTTTATAATTTCTTTCCTTCTGCTGGCTTTGGGGTTTTTTTGTTCTTCTTTCTCTAATTGCTTTAGGTGCAAGGTTAGGTTGTTTATTCGAGATGTTTCCTGTTTCTTGAGGTAGGCTTGTATTGCTATAAACTTCCCTCTTAGCACTGCTTTTGCTGCGTCCCATAGGTTTTGGGTCGTCGTGTCTCCGTTGTCATTTGTTTCTAGGTATTTTTTGATTTCCCCTTTGATTTCTTCAGTAATCACTTCGTTATTAAGTAATGTATTGTGTAGCCTCCATGTGTTTGTATTTTTTACAGATCTTTTCCTGTAATTGATATCTAGTCTCATAGCGTTGTGGTCGGAAAAGATACTTGATACGATTTCAATTTTCTTAAATTTACCAAGGCTTGATTTGTGACCCAAGATATGATCTATCCTGGAGAATGTTCCATGAGCACTTGAGAAAAATGTGTATTCTGTTGTTTTTGGGTGGAATGTCCTATAAATATCAATTAAGTCCATATTGTTTAATGTATCATTTAAAGCTTGTGTTTCCTTATTTATTTTCATTTTGGATGATCTGTCCATTGGTGAAAGTGGGGTGTTAAAGTCCCCTACTATGATTGTGTTGCTGTCAATTTCCCCTTTTATGGCTGTTAGTATTTGCCTTATGTATTGAGGTGCTCCTATGTTGGGTGCATAAATATTTACAATTGTTATACCTTCCTCTTGGATCGATCCCTTGATCATTATATAGTGTCCTTCTTTGTCTCTTGTAATAGTCTTTATTTTAAAGTCTATTTTGTCTGATATGAGAATTGCTACTCCAGCTTTCTTTTGATTTCCATTTGCATGGAATATCTTTTTCCATCCCCTCACTTTCATTCTGTATGTGTCTCTAGGTCTGAAGTGGGTCTCTTGTAGACAGCATATATCTGGGTCTTGTTTTTGTATCCATTCAGCCAGCCTGTGTCTTTTGGTGGGAGCATTTAATCCATTTACATTCAAGGTAATTATCGATATGTATGTTCCTATTCCCATTTTCTTAAATGTATTGGGTTTGTTATTGTAGGTGTTTTCCTTCTCTTGTGTTTCTTGCCTAGAGAAGTTCCTTTAGCATTTGTTGTAAAGCTGGTTTGGTGGTGCTGAACTCTCTCAGCTTTTGCTTGTCTGTAAAGGTTTTAATTTCTCCATCAAATCTGAATGAGATCCTTGCTGGGTAGAGTAATCTTGGTTGTAGGTTTTTCTCCTTCATGACTTTAAGTATATCCTGCCACTCCCTTCTGGCTTGCAGAGTTTCTGCTGAGAGATCAGATGTTAACCTTATGGGGATTCCCTTGTGTGTTATTTGTTTTTTTTCCCTTGCTGCCTTTAATATGTTTTCCTTATATTTAATTTTTGACAGTTTGATTAATATGTGTCTTGGCGTGTTCCTCCTTGGGTTTATCCTGTATGGGACTCTCTGTGCTTCCAGGACTTGATTAACTATTTCCTTTCCCATATTAGGGAAGTTTTCAACTATAATCTCTTCAAAAATTTTCTCAGTCCCTTTCTTTTTCTCTTCTTCTTCTGGTACCCCTATAATTCGAATGTTGGAGCGTTTAATGTTGTCCCAGAGGTCCCTGAGACTGTCCTCAGTTCTTTTCATTCTTTTTTCTTTATCCTGCTCTGTAGTAGTTATTTCCACCGTTTTATCTTCCAGGTCACTTATCCTTTCTTCTGCCTCAGTTATTCTACTATTGATCCCATCTAGAGTATTTTTAATTTCATTTATTGTGTTCTTCATCATTGCTTGGTTCCTCTTTAGTTCTTCTACATCCTTGTTAAATGTTTCTTGCATTTTGTCTATTCTATTTCCAAGATTTTGGATCATCCTTACTATCATTATTCTGAATTCTTTTTCAGGTAGACTACCTATTTCCTCTTCATTTGTTAAGTCCAGTGTGTTTTGAGCCTGCTCCTTCATCTGCTGTGTGTTTTTCTGTCGTCTCATTTTGCCTATCTTACTGTGTTTGGGGTCTCCTTTTCACAGGCTGCAGGTTCGTAGTTCCCGTTGTTTTTGGTATCTGTCCCCAGTGGCTAAGGTTGGTTCAGTGGGTTGTGTAGGCTTCCTGGTGGAGGGAACTAGTGCCTGAGTTCTTGTGGATGAGGCTAGATCTTGTCTTTCTGGTGGGCACGTCCACGTCTGGTGGTGTATTTTGGGGTATCTGTGGCCTTATTATGATTTTAGGCAGCCTCTCTGCTAATGGATGGGGTTGTGTTCCTGTCTAGCTAGTTGTTTGGCATAGGGTGTCCAGCACTGTAGCTTGCTGGTCGTTGGGTGAAGCTGGGTCTTGATGTTGAGATGGAGATCTCTGGGAGATTTTTGCCGTTTGGTATTACGTGGAGCTGGGAGGTCTCTTGTGGACCAGTGTTCTGAAGTTGGCTCTCCCACCTCAGAGGCACGGCCCTGATGCCTGGCTGGAGCACCAAGAGCCTTTCGTCCACACAGCATTAAAAATTACTGCCCAAAGAGAGCATGTGGTCCAGTGTCCACAGTCAACCTGATTTCCCATTGATCTAATCTGATTTCTAATACATTTTCTTAGTGTTTTCATTTCTTTCTTCAATATAACAGCATAACAGCAACCTTTTTTTTTTTCCTTGTGCTTAGTCCGGTTTCACTTGCTCACAGCGGGTCACCGTGCAGAGGCCTCGCACCCGGCTCTTCCAACCGGAGTTCCTAGTGCGGAATCTACTTGGGTGTTTTTAATGCTCCTGGCATCCTGTGCTGCTGTCATCACTTTTGAAGTAGCAGCCACCTACTCCAGCATTTACTAATTGTCTTCAGGAGAGAAACACCTTCTGTCGGCCCTCTGGGTGTAGGAATTCTGAGGCTTTCTCAGACCTTCTATGGATAAAACTGTTTCACACTTCTTATTTCATCTTTTGGCAGAATTCTTGAGCTTATTTGCTGTATTTTGATCTTGCAACACAATACACTGGGGGCTGATAGAGCCCCTTTTTTTCTCATAAGGGTAGTGCTAATGTAGAAAGTTACGGTCTGTCTCTGGCCTACAGATGTGAGTCAGCCTTCTGTGTGTTTTCTCAGGCTGTCTGCCAAAGCTTGCCCTCACTGCCTTGGTTGATAGCACACATGGTGAACTGGCCACAGTGTGGGGATTTGTGTTGGTAAGGTGTGCAGAGCGCTGAGGGTGCCCATCAGTCAGCTGGGAGGATCCATGGGTGAGGCACCCCTATTCGCTCATGGATGGACTTCTTGATGGAGTCTGGGATATAGCAGGTAGAATCTGCAGCACATCAATGCCTTTCTACCTGCTACTTCTTCCCACCCACCCCCAGTCATGCACCTCCTAATCCAGCACTCTGGATGGGGCAAGAAATCAGTGGGCCTTTTGGGCAGCACCCCACACAGTTGGAGAAGCCACATGTTCACTCACATGCTCTCACTTGCCTCTGCAGGAGAAATCATGGGCCAGGAAGAGCCCTCTTGGCCCTAAGTTGTTCAGTATTGGGGGAGGCATGATGTTGGTAAAGTGAAACTATTCCTTTTACTTTGTTCAATTCATCCAAACTCGCACAAATTTTTTCCCCCAGTATTGTGCTAGTACTTCTCTACAAGAAACCTGAATATACATAAAGGCTCTTTTGTTCATGAGAGATGGATTAAAACAGGATTTTCCAGGTACCCCTAGGCTGTAGCCAAGAGGGTGTGGAGCCAGTTAACATGACCACAAGGTTCACAGCTGGGACTGAGTTCTCTGTGCCTAATACCCTGTGCACGGGTGGGTGAGACTCCTCATGTTCCCCTTGATGTATGGTGCTGGATTCCACAGCACCCACAAAGACACTTTGGTCTGTGAGTGAAGCCAAGTTGTCGTTAAAGAGGGGTATGATGAGGCACATCTCATTCAATCATAATGCTGATGTAACTCCTTACTGAAGTATATTCAAGTCAAAGTGAGTAACTCACCCTGAGCTTCCTTTACTTTACTTTTATCTTTTCATTGGTCTTGAGGCCTCAACTAGGAGGCCACTTGAAGTCTCCCATTCTTCATTCATTGAGAAGAAGTCCTAGAGAGAGAGAGACACTTCCATGTGATAGATTCTCACATGGAAAAATGATTAGGTCCTTTGCCCCTCCTAACAGAACCCCACTCTCTATAAAACACCCACAGTTTCTTGACCCAGGTCAGAGTTTCTTCCCATGCTGGAAAAAGACACGAAGAAATCAGGGAGCTGTCACCCTTGTTCTTCACCTCCAGGAGTTCTCTTTGCTTTACATCATTATTACTTGGAAAACATTTAAAAATTCCCATGCCTAGGACTTAAAAGGATTCAGTAAATTAGTATTTCTGGGCATCATTATTTAAAAATATTTTTAAAGGAAAGCTTATGCAAAATGCTATCAAATTGAGAATAAGTACACTTGCCCTACTTAGTTAAAAAAAAAAGTGCATGTAAGTCACATGAAAATACTGTTAAAATGCACTTTCTGACAAGGAGGCCAGAGTTATGCCTAAAAGTCTGAAATCTGAACACAGTTCAGGGACATAGAATACACTGAGACTACGAAGGTCCTCTTTTACACTCAATAAAGCTTGGTGACAAAAAAAAGAAAAAACTTATAAAAGATGATTGGAAGTGAGAATATTTGTACAATATATCACATTGGGAGGATCGCATTACGAAGAAACTAACCAAATGTCATTTCAAGTGATTTTTAATAATTAAGCATATAAAATGATGACAGTATCCTCCATTATAGTTATCAGTTCAACTCTCTCTCAGAGACAAACATTCTAGTTTCAGGAAAGACTCAGCTTAAAAAGTACAGACCTTTTCATCCCCATAGGTGTCTATTTTATCCAGAGTTTCCCAAATTCCAGTCACTTGCACACGGAATACAAATAATTTAAATTCATTGATAGCTTTCCTACTGACATAGCTTTATATTTTCCAATGTGTTGACTCAGTTTCTTATTAATTTACTAATATTTTCCTTTCAGTTTTATTGAGATATAATCAACATACAGTACTATAGAAGTTGGAGCTGTACAGCATAGTGATTTATACACTGTGAAAGGAGTAGCGAACAATTAAAAATTTTCTAATTTACTAAATACTTTATATGACAGTTTGGTAATCTCCTTTTTTTTTTTTAATTTTTTATAGCTACTTTATTTTATTTATTTATTTATTTTTGGCTGTGTTGGGTCTTCGGTTCGTGCGAGGGCTTTCTCTGGTTATGGCAAGTGGGGGCCACTCTTCATCGCGGTGCGGGGACCGCTCTTCATCGCAGTGCGCGGGCCTTTCACTATCGCGGCCCCTCCCGTTGCGGGGCACAGGCTCCAGACGCGCAGGCTCAGTAGTTGTGGCTCACGGGCCCAGCTGCTCCGTGGCATGTGGGATCTTCCCAGACCAGGGCTCGAACCCGTGTCCCCTGCATTAGCAGGCAGATTCTCAACCACTGCGCCACCGGGGAAGCCCGGTAATCTCCTTTTAATGCGTAAGTTAAAGTTACATAATTCATAACGTTACAAGACGTGGGCTGTGAAACCCTCAATATTATTTGGTGTTCCAAAATTCTTACATATCCCACAGCTGGGGGAGTGCTGATTCCTGAGACAAAGTCTGCTCTTTTCTTCTCTCTCCTACTTCAGTAGTCACGTCCAAGACATGTTAGCCTGGAGGCTGAGGCTTCTCTGCCATGTGTGTGTGTGTGGGGGGGTCACTCTCCTCAGAAGAGACTAGGAGGTCCGCAAGGAGAACATGGACTGGGATGTGCGTCAGTGTCACTCAGATTCCTCCAGGATGTGAGACCTACGACTTGCAGGGGACACTTCTTAGGAGGACAAAATGCAAGGGTCGTTCTGAACCTGGACCCAGTGCGCCATCCCCTGTCCCATCTCATGAGAGCAGCTCTGAGGGGTTGGTCTGGGACATGCATACATGGTGGGGGCTGGAGGACAGTGCAGGCCTGGATTGGGCTCAGGTGAGGTGAGGTGAGGTGAGGTGAGGCTGGGGGTCAGTGCTTAGCAGTGGGGCAGATTTCCTCATGGTCATCTGGTGTGCCTGTTTGTATCCAAGTCCAGTTGTACTGGGAAGAGGATGGAGACTATGGACAACTCAACAGGTCAGGTCTCTGGGTATCCTCAGAGGATAAAAAGGACCTGAGTCTTACTTTTTTTTGGGGGGAGGGGTATAGGGTGTAGGGGAGGATCTAGCAAGTCTGGATGGAGTCCTGGGCAGGTCTTTTGCCTGGTGCCTGAGCTTGGAGTCTTGGCCAATTTTATGTTTGACAGGCTATGGTCTGGGCATTGAGTCTACTTCAAGACACTTGAGTTGTGCCTTGTGGTTGAGGACATGGTCCAGACCAAATGTCTTGGTGGCAAGCTCGGGAACATCATAGCACAGGCTATCAGCTTGGCAATGATGTTTGAGCACTGGCCAATGTACTTGGGTACAGGTTGTGAGGGAATAATGATGTCCACAAGTTTAGAGCAAAGAGCTCAGTACAGAGCACTTTATGTAAGGCTGTGCATGGCAGATGCCCTCATATCAGGTGTCCTGAGTGGTAGGTGACCTGTGAAAACAAGTTTCTTGACAGCTTTTTTATGGACCGTGTGGACAGTAATTGGCTTGCAAGAATGCCGTGGGAGAAGATACCATATATATAAATTATATTTGAATTGAGTCTCAATGAAGAGAAAAAACAGAAGTGAACAAATAAAAATATTTTGAACATATGAAATTAAATTTCACTGTAAAAGAAATAAAAATGATAATTTTACATATGAAGAGGCACCGAGCTTCAATGATGTTCAGGGGAAAATACATTAGAATGCCAACGTAATAGTTTTTTTCCCTATTATATTGGAAACTTACTTAAAGTGCCTTTGTAGTACCTCTTGTCAAAATCAGTGGAAACAAGCCCTTTGATACACTCTTGCAGGGAGTATACATGACTAATGTCTTTTTTAAGGCAGTTTGTCCCCTCTTTTGCTTCTTCAGGTTCTGGGCTTCAGGGATTCTATGGGGCTGATGTTTCTGTAATAACCCTGATATTTGCTGTGTCCTTGGGCCTCTGTCAGTCTCATTTAGGCATTGATTATTTGATTTCCTGAAGTAGAAGATAAAAGGCAAAAATGTCATAGACATGAAATGAAAACAGTGGAATAGAAGGACATGGAGCTCATCTCCTCCCACAAATACAGAAAGAATACATCTACATGTGAAACAGTCCTCACAGAATACCTACTGAACACTAGCAGAAGATCTCACGTTCTCAGAAGTGCAAGAATGATCTCCACGTAACCAGATATGATGAAAGAAAAAAAAAAAGAGAAGGAAACCAGACAGGACCTGCACCCCTGGGAGGAAACTGTGAAAGAGGAAAGGTTCCCTCCCCTGGGAAGCCCCTTCACTGGCAGGGAGATCAGCTGGGACAGAAAGGGAGTTTCAGAGGCTTGAAGGAGAAGACAGCGGCAAGTTTGCAGCAGGCAAGACAGAGAGAGACTGGCACAGAGGATCTGTGCTACCTCGCTGCAGTTCCCAGCCTAAGAAGCATGCCTGCTGGTACATGCAGGGGCTAGATGCCAAAACTTGGGTTTCAGAGGACTGAGTGGAGGAGAGAACTGTGGTTGGCTGCCTGAAGACAGCCTGAAGGGTCTGGAGTGTGACACAGCCACAAACAGGTGTGTACACAGAAGAAGCCTGGGCCTGCCATAGAAGTAAAGCACCACTGTTGAGGGGAATGAAGGGAGATGTTGGCCACCATAGCAGCCTCTTTCTTGGTGCCACCCCTGTGAGCTCTGGGAGAGCGCAAGCACCAGCCAGCAGATTCTCCATGTGTGGAGGCAGGGCTGAAATCGGAGCTGATCTCCAGGGACCGTGCACCTTAGAAAGCAGGGCTGAAACCTAAGCCTGCTCCCTGCGGCTGTGCAATCCATGGATGTACACCACTGCACTGACTTTGTAAACTCAGTGCCTGTGGGGCATCTGAGTGGACAGTGGATGTTCTCATGGCTGGAATGGGTCTGGCCTTAGCAGCTGTGGGCCTTGTGGGAACAGGCACATGGAGGCTGGGCTGGGCTGGGGTGTGGCCTGCTTTCATTGCTTCCATGGTGGGTCCAGGTGTGCAGCTACTGCAGTCCTGGTACCTGACTTCAGTGGATCAGCCCCTGTGGATCTGCATGGGTTGCTTTGTGAGCAGTGCACCTGAGGGACACCAGGGCCTATTGCCTGCATTCCCACAGTTGAAGTGGGACCAAGGGCAATGCCAACAACAGTGTACATTGTGAGCCCACACAGTGGGTGACAGGTGATGCCACAGAGCACACTCCCTAGTGGACAGCTCCAGAGGAGGAATACTCAGCGGCCCCTCTCCCAGCAGGGAGTACTCCAATACAACCTACCTCACACTGAAGCTTAGAAATGAATCTGGGGTCTTCTACTCCAACAACTAGGGAGCAGACCCTGCCCCTGACAGAGCTGTGACAACCACCGAGCAAAGAGGAAGCCCCATACAATATCCAGTGCAGGCACTGGTCACCACACCACCAGTCACACCCCCTATCAAGGAGATAATGGCCACACACACTGAGGAAAGACATGGCAGGCATTCATACTAACAACAGCCATCATACCAAAAATATTAAATTCAAACAGGCTACAGAGGGATGCTTGCATATAAAAACAGCCCTCTGAGACCAAAGTAGATAATTGTTTCTCCTAAACTCATAGAGTAAGAGAAATATAAGTAAAATGAAGAAGCAGAAGAAGGACTCCCAATTAAAAGATCAAGTGAATTTCTCTGAAAGAACAAACAATAAAACAGACCTATTCAGGCTAATAGGCACCAAGTTCAAAAAAGAGATAAGGAAAATATTGAGGGAATTAAGAAGGGCTAGGGACAGAAATGCAGATTATTGTAAAAAGGAAGAAGAAAGTATGAAGAGGAAGTGAGAAAAATTAGAAAACTCATTTGTCAAGACAGAAGCTGAACTAAAGGCAAAGAATAACAGAATGAATAATGCAGAAGAGTGAATAAGTGATCTGGAAAATAGAGTAATGAAAATCACCCAATCAGAACATCAGACAGAAAGCCAAATGAAAATAAATAAAGAAAGAAAGAAATAAAAGCAATATGAGACCTGTGGGATATTATAAAGCATGTCAATCTACACATAATAGGGATCCCCAAAGGAGAGAAAAGAGAAAAGGGTATCAAAAATGTATTTGAAGAAAGTATCAAAACTTCCCAAACCTAAAGAAAGAAACAGATATCCAGGTACAGAAAACACAGAGGGTCCTAAACAACATGAACCCTAACAGACCTACACCAAGACATATTATAATTAAAATGGCAAAAGTTAATAGGAAATAATAAAGACCAGAGAGTAAATAAATAAATAAAATAGAGATTTAAAAAATAGAAAAAAATTAATAAAACCAAGAGCTGGTTCTTTGAAAGGGTGAACAGAATTGACAAACCTCTGGCCAGGCTCACCAGGAAGAAAAGAGGGAGAACTCAAACAAAATAAGAAATAAAAGAGGAGAAACTACAACCAATACCACAGAAATAACAGCAACAACAAGAAAAACACAAGAGAATACTATGAACAATTATATGGCAACAAATTCGACAACCAAGAAGAAACAGACAATTTGAACAGACCTATCACTAGAAGTGAAGTAGAATCTGTAATTTAAAAAATTCCCTCCCAACAAAAGTCCAGGACCAGACGGCTTCACAGGGAAATTCTACCAAACATACAAAGAAGAAATTATACAAATTGTTTTCCACCTCTTCCAAAAGATTGAATAAGAAGCACTACACCCAAAGACATTCTATGAAGCCAGCATCACCCTGATACCAAAACCAGACAGAGATGCTACCCAATAAATAAATAAATAAATAAATAAATAAATAAATAAATAAATAAATAAATAAAATTACAGGCCAATATCTCTGATGAATATAGATGCAAAAACTACTAACAAAATATTAACAAACCAAATCAAATAACATAAAAAATTATATACCATGACCACATTGGATTTATCCCAGGGTCACAAGGATGATTCAACATACACAAATCAATGTGATACACCACATCAACAACAACAACATTAAAAGACAAGATCCACATTATCATCTCAAGAGATGCAAAAAAAGCATTTCCTAAAATTTAACATCTACTCATGATAAAAACCCTTATGAAAGTGGGCATAGAGGGAACATATCCCAACATAATAAAAGCTATTTATGACAAACCCACAGTCAATGTAATACTCAATGGTAAGAAGGTGAAAGACTTCCCACTAAAATCTGGAACAACACAAGGATGCCCAGTCTCACCACTTCTCTTCAACATAGTATTGGAAGTCCCAGCCACAGCAATCAGACAAGAAAAAGAAAAGGTATCCAGAGTGGAAGGGAAGAGGTAAAATTGTCATTATATTCAGATTACATGATATTATATATAGAAAACTCTAAAGACTCCACACAAAAACTACTAGAACTGATAAACAAATTCAGCAAGGTAGCAGGATACAAGATTAACATACAGAAATAGATTGCATTTGTTTACATTAACAATGAAATATCAAAAAGGGAATGTAAGCAAACAATCCCCTTTAAAATCACATCAAACAATAAACTACTTAGGAATAAACTTCACCAAGTAGGTGAAAGACTTATATGCTGAGAACTACAAAACATTAATAAAGGAAATTGAAGATGATTCAAAGAAAGGGATATCCCATGCTCTTGGATTGGAAGAATTAGTATTGTTAAAATGGCCATAATACCCAAAGCAACCTGCAGATTTAATGTGATCCCTATCAAATTATCCATGACATTTTTTACAGAACTAGAACAAATAATTCTAAAGTTTATATGGAACCATAAAAGACTCAGAGTTGTCAAAGCAAACTGAGGAAATAGAACAAAGCAGGAGGCATAACCCTTCCAGACTTCAGACAATACTACAAAGCTACAAGAATCAAAACAGTGTGGTATTGGCACAAAAACAAACATATGGATCAATGGAACAGAATACAGAACCCAGAAGTAAACCCACGCACCTATAGCCAATTAATCTTAGACAAAGGAGCTAAGAATATACAATGGGGAAAAGATATTCTCTTCAGCAAGTGTTGTTGGGGAAGTTGGACAATAAGATACCACCTCTCACCAGTCGGAAGGAACATCATTAAAACGTCTACAAATAACAAATGCAGGAGAGGGTGTGGAGAAAGGGGACCCTCTTGCACTGTTGGTGGGAATGTAAATGGGTGCAGCCACTATGGAAAACAGTATGGCGGATCCTCAAAAAAACTAAAAAGAGAGTTGCCATATTCTGCAGCAACCCCACTCCTGGGCATATATCCAGACAAAACTATAATTTGTATAAATACAAACATGCACCCCTATGTTCATAGCAGCACTATTTACAGCAGCCAATACATGGAAACAACGTAAATGTCAATTGACAGATGAATGGATAAAGGAGATGTGGGGTGTGTGTGTGTGTGTGTGTGTGTGTGTGTGTGTGTGTGTGTGTGTATGTATATGTATATAGCCATAGAAAAGAATGAAATGATGCCATTTGCAGCTACATGGATGGACCTAGAGATTAGCATACTAAGTGAAGTAAGTCAGAAAAAGACAAATACCATATGACATCACTTATATGTGGAATCTAAAATATGACACAAATTATCTAGGAAATAGAAAGAGATTCACAGACATAGAGAACAGACTTGTGGTTGCCAAGGGGGAGAGAGGGTGAGGGAGGGATGGATTGGGAGTTTGGGATTAGCAGATGCAAACTTTTATATATAGAGGATAAACAACAAGACCCTACTGTATAGCATGGGGAACTATATTAAATATCCTGTAATAAACCATAATGGAAAAGAATGTGAAAAAGTATATGTATGCATGACTGAATTGCTTTGCTATACAGCAGACTTAAACACAACATTGTAAATCAACTATACTTCAATAAAATAATATTTTAAAAAATCTATGTTCTTGCCATTAAAACAAAAAGTCATACAGTCTCAGAGACAGAAGTCCTCCATATACCTATTTCTCCATGTGGGGATGAGTTGGAACACTACTTGACCACTAAACACCACCCCTACCACCTTCTGCTCTTCCCCCAATTAATGCTTATTTTGTGCATGTGCCAGTACACTAATTCTGCATGTTTTGTTTTCAGTCTGATACTTGTTTCTGAAAAGTTACCATCTTGACACATGTATCTCTAGGTCATTGTGTTTTATTGTTGTTTCTTTACATAGATACACTGGTGAATATTTCCCTTTCACTAGCGCTGCTGCTGTGAATAGTTTTAGGCACATATCTTTGTTGTTATAAACAGAATGTGAGGAATGGAATTGCTGCTGCATCTTTTTGTGCATCTTCAAGTTTACTCCATCAGACCATTTTTTCTATCTTCCAGAATGATTAAATCCATCCCACCAACACTAACCTGGAGGAGAGTCTCCATTTCCCCACATCAACAACCCTTCTGGTTAATGTCCAAATTTTTATGAATTATATGTATATGATATGTGGTTGATTTTTTTAAATAAATTTATGTATTTATTTATTCATTTCTGGCTGTGTTGGGTCTTCGTTTCTGTGCGAGGGCTTTCTCTAGTTGTGGCAAGTGGGGGCCACTCTTCATCGCGGTGCGCGGGCCTCTCACTGTCGCGGCCTCTCTTGTTGCGGAGCACAGGCTCCAGACGCGCAGGCTCAGCAGTTGTGGCTCACGGGCCCAGTTGCTCCGCGGCATGTGGGATCTTCCCAGACCAGGGCTCGAACCCGTGTCCCCTGCATTGGCAGGCAGACTCTCAACCACTGCGCCACCAGGGAAGCCCTGTGGTTGATTTTATTTGCATTTCTTTGATTACTAGTGATGGTGTTTATAGTGGAATATATTGCCCACCACCTTAAGTTAGTTCTCTGTAAATTGCCCAGTCATAGTCATAATTCTGTTATTTGTGAGTTATTTTCAATTGTTTATAAAATTTTTCTTTTTTAATCTATTCTGGACCTTATTTTGTTCTGGATGATGTTTATTTATAATATATCCTTCCG
Source organism: Balaenoptera acutorostrata (assembly GCF_949987535.1). NCBI lineage: Eukaryota > Metazoa > Chordata > Mammalia > Artiodactyla > Balaenopteridae > Balaenoptera > Balaenoptera acutorostrata. The sequence continues at coordinate 866,098 of NC_080067.1, forward strand.
TTTTAAAGATTAAACTGTTTCAAGACAGCATTTACTAATTTAATGTCAGAATATTAATATACTCCTTTGTAGTTTGCATTTTGTATCTTCCTAAATAAATCCTCCCCTGTTCTGAAGTCATAGTGTTTATTTAAAAAATTTTATTGAATGTTTTCATGTTTTCAAATTTCATTCTTATCACTTGATCCATCTAGCTTTCATTTATGTAAATAATTTAATGTAAGGATATATTAAAGTTTTATCCATTCAATATAAGAACCAACTTATATTTCAGTGTTTATTATATATGAATGTCTGTTTAAGGGCTATGTATTCTGTTTCATCTTAGGGTTATTATTATTCCATCATCACCTTCTTTTCATTACTATTTTGTTACAACAGATCACTGTCTATGGTAGGGTAAGTTCCTTATGCTGTTTTTTCTTCAAATATTTCTTTGCTAATTTTGGCCCTGTACTTTTGTTAATTTTTCAACAATCTGGTCATTTTCCAGAAAAATCCATTGATAAGTTGATTGGAACTGATGGAGTCAAACATTGGTTTGGAGAGAATTATCAATTTTTCTAAATATGGATTTGGGTCACTCTCTTTTTTTTTTAATTAGCACCTTTAATTATTATTTATTTTATTATTATTATTATTTTTTGGCTGTGTTGGGTCTTCGTTTCTGTGCGAGGGCTTCCTCTAGTTGCGGCAAGCGGGGGCCACTCTTCATCGCGGTGCACGGGCCTCTCACTATCGTGGCCTCTCTTGTTGCGGAGCACAAGCTCCAGACGCGCAGGCTCAGTAGTTGTGGCTCACAGGCCTAGTTGCTCCACGGCATGTGGGATCTTCCCAGACCAGGGCTCGAACCCGTGTCCCCTGCATTGGCAGGCAGATTCTCAACCACTGCACCACCAGGGAAGCCCCACTCTCTACTTTTTTAATGTTTATGACTTCCAGAAATATAATTTTCTTCATAATGCTTTGCACAGCTCTTCTGAGGTTTATCCTCAAAACATTTAAATATGGCTGCTAAATAATCTTTTAATTAATTGAAAATATATTTGATTTTCATAGCTTGATCTTACACCCCACAACTCTGCTGAAATATCCTATTCTAACAGATTTTCTGTTACTTTCCTTAGATTTGCCATGTAGACCATCACATCATCTGCCCATAGTGAAAGCACTTGCTCATGACTTCCAAAATTACACGCTGTACTGTTTTTATCCCACAGAACACTGGTTGAGTCTGCCAGCACAATGTTAATGAGAAACGATGGTCTGGGGCCCGTTGATATGTTTATCTGTGTTCAAAGAGCACTCAGTTTTACCATGAAGATTCATGTCTCCTATAATGTTTTATTACAGGGAATATACAGTATTCTAGCAGTTTGTTTTCTTTTCCTTTCATAATAAATGTGTTTAACTCTATCAAATTTTAAAATATTGCCTGTAATAATTTAACCATATTTCCCCCCTTCAAATGAATAGAATGACTATTACACTAATCAATTTTGTGCTATAATGGTATAACAGTTCCACCTATGCTGTCTCTGGAGAGGCAATTTTTAAATTTCTGTGTGTAAATATTTGAAGTATTCTGAAAATGTATTTGTATTTAAAAATTGATAAGTAATTGACATAATATTGTATAACTTTTAGGCATAAAATATAATGGTTTGAAATATATATATTGCAAAATGATTACCACGAGTTTAATTAACATACATCACCACACATAATTAGATTTTTTTTTGTTGCTTGTGATGAAAAATTTTAAGAACTCTCTTAGAAATTTCAAATATACAATACAGTATTGTTAACAATAGTCACAATGCATACACTGCATCCCTATGACTTATTTATCTTACAACCGGAAGTTTATACCTTTGTCCCCTTTTCCCCATTTTGCTCACCCCTCACCACCTGCATCTGGCAATCACCAATCTGTTCTCTCTATGATTCCAGTTTTTTTTTAAGGATTCCAATAATAAGTGAGATGATACAGTATTTGTCTTTCTCTGTTTGACTTCTTTACTTAGCATAGTGTCCTCAAACTCCATCCCTGTTGTTGCACATGGCAGGATTTCCTTCTTTTTATGGTTTCAGAACATATTCAAGTCTTTCATTTATATTGAGTTGATTTTTGCACATGGTATGAGATAGTGGTCTAGTTTCATTGTTTTGCATGTGGCTGTCCAGTTTTCCCAGTGCAACCTCTTCTTAATCTTATCGGTAGGACCTAGGAAACCATATGCTTGGCCAACTGATGGCATCTAGGGGACAGCTTTGGCCCACTGCCACCCACCCACTTCCATGTAATGGTGTCTCTGGGGAGAAAATGGGCTTATTTGTATCAAACCAAGAGACTTCAAAGCATGGGCTTTGACTGAGAACAGGAATTGAAGGTTGTATTTCTAAGTGTCATGTTTAACTAAAAAGGCTAAGTCACCCCAAAGTCATAAATACGGCTGAAATGGAAAGCTTATGAAAGAAATTACCACATAACCTGCTGAGTACAAACTGAAGGAAACATTTCATTAAACAAGGATCACTTGAAATCTCCTGGAAGCTACTGTGACTTCACACTTTAAAAATTTTTTTTTTCATTTTATCTTGGAGTGTAGTTGATAAACAATGTTGTATTTGTTTCAGGTGTACAGCAAAGTGATTCAGTTCTACATATACATGTAATTATTCTTTTTCAAGTTCTTTTCCCATTTAGGTTGTTACAGAATATTGAGCAGCATTCGCTGTGCTATACAGTAGGTCCTTGTTGGTTATCTATTTTTAATGTAGCAGTCTGTACATGTCAATCCCAAACTCCCAGTCTATCCCTCCCCCACCACCCCGGTAACCATAAGTTTATTCTCTAAGTCTGTGAGTCTGTTTCTGTTTTGTAAATTAGTTAATTTGTATCATTTTGTGTTTAGATTCTACATATAAGCCATATCATATAATATTTGTCTTTCTGTGTCTGACTTACTTCACTTAGTATGACAATCTCCAGGTCCATCCATGTTGCTGTAAATGGCATTAGTTTATTCTTTTTAATGGCTGAGTAATATTCCACTGTATATACATAACACATCGTCTTTATCCATTCTTCTGTTGATGGACATTTCAGTTGCTACCATGTCTTGACTATTGTAAACAGCGCTGCATGTACCCTTTTGAACCAAGTTTTTCTCTGGATATATGCCCAGGAGTGGGGTTGCTGTATCATATGGGAGCTCTGTTTTAAGTTACTTACGGAACCTCCATACTGTTCTCCATTGGATGTACCACTTTATATTCCCACCAGTAGTGCAGGAGGGTTTCCTGTTCTCCACACCCTCTCCAGCATTTATTGTTAGTAGGTTTTTTGATGATGGCCATTCTGACTGGTGTGAGGCAATATCTCATTGTAGTTTTGATTTCATTTCTCCAATAATTAGTGATGTTGTGAATATTTTTATGTGTCTCTTTGCCATCTGTATGTCTTCTTTGGAGAAATGTCTATTTAGGTCTTCTGCCCATTTTTTTTGATTGGCTTCTTTGTTTTTTGGATATTGAACTGCATGAGCTGCTTGTATATCTTGAAGAATAATCCCTTGTCAGTTGCATCATTTGCAAATATTTTCTCCCATTCTGTGGGTTGTGTTTTTGTTTTGTTTATGGTTTCCTTTGCTGTGCAAAAGTTTTTGAGTTTAATCAGGTCCCATTTGTATATTTTTTGTGTTTATTTCCTTTACTCTAAGAGATGGCTCAGAAAAGATATTGCTGCAATTTATGTCAGAGAGTGTTCTGCCTATGTTTTCCTCTAAGAGTTTTATAGTATCCAGCCTTACATTTAGGTTTTTAATCCATCTTGAGTTTAATTTTGTGTATGGTGTTAGGGAGTGTTTTAATTTCATTCTTTTACATGTAGCTGTCCAGTTTTCCCAGCACCACTTATTGCAGAGACTTTCTTTTCTCTATTGTATAGTCTTGCCTCCCTTGTCATAGATTCATTGACCATATGTGCGTGGGTTTATCTCTGGGCTTTCTATCCTGTTCCATTGATCTATATTTCTGTTTTCTTTTTAACATCTTTATTGGAGTATAATTGCTTTACAATGGTGTATTAGTTTCTGCTTTATAACAAAGTGAATCAGTTATACATATACATATATTCCCATATCTCTTCACTCTTGCATCTCCCCCCCTCCCACCCTCCCTATCCCACCCCTCTAGGTGGTCACAAAGAACCAAGCTGATCTCCCTGTGCTATGCGGCTGCTTCCCACTGGCAATCTATTTTACGTTTGGTAGTGTATATATCTCCATGCCACTCTCTCACTTTGTCACATCTTACCCTTCCCACTCCCCATATCCTCAGTCCATTCTCTGGTAGGTCTGTGTCTTTATTCCCGTCTTGCCACTAGGTTCTTCATGACCTTTTTTTTTCTTTTTTCCTTAGATTCCATATATATATGTGTTAGCATACTGTATTTGTTTTTCTCTTTCTGACTTATTTCACTCTGTATGACAGACTCTAACTCCATCCACCTCACTACAAATAATTCCATTTCGTTTCTTTTTATGGCTGAGTAATATTCCATTGTGTATATGTGCCACATCTTCTTTATCCATTCATCCGATGATGGACACTTAGGTTGCTTCCATGTCCTGGCTCTTGTATATAGAGCTGCAATGAACATTTTGGTACATGACTCTTTTTGAATTATGGTTTTCTCAGGGTATATGCCCAGTAGTGGGATTGCTGGGTCGTATGGTAGTTCTATTTTTAGTTTTTTAAGGAACCTCCATACTGTTCTCCGTAGTGGCTGTATCAATTTACATTCCCACCAACAGTGCAAGAGTGTTCCCTTTTCTCCACACCCTCTCCAGCATTTATTGTTTCTAGATTTTTTGAAGATGGCCATTCTGACCGGTGTGAGATGATATCTCATTGTAGTTTTGATTTGCCTTTCTCTAATGATTAATGATGTTGAGCATTCTTTCATGTGTTTGTTGGCAATCTGTATATCTTCTTTGGAGAAATGTCTATTTAGGTCTTCTGCCCATTTTTGGATTGGGTTGTTTGTTTTTTTGTTATTGAGCTGCATGAGCTGCTTGTAAATCTTGGAGATTAATCCTTTGTCAGTTGCTTCATTTGCAAATATCTTCTCCCATTCTGAGGGTTGTCTTTTGGTCTTGTTTATGGTTTCCTTTGTTGTGCAAAGGCTTTGAAGTTTCATTAGGTCCCATTTGTTTATTTGTGTTTTTATTTCCATTTCTCTAGGAGCTGGGTCAAAAAGAATCTTGTTTTTGTGTCAGTACCATACTGTTTTGATGACTGTAGGTTTGTCGTATAGTCTGAAGTCAGGGAGCCTGATTCCTCCAGCTCCATTTTTCTTTCTCAAGATTTCATTGGCTATTCAGAGTCTTTTGTGTCTCCATACAAATTTTAAGATATTTTTTTCTAGTTCTGTGAAAAGTGCCACGGGTAATTTAATAGGGATTGCATTGAATCTGTAGATTGCCTTAGGTAGTATAGTCATTTAAACAATATTGATTTTTCTGATCCAAGAACATGATACATCTTTCCATCTACTTGTGTCATCTTCGATTTCTTTCATCAGCATCCTATAGTTTCAGAGTACAGGTCTTTTGTCATGTTAGATAGGTTTATTCCTAAGGTATTTTATTCTTTTTGATGCTATGATAACTGGGATTGTTTCTTTAATTTCTCTTTCTGATCTTTCATTGTTAGTGTATAGAAATGCAGCAGATTTCTGTGTATTAATTTTGTATCCTGCAACTTTACTGAATTCATTGATGAGCTCTAGAGTTTTCTGGTAGCATCTTTAGGATTTTCTATATATAGTATCATGTCATCTGCAAACAGTGACACTTTTACTTCTTAATTTCCCACTTGGATTCCTTTTATTTCTTTTTCTTCTCTGATTGCTGTGGCTAGGACTTTCAAAACTATGTTGAATATAAGTGGCAAGAGTGGACATCCTTGTCTTGTTCCTGATCTTAAAGGAAATGCTTTCAGCTTTTCACCATTGAGTATGATGTTAGCTGTGGGTTTGTCATATATGGCCTTTATTATGTTGAGGTATGTTTCCTCTATGCCCACTTTCTGGAGACGTTTTTATCATAAATTGGTGTTGAATTTTATCAAAAGTTTTTCTGCATCTATTAAGATGATCATATGGTTTTTATTCTTCAATTTGTTGATGTGGTGTATCACAGTGATTGGTTAATGGATACTGAAAAATCCTTGCATCCCTGGGATAAATCCCACTTGACCATGGTGTATGATCCTTTTAATGTATTGTTGGATTCAATTTGCAAGTATTTTTTGAATATTTTTGTGTCTATATTCATCAGAGATATTGGCCTGTAACTTTCTTTCTTTTTTAAAAAAAATTAATTAATTAATTAATTTATTTTTATTTTTGGCTGCGCAGGGTCTTTGTTGCTGCATGCGGGCTTTCTCTAGTTGCGGCGAGTGGGTGCTACTCTTCGTTATGGTGCTCAGGCCTCTCATTGAGGTGGCTTCTCTTGTTGCAGAGCATGGCTCTAGGTGCACGGGCTTCAGTAGTTGTGGCTCGCGGGCTCTAGAGCATGGGCTCAGTAGTTGTGGCGCACAGGCTTAGGTGCTCCACGGCATGTGGGATCTTCCCGGACCAGGGATTGAACCCATGTCCCCTGCATTGGCAGGTGGATTCTTAACTATTTCTTCCTTCCTTCCTTCATTCCTTCCTTCTTTCCTTCCTTCCTTCCTTCCTTCCTTCCTCCCTCCCTCCCTCCCTCCCTTCCTTCCTTCCTTCCTTTTCTTTCTTTCATCTTTGTCTGGTTTTGGCATCAGCATGATGGTGACCTTTTTTATGTCTGGATAATATTCACTGTCTGTCTGTCTGTCTCTCCCTCTGTGTGTGTGTGTATTTGTGCATAGGATTTTCATTAATTATTTATCCATTGATGGGCATTTAGGTTGTTTTCTCTTCTTGGCTATTTTAAATAATGCAGCAATGAAGACAGGAGTATGGATTTATTTTTGAAATAGTGATTTTATTACCTTGGCATAAATACCCTGAAGTGGAATTGCTGGGTCATATGATAATTCTAATTTTAAACATTTGAGAAACCTCTGTAACATTTTCCATAGTGACTGCACCAACATTCCCACCAATAGTGCATAAAAGTTTCCTTTTCTCCACATTCTCACCAAAACCTATTATTTCTTGTCTTTTTGATAATAATAGTCATTCTAATAGTCATTCTGACGGGTGTGAGTTGATCTCATTGTAGTTTTAAACTGCATTTCATTTAGTGATAGTGATGTAGAGTACATTTTCACGTACCTGTTGGTCATTTGTAGGTCTTCTTTGGTGAAAATGTGTATTCAGATCCTCTGCCCATTTTTAAATTAGAATGCTTTTTTGTTTCTATTGAGTTTTGTAAGTTCTCTATCAATCTGTCCACAGACACATATTATTTTCATATATTTGCTATTATAAATAATACTTAAATAAACCTGAGAATACAGATATTACATTCACACCAAGAGTGTACAAGGGTACCATTCTTTTCTTCACATCTTTGACAACATTTATCTTTTATCTTCTTGATAATAGCCATGCTAATCAGTGTGAGGTGATATTTCATTGTGATTTTTAATCTGCATTTCCTTGTCTATCAGTGATATTGAGCACCATTTCATATATCACTTTGACATTTATATGTCTTCTTTTGAATAATGTCTTTTCAGGTTGTTTATCCATTTATAAAATCAGGATATTTATTTTATTTTTTCCTATTCAGTTGTTTGAACATATTATATATTTTATATATTAGATGTTTTTCAACTATTTCTTCCCATTTGTATGTACTGTCTTCTCTCTGTAAATTTTTCCTTTGCTGTTCAAACCTTTATAGTTTAATGTAATCTATTTTTCTTTTATTACTATTATTATTATTTTTTCTTTTGTTACCTGTGCTTTTGGGGTCATATCTAAAAATACATTGCCCATACCCGTGTCAAGAAGGTTTTTCCCCCATATCTTCTTCTAGTAATTTTACAGTTCCAGATCTTATATTTAATTCTCTAAACCACTTTGAATTAATTTTTGTGTATAGCATGAGATAACAGGTATAATTTCTCCCTTATGCTTGTGAATATTCAGTTTCCCACGAATTTATTGTAGGGGACATCTTTTCCTCATGTATATTCCTGCCACTTTTATCAAAGATCAGTTGATTGTAAATATATGGATTTATTTCTGAGGTCTGTATTTTGTTTCATTGTTCTATATGTCTGTTTTTATACTACTACCATACTGCTTTGATTACTATGCTTTGCAGTATAGTTTGAAATTATGAAGCATGATGTCTTCAGCTGTGCTCTTTGTGCTCAAGATGGCTTTGGACATTTTGGGTCTTTTTTGTTTCCATATAAATTTTAGGATTTCTTTTTCTATTTTCTGTGAAAATTACTCTTGGAATTTTGACACAGATTGCATTAAATATGTAGATTTCTTTGTGTACTATGGACATTTTAACAATATTAATTTATTCAATCCATTAACATGGGCTATCTTTCTGTTTATTTGTGTCTTCTTCAAATTCTTTCATCAGTATTTTATAGTTTTCAGTGTACAGATCTTTCACATTCTTGGTTAAATTTATCCCTAAATATTTTATTATTTTCAGTGCTATTATAAATGGGAATTTTTAAAAACTTTGTCTGATAGTTTCTGTTCTTAGTGTATAGAAACACAAATGAATTTTGTAAGTTGAATTTGTATCCTGGAGCTTACTCTATTCATTTATTAGTTTTAACATTTTTTGGAGGTTGCAGTTTTAGGGTTTTCCAGATATAAGAACATGTCCTCTGCAAACAGAGAAAATTTAGCTTTACCATTATGATTTGGATTTATTTTATTTATTTTTCTTGCCTATTTGCTCTGGCTAGGAATTCCAGTACCATGCTGAATAGAAGTGGCAAGAACTGGTAACCTTGTCTTGCTCTGAATCTTAGAAGAAAAGCTTTCAGGATTCATTACTCAATATGTTGTTAGCTTTGGGCTTGTCATATGACTTTTAATATGTTGAGATATATTCCTTAATAACTAATTTCTTGAAAGTCTTTATCATGAAAGGAGGTTAGATTTTGTCAAATAGTTTTGCTGTAGCTATTAATATGACCATATTTCCCTTTATTCTCTTAATGTGATATATCACATTTATTGATTGGCAAGCATTGAGCCATCCTTGCATCCAGGCAAAAATCGCACTTGACCATGCTGAATGATCCCTTTAATGTGCTGTTGAATTTGGTTTGCCAGTATTTTGAGTATATTTCATCCATGTTTTTCAGGAATATTGACCTGTACTTTTCTCATAGTGTCCTTGTCTGGTTTTGTTATTGGGGTAATGCCTCATAAGATGGTTTGAAAGTGTCCCCTCCTCTTTAATTTTGTGGAAGTATTTGAGAAGTATTGACTTTCTCTTTGAATATCTAGTATAATTCCCTAGTGAAACCGTTTGGTCATGGAATTTTGTTTATTGAGAGGTTTTTCAATACTATTTTATTCTCTTTACTCATTACTGGCCTGTTCAGATTTTCTATTTCTTAATTATTTAGTCTTAGTAGCTTGTCCATTTCTAGGAATTTGTCCATTTTTTCTAGGTAATCCAAGTTGTTTGCATATGATTGTTAACAGTTAGTAGTCTCCTATTGTTCTTTGTATCCCTGTCGCATCACTGTAATGCCTTTATATACATATGAGAGAAGAAGAGAAGTCATACATATATATGTATATATATATGTGTATATATATACACACATACACACAAATACAAATATATACATATATTTGGTCTCTTTTCTAATTTTTATTGGAGTATAGTTGATTTACAGTGTTGTGTTATTTTCAGGTACACAGCAAAGTGAATCACTTACACATATACATATATCCACTCTTTTTTAGATTCTTTTCCCATATAAGCCATTACAGAGTATTGAGTAGAGTTCCCTGTGCTATACAGTAGGTCCTTATTAGTTATCTATTTTATATATAGTCGTGTATATATGTCAATCCTAATCTCCCAATTTATCCCTCCCCCACCTTGTTCCCTGGTAACCAGAAGTTTGTTTTCTACATCTGTGACTCTACTTCTGTTTTTGTACCCTTTCTTTAGATTCCACATATAAGTGATATCATATAATATTTGTCTTTCTGTGTCTGACTTATTTCACTCAGATGACAATACCTAGGTCCATCCATGTTGCTGCAAATGGCATTAATTTGTTCTTTTTCATGGCTGAGTAATATTCCGTTGTATATATGTACCACTTCTTCTTTATCCATTCTTCTGTTGATGGACATTTAGGTTGCTTCCATGTCCTGGCTATTGTAAATAGTGCTGCAGTGAACATTGGGGTGCGTGTATCTTTTTGAATTATGGATTTCTCCAGGTATCTGCCTAGGAGTGGGATTGCTGGGTCATATGGTAGTTCTACTTTTACGGTTTTAAGGAACCTCCATACTGTTCTCCATAATGGCTGTACTAATTTACATTCCTACCAACAGTGTAGTAGTGATCCCTTTTTTCCACACCCTCTCCAGCATTTACTGTTTGTAGATATTTTGATGATGGCCATTCTGATCAGTGTGAGGTGATACCTCATTGTAGTTTTGATTTGCATTTCTCTAATAATTAGTGATGTTGAGCATCTTTTCGTGTGCTTTTTGGCCATATGTATGTCTTCTTTGGAGAAATGTCTATTTAGATCTTCCACCCATATTTTGATTGGGTTTTTTTTTTTCTTCATTTTGAGCTGCATGAGCTGTTTGTATATTTTGGAGATTTAATCCCTTGGCGGTTGCTTCATTTGACAATATTTTCTCCCATTCTAATAAGTGGTGCTGGGAAAACTGGACAGCTACATGTAAAAGAATGAAATTAAAATACTCCTTAACACCACACACAAAAATAAACTCCAGATATATTAAAGACCTACATGTAAAGCTGGACACTATAAAACCTTTAGAGGAAAACAGAGGCAGTACACTCTTTGACATAAATCGCAGCAAGATCTTTTTTGATCCACCTCCTAGAGTAATGAAAATAAAAACAAAAATAAACAAACGGGATCTAATTCAATGTAAAAGCTTTTGATCTCTCTTTTTCTTAGTTATTCTAGCTAACAGTTTGTCAATTTTTTTCATCTTTTCCAAAAATAACCTCCTAAATATTATTAATCTTTCTACTATTTTTGTAGTATCTATTACTTTTATAACTGCTCTAATCCTTATTATTTATTTTATTCTTCCTTCATTGCACTTAGTTTGTTCTTTTTCTGGTTCCTTTAGTTGCAAAGTTATGTTGTTTAATAGAAAAAAATTTTTTAGAGAGAAAAGATTTTATTACTTATGGCACAGCAAGCATGAGCATAATATTTTATTTGTTCTCCATCCCTCTCAGTTCCCACAGGGATGACACAGAGGGATCCAGTTGGATACTATGCATGTACTTGGTTGTGTTACACTGAGGAACACTGAGTTTGCACACTCCACTGCTTTCAATATGAGAGGTTAGCAAGCTTCCTGTTTATCTGTGGGAGAAACATTACCTCTTTCCCCAAGGCTATTCGTTACAAACACACTCCCAAGAAATGGCTCAGGTAAAATGGTGTCAGGGCATGCATCCTTTTTCTTTCTTTCTTATTTTTTTAATTGAAGAATTGTTGACATACAATATGGTGTTAGTTTTAGGTGTACAGCATAATGACTGAACATTTAAGTATATTACAAAATGATCACCATGATGAGTCTAGTATCCATGTGTCCCCATCCAAAGTTATTTCAATATCATGAACCATATTTTTATATTATATATTAAATTCTTACCACTTTTTAATTTTATAACTGGAATTTTGTACTTCTTACTCCCCTTCACCTGTGTTGCCCAACACCCACCCACCTCACCTCACCTCACCTCTTGCAATCCTCAATTTGTTCATTGTGTCTATAAGACTGGTTTTGTTGTGTTTGTTTTGTTTTCACATTCCACATATAAGTGAGATTATGTGGTATTTGTCTTTTTCTATGTGACTTCACTTAGCATAATACTCTCTAGGTCCATCCATGTTGTCACAAATGGCAAGATTTCATCTTTTTTATGGATGAGTAATGTATATAACTATATATGTATATATGTATATGTGTATACATGTATATGTATATGTATGTGTGCATATGTATATATGTGTATACACGCATATACATATATATATCACTTTTTTATCCGTTTATCTATTATTGAACATTTTGGTTGCTACCATATATTGGCTATTGTAAATAATGTTGCAATGAATATAGTGGTGTATATATCTCTTTAGTTTTTTGTTTTGTTTTCTTTAGATAAATAACGAAAAGTGGAATTGCTATGTCACATGGTAGTTTTATTTTTTATATTTATTTTCAGGACCCTCTATACTGTTTTCAATAGTGGCTGCACTGGATTACATTCCTATGAACAATGCAGGTGAGATCTCTTTTCTCCACATCCTCAGGAACACTTTTTAATTTTTGTCATTTTGATGATAGCCCTTCTGACAACAGTAAGCTGATATCTTTCTGTGGTTTTGATTTGCATTTCCCTGATGATTAATGATGTTGCTCATGTTTCCATGTGCCTTTTGGCCATCTGTAATTTTTTTGGGGGGGAAAATATGTATTCAGCTCCTCTACCTAATTATGTATATTTTTATTTAATTTATTTTAAAAAATTAAAGTATAATTTATTTGAAATATTATATTGGTTTCAGGTATACAGCATAGTGATCCAGTAATTTTTACAGATTATACTTGATTAAAAGTTATTACAAGACAATGGCTGTAAGCCCATGTCCTATACAATATATCTTTGTTGCTTATCTATTTTATACATAGTTTGTACCTCTTAATCCTATACCCCTAATTTGCTCCTCCCCCCACCTCTGCCCACTGGTAACCACTAGTTTGTATAACTGTGAGTCTGTTTCTGTTTTGCATATCCATTTTTATTATTTTTAGATTCCACATATCAATGATATCACACTGTACTGGTCTTCCTTTGACTTACTTCATTAAGCATACTAATCTCCATCCATGTTGCTGCAAATGGCAAAATTTACTTCTATTTTTGGCTGTGTAATATTGCACTGTATATATACACCATATCTTCTCTACCCATTTGTCTATTCATGGGCATTTGCATTGCTTTCGTATCTTGGCCATTGTCATTAGTGCTGCTATGAACATTGGGGTTTATGTATCTTTTTGAATTAGTGTTTTCATTTTTTTTTTCTGGATATGTACCCAGGAGATTTATTGATGGAGCCATTGATAGTTCTATTTTTAGCTTTTTGAGGAACCTCCATACTGTTTTCCATAGTGGCTGCAATAAATTACAAGTCCTACCAACAGTGTACAAGGGTTCACTTTTCTCCACATCCTCTCCAAAATTCATTTGTAGACATTTTGATGATAGCTGTTTTGATGTGTGAGGTTGATATCTCATTGCTGTTTGGAATTGAACTTCTTTAATAATTAGTGATGTTGGGACTTCCCTGGTGGTCCAGTGGGTAAGACTCCATGCTCCCAATGCAGGGGGCCTGGGTTCCATCCCTGGTTAGGGAACTAGATCCTGCATGCATGCTGCAACTAAGACATCTGCAAGCCACAACAAAAGATCCTATGTGCCGCAACTAAAGATCCTGTGCGCCACAACTAAGACCCGGTGCAGCCTAAATAAACAAATAAATAAATATTTAAAAAATAATTAGGGCTTCCCTGGTGGCGCAGTGGTTGAGAATCTGCCTGCTAATGCAGGGGACACGGGTTCGAGCCCTGGCCTGGGAAGATCCCACATGCCGCAGAGCGGCTGGGCCCGTGAGCCACAACTGCTGAGCCTGCGCGTCTGGAGCCTGTGCTCCGCAACGAGAGAGGCCCGCGCATCGCGATGAAGAGTGGCCCCCGCTTGCCACAACTGGAGAAAGCCCTCGCACAGAAACGAAGACCCAACACAGCCAAAATCAATCAATCAATCAATCAATCAAAACATACGCATCTGATTCAAGATCCTCATTAAAAAAAAAAAAAAAAAATAATTAGTGATGTTGAGCATCTTTTCATGTACCTACTAGCCATCTGTATGTCTTCTTTGGAAAGATTTCTATTCACATCTTCTGTCCACTACCAATTACATCGTTTGTTTGTTGATATTGAGTTGTATGAGCCATTCATATATTTTGGATATTAACCCTTCGTCAGTCATATTATTTGCAAATATTTTCTCCCATTTTGTAGTTTGACTTTTTATTTTGTTGATGGTTTTCATTGCTGTGCAAAAAACTCTTGTTTATTTAGGTCCCATTTGTTTATTTTTGCTTTTATTTCTTTTGCCTTAGGAGACAGATCCAAAAAAAATTGCTACAATTTATGTCAAAGAGTGTTCTGCCGATGTTTCTCTCCTTGGAGTTTTATGGTTGGGGTATTATTTTTAGGCCATTAATTCATTTTTAATTTATTTTTTGTGTATGGTGTGAGGAAAGGTTCTAATTTCATTATTTTACATGTAGCTCTCCAGTTTTTCCAGCACCAGTTATTGAAGAGACTGTCTTTTCTCCACAGTATATTCTTGCATAATTCTTAGTAGACTTATTGACCATAGTGTGTGGATTCCTTTCTGGGCTCTCTATTCTGTTACATTGATCTATATGTCTGTTTTTGTGAACATTGTACCTTTGTAGTCAGGGAGTGTGATATCTCCAGCTTTGGTCTTTTTGCTCAGGATTGCTTTGCCAATGTGTGTATTTTTTGGTTCTATATTTATTTTAGGATTATTTGTCCTAGTTTGGTGAAAAATGGCATGGGTATTTTGATAAGGATTGCTTTAAATCTGTAGGTTACTTTGAGTTGTATGGCTATTTTAAAAACATTAATTCTTCCATCCAATCCAAGAGCATAGGTTATCTTTTTATTTATTTGTGTCATCTTCAGTTTCCTTCATCAATGTCTTATACTTTTCAGGGTATAAATCTTTCACCTCCATGGTTAAATTTATTCCTAGATATTATTTTTGATACAATAGTAAATATTTTTTTCTTAATTTCTCTGATAGTTTTTTATTAGTGCAGTGAAAATAACATATTTCTGCATATTAATTGTGTATGCTTCACATTTACTGAATTTCATTATGCTAATAATTTGTTGGTAAAATCTTTAGGATTTTCTCTTTCTCTCTCTCTCTCTCTCTCTCTCTCTATATATATATATATATATTTATTTATTTGTTTATTTATTTATTTATTTTTGGCTGTGTTGGGTCTTCGTTTCTGTGCGAGGGCTTTCTCTAGTTGCGGCAAGTGGGGGCCACTCTTCATCGCGGTGCGCGGGCCTCTCACTATCGTGGCCTCTCTTGTTGCGGAGCACAGGCTCCAGATGCGCAAGCTCAGTAGTTGTGGCTCACGGGCCTAGTTGCTCCGCGGCATGTGGGATCTTCCCAGACCAGGGCTCGAACCCATGTCCCCTGCATTGGCAGTCAGACTCTCAACCACTGCACCACCAGGGAAGCCCTTCTCTATATATTATCAGGTCATCTGCAAACAGTGACAGTTTTACTTACTCTAGAAGTTAGATCCCACTTTTAATTTTTATTTTTGTCTTTTGGTTTGGCTAGGACTATTAATACTATGTTGAATAAAAGCAGTGAGAGTAGGCATCTGTGTCTTGCTCCTATTCTCAGAGGAAATGCTTTCAGCTTTTCACCATTGAGTATGGTGTTAGCTGTGATTTTGTCATATATGCCCTTTATTATATAAAGGCACGTTGCCTCTAAACCCACTTTGTTGAGAGTTTTTTCATAAATCAAATTTTGAATTTTGTTAAATGCTTTTGATTGAGCTCTTAACCTGATCATACGAGCTTTATCCTTTGTTATGCCAATCTTAATTTAAGTGTGTTACTTAATTGATTTATATATATTGAATCATTCCTGCATTGCTGAGATAGATCCCATTTGATCATGGTGTATAGTTCTTCTAATTGTATCTAATTGTGTATTGTTGGATTCAGTTTGCTAATGTTTGTTGAGGATTTTTACATCTATGTTCATCACGGGTATTGGCCTGTAATTTACTTTTTACTGTAATGCCTTTGTCTCGTTTTCATATATGGGTGATGCTAGCCTCAGAAAATAAGTTTGGAAGCACTCCTTCATCAATTGTTTGGAATAGTTTGAGAAGGGTAGATGTTAACTTTCCTTTCAATGTTTGGTAGAATATATCAGTGAAGCCACTTGGTCCTGGGACTTTGTTTATTGGGAGTTTTTTTGATTACTGATTCCATTTCATTACTAGTAATTGATCTGTTTAGATTTTTTATTGATTCCTGAATCAATCTTGGAAGATTTATGTTTCTAGGAGTTTATCCGCTTCTTCTAGTTGTCCAATTTGTTGGTGTGTAATTGTTTGTAGTAATCTGTTATGATACTTAGTATTTCTATGCTATCTGTTGTAACTTTGTCTCTTTCATTTCTGATGTATTTGGGACCTTTCTTTAAAAAAAAAATATTGTTTGCCTTTTGTCCTTTACATAAGCTTAATAAGTGTTTGGTCTACTACCCTTACTGTATGTATACATTTTCCGGAGAGACCTATACTTTTGTGTGTTTTCTAGTAACGAATTAGTGACAATTCTTTTAAACTTAAATAAATTCCTTCAACATTTCTTATAAGGCTGCTGTATTAGTGATGAACTCATTTAGCTTTTGCTGTCTGGGAAACTCTTGATCTCTCCTTCAATTCTGAATAATAATCTTACTGCTGGAGTATGCTTGTTGTAGGCTTTTTCCTCTTAGCCCATTGAATATATCCTGTCATTCCTTTCTGGTCTGCAAAATCTGATGAAAAGTCAGTTGATAGTCTTATGGGAATACTGTGCACATGACTAACTGCTTTTATTTCACTGTTTCTATGATCCCTCTTTATCTTTAATTTTTGATACTTTAACTATAATGTGTCTCGATGTGGACCTGTTTGTCTTCATCTTGTTTGGGGCTCTGTGTTTCCTGGACCTGGATGTCTGTTTCCTTCTCCAGGTTAGGAAAGTTGTCAGTTATTATATCCTCTAATAAATTATCTGCCAGTTTCTCTCTTTCTCCTGGGACACCTATAATGCTAATGTTAGTATTCTTGATGTTACCTCAGAGGTCTCTTTATGTGTCGTCTTAATTCTTTTTTCTTCTTGCTATTCAGCTTGGGTGATTTTCACTACTCTGTCTTCCAGATCACTGATCTGTTCTTCTGTATCATATAATCTAATGTTGCTTCCCACTTGTGTGTGTGTGTGTGTGTGTGTGTGTGTGTGTGTGTGTGTCTGTTTAATCTCAGTTATTGTATTTTTCAGCTGTTGGGTTCTTTTTTACACTTTATTAACTCTTTGTTGAAATGCTCACTGTGTCTATCTATTCTTCTCCTGACTTGGGTGAGCATTTTTATAATCATTACCTTGAACACTTTTTTTTTCAGGTAGGATGCTTATCTCTGTTTTGTCTATTATTTTTCCTCATGTTATGTCTTGTTACTTCATTTGTAACATATTCGTCTGTTTCCTTATGTTTCCTAATTCTATGTGCATTTCTATTCATTAGGTTTGGTTCATTACATTCCCTGGTCTTGGAGAAGTGGACTTATATAGGAGATGGTTTATAAGGCCAGCAGCACATTCTTCTCTGGCTAGCAGAGCCAGATGCTCCAGGGCTGTCCCCTATGTGGGCTGCATGCACCTTTCTGTTATAGCAGGGCCAACTACTGTGGACAAGCTGGTAGGTGGTGTTGGACCCTGGCCTAAATGACTGTGAGGCCCTGCAGTATGTGACTGCTGTCAGGGTGCACGTAGGCAAGGCCGCCCTCTATTATGGGTGGCTTTGTGGTGTTCCAGTTACACAGGTGGGTAGGGTAGGACCCATTGTGTCTGGGTCCTACCCTACCCACCTGTGTAATTGTAAGGGCTTTCGGTGCATCACTGTTCTAGGCATGGTGGTAGATGGGACAGGACCCTGATACTAATCAATTAGAGAGAAGAGTCTAAAATTTTCCTGCCTGTGTCTCAGTCCCTAGCAGGAGTCCCAGCTACCTCTTGCCTTTCCAGGAAGCTCTCCGAGGTTAGCACTTGGGTCTGACCCAGGTGTCTTTCACACTATTGGCTCTGCACAGGGACTGAGAACATGTGAGGTTTTGTGTGTGCCCTATGAGAGCAGAGCCTTAGTTTCCTTTAGCCTCCAGGTCTCCTGAAAGTAAGCCCTGCAGGTTTTCAAAGCCAGACCTCCTGTGTTCTTTTCTTCCCGGTGCAGCAACCCAGGGCTGAGCAGCCTGATGCAGGGCTCAGACCCTTCCCTACTTGTGGAGGACCTATACAGTTGTGATATCTTCCAACTGTGGGTCACTGTGCTGGATGTGTGGGTTCCAACTAGACTATGTTTCCAATCCTCCTACCTGCCTTGAGGTTTCTCCTTCGTTACATCTTTAGTTGTAGAAAATTTTCTCCGCTAGTCTTCAGGTCATTCTCAGAGATAATTTCTGTGTAAGTAGTTGTAATTTTAGTGTGTCCATAGGAGGAGGTGAGCTCAGGATTTTCCTACTCCATCATCTTGATCTCCCCTCAAGAACTTTTTTTTTAATATATGCATTTATCAGTGTGAACTTATCTCTGAATTGAGTTGTTTTTCCTGTATTCCATAAGTTTAGGTACTTTGTGTTTCTACTTTTGTTTGCTTTAAGATTTTTAAAATTTCCCTTTGATTTATTTTGTATGCATTGGCTGTTCAGGAGCTTGTTGTTCAATTTCTAAGTGTTCTCGAATTTTCAATTATTCTTCTTAATATTGAATTTCCGTTTCATACCACTGTGGTTGGAGAAGATACTGGATATGATTTCAATCTTCTTGGATTTTTGAAGACTTGTTTTGTGGCTTAACATATGATCTATCCTAGGAAAAGTTCTTTGTGTCCCCAGGAATGGACATTTTGCTGATGTTGAGTGGAACATACTATATATGTCTGTTGATATCACATGTAATTTCAACTCCAATGTTTCTGATTGACGTTCTATCTGGATGATCTATACAGTGTTGAAAGTTGGGTATTGATGTTTCTTACCATTATTTTATCTCTGTACATTTTTCCCTTCATATCTGTTAATATTTTATTTGTATGTATAGAGACTTCAATGCTGGGTACATACATATTGATAATTGTCATAATTTCTTGATGAATTAATCCTTTTATCATTATGTGATATGCTTTGTTTGTTTGAGAGGTTTGACATCAAGTCCATGTTGCCTGACATTAGACCAGTCAGGTATCATTTGCATGGAATATGTTTTCCAGTCATACAATTTTATCCTATATATGGACCTAAAGTTACCAAGAATCTCTTGTACACAATATATAATTGATTTTTTAAAATCTATTTGCCTACCATATGGATTTTTAAAATTGAAGTATAGATGATTTACAATATTACATTAGTTTCAGGGTTACAACATAGCAATTTAATTTTTTTTTTTTTTTATAAATTTATTTATTTTATTTATTTATTTTTGGCTGTGTTGGGTCCCCGCCGCTGCGCGCGGGCTCCCTCCAGTTGCGGCGAGCGGGGGCCACCCCCCACCGCGGTGCGCAGGCCCCTCACTGCGGCGGCCCCCCCCATTGCGGAGCACGGGCTCCAGGCGCATGGGCTTCAGCAGTTGTGGCACTTGGGCTCAGTAGTTGTGGCTCACAGGCTCCAGAGCGCAGGCTCAGCAGTTGCGGCGCACGAGCCCAGTTGCTCTGCGGCATGTGGGATCCCCCCGGACCAGGGCTCGAACCCGTGTCCCCTGCACTGGCAGGCGGACTCCCAACCACTGCGCCACCAGGGAAGCCCAGCAATTTAATATTTTTATAGGTTATGCTCCATTTAAAGTTATTACAAAATAATGGCTATATTTTCCTGTGTTGTACAATATATCCTTGTTTGTTTATCTAATACATGGGAGTATTCATTAAGAGAAACAAACTACTATCTTTCCCTCCTCCCTTCACTCTCCCCACCAGTAACCACTAATTTGTTCTCTGTGAGTCTACTGCTGTTTTGTTATATACACTCCTTTGTTGCATTTTTTAGATTCCTCATATGGGTGAGAACATAGAGTATTTGTCTCTATCTGACTTGTTTCACTAGATATAATACATTTGAAGCCCATCCATGTTGTTGTAAGTGGCAGGATTTATTGTTTTTTTATGTCTGAGTAATATTCTATTGTGTATTCATACCACATCTTCTTTATCCATTCATCTGTTGATGGACATTTAGGTTGCTTCCATGTCTTGGCAATTGCAAATAGTGCTGCTATTAACATTGGGGTGCATGTGTCTTTTCAAATTGCTGTTTTCATTTTCTTTGGACATATACCTAGTAGTGGAGGTGTTGGCTAATATGGTAGTTCTACTTTTAGTTTTTTGGAGGACCTCCATACTGTTTTCATAGTGGTTTTAAAAATTTTCAATCCCCCAAACAGTGTACTTGGGTTACCTTTTGTCCATATCCTTACTAACATTTGTTAATTGTAGACTTTTTGATGGTAGCCATTTTGACAGGTGTGAGATGATGTCTCATTGTGGTTTTTTTTTTTTTTTTTTTAAAGGATTTTCTTATTTATTTATTTATTTATTTATTTATTTTTGGCTGTGTTGGGTCTTCGGTTCGTGCGAGGGCTTTCTCCAGTTGCGGCAAGCGGGGGCCACTCTTCATCGCGGTGCGGGGACCGCCCTTCATCGCGGTGCGCGGGCCTTTCTCTATCGCGGCCCCTCCCGTCGCGGGGCACAGGCTCCAGATGCGCAGGCTCAGCAATTGTGGCTCACGGGTCCAGCCGCTCCGCGGCATGTGGGATCTTCCCAGACCAGGGCTCGAACCCGTGTCCCCCGCATTAGCAGGCAGACTCTCAACCACTGCGCCACCAGGGAAGCCCCTCATTGTGGTTTTGATTTGCATTTATCCAATGATTAGTGATTAACATTTTTTCATGTGTCTGTTGGCTATATCTTCTTTGGAAAAATGTATAATAAGGTACTCTGCCCATTTTTTTATTTTTTATTTTTTTTGCTTTTTGAGTTTTTGATATTGGGTTATATGAGCTGTTTATATATTTTAGATATTAACCCCTTCTCTGTCATGTAATTTGCATATATTTTCTCCCATCTTCTAGATTATCTTTTCATTTTGTCTAACATTTCCTTTGCTCTGCAAACAATTTTAAATTTAATAGGTCCCTTTTGTTTATTTTTGCTTTTATTTATTTTGCCCTGGGAAACAGATCCAAAAAGGAAATTGCTATCATTTATATGAAAGTGTTCTGCCTATGTTCTCTTTGAGGGGTTTTATGGTTTCACATCTTACATTTAGGTCTCTAATCCATTTGGGGTTTATTTTTGTGTATGGTGTTAGGGAGTGTTCTAATCTCATTGTTTTACATGTAGCTGTCCAGTTTTCCCAGCACCACTTATTGAAGAGGCTGTTTTGTCCATTGTGTATTCTTGCCTTCTTTGTCATAGATTCAGCGTGTAGGTTCGTTCCTGGGCTCTCTGTTCTATTCCATTAATCTCTGTGTCTGTTTTTGTGCCAGTGTCATGCTGTTTTGATTACTGTAGCATTGTGGTGTAGTCTGAACTCAGGAAGTGTGATACCTCCAGCTGCGGGGTGTTTTGTTTTTCCTCAAGATAGCTTTGGCTATTCAGGCTCTTTTGTGGTTCTTGATGAATTTTAGGATTATTTGTTCTAGTTTTGTAAAAATGTTGTGCTTATTTTGATAGGGAGTGCATTAAATCTGCTAATCACTTTGGGTAGTATGGCCATTTTGACAATATTAATTCTTCAAAAAGCATGGGGTGTTTTTCTGTTTCTTTGTATAATCTGCCATTTCCTTCCTCAGTGTATTATAGTTTTCAGAGTACAGGCCTTTCACCTCCTCAGTTAAGTTTATTCCTATTTATTTTATTCTTTTTGATGAGATAATAAAGATATTTTATTGCTTTCTCTTTCTTATAGTACATTATTAATGTTTAGAACAGCAAAAATTACTGTCTGTTAATCTTGTATCCTTGTCTCTTGTAACATTCTTTAAAGTCTATTTTGTGTGATATATTGCTACTCCAGCTTTCTTTTGATTTCCATTTGCATGGAATAACTTTTCCCATTCGCTCACTTTCAGTCTGTATGTGTGTCTCTAGGTTTGAAGTGGGTCTTTTGTAGACAGCATATATATGGGTCTTGTTTTTGTATCCATTCAGTCAGTCTCTGTCTTTTGGTTGGAGCATTTAATCCATTACACTTAAGGTAATTATCAATATGTATGTTCCTACTGCCATTTTCTTAATTGTTTTGGGTTTTTAAAATTTTTTAATTTTTATTTTTTGCTGCATCGGGTCTTAGTTGCAGCATGCAGGATATTTTGTTGTGGCATGTGGGCTCTTCATTGTGGTGCGTGGGCTTCTCTCTAGCTGTGGCATGCGAGTTTTCTCTCTCTAGCTGTGGCACACAGGCTCCAGAGCACATGGTCTCTGTAGTTTGCAGCACGCATGCTTTCTAGTTGAGGTGTGTGGGCTCAGTAGTTGTGACATGCGGGCTTAGTTGCCCCACAGCATGTGGGATATTAGTTCCCTGACCAGGGATCAAACCCGTGTCCCCTGCACTGGAAGGCAGATTCTTAACCACTGGACCCCCAGGGAAGTCCCCCAGGTTCATTCTTGAAACACACTTCTTTGGATTAAGGTGTATTGATCTCAGAGGACCCTGAAACTCTGTAGGTCACGCCATTGTGATGAGAGGAAGAAGGGGAAGGTACTCAGGCTGGAAGTTTTTAGTCCGTGCAGCTGTGGAACTGAGGCAGGAGGCCGGAGGCGGGGTTGAGAGTAGTTGTTAGAGTGTTGGCCGCTAGAGGGCGCCGGAGCACCGGTGGAGCCCACCTGCAGTTCAGACCTCCGGAATCTGCAATGGAATTGAAGGTGGGTGGCTGTAACACTAAGGAGGTGCCTAGATTGGAGGGGGTTTATCACCATGCGCCCCTGACTTTACGGCCCACATTGGCGTGCTGCACACAGGTGGCATCCCTCAGCCATCAAAATGGGAATGGGAACTTAAAGCCTGGTCAAGTGTCATAATGGCCGTTCACTCTGGCAGGCTGTGTGCACTGTGAATGCTTTTTCTTTCACCAGAGGCAGGACTCTGCACCCAGAAGTCTCTTGCTTGAATTTTGGGCTGGCAGTTTTCAAGCTGCAGGCTTGTGTGAGTGTTGGAATCTGGAAAACAGAGCTGGTGGTCTGAAGGTGGAGCCTGTAAAAGCAGTGGTATTTTGGTGGGTCGGCTTTGTTCATCCCTGCTGCCTTTCTCTTGAGAGTTCTTCCCAAACTTCTTTCTTCCCTTTCCATCTGAGCCTCTTCCTCTCGTCCTCACACCCCTGGCCTCAGCAGAAGTGTCTCTCTAATCATCTGTTGAACCATCAGTGATCAGAGCCTCTATGCCCAAAGCTATGTTCGGGGCTGGGATAACCGTGAAGCTCCCAACTTTTGAAGTTGCAGGTTTCAGGGTCAGAAAGTGGCTTAATGCTGGGTCAGGAATATAATACTGAGGCGGAGATGATTTAACCACTAACTGGTGAGATGGAGTGGTCAGCTGACTGATTCTAAAGCCCATCACTTGACTTGAAGGGCAGTGGGGTCCAGGGGGCCCTAAAATGTGGGTGTTTTATCTCTTGCCCAGAATGTCGTGTCATGTTTATAACTTTTTAAAAATGACTTATTAAACTAGAGCTCTTTCTCCTTGGACACAAAAGGAGAAAAATACAGTATTTCAGGTTCATTTTAGAAACAAATTCCTCAGGATCAAGGTGATGGTGGTTTTCATTGGAATGAGCAGTAATCATTTTGTGATAAGTTGCTTCGTATAAGGGGCTCAGGAGTGCTGTGCCTGCTTTCTGTAGTGTAGTGCTACTAAAAACGGGTCTAGGGGAGCAGCATTGGAACAAAGAAGGAACTTGTTAAAGATGCCAATTCATGGACCGCACTCCAATTCTACAGAATCAAATTTCTTCCAAGGGTCCTGGAAAGCTTTGTATACATATTTAAATTTTTAGAGGCACTATTTACATAAGCGCTTATCACTCTAGGCTTACAATAAAGATGACTTGGTGAGTTTTAATAAGTACTATCACCTGGGACCTCCCTCACAGATTTTGTCTGTTGGCCTGGGTGAGAGTGTATTTTTCTAAAATGACGTAAAGTTGACATACAATATTGTATTTGATTCAGGTGTACAACATATTTTCACGTGAACATAATGGATATAGATTACAAGTAAATTTGTTTTCATTATGTTCTCCAGGCAATGCCAGGGTGAAACCAGGATTATGCAAGAGGGCGCTCAGATATTTTTGTGGTGTGAGAGTTTAATCCAGCTTTTGGATCAAGGAAAGGTAATGGAGTCTTTGTGGGCAGGGCAGGTCAGTGCAAATCACATGCTCTGTTGCTGTAGCAGAATTTGTGGCTGAATGTGAGGCACACGATAACAGGGAAGGAGAAGATCACCTTTGGTCTCCATGTATGAGCTCATTTTTTTTCTGAATCTGTCATGTGACAAAGGATGGGGACCACGGCCTTTCTGCATTTCAAAGTTCTTCTGTCTCTGAGTGCGGGGGTAGTAGGTGAAGGTGCTGTGCTGGTGCCTTTAAGGATGTACATGTGTGATTTCTCTACATAAAATCGCCTGAGAAAGACAGCTAGAAATGGATGAGGAAGTGGGAGAAATGCAGGTTCTCAGGGAAATATTGTGACCCAAGTCAGAGGCTGTGTTCCTTTTTCTTGTTGAAATCCCAGGTATTTAGAATTTACAAACATTTACTTCTGTACCTCTGGTGGTCCTGCCTAACAAATTTGTTTTCAATACTTTTCTGTTTTTCCTACTGGTAGCCTAGGGTAGAGCTTTTGGTTATTCCTCTCTCATATCCCATTGCTTCTCTTCATTTTCTCCATCCAGGCTCCCTTTACAGAATAAAGAATTCCTGCCATGGATTACTGACGTGCAAATGTTGAAAATGTTCCCTTTTTGTCAGATCAACTTGGGGATGTGTTGATACACAGATTCCCACTGAATGTGAGATTGGGTCCTGGGATATCAGTGAAGAAGGAGACTATGTAATGTTTAGGTCCTGTCTGGATGCAGCATCAGTCTATGTAGACTAGGATTATGAAAACTCACCAATAATGCAGATTGCTATATGGTCCAGAGTAACTCAAAGTTCTGAAAATAAACAGATCTCTCAGTTGCATCAAGGAAAGAGTTACTATTTAAAATACACAAGAGTACAGGATGTGAGTGTTACATGTGGCTTTAAATGTGCTGAACCCTGATCTCCTGATTGTTTTTTGTTTTTTTTTTTTTGCAAAACTATCACAGCAATGATGATTAGTCCTGTGTGCATGGGGCAGGTGATATCAGTTTGTCCCAGTACAGCTGATGTCAATTTTGTTCACTTGCTTCAGGGGCTGTCTGCCAGATTCCTCAACTGAGAAGCTAATAATTTTACAATTATCATTAACAGGGCCTTGGACGTATTTACTGAGAGACCTGCATAAACCATAGCATTTAATCTGAAAACTCCCCCTGTCTAGTTCATTTCCCTTTACTTGTAGATTCCTTTGGAAAATTATCATTCTCACTTTTTTTCACACTTTTGTTAGCAAATGTTCTGTAAATTTCCTTTTTATTCCACCGTCATGTCACAGTTACTCTGTTTATTAATTTTTGTATCTTCAGGAAAAGAAAACAAGAGTCCTATAGTATATGTTCAAGTATTTTAAAGTGCTATAATATAATCAGCACAAATGAGAAATGAAATTATGTCAAGGAAACAGGGGTTTGTTGATGCAAAGAAAATCTTCAAGATGTTTCATCTCATCCTTCTCATTTTTGAGCTGATCTGCATCTGTCACTCTAGATCAGTGATAATTCTAGATATTCATAAAATGAGGAAAAATATTGTTGCCCACATCTTAAAATCAAATATCTATTCCTTATTTTGAATAGACTGAGTATTTGGAAGTAGATTTTAGGATCTGCAATTTAAAAATACTTCCTAAGTGTTTTAAAGTGGCTGTCAGGAAATACTATTTGGCTAAGTGATTTTCTATAACATATAGTGTCCTCTCTTCTCTGCTGAACACAGTACTGGATTGGAAATTGTAGAATCCCCAGGATGAGTCATGTCCCTTTTAAAATAAACACGTCTTGCTGTCTCTAAGCTGAATCTGATCACCTTTTTTGAGCAAAGGAAAGAGCCGGGATGTGAAGAAAGGGAGACAACAGTCATACACCCAGGTAGGTGGGAATGAATAAAGCAGATAGCACAAGTGTGATGTCCAAATGTGAAGGAGGAATCTACGCTTTAAAATGTTGTTTGGGAAGCTTTGCTTCAATGGAAATTATTTTGAGAAGCCTAGGTTATTGCTGTCCCAGAGATGCATCTCCTGCTCCACTCGTATCATGCTCCTAAATTCTCTAAGGATTTTCCCTCTGTTCCAGTGATCCTCCATGGCAATCAGAGTGAGAGCCAAAGTCTTCCCCACAGCCAGTGAAAGTCTGTATGTTCTACGTATTCTTCCATTGCTTATGGGGGCCTGGGAAAAACTGTGCACATACAAAGTTCTTTTATGGAGGTTATGTGAGTTTCTCCTTCCTTATCTTTTTGTTTCTTATTTTATTTTTTTTGACATCTTTATTGGAGTATAATTGCTTTACAATGTTGTGTTAGTTGCTGCTGTATAACAAAGTGAATCAGCTATACGTATACATATATCCCCATATCCCCTCCCTCTTGCGTCTCCCTCCCACCCTCCCTATCCCACCCCTCTAGGTGGTCACAAAGCACCGAGCTGATCTCCCTGTGCTATGCAGCTGCTTCCCACTAGCTATCTATTTTACATTTGGTAGTGTATATATGACCATGCCACTCTCTCACTTAGTCCCAGCTTACCCTTCCCCCTCCCTGTGTCCTCAAGTCCATTCTCTATATCTGTGTCTTCATTCCTGTCCTGTCCCTAGGTCCTTCAGAACTTTTTTTTTTTTTATGATTCCATATATATGTGTTAGCATACGGTATTTCTTTTTCTCTTTCTGACTTACTTCACTCTGTATGACAGATTCTGGGTCCATCTACCTCTCTACAAATAACTCAATTTCATTTCTTTTTATGGCTGAGTAATATTCCATTGTATGTATGCGCCACATCTTCTTTATCCATTCATCTGTCAGTGGACACTTAGGTTGCTTCCATGTCCTGGCTATTGTAAATAGTGCTTCAATGAAATTTGTGGTACATGACTCTTTTTGAATTATGGTTTTCTCAGGGTATATGCCCAGTAGTGGGATTCCTAGGTCATATGGTAGTTTTATTTTTAGTTTTTAAGGAACCACCATACTGTTCTCCATGGTGGCTGTATCAATTTACATTCCCACCAACAGTTCAAGAGGGGTCCCTTTTCTCCACCCTCTCCAGCATTTACTGTTTGTAGATTTTTTGATGATGGCCATTCTGACCAGTGTGAGGTGATTCCTCATTGTACTTTTGACTTGCATTTCTCTAATGATTAGTGATGTTGAGCATCCTTTCATGTGTTTGTTGGCAATCTCTGTATCTTCTTTGGAGAAATGTCTATTTAGGTCGTCTGCCCATTTTTTAGATTGGGTTGTTTGTTTTTTTGATATTGAGCTTCATGAGCTGCTTGTATATTTAGGAGATTAATCCTTTGTCAGTTGCTTCATTTGGAAATATTTTCTCCCATTCTGAGGGTTGTCTTTTGGTCTTGTTTATGGTTTCCTTTGCTGTGCAAAAGCTTTTAAGTTTCATTAGGTCCCATTTGTTTATTTTTGTTTTTATTTCCATTTCTCTAGGAGGTGGGTCAAAAAGGATCTTGCTGTGATGTCACAGAGTGTTCTGCCTATGTTTTCCTCTAAGAGCTTTATAGTATCTGGCCTTACATTTAGGTCTTTAATACATTTTGAGTTTATTTTTGTGTATGGTGTTAGGGAGTGTTCTAAATTCATTCTTTTACATGTAGCTGTCCAGTTTTCCCAACACCACTTATTGAAGAGGCTGTCTTTTCTTCATTGTATATTCTTGCCTCCTTTATCAAAGATAAGGTGACCATATGTGTGTGGGTTTATCTCTGGGCTTTCTGTCCTGTTCCATTGATCTATATTTCTGTTTTTGTGCCAGTAGCATACTGTCTTGATTACTGTAGCTTTGTAGTATAGTCTGAAGTTGGGGACCCTGATTCCTCCAACTCCATTATTCTTTCTCAAGATTGTTTTGGCTATTCGGGGTCTTTGTGTTTCCATACAAATTGTGAAATTTTTTGTTCTAGTTCTGTGAAAAATGCCAGTGGTAGTTTGATAAGGATTGCATTGAATCTGTAGATTGCTTTGGGTAGTATAGTCATTTTCACGAATTTGATTCTTTCAATCCAAGAACATAGTATATCTCTCCATCTGTTTGTATCATTTTAAATTTCTTTCATCAGTGTCTTATAGTTTTCTTAATACAGGTCTTTTTTCTCCTTAGGTAGGTTTATTCCTAGGTATTTTATTCTTTTTGTTGCAGTGGTAAATGGGAGTGTTTCCTTAATTTCTCTTTCAGATTTTTCATCATTAGTGTATAGGAATGCAAAAGATTTCTGTGCGTTAATTTAATTTTGTATCCTGCTGCTCTACCAAATTCATTGATTAGCTCTAGTAGTTTTCTGGTAGCATCTTTAGGATTCTCTATGTATAGTACCATGTCATATGCAAACTGTGACAGCTTTACTTCTTTTCTGATTTGGATTGCTTTTCTTTTTCTCTGATTGCTGTGGCTAAAACTTCCAAAACTGTGTTGAATAATAGTGGTGAGGGTGGACAACCTTTTCTTGCTCCTGATCTTAGAGGAAATGGTTTCAGTTTTTCACCATTGAGAATGATGTTGGCTGTGGGTTTTTCATATATGGCCTTTATTATGTTGAGGTAGGTTCCCTCTATGCCTACTTTCTTGAGAGTTTTTTATCACAAATGGGTGTTGAATTTTGTCAAAAGCTTTTTCTTCATCTGTTGAGATTATCATATGGTTTTTATCCTTCAATTTGTTAATATGGTGTATCACATTGATTGATTTGCATATACTGAAGAATCCTTGCATTCTTGGGATAAACCCCACTTGATCATAGTGTATGATCCTTTTAATGTGTTGTTGCATTCTGTTTGCTAGCATTTTGTTGAGGATTTTTGCATCTATGTTCATCAGTGACATAAGCCTGTAATTTTCTTTTCTTGTGACATCTTTGTCTGGTTTTTGTATCAGGGTGATGGTGGCCTCATAGGATGAGTTTGGGAGTGTTCCTCCCTCTGCTATATTTTGGAAGAGTTTGAGAAGGATAGGTGTTAGCTCTTCTCTAAATGTTCGATAGAATTCGCCTGTGAAGCCATCTGGTCCTAGGCTTTTGTTTGTTGGAAGATTTTTAAGCACAGTTTCAATTTCAGTGCTTGTCATTGGTCTGTTTATATTTTCTATTTCTTCCTGGTTCAGTCTCGGAAGGTTGTGCTTTTGTAAGAATTTTTCCATTTCTTCCAGGTTGTCCATTTGATTGGCATATAGTTGCTTGTAGTAATCTCTCATGATCGTTTGTATTTCTGCAGTGTCTGTTATAACTTCTCCTTTTTCATTTCTAATTTTATTGATTTGAGTCCTCTCCCTCTTTTTCTTGATGAGTCTGGCTAATGGTTTATCAATTTTGTTTATCTTCTCAAAGAACCAGGTTTTAGTTTTATTGATCTTTGCTATTGTTTCTTTCATTTCTTTTTCATTTATTTCTGATCTGATCTTAATGATTTCTTTCCTTTTGCTAACTTTGGGGGGTTTTTTTGTTGTTGTTTTTCTTTCTCTAATTGCTTTAGGTGTAAGGTTAGGTTATTTGAGATTTTTCTTGTTTCTTGAGGTAGGCTTGTATTGCTATAAACTTCTCTCTTAGAACTGCTTTTGCTGCATCCCATAGGTTTTGGGTCGTCATGTTTTCATTGTCATTTGTTTCTAGGTATTTTTTGATTTCCTCTTTGATTTCTTCAGTGACCTGTTGGTTATTTAGTAGCGTATCGTTTAGCCTCCACGTGTCTGTACTTTTTACAGCTTTTTTCCTGTAATTGATATCTAGTCTCAAAGCGTTGTGGTTGGATAAGATACTTGATACGATTTCAGTTTTCTTAAATTTACCAAGGTTTGATTTGTGACCCAAGATATGGTCTGTCCTGGAGAATGTTCCATGAGCACTTGAGAAGAAAGTGTATTCTGTTGTTTTTGGATGGAATGCCGTATAAATTTCAATTAAGTCCATCTTGTTTAATGTGTCATTTAAAGCTTGTGTTTCCTTATTTATTTTCATTTTGGATGATCTGTCCATTGGTGAAAGTGGGGTGTTAAAGTCCCCTACTATGATTGTGTTACTGTTGATTTCCCCTTTTATGGCAGTTAACATTTGTCTTATGTATTGAGGTGCTCCTATGTTGGGTGCATAAATATTTACAATTGTTATATCTTCTTCCTGGATTGATCCCTTGATCATTATGTAGTGTCCTTCCTTGTCTCTTGTTACATTCTTTATTTTAAAGTCTATTTTGTCTGATATGAGAATTGCTACTCCAGCTTTCTTTTGATTTCCATTTGCATGGAATATCTTTTTCCATCCCCTCACTTTCAGTCTGTATGTGTCCCTAGGTCTGAATGGGTCTCTTGTAGACAACATATATATGGGTCTTGTTTTTGTATCCATTCAGCCAGTCTGTGTCTTTTGGTGGGAGCATTTAATCCATTTACATTTAAGGTAATTATCGATATGTATGTTCCTATTACCATTTTGTTATTTGTTTTGCATTTGTTATTGTAGGTCTTTTCCTTCTCTTGTGTTTCCTGCCTAGAGAAGTTCCTTTGGCAATTTGTTGTAAAGCTGGTTTGGTGGTGCTGAATTCTCTTAACTTTTGCTTATCTGTAAAGGTTTTAATTTCTCCATCAAATCTGAATGAGATCCTTGCTGGGTAGAGTAATCTTGGTTGTAGGTTTTTCCCTTTCATCACTTTAAATATGTCCTTCCACTCCCTTCTGGCTTGCAGAGTTTCTGCTGAAAGATCAGCTGTAAACCTTATGGGGATTCCCTTGTGTGTTATTTGTTGTTTTTCCGTTTCTGCTTTTAATATGTTTTCTTTATATTTAATTTTTGATAGTTTGATTAATATGTGTCTTGGCGTGTTTCTCCTTGGATTTATCCTGTATGGGACTCTCTGTGCTTCCTAGACTTGATTGACTATTTCCTTTCCCATGTTAGGGAAGTTTTCGACTATAATCTCTTCAAATATTTTCTCAGACTCTTTCTTTTTCTCTTCTTCTTCTGGGACCCCTATAATTCGAATGTTGGTGCGTTTGATGTTGTCCCAGAGGTCTCTGAGAGTATCCTCAATTCCTTTCATTCTTTTGTCTTTATTCTGCTCCTCAGAAGTTATTTCCACCATTTTATCTTTCAGCTCACTTACCCGTTCTTCTGCCTCAGTTATTCAGTTATTGATTCCTTCTAGAGTATTTTTAATTTCAGTAATCGTGTTGTTCATCACTGTTCCCTCTTTAATTCTTCTAGATCCTTGTTAAATGTTTCTCGTATATTCTCCATTCTGTTTCCGAGATTTTGGATCATGTTTACTATCATTTTTTTTTATAGCTACTTTATTTTATTATTTATTTATATTTTATTTTATTTTTTGGCTGTGTTGGGTCTTCGGTTCGTGTGAGGGCTTTCTCTGGTTACGGCAAGTGGGGTCCACTCTTCATCGCGGTGCGGGGACCGCTCTTCATCGCGGTGCGCGGGCCTTTCACTATCACGGCCCCTCCCGTTGCGGGGCACAGGCTCCAGATGCGCAGGCTCAGTAGTTGTGGCTCACGGGCCCAGCTGCTCCGTGGCATGTGGGATCTTCCCAGACCAGGGCTCGAACCCGTGTCCCCTGCATTAGCAGGCAGATTCTCAACCACTGCGCCACCAGGGAAGCCCATGTTTACTATCATTACTCTGAATGCTTTTCAGGTAGGTTGCGTATTTCGTCTTCATTTATTTGGTCTTGTAGGTTTTTACCTTGCTCCTTCATCTGTAAGAAATTTTTTTGTCGTTTCATTTTTTTTTTTTTTTTTATGGATGGTGCTGTAGTCTTGTCTTACTGGTTTGGCCTGAGACGTCCAGCACTGGATTGTGCAGGCCGTTGGATAGAGCTGGGTCTTGGTGCTGAGATGAGGACCTCTGGGAGGCCTCACCCTGATTGATATTCCCTGGGGTCCAAGGTTCTCTGTTAGTCCAGCGGTTTGGACTCAGAGCTCCCACCACAGAAGCTTGGGCCCGACCTCCGGCCTGGGAACCAAGATCCCACAAGCTTTGTGGCGCAGCAAAAAAATAAATAAAAAAAGAAAGAAAAAAAGGAGCAGCACGATTTCAAAGAATAAAAAACAATATAAAATTAGAAAGATAAAAAATATATTAGGAAAAATAAAACTATAATTGAAACAACTGCAACAAGGTAAAATAAAACTACAACAGAAAAAAGAAAAAACAAAAGGAGAGGGAACAAGCCAAAAGGAGAGGACAATAACAAAGTAGAAAGAATAAAGTAAAATTGGAAAAATAAAAATATAAAAGAATCAACTACGGTGAATCAACAAGGTAAAACAGAACCCCAATTTAAAAGAGGAGGAAAAAAAAAAGCCTTGGCTATGGGAGCCGAGTTTAGGCAGGAGTGGAACTTAGGCAGGGGCGGGGTTTTGGGTGGAGCAGGACCTAGGCGAGTGGGGGGTGATGTTTGAGCCTGGGGCCGGGCGTCTGCTTAGGACCTGTCCTGAAGGGGAGCGGCAGCATGTGGAAAGGGGGGGCCTCTGGAGTATGGAGTTCTGGAGTTTGGAGGTAGGGCCCTGAATGAGGGTGTATGGGTGGGGCTTAGGCCCAGCGCAGTTGGAGGGAGGGGGTTTCCGAGTGCAGAGGTGGGGCCCTGGGTGGGGGTGTAGGGGCGGGACTTGGGCTCTGTGCTGCAGGAGGGAGGCTCCGAGGGCAGAGGATTAGGCCTGGGAGCCTGACATGCTCCCTGGTGCCCAGATGGTCAGGGAAACTACTGGCCACTCTCCTCTCCTTTCCTCTGCTCTCCCGAGGGTCTCTCCCGTTGCCGCTGGACCCCTAACAGTGGGTGGGTCCCTCTGGGTGTAGGAACTCTTCCCCTCCCCCAGTCGCCCCTCAGGGGTGCCGGTCCCATAGGTCTGGCCTTTACTTTTGCTCCCCCTTCCCTCCCTCCCACTCCCTCAGGACCCATGTGTCTGGAGGGAGCCTGGGTGGGCAGAGGATCAGGCCTGAAATCTCAGCAGGTTCCCTGGGGCCCAAGCAGGCAGGGGAAAGGCTGGCCATGCTCCCTTTTGATCCTCTGCCCTCCCAAAGGTTCCCCCCTTCCCTCTCTGGGCATGGGATCCCTTCCCCTCCCCCAGCCTCCCCTCAGGGGCACCAGTCCCATCCCACCTCCACTTCTCCTCCCCCCTCTCTCCCCCACCACGTGCTACCCGGTCGCTGGGGGTTCCTCCCATCCCCTTAGGTATCCGTGGTCCCCTACCAATGCCTGATAGGCGCCCTAGTTGTGCAGAGACACGAATTCTGCATCCTCCTAGTCCGCCATCTTGACTCCACCCCCGAGAATCATAAATTGATGTTGAGTTTTTACAAAGGCTTTTTCTGCATCTATTTTTTTAATTAAATTTATTTATTTAGGGGCTTCCCTGGTGGTGCAGTGGTTGAGAATCTGCCTGCCACTGCAGGGGACACGGGTTCGAGCCCTGGCCTGGGAAGATCCCACATGCCGTGGAGCAACTAGGCCCGTGAGCCACAATTACTGAGCCTGCACGTCTGGAGGCCTGTGCTCTGCAACAAGAGAGGCCGCAATAGTGAGAGGCCCATGCACCGTGATGAAGAGTGGCCCCCACTTACCGCAACTAGAGAAAGCCCTCACACAGAAATGAAGAACTAACACAGCCATAAATAAATAAATAAATAAATAAATAATTTTTTAAAAAAATTTATTTATTTTTATTTTTGGCTGCTTTGGGTCTGCGTTGCTGCACGCAGGCTTTTGCTAGTTGTGGCGAGTGGGGGCCACTCCTCACTGTGGTGTGCAGGTCCTTCATTGTGTGGCTTCTCTTGTTGCAGAGCACAGGCTCTAGGCACGCAAGCCTCAGTAGTTGTGGCTCACGGGCTCTAGAGTGCAGGCTCAGTAGTTGTGGCGCACGGGCTTAGCTGCTCTGTGGCATGTGGAATCTTCCTGGACCAGGGCTCAAACCCATGTACCCTGCATTGGCAGGCGGATTCTTAACCACTGCACCACCAGGGAAGCCCTCTGCATCTACTGAGATGACCATATGATTTTTATTCTTCAAGTCATTAATAAGGTATATCATATAAATTTATTTTCCCCAAGATAAATCACAGTTGATCATGGTATATGATTTTTTTTATTGTATTCTTAAATTTGATTTGCTAAAATTGGTTCAGCATATTTGCATCTTTGTTCATCAGTGATACTGGCTTGTAATTTACTTTTCTGTGGTATCTTTGTCTGGTTTTTGTATCATGGTGATAGTGACCTCATGGAATGATTTCAGAAACATTTCTTCTTCTGCAATTTTTTTTGGGGGGTGTTAGTCTGAGAAGGACAGGTTTAAACTCTTCTCAGTGTTTCATACAATTCTCCTATGAAGCTGTTTGGCCCTGAGTTTGGTTTGTTGGGGTTTTTTAAATTATTGTTATTGTTGATTCAAATTCATTGCTGGTAATTTGTCTCTTTATATTTTCTGTTTTTTCCTGATTCAGTCTTGGGCGATTCTATATTTTTAGGAATTTTTCCATTTCTTTTTAAGTTGTCCGTTTTGTTGCTGTATAGCTGTTCATAGTAAGCTCTTATAATCCTTCCCATTTTTGTGTTATTATTTGAAACTTTTCCTTTTTCTTTTCCAATTTCTTTTAACTGAGACTTCTCTTTTTTTTAATTCGATCTTTTTTTTCTAGATGAGTATAGATAAAGGCCTATCATTTTCTTTTATTTTTTAAAATAACCAGATTTTTTTCAATGAATTTTTCTATTGGTTTCTTAGTATCTATTTGGTTCATTATTATTTTTTAAATTTACTTATTTATTTATTCATTGGATGACTTGAATAATATATATATATTTTTATACAGCAGGTTCTTATTAGTCATCCATTTTATACACATCAGTGTAT
The DNA here is from genome assembly GCF_949987535.1 of Balaenoptera acutorostrata. NCBI lineage: Eukaryota > Metazoa > Chordata > Mammalia > Artiodactyla > Balaenopteridae > Balaenoptera > Balaenoptera acutorostrata. The sequence continues at coordinate 901,499 of NC_080067.1, forward strand.
ACATGTCAATCCCAATTGCCCAATTCATCAATCACCACCCATACCCCTCTGCTGCTTTCCCCACTTGGTGTCCATACATTTGTTCTCTACATCTGTGTCTCAATTTCTGTCCTGCAAACCACTTCATCTGTACCATTTTTCTAGGTTCCACATGTATGCGTTAATATACGATATTTGTTTTTCTCTTTCTGACTTACTTCACTCTGTATGACAGTCTCTAGATCCATCCACGTCTCAACAAATGACCCAATTTCGTTCCTTTTTATGGCTGAGTAATATTCCACTGTATACATGTACCACATCTTCTTTATCCATTCTTCTGTCGATGTACATTTAGGTTGCTTCCATGACCTGGCTATTGTAAATAGTGCTGCAATGAACATTGGGGTGCATGTGTCTTTTTGAATTACAGTTTTCTCTGTGTATATGGCCAGTAGTGGGATTGCTGGATCATATGGTAATTCTATTTTTAGTTTTTTAAGGAACCTCCATACTGTTCTCCATAGCAGCTGTATCAATTTACATTCCCACCAACAGTGCAAGAGGGTCCCTTTTCTCCACACCATCTCCAGCATTTGTTATTTGTAGATTTTCTGATGATGCCCATTCTAACTGGTGTGAGGTGATACGTCATTGTAGTTTTGATTTGCATTTCTCTAATAATTAGTGATGTTGAGCAGCTTTTCATGTGCTTCTTGGCCATCTGTACGTCTTCTTGGGACAAATGTCTATTTAGTTCTTCTGCCCATTTTTGGATTGGGTTGTTTGTTTCTTTAATATTGAGCTGCATGAGCTGTTTATATATTTTGGAGATTAATCCTTTGTCCATTGAATTGTTTGCAAATATTTTCTCCCATTCTGAGGGTTGTCTTTTCATCTTGTTTATGGTTTCCTTTGCTGTGTAAAAGCTTTGAAGTTTCTTTAGGTCCCATTTGCCTATTTTTGTTTTTATTTCCATTTCTCTAGGAGGTGGGTCAAAAAGGATCTTGCTGTGACTTATGTCATAGAGTGTTCCGCCTATGTTTTCCTCTAAGAGTGTTTTCCTCTTATAGTGTCCGGTCTTACATTTAGGTCTCTAATCCATTTTGAGTTTATTTTTGTGTATGGTGTTAGGGAGTGTTCTAATTTCATTCTTTTACATGTAGCTGTCCAGTTTTCCCAGCACCACTTATTGAAGAGATCTTTTCTCCATTGTATGTCCTTGCCTCCTTCATCATAGATTAGTTGAGCATAGCTGCGTGAGTTTATCTCTGGACTTTCTATCTTGTTCCACTGATCTATGTTTCTGTTTTTGTGCCAGTACCATATTGTCTTGATTACTGTAGCTTTATAGTATAGTCTGAAGTCAGGGAGTCTGATTCCTCCAGCTCCATTTTTTTCCCTCAAGACCGCTTTGGCTATTTGGGGTCTTTTGTGTCTCCATACAAATTTTAAGATTTTTTTTTTAGTTCCATAAAAAAAGCCATTGGTAATTTGATAGGGATTGCATTGAATCTGTAGATTGCTTTGGGTAGTATACTCATTTTCACAATATTGATTCTTCCAATCCAAGAACATGGTATATCTCTCCATCTGTTGGTATCATCTTTACTTTCTTTCATCAGTGTCTTATAGTTTTCTGCATACAGGTCTTTTGTCTCCCTAGGTAGGTTTATTCCTAGATATTTTATTCTTTTTCTTGCAATGGGAAATGGGAGTGTTTCCTTAATTTCTGTTTCAGATTTTTCATCATTAGGTTATAGGAATGCAAGAGATTTCTGTGCATTAATTTTGTATCCTGCAACTTTACCAAATTCATTGATTAGCTCTAGTAGTTTTCTGGTGGCATCTTTAGGATTCTCTATGTATAGTATCATGTCATTTGCAAACAGTGACAGTTTTACTTCTTTTCCAATTTGTATTCCTTTTATTTCTTCTTCTTCTCTGATTTCTGTGGCTAGGACTTCCAAAATTATGTTGAATAATAGTGGTGAGAGTGGACATCCTTGTCTTGTTCCTGATCTTAGAGGAAATGCTTTCAGTTTTTCACCACTGAGAATGATGTTTACTGTGGGTTTGTCGTATATGGCCTTTATTATGTTGAGGTAGGTTCCCTCTATGCTCACTTTCTGGAGAGTTTTTATCATAAATGGGTGTTGAATTTTGTCAAAAGCTTTTTCTGCATCTATTGAGATGATCATATGGTTTTTATTCTTCAATTTGTTAATATGGTGTATCACATTGATTGATTTGCGTATACTGGAGAATCCTTGCATCCTTGGGATAAATCCCACTTGGTCATGGTGTATGATCCTTTTAATGTGTTGTTGGATTCTGTTTGCTAGTATTTTGTTGAGGATTTTTGCATCTATATTCATCAGTGATATTGGTCTGTAATTTTCTTTTTTTGTAGTATCTTTGTCTGGTTTTGGTATCAGGGTGATGGTGGCCTCATAGAATGAGTTTGGGAGTGTTCCTTCCTCTGCAATTTTTGGGAAGAGTTTGAGAAGGATGGGTGTTAACTCTTCTCTAAATGTTTGATAGAATTCACCTGTGAAGCCATCTGGTCCGGGACTTTTGTTTGTTGGAAGATTTTTAATCACAGTTTCAATTTCATTACTTGTGATTGGTCTGTTCATATTTTCTATTTCTCCCTGGTTCAGTCTGGGAAGGTTATACCTTTCTAAGAATTTGTCCATTTCTTCCAGGTTGTCCATTTTATTGGCATAGAGTTGCTTGTAGTAGTCTCTTAGGATGCTCTGTATTTCTGCGGTGTCTATTGTAACTTCTCCTTTTTCATTTCTAATTTTATTGATTTGAGTCCTCTCCCTCTTTTTCTTGATGAGTCTGGCTAATGGTTTATCAATTTTGTTTATCTTCTCAAAGAACCAGCTTTTAGTTTTATTGATGTTTGCTATTGTTTTCTTAGTTTCTATTTCATTTACTTCTGCTCTGATCTTTATGATTTCTTTCCTTCTGCTAACTTTGGGTTTTGTTTGTTCTTCTTTCCCTAGTTCCTTTAGTTGTAAGTTTAGATTGTTTATTTGAGATTTTTCTTGTTTCTTGAGGTACGCTTGTATTGTTATAAACTTCCCTTTTAGAACTGCTTTTGCTGCATCCCATAGGTTTTGGATTGTCGTGTTTTCATTGTCATTTGTCTCTAGTTATTTTTTGATTTCCTCTTTGATTTCTTCAGTGATCTCTTGGTTATTTAATAATGTATTGTTTAGCCTCCATGTGTTTGTGTTTTTTACGTTTTTCCCCCCTCTAATTGATTTCTAATCTCATAGCATTGTTGTCAGAAAAGATGCTTAATATGATTTCAATTTTCTTAAATTTACTGAGGCCTGATTTGTGACCCAAGATGTGATCTATCCTGGAGAATGTTCCATGAGCACTTGAGAGAAAAGTGTAATCTGCTATTTTTAGATGTAATGTCCTATAAATATCAATTAAATCTATTTGGTGTATTGTGTCATTTAAAGCTCTGTTCCTTATTTATTTTCATTTTGGATGATCTGTCCATTGGTGTAATTGAGGTGTTAAAGTCCCCCATTATTACTGTGTTACTGTCGATTTCCTCTTTTATAGCTGTTAGCAGTTGCCTTATCTATTGAGGGGCTCCTATGTTGGGTGCATGTATATTTATAATTGTTATATCTTCTTCCTGGATTGATCCCTTGATCATTATGTAGTGCCCTTCCTTGTCTCTTGTAACATTCTTTATTTTAAAGTTTATTTTATCTGATATGAGTATTGCTACTCCAGCTTTCTTTTGATTTCCATTTGCATGGAATATCTTTTTCCATCCCCTCACTTTCAGTCTGAATGTGTCCCTAGGTCTGAAGTGGGTCTCTTGTAGACAGCATATATATGGGTCTTGTTTTTGTATCCATTCAGCGAGCCTGTGTCTTTTAGTTGGAGCATTTAATCCATTCACCTTTAGGGTAATTATCGATATGTATTTCCTTTGACCATGTTTCCCACTTAGAGAAGTTCGTTTAGCATTTGTTGTAGAGCTGGTTTGGTGATGCTGAATTCTCTTAGCTTTTGCTTGTCTGTAAAGCTTTTGATTTCTCCATCAAATCTGAATGAGATCCTTGCCGGGTTGAGTAATCTTGGTTGTAGGTTCTTCCCTTTCATCCCTTTAAGTATATCCTGCCACTCCCTTCTGGCTTCTAGAGTTTCTGCTGAGAAATCAACTGTTAACCTTATGGGAGTTCCCTTGTAAGTTATTTGTTGTTTTTCCCTTGCTGCTTTTAATAATTTTTCTTTGTCTTTAATTTTTGCCAATTTGATTACTATGTGTCTCTGCGTGTTTCTCCTTGGGTTTATCCTGTATGGGACTCTCTGTGCTTCCTGGACTTGGGTGGCTATTTCCTTTCCCATGTTAGGGAAGTTTTCGACTATAATCTCTTCAAATATTTTCTCTGGTCCTTTCTCTCTCTCTTCTCCTTCTGGGACCCCTATAATGCAAATTTTGTTGTGTTTAATGTTGTCCCAGAAGTCTCTTTGGCTGTCTTCATTTCTTTTCATTCTTTTTTCTTTAGTCTGTTCTGCAGCAGTGAATTCCATCATTCTGTCTTGCATGTCACTTATCCGTTCTTCTGCCTCAGTTATTCTGCTATTGATTCCTTCTAGTGTAGTTTTCATTTCAGTTATTTTATTGTTCATCTCTGTTTGTTTGTTCTTTTATTCTTCTAGGTCTTTGTTAAACATTTCTTGCATCTTCTCAATCTTTGCCTCCATTCTTTTCCCAAGGTCCTGGATCATCTTCACTATCATTATTCTGAATTCTTTTTCTGGAAGGTTGCCTATCTCCACTTCATTTAGTTGTTTTTCTGGGGTTTTATCTTGTTCCTTCATCTGGTATATAGCCCTCTGCCTTTTCATCTTGTCTATCTTTCTGTGAATGTGGTTTTTGTTCCACAGGCTGCAGGATTGTAGTTCTTCTTGCTTCTGCTCTCTGCCCTCTGCTAGTGTTGGAGGGTCTCCTGCAGAGGTAGGGGGTGGCTTTGGCTCACCAGGGGGACAAGGTCACTGGCAGCAGAAGTTCTCTATTTGGTTTATTTTTGATGTGATCTTTATGATTATTTTCTTCTACTAACTTGAGATTTGTTTGTCCTTGTTTTCCCAGTTATTTAGGTGTAAGGCTAGGTTGTTTATATTTTTCTTATTTCTTGAGGTAGACTTGTAATGGTATAAACTTCCCTTTTATAACCCTTTTGCTGTATCCCATGTATTTTGGATCATCATGATTTCATTTTCCTTTGCAATTTAAAATTTCTTCTTGACTTTTTCAGTGATCCATTGGTTGTTTATTATTTAGCCTCAACATGTTTTCTTTTTTTTTTTTTGCCGTTTTATAGTTGATTTCTATTCTCATGGCATTTTGGTGAGAAAAAATGTTTGATATGTTTCCAGTTTTCTTACATTTAATGAGTTGTTTCATGGTCCAGTATGTGATCTATAATAGGGAATATCCCATGTGCATTTAGGAATGTATTCGGCGTTAGAATGGAATATTTGATATCAGTCTGTTAAGTCTGCATGGTCTAATGTGTCATTCTTTTGCAGAGTTTTCTTATTGATATTTTTGTCTGAATGATTTGCCCATTGAAGGAAGTAGACAATTAAAATTCCCTACTGTTACTGTTGTACTGTCCATTTATCCCCTTAGGTTTGTTAAAATGTGATTAGAAATTTAGGTGCACAAATGAGTATTTTTTAAACTTCACTCTGAGAGTCCTTCAGGGTCTGTGTCTGGGTACAGAATGAATTTTTCTGGGGTGCCATAGCCACATGGGAAGAAGTCATATTGCTAAAAGTTGAGGTGAGGTTGTGGAGAGAGGTTAGATGTGTGACATTCCATACCAATCTGTAATGGGTCCTAAAGTGTTTTAATATTATTCTCACTGATAAAGGTTGTTAGTTTGTTCCAAGCAATAATAATATTCAAAAATTATGACCATAAAAGTCTGTAATTCAGTGATGAGTCTGATATTCCAACTGCTGGTGTCCCACCATGGAGCCAGAGCAGGCTTGGTTCCCAAGGTGGGAATGTCATGAGACTGAGGGACCTGGGACAGATGAGCCAGAAAGCACCCTCCTTAGACCTGTAGTGCCTGGTCCCGTCTGCACTGGGAAGATGTACTCCAGGGCCAGGCAGTCCCTCCTACAGTTAAACCGAGCCCTGGGCACCCAAAAGGATGGTGGAGCCTCTGGGCTAGAAGAGATTTAAAGTCACCTAGTCTCCACATCACCTCGAGGCGGGGTTCCCACTCCCAGCCTCCTTCCTTAGAGTCACCCTGCCTCTGGAAGACAGCACTTCAATAGATGGTTTTTCAGACGTCCAGATTAGTCCATGAGAAGAAGGATAAGGAAGAAGAAGTAAAAAAACAGAAGCCCTTGGGTGTCTGTTCAGGCACATTCCACTCTGATAACACAGGAAGAGGACTTTCCCTAAGGCTCAGGTTCCCTGAGTAATCAGAGTGGGGTATGAAGAAATCCTGCCGCCTTGTGGCCGATTCCCAGAACAACCGCTAGAAAACAGGTGCTTATAGGCAGTGCATAGTCACAAGGCCTGTGGGGCTGCACATGCCACGTGTTCTCAAAAAGTGTCTTGGGGCAGGTAATAGAGACTGACTTCAAATCAGGCTCAGGCTTCCAAGAACCCGATTTCAAGAGATAAATTTTACTCACACTGTTAAAAAACAGAAGCACATGAAAAGATGCTCAACATGGCTAATTATCAGGGAAATGCAAATCAAAACAACCATGGGGTGTCACCTCGCACCAGTCAGAATGGCCGTTAACACAAAGTCTCCTAACAAGAAGTGCTGGAGAGGGCGTGGGGAAAAGGGAACACTGCTACGCTGTGGGTGGAAACGTAAATGCATACAGCCACTACGGAGAACAGTGTGGAGGTTCCTAAAAAATGTCAAAATAGAGCTAGCAGACCATTTGGCAATTCCACTCTTGGTCACATACCCAGGCTAAAACATAATTTGAAAAGACACATGCAGTGTTCACTGCAGAACTACTTACAATAGGCATAACTTGGAAGCAACCAAAATGTCTATTGTTATACGAATGGATGAAAAAGATGTGGGAAATATATACAAGAAAATATTTCTGATCCATAAAATAATGAAATAATGTCATTTGCAGCAAGTGGGATGGACCTACAGATGATCGTGCTAAGTGAAATAAATCAGACAGAGAAAGACAATTATCATATGATATCACTTAGAGATGGAATCTAAAAATGGACAAAAATGAACGAATTTACAAAAGAGAAACAGAGTCACAGACTTAGAAAGCAAACTTATGGTTATGAAAAGGGAAAGGAGGAATGGAGGGATAAATTAGGTGGTCGAATTAGCATAGAAACCCTTATGTATAGAAAATAGCTCATCAACAAAGACCTATGCATAGCACAGGGAACTCTACTCAACACACTGTAATGACTTGTATACCAAACACTCTGAGAAAATATAGAGAAGTTTCTATAGAAATGAACCAATTTGCTATACTCTGAAAAAAAGAAAGAAAGAAAGAAAGAACGAAAGAAAGAAAAAGAAAATGAAACAGAACATTATAAATCAACTATACTCCAATATAATGTAGAAATTAAAAGATTAAGATATGGTTGCTGAATCCCCCTAAGTACTGGTGACCCAGGCTGGTGTCACATCCCTGGAGTCAGAGCACGCTTGGGCCCAAGGCTGGACTGTCATGGGTTTGAGGAAGCTCGAGAATATGCCAGGAAATGCAACCCCCCCTTGGACCTGTAGTGCCTGGTCCCCTCTGCATGGGACCACAATATTCAGGTTCATGTTGGACCTTCTACAGCCAAACCCAGCCATGGGCACCCAAAGCTGGTGGACCCTCTGGGATGAAAGTGCTTTGAAAATTTACATGGTCTCCACATCCCCTTGTTGTGGTGTTCTCTCTTCCATCCTCCTTTATTTGAGTTGCCCCACCTCTGGAAATTAACACCCTCAACAGGCGGTTTTGCAGGGGTTGTGATTTATCTGGGGCATGTAGGGTAAGGGAGAAGAAGTAATGAGACACAGCCCTTGGGTGTTTCATCAGGCACATTCCACTCTAAATTGCAAACTAGGTACAGGACTTTCCCTAAGGCCTTGGTTTTCCCAGTAAAGTGTTGTTCTTGAAGACATTCTGCTGTCTTGTGTCAGATCCTTATAACAACAACTTTAATCTTGATGCTTATGGCCACTTCATATTTGGAAGGCCTGGGGGCTATAAGTGACAACTGCCCTCAAAAAATATCTTAGTGTATGTAATGGAAAAGGAATTCAGAACCGGGTTGACTTTTAAGAATCCAATATCAAGAGGTAATTTTTACTTACACTGTTTGAAAAGCAATAGCAAAAGGTTGTCAACATTGGTAATTAATAGCAAAATGGAAATCCAAACTACAATGAGGTATCGCCTCACCCCAGTCAGGATGGCCGTTATCAAAAAGTCTACAAAAAGAAGTGCTGGATAAAGCGTGGAGAAAATTCAACCCTGCTGCGCCATTTGTGGGAATGTAAACTGGTAACAGCCACTATGGAAACAGTATGGAGGTTCCTTAAAAAACTGAAAATAGAGCTACCATATGATCCAGCAATCCCACTCCTGGGTGTATACTCAGAGAAAAACGTTATTTGAAAATTTCTTTCACCCCCATGTTCATTGCAGCACTGTTTACAGTAGCCAGGACATGGAAGCAACATAAATGTTTCCCAATAGATTAATTGATAAAGAAGATATGGATACATATATACAATGGGATATTACTTAGCCATAAAAAATAATGAAATAATGTCATTTTGAGCAACATGGATAGACCTAGAGATTGTCATCCTGGGTAAAATTAGTCTGAAAATTATGGAGAAACATTGTATGATATTGCTTATAGTAGGAATCTAAAAAAAAAAAAAAAAGGTACAAATGAACTTATTTACAAAACAGAAATAGAGTTACAGATGTAGAAAACAGTCTTATGGTTACCAGGTGGGAAAGGGGGGAGGGATAAATTATGAGATTGGGATTGACATATACACTGTTATATATAAAATAGATAACTAGTAATGATCAATTGTATAGCACAGGGAACTCTATATCTTTAATGACCTATATGGGAAAGGAATCTAAATGGAGTGGATATATGTATCTGTGTAACTGATTCACTTTGCTGTACAGCAGAAAGTAACCAACATTGTAAATTAACTATACTGCAATACAATACAATACAATACAATAAAAATAGAGCTACCAGATGATCAGACAGTTTCACTCCTGGGCATATATCCAGAGAAAGCCATAATTAGAAAGCACAGATGCACCCCAACCTTCAGTGAAGCACTACTACAGTGGCAAACAAATGGAAGGAACCAAAATGTCCACCAGCAGACGAATGGATAAAGATGATGTGGTACATATATGCAATGGAATATTACTCAGCCATAGAATGAATGAAATAATGCCCTTTGCAGCAACACAGATGGACCTAGAGACAATCATACTAAGTAAGTCAGACAGAGAAAGACAAAATATCACATGATATCACTTATAGGTGGAATCTAAAAATTGATACAAATGAATTAATTTACCAAATGGAAACAGAGTCTCAGTAACAAACTATGGTTATCAAAGGGAAAAATTGGCGGGTAGGGATAAATCAGGAGTTTGGGATGAACATACAAACACTACTATATATAAGATAGATATAGGATAGACAACCAACAAGATCAACTGTATAGCATATGGAACTCTAGTCAGTATTCTGGGATAATCTGTATGTGAAAAGAATACGAAAATGGGACTTCCCTGGTGGTCTAGTGGTAAAGAATCCACCTTACAATGCAGGGAATGTGGGTTCGATCCCTGGTTGGGTAACTAGTATCCCACATGCCACAGGGCAGCTAAGCCCACGTTCCACAACTACTGAGCTCATGCACCTCAGCTAGAGAGTCCAAATGCCACAAACTACAGAGCCCAAGTGTGCTGCAGTCCATGCCACAACTAGAGAAGAGAAAACCCACATGCCACAACTAGAAGAGAAGCCCACGCCCTGCAACGAAAGATTCCACATGCCTCAACAAAGATCCTGAGTGCTGCAACTAAGACCCGACGCAGCCAAAAATAAATAAATCTTTTTAAAAAAGGAATATGAAAATGAATGAATATATTTATAAATTTGTATATATAACTGAATTACTTGCTGTACACCTGAAACTAACAGAACATTGTACATCAACTATACGCCAATAAAATTTAAATTTTAAAAAATTGCCTATACCTCAAAGGAAAAAAAAAAGAATTCTCCATGTATTTTTATGGCTTGATAGCTTACTTATTTGGTGCTTAATATTACTCCATTCTTAGAATATACTCTATGTTTTCATTCATCTACTGAAGGACACCTTGGTTTCATTCACATTTTAACAATATTCAATAAACGTGCTAGAAATATCCACATGCAGGTTTTTGTATGGTCATGTATTTTCAAATTTATCCTGTATGTATCCATGAGAACACATGCTGGATCGTATGGTAAGAGTATGTTCAATATCATAGAAAGTGTCAATATGCCTACCAAAATAGCTGTATTATTTTTCATTTCCGCCAATAACAAATGAGAGTTCCTATTGCCCCACATCCTCTACATGTGTTCTTGTCATTGTTCCACATTTTGGCCATTCTAAGAGTTATGTATTAGTATAACATTGTATTTTTAATTTGCATTTTAATGACAGCATGGATTATTCTCCCATATACTTATATGCAAAGTGTCTATTTTCTTTGGTGAGGTGTCTGTAAAATGTGTTGGTTCACTTTTTAATTGGGCTACTTTTAGTTTTTTCTACCCAATCTTAATATATTTCTTTTCTTGCCTTATCATGTTAGCAAGGCCTTTGAGTAAAATACTGAAAAGGAGTGATGAAAGGGGTCATTCTTGCTTTTTACCTTAACTCAGTGGGAAAGCTTGAGGATTTTGTTTGTTTTACCATTAAGCATGATGTGAGATGAAAGTTTTTTGTAAATTTTTGTTATCTACTTGAGAAAGCTCCATTTTATTTCTATTTTACTGATAGTTTTTATGAAGTTTGGGCGTTGGATTTTTTCAAAGGTCTTCTGAATCTATTGATATGATAATTTTCTTTTTTCGGGTGTTGATAATGATGGATATAATTACTTGATTTTAGAATGTTGAACCAGCCTTGCATACCTGAGATTAATCCCTCTCAGTCATGACATACAGTTCTCTCAAAACATTGTTGGATTTGATTTGTTAATATTTTTTGAGGATTTTTGAATCTATGTTCCTGAGTGATATCAGTCGGTAGCTTTGTTTACTTTTCATATTTTTGTCTGAGTTTGGATGTTGTGATTTTGGTGTCAGACATTTATTTGGGGAAATTCTCAGTCATGTTAAAAAAGTCTTTTCTATCTTCTCTTCTATCTTTATTCTCCTCCTGCTATACCCATTATGTATATGTCATAGCATTTTTAGTTGTTTGATTATTCTGTTGTGTTGATTTCTTTCCAGCCCATTTTCTCTTTTCTTTTGAGATTTGAAGGTTTCTCTTGATATGTCTTCAAGCTCAGAGATATTTATCTTCAGTCAGCTCTTTGGCTGCTAAACAAAATATCAGAAACTTGGTAGTTCATAAACAACAATATTCTTTTCTCATAGTGACTGAGGCTGAAAAGTTCAAGAACAAATTACCAACTGACTCAGTATCTGGTGAGGGGCCAATTTCTGGTTCATAAAGTGGGTCTTGCTGTTCAATGAAATGATGGAATGGGCAATAGAGCTCCTTTGGGCTACATTTATGATGTCACTAATCCCATGTTTGAGGTCTCTGGCCTCATGACCTGATCACTTCCCCAAATCCACACCTCTTAATACCATCAACATGGGAGCTGGGTTTCAAATTCTGAAAATTAGAGGGACCAAATGTTTACACCATAGCAGTGACCACAGAGTTAATTGATTTTTCCTTTCATGTTAAAGGTTTTGCAAATTTATATTTATTATAAAATCCCCAAAACCCTTAATTGTTAAGAATAACTCTAGATTTTTCCTATTTTGTCAGATATTCTTTCTGGCAGACAGTGATAATACTTTTTAAACAGGGATATTGAGACAAAGGCTCCTCAACTGCCAACAAACAAAACATCATTCATATAGTGAAAACTTTGGACATCAAAGGATGAAAGCATTTGGGCTAAATCCTTTTGCGCCCACTGCTGACCGAGGGCCGGGGAGTTTGCCTCACTAACAAACTTATTCCTAAGTGCTCCATCTAAACTTTTAAGATGGGGGAGTACATCATGTAACACACCAATCTACTATAGATTGTGAAGCAGCAAAAAACAAAACAAAAACAAAAGCACAAGATGATGAATCTATCCAAAGAGTTCTGTCTACATTGTTACAGTAGTTTCCCACCCACTGTGAACCCTTTTCAAACCCTATCAATCACTTGAACCTGTTTTATTTTTTCAACAATAATAATGTTAATCTGAAGGAGTCACATGCTCTAGTGATATTACACTATCCCCTGTGCAATATGTGGGGATTCAAGGAGATATGGGAGACTATCATGAGAGGTTGCTGAGAGTAATGAGGACATTTTGTTTAATGTTGGCTCTTCTCTCTGAGATCTCTACTGCCTTCTTCTCTTTGGAGCTACAGGCATCTAGACAGTGACCAGGATAAGGGACTTCTTTTTTCTACCCATGATTGCAGCCATGATTAACCCCACAGACCTTGGTGCTTCCAGACTCCTCTGAACCTACTGACCCTCCACACATGGCATGACATAGAAAAGGATGCTGACATGTATACCTGTATAAAACATGCTATAAATAGTTCAATTCTTCCCTTCCTCATAATTCCAAAGAATAGACTTGGATTTCTGCTTAATGATGCTGGAGTTGATGTATAAGTTGACGGAGATACCAAGGCACACTAAAAAAGAGAGTAACTGCACAGAAAATACAAGCAAGTACACTTCTGTGTAATTTCAAGCAGCCCATTTGCTATATCAACCATGGTGACTATTTGACTCTTCCTCTTTTTACTAATAGTACAACAAACAAAAATAAAGTATATTTAGGCTGTTTTATCCTCACCTCTGACATCATCTGCATTAACATGTACAACAACAGAGGGCCCTTACCCCATGTTACCCATTACTTGGCCTAGAGAATTTCTACCTTTTTCCAGGGAATATTTTCATAATTCCCAGTCAGGTTTATGAAGAAGCCTTATCTATTTTGTTTAAGAAAGTCATATCTCTCAACGGCACCCCATCAGTCACCAAAAGTGGAAAGAAATTTGAAGGGTCTTAGATTTTTCCACATTTGAAATTCCACTATTTTAGCCTGACAGTTTTATAGATTTTTAGAAAAAATATTTTAGATACCTTAGTATAAGACAAAAATTATTTTTATGACACAAACAGACAACAACAGTTTTAAGTTTTTATCTGTTCCTCTGTACACACAATCCCACAGGGTGATGTAAAGTAGTCCAGTTGGATGCTGTGCATGGAGTAGGTATGGATTAAAGCTTAGAAATCTTAAGCTTCAGTCACCTGAAACTTTTAATTAGGATGCAAGTAATTTTGTCCAGCATTTGAACGGAGCAAGACACTGTCTTTATTTTATTTGTCAGGTAATTAATCTGTCCTTTGCCCCAATGAGAGAAACAATTGGCATCTTCCATCAGTGTGTCGTACAAAAATCCTTGACCAGAGTGTGCAAGCAGAGGCTGATACAAGATGTGAAAAAATTTGAGACCCTTGTAGAATCTTCTCTTAACATGTTGCAATCTCCCATTTAAAATGTGAGAATAATGAATCCTCTGAGGAAAAAGCCCAAGGAAGGTTTTTGCTTTTGTGATACAATGGGGTTGCTAAAGATTTCAGAAGGCAAAAAGAGTTGGTGAGAATGACCATGAGACTTCAGGGAAAAGTCAGGGCCATGGATGAAGTGATGTTTACCTCTGTGAATCAATGAGAGGTAGAAGCAAATGAAAAGAAAGCTGAATACAACATTTTCTGAATAAAGGTAATTTTCTAGCCAGAATTGAAAAAAAATTCTCACTATGATACAACAATTTGATTTTGTTTAGAAAGCTAAATTAAATTTAAAGCTTAATAATTAAATTTATTGAAGAAAAGAAAACACCTCTGTGGTTTAAAATAAAAAAATTAGTTTTGCTACAGGTAAAAAGACTAACTATAGGAGGAACCAAGGTGGCAGAGTAGAAGGACGTGCTCTCACTCCCTCTTGTGAGAACACCAGAATCACAACTAGCTGCTGGACAATCATTGACAGGAAGACACTGGAACTCACCAAAAAAGATACCCCACATCGAAAGACAAAGGAGAAGCCACAATGAGACAATAGGAGGAGCGCAATCAGAGTAAAATCAAATCCCATAACTGGTGGGTGGGTGACTCACAGACTGGAGAACACTTATACCAAAGAAGTCCACCCACTGGAGTGAAGGTTCTGAGCCCCCCCATCAGGCTTCCCACCCTGGGGGTCCGGCAATAGGAGGAGGAATTCATAGAGAATCAGACTTTGAAGCTTAGTGGGAATTAACTGCAGGACTTCAACAGGACGGGGGGAAACAGAGACCCCACTCTTGGAGGGCGCACACAAAAATGTGCACATCGGGACCCAGGGGAAGGAGCAGTGACCCCGGGGGAGACTGAACCAGACCTACCTGCTAGTGTTGGAAGGTCTCCTGCAGAGGCAGGGGTTGGCTCTGTTTCACCGTGGGGACAAAGACATTGGCAGAAGAAGTTCTGGGAAGTACTCCTTGGTGTGAGCCCTCCCAGAGTCTGTCATTAGCCCCAACAAAGAGCCCAGGTAGGCTCCAGTGTTGGGTTGCCTCAGGCAAAACAACCAACAGGGAGGGAACCCAGCCCCACCCACCAACAGTCAAGTGGATTAAAGTTTTACTGAGCTCTGACCACCACAGTAACAGTCAGCTCTACCCACCACTGGAGCCTCCCATCAAGCCTCTTAGATAGCCTCAACCACCAGAGGGAAGACAGCAGAAGCAAGAAAAACTATAATCCTGCAGCCTGTGGAACAAAAAACACATTCACAGAAAGATAGACAAGATGAAAAGGCAGAGGGCTATATACCAGATGAAGGAACAAGACAAAACCCCAGAAAAACAACTAAATGAAGTGGAGATAGGCAACCTTCCAGAAAAAGAATTCAGAATAATGATAGTGAAGATGATCCAGGACCTCGGAATAAGAATGGAGGCAAAGATCCAGAAGATGCAAGAAATGTTTAACAGAGACCTAGAAGAATTAAAGAACAAACAAACAGAGATGAACAATACAATAACTGAAATGAAAACTACACTAGAAGGAATCAATAGCAGAATAACTGAGGCAGAAGAACGGATAAGTGACGTGCAAGACAGAATGGTGGAATTCACTGCTGCAGAACAGACTAAAGAAAAAAGAATGAAAAGAAATGAAGACAGCCTAAGAGACCTCTGGGACCACATTAAATGCAACAACATTCGCATTATAAGGGTCCCAGAAGGAGGAGAGAGAGAGAAAGGACGAGAGAAAATATTTGAAGAGATTATAGTCGAAAACTTCCCTAACATGGGAAAGGAAATAGCCACCCACGTCCAGAAAGTGCAGCGAGTCCCATACAGGATAAACCCAAGGAGAAACAGGCCAAGACACATAGTAATCAAATTGGCAAAAATTAAAGACAAAGAAAAATTATTGAAAGCAACAAGGGAAAAACGACAAATAACATACAAGGGAACTACCATAAGGTTAACAGCTGATTTCTCAGCAGAAGCTCTAGAAGTCAGAAGGGAGTGGCATGATATACTTAAAGTGATGAAAGGGAAGAACCTACAACCAAGATTACTCTACCCAGCAAGGATCTCATTCAGATTCGATGGAGAAATCAAAAGCTTTACAGACATGCAAAAGCTAAGAGAATTCAGCACCACCAAACCAGCTCTACAACAAATGCTAAAGGAACTTCTCTAAGTGGGGAACACAGGAGAAGAAAAGTACCTATGAACACAAACCCAAAACAATTAAGAAAATGGTCATAGGAACATACATATCAATAATTACCTTAAACGTGAGTGGATTAAGTGCTCCAACCAAAAGACACAGGTTTGCTGAATGGATACAAAGACAAGACCCATCTATATGCTGTCTATAAGAGACCCACTTCAGACCTAGGGACACATACAGACTGAAAGTGAGGGGATGGAAAAAGATATTCCATGCAAATGGAAATCAAAAGAAAGCTGGAGTAGCTATACTCATATCAGATAAAATAGACTTTAAAATAAAGAATGTTACAAGAGACAAGGAAGGACACTACATAATGATCCAGGGATCAATCCAGGAAGAAGATATAATAATTACAAATATATATGCACCCAACATAGGAGCACCTCAAGAGATAAGACAACTGGTAACAGCTATAAAGGAGGAAATCGACAGTAACATGGTAATAGTGGGGGACTTTAACACCTCACTTACACCAATGGACAGATCATCCAAAATGAAAATTCATAAGGAAACAGAAGCTTTAAATGACACAATAGACCAGATAGATTTAATTGATATTTATAGGACATTACATCCAAAAACAGCAGATTACACGTTCTTCTCAAGTGCGCATGGAACATTCTCCAGGATAGATCACACCTTGGGTCACAAATCAAGCCTCAGTAAATTTAAGAAAATTGAAATCATATCAAGCATCTTTTCTGACCACAACGCTATGAGATTAGAAATGAATTACAGGGAAAAAAACGTAAAAAACACAAACACATGGAGGCTAAACAATACGTTACTAAATAACCAAGAGATCACTGAAGAAATTAAAGAGGAAATCAAAAAATACCTAGAGACAAATGAAAATGAAAACACGACGATCCAAAACCTATGGGATGCAGCAAAAGCAGTTCTAAGAGGGAATTTTATAGCTATACAAGCCTACCTCAAGAAACAAGAAAAATCTCAAGTAAACAATCTAACCTTACACCTAAAGGAACTAGAGAAAGAAGAACAAACAAAACCCAAAGTTAGCAGAAGGAAAGAAATCATAAAGATCAGAGCAGAAGTAAATGAAATAGAAACTAAGAAAACAGTAGCAAACATCAATAAAACTAAAAGCTGCTTCTTTGAGAAGATAAACAAAATTGATAAACCATTAGCCAGACTCATCAAGAAAAAGAAGGAGAGGACTCAAATCAATAAAATTAGAAATGAAAAAGGAGAAGTTACAACAGACACCGCAGAAATACAGAGCATCCTAAGAGACTACTACAAGCAACTCTATGCCAATAAAATGGACAACCTGGAAGAAATGGACAAATTCTTAGAAAGGTATAACCTTCCAAAACTGAACCAGGGAGAAATAGAAATTTGAACAGACCAATCACAAGCACTGAAATTGAAACTGTGATTAAAAATCTTCCAACAAACAAAAGTCCAGGACCAGATGGCTTCACAGGTGAATTCTATCAAACATTTAGAGAAGAGCTAACACCCATCCTTCTCAAACTCTTCCCAAAAATTGCAGAGGAAGGGACACTTCCAAACTCATTCTATGAGGCCACCATCACTCTGATACCAAAACCAGACAAAGACACTACAAAAAGAGAAAATTAAAGACCAATATCACTGATGAATATAGATGCAAAAATCCTCAACAAAATACTGGCAAACAGAATCCAACAACACATTAAAAGGATCATACACCACGATCAAGTGGGATTTATCCCAGGGATGCAAGGATTCTTCAGTATACGCAAATCAATCAATGTGATACACCATATTAACAAACTGAAGAATAAAAACCATATGATCATCTCAATAGATGCAGAAAAAGCTTTTGACAAAACTCAACACCCATTTATGATAAAAACTCTCCAGAAAGTGGGCATAGAGGGAACCTACCTCAACATAATAAAGGCCATATATGACAAACCCACAGCAAACATCATTTTCAATGGTGAAAAACTGGAAGCATTTCCTCTAAGATCAGGAACAAGACAAGGATGTCCACTCTCACCACTATTATTCAACATAGTTGTGGAAGTCCTAGCCATGGCAATCAGAGAAGAAAAATAAATAAAAGGAATACAAATTGGAAAAGAAGAAATAATACTGTCACTGTTTGCAGATGACATGATACTATACATAGAGAATCCTAAAAATGCCACCAGAAAACTACTAGAGCTAATCAATGAATTTGGTAAAGCTGCAGGATACAAAATTAATGCACAGAAATCTCTTGCATTCCTATATACCAATGATGGAAAATCTGAAGGAGAAATTAAGGAAACACTGCCATTTACCACTGCAACAAAAAGAATAAAATACCTAGGAATAAACCTACCTAGGGAGACAAAAGACCTGTATGCAGAAAACTATAAGACACTGATGAAAGAAATTAAAGATGATACCAACAGATGGAGAGATATACCATGTTCTTGGATTGGAAGAATCAATATTGTGAAAATGACTCTACTACCCAAAGCAATCTACAGATTCAATGCAATCCCTATCAAATTACCAATGACATTTTTTACAGAACTAGAACAAATCATTTTAAAATTTGTATGGAGGCACAAAAGACCCCAAATAGCCAAAGCAGCCTTGAGGGAAAAGAACGGAGCTGGAGGAATCAGCCTCCCTGACTTCAGACTATACTACAAAGCTACAGTAATCAAGACAATATGGTACTGGCACAAAAACAGAACCATAGATCAATGAAACAAGATAGAAAGCCCAGAGATAAACCCACGCACATATGGTCAACTAATCTATGACAAAGGAGGCAAAGATATACAATGGAGAAAAGACAGTCTCTTCAATAAGTGGTGCTGGGAAAACTGGACAGCTACATGTAAAAGAATGAAATTAGAACACTCCCTAACACCATACACAAAAATAAACTCAAAATGGATTATAGACCTAAATATAAGACCGGACACTATAAAACTCTTAAAGGAAAACATAGGAAGAACGCTCTTTGACATCAATCACAGCAAGATCTTTTTTGATCCACCTCCTAGAGTAATAGAAATAAAAACAAAAATAAACAAATGGGACCTAATGAAACTTCAAAGCTTTTGCACAGGAAAGGAAACCATAAACAAGACGAAAGGACAACCCTCAGAATGGGAGAAAATATTTGCAAAGAAATCAACGGACAAAGGATTAATCTCCAAAATATATAAACAGCTCATTCAGCTCAATATTAAAGAAACAAACAACCCAATTCAAAAATGGGCAGAAGACCTAAATAGACATTTCTCCAAAGAAGATATACAGATGGCCAAGAAGCATATGAAAAGATGCTCAACATCACTAATTATTAGAGAAATCAAAACTACAATGAGGTATCACCTCACACCGGTTAGAATGGGCATCATCAGAAAATCTACAAACAACAAATGCTGGAGAGGGTGTGGAGAAAAGGGAACCCTCTTGCACTGTTGGTGGGAATGTAAATTGATACAGCCACTATGGAGAACAGTATGGAGGTTCCTTAAAAAACTAAAAATAGATTTACCATATGATCCAGCAATCCCACTACTGGGCGTATACACAGAGAAAACCATAGTTCAAGAAGACACATGCACCCCAATGTTCATTGCAGCACTATTTACAATAGCCAGGTCATGGAAGCAACCTAAATGGCCATGGACAGACATATGATTAAAGAAGTTGTGGTACATATATACAATGGAATATTACTCAGCCATAAAAAGGAACGAAATTGAGTCATTTGCTGAGACGTGGATGGATCTAGAGACTGTCATACAGAGTGAAGTAAGTCAGAAAGAGAAAAACAAATATCGTATATTAACGCATGTATGTGGAACCTAGAAAAATGGTACAGATGAGCCGGTTTGCAGGGCAGAAGTTGAGACACAGATGTAGAAAACAGACATATAGACACCAAGGGGGGAAAACTGTGGTGGGGTGGGGATGGTGGTGTGCTGAATTGAGCGATTGGGATTGACATGCATACACTGATGTGTACAAAATTGATGACTAATAAGAACCTGCAGTATAAAAAAAACAAATAAAAACAACTAATACTAAACTTTCATTGGGTTATTTGTATGGAAATATGTTAATATAAATGTTTCAGACATTACATGAAATTTCTAAAAATCTTATGTGTTCTGGTATAATGTTATGTCATAATTCTAGTTATTACTTTAAAATGTATATCTCAGAAATAACTAAATTTCCTTGTCAATTGCATTATTATGAACTTTCATCTAATCTTTAACCATGGTCATTTTTAAGTCTTTTGTCATTTACAGGCGGTTCTGGGTGTTCTGCTGTGATGCTTTTGCAAATATGTTCCTATAAAAGGGTTTCATCTTCAAGGAATTCATGGAAAAGACTCTGACAAGTACAGGTTTCTGGTAACTGACTGTACTGCTGAACTGAATGAATAAGCATTTTCAGAACTCTAATGAAAAACTGATGAACTCATAAAAGTGCTGACAAAAGATCAAGATGAAAAAAAAATTAATTACATGGGACTGAGTGAACTGATGAGGATGATTATAATTTTTGTGACTTTCTGTTTGAATTAAAAAAAAATCCCACAAGGACTCAGAGGCAAAGAATATACAAATCAATTTTCACTGCAAAGTAAAGGAGCTGTTACAGTGGAGGATTACTGGACTGAATGTCAATATTATGACATAGCATGAGTGTGTTTCGTATTTAATAATTGCAATCATTGTTGCTTTTGTTGTGGTCATCCATTTACAATGCTTGGTGTCAGTCTATTTATGTCTTGTAAAAATAAAATACAGTGTGTGTGTGAAAAAAAAGACTAACTATAAAGGGGAAAATAACAAATTAGAAATTACGAAAACTAAAAATTGACAATCATCTGAAGACAGAGAAGGAGAGACAGAAAGAGAGAAGAACACATACCAAACATATATAAAGAACTCCTAAATAAGAAGTCCTTCAATAAGAAGTTAATGCAATAGGAAAAATGTGGAAAACATACCAAAAGGTATTTCAAAAGTGAGAATACAAAATGTTAAGTAAACATATCAAAAGCTGCTTGACTTCTTTTGTAATCAAGGAAATGCAACAAAACCAATATCTGGAATTATCACTCATCAGCCAAAAAGCTGAAGTGAAAATGACAGGAATTATCACGTTCTGGCAAAAATGTGTATAATCCATGAATCTCATTCCCTGCTGGTGAGTATGGAAATTCATACAAATGTTTGGAAAATATTTAAAAGTATTTAAAACAGATAAACACATGAAACTTATGACTTGAAAATTTTACTACTACATATATAATGAACAATAATTTATACACATATCACCAAAGCACACGTTCTAGAATTTAAATACCAGTGCTATTCTCAATAGACACAAACTGAAAATCACTCATATTGTAATACACATTGGAATAACTTAATAGTTAAATATTTACACTATGGAATAATCTACAAGAACAACAATGCATTATTGCAACAACAGGCAACCATATAGGTATATTTACAAACAACGTAAGTAATAAAAAAGCCAAATACAGAAGAGTTACTGCTGTGTCACTTCATTTATATAAAATATAAAACACAGGAAAACTGATTTTTTTGTTAGATACCAGAACAATAGTAAACCTTAAGGGTAGTGACTAGAATGGGAACCAGGGGGCCACTGCATGTCTAACAATTCTCTGTGTCTTATCTTGGAGCTACGTATAGAGTGTATTTAGATTCTAAATTTTCTGAAATTTGTCATTTCCTTATAAACCTTGCATGTCTTTAGTTGTTTTTTATACATATCACTAATAAATAATATAGGGTAGGGAAGGTAATTATATAAGCATTTAAATATCCATGTTTTGTCAAGGTGGAAGTGAGAGGTATTAAATACTTGACACTGTGATTACTTTTTAAAAGTAAGCTGAAAATTTGAGATTAATAAAAAGGATATACTTCATATCTAATCCTCAAAGAGGAAGGGTAGAAAGGAGAATTGATTTTTTTAAATTAATACAGAATAGTTAAGATAGAAAATAATGAGAATAGACTAGGTTTAAAAAAGAGCACACAGGGAGGGGGAGAGAAGATGGCGGAAGAGTAAGACGCGGAGATCACATTCCTTCCCACAGATACAGTAGAAATACACCTACACGTGGAACTGCTCCTACAGAACACCCACTGAACGCTGGCAGAAAACGTCCGACCTCCAAAAAGGCAAGAAACTCCCCCCGTACTTGGGTAGGGCAAAAGAAAAAAGAAATAACAGAGACAAAAGAATAGGGACGGCACCTGCACCAGTGGGAGGGAGCCGTGAAGGAGGAAAGGTTTCCACGCACTAGGAGCCCCTTCGCGGGCGGAGACTGCGGGGGGCGGAGGGGGGAAGCTTCAGAGCCACGGAGGAGAGCGCAGCCACAGAGGTGCGGAGGGCAAAGCGGAGAGACTCCCGCACAGAGGCTCGGCGCCGAGCAGCGCTCACCAGCCCGAGAGGCTTGTCTGCTCCCCCGCCGGTGCGGGCGGGGCTGGGAGCTGAGGCTCGGGCTGAGGTCGGATCGCAGGGAGAGGACTGGGGCTGGCGGCGTGAACACAGCCTGAAGGGTTTAGTGCACCACAGCCAGCCCGGAAGAAGTCCGGGAAAAAGTCTGCAGCTGCCGAAGAGGCAAGAGACTTTTTCTTGCCTCTTTGTTTCGCGGCGGGCAAGGAGAGGGGATTCAGAGCGCCGCCTAAACGAACTCCAGAGAAGGGCGCGAGCCGCGGCGATCAGCGCGGATCCCACAGCAACAGGGGCGCAGAGGGAAAATCGGAGAGACTCCCGCACAGAGGCTCGGCGCCGAGCTGCGCTCACCAGCCCGAGAGGCTTGTCTGCTCCCCCGCCGGGGCGGGCGGGGCTGGGAGCTGAGGCTCGGGCTGCGGTCGGATCGCAGGGAGAGGACTGGGGCTGGCGGCGTGAACACAGCCTGAAGGGGTTGGCGCACCACAGCTAGCCGGGAGGGAGACCGGGAAAAGGTCTGCAGCTGCCGAAGAGGCAAGAGACTTTTTCTTGCCTCTTTGTTTCGCTGCGCGCAAGGAGAGGGGATTCAGAGCGCCGCCTAAACGAACTCCAGAGAAGGGCGCAAGCCACGGCGATCAGCGCGGACCCCAGAGACGGGCGTGAGACGCTGGGGCTGCTGCTGCCGCCTCCAAAAAGCCTGTGTGTGAGCACAGGTCACTCTCCACACCTCCCCTCCCGGGAGCCTGTGCAGCCCGCCACTGCCAGGGGCCCGGGATCCGGGGACAACATCCCCGGGAGAACGCACTGCGCGCCTCGAGCTGGTGCAACGTCACGCCGGCCTCGGCCGCCGCAGGCTAGCCTCGCCTCCTCCGTACCGCTCCCTCCCCGCGGCCTGGGTGAGCCAGAGCCCCCGAAGCAGCTGCTCCTTTAACCCCGTCCTGTCTGGGCGGGGAACAGACGCCCTCAGGCGACCTACACGCAGAGGCGGGTCCAAATCCAAAGCTGAACCCCAGGAGCTGTGCGAACAGGGAAGAGAAGGGGAAATCTCTCCCAGCAGCCTCAGGAGCAGCGGATTAAAGCTCCACAAACAACTTGATGTGCCTGCATCTGCTGAACACCTGAATAGACAACGAATCATCCCAAATTCAGGAGGTGGACTCTGGGAGCAGGAGATATTAATTTTTCCCCTTTTCCTTTTTTTTGTGAGTGTATATGTATATGCTTCTGGGTGAGATTTTGTCTGTATAGCTTTGCTTTACAATAGCTTTATTTTACTTCACTATACTATAGCCTCTTTCTTTCTTTCTTTCTTTCTATTTTTTCTCCCTTTTACTCTGAGCCGTGTGGATGAAAGGCTCTTGGTGCTCCAGCCAGGCATCAGGGCCGTGCTTCTGAGGTGGGAGAGCCAACTTCAGAACACTGGTCCACAAGAGACCTCCCAGCTCCCCGTAATACCAAATGGCGAAAATCTCTCAGAGATCTCCATCTCAACATCAAGACCCAGCTTCACTCAACGACCAGCAAGCTACAGTGCTGGACATCCTATGCCAAACAACTAGCTAGACAGGAACACAACCCCATCCATTGGCAGAGAGGCTGCCTAAAATCATAATAAGGCCACAGACACCACAAAATACACCACCAGACGTGGACGTGCCCACCAGAAAGACAAGATCTAGCCTCATCCACCAGAACTCAGGCACTAGTTCCCTCCACCAGGAAGCCTACACAACCCACTGAACCAACCTTAGCCACTGGGGACAGATACCAAAAACAACGGGAACTACAAACCTGCAGCCTGTGAAAAGGAGACCCCAAACACAGTAAGATAGGCAAAATGAGACGACAGAAAAACACACAGCAGATGAAGGAGCAGGCTCAAAACACACTGGACTTAACAAATGAAGAGGAAATAGGTAGTCTACCTGAAAAAGAATTCAGAATAATGATAGTAAGGATGATCCAAAATCTTGGAAATAGAATAGACAAAATGCAAGAAACATTTAACAAGGATGTAGAAGAACTAAAGAGGAACCAAGCAATGATGAAAAACACAATAAATGAAATTAAAAATACTCTAGATGGGATCAATAGTAGAATAACTGAGGCAGAAGAAAGGATAAGTGACCTGGAAGATAAAATGGTGGAAATAACTACTACAGAGCAGGATAAAGAAAAAAGAATGAAAAGAACTGAGGACAGTCTCAGGGACCTCTGGGACAACATTAAACGTGCCAACATTCGAATTATAGGGGTACCAGAAGAAGAAGAGAAAAAGAAAGGGACTGAGAAAATTTTTGAAGAGATTATAGTTGAAAACTTCCCTAATATGGGAAAGGAAATAGTTAATCAAGTCCTGGAAGCACAGAGAGTCCCATACAGGATAAACCCAAGGAGGAACATGCCAAGACACATATTAATCAAACTGTCAAAAATTAAATATAAGGAAAACATATTAAAGGCAGCAAGGGAAAAAAAACAAATAACACACAAGGGAATCCCCATAAGGTTAACATCTGATCTCTCAGCAGAAACTCTGCAAGCCAGAAGGGAGTGGCAGGATATACTTAAAGTCATGAAGGAGAAAAACCTACAACCAAGATTACTCTACCCAGCAAGGATCTCATTCAGATTCGATGGAGAAATTAAAACCTTTACAGACAAGCAACAGCTGAGAGAGTTCAGCACCACCAAACCAGCTTTACAACAAATGCTAAAGGAAATTCTCTAGGCAAGAAACACAAGAGAAGGAAAACACCTACAATAACAAACCCAATACATTTAAGAAAATGGGAATAGGAACATACATATCGATAATTACCTTGAATGTAAATGGATTAAATGCTCCCACCAAAAGACACAGGCTGGCTGAATGGATACAAAAACAAGACCCATACATATGCTGTCTACAAGAGACCCACTTCAGACCTAGGGACACATACAGACTGAAAGTGAGGGGATGGAAAAAGATATTCCATGCAAATGGAAAGCAAAAGAAAGCTGGAGTAGCAATTCTCATATCAGACAAAATAGACTTTAAAATAAAGACTATTACAAGAGACAAAGAAGGACACTATATAATGATCAAGGGATCGATCCAAGAGGAAGGTATAACAATTGTAAATATTTATGCACCCAACATAGGAGCACCTCAATACATAAGGCAAATACTAACAGCCATGAAAGGGGAAATTGACAGCAACACAATCATAGTAGGGGACTTTAACACCCCACTTTCACCAATGGACAGATCATCCAAAATGAAAATAAATAAGGAAACACAAGCTTTAAATGATACATTAAACAATATGGACTTAATTGATATTTATAGGACATTCCACCCAAAAACAACAGAATACACATTTTTCTCAAGTGCTCATGGAACATTCTCCAGGATAGATCATATCTTGGGTCACAAATCAAGCCTTGGTAAATTTAAGAAAATTGAAATCGTATCAAGTATCTTTTCCGACCACAATGCTATGAGACTAGATATCAATTACAGGAAAAGATCTGTAAAAAATACAAACACATGGAGGCTACACAATACATTACTTAATAACGAAGTGATTACTGAAGAAATCAAAGGGGAAATCAAAAAATACCTAGAAACAAATGACAATGGAGACACAACGACCCAAAACCTATGGGACACAGCAAAAGCAGTGCTAAGAGGGAAGTTTATAGCAATACAAGCCTACCTCAAGAAACAGGAAACATCTCGAATAAACAACCTAACCTTGCACCTAAAGCAATTAGAGAAAGAAGAACAAAAAAACCCCAAAGCCAGCAGAAGGAAAGAAATTATAAAGATCAGGTCAGAAATAAATGAAAAAGAAATGAAGGAAACAATAGCAAAAATCAATGAAACTAAAAGCTGGTTCTTTGAGAAGATAAACAAAATTGATAAACCATTAGCCAGACTCA
Organism: Balaenoptera acutorostrata; assembly: GCF_949987535.1. Taxonomy (NCBI): domain Eukaryota; kingdom Metazoa; phylum Chordata; class Mammalia; order Artiodactyla; family Balaenopteridae; genus Balaenoptera; species Balaenoptera acutorostrata. The sequence goes on from NC_080067.1 coordinate 927,979, forward strand.
TCAAGAGAAAAAGGGAGAAGACTCAGATCAATAGAATTAGAAATGAAAAAGGAGAAGTAACCACTGACACTGCAGAAATACAAAAGATCATGAGAGATTACTACAAGCAACTATATGCCAATAAAATGGACAACCTGGAAGAAATGGACAGATTCTTAGAAATGCACAAACTGCCGAGACTGAACCAGGAAGAAATAGAAAATATGAACAGACCAATCACAAGCACTGAAATTGAAACTGTGATTAAAAACCTTCCAACAAACAAAAGCCCAGGACCAGATGGCTTCACAGGCGAATTCTATCAAACATTTAGAGAAGAGCTAACACCTATCCTTCTCAAACTCTTCCAAAATATTGCAGAGGGAGGAACACTCCCAAACTCATTCTACGAGGCCACCATCACCCTGATACCAAAACCAGACAAAGATGTCACAAAGAAAGAAAACTACAGGCCAATATCACTGATGAACATAGATGCAAAAATCCTCAACAAAATACTAGCAAACAGAATCCAACAGCACATTAAAAGGATCATACACCATGATCAAGTGGGGTTTATCCCAGGAATGCAAGGATTCTTCAATATACGCAAATCAATCAATGTGATACACCATATTAACAAATTGAAGGAGAAAAACCATATGATCATCTCAATAGATGCAGAGAAAGCTTTTGACAAAATTCAACACCCATTTATGATAAAAGCCCTGCAGAAAGTAGGCATAGAGGGAACTTTCCTCAACATAATAAAGGCCATATATGACAAACCCACAGCCAACATTGTCCTCAATGGTGAAAAACTGAAACCATTTCCACTAAGATCAGGAACAAGACAAGGTTGCCCACTCTCACCACTATTATTCAACATAGTTCTGGAAGTCCTAGCCACGGCAATCAGAGAAGACAAAGAAATAAAAGGAATCCAAATCGGAAAAGAAGAAGTAAAGCTGTCACTATTTGCAGATGACATGATACTATACATAGAGAATCCTAAAGATGCTACCAGAAAACTCCTAGAGCTAATCAATGAATTTGGTAAAGTAGCAGGATACAAAATTAATGCACAGAAATCTCTTGCATTTCTATACACTAATGACGAAAAATCTGAAAGTGAAATTAAGAAAACACTCCCATTTACTATTGCAACAAAAAGAATAAAATATCTAAGAATAAACCTACCTAAGGAGACAAAAGACCTGTATGCAGAAAATTATAAGACACTGATGAAAGAAATTAAAGATGATACAAATAGATGGAGAGATATACCATGTTCCTGGATTGGAAGAATCAACATTGTGAAAATGTCTCTACTACCCAAAGCAATCTACAGATTCAATGCAATCCCTATAAAACTACCACTGGCATTTTTCACAGAACTAGAACAAAAAATTTCACAATTTGTATGGAAACACAAAAGACCCCGAATAGCCAAAGCAATCTTGAGAACGAAAAATGGAGCTGGGGGAATCAGGCTCCCTGACTTCAGACTATATTACAAAGCTTCAGTAATCAAGACAGTTTGGTATTGGCACAAAAACAGAAATATAGATCAATGGAACAGGATAGAAAGCCCAGAGATAAACCCACACACATATGGTCAACTTATCTTTGATAAAGGAGGCAAGCATATACAGTGGAGAAAAGACAGCCTCTTCAATAAGTGGTGCTGGGAAAATTGGACAGGAACATGTAAAAGTATGAAATTAGAACACTCCCTGACACCATGCACAAAAATAAACTCAAAATGGATTAAAGACCTAAGTGTAAGGGCAGACACTATCAAACTCTTAGAGGAAAACATAGGCAGAACACTCTATGACATACATCACAGCAAGATTCTTTTTGACCCAGCTCCCAGAGAAATGGAAATAAGTACACAAATAAACAAATGGGACCTAATGAAACTGAAAAGCTTTTGCACAGCAAAGGAAACCATAAACAAGACCAAAAGACAACCCTCAGAATGGGAGAAAATATTTGCAAATGAAGCAACTGACAAAGGATTAATCTCCAAGATTTACAAGCAGCTCATGCAGCTCAATAACAAAAAAACGAACAACCCAATCCAAAAATGGGCAGAAGATCTAAATAGACATTTCTCCAAAGAAGATATACAGATGGCCTACAGACACATGAAAGAATGCTCAACATCATTAATCATTAGAGAAATGCAAATCAAAACTACAATGAGATATCATCTCACACCGGTCAGAATGGCCATCATCAAAAAATCTAGAAACAATAAATGCTGGAGAGGGTGTGGAGGAAAGGGAACACTCTTGCACTGTTGGTGGGAATGTAAATTGATACAGCCACTATGGAGAACAGTATGGAGGTTCCTTAAAAAACTACAAATAGAACTACCATACGACCCAGCAATCCCACTACTGGGCATATACCCTGAGAAAACCATAGGTCAAAAAGAGTCATGTACCAAAATGTTCATTGCAGCTCTATTTACAATAGCCAGGACATGGAAGCAACCTAAATGTCCATCGACAGAAGAATGGATAAAGAAGATGTGGCACATATATACAATGGAATATTACTCAGCCATAAAAAGAAATGAAATGGAGGTATTTGTAATGAGGTGGATGGAGTTAGAGTCTGTCATACAGAGTGAAGTAAGTCAGAAAGAGAAAAACAAATACAGTATGCTAACACATATATATGGAATCTAAGGGAAAAAAAAAAAAAAAGGCCATGAAGAACCTAGTGGCAAGACGGGAATAAAGACACAGACCTACTAGAGAATGGACTTGAGGATATGGGGAGGGGGTGGGGTGAGATGTGACAGGGTAAGAGAGTGTCATGGACATATATACACTACCAAATGTAAAATAGATAGCTAGTGGGAAGCAGCCGCATAGCACAGGGAGATCAGCTCGGTGCTTTGTGACCACCTAGAGGGGTGGGATGGGGAGGGTGGGAGGGAGGGAGATGCAAGAGGGAAGAGAAATGGGAACATATTGTATATGTATAACAGATTCACTTTGTTATAAAGCAGATGCTAACACACTATTGTAAGGCAATTATACTTCAATAAAGATGTTTGAAAAAAAAAAAAAAAAAAAAGAGCACACAATAACATGGTAAATCTAAACCTAAATATGTACAGTAGTAGAGTAAATGTAAATAGACTAATATCTTCTATTAAAGTGTATTTTTTAATATTATGTGCAATTAAACATTTTTCACAAGATACAGGTAAAATAAAGAATTAAAGTGGAAAGGAAAATACACTCCTTGTAATTAAAACCAATAAAACAATTACCATATAATATACATCTTAGATAAAGTAGTTTTAAAGCTTAAACAATTTGCCATTATTGTAATTGGCATTATTAACCCAATTTCTTGAACAATATTTCAATACTTTTTTATTTGAAAAAATATTTCAAGTTTTTCCTTTGCACTTTTGTGGTCTAATACATGGTAAATACTTAGGTACTAACCAATCTAAAAATGTTTGTTTTTTTTTTTTACAGCCCACCAAAACTGAATCAAGACGAAATAAATAACTCAAACAGACTGATCACTAGAGCTGAAATAGAATCTGTAATAATAATAAGAAAAAACCTCCCTATAAACAAAAGTCCAGGGCCAGATGGCTTCACAGGCGAATTCTACCAAATATACAAAGAAGAACTTATATGATCCTTCTCAAACTCTTCCAAAAGTTTGAAGGGAAGGAACACTCCCAGTGATATTTTATGAAGCCACCATCACCCTGATACCAAAATCTGGCAAAGACACTACCAAAAACAGGAAAAAAAAATACAGGCCAATATCTTTGATAAATATAGATGCAGAAATTCTCAACAGAATATTAGAAAACCAAATCCAACAACACATAAAAGAGATTATACACCATGACCAAGTTAGATTCATCCCAGGGTCACAAGGATTGTTCAACATAGGCAAATCAATCAATGTGATACACCACATCAACAAAAGAAAAACAAAAACCAAATGATCACCTCAATAGATGCAGAAAAAGCATTAGATAAGATTCAACATCCATTAATGATAAAAAAATCTCTTATAAAATTGTGTATAGAGGGAACATATCTCAACATGATAAAAGCTATTTATGACAAAATAGCCAATACAATACTCAGCAGTAAAAAGCTAAAAGCCTTCCCACTAAAATCTGGAAGAAGACAAGGATGCCCACTGTCACCACTTCTATTCAACATAGTATTGGCTGTCCTAGCTGCAGCAATCTGACAAGAAAAAGAAATGAATGATACCCAAGTTGGAAGGGAAGAGGTAAAATTTTCATTATATGCAGATGACATGATACTATATATAGAAAACCCTAAAGACTCCACACAAAACCTAGAACTAATAAATGAATTCAGCAAAGTAGCAGATACAAGATTAACAATCAGAAATGGGTTGCATTTCTTTAAACTAACAATGAAATATCAGAAAGTGAATGTAAACAAACAATCCCTTTCAAATCGCATCAAACGATAAACTACTTAGGAATAAACCTCACCAAAATGGTGAAAGACTTATATGCTGAGAAAAACATTAATAAAAAAATTGAAGATGATTCAAAGATATGGAACAGTGTCCCATGGTCTTGGATTGCAAATGATGATACTGACAAGGGCTTAATTTCCAAAATATACAAACAGCTCATACAACTCAACAAAATAAAAAATAACTCAATCAAAAAATGGGCAGAAGACCTAAATAGACATTTCTCCAAAGAAGACATACAAATGGCCAAAAGGCACATTAAAAGATGCACACCATCATTAATTATTAGAGAAATGCAAATCAAAACTACAATGAGTTACCACTTCATACTAGCCAGAATGGCCATCATTAAAAAATCTACAGAAGATGATTTTCTGGGGACTCTATAGTCTGCCATCTTCTCCATCTGCTGGCTTTCCAAATAAAGTCTCTATCTCTTGCCTCAACACCTCATCTCCTGATTTTTTGGCCTGTCATGCAGTGAGCAGAGTGATCTTGGACTAGGTAAAAAATTTGGCTTAGCCAGCCAGGAGCCTTGCTGCTCGTGGCTAGCCAGCACGAGTCAGGGAATATTGGGGCAAGGCCCTAGCAGCTGTCAGGATTATTTGCGCTGAGGATCTTCCCTTCAAGATTCCTTGAAGCAGCACCCACTACCCCAGCACTTGGCAGTTGAAGCAAGAAACTGACAAACTTCTACAAGTCAATGGACTCGATTTTAGAGGCTCTGTGGATGAAAGCCTCTTGGTGCTCCAGCCAGGCATCAGGCTTGTGCCTCTGAGGTGGGAGAGCCAACTTCAGGACACTGGTCCACAAGAGAACTTCCAGCTCCACCTAATACCGAATGGTGCAAATCTCCCAGAAATCTCCATTTCAACACCAAGACCCAGCTTCACTCAACGACCAGCAAGGTACAGTGCTGGACACCCTATGCCAAACAACTAGCAAGACAGGAACACAGTCCCATCCATTAGCAGAGAGGCTGCCTAAAATCATAAAAAGGCCACAGACACCCGAAAACACACCATCAGATGTGGACCTGCCCACCAGAAAGACAAGATCCAGCCTCATCCACCAGAACACAGGCACTCGTCCCCTCCAAAACGAAGCCTACAAAACCCACTGAACCAACCTTAGCCACTGGGGACAGACACCAAAAACAATGGGAACTACGAACCTGCAGCCTATGAAAAGGAGACCCCAAACACAGTAAGATAAGCAAAATGAGAAGACAGAAAAACACACAGCAGATGAAGGAGCAAGGTAAAAACACACCAGACCTAACAAATGAAGAGGAAATAAGCAGTCTACCTGAAAAAGAATTCAGAATAATGATAGTAAAGATGATCCGAAATCTTGGGAATAGAATAGACAAAATGCAAGAAACATTTAACAAGGACCTAGAAGAACTAAAGGGGAAACAAGCAACGATGAACAACAAAATAAATGAAATTAAAAATACTCTAGAAGGGATCAATAGCAGAATAACTGAGGCAGAAGAACGGATAAGTGACCTGGAAGATAAAAGAGTGGAAATAGCTACTGCAGAGCAGAATAAAGAAAAAAGAATGAAAAGAATTGAGAACAGTCTCAGAGACATCTGGGACAACATTAAATGCACCAACATTCAAATTATAGGGGTCACAGAAGAAGAAGAGAAAAAGAAAGGGACTGAGAAAATATTTGAAGAGATTATAGTTGAAAACTTCCCTAACATGGGAAAGGAAATAGTTAATCAAGTCCTGGAAGCACAGAGAGTCCCATACAGGATAAATCCAAGGAGAAACACGCCAAGACACATATTAATCAAACTATCAAAAATTAAATATAAAGAATACATATTGAAAGCAGCAAGGGAAAAACAACAAATAAGACACAAGGGAATCCCCATAAGGTTTACAGCTGATCTTTCAGCAGAAACTCTGCAAGCCAGAAGGGAGTGGCAGGACATATTTAAAGTGATGAAGGAGAAAAACCTACAACCAAGATTACTCTACCCAGCAAGGATCTCATTCAGATTTGATGGAGAAATGAAAACCTTTACAGACAAGCAAAAGCTGAGAGAGTTCAGCACCACCAAACCAGCTTTACAACAAATGCTAAAGGAACTTCCCTAGGAAGGAAACACAAGAGAAGGAAAAGACCTACAATAACAAACCCAAAACAATTAAGAAAATGGTAATAGGAACATACATATTGATAATTACTTCAAATGTAAATGGATTAAATACTCCAACCAAAGACACAGACTGGCTGAATGGATACAAAAACATGACCTGTATATATGCTATCTACAAGAGACCCACTTCAGACCTAGCGACACATACAGACTGAAAATGAGGGGATGGAAAAAGACATTCCATGCAAATGGAAATCAAAAGAAAGTTGGAGTAGCAATTCTCATATCAGACAAAATAGACTTTAAAACAAAGACTATTACAAGAGACACAGAAGGACATTACACAATGATCAAGGGATCAATCCAAGAAGAAGATCTAACAATTGTAAATATTTATGCACCCAACATAGGCGCACCTCAATACATAAGGCAAATACTAACAGCCATAAAAGGGGAAATCGACAGTAACACAATCATAGTGGGACTTTAACACCCCACTTTCACCAATGGACAGATCATCCAAAATGAAAATAAATAAGGAAACACAAGCTTTAAATGATACATTAAACAAGATGGACTTAAGTGATATTTATAGGATATTCCACCCCAAAACAACAGAATACACATTTTTCTCAAGTGCTCATGGAACATTCTCGAGGTTAGATCATTTCTTGGGTCACAAATCAAGCCTTGGTAAATTTAAGAAAATTGAAATCGTATCAAGTATCTTTTCCGACCACAATGCTATGAGACTAGATACCAATTACAGGAAAAGATCTGTAAAAAATGCAAACACATGGGGGCTTCCCTGGTGGCGCAGTGGTTGAGAATCTGCCTGCTAATGCAGGGGACACGGGTTCGAGCCCTGGTCTGGGAAGATCCCACATGCCACGGAGCAGCTGGGCCCGTGAGCCACAATTGCTGAGCCTGCGCGTCTGGAGCCTGTGCCCCGCAACGGGAGGGGCCGCGATGGAGAAAGGCCCGCGCACCGCGATGAAGAGTGGCCCCCGCTTGCCGCAACTGGAGAAAGCCCTCGCACGAACCGAAGACCCAATACAGACAAAAAAAAATAAATTAATTAATTAATAAAAAAAAAAATGCAAACACATGGAGGTTAAACAATACACTACTTAATAACGAAGTGATCACTGAAGAAATCAAAGGAGAAATAAAAAAAATACCTAGAAACAAATGACAATGGAGACACGACAACCCAAAACCTATGGGATGCAGCAAAAGCAGTTCTAAGAGGGAAGTTTATAGCAATACAATCCTTAAGAAACAGGAAACATCTGAAATAAACAACCTAACCTTGCACCTAAAGCAATTAGAGAAAGAAGAACAAAAAAACCCCAAAGTTGGCAGAAGAAAAGAAATCATAAAGATCAGATCAGAAATAAATGAAAAAGAAATGAAGGAAATGATAGCAAAGACCAATAAAAGTAAAGCTGGTTCTTTGAGAAGATAAACAAAATTGATAAACCATTAGCCAGACTCATCAAGAAAAAAAGGGAGAAGACTCAAATCAATAGAATTAGAAATGAAAAAGGAGAAGTTACAACAGACACCGCAGAAATACAAACGATCATGAGAGATTACTACAAGCAACTCTATGCCAATAAAATGGACAACCTGGAAGAAATGGACAAATTCTTAGAAATGCACAACCTGCCGAGACTGAACCAGGAAGAAATAGAAAATTTGAACAGACCAATCACAAGCACTGAAATTGAAACTGTGATTTAAAATCTTCCAACAAACAAATGCCCAGGACCACATGGCTTCACAGGAGAATTCTATCAAACATTTAGAGAAGAGCTAACACCTATCCTTCTCAAACTCTTCCAAAATATTGCAGAAGGAGGAACACTCCCCAACTCATTCTGTGAGGCCACCCTCACCCTGATACCAAAACTAGACAAAGAGGTCACAAAAAAAGAAAACTACAGGCCAATATCACTGATGAACATAGATGCAAAAATCCTCAACAAAATACTAGCAAACAGAATCCAACAGCACATTAAAAGGATCATACACCATGATCAACTGGGTTTTATTCCAGGAATGCAAGGATTCTTCAATATATGCAAATCAATCAACGTGATACACCATATTAACAAATTGAAGGAGAAAAACCATATGATCATCTCTATAGATGCAGAGAAAGCTTTGACAAAATTCAACACCCATTGAGCCCTGCAGCAAGTAGGCATAGAAGGAACTTTCCTCAACAATAAAGGCCATATATGACAAACCCACAGCCAACATCGTTCTCAATGGTGAAAAACTGAAACCATTTCCACTAAGATCAGGAACAAGACAAGGTTGCCCACTCTCACCACTATTATTCAACATAGTTTTGGAAGTTTTAGCCACAGCAATCAGAGAAGAAAAAGAAATAAAAGGAATCCAAATCAGAAAAGAAGAAGTAAAGCTGTCACTGTGTGCAGATGACATGATACTATACATAGAGAATCCTAAAGATGCTACCAGAAAACTACTAGAGCTAATCAATGAATTTGGTAAAGTAGCAGGATATGAAATTAATGCACAGAAATCTCTTGCATTCCTGTGCACTTATGATGAAAAATCTGAAAGTGAAATTAAGAAAACACCCTCATTTACCACTGCAACAAAAAGAATTAAATATCTAGGAATAAACCTACCTTAGGAGACAAAAAACCTGTATGCAGAAAATTATAAGACACTGATGAAAGAAATTAAAAATGATACAAATAGATGGAGAGATATGCCATGTTCTTGGATTGGAAGAATCAATATTGTGAAAATGACTCTACTACCCAAAGCAATCTACAGATTCAATGCAATCCCTATAAAACTACCACTGGCATTTTTCACAGAACTAGAACAAAAAATTTCACAATTTGTATGGAAACACAAAAGACCCCGAATACCCAAAGCAATCTTGAGAACGAAAAACGGAGCTGGAGGAATCAGGCTCCCTGACTTCTGACTATACTACAAAGCTACAGTAATCAAGACAGTATGGGACTGGCACAAAAACAGAAATGTAGATCAGTGGAACAGGATAGAAAGCCCAGAGATAAACCCACACACATATGGTCACCTTATCGTTGATAAAGGAGGCAAGCAAATACAGTGGAGAAAAGACAGCCTCTTCAATAAGTGGTGCTCGGAAAACTGGACAGGTACATGTAAAAGTATGAAATTAGATCACTCCCTAACACCATACACAAAAATAAACTCAAAATGCATTAAAGACCTAAATGTAAGGTCAGACACTATCAAACTCTTAGAGGAAAACATAGGCAGAACACTCTATGACACAAATCACAGCAAGATTCTTTTTGACCCAGCTCCTAGAGAAATGGAAATAAAAACACAAACAAATGGGACCTAACGAAACTTCAAAGCTTTTGCACAGCAAAGGAAACCATAAACAAGACCAAAAGACAACCCTCAGAATGGGAGAAAATATTTGCAAGTGAAGCAACTGACAAAGGATCAATCTCTAAAATTTACAAGGAGCTCATGCAGCTCAATAACAATAAAACAAACAACCCAATCCAAAAATGGGCAGAAGACCTAAATAGACATTTCTCCAAAGAAGATATACAGATTGCCAACAAACACATGAAAAAATGCTCAACATCATTAATCATTAGAGAAATGCAAATCAAAACTACAATGAGATATCATCTCGCACCGGTCAGAATGGCCATGATCATAAAATCTAGAAACAATAAATGCTGGAGAGGGTGTAGAGAAAAGGAACACTCTTGCACTGTTGGTGGGAATGTAAATTGATACAGCCACTATGGAGAACAGTATGGAGGTTCCTTAAAAAACTAAAAATAGAACTACCATACGACCCAGCAATTCCACTACTGGGCATATACCCTGAGAAAACCATAATTCAAAAAGAGTCATGTACCAAAATGTTCATTGCAGCTCTATTTACAATAGCCAGGACATGGAAGCAACCAAAGTGTCCATCATCGGATGAATGGATAAAGAAGATGTGGCACATATATACAATGGAATATAAGTCAGCCAAAAAAGAAACGAAATTTAATTATTTGTAGTGAGGTGAATAGAGTTAGAGTCTGTCATAAAGAATGAAGTAAGTCAGAAAGAGAAAAACAAATACAGTATGCTAACACACATATATGGAATCTAAGGGGGAAAAAGTCATGAAGAACCTAGTGGCAAGACGGGAATAAAGACACAGACCTACTAAAGAATGGACTTGAGGACATGGGGAAGGGGAAGGGTAAGCTGGGATGAAGTGAGAGAGTGGCATGGACATATATACACTACCAAATGTAAAATAGATAGCTAGTGGGAGGCAACCACATAGCACAGGGAGATCAGCTTGGTGCTTTGTGACCACCTAGAGGGGTGGGATAGGGAGGGTGGGAGGGAGGGAGATGCAAGAGGGAAGAGATATGGGAACATATGTATATGTATAACTGATTCACTTTGTTATAAAGCAGAAACTAACACACCATTGTAAAGCAATTATACTCCAATAAAGATGTTAAAAAATAATCTACAAATGACAAATGCAGGGGGGAGTGTGGAGAAAAGGGAACTCTCCTACATTGTTGGTGGCAATATAAATTACTGCAGCCACTATGGAGAACAGTATGGAGGTTCCTTAAAAAACTACAAATAGAACTACCATATGAGCCAGCAATCCCACTACTGGGCATATACCCTGAGAAAACCATAATTCAAAAAGAATCATGTACCAAAATGTTCATTGTAAATATGTAAATAGAATTTACAATAGCCAGGACATGGAAGCAACCTAAGTGTCCATCATCAGATGAATGGATAAAGAAGACGTAGCACATATATACAATGGAATATTACTCAGCCATAAAAAGAAACGAAATGGAGGTATGTGTAGTGAGGTGGATGGAGTTAGAGTCAGTCATACAGAGTGAAGTAAGCCAGAAAGAGGAAAACAAATACAGTATGCTAACACATATATATGGAATCTAAGGGGAAAAAAAAAAGGTCATGAAGAATCTAGTGGCAAGACGGGAATAAAGACGCAGACCTACTAGAGAATGGACTTGAGGATATGGGGAGGGGTAAGATGTGACAGGGTGAGAGAGTGGCATACACTACCAAATGTAAGATAGATAGCTAGTGGGAAGCAGCCGCATAGCACAGGGAGATTAGCTCGGTGCTTTGTGACCACCTAGAGGGGTGGGATAGGGAGGGTAGGAGGGAGGGAGATGCAAGAGGGAAGACATATGGGAACATATGTATATGTATAACTGATTCACTTTGTTATAAAGCAGAAACTAACACACCATTGTAAAGCAATTATACTCCAATAAAGATGTTAAAAAAAAAGGTGGGGGGGGGCGGAATTTTTAACCCTGTCACACAGATATGGTTTGGACCTGATATTAAACCTATAGTACCTGTTGGAGCCCAATTGCTCTTGCTCCAGCATATATTGTACATTCCTTAACTAATTGGGCACCTGAGAAAATGATTCTATGGGTAAACAGTACATTTGGAAACTTTCTCCCATGGTGGCTCATAAAGTATACGCTTGTTGTAATATATGTCCTAAATATAATCCAGGAAAGTCACTTCAGGGATCACCAGGCCAACTTCCCCCTTCCTAAGGGACCTTCTGTGGTATGGCAATTGGACTTTGTACAGATTTGACCATGTCAGGGAAGTCAGTATATCTTGGTAATGATCTGCATGTTTTCACACTGGGTTGAAGTTTTAACAGTAGGTAAACTGTTATTAGAAAATATAATTCCTATTTGGGGAAGTCCTTCTGAATTACACAGTGACTGGGGAACTAATTTAACTGAACAAATAATTAAACCTATTTGTGACATTTGGCCAATAATGCCGCATTTTCACTGCACTCATCATCCCCAGTCTTCCGGATTGGTAGAAAGGACTAATGACACTATCAAAATGCAATTAGCAAAACTCCCAGAACCATTTAATCTCTCACGGCCAAAAGCTCTTCTGCTATCGCTTCACAACCTTAGATCTATGTCTTTTGGTAAACATCAGCTGTCTCCTTTTGAAATCATAACAGGATGGCCTATGCGATTAGATGAAAAAGTATATGAACCAACCTCACTCCAAGGAGATATATTACATTATTGTCAGGGCCTTAGTAAAACACTTAAGGAAAATGAAAAATTAGTAGCTAACTCCTTTCACAGTGAGCTCCCGGGAGATGAAGACCTTAAGGATCATGGATTACAACCTGGAAATTTTGGTTTTTTGGAAAAGACCTAAAATAGAAGATTCTTTGCAGGCACGTTGGAAAGGACCTTACCAAGTATTAATCACTAATCCATGGACTGCCAAATTAGAAGGCATAGACTCATGGATTCACATCTCTATTTTAAAAAAGACCCTTCCACCTGAATGGACTTCATCCCCTACGTCTGACACCTGGTTTTGACTAAGATCAATGCCACCAAGCCAGGACGAGAAGAGGATGACAGCAGTAGTAAACAGCTAACCCAAGAGTCTGGACCAGGCCTGTAAGATTCACCCTACTAACCTAACTGTACTGTTTACCAAATGTCTGTCTCTTCATCAAAATTTAAAGTTACTGTTTTACTTCTGACTATACTTTGCCCCAATGTACAGGGTGAAAAGAAAATTCTTTAGTAAAGTTGTCACAGAGTATAGTGACTGGGGGCCATCTTACCAATTGTCGGATCTGTCATCAAAGTCCTCGGTCAATATAAGACCAATAGAAGCCCCTCATAATTCCTGTCATCAACTTTTCAGATGTCACTAATATAACCACTTACCTAGACCAACCTCCCTCTGGCATAACCTTTCAGGTTCAAATTATTTAACATATTAATATGTCCATCGTTTCATACTATCCTAAGTCCTTAGAGACTGAGAACAACTCACCCTAGGACTCCTTTGCTCTGTCTCTTACTTAATTGAAAAATGTCTTTAAAAACGCAAGAAAATTATGCCAGCAACTCCCTTATACCAAATTCCATAGAAATGTTTTTTGGAAAGCCTGCAAGAGAAATGACCCATGGTTTAATACCATCTGAACAAAACCCCCAATTAATGAGGCTATCAATGAGAACATTCTGGGAGGGATCACTTGTTTCCCCCCCCGCCCCAGTTTTGTCTTTATACGTAGTATTGGAATTGACTCACCTTCCCAAGGATGGGCACATAAATGTCTTAATAACTGACAGATAGCAGGTTTATGTTTATTAGGACATTATGTTACCCCGTTGTCTATTCATCAGGAAATAGATGACCCTCTTTTCTCTCTTCAAGAGACAGAGTCAAGAGATCCATGTTAGCAAAATACCAAGTTATCTGGTGGCAAAAATCTTTTGGGAATCTTGGCTCCTAATGCAAGAGTTTATGTCAACAAAGTTATGCTCAGAAATCTATCAGCCATCATTGGTCAAATAATTGAAAAGATTGCAAACAACATTGTAGCACAGCAGACATCCCTAAATTTATTAGCTCAATTAATACTAGATCCTCTACTGGCTAAACAAGGAGGTATTTGTGCTATCGCTTATACTACTTGTTGCACTTATATTAATACCTCTGGAGAAGTTGAGACACACCTAGAAAGAATTTCTCAAAAGGCCAGATGTAAGCAAAACTGACACTTTAAATGACCTGTTTAGTTGGCTCCCTTCAGGAATAGACATTTTTTTCCACTCTGCTTTACATATAATTATCATTTTCATAATACATATTATTCTTTTCTTAGCTATCAAGCTTCTCATAACATGTATCATTGCGTACCTCCAGTCTACTGCTAATAAAAGCACACACACAATGTTTGTGTGACAATTTGATATGGCTGATAAAATGTATAGACTATGAAAATCCTTCCCTGTCAATATATCTCCGTGCTTATCCATTACATTCAATTAATTACCTGCCCCCCAAGGAGAATATCTAGGCAACTCTATTCCTAAGGGAAAAAAGAGGAAAGAGGCTTAGAACCGAGGGATGGAATGAACCCAGGGCAGGAACAATGACCATCCCAGCCTCCAGGGACAATTTTTGATAATTAATGCTTTCTACTGAAAGATATATGATCAAATGGGGGGAATTGATAAAAGAAATTTTCACATACTGAAATATAGGGAAGTCATTCTGGCTTATACGTGAGTTAACTTGAATTTTATGCTAACAAAAATAGCCTGTTTTTGGCCTATCAAACATACAGTGTACATCTGCTTTAATTCTTAAAGAAAAGAGCACACTGACCAGAAACAAATAATGTACATGTTAAAAATCATGATTAAATGCCCCTCTTCCTGGGACACCAATGACTGTACCCCTTTGAGGATAAGACTCCCTTCCCAGGTGCCAAGCCCATGCTGTATGTGCTGTACCTCTATGTCCTGGTCTGTTTTTTGAAACCATATAGAAATGTATCCCTGACTTGTTTAGTGTTCTTTGTTCTGAGAAAATGAAACTGCTGAAAATGTGCTTCTCTAGAGCAGTTTCTTAGAGTAATCTGGGAAGCAGTTTTCTGGGTTAGTCTTCAGTTTGGCTCAAAGAAAACTTTATTCTATTTTTAGTATTGATTATTTATTGCTTATTTTGATTGACAAAGGGGAAGAGGAAAAGTTATGCTTAAACTTAACTCTAACCTTGACCACTTTAGCCACTTTCATTTGACATGGTCTAGGAAGCCCTAGCCATAATAATTAAATGAAAAAAAAAAAAGAACTGAAAGTAATCTGATGGCAGAGGAAAAAGTAACACTGTCACTGTCGGTAAATGACACAATACTCTACATAGAAAATCCTGAAAATGACACCCAAAATCAAATAGACCTCATCAGAAAATTCAGTTAAGTTGAAGAATACAAAATTAATCTATACAAATCAGCTGCATTTCTATACACTCACAAAAAATTATCAGAATGAGAAATTAAGAAAATAAACCCTGGGACTTCCCTGGTGGTCCAGTGGCTAAGACTCTGTGCTCCCAATGCAGGGAGCTCGGGTTCGATTCCTGGTCAGGGAATGAAATCCCATATGCCACAACTAAAGATCCTGCATGGCACGACTAAAAAAATATCCCACATGCTGCAATGAAGATCCCACATGCTGCAACTAAGACCTGATAGAGCCAAATAAACAAATATTAAAGAAAGAAAATAAACCCAATGAAAATGACATTAACCAAAATAAAATACCTAGGGATACACCTAACCCAGGAGTTAAAAGACCTGTACTCAGAAAATTGGAAGACCTTGATGAAAGAAACTGAAGGCCACATGAATAAATGACAAGATATGCTGTGCTCATGAATTGGAAGAATTTGTGTTGCTCAAATGGTTCTCCACACCCCAAGGTAATCTAGAGATTTGAGGCTATTTATATCAAGATAGCAATGAAATTATTTGGAGAACTAGAACAAAGCGTTCTAAAATGTGTATGGAAACACAAAAGAATCTGAATAGTCAATACAATCTTAAGAAAGAAGCACAAACCTGGATATATTACCCTCCCTGATTTCAAACTATACTACAAATCTAGAAACATCAAGACAGTATGGTTTTGGCACACACAAAAAAATACACATAGATCCATGAAATAGAATGGAGAGCCCAGAAATAAACCCAGGCTTCTATGGTCAACTTATCTATGACAAGGAGGTGAGAATATATAACAGGGAAAAGATAACCTCTTCAATTAATGGTGTTGGGAAAACTGGACAGCTACATGCCCAAGAATCAAACTGGACTACTTTCTCAATACCATCTACAAAACTAATGTTAAGATGAATCAAATACTTCCATGTAAGACCTGAAGCCATGGAACTCCTAGGAGAAAACATAGGCACTATGCTCTTTGACAATGCAGAACATACTGCAGAGTATGCAGTTTGCTCTTAGCAATATTTTTTGGACCTGTCTCCTTAAGGGAAACCAAGCCAAATAAACCAATGGAATTGCATCCAACTAAAATGTTTTCCAATGGCAAAGGAAATCATACGCAAAACAAAAAGGCAGCCTACTGAACCTGAGAAAATATTTACAAACTATGTATCTAAAAAGGGGTTCATACCCAAAATGGACCAATAACTCACCCAAGTCAACCTTCAAAAGACAAAAACCCAAGTAAAAAATTGGCAGAAGACTGAACATTTTTTTAAAGAATACATACTTATGGCCAACAGACACATGAAAGAATGGTCAACATCACTTATTATCAGTTATCATGCAGTCCCCATTGCTCCCTCCCCCAGCCCCTGACAGTACCTAATTCCATTTCTCTCTCTCTGTTTCTTTACCTATTCTGGATGTTTCCTATAAATAAAACCATACAAAAGGTGGCTTTTTGTTTCTGCCCACATATTTTAAGAGGTCACTTGTAAATTTCTGTTTTTGTTTTATTATTTGAAAGGAAAACCCAGCTGGATTAAAAAAGAGACGTACGGGGCTTCCCTGGTGGCGCAGTGGTTGAGAATCTGCCTGCCAATACAGGGGACACGGGTTCCAGCCCTGGTCTGGGAAGATCCCACATGCCGCGGAGCAACTAGACCCTTGAGCCACAACTACTTAGCCTGCGCGACTGGAGCCCATGCTCCGCAACGAGAGAGGCCGCGATAGTGAGAGGCCCGCACACCTCGATGAAGAGTGGCCCCCACTTGCCACAACTAGAGAAAGCCCTCACACAGAAACGAAGACCCAACACAGCCAAAAATAAATAAATAAATAAATAAATAAATAAATAAAATTTAAAAAAAAAAGAGACGTACAAAATGAAGTCCTATTAGTAAATGTGTACATAATCTTGAAGTAGGCACTGATTTTCTAAGTGTGACACCAGAACTAGAATACAGAATGAAAATGCTTAGCTCTTCAGTGGCAAAAATAAAAACAAAACAACAAAGAAACAATCAAAAACAAGTAAACAAATAAACACAAAACCAAGACAGACAACTGGAAAGACAAACCATAAACTGGAAAAGCATTCCTCATAACCCAAGGCCAGAGAAAGATTTAACATGCTGGTGGTCCAAAAACTTTTTGAAAACCAATGTTTTAACAAGAAACAACACAAACACAGGCATTTCCAAGGAGAGGTAGTACATACCGCCAGTCAATGTTAGAGACGCTTGACCTCTTAGCTGAGGACACACGCAAATGTAAACACTATGGAGACAGCACTGGTCACCAGCACACTGGCTGTCAGTTTGGTGACCGCCAGCCCTGGTGACAACGTGAGGAAGCAGAGGCCCCAGCAGATCCCCTAGAGGGGAGAGTGAACCGACAGTCCTCTCTGGGAGAACAGTGTGCAGAACCCCTCAGAGTCCCACAGGGGTATCCCTTTCCCAGAAGCGCTGATCCTTAGAGTTGATCCCACTAAAGTTCTTCAACAATTTTTTAAAGATGTCTTTTCAAGCACATCCATCACAGCACTGGTTGAAATAGTAGGGATTTGGCAACAACGGGAATGTTCATGGAGAGGGGATGGGATCCAACAGTACTGGTTTGCTTGAATGAATGGATGCTGTGCAGCTGAGAAAGTGGGGGCAGGGTGTCGACCTGATGACAGGGGAGACCTCAGGGTTCTCTATGTGGGACACACGAGGACCAATCATCTACATCCAGGATCCCATCCGTTAAGACCACATGGATGTGAAATCAACATAGATGCAGATGAATCTGCTTGTGTGTGTGTTTGTGTGTGTGTGAGAGAGACAGAGACAGAAGGAGACAGAAGGAGAGAGACAGAGTGTAAGAGAGATGCACCAAACCATGCAAGACGGTCACCTCTGGGGGGTGGGATTTGCAAACCTCTTCTCTTCTCCTTTAGGTGATATTTCCATTTTCTATAATGTGTATTACTTTAATAATTCTAAAAAATAATTAAATTATATGTTAAGTGTAATCCATTCATCACTTATTTATGGAGTAATTAACGTACATTAGTTCATATTTATTTTTTAACGATTTATTACAAGGACACTAAACATTTATGAGAGTAAAATATTGAATTCTAAAGGAATTAAGAATCAGGGAAAGAACAAAACCTTTTGGTGACTCTGTTACAGGCCAGCTAGGTGGCAGGACATGGCAAAGTTGGGTCCATTTTCTCCAGGAGGTTGTGTATGTTCTGAATCAGCACCCCAGGACTCAGGTGAGCTTCCCTAGGCGGCCAAACTTGACGGACCTCCAGCTCTACTCCTGACCTCTGCCCTCAGCTCATTTTATCTGCGTCCTTTCACCATAACCAACACTGACCCTGAGTATAAAGCTTCAGTGAGTTCTGGGAGCCTCCAAGTAAAAAAGAACCCAGGGTGGTCTCAGGACCCCCAGCCCTGCAGTCAGGGTCAGAAGTAGGGGTGGTCTCAGAGCCCTAGAATCTGCAGGACCCCTCTACCAGGTAAGGTGTAGAAGACCCCAAGTTATAGTTAAGCTGAGTCCAGGGCCCTCCTATATAAGGAGCACCTTAGCCCTGTGAATCAGGGAGCGGCCAGCTCCCTCCCTCCTTGGCCCAGTCTCTGGCGTCTGTGAAATGCCCTGGGGGACGAGGGGTTGGGGGCGGTGCCCAAGGTGGGGGAGGGGAGGTAGAGTTGGAAAATCACCCAAGGATATGCTTTCCCTGAACCAACCCCTGCCCCAGGTGACCCCAGCTGCAGGCTGAGTTGGACCACGCAAGTTGGAGCCCTCATGGCTTGGACACTGACATCCTGGATTTTTTGGAAGACAAGCACCCAAGTACTCCCAGTAATCCCCTACTGCTGTGCTTAGGGCCGCCCTGTCTCTTCTTTTAGATGGAGTTCTTACCCCTCCCAGCAGGCCTCTTTGGGGGGCTAATGGGTTGGGGGTCTCCACAGCAGAAGCGGGGTCCATGACAGGATGGGGGTGTCCATGACAGGACTGGAGACTCTGTGGTGGGTGGGAGTCCACAATCCAGGCAGGAGGGCTCCCACCCAACTTGCCTGTCCACACGTCACGGTCATAGGTCCGCACACAGTGCATCTGTCTATGTGGTAGAAGGTGCAGTGGTGCAGGGAACAGGGCAGCCTGTTGAGGGTGCGCAGTCCGGTGCAGGTGTCTGACCATCCAGCAGTCAGGTCAGTGTAGAGTGTGTACCTGGGGCCCTGGCCATGCTCCCCCACTCCCAGAGATGACATCTCGGCATGGCCCCTGGAAATGCTGGAAGGTCTGCCACCAGCACTTCCTGCCCCAAGTGCCTGAAGCAAAAGATTCCTCTGTGCAGAAAGACAGAACATCGCTAGGCTGATGTCCTAAAGAAGTCAGTCAGCATATACACACTACTATGTATAAAACAGACAACTAATGAGAACCGACTGTACAGCACAGGGAACTCTACTCATGCTCTGCGGTGACCTAAATGGGAAGGAAATCTAAAAAAGAGGATGTATGTATACGTATAGCTGATTCACTTTCCTGTGCAGCAGAAACTCACACAGCATTGTAAAGCAACTATACTCCAATAAAAATTAATTAAAAAAAAAAAAAGTCAGCACAGATGGCTCTAGGCTAGTGTCTGGGAACTGGGGTGCTGTAGTGGGTTGAATGCCCCCTCCTAAAAATTGTGTCCACGTCCTGACCCCTGGAACCTGGGAATGGAACCTTGTTTGGAAATAGGGTCTTGGCAGTTATAATTAGTTAAGTACCTGGAGATGAAGGTAGCCCAGTGACAGGTATCCTCATAGGAGACAGAAGAGGACAGACAGAGGAGAAACCACCTGAGATGGAGACAGATACTTGAGGGATGCGGCCACAAGCCCAGGGTTGCCTGGAGACTCCAGAAATTGGAAGAGGCAGAGAGGACCCTCTCTTGGAGCCTCTGGAGGGAGCTCAGCCCTGAGACACCTTGGTCTCAGTCTTCTGGTCTCCAGCACAGGTAGGATGGGTTTTTGTTGCTCTGAGCCTCCGTTTGTGGTCATCTGTCATGTAAACTCCAGGAAGCTGACACAGCTGGTGAGCAGCTCCCTGCCCTGATCTAAACCCTCCCGCCTCCCGTTAGGGGCAGCCCCCTGCGCCCGTGCTGTTTGCACAAAGCATGTGGTTCATGCTGAGCCCCGGCTCCCCTTCTGGGCACTGGCATTTTGCAGGGTGAGGGCAGAAAACACCACGTGACCAGCCCCCAGCCAAGGGCCAAGTCTCTAGTGAGCTTCCCTGGGGAGAAATGTCATGGTTTTACCCTTTGTCATTGGGGAAGAGACGTTCTGGAGACCCTAGAGGGGAGGAGGGGGCACGAGGAAGCCGGCCCAGGGATCCCCCCAACCGTGCACCCCCACTGTGCACCGTGACCCATCTTAGCCTTGAGCACCTGAGCGTGTGCTAAGCCCCATGAGCCTCCCAGCAGGTGCCTGAAGGTGAGGGCGGCCCTGCAGACCCCACCCCTTCCCTCCACGTCTAGTAGGTGGAAGACCCACTTCTTGCATCCTGGGAGCGGTTCTGGGGTTTGGCCGGCTGAGCCCCTGCCTATGCCCCCCACCAGACAGGCTGTTTGCCCTGCTGCCTGAATGCCCCCCCGATATTCTCAGGAAAGAATTCAGGAGTGTTCACAGAAGCTTCTGCAGGCAGCTCTGCATCTGCACCGCTTTCACATCTGCCCTGCAAACACACTGAAAGCGTTCCCTGACCTCGTGTCCCCGGCTGACTGTCTCCACGTGGCGGCCACAGGCCCCAAGGCAGGTGTCAGACCGACTGCCTCGTCTCGTCTGGAAGGGGACGGTGGTCTCTGCCCGTGGGGTGAGTGGGGGGCACAGCTACGGCCACAGCACCGGCTCCAGGGAGAGTGCAGCCCCTCGGGGGCCTGGACCATTCGCTCTCATCTTCCCCCCCCCAGACACCACCCACAGAGTCATGACACGGGGACACTGGTTCAGTCAGGAGGACCCAGAGGCAGCACCCGTCACCACATCAGACGTGCCTTTCCATGGGCAGTGGACACACAGGATGTCAGGACTTTGTGTCTAGAAAATAAACCGAGCCCACTAGAAGCTGATCTCCAGGTGTGGACCTGAAACCTACACGCAGGGACAGAGCTCCCTCCGGACACGGGCTCAGAAGCCTCTGCACACGTGCTGGCCACACCAGTGCTTCCTGCCCGACCAGCCAGGCCTCCCTGGTGGGCACGGTTGGACCCGCACTCCCCGGGCTCCCCGATAACCCGAGGGGCCCACGCTGGCAGGGCCTGGGGATGAAAGTGGTCACTTCGCCAACACCGTTCAGCTCCTCCTCCCCAGTGACCAGGAGAGCAAAGGCCGGTGGAGTCTGAGGCCCGGCATCGGTGAAGCTCAACCCACCCCCTCCACGGGACGCCCCCTCCAGCCCCGATCTGCTTACTCAGGCCCACCAGCTAAACCTCCCAGTGTCCGAGTTCCTCCCCACTGCCCAGCATTCCTGGTGTGGACGTGCGTGTACACAAGCTGCCCTGTGGCCTCTTCCCACACGGGATGCCGCTCCATCCCTGCTTCTCCCTGAAGACAGCCTGGCCCTGGCACGTGCTGGCAAAGAAAGAGGCTGAGGAGGCGGCCAGCCTCTCCTGCCCACCACCCAGGGGCCCAGACACAGGGCTCGGGGGCTGCTGGACCTTGAGGTCCGGACACTTTCAGACGTGGGATGAACACTGGAGCCTCCCTGTGTGATTCAGGAAACAGGAGGACCACCAAACCCAGCCCACCCCTGGGCTCCACTGCAGATCTGCTTGGATCCGCTCTCCTGATCCTACAGGCCGACCCACAGGAAATGGGATCTGGGATTCTCTTAAAGACACAGTTCTGGGAAATTTCCACAAGACCCCTTTCTGAATACCTTGCTCTGAGCAACTTACTAGTCAATCCATGTTGCCGTCACCCCTTGAGCAGACTGGGAAGCTGAGGCTCTGAGAAGCCACGTAAGCCCCCAGAAGCCGAGACGCGGGGCTGCAGAGTGTGGTCTGCACCCACTGCCCACCCGGGGTGTCTGCCCGCTCCTGGCAGACTCTACGTCACCCCTTTGTGGGGATTAGCTTTGCAAAACCTCCCGTTCAGTGAGATTCATGTTACAAAGCCTTTAAACAAGATTTCTTACAACCCTATTTTTGGGGTCACCCGGGAGGCTTGCCATCCTGAAGTGGGTTCAGCCCACGTCACCAGGGCAGCTTTCTTGGGTCACGCTCACTATACTTGCTCATCCACTCCCAGCTCAGACCCAGAGAGGCCCCCTCGGGCCCAGAGCCCCATGGCTCTGCCTGGGCTCCCACCCACTCCTGCCAGGTCCCTCCCTGCTCTGTCCCCAACAGGGTCACCAGGAGCTCCCACCCACTCCAGGGCAGGCTGTCCCGGGGAGACCTCCATGTTTTCAAATGGGACAAACGAGAGGTTCCCGTGGGGTCGTCCTCACCCAGTACAGCAGCCAGCACCCACCTACTGACCTTGTTGCTCTAGATGGGCCAGGGCGGCATTCAGAGGCCTGCAGCATATCCTGGTTCTCATCTCATCCCAGCACTGCCCATGGGTAAGTCACTAAATAGCTCTGTGCCGGCTGCACAGAGGACGCTTGTTCATATGCCCCTCCCAGCCCACGGGGTTCTCGTGGTCAGACCCCTCCCAGGATATGGAGCTCACCTGGGCAGGTACCCAGCAGCCCACGGGGCTCTCGTGGTTAGGCCCCTCCCAGGATATGGAACTCACCTGTGCAGGTACCCAGCAGCCCATGGGGCTCTCGTGGTCAGGGCACTCCTAGGATATGGAGCTCACCTGGGCAGGTACCCAGCAGCCCACGGGGCTCTCGTGGTTAGGCCCATCCCAGGATATGGAACTCACCTGGGCAGGTACCCAGCAGCCCATGGGGCCCTTGTGGTCAGGGCCCTCCTAGGATATGGAACTCACCTGAGCAGGTACCCAGCAGCCCAGGATATGGAGCTCACCTGGACAGGTACCCAGCAGCCCATGGGGCTCTCGTGGTCAGGCCCCTCCCTGGATATGGAGCTCACCTGGACAGGTACCCCGGCAGGGCTGGGCACACAGGAACCGTGCACATAGCCCTCATTGCAGAGCACCCCCAGCACACCTGTCGCTCAGAGCTGACACAGAGCACCTCAGAGCAGGGCTTGAACTAACAAACAGCAGCTCTGACAGGTCTGTGACCCTAGGCTTCACTGTGCGGCCTCCCTCCCTTCCAGAGGCTTCCGCTGCAGCCGGGGCACCAGGTCTACTGTCTCCACCCACCACCCCTCCTCTCCCTGACTCCTTGAATTCTCTCATGAGGAGAGGGTCTTCTGGAAGTTGCCTCCCACTCCTGGGCCAGTTAAAATGATTAGAAAACAAGCCAGAGCTGCCGCCCCATATTCACCCTGACACTCAGAGCTCCACAGCTGTTCCTAGTACCGGGCCAGAACAACAAAACCCATTTTCTGCAACTGTGAGCCCCTGATGCGTGTGGATTGGCTGACCTGGGCAGCCTGACCCGGCCGGCCAGCCCTCCCCAGCTGTGCCTGGATGGAGGTCTGTAAACATCCCCTCCAAGCGGCAGGAGCACCTACAGGGGCACCTCAGGCCATGCTCCCGGCCCTGTCAGCAGCTGCGGGGCTGGGCTGGCAGTTGGGAGTGAGGGGCCATAGCTGTATAGGGGGCCTGGTCTGTGTGGGCCTCTGCTGGACCTTTCGCAGGAGTTGCTGGGCTGCCATCTGCTAAGGAAGAGGATGTGTCACCCGCACCTGCCATTGTAAGTTCTCCACAGACAGAGGTGAGGAAGCAAGAGAAAAGCAGCGGGGGCCAGGAGAGGAGGGATAGCTCAGGCAGGTAAATGGAAAGCTTGCAGAAGAGCGCCTGGACCAGGACCATCCCTTGTGGCCTGCGGTAGCCAACTCAGCAAGTGTGCTGTCACTGGCGGTGGGGGGGGGCAGGCTCCAAGCCCTTTCCTCCAGCCTTTAAGGTCTTGCACACATTCAGGTGTTTGATTTCTCTTGCTTGCTTGATGCCTCAGGCTCGGACTTCCAGTACTGTATTGAATAGGAATGGTGACAGTGGGCATCCTTGCCTTCAGTTAGAACTTAGAGGGAAAGCTTACTGCTTCCCCTTGTTAATAATATGAGGTTGGGCTTTTCATAAAGGTGCTTTATTATACTTACTGTGGTAAGTTCCTCCTGCACCTGTTTTGTTGTTCAGTTTTATCATGCCTGGGTTTTGAACTTTGTGAAATGTTTTTCCTGCATCTGTTGAGACAATCTTTTTTTTTTTTTGGCCGTGCCACGTGGCTTGCGGGATCTTAGTTCCCGACCAGGGATTGAACCCAGGCCTTTGGCAATGAAAGCACCAAGTCCTAACCACGGGACCGCCAGGGAATTCCCTGAGACAATCATTTTTTAATCTTTCATTTTATTAATGCGGTTTATCACACTGATTGATTTGTGTAAGTTAAACAAATCTTGCATCCCAGGTAAAAATCTCACTTGATCATGGTGTATCATCTTTTTAAAAATTGATTAATTAATTAATCTTTGGCTGCGTTGGGTCTTCATTGCTGCGTACGGGCTTTCTCTAGTTGCGGCAAACGGGGGCTACTCTTTGTTGTGGTGCGCAGGTTTCTCATTGTGGTGGCTTCTCTTGTTGCGGAGCACGGGCTCTTGGCACGCGGGTTCAGTAGTTGTGGCTCGCAGGCTCTAGAGCGCAGGCTCAGTAGTTGTGGTGCACGGGCTTAGTTGTCCTGCGGCATGTGGGATCTTCCCAGACCAGGGCTTGAACCCGTGTCCCCTGCATTAGCAGGCAGATTCTTAACCACTGCGCCACCAGGGAAGCCCTATAATCATTTTGTGATGTGTTGTTGAGTTTGGTTTGCTAGCATTTAATGAGGACTTTTGAAGCAAAAGTGAACCCTAATACACACTCTGGACTAGGGTTGTGTCAAGGTTGTGTCACTTGTATCAAATGTACCAACTTGGTGGGGATATTGATAACAGGGGAGTCCATGCATGTGCGGGGACGGGGGTACACAGGAACTCTCTGTACCTTTCTCCCAATTACTTTGTTAACTGTCAACCTTAAAACACACACCATGAGAGTTGTGCTTTAATTTTTTCTTTCGGGGACTTACTGAGGACTCTAGCCCAGGAGGCAGCGACTCAGGAGCTCTGAGTAAACTGCTCTGAAGAGGTAGAGGAGGGACCATATATATACATGAAGTTTTTGTCTGGGAGATACATGTAGTCAAGCATACACCTTGGTAAGAGATTACTGCTAATCACAAAGAACAGATATCTCAAGTTAATAATTTTAGTGTTTTTCTAAACAGAATCTGGGGTCATTGATGTTCTCTCTTAGATATGCATCTTGGCTCTCTAGAGGCTCAGCTCTCCATAGCAGAGAATGCCTCAACTTGTTTATTTTATCCTGAATTCCCCTCAGGGCACACTGTTGCTGGGCCCCTGCAGTGGATTGTGACTTAAGCCTTGCATATCTGAATGATGAGTGACACTGTACTTTTTTTTGTTCACAAAACCTAAAAATTCTCTGAAAAGAAAGTTTTTATTGTAAAAAAAAAAAAAAATTTAATGACCAAGCTTCTTCTGTTTCTGTCAGTTGGTCCAGTGTTTGTTGAACAGTATGCCTGAGCACCCAAATGAGGTCAACCTTCTAGCATTAGGTCTTACCCCTTGTTCTCGGTAAAATGAGACAGCTCTGAATGCTTACAAAATTTTGCATATAGAGATAAGTTTTTATGACGCTGTCATCAATAATGTCTAGAAGAATCCTTGAACTTTGGTTAGGTCAAGCTGATATGGAATAAAAAGACCCATACTGACTGACAAATTGTGCTTACATGGGGTTTCCTAAATATTTGAGTTTTAGCAGGGACTCTCTTAAGAAACTAAGGATGTCTCCTGAGACACTGTTGTCTGCTAGAAAATATCTAGGTGAAGTATTTACTCTTGTAAACAATATGGATGTTTATGTTTTTAGAGAAAAATAATATATTTTCTGATAATTATTTTAATGTAGACAAGTAAAAACCTCAGAATTTACAAGTATCCTTAAAGCGGCCAATAGAGCCGAAATTAAAATACCAGAAACAAGTCAAGAGAAAGATTCAGAGGAGTAATAAAAGTGAGAAGCCAGTGCCCCCTCACTGACTGACCACAAGGCAAGACTGATCATCTTGTCCCAAGTCAACTGTAATAAACAAATACACTGATCTGAGACATCCAAAATGTGAGAGCTCCCAAATATAAGAACTAAATTATTATAAATTATGGAGCACGGAAGGAACTATGCTACCAGGATGAAGGGTCACAAGATAGTAAATAGTTCTACATTTAAAAACCAGACACAAATCTTGAATTAAGATATGCCTTGTTCCAAAAATAGAAAAATAAAGAAATACACATTAGAAATTATAGCCAAGCTGCACAACACCAAAAAAGAAAGGAAAAACTTAAAAGCAGTGATAAAAATAAACTGCAAAGTTGAGAACAAAATCTCCACAGACTTGTTAGAAGTCAAAACACAGAGAAATACATGTTAAGACTGTCAGAATTGGATACTTAGATAAAATATCTGTAGTGGATAAGGAAAAAAAAAGCACTAAGAGATTTGATTACCAACAGAAGCTTCTTAAGACTACATTCAAGAAAGAAAGAAAAGCCTTCCTGTATGAAAGTCTGAAACTAAAAATCAAAGTAAGAAGCTTGTAAACATATGGGAATATTAGACCACCATGGGCATTGAACTAAAAAAGCACACAGAAAACTCTACAGCATCCGTTTCAAAAGTATTTGGACATATCAAAATTGTAATCCTATACATTTTACTTAAATCAGATCGCTAATCCTGTGCTTCTTAAATAATTTAACTGATGACAGAATAATCTATTTTTCAGACAATTAACTTATTAAAAATGATGGCATTCTGTCATATATTTTATATCATATGGATTGATCAGAACTGATTAGCATTAAAGGACTGACAGTGGCATAGACCCAGCTCTCAATTTTCAAGAGATTTTTTTTCTTTATGTTGTCTATGAAGTTGCATCAAAGTAATCACATTGTGATCTTTTTCTAGAGACTGTGCTTAATATAGGGAAATCCTCTCATGCCTTAAAAAAAAAAAAGAAAAACACTGCTTAAGTCCCTAGTAATGAAGACAATTCCCCTCATGTCTTAAGATATCAGAACCCTTTGTAAAATTTCACTGAATAATTTAGCAATTACTGTCTTGTGTTATGTGCCATTGACACAGGCAAAATTATTTTATACACTTGATTCAACCTAGGACTTATGTGACAGTAAAAAAAAAAAAAAAAAATTGGAAAATCACCATATCCACTCAGAATCTTCTGAGTTGGAAGTGTTAAATTATGTTTTCAAGGTCACTTCTAACTATAGTAGCTCATATAAGTGTATAAGGCAATGCAAATAATTTAGTATTATTGACACTTACTCAGAAATCCATGACTGAGGAAGGGAGGGAAGATGGCGGAAGAGTAAGACGTGGAGATCACATTCCTTCCCACAGATACAGTAGAAATACACCTACACGTGGAACTGCTCCTACAGAACACCCACTGAACGCTGGCAGAAAATGTCCGACCTCCAAAAAGGCAAGAAACTCCCCCCGTACTTGGGTAGGGCAAAAGAAAAAAGAAATAACAGAGACAAAAGAATAGGGACGGCACCTGCACCAGTGGGAGGGAGCCGTGAAGGAGGAAAGGTTTCCACGCACTAGGAGCCCCTTCGCGGGCGGAGACTGCGGGGGGCGGAGGGGGGAAGCTTCGGAGCCATGGAGGAGAGCGCAGCCACAGAGGTGCGGAGGGCAAAGCGGAGAGGTTCCCGCACGGAGGCTCGGCGCCGAGTAGCACTCACCAGCCCGAGAGGCTTGTCTGCTTAGCCGCCTGGGCGGGCGGGGCTGGGAGCTGAGGCTCGGGCTTCGGTCGGATTGCAGGGAGAGGACTGGGGCTGGCGGCGTGAACACAGCCTGAAGGGGTTAGCGCACCACAGCTAGCCCGGAGGGAGTCCGGGAGAAAGTCTGCAGCTGCCGAAGAGGCAAGAGTCTTTTTCTTGCCTCTTTGTTTCGCGGCGGGCAAGGAGAGGGGATTCAGAGCGCCGCCTAAACGAACTCCAGAGAAGGGCGCGAGCCGCGGCGATCAGCGCGGATCCCACAGCAACAGGGGCGCAGAGGGAAAATCGGAGAGACTCCCGCACAGAGGCTCGGCGCCGAGCAGCACTCAGCAGCCCGAGAGGCTTGTCTGCTTAGCCGCCGGGGCGGGCGGGGCTGGGAGCTGAGGCTCGGGCTGAGGTCGGATCGCAGGGAGAGGACTGGGGCTGGCGGCGTGAACACAGCCTGAAGGGTTTAGTGCACCACAGCCAGCCCGGAAGAAGTCCGGGAAAAAGTCTGCAGCTGCCGAAGAGGCAAGAGACTTTTTCTTGCCTCTTTGTTTCGCGGCGGGCAAGGAGAGGGGATTCAGAGCGCCGCCTAAACGAACTCCAGAGAAGGGCGCGAGCCGCGGCGATCAGCGCGGATCCCACAGCAACAGGGGCGCAGAGGGAAAATCGGAGAGACTCCCGCACAGAGGCTCGGCGCCGAGCTGCGCTCACCAGCCCGAGAGGCTTGTCTGCTCCCCCGCCGGGGCGGGCGGGGCTGGGAGCTGAGGCTCGGGCTGCGGTCGGATCGCAGGGAGAGGACTGGGGCTGGCGGCGTGAACACAGCCTGAAGGGGTTGGCGCACCACAGCTAGCCGGGAGGGAGACCGGGAAAAGGTCTGCAGCTGCCGAAGAGGCAAGAGACTTTTTCTTGCCTCTTTGTTTCGCTGCGCGCAAGGAGAGGGGATTCAGAGCGCCGCCTAAACGAACTCCAGAGAAGGGCGCAAGCCACGGCGATCAGCGCGGACCCCAGAGACGGGCGTGAGACGCTGGGGCTGCTGCTGCCGCCTCCAAAAAGCCTGTGTGTGAGCACAGGTCACTCTCCACACCTCCCCTCCCGGGAGCCTGTGCAGCCCGCCACTGCCAGGGTCCCGGGATCCGGGGACAACATCCCCGGGAGAACGCACTGCGCGCCTCGAGCTGGTGCAACGTCACGCCGGCCTCGGCCGCCGCAGGCTCGCCCCGCCTCCTCCGTACCGCTCCCTCCCCCCGCCTGAGTGAGCCAGAGCCCCCGAAGCAGCTGCTCCTTTAACCCCGTCCTGTCTGGGCGGGGAACAGACGCCCTCAGGCGACCTACACGCAGAGGCGGGTCCAAATCCAAAGCTGAACCCCAGGAGCTGTGCGAACAGGGAAGAGAAGGGGAAATCTCTCCCAGCAGCCTCGGGAGCAGCGGATTAAAGCTCCACAGACAACTTGATGTACCTGCATCTGTGGAATACCTGAATAGACAACGAATCATCCCAAATTCAGGAGGTGGACTCTGGGAGCAGGAGATATTAATTTTTCCCCTTTTCCTTTTTTTAGTGAGTGTATATGTATATGCTTCTGGGTGAGATTTTGTCTGTATAGCTTTGCTTTACAATAGCTTTATTTTACTTCACTATATTATAGCCTCTTTCTTTCTTTCTTTCTATTTTTTCTCCCTTTTACTCTGAGCCGTGTGGACGAAAGGCTCTTGGTGCTCCAGCCAGGCATCAGGGCCATGCCTCTGAGGTGGGAGAGCCAACTTCAGAACACTGGTCCACAAGAGACCTCCCAGCTCCACGTAATACCAAACGGCAAAAATCTCCCAGAGATCTCCATCTCAACATCAAGACCCAGCTTCACTCGACGACCAGCAAGCTACAGTGCTGGACATCCTATGCCAAACAACTAGCTAGACAGGAACACAACCCCATCCATTGGCAGAGAGGCTGCCTAAAATCATAATAAGGCCACAGACACCCCAAAATACACCAGCAGACGTGGACGTGCCCACCAGAAAGACAAGATCCAGCCTCATCCACCAGAACTCAGGCACTAGTCCCCTCCACCAGGAAGCCTACACAACCCACTGAACCAACCTTAGCCACTGGGGACAGATACCAAAAACAACGGGAACTACGAACCTGCAGCCTGTGAAAAGGAGACCCCAAACACAGTAAGATAGGCAAAATGAGACGACAGAAAAACACACAGCAGATGAAGGAGCAAGGCAAAAACCCACCAGACCTAACAAATGAAGAGGAAATAGGTAGTCTACCTGAAAAAGAATTCAGAATAATGATAGTAAGGATGATCCAAAATCTTGGAAATAGAATAGACAAAATGCAAGAAACATTTAACAAGGATGTAGAAGAACTAAAGAGGAACCAAGCAATGATGAAAAACACAATAAATGAAATTAAAAATACTCTAGATGGGATCAATAGTAGAATAACTGAGGCAGAAGAAAGGATAAGTGACCTGGAAGATAAAATGGTGGAAATAACTACTACAGAGCAGGATAAAGAAAAAAGAATGAAAAGAACTGAGGACAGTCTCAGGGACCTCTGGGACAACATTAAACGTGCCAACATTCGAATTATAGGGGTACCAGAAGAAGAAGAGAAAAAGAAAGGGACTGAGAAAATTTTTGAAGAGATTATAGTTGAAAACTTCCCTAATATGGGAAAGGAAATAGTTAATCAAGTCCTGGAAGCACAGAGAGTCCCATACAGGATAAACCCAAGGAGGAACACGCCAAGACACATATTAATCAAACTGTCAAAAATTAAATATAAGGAAAACATATTAAAGGCAGCAAGGGAAAAAAAACAAATAACACACAAGGGAATCCCCATAAGGTTAACATCTGATCTCTCAGCAGAAACTCTGCAAGCCAGAAGGGAGTGGCAGGATATACTTAAAGTGATGAAGGAGAAAAACCTACAACCAAGATTACTCTACCCAGCAAGGATCTCATTCAGATTCGATGGAGAAATTAAAACCTTTACAGACAAGCAAAAGCTGAGAGAGTTCAGCACCACCAAACCAGCTTTACAACAAATGCTAAAGGAAATTCTCTAGGCAAGAAACACAAGAGAAGGAAAACACCTACAATAACAAACCCAATACATTTAAGAAAATGGGAATAGGAACATACATATCGATAATTACCTTGAATGTAAATGGATTAAATGCTCCCACCAAAAGACACAGGCTGGCTGAATGGATACAAAAACAAGACCCATACATATGCTGTCTACAAGAGACCCACTTCAGACCTAGGGACACATACAGACTGAAAGTGAGGGGATGGAAAAAGATATTCCATGCAAATGGAAATCAAAAGAAAGCTGGAGTAGCAATTCTCATATCAGACAAAATAGACTTTAAAATAAAGACTATTACAAGAGACAAAGAAGGACACTATATAATGATCAAGGGATCGATCCAAGAGGAAGGTATAACAATTGTAAATATTTATGCACCCAACATAGGAGCACCTCAATACATAAGGCAAATACTAACAGCCATGAAAGGGGAAATTGACAGCAACACAATCATAGTAGGGGACTTTAACACCCCACTTTCACCAATGGACAGATCATCCAAAATGAAAATAAATAAGGAAACACAAGTTTTAAATGATACATTAAACAATATGGACTTAATTGATATTTATAGGACATTCCACCCAAAAACAACAGAATACACATTTTTCTCAAGTGCTCATGGAACATTCTCCAGGATAGATCATATCTTGGGTCACAAATCAAGCCTTGGTAAATTTAAGAAAATTGAAATCGTATCAAGTATCTTTTCCGACCACAACGCTATGAGACTAGATATCAATTACAGGAAAAGATCTGTAAAAAATACAAACACATGGAGGCTACACAATACATTACTTAATAACGAAGTGATTACTGAAGAAATCAAAGGGGAAATCAAAAAATACCTAGAAACAAATGACAATGGAGACACGACAACCCAAAACCTATGGGACACAGCAAAAGCAGTGCTAAGAGGGAAGTTTATAGCAATACAAGCCTACCTCAAGAAACAGGAAACATCTCGAATAAACAACCTAACCTTGCACCTAAAGCAATTAGAGAAAGAAGAACAAAAAAACCCCAAAGCCAGCAGAAGGAAAGAAATTATAAAGATCAGGTCAGAAATAAATGAAAAAGAAATGAAGGAAACAATAGCAAAAATCAATGAAACTAAAAGCTGGTTCTTTGAGAAGATAAACAAAATTGATAAACCATTAGCCAGACTCATCAAGAGAAAAAGGGAGAAGACTCAGATCAATAGAATTAGAAATGAAAAAGGAGAAGTAACCACTGACACTGCAGAAATACAAAAGATCATGAGAGATTACTACAAGCAACTATATGCCAATAAAATGGACAACCTGGAAGAAATGGACAGATTCTTAGAAATGCACAAACTGCCGAGACTGAACCAGGAAGAAATAGAAAATATGAACAGACCAATCACAAGCACTGAAATTGAAACTGTGATTAAAAACCTTCCAACAAACAAAAGCCCAGGACCAGATGGCTTCACAGGCGAATTCTATCAAACATTTAGAGAAGAGCTAACACCTATCCTTCTCAAACTCTTCCAAAATATTGCAGAGGGAGGAACACTCCCAAACTCATTCTACGAGGCCACCATCACCCTGATACCAAAACCAGACAAAGATG
Source organism: Balaenoptera acutorostrata (assembly GCF_949987535.1). Classification (NCBI taxonomy): domain Eukaryota; kingdom Metazoa; phylum Chordata; class Mammalia; order Artiodactyla; family Balaenopteridae; genus Balaenoptera; species Balaenoptera acutorostrata. The sequence continues at coordinate 961,145 of NC_080067.1, forward strand.
TCACAAAGAAAGAAAACTACAGGCCAATATCACTGATGAACATAGATGCAAAAATCCTCAACAAAATACTAGCAAACAGAATCCAACAGCACATTAAAAGGATCATACACCATGATCAAGTGGGGTTTATCCCAGGAATGCAAGGATTCTTCAATATACGCAAATCAATCAATGTGATACACCATATTAACAAATTGAAGGAGAAAAACCATATGATCATCTCAATAGATGCAGAGAAAGCTTTTGACAAAATTCAACACCCATTTATGATAAAAGCCCTGCAGAAAGTAGGCATAGAGGGAACTTTCCTCAACATAATAAAGGCCATATATGACAAACCCACAGCCAACATTGTCCTCAATGGTGAAAAACTGAAACCATTTCCACTAAGATCAGGAACAAGACAGGGTTGCCCACTCTCACCACTATTATTCAACATAGTTCTGGAAGTCCTAGCCACGGCAATCAGAGAAGACAAAGAAATAAAAGGAATCCAAATCGGAAAAGAAGAAGTAAAGCTGTCACTATTTGCAGATGACATGATACTATACATAGAGAATCCTAAAGATGCTACCAGAAAACTCCTAGAGCTAATCAATGAATTTGGTAAAGTAGCAGGATACAAAATTAATGCACAGAAATCTCTTGCATTTCTATACACTAATGACGAAAAATCTGAAAGTGAAATTAAGAAAACACTCCCATTTACCATTGCAACAAAAAGAATAAAATATCTAGGAATAAACCTACCTAAGGAGACAAAAGACCTGTATGCAGAAAATTATAAGACACTGATGAAAGAAATTAAATATGATACAAATAGATGGAGAGATATACCATGTTCCTGGATTGGAAGAATCAACATTGTGAAAATGTCTCTACTACCCAAAGCAATCTACAGATTCAATGCAATCCCTATCAAACTACCACTGGCATTTTTCACAGAACTAGAACAAAAAATTTCACAATTTGTCTGGAAACACAAAAGACCCCGAATAGCCAAAGCAATCTTGAGAACGAAAAATGGAGCTGGGGGAATCAGGCTCCCTGACTTCAGACTATATTACAAAGCTTCAGTAATCAAGACAGTTTGGTATTGGCACAAAAACAGAAATATAGATCAATGGAACAGGATAGAAAGCCCAGAGATAAACCCACACACATATGGTCAACTTATCTTTGATAAAGGAGGCAAGCATATACAGTGGAGAAAAGACAGCCTCTTCAATAAGTGGTGCTGGGAAAATTGGACAGGAACATGTAAAAGTATGAAATTAGAACACTCCCTGACACCATGCACAAAAATAAACTCAAAATGGATTAAAGACCTAAGTGTAAGGGCAGACACTATCAAACTCTTAGAGGAAAACATAGGCAGAACACTCTATGACATACATCACAGCAAGATTCTTTCTGACCCAGCTCCCAGAGAAATGGAAATAAGAACACGAATAAACAAATGGGACCTAATGAAACTGAAAAGCTTTTGCACAGCAAAGGAAACCATAAACAAGACCAAAAGACAACCCTCAGAATGGGAGAAAATATTTGCAAATGAAGCAACTGACAAAGGATTAATCTCCAAGATTTACAAGCAGCTCATGCAGCTCAATAACAAAAAAACAAACAACCCAATCCAAAAATGTGCAGAAGATCTAAATAGACATTTCTCCAAAGAAGATATACAGATGGCCTACAGACACATGAAAGAATGCTCAACATCATTAATCATTAGAGAAATGCAAATCAAAACTACAATGAGATATCATCTCACACCAGTCAGAATGGCCATCATCAAAAAATCTAGAAACAATAAATGCTGGAGAGGGTGTGGAGGAAAGGGAACACTCTTGCACTGTTGGTGGGAATGTAAATTGATACAGCCACTATGGAGAACAGTATGGAGGTTCCTTAAAAAACTACAAATAGAACTACCATACGACCCAGCAATCCCACTACTGGGCATATACCCTGAGAAAACCATAGGTCAAAAAGAGTCATGTACCAAAATGTTCATTGCAGCTCTATTTACAATAGCCAGGACATGGAAGCAACCTAAATGTCCATCGACAGATGAATGGATAAAGAAGATGTGGCACATATATACAATGGAATATTACTCAGCCATCAAAAGAAATGAAATGGAGGTATTTGTAATGAGGTGGATGGAGTTAGAGTCTGTCATACAGAGTGAAGTAAGTCAGAAAGAGAAAAACAAATACAGTATGCTAACACATATATATGGAATCTAAGGGAAAAAAAAAAAAAAAGGCCATGAAGAACCTAGTGGCAAGACGGGAATAAAGACACAGACCTACTAGAGAATGGACTTGAGGATATGGGGAGGGGGTGGGGTGAGATGTGACAGGGTAAGAGAGTGTCATGGACATATATACACTACCAAATGTAAAATAGATAGCTAGTGGGAAGCAGCCGCATAGCACAGGGAGATCAGCTCGGTGCTTTGTGACCACCTAGAGGGGTGGGATGGGGAGGGTGGGAGGGAGGGAGATGCAGGAGGGAAGAGAAATGGGAACATATTGTATATGTATAACAGATTCACTCTGTTATAAAGCAGATGCTAACACACTATTGTAAGGCAATTATACTTCAATAAAGATGTTTGAAAAAAAAAAAAAAAAGAAAGAAATCCATGACTGAGATAGAACATCGCTCTAAAACTCTCTGATATGTATGAGTTTATAAAAGATAGATTGCATATTTGATTAAATGGTTGTCTCTATTTCTTCAAAAGCTTAATGTAGTAAAGGGACACTTTTATCTCAACTGCCAACACCACACAACACAACACGCCAGCAACAGAAGTCTTTACTCACAGCATGTTGGGTTCTGCTTTCATGTTGCACCCAGAGGAAAATATAAACTTACAGTCACACTAATCTCCACATTTGAAGGGTCACCGTCCAAGCACCAGCAAAGGAACACTGCGCAGGACTACTATTATGTAAGTAATTACACCTATAATAGTAGCCCATGCACAATGCTGTTTTACATTTACATATATAATATACATACATGTGTGTTTATATATATACAAGTATATAATATATGTAATTTTTATTAATATCCTGCATGTACTATAAAGCATTACCAAAAAGATCATAAAATAGATAACAGGTAAGGATTTAAATATTGTCTTCTCTCTCCCTATGAGATATAAAGCTTACCCTCCCTGATACGAAAATGAATATTACATAATTCTGAAAAATACCTTAGCTGCTGGATTATCAAATGGCATCTTTTTCCAGTGAGATCCTAGAGGTCATTGCTGCTGAACCTGAACAGTTGAGCCACACTTCCTGTAGATTTTGGTGGACACCTAAAGTACAAGACACTCCGTCAAATATGAAGTCAGATAAATAATGAATACTTATTTCAATATAACTACTTCCCAAGTATTTCATACAAATATTGCCAACAATTACAACTTGATAACATACAAGAATAACGTTTTACTTCACACAGCAAACACAGAAGTGTGTTCCATTTCTATGTTCAACTTTAAATAGACATATAAAGTTGCCTGTTTCAGAGAGACACTGTTTTTTTTAAAAGTTTTGCATTTTGTTGAGAATTTTTGTATTTATGTTCATCAGCTATACTGGGCTATCATTTTCTCTCCTTGCAATGTCCTTATCTGGCTTTGGTATCAGTGTAATGCTGGCCTCGTAGAACAATTTTGGATGTGTTCAAAAACTCTTCAAGTTTTTGAAAGACTTTGAGAAGGATTTGCGTTAATTCTTTTTTAAATGTTTGGTAGAAGTTGCTAGTGAAGCCATCTGGTCCTGTGGTTTTCTGTGTTTGGAGGATCTTTGATTACTGACTTAATGTCTTTATTTGTTATTTGTTCAGATTTTCTGTTCATAATTCATCCTTGGTAGGTTGTGTGTTTCTAGAAATGTATCCATTTCCTTTAGATTATATAATTTGTTGGCATATAGTTCATATTAGTTTCTGATGATCCTATACACTTCTATAGTATCAGTTGTAATGTCTCCTGTCTTGTTGCTGGTTTTATTTATTTGAAACCTCTCTCTCTTTCCTCTCTTTTAGTTATTCTAGATAATAATTTGTCAATTTTGCTTATGTTCTCAAAGAACCAGTTTTTAGTTTTGTTGACCCTTTCTATTGTTTTCCTGGTGTGTGTTTCCTTTATTTCCACTCTGATATTTATTATTCATTTTGCTAACATTGGGCTTAATTTTTTTTCAAGTTCTTGAGGTGTAAATTTAGTCTCTTTACTTGAGACCATTTTAATATCTTAACATATGCATCTAACACTAAAACATCATCTCAGAACTGCCTTTGCAGCATGCCATAGGTTTGATATGTTGTACTTCCATTTTCATTTGTTTCAATATATTTTTAAAATTTCCCTTTTGATTTATTTTTTGATATGTTGGTTGTTCAAAAGTGTATTGTTTAGTTTCTACATATTTGTAAAATTTCTAGCTTTCCTCTTGTTGATTACTAGTTCCATACCCTTGTGTTCAGAAAATATAGTTGGTATGATTTCAATTTTCTTAAATTTGCTAAGACTTGTTTTGTGTCTTATCATATGATCTATCTATGGAGAATGTTCCACGCTCACTTGAGAAGAATGTGTATTCTGCTTCTGTTGGATGGAATGTCCTATATGTGTCTCTTAATTCAATTTGGTCTAAAGTATGGTTCAATTACAACATTTCCTTATTGATTTTCTGCCTGGATGGTCTGTCCATTGCTTATTTTTATTAATAATCATTAACAACCATCCATATTATTAATGATTACTGATATTATATTAATAATTAATAATAATATTACTATTCATTGCTGATCATTAGTATAATAGATGTTGATGTCCCCTACATTTTTGTAATGTTGTCTATTTCCTCCGTCAGATCTGTTAATATTTGCTTAAAATGCTTACCTGCACCGATGTTGGGTGTATATATACAGACTTATGATTGGTGTATCTTTCTGATGTAATTACCCCTTTGCCATAATGACCTCCCTTGATTCTTGCTACTGTTTTTTGCTTAAAGTATATTTTGGCTGATATAAGTATTACTACCCCCACTGTCTTTTCATTTTCACTCCTGTTGAATATATTTTTCCACCCCTTCACTTTGAGCTTTTGTGTGTCTTTAAAGCTGAAGTGCATCTCTTGCAGGCAGCATATAGTCGGGTCTTCTTTTTTTTTTTTTTTTCAACATCTTTATTGAAGTATAATTGCTTTACAATGGTGTGTTAGCTTCTGCTTTACAACAAAGTGAATCAGTTATACATATACATATGTTCCCATATCTCTTCCCTTTTGCATCTCCCTCCCTCCCACCCTCCCTATCCCACCCTTCTAGGTGGTCAAAAACCATGGAGCTGATCTCCCTGTGCTATGCACCTGCTTCCCACTAGCTATCTATTTTACATTTGGTAGTGTATATATGTCCATCCATCCAGCAAACCCGTGTCTTCTGTTTGAATTTACTCCATTAGCACTGAGAATGGTTATGAGCTGATCTCCCTGTGCTATGCGGCTGCTTCCCACTAGCTATCTATTTTACGTTTGGTAGTGTATATATGTCCATCCATCCAGCAAACCTGTGTCTTCTGTTTGAATTTACTCCATTAGCACTGAGAGTGGTTATTGAAATGTAAGGACTGACTGCTGCCATCTCAGTGATTGCTTTCTGGTTGTTTGCATTCCCATTGATTCTTTTTCCCTTTGTTTCTGCCTACTTTTGTAAATCTGTGGTATTCTATTCCCCATTTTTGTATGTTTTCCTGAATCTACTCTAGATTTTTACTACCACAAGGCTTACATAAAAATCTCATTGATAAAACAATTACTCTCATGGACTATTAATAGTTGACCAACAACAGTAGGGAGGAATCTCTAAATCGGTGGTTTGCAAATATTTTTAATCATGTCATTCCATCAGTAAATTTTTTGATAATACACAGCTAATATATGTATGCTCATTTATAAATTCTGTACCTATATAATTGTACAATTATTCTATAGTACATAAAGTCTACCGGAATAAAATATAGAGCAGTGCATTAAAAATCAAAATGGAGGCTTTGATATTTTTTCTCCACTGTCCCCAGTGGATCGCCTTAGGCATCGAGCTTTGGAGACCACTGTCCTAAAGGTTGCTGCTGCAAAAGACATATGACAAAACTTTAAAGCTGAGTCTCTTAGTTTTAGAAGACTGATTCCTCATGAATGCAATTCCAAATGTACACAGGTACCATACCCGTGTCTTCATTAACAATGATTAGATTTACTGTCCAGATTTTTATAAGGAGAGTATGCTACATCAATTTGGAAAAAAAAAAACCCAAAACCAAAAACCAAAACCAAAAACAGAGACTCTATAGATGACTTTCAATGCAAAGTTACTTGGAAATATTTCAAGCTAGTACTTCGTGAAATATAAAATGAGACCAATTAATTGTGAATTTTCATCTTGAACACACATTGGCTTAATTATTTGAAATTAATTATAATTTTGTTTACCATAAGCTTTTTACTGTTTTTCTTTATATAAATTAGACTTGTTTCCTTAAGATTTTTTACTATTTATACACATGTAGGTATTTCAATTTATATTCATAAGCATTATTACAAATTGTGTCTGAATTTCATAACAAATAGTATATATAATATTAAACACTACAAAACAGACTTGTTTAATAGTTTAATAGATCTGTTTAACCCGTCTTAAGTGACTCTTCAGGCCATATTTTCTGAGTAACGGATGACTCCACACTCCATTTTCTTGCTAAGGTTAGCTGTATTCATTTCCTTTGAGTACATTTAAATACATTGAGGTTAATCTTTTATTGCAGTAGCTTGATTTATTTTCTTTATAAACTTATTTAAAGTAATTTTTATATTTATTTTCTTTAACTAGCACCATCCATCAAAATGGTTTACAAAACAAAATAGTGCTAAAAAGCTTATAAAGAGAAACCTACCCCATTGCAACCCCCAGTTCTGTTTCCCTAAAACAACCACTTTTAATTATTTTTAGCTCTTTCTTCTGCTTTTGATTTTCCATTGTGATAGTTGAGGATTCAGTTTTCCTATTTTCTCTCCTTCCCCATCTACCATCCTGTAATACACTTACAGCACAATTTGGGGTTAAATCAATATTCTATGTTTACATTATTACTACTGTGTAATTATTGTTCAATGTTGATTAACTTTCCTTCTTCATAGGCCATTTTGTTTTTCTTGGGGTTAATAATAGCCTTTTTTGTTGTTTGTATTCCTAGTTTTCTATGTACCTATTATTTCTTCTCAGATCTTCCAAAATGATTATAAAAACCCTCTCCGTACTATTTCCACATAGTCAACATGACCATTACTCTCAACGTTGTTTTTCTGGACACTCATTTCCTGTAGCTGTTTGCTGTCATGTAGACTGGGTTTGACTTCAGGTCTGCTACACAAACACTGTCCTGGAACTTTCATGCCCCTATCCAACTGTAGTCTATTTCTTACATCTTGTGTCTTTTTCTTTTTTAACTTCCCTATTTGGCTGAAGTGTATCTTCTAGTACTTTCCTAAGAAAGAGTGCTTTGGAATTATCTTCTTTTTATTTTATAAAAAAATTCTTATTTAAATCTGTTGTTGAGGTGTAACTGACATACAAAATTATATCAGTTTCAGGTATACGACATAATGATTCAATATTTATATACGTTATGAAGTGATCATCACAATAAGTCTAGTTAACATCTATCACCTTACATAGTTACAATTTTTTTCCCTTGTGTTGAGAACTTCTAAGATCTATTCTCTTAGCAACTTACAAATATGTAATACGTTATTATTAACTATAGGCACTATGCTGTACATTACTTCTCCATGACATATATATCATTGCAACTCTTCTGCACTGATGGGCATTTTCTATATCTGTATTGTCTAATATGGTAGCCGCTAACTACATGTGACTATTGCGCACTTGAAATGTGGCTAGTGTGACTGAGGATATGAATTTTATTAAATTTTAATTACTTTAAACACCCCTATATGACTAGTGGCTACTTATTGGACAATGATTAGTGTAGTTCTTAATGACTGAGTTGTATTTTGCCCAAATGAGAGAATAAAGTACTCTTAGGATGCTTGAGCATTTAATTCCCAAATAAATGGTTTCTAGATTTTTTTCTTTCTGTAGAACACTACTTCATGAACGCAGGCTTTTCAACCACCACATAAGCATATTGTTGAGCTATGTAATAATCTATGACATGTGGGTGACAAATGCACATATCAAGGGCTATAAAAAATACATCAACATTCAGTTTTCATCACAATATTTTCAACTGCAGAAGATCGTCCTAACGCTACATAAAATTTTACAAATGAGAAAATTAATTTTTTCACCCACAGTTGTCTAATTCTCAATCATAACTTAAAATTAACTTCTTAGCTTAGAATGATGTATTAGCTTTCTCCTGCCCTTCTTTACTTATTAATACCCGAGTTACTCTCATGGTATTTATCTATGCAGATTTAAGTAAAACTGCAATTCATAGAGCCTATAAAAATAAACTGTGGTGTGTGTGTGTGTGTGTGTGTGTGCACGTGCACGCGTGCACGCAAACATACACATGAAAGCATATCACCACAAGGGGGCAGCCTTTTCATGTTTTATTTTTCTCTTGTGCTATGTTTACTCCCAGGAAAGAATCACAGAATTGCCAAGTGATGTTTAAGCTGCCTGAGACAAAATGTATTGAAAATATGACCAGAAATAAAGGTCTATTCAGATCTTCTGCCCATTATTAAATTGGATTGTTAGGGGGTTTTTTTGTTTGTTTGTTTTTTTGCTATTGAGTTGTATGAGTTCTTTGTATTATTGGATATATGATTTGCAAATATTTTCTCCCATTCAGTGGGCTGCTTTTTAATTTCGTTAGTGGTTTTATTTTCTGTGCAGAAGCTTTTTAGTTTGATGAAGTCCCACTTCTTTCTTGCTTTTGTTACTTTGCTTTTGGTGTCAGTTCAAAAACTTATTCCCAAGACCTATGTCAAGGAGCCTATGTTTTCTTCAAGGAGTTTTACAGTTTGGGGTCAAGTCTTTAATCCATTTTGAGCTAACTTTTGTGTATGGTGTAAAGTAGTGTCCAGTTTCATTCTTTTCCTTGTGGTTGTCCAGTTTTCCCAACACCATTTGAAGTTATAATTTTTAGATGCTTGCATATCACAAAATATTTTTGGAAACCTTCATATTTGGTTGGTAGTTGGGCTACGTGTACTATTCCCAAGTGAACATCATAATTCTCCCAAATTTTGAAGGCTTTACTTCAGTCTTCTGGTACCTAGTTTTTCTCTTAAGAAATCCAATGCTATTCCTATTTTCATTGTTTGATACATGAGTTGTTTATCTATCTGGAAACGTTAGGATATTCCTTGTATCCACTGCTTTGGATGGGTCTCTTTCCATTCAATGTGTCTAGAGCACTAGGTGTGCTCTTCAATCTGGAGACTTAAAACTTCAGTCCTTGGAATTTTTTCTTCATTCTTTCTTCACTACTTTTCTTCTCTCTGCTTTCTGTTTCCTCTTCTAAAATTCCTATTAGTCTTAGGTGTTGCATTCTAAATTATCTAATTTAAAAAATAATTCTTCTCTTAGTTTTCAGCCCTTAGTACTTTAGAGTTATTTCTGCTGATTCTATTGAATATTTTACTTTGATGATCATAGTTTTAATTACCCCAAATTTCATCTGTTCTTTATCCCATTTTCATGGAATGATGCTTTTATTCCCTCTCAGGATAATATCGACTTTTCAGCACCTTGCATTGTTTCTGTATCTTCTGGGTCCGTCTTTATTTTTTTTCTTTCCTGTTTCATTTGCACTCTATTTTCTGTTGGAGATTTTCCTCAAATGTCTGTTGAGCTAAGCTGGCCCTTAATGCTTATGAGGAAGACACTAAAAAGGCTGTTGGAAGTTCTGTGTGTTCCAGTTAAGGCTGTCATCTGGTGGACTTCAGTAGAGCACAGTGGACATTTTTCTTTGGAGATCTTCCACGTCATTACTTAAACTTTTTCCAGATAATGCATCTCCAGTATCTTTCCTGAGGCAATGTCCATCTGTCTGCTGTCATTCTGGGAGTAGTGTGGATGAAGAGATCTCACAGAGCCACATTCAGTTGACAGATTGTTACTGAATTCCCATGAGTTCAGCCTCTCTCTGCTTGGTGTCTTTCTGGTTCAGTTTCTTTGGAAAATCAATCTGTTTTTCTCTTAGTGGCAAAGGGAACTCAGTTTACTGGTAGTGCCATGCGTGGGTTTGGGAAGGGACCTGGGGACTTGATCTTGATTTCATGTTTTTAGCTTTTTACTTCATTTCTCCTTTGGGAAGATCCCTGGGCTCTAAATGGGCTCCCTTTGGGCCTTCCTATTCTCAAGACACATGGGTTGGGAATTCTGTTCTTCATCTACTTTCCATCTTCCAAAAATTCTTTGGATTATCTCATCCTCTGTTGTTACCAAGCATATTCTCATTGTCCCTCTGAGTAACTTTTCAAAGAAAATTTCTTTTCCTTCATTTTGGCAAGGTTTTGAGAGCTAGATGAGATAAATGCATATAGTCAAGCCACCCTTTAACCCAAAATGGGCAGGCAGTTTACATTATTAAGTCTACATGTTAAACTTAACAAAATATCCCACTTTCATGTTTACTCTCAAACTTTAATGGAAACATAATTTTTACTTGCACTCAAATTGTAAAAGTTCTCTAGAAAAAGTTACTTCATTTTACATGAATAAGCAAACCTTTCTTTGATTCTGTCTTGCCCCTCATTGCCATTCTGCCTAAACTTATACTTATTACTATTTATTTTTATTGCTATTTTATGCTCAGGGGTTATTCATTTAAATTTTATTTTCAGTTTTCAAGACTTTTTAGTTTTAAGTGAGGCGGTATTTTTCTAGTTTCAAATAAAGAAGCAGCGATAAATCTCAGAACAGAATCTTATCCTGGTCCAGTTTCTCTCCACTAAAGATGTTGTATGGACAGGGCATTAGGTGCATTAGGTGACATTATTTTCAGTGAGTATAAAACAAGAAGATAATCCACAGAAATCTGACATGATTTTTAAAAATATTTTAAATAAAATAGTGATGAAATATGTTTTTCAGTGTCTATCACTATGGATATAAATATGGACATTATAGACTCTTAACTTTAAGAGGGGTTATGTTTAAATTAAAATCTTACATCATTGATTTGAAACCAAATCATATTTTGGGGGAGGTTTAAATAAAGTTGGAATTTATAGAGACTGTAAAAATAGGCTGTGGTGTGTGTGTGCATGTGGGCACAAAAGCATATCACCACAAGGGGGCAGCCTTGTCATATTTTTATTTTTCTCTTTCCTTGTGCTAGGTTTATTTACTGCCAGAAAAGGATCACAGAATTGCCAAGTGATGTTTAAGCTACATGAGACAAAATGTATTGAAAATGTGACCAGAAAAAAAAAAAAAAGTTTCAGAAAAATGAAAATTTCCCTTTTTCTTTTTTTTTCTTGGTGTAGGTAAATTAGATTTTTAAAGATTGAGTCTGGTTTGCTATTATTTATATAGTAAGTGTACTGGCTGGAGTTTTTCAGGCAGCAGAGTAGAAAGTAATAACATAACTGGGGATGTATGGTTTTGCAAATGGTATCTAATTTAATGTCCAAATATATTTCCATTTAAAAGACTGTATCTTTTAATGATTTGTGCTGTGAAACGTTCCCAGGTCTCAGCCCTGAATTTATTTGCAGCCTTGGAGGCTACACAAGGGAACAGACCCTGACTGTGGCACAAAGGACAGTGGCAGACTGGGAGAGGCACAAAGTTGGCCCTAAATGCTGACACCTGCCAAGCAGGCGCCACGCTGCCCCATCCCGTTACAGAGTGACTCTGATGGAGGGAACCTGCTGAAAGTGAACTTGCCTCTGAACCCACCAGTTTACATTCTTGACCTTTTCAAATACACATTTTAATCTGAAACCTGCGTGTCCTCTTTTACCCCCTGCTCCCGAATAAAAAAGGAAGAAAAAGGAAAAAACAAAACTCATTCAACTATAGCATCTTGCGGTGAACAAGACACACAGGCCAGACATGATCACTATCTTCATGGAGCTTATAGTGACATTATAGGGTGATAAAGGCTAGAGTATTGTCTAGGCAAAATACTGTTACATTAGTCAGGATGGGTCACGGTTTGCTGTGGTAACAATTAACTTGAAAGTCTCAGCAGCTTAAAACAGTGGCAAACTACAGCCTGTGGGACAGATCCAGCTGTGGCCTGTTTTTGTACGTCCTGTGAGCTAAGAAGGGTTTTATATTTTTAAATGGTGCTAAAAGGAAAAATATGTGACATAGGACAGTGACCATATGTGACCCCCAAAGCTTAAGTATTTATCATCTGGCCCTTTATAGGAAAAGTCTGTCCACCAGCACTGTAGGTCAGTAAGGGGGCTGTGCTCAAGAGACCAGACTGGCTGAAGCCCTCCACACCTGCTTCCATATCAGAGGCAGGAAAGAGACAGCATGGCAAACCATGCCTCGACTCCTAAAACTTCTGTCCCAAAGTGTCACATATTCCTTCTACTCAGAACTCGCTGGTCAAAGCAAGCCAAGTTTGCCAGGGTGAGGATGTGTTCCTCCCCCGGAAAGAATGTGAGTGAGTAGTTATATAATCTTCCACGACTATTATGCACAGGGGAAAAAAAGGTGACTAACTCTGCCCGGGGGGGCCTTCTGGTGAAGAGTTGGCCAGGAGAGGTAAAAGCGTTTCAGGCAGGGGTACAGCAAATGTAAAGCATTAGAGACCTGAAGCAGTACCGTGAGCCTAGGGGCTAGCAAGATGCCCAGTAGAGGCTTTGGTGGGTGAGAACTGGGACACCGACCTCTGTTCAGAGGTTTACCTTCAGGACTTCAGACTGGAAATTCTGTGATCAGATTTGGGATGGAGGGATCACTGTTATGGCAGATGAGGGGGCACTGTGGGGAAAGACTGGAGACAGATCCCCAGTTTAGGAGACGTATCAGTTAGGATGCGTTTGGGTGCAAAAAGCCAGAATACCAATGGTTTAATCCGTGAGGACACATAGTTATCTCATCACAAGAGGGCTGGTCCAGCAGCTCAAGGAGGTCAGTCACAATCTAGGTTTTTCTATTCTTTCTCTCCATTTCCCCCAGCAGATTGGCCAGATCTCCAGGTATCATTACCAAATTCAAAGACAGGAAGCAGGATGGCAGCTAGGATGAAAAAATATTCTGCTCTTCTAATGGCCACTCCTTTTATCATGAAAGAAAATCTTTCACAGAGGCCCTTGTTAAACTTTTTACATTCTGTTGGCCAAAGCCAAGTTATGTGACCCACCCCCCCACCCCGGCTGTAAAGGAGATCCTGTAGGTGAGCTCCCAGCCTCTACAGTTGCAGATGAGAAAGGGAGTGGGGCTGGGCAATGACTTTTGGAGAGCTAGTTCATGGCACTTGCCACTAAAGCCTCTTGACATTTTTCGTAAAAACATGTTGTGGGTTTTACCTATGGCAGAAAGAGAAGAGGATGTGGCAGAAGGATTATATTCAGCAGTTAATTGGGACCCAGAATCAAAAAGATTTGCTGGTCAGTTAATGAGGTGTGAGAACAGTTGAGAAAGAGTCTGAGTTTGTGGGATTGTGACATCATTGGAAGAGAACTGGGTGAGGAAATTTAAGGTGTGGGATTTTAGACATACTGATTTAGAAATCTGATTATATCCATTCCTGGTTAAAACTCTTCAAGTAGCTCCCCATGACTTTTAAGATAGAGTTTAGATTTCTTAGGGCACTCAAGGCCCTTTCTTCCTGATCTCACCCTTGCCCTTTGCTCTGGATTCATGGGACAGATTGCTGTTTCTCGAATGGACCAGGCTGGGGTTGTATTGCTCTGCAGCTTCCAAAATGTTGCTCTCTGTCTGGATGACCTGCTGCTACTCACTTCTAATGCCACTCCTCCAGGTGGCATCTTTAATGTCCACATCTGATAGGTTCCAAGTCTGGGCTCCCTTAGTACATTGAGCTTGCCTTGCTCATAGCACCTGAGACATTGGTTTATTGCCATCCCCTCCTTGAGGTAAGGGAAACCAATTTCCTTGACTTTGTTCCTCTGAGAGTACTTAATATTTATTGAACAAATATATAAAAGAATGAATGAGTAAGTGAGTGAATTAATTTCGAGGTCTTGATATGATACCTAAGATTGCCTGAAAAGAGTGCTTTATGACCTTTTTTTTTTCCTTAGATTCCATACATATGTGTTAGCATATGGTATTTGTTTTTCTCTTTCTGACTTACTTCACTCTGTATGACAGAACCTAGGGGTAAGACGGGAATAAAGGCACAGACCTACTAGAGAATGGACTTGAGGATACGGGGAGGGGGAAGGGTAAGCTGTGACAAAGTGAGAGAGTGGCATGGACATATATACACTACCAAACGTAAAATAGATAGCTAGTGGGAAGCAGCCGCATAGCACAGGGAGATCAGCTCGGTGTTTTGTGATCACCTAGAGGGGTGGGATAGGGAGGGTGGGAGGGAGACGCAAGAAGGAGGAGATATAGGGATATATGTATATGTATAGCTGATTCACTTTGTTATAAAGCAGAAACTAACACACCATTGTAAAGCAATTATACTCCAATAAAGATGTTAAAAAAAAAAAGAGTGCTTTAATGCAGGAGGAATTGGAGATAAAGGTGGAAATCGGGTCCATAAATGGGGAAAGATACAAGCGGTTCCCACTGTCATGTCAGCAAACCGTGTAACCAAAAGTATTGAAATGAAAGATTTTACTTTCTTGAATACCGGCAAAGTTTGAGAAATCAAATTATATCCGTCTTGTATTACCAGAATGCTTGGCATTTTAATTGTTTCTAGATAATTAGAGGATTTTAATTGTTGGTTGGCTCAACTGCTTCTGAGAAATCTGTGTCCTCACAGGAGAAAGGAATTAGTTTTGCTCTTCTGATAGAGAACTCAAAGTCTTTATATGTATATTATCTCATACACCTATAAAATATCCTGGTAAATATGTATATGGTGACTCTATTTGTGGCTTTTGTAGGTCTCTTGACCTATCTTGCTTTGAACCTGTTCTGTGGTCTACTTCCTGTTAACCAGATGTAGTGTCTATTTGAGTTTGAGCTGACAGAACTTTGAGTGCTCTCAAAATACTATAGAATATTGAGTCATTTGTATTGCATATCCTCATAGCATCTGTTGTTGGAAGGGTAGCCATAGAATTTCTGGAATTTCTCTCATATAGCTTTCATGTTACAAAAAAAAAAAAAGCAAGTTTCCTTATATTACCATTGGGTCATATAAAATGAAGAAATATTGAAGAAAATTCAGTCAAACCCAATTTTGTATAAGATTCTCACACTGTTAGTGGGTCATTCTGCAATTCTGAGAATTGAATAGTACTTGCTTGGAGGAAAAGATGAGAACAATAGCAGAGAGAAAGAGCAGGGCGGGTTCCTAACCCTGGGCCAGCTGATTGTTAGGCTGTTCTGATGAGACAGTGGGCTGGGAGAGAGAATATGGAGACACCAAATCTTCACCACCTCAGGAAAAAATTGGAAATAAAAACTCCCCAATGTTTGGTGTATAAAGCCTTTTAGGTATATATGTGGCCATATAAAAACACTGAAGATGAAGAATAATAAAGTAGAGGTTATTTTAGTGTGTGTTTTCATATGGGCATATTGGGATATGATTTAGTCCTCTGAGAAATTTTTAATCTAGGGAGTAGAATCTGATGTGTTCTGGACACATTATTTTTTCATTCTGTGAGTTTTCCCAAAGTGTGTTCTCTGAAGCAGCATGGTGAGTAGGTGGGAGTGTCTATTTTTACAGAGACTAATTCAACAGTGTATGGTACTACACATCTGATTGATCAGTCTGCCCAACTTCATAAGTGTGCTGAAGCTATTGGAGACTTTTAGATTCTAGAATCATGCCACGGTGTGTGTGTGTGTGCATGTGTGTGTGTGTGTTTTGTGTGTGTGTGTGTGTGTGTGTGTGTGAGAGAGAGAGAGAGAGACAGAGAACCCCTGATTTCCTGCTTTTGTAAGAATCTGACCCTTAGCACTCCTACTTAATATTAGAACTTTGTGTAAAGTTCCATTTTCCCAAGTAAGAGCAGAAACAAACTCCACATTGAAAAATAACTTTAGAAGAGCCAGTATTTAGTAAGAACATTGGTGTCCCCAATAATCCCTTCTACTGATAGATGTCCTAGAGTGAAGTGATTTTCTTGTATCATAGATATGGAGTTATACAGAATTCATAAAGTGCTCTGTGTCAGGTGTTAAATTTCATCCTGAAGCTTCAATCATAATAACCCCACCAATAGAAATCAATCAAATAATGATGCTGTTGAGAAAGAGAAATATATTTGCTCTATCTCATCCAGGGTAGGGTCTGTATTGGGTAGGAAGTTTAGAACAATGGGAAGTGACATAGTAGAAGAACTCCTTGGTATACCAGTATTAAATCCCTGTCCCTTCCCCCGTTTAGGAAATATAATTTTATTTTTTCCCTTTATATTTACATTGAAATATAGTCGATTTACAACATTATGTTAGTTTTAGGGATACCACATAGTGATTTGTCATTTGCATACATTATGAAATGACCATTATGATAAGTCTAGTAACCAACTGTCTCCATACAAAGTTACTACAATATTATTGATCATATTCCTATGCTGTATATTACACACCAGTGACTTACTTATTTTATAATTGGAGTTCTGAACCTCTTAATCCCCTTCACGTATTTTGCCCTCCTCCCCCAGCTACCACCAACTACATATTTGTTCTCTGTTTTATCATTTTGTTTTGTTTGTTTGTTTGTTTTTAGACTACACATATAAATGAAATCATATGGTATTGATCTTTCTCTGCCTGACTTATTTCACTTAGCATAATAGCCTCTAGATCCATTAATGTTGTCACAGATGGCAAGATTTCATATTTTTATGACTAATGTTCCATTATATATATATATACACACACACACACACACACACACACACACACACATATACACACACTCACACAATATCTTCTTTATCTGATCATCCGTGGATGGGAACTTCGGTTGCTTCCATATCTTGGTTTTTGTAAAAAATGCTACAATGAACATTGGTGTACATATATATGTTTTTGAGTTAGTGATTTTGGGTTTTGGGAGGGTAAATAACCAGAATTAAAACTGCTGGATTGTATGGCAATTCCATTTTTAATTTTTTGAGGGGTCTCCATACTCTTTCTGTAGTAGATGCACCAATTCACAATCCCACCAAAAATGCACAAGGTTTCCCTTTTCTCCATATCCTTGTTAATGCTTGTTATTTGTTGTCTTTTTGATGATAGCCATTCTGGCAGGTATGAAGTAATATCATTTGTGGTTTCAGTTTACGTTTCCCTGATGATTAGTGATGTTGGACATATTTCCATGTGTCTGTTGGCCATCCGTATGTCTTCTTTGGAGAAATGTCTGTTTAGATGTTCTGCCCATTTTTTGACTGGGTTGTTTGGGGGATTTTCTGTATATAGTATTATGTCATCTGGAAGAAGTAACAATTTTACTTCTTCCTTTCCAATTTGGATGCCTTTCTTTTCTTTTTCTTGTCTCATTGCTGTAGCTATGACTTCCAATACTATGTTGAATAGAAGTGGCAAGAGCGGGCATCCAGGTCTTTTTCCTAAAGCTGGAAGAAATAGTTTCAGCTTTTCATCACTGAATATGATGTTGGATGTGGGTTTGTCATATGGCATTTATTATGTTTAGGTATGTTCCCTCTATAGTCACTTTGTTGAAAGTTTTTATCATAAATGGATGTTAAATTTTGTCAGAAACTTTTCTTGCATGTTTTGAGATGATCATGATTTTTATTCTTCAATTTGTTAATGTATCATATCACATTGATTGATTTATGGATGTTGAACAATCCTCACATCCCTGGGATAAATCCCACTTGATCATGGTGTATGATCCTTTTAATGTATTGTTGAATTCAGTTTGCTAACTTTTTTGATGGTTTTCTCACTTATGTTCATCACTTATATTGTCCTGTAATTTTTTTGTGTGACATCTTTGTCTGGTTTTGGTTATCAGCATGATGCTGGCCTTGTAGAATTAGTTCAGAAGCTTTCCTTTCTCATCATTTTTTTGGAATAATTTGAGAAGGATAGGTGTTAACTCTTCATTAAATGTTTTGTAGAATTCATCTATAAAGCCATGTGTTCCTGGACTTTTGTATTTTATGAGTTTTTATTTTTATTATTATTATTACTGATTCAACTTCATTAATGGTAATTGGTCTGTTCATATTTTCTATCTCTCCCTGATTCAGTTTTTGGACATTGTATGCTTCTAGGAATTTATCCATATGTCTTAATATGTCCATTTTATTGGTGTATAATTGTTCATAGCTATCTCTGATAATTCTTTGTATTTCTTACATAAACTTAGTAAACAGTGCCCCAAACAGTAGCAGTGAGAGAAGTAATGAGCTGTTAGTGGTTTGCCTGCAGGGCTGTCCCTCCCCCTTAGGGGCCAATATGACACAGTACAGACTCTAGAACTGGACAACCTTGGTTTAATCCTGGCTCTACACCTTCCTGTTTGAATTTGGGCAACTTAATATTTGTAAGCCTCAATGTCCTTATTTGAAACTGAGGCACTGGTGGTGATAATGATAGTTCCTACCTCATAGGGTTGTTATGAGGATTAAAAAGATAGATAGATAAATGACAGATAGATGATAGATAGATAGATAGATAGATAGATAGATAGATAGATAGATAGCGGTAGATAGAGGTAGATAGCAATAGCACTGGAGTATAGCAGGGATTCCATAAAAATTAACTGCTATTATGCTGGGAGCAACAGTCTCATTCTTTAGGAAAATGACTCTTCCCCTCACTCCATTCCAAGTGACTCCCATGCTTCAGAGAATTTGCCTCTTGGGCCATATTTGCTTTGTCCAGACTTGGCACTTGTCCCCAGGCTTCCCAGTTCTAGCATTTCTGCCCTTGTTGGCAGAAATGCTAGGAGTCTTTCCTTCATTCAAGCAGATCTAATTAAAATTCTTTCCTGAGAATGCATTTAGCAGGACTCAGTAAAAAGATAAAGCTTGGAGGTTGTAAGGCCCAGGGCTGTTTGGTGGCCATGTTTGCAGCCATGGAGGAGGTCAGTCTGAGAGAATGAGGCACTTGGAGAGAAGGAGTCAGGCCGTGTGCTGTCCTAGATTACATTCTCCCCAAGACCCAGCTGCAGCTTTCTTCTTCCTGTACTGACAGAAGCCTCTCGATAAATTCCTCTATTTGCCTGACCTTGCTGGGTTCCTTTCACTTGTCTCTTAGTTTGGGTTGGCCTCCAAAGCACACTCTGAGATAAAGATTCAAGTGCAAGTGGTTTATTCTGGAAGGGACACTAGAAAACAAGGGTAGGGGGTTGGGACATGAGAGAGGGAAGGGAAGGCAGCCGATAAAGAATCTCTTATGGCAAACTACCACTGTGGACCACTGGAGCTCAAACCTGCTGGAGCCTGTTTAAATGCATAACTCAATGACCCCACCTAAAAGGGGAGACTGAGGTGATTGTACAACAGCTCATACTTCGCACTGGTAAAGGGCTGTTTTGGGTGTACGTGAATTCACTGACACCTCAGGCTTGCTGTGCTGTAGGCAGAGAAGGTCCAGGGAGTTAA
Source organism: Balaenoptera acutorostrata (assembly GCF_949987535.1). NCBI lineage: Eukaryota > Metazoa > Chordata > Mammalia > Artiodactyla > Balaenopteridae > Balaenoptera > Balaenoptera acutorostrata. The sequence continues at coordinate 980,928 of NC_080067.1, forward strand.
AGAAAATCCTCAGACAAAACTACAAATGGCTGGCATTCAGGCCAGTGTGCTGTGAAGACGTAAGGGTAAGGAATGTGGGCAGGACACCTACAGCATCTGCTGGGACTGACAAGGTAAAAAGCTCTGAACTGGTGCATTACAGACACCCTTACAGCACGGCCTCACAGCCTCTGTGTGAGCCAGGCAGAAGCTGTTTGCCTGATCCTCTTCTGTTCTCTAAACATATCTAAACTTTCCCAACTCCTTCTGGACATATTCTTCTATGTTGATAGTTGGAAGTCATTAAAGAAACCCCGGACAGTTGTTCTTAGATTTTCTTCATAGTTAGATGGAGTTGAGAATTTTTTTTTTCCACAGTCTCATCCAGAGAAACTTTCTGTCTCCTATAGTTCTGGGCTGCCACTGCTGGAACTGACTTTGCAAATAGGATGGCAGTATGAGGCTGATGATGTAGTTAACATTTAAAAATAGATGTGAGAGTAATAACTGTAAATCACAAGCAGATAATAATCTTCTCTCTGTGACAGTCTCTGCTTCCTTGTATAAAGACTCTCCATTCATTGTTTACTTGGAAGTTGCTTGACTTCTTTTTTAAAAAATCAGTGTTTTGTTAAGAAGACAGAATATACATTTTTATGTGACTTTATATTTAGAGAAAATGTTGTATACTGATATATTGTAATTGAGAGATTATATTATCCTTCTTTGTGAAATCACCATAATTATTTAGTTATATACTTGACTTTTAAAAGCTGGTGTTATTTAGCTTGAACACAAATACAGAATGCGTGATGTCAATCTATATGCCAGCTATCTTTTTATACATCATTAGAGATAATGATATACAGCTGATATACAATGAGAAATTGATATACAATGAGAAATTGATATACAATGAGAAATTTCAAGGCTGTTGGATCTGAATTTAATTTGTATTTGTGACTCACAGTAGGCAGTGCCTGATAATCATTTGATGGCTAGAGTGTAATCACTGGGTAAATGTAATCCATTTGTTTAATTGCCCAGACTCCTCACTGTATTTACAGTTAATTGGTTCCCATTATAAGCCTCTTAATAGAGACTATAAAGCAGTAGGATTAGAGAAACCTGAAAAAGACCATTTAATTTGTGCCCTTTCACTACAAATCCTGGAGCTTCCCTACATCAGTTGAGCTTCAGACAATTTGGAAAGAACTTGGTTAAAAGTAAATTGGTTGTGGTGATAATGTAATCAAAATAAAGAAATTACTACAAATGAATATTTTTATCACTGATTTCTAAAATTTATTGGCAATTTTCAGGAATCTTTACATTATTTTTGGACACAATCATTTTTTACTTATTTTTAATTTTTCTTTTTGTTTCCCTGTGTATTTGATATTTTATTTAATTCATTTTCAGCTACTTTACAGTGAAATAGGGGGGCAGATTAGATTGATTAAGTAAATAATGGTAAGTGGTAGTACAGTAATGTGTTTGTTGACCTAGAAACATATTTGCAATATATTATTAAGTGAAAAGATAGGTTGCCGGTAGTATATATATTATGATCCCATTAAAAGCAGAATTATCGGAAAATATTTCTGGAGGCTTCATGGGCAAAAAGTTAATTAAAAATTAAAGGGTGATAAATAAAGGTAAACAAAACAAACAAACAAAAACCCAACAAAACCCTCATATCACAGAAAAATTCAAAACTTGGTGATTAAAGTTTCTTCTATTGTTTCTTTATTACAGAAACAGTATATTCCACTGACCTGAAAAAAATAGACTTCCATATGTTTCCCCAGCAAAGATAGGTTTATTCAGGGTCAGCAGAGAATTGCAATTCAGGGTGTACAACCATGTTTAGCCATAGAAAAGCCCCCACACAGCAAGGGAAGGAGAATACTTTTATATCAGGGGTTGGGGGTTGGGAGACAAAAAGTTGAGAGGGCTATAGTAAACAAAGAGTCTAGGGCTTGTCATGGGCTGAGTCCTTGTCAGGAAAGAAGAGGAGTTTTTCTTCTTCCTGTTGGGCTCTGCTATTGTTGCACGGTGTGAGAGCTCCCCTTTCTGGTCTCCTGATTCTATTTAATTGAGGTTTCTGTTTATTCATTTTTGCATTTCCCTCTTTTGATCAATATCTTTCTCTGAAAGTATCACTGATCATGAGTCAGGTGTTCTAGTTTCAGTGACTTTTGGTCTTTCAGTGTTAAGAAGGTCTTTTCCTGCATGTAGTGTTTCACGTCAGAGAAAAAGTACACAAATTGGAAACCTATTAAGGGCACATTTGAGTAACAAGGGTGGGTAGGAGGGAGAACTCTCAAGCCCTTTTAATCTAAAGTCCATATGTTACCAAGATCATAGTCACTGGAGATCTTCTAAAGCATTATGTCATCATCAAAAGTTGGATGACAGACTTCCAACAGGTCTTGTTCAGATATCTTGGGAAAGCTCTCATCAGATGTCCTCTGCTTCAATTCTGGGAAATCTTTACTTTCAGGTTACCAGATACTGTGCAAGTCCAGTCAAGGTTTGGCAATTTCTTTAGGTCTGTACAGTGAACCCAAGAGTCTATTACTTGGAGTTTGGTAGCACAAGAGTTGGTTAGCAGTACTTGATAGGGTCCTGTCCAGGTAGGTTGAAGAAAGTTCTTCTGGAGATGGCTTTTCCAGTAGATGAAATCTCCAGGTTGCAAGGTGTGACGCTTAAGGTCTTCATCTCCCAAGGGCACACTGTGAAAAGACTACTCTACCAAAACATGGTTATTTTTAACAGGATCAGTTAGATCTTTGCAATATTGAAGTAACTTTCCTTTTATCAGTTGTGGGTCAAAAGAGGTAGAAGCTAAGTGCATGGGGTCCTGTGACTATTTCAAAGGGTGAGCATTATGACTTCCAAGAGGGGTGGATCTGAGGTTTAAAAGGACCAGTGGCAATGCTTTTGGCCAAGGTATTTGGAGGACCTCTATGAATGTTTCCAATTGAGTCTTAATAATGCCACTATTGTATTTTACTAGAGGATTGAGGATGGTAAATGCAGTTGTATAACCAGCCAAACAGAACCTGCATGTTGAAGCACCTGGCCAGTAAAATGGGGCCTTTTATCACTATGAATTTTGAGAGGAGTTCCCCATGTAGGGATAAACTTTTCCAAAAGGATTTTACCGACAGAAGAGGCAGTAGACTGTCTGCAAGGGAAGGCATCAGTTCCATGTGAAAACATACAGACCATGACTAAAATATATTTATATCCATGAGATGGAAGAAGTTGTATGAAATCCATTTGTGAAACTTCAAATGATCCATTAGGCAGTTCAAAATATCCAGGAACAGTATGAACGAACTTCCTGGGGTTGTACTTTGGACACGTGAGACGAATGAGGCAGGCAGTTTTTGCAGCCTTGCTAATGTTTCCCCACCAATACTGATTCATGAAGGCTGTCATTGTGTCAGTAGACCAATCGTTTAATGCATGTTCACCAGTGTGGAGTGAGAATTTTAGTCTCTGGTAGGACTGGGTTTTTATTTGGTCCAAAACAGAGCTTTCTCTTTTTATCAAACCAAAAATCGTTGAATTTCCAATCTTGTTTTTCCTTTTCAGAGGCCAACTATTGGGCTTCTCTAGCCAGTTTTTCTAAATCATCATTTGGGAAAATATCCCTTTGAACCACGACAGACGTTTAGCTGCCGTGGATCCCTTTAAGGACAGCATTCCTTGTGGAAATGTCATCAAGATGATTTCCCCTAGCTTCCAGAGAGCCAAGTTTAGAATGCTCTAGAATCTTAATAGCTAAAATGGCAGGTAACAGTATTGAAGGTAACCATTTCTGAACATAAGGGCCATTTAAGATTTTATTTCCACAGGAAGTAAGGAAGCCATGTTGCTTCTGCAACATTCTAAGATCATGAGCTACTCTGAAAGCATATCTACTATCAGTATAAATTTTGGCAGTTTTGTATGTGGCTAAAGTACAGTCCCATGTAAGAGCATATAATTTTGCCTGTTAGGCTGAAATAGCCACAGGTAAAAATGCTGCCTCAACAGTATCAAAAGGAGTTGTAATAGTATATGCAGCACAGTATTTTCCATTATCACCTTTTAAATAAGAACCATCAGTGAACCATAAGAAGTCAACATTACCCACGGAATTTCCTGTAGATCATTACGAGGAATCAGGAGGTAGTCCACCAGCATTAAGCAGTCATAAGGGACTTCACTGGTGACAGAGGGGAGAAGAGTAGCTGGGTTAAGGTTATTACAATGTAAAAGAGTTATGTAAGGGGAGTTTAACAAAAGGATTTCGTAGGAGGTGAGGCCATTGGTGAGAAATACTGATCATGATGAGAATTCAGGAGAGCTTCTAATACAGGAGGTACGAAAATGGTTAAAGTGGATCTCACAATAATTTTCTCGGTGACCTTAACCAAAAGGACAGAGACTATAATGGCTTTAAGGCATTAGAGGTCCAGTTCCTGGTTAAAATACCCTATGGATTGATGGCAGTTCCCATGTTTGGAGGTGAATACCCCAAGGACATTCCCTTCCTTTTCATATATGAAAGAAAAAGGGGAACCTGATAATTGGGATGCCCAAGGGCAGGTGAGTTCATCAAACTCTCCTTTAAGGCCTTGAAGGCTATGTAGTTCAGTTTTTCCCATAAAATTAGGATTGCCATTTTTGAGTAAAACATACAGAGGTTTGGCCAAAAGAGAGAAAGAGGTTTGGGCAAACTGCAATTTTTCTTTGGTGACTTCATGTTCCTTTAAGGCTTAGCTCAAAACAAGTGGTTGTTGTCTTCCTGTGAGAAGGCTTGAGAAGGAGAGAAAAAAACATATTATCCACATGTTGCAACAAAGTAGAACTTCTAGGGAACTTTATAGGATCCAGACCAGCCTTCAGGACTTTTGAGAAATAAGAACTCCCAGTAAAACTCTGAGGCATTATTGTCCACTTGAATTGTCTGCCTTCCCAAGTGCAGGCAGAAAATTATTGACTAGTTTTATCAACTGGAATACTAAAGAATGCACTGCATAAATCAATTATAGTAAAGAATTTACTTCAGTGGGAATGGATGCTTTATAAGGGTTAGGAACAAAAGGGTGTCATGGGATAAGAATATTGTTTCTTGCTTGAAGGTCCTGGACAAACCTCCATCCTCAGCCCTTAGGTTTTCTCACCAGTAAAATGGGAGAGTTACAGGAACTGGTACAAGAGAAAATGAGGCCTTGAGCCTTGTAATCTTCTATTATGGGCTTTATGCCTTGAAGGGCTTCTTTAATTATAGGATATTGATTAATCCTTGAAAGAGGTTTTGAGGGGTCTGTTTGAATTTTTATGGGAGGTACACTGTGAATTTTGCCAACATCGGTTGGAGATTTTGCACATAAGGAAAGTGGTAGTTGATTCAAGAAGGACAAATGATCAGTATTTCCAGAATCAGCACTAGTACCATCAGGGATGGGACAAATAAAATAGGTCAAAGTGTCATTTAATTCATCTGGAGAGTTACTTTGATGACTATTGTCAATGTGTACAATTATTTCCCCTTTTTGGGAGAAAGAAATTCTGGAGTGGTACTTCTCTAAGAGGTCTTGGCCTAATAAATGGACAGGGCAGAGAAACTAAGGAGAAATGTGTGTGTATCTCTCAAGGAGCCTAAACAAAAGGGAATAGGTTCAGAGACAGGAACTTCTTGAGGTTCATTAGAGCTCCCCACTATTTGAACAGTTTTAGTACTCGGAGGCAGGGGCAGCTTTATAGTAGTGGGGCTGAGCACCAAGAATGTGGCTCTGGTGTCAGTTAGGACTGAAAGAAGTTAATTCCCAATCTGGTGAAATGTTTCTCCAAACTGATTAAGAGGGAGGATTGGGAAAAGCCCCTGTAGTTCCTCAGAACTCTATCACTGAGGATTGGGAGGATGTTGGAAGGCTGGTTAGAGGGATGAAGGCATCTAAGTGCTTAAATCTGTAACAATCTCTTTTCCAATGTCCTGGCTTTTTGCAGTAATAGCAGAAACTAGGAGGGTTTTAGTTTTGTTTGGGAACTTTCATTTGCTAAAGCTGAAGATTAAGAATTTTGGTGGTCTTCCTTTGAGGTGACTCATCTAGAGTATGAGAGAGCTGGTTTGCCAGATTAACTCAATCTGGAGTGGACATAGTTTTCCATTCTATTCTGGTCCTTTTTACTAGAAAAGGGAGGTCCCAGTTCAACCCATTAATAAATATAGACTTAAAAGCTACTGGTGGAATCAACATCTGAAGGAAGGAAGACCAGAATTTTCTTTAAAAACAACCTGAAGTCAGTAATAATCATGAACAGATTCATCATATATTTTGTGTGTGTGCAAGCCTGAATTTTATTCTTATCAACAGGCTTTGGAAAAGCCCTAGGAATTGCTCAATGAAGTTGCCTAGTGATTGCCTGAGGCTGATCTTATAATAAATTAGTGGGCTAGTCTCACAGCTGTAATTCTAAAGACCTTTCAAGACTTTTCCAACTAGAAGGTTTCATCCAATGCTGGGTTTTGTCTTCATTGACAAGCATATGAACTAACTTATGTAAGTAACAGAACCCAGTTGTTAAGTTTGAATAACTACTTTAAATTCCTCATCAAATCTGTGAGATCGGATCTTCAGTTACTTTGGGAAAATCTTTGACTATGGCTTGCAGTTCAGCTTTAGTCCAGGGAATATAAGAAATTAAGGGTTTAGCCTTTGGATAATCAGAAGGCTTAATTTTGAAGGGACAGGTACTGACATGTTCAGAAGAAAAAAGAGAGGGGAGAGTTTCAGGGAAAAGAGGAAGTATGGTGAAACACTTAGTATGAGGGATTTGAGGGTACTGAAGAGTGTAGGTGGCATAGAAGGGAAGGAGGAAGATGGTGCTGGAGTTGAAGTCTGGCCACAAGCTGAGGAAGAGAGACAAGAGGGCGCAGAGACAGAGCCTGAGAAAAAGAAGCCAAGGAAGAAGAGCCTGAGGCTTTGGAGACATTTTATCTTTAATCATTTTTTTGCTTCAGTTAACCTTAAAATATTATTTTGCAGAGAGGCAATTTTGGACTCATAACATTGGGAAGCCTCAAAATTCCAATAAAAATAAGCATCCCACTCAGTTCTGCAAATTTTTGAGCTACTGTGATCCAATCCAGTTTTAAGAAAATTAAGTTTGAGGATTTCAAAATTTCCCATAATGACCATAGATATTCTAAACTGCCTTTGGTCAGATCAGTCCATTTAGTTATAAATGCACATGAGGAAGGACCACTGTTTTTAAACATAGAATCAGCCAAAGTCCCTGTAAGGGGGGTTCCCTCAAAATACTTAGATATTTGGGATCCCATTTCCTACAGTTTTTTCCTGTAGAATAAAGAACAATTTTCAATCATTTCAAACAACTTCCAGCACAAATAGCTCAATTCAAACAGCTTGCAAGCCAATCCCAGCCAGTCCTAAGGAAACAGCTTGGGCCTGGAGCAGCCAGGCTGAAGGCTACTTTTTAAGCAAGTCTCCAGAGGCAGCCCTTCCAAACGAATAGGCCAAAGGCTGAAAAACACGGCACAATTTCAGAGAAACAATCACTGTTCCTGAAGGAATGAGTCAAAGACTAGCCAGCTTCAGGAGAAGCAGCCTCCGTTCCAAAGGGAATGGGCAGAAGACTTAGCCCATTTCAGTGAAACAGTCTGATCTCAAATCAGACCAAAGTGCCAAACAGGTACTTACATACAGAATAGGGCCTTAAGTAAAAAGATGAAACCTTTAAAAAAAATCCCAAATAAAGCCTGGAGAGTTTCAAATGCAAAGATACCATGAGTTTGGATCCAGAAGAAAGGTGTACTTTCAAATGCCAGTGTCTGTGAGAAAAGTAGTGAGTGACAATGGGCTCAATTGTCGGTACCCCACCTGTTTGCTCACCAAACCTGGAGCTGTTGGGAGTCTTCTCTGGTCCCCATATGGGCCACTGAAACGTTGACCTAAAGCAAATAGACGGCCAGTTATTTCTCCAGCAAAGATGGGTTCATTTGGGATCAGCAGAGAATTACAGTTTGGGGTCTACAACCACAGTGAGCCATGTGCAAGTCCCCACAGGGCAAGGGGATGAAAATACTTGTATAGAGAGGAAAAGGAAGTTGGGAGGGCTGTAGTAAACAAAGAGTCCAGGGCTTGTCATTGGCTGAGTCCTGGCCAGGAAAGAAGAGGAGTCTTTCTTCTTCATGTTGGGCTCTGCTATTGTTGAAGGGTGTGAGAGCGCCCCCTTCTGGTCTCCTGATTCTATTTAACTGAGGTTTCTGTTTATTATCTTTTATAATTCTCATTGCCAAAAATAAGAAAAAAAATTCAGGTAAGAGAACTCATAATCCTACTAACCCAGAGTGGGGAGAAAACTCACAGAAACAACTTGGTGTCCTAATTTCAAATCCTTTCCTATGCAAATAGCACACACACACTGATGTTAATGAATGTTTTCCTGTACGTTTAGTTTTAATATCTGTATTAAACTATAATTAAACTGTATTAAAATATCTGTATTTTATTATCTGGATAAATCATAATTTATTCAACCAGTCTCCTTTTTTAAGGTATTCAAATGATTTCCAGCTTCTCTCTAATTCATATAATACAGGATATGTATAATTGGCTAAAAATAAATTATAAATAAAAAGGCAAAATTTTGTTATGGCAAAATAATTATGAATATGTGGAAAATCCAACGACAGCAAATATTAATTGGTGATCAATTTCTCATTTTCTTAAAGAAATTTTTATTTTCACCAGAATTTTTACTTGACCACTGAAATAAAAATAACTAGCTAGAAGTTTCTATACATTTATATGTATCAGTGTCAGAGTTTAAACTAGGTCAGTGTTAACTTGAATGATTTTTGTCTAAGTAGTTTTTGACCAAATTCTTAGCCACTGGAAAAGTAGCCATCCCTACAACACTTCTCCAGTTAACAAGGTTTCTCCTCCTAATCTATTTGTATACAATTAACAAAAGATTTTAATTATCCTCGTTTTGTACTCTTGTCATATGAGTAAAATTATGTTTCCTTAATTATGAGTATCACCTACCTAGTGATATATATTTTCAAGTTTTGTAGTAATGAATTAATGGCAAATAATCTGTGTTTTGAGAGAATCCAGTGTTTATCACAACCCCCTCTGCGGCCGCATCAATAGGGAATAGCAGAGCAAGTCTGGTGAAGGACAAGGGTAGTTGAAAAGGCTTCAAGAGATTAGTGAAATAGGAAATCAATTTGTGCTGAAGGCTTGTGTGGAGGGGTGTTTGACTGTGTAAGATTTGGATTAACAGCAAAAGGGAGGCGTTTCAATTTTAACCTTTACACTAGTGACACGGCTCCCTACTTCACTGAGAAACTAGGAGCTTTCGGAAGAGAACTCCCATAAGCTCTGCTGCCATGTCTACCTGTACCCATGTCTCTGAATGGCCAGCACCCCTGCAGTCCTAGTGGAGGCCAAGCTTCCCCCTGCGTCTCCATTTCCCCCAGGCCAGCCCTCTCAATTCTGCATCGTTAATTTCTCTGCCTCCACTGACTCATTCCTACCAATTGACAAGCATACTGTCATGTTTTCCTTCTTAAAAAACAAGCACAAAACTTGTATTCTTCTTTTTCTCTTCCAGCTAATGACTGAGTTTTCTCTGTTCTTTTGTAGCAAAACTCTGAAAGAGAGGACTTGGCATATAGTAGGTGCTCAGTAAATAATTGTTCAGTAAATGAACAAATGAAAGCAGTTAAGGGAGTAAGGCTTTTGTGATAATCCAGGTGTGGGCTGATTTAAGCCTACTGTTAATGAGAACAAAAGAGAGATGGGATGTGGGGGCAGGGGGTATATGGAAAATCCCCATAACTTCCTCTCAATTTTGTTGTAAACCTAAAAATGCTCTAAAAATAATCTTTAAAAAAAAGGGGGGGGGGAGGTAGTATATAAACTTTGAAGGAAAAATTTTAAATCCATGGTGACTTCTTTTATACACAGTTGACCCTTAAACAACATGGGTTTGAACTGAATGGGTTCACGTAAATGTGGGGATTTTTTTTTTAACAGCTTTATTGGAGTATAATTGCTTTACAATTGTGCGTTAGCTTCTGCTGTATAACAAAGTGAATCAGCTATACGTATACGTATATCCCCATATCCCCTCCCTCTTGCGTCTCCCTCCCCCCTCCCTATCCCACCCCTCTAGGTGGTCACAGAGCACCGAGCTGATCTCCCTGTGCTATGCGGCTGCTTCCCACTAGCTATCTGTTTTATATGTGGGGATTTTTTTTAATAGAAAATATTACATTACTACACCGTCCAAAGTTGGTTGAACCTCCAGATGTGGAACCTCGTATATGGAGGAATCAAGTATATGGAGGAATCAAGTATATGGAAGACCGATTATAAGTTATGCAAGGATTTTCAATTTTGTAGAGGGTCGTGCTCCTAACTCCTGTATTGTTCCCATATAAATTGTATATGTAACATAGGAGAGGAAATACCCCATAATTTTAGAATTCTATGTTTGAGGATAAGATTAATTGGTGGTACAATGGATGGATATACTTGATAAGGTTAATTTGTTTTCTTACTTGAAGTATTTTCATTTTTTATATATGGCTTTCTTTTAAGAATAAAAACCCTATTATCTAACATTACACATACTTGTTCACCAGTTAATCTTTCTAACTAACGATTCACTTTCAGAAGTGAAAGGTCCATTCTCCAGGAAGAAAAGCCCCTTTTCCCATACCCTACCATAAATGGCCAAGTTCCAAAGCCCTCCAATCAAAACCTGCCCCACCAGTTTTTCTGCATATAAACCCCTAATTCATAAAAGTTTGACCAAACCCCAAATCCGAGAGACAGATTTGAGAGCTTTGCCTCCTGTCTCATTGCTGGTCAACCTGCCAATAAAGCTTTTTCTTTTCTCAAAATCCGGTGCCGTGATGTTGGCTTCTATGCATTTCGGGCAGCAAGCCCTTCCTTGGTAACACCAGGAGTTAGGACCTCAACATATCTTTTGGGGGACACAATTCAACCCACAACAGCATCTATGTAATTAAGGAAGACATAGCTAAGAATCTGCAAAGAAGCGGGGGTGATTAATTTAGTTTTGAGTATGATGAGTTTGAATTGCCTTAAAGCAGTCAGACTGTCATGTCCAATAAGCAACCCATGTGTGTTTAGGGAGCCTTAACAGAGTTTCTGGCTGGTGAGGAGACAGAGTCATCAGTATCTAGGTGGGACTGGCTGTGAAACAGACAAGTGCTGAATGGGACCTTGAGGGGCCACAGCATTTAAGGGGCGGGCACAGAGAGAGGAAGCCTTGGGGAGATTTGAAAAAGAGTAGGTAAACAGGAGGTAGAAGAAGAAAAGCCAAGAGAAAATAATGTCAGACAAGACAGAGAAAGTTTCTGAGAAGGAACACAATGCTTTTTTTTAGGTCAACAGCATCCTGCACTGTAGAAAGGTTTATTGAGAATTTTCATCTTCATAGAATGACTACATGACTCAGTGGAAAGGACTGAGGAATATCCCTTGGATTTGCAGATAGGCAATGATTATCAAGAGTGGTTTTGGGGAATTGGTAAGGGCTGAGGCAAGACTTCAGGGGGGAGGGGAGGTGACAAGCAATGGCAGGTAGAACTATGGCAACAGTTAGCAGAGAAAACTCTGCTGTGAAGGAATGTGAGAGTGAGGCTGATGGCTAGAAATCAGGAGACTTGAGCATGTTTTTGTTCAGAGTGGAAGGAGCCATTGATGGAGAAAGAGATTAAAGGTGGGAGAGAGGGCTTAATCTGTTGGGGCAAGCAAGAACTCAGGGCTCAACGTCCTACTTTAGACAAAGTGCCTTTGTTTTGATCTCTTCCATACATTTTGCCCATTATTTAATATAAAGAGAGTTCTGGAAAATCTTTGAAAACTATTGAATTAGATGTTTCAGCTCTAAAAAAAAGTCAGTCATTACCTATAGATCTACACAGAGTAATGTACACTAATAGCCTGAATAAACTGATTCAGATAATCCTGGTTTATTTAAGGTCATGTCTTCAAAAGGAACTTAATTGACAGGAATAACTATTATAGCTGTAATTATTTGCATTTCAGTTCCTGACTAGCACTTAAAATTTGGATATATGTAAATTTCACCTTTAAATATTGGCTTGCATTTAAAACAGCATTTCTCAGCCCTGAACTATTAAAAACACCAAAATGAGATTTTTAATACTGGTTCATTTTTAAAAGCTCTTTGTTTAAGTAAATTTATTGGTCATTATAGCCTTTGGAAAAACACAGGTATTGTCTATCATTATAAAATAAAATTATGATGGTTGGAAGGATTTGAAAAATATATAAATATATCAAAGAATTATAATCAAATATAATTCTATCACCTATTGCTAACCATTATTTCAATATTTTAAATTATTTTTTTATTGTGAAATATTTCATAAGTTAACAAACATCTGTTTATGCACACTGGTTTCAATACAATAATAGCTTTATTATATTTACTTAAGAAAAAATTTAAAATAAATAATGTTCTGTATTCAACTGAAGGCTGCTCATCATTCTATTTTCCCTTCCTCCCCAGAGGTAACCACTATCCTGAGGTTGGAGTATATCATTCCTCTCTATGTTTTTATACTTTTATAATGTGTGTAACTATTCATTAAGAGCATGCAGGAGTATCACCAGCAGCTGAACATCCTGCCTCAGCCAAGACCCCTTACAAGATTGTCTCAGCCAAGGCTCCTGGCAGGAGCCCCAGCTAAGGCCTCTGGGCACTGAATGGAAGTGCCTGGGCTGTGCATGCAGCTGTGCATGTGAACATGGCTGATTGGGGTTGGCAGGGAAGCTGAGTTCTTTACTGCAACTCTCTCCAGAAACTGTAACACACTGGCAATGCACCAAGTCTGGTGTGGGGAGAGCAGATCCTTCCTGTAAGGTCTGCCAGGAAAAGCCTGTAGTTGAACCTGAATGATCACACATGGGATTTTGGCCTGGAGCTTTACTCCCCAATGTTTAAATTTTTAGGAACTGTCTTCTAAAGTGGCTTCACCATTTTACATTCTCACCAGCAATATCTGAAAACTCCAACCTCTCCCCATCTTTACCAACACTTGGTATTATGGCTTTTTGACTCTAGCTCTCCTAGTGGATGTGACATAGTATCTTACTGTGGTTTTGATTTGCATTTCTTTGTGACTAATAATGTTGAACAACTTTTTCTTGGCCCATTTAAAATTGGATTATTTGTGTTGTTGTTATTGAATTGTAAGAATTTTTACTTATTCTGTATACCAGACCCTTATCAGATGTAACATTTTCTTCCATTCAGTGGATTCTTTTCTCACTTTCTTGATAGGAGTCTTTGAAGCACATAAGTTTTTTTAAGCTTAATAAAATCCAATTTATTGATTTAGATGCTATGCTTAAGTGTCATATCTAAGAAGTAGTTGCCAAATCCAAAGTCACGAACACATACCTATATTTTCTTCTAAGAGTTTTATAGTTTTAGTTCTTATGTTTAGGTCAATGATCCATTTAGAGATCCAGGAAATGAAAGGAGAAATGAACAGTAACACAATAATAGAAGTGGACTTTTAACACCCCACTTACATCAATGGACAGATCATCCAGCCAGAAAATCAATAAGGAAACACTAGCCTCAAATTACACATTGGATCAGATGCAATTAATAGTTATATATAGAAAATTCTATCTGCAAGCAGCAGAATACACATTCTTATCAAGGGCACATGGAATAATTTCAGGATAGATCACACACTAGGCCACAAAACAAGTCTAAAAAATTTAAGAATTTAAGTCATATCAAGTGTCATTTCCTACCACAAAGGCTAGAAATCAATTTCAAGAAAAAAAACTAAAATACACAAACCCATGGAGTCTAAATATCATGCTACTAAAGACGAGTAGGTCACGGAAAAAAAATCAAAGAGTAAATCAAATCATATCTTGATACAAATGAAAAAATGACAACACAAAGATCCACAGTTTATGGGATGCAGAAAAACAGTTCTAAAAGGGAAGTTTATAGTGATACAAGCCTACCTCTGAAAGCAAGAAAAATCTCAAATAAAGAATCTAACCTTATACCTAAAGGTACTATAAAAAGATGAAAAAACAGAGCCCAAAGCTAGTAAAAGGAAGGAAATAATGAAAATCAGAGTGGAAATTAATGAAGTTGATATTTAAAAAACTAACAAGCAAAAAGCAATAGTAAAGATCAATGAACTAAGAGCTGGATCTTTGAAAAGATAAACAAAATTGATAAGCCATTAGCCACATTGATTAAGAAAAAAAAAAAAGAGAGAGAGAGAGAGGGGGCCCAAATAAATACAATCAGAATTGAAAGAGGAGAAGTTACATCTGACACTACAGAAATACAAAGGATCATAAGAGATAACTATGCACAATTGTGTGCCAACAAATGGGACAACCCCCCAAAAATGGATAACTTCCTAGAAACATACAATCATCCAAGACTGAATCAGGAAGAAATAGAAAATATGAACAGACTGATCACTAGGAATAAAGTTGAATCTGTAGTCACAAAACTCCCAACAAACAAAAGTCCAAGACCAGATGTATGTGGTCAAAGATGATTTCTACCAAATACCTAAACACCTATTTTTCTCAAACTGCTCAAAAAAGTTGTAGAGGAAGGAACATTTCCAAACTGTGAGGCCAGCATTACCCTGATATGTAACCAGATTGAGACACTACAAAAAAGAAAGAAAGGAAGGAAGGAAGAGAAAAAGCAAATTACTGACCAATATTCCTGATGAACTGATATGCAAAAATCCTTAACAAATATTAGAAAAACAAATTGAACAATACATTAAAAGGATCAAACACTATGACCCAGTGGGATTTACCCCAGGGATACAGGGATGGTTCAATATCCACAATCAATGTGATACACCACATTAACAAATTGAAGAATAAAAATCATATGATCATCTCAATAGATGCAGAAAAAACTTTTGACAAAATTCAACAACTATTTATGATAAAAACTATAAACAAAGAATGGGCAGAGAGGAACGCACCTTGACATAATAAAGACCATATATGATAAATCCACAGTCAAGATTATACTCAATAAGAAAAGCTGAAAGCATTTCTTTTAGGATCAGGAAAAAGACAAGGATGCCCACTCTTGCCACTTTTATTCAACATAATATTAGAAGTTCTAGCCACACACTCAGAAAAGAAAAAGAAATAAAAGGCATCCAAATTGGAAAGGAAGAAATAAAACTGTCAATGTTTGCAGATGACTTGATACTGTATATAGAATATTCTAAAGATTCCATCAAAAAATTATTAGAACTAATAAACACATTCAGTAAAGTTGCAGCATACAAAATTAATATGCAAAAATCTGTTTTGTTTCTGTATAACAGCAGTCTATCAGAGAAGTGAATCTATCAGTTGCATTTCCAATTGCCACAAAAAGACTAAAATACCTAATGATAAATCTAACCTAGGAGGGGAAAGACCTTCATTATGAAAACTGTAAGACATTGATGAAAAAATTGAAGTGAACACCAATGGAAAGATATACCATGCTCATGGATTCGAAAAATTAATATTGTTAAAATAACCATACAATCAAGGCAATCTAGAGATTAAATGAAATCCCTATCAAAATACTAACAGCATTTTTCACAGAGCTAGAAGAAATAATCCTAAGATTTGTAAGGAACCACAAAAAAGCCTCCAAATAGCCAAAGCAAAAAGAACAAAACTAGAGGTATCACATTCTCTGATTTCAAATTGTACTACAAAGCTATAGTAATAAAAACAGCATGGTACTGGCACAAAAAGGCACATAGATCAATGGAGCAGAATAGAGAGCCCAGAATAAATCCATGTTTATATGGTGAATTAATCTAAAATAAAGGAGGCAAGGATATACAATGGAGAAAAGACAGCCTTTTCAGTAAATGGTGCTGGGAAAACTGGACAACTACATGTAAAAGACTGAAATTAGAACACTCCTTAACCCCATACAGAAAAATAAACTCAAAATGATTTAAAACTTAAATGTAAGACTTTAAGTCATAAAACTCCTAGAAGAAAACATATGCAATGAACTCTCTGACATTGGTCTTAGTAATATTTTTTGATATGTCTTCTCAGGCAAGGGCAACAATAGAAAAAATAAATGAGACTACATCAAACTAAAAGTTTATGTAACTAAAATGGGGTTAATATCCAAAATATATTTAAAAACTCATAGAGGTTGCTCCCCAGAAGAAAAGAATTGAGAACAGTCTCAGAGAACTCTGGGGCAACATTAAGTGCACCAACATTCAAATTATAGGGGTCGCAGAAGAAGAAGAGAAAAAGAAAGGGACTGAGAAAATATTTGAAGAGATTATAGTTGAAAACTTTCCTAATATGGGAAAGGAAATAATCAATCAAGCCCAGGAAGTGCAGAGAGTCCCATACAGGATACATCTAGGGAGAAACACGCCAAGACACATATTAATCAAACTATCAAAAATTAAATACAGAGAAAAAATATTAAAAGCAGCAAGGGAAAAACAACAAATAACATACAAGGGAATCCCCATAAGGTTAACTAACAGCTGATCTTTCAGCAGAAACTCTGCAAGCCAGAAGGGAGTGGCAGGACATATTTAAAGTAATGAAAGGGAAAGACCTACAACCAAGATTACTCTACCCAGGAAGGATATCATTCAGATTCGACAGAGAAATTAAAAGGTTTACAGACAAGAAAAAGCTAAGAGAATACAGCACCACCAAACCAGCATTACAACAAAAGCTAAAGGAACTTCTCTAGGCAGGAAACACAAGAGAAGGAAAAGACCTACAATAAGAAACCCAAAACAATTAAGAAAATTGTAATAGGTACATACATATCGATACTGACCTTAAATGTAAAAGGATTAAATGCTCCAGACAAAAGACATAGACTGGCTGAATGGATACAAAAACTAGACCTGTACATATGCTGTCTACAAGAGACCCACTTCAGACCTAGGGACACATACAGACTGAAAGTGAGGGGATGGAAAAAGCTATTCCATGCAAATGGAAATCAAAAGGAAGCTGGAGTAGCAATTCTCATATCAGACAAAGTAGACTTTAAAATAAAGACTATTACTAGAGACAAAGAAGGACACTACATAATGATCAAGAGATCAATCCAAGAAAATGATATAACAATTGTAAATATTTATGCACCCAACATAGGAGCACCTCAATACATAAGGCAAATGTTTACAGCCATAAAAGTGGAAATCGAAAGTAACACATAATACTAGGGGACTTTAACCCCACTTGCACCAACGGACAGTTCATCCAAAATGAAAATAAATAAGGAAACACAAGCTTTAAATGACCCATTAAACAAGATGGACTTAATTGATATTTATAGGACATTCCATCCCCAAACAACAGAATACACTTTCTTATCAAGTGCTCATGGAACATTCTCCAGGATAGATCATATCTTGGGTCAGAAATCAAGCCTTGGTAAATTTAAGAAAATTGAAATCGTATCAAGTATATTTTCCAACCACAATGGTATAAGACTAGATATCAATTAAAGGAAAAAAAACTGTAAAAAATACAAACACATGGAGGCTAAACAATACACTACTAAATAACGAAGAGATCACTGAAGAAATCAAAGGGAAAATCAAAAAAACCTAGAAACAAATGACAATGAAAACACGATGACCCAAAACCTATGGGATGCAGAAAAAGCAGTTCTAAGAGGGAAGTTTATAGCAATACAATCTTACCTCAAGAAACAAGAAAAATCTCAAACAACGTAACCTTACAACTAAAGCAATTAGAGAAAGAAGAACAAAAAAAAAAAAAAACCCCAAATATAGTAGAAGGAAAGAAATCATAAGATCAGATCAGAAATTGATGAAAAAGAAATGAAAACGATAGCAAAGATCAATAAAACTAAAAGCTAGTTCTTTGAGAAGATAAACAAAATTGATAAACCATTAGGCAGATTCATAAAGAAAAAAAGGGAAAAGACTCAAATCAATAGAATTACAAATGAAAAAGAAGTAACAACTGACACTGCAGAAATACAAAGGATCATGAGAGATTACTACTAGCAACTCTATGCCAATAAAATGGACAACCTGGAAGAAATAGACAAATTCTTAGAAAAGCACAACCTTCCACGACTGAACCAGGAAAAAATAGAGAATATAAACAGACCAATCACAAGCACTGAAACTGAGACTGTGATTAAAAATCTTCCAACAAACAAAAGCCCAGGACCAGATGGCTTCACAGGCGAATTCTTTGTTTTTTAATTAAAAAAAATTTTTTTAACATCTTTATTGGAGTAGAACTGCTGTACAATGGTGTGTTAGTTTCTGATTTATAATAAAGTGAATCAGTTATACATATACATATATCCCCATATCTCCTCCCTCTTGTGTCTCCCTCCCACCTTCCCTATTCCACCCCTCTAGGTGGTCACAAAGCACCAAGCTGATCTCCCTGTGCTATGTGGCTGCTTCCCACTAGCTAGCTATTTTACATTTGGTAGTGTATATATGTCCATGCCACTCTCTCACTTTGTCCCAGCTTACCCTTCCCCCTCCCCATATCCTCAAGTCCATTCTCTAGTAGATCTGCATCTTTATTCCCATCTTGCCCCTAGGTTCTTCATGACCATTTTTTTGTTTGTTTTTTAGATTCCATATATATGTGTTAGCATATGGTATTTGTTTTTCTCTTTCTGACTTACTTCACTCTGTATGACAGACTCTAACTCCACCCACCTCACTACAAATAACTCCATTTCGTTTCTTTTTATGGCTGAATAATATTCCATTGTATATATGTGCCACATCTTCTTTATCCATTCATCTGTCAATGGACACTTAGGTTGCTTCCCTGTCCTGGCTATTGTAAATAGAGCTGCAATGAACATTGTGGTACATGACTCTTTTTGAATTATGGTTTTCTCAGGGTATACACCCAGTAGTGGGATTGCTGGGTCGTATGGTAGTTCTATTTTTAGGTTTTTAAGGAACCTCCATACTGTTCTCCATAGTGGCTGTATCAATTTACATTCCCACCAACAGTGCAAGAGTGTTCCCTTTTCTCCACACCCGCTCCAGCATTTATTGTTTCTAGATTTTTTGAAGATGGCCATTCTGACTGGTGTGAGGTAATATCTCATTGTAGTTTTGATTTGCATTTCTCTAATGATTAATGATGTTGAGCATTCTTTCATGTGTTTATTGGCAATCTGTATATCTTCTTTGGAGAAATTCTATTTAGGTCTTCTGCCCATTTTTGGATTGGGTTGTTTGCTTTTTTGATATTGAGCTACATAAGCTGCTTGTAAATTTTGGAGATTAATCCTTGGTCAGTTGATTCATTTGCAAATATCTTCTCCCATTCTGAGGGTTGTCTTTTCATCTTGCTTATGGTTTCCTTTGTTGTGCAAAAGCTTTTAAGTTTCATTACATCCCATTTGTTTATTTTTATTTTTATTTCCATTTCTCTAGGAGACGGGTCAAAAAGAATCTTGCTGTGATTTATGTCATAGAGTGTTCTGCCTATGTTTTCCTCTAAGAGTTTTATAGTGTCCAGCCTTACATTTAGGTCTTTCATCCATTTTGAGTTTATTTTTGTGTATGGTGTTAGGGAGTTTTCTAATTTCATTATTTTACATGTAGCTGTCCAGTTTTCCCAACACCACTTATTGAAGAGGCTGTCTTTTCTTCATTGTATATTCTTGCCTCCTTTATCAAAGATAAGGTGACCATATGTGTGTGGGTTTATCTCTGGGCTTTGTATCATGTTCCATTGATCTATATTTCTGTTTTTGTGCCAGTACCATAGTGTCTTGATTACTGTAGCTATGTAGTAGAGTCTGAAGTTCAGGAGCCTGATTCCTCCAGCTCCATTTTTCTTTCTCAAGATTGCTTTGGTTATTCGGGGTCTTTTGTCTTTCCATACAAATTATGAGATTTTTTGTTCTACTTCTGTGAAAAATGCCAGTGGTAGTTTGACAGGGATTGCATTGAATCTGTAGATTGCTTTGGGTAGTAGAGTCATTTTCACAATGTTGATTCTTCCAATCCAAGAACATGGTATATCTCTCCATCTGTTGGTATCATCTTTTATTTCTTTCATCAGTGCCTTATAATTTTCTGCATACAGGTCTTTTGTCTCCTTAGGTAGGTTTATTCCTAGGTATTTTATTCTTTTTGTTGCAATGGTAAATGGGAGTGTTTCCTTAATTTCTCTTTCAGATTTTTCATAATTAGGGTATAGGAATGCAAGAGATTTTGGTGCATTAATTTTGTATCCTGCTACTTTATCAAATTCATTGATTAGGTATGGTAGTTTTCTGGTAGCATCTTTAGGATTCTCTATGTATAGTATCATGTCATCTGCAAACACTGACAGCTTTACTTCTTCTTTTCCAATTTGGATTCCATTTATTTCTTTTTCTTCTCTTGTTGCTGTGGCTAAAACTTCCAATACTCTGTTGAATAATAGTGGTGAGAGTGGGCAACCTTGTCTTGCTCCTGATCTTAGTGGAAATGGTTTCATTTTTTTTAACATCTTTATTGGAATATAATTGCTTTACAATGGTGTGTTAGTTTCTGCTTTAAAACAAAGTGAATCAGTTATACATATACATATGTTCCCATATTTCTTCCCTCTTGCATCTCCCTCACTCCCACCCTCCCTATCCCACCCCTCTAGGTGGTCACAAAACACAGAGCTGATCTCCCTGTGATATGCGGTTGCTTCCCACTAGCTATCTATTTTACGTTTGGTAGTGTATATATGTCCATGCCACTCTCTCACTTTGTCACATCTTACCCTTCCACCTCCCCATATCCTCAAGTCCATTCTCTAGTAGGTCTGTGTCTTTATTCCCATCTTGCCACTAGGTTCTTCATGACCTTTTTTTTTTCCCTTAGATTCCATATATATGTGTTAGCATACTGTATTTGTTTTTCTCTTTCTGAC
Organism: Balaenoptera acutorostrata; assembly: GCF_949987535.1. Taxonomy (NCBI): domain Eukaryota; kingdom Metazoa; phylum Chordata; class Mammalia; order Artiodactyla; family Balaenopteridae; genus Balaenoptera; species Balaenoptera acutorostrata. The sequence goes on from NC_080067.1 coordinate 1,001,942, forward strand.
TTACTTCACTCTGTATGACAGACTCTAACTCCATCCACCTCACTACAAATAACTCCATTTCATTTCGTTTTATGGCTGAGTAATATTCCATTGTGTATATATGTGCCACATCTTCTTTATCCATTCATCCGATGATGGACATTTAGTTTGCTTCCATGTCCTGGTTATTGTAAATAGAGCTGCAATGAACATTTTGGTACATGACTCTTTTTGAATTATGGTTTTCTCAGGGTATATGCCCAATAGTGGGATTGCTAGGTCGTATGGTAGTTCTATTTTTAGTTTTTTAAGGAACCTCCATACTGTTCTCCATAGTGGCTGTATCAATTTACATTCCCACCAACAGTGCAAGAGGGTTCCCTTTTCTCCACACCCTCTCCAGCATTTATTGTTTCTAGATTTTTTGATGATGACCATTCTGACCAGTGTGAGATGATATCTCATTGTAGTTTTGATTTGCAGTTCTCTAATGATTAATGATGTGGAGCATTCTTTCATGTGTTTGTTGGCAATCTGTATATCTTCTTTGGAGAAATGTCTGTTTAGGTCTTCTGCCCATTTTTGGATTGGGTTGTTTGTTTTTTTGTTATTGAGCTGCATGAGCTGCTTGTAAATCTTGGAGATTACCCTTTGTCAGTTGCTTCATTTGCAAATATTTTCTCCCATTCTGAGGGTTGTCTTTGGTCTTGTCTATGGTTTCCTTTGCTGTGCAAAAGCTTTTAAGTTTCATTAGGTCCCATTTTTTTTTTTTCAGTTTTTCACCATTGAGAATGATTTTGGATGTGGTTTTGTCATATATGGCCTTTATTATGTTGAGGTAAGTTTGCTCTATTCCTACTTTCTGGAGGGCTTTTTATCATAAATGGGTGTTGAATTTTGTCGAAAGTTTCTCTGAATCTATTGAGATGATCATGAGGTTTTTCTCCTTCAGTTTGTTAATATGGTGTATCACATTGATTGATTTGCATATATTGAAGAATCCTTGCATCCCTGGGATAAACCCCACTTGATCATGGTGTATGATCCTTTTAATGTGCTGTTGGATTCTGTTTGCTAGTATTTTGTTGAGGATTCTTGCATCTATGTTCATCAGTGATATTGGCCTGTAGTTTTCTTTCTTTGTGACATCATTGTCTGGTTTTGGTATCAAGGTGATGGTGGACTCGGAGAATGAATTTGGGAGTGTTCCCCCGCCTGCTATATTTTGGAAGAGTTTGAGAAGGATAGGTGTTATCTCTTTTCTAAATGTTTAGTAGAATTCGCCTGTGAAGCCATCTGGTCCTGGGCTTTTGTTTGTTGGAAGATTTTTAAGCACTGTTTCAATTTCAGTGCTTGTGATTGGTCTGTTCATATTTTCTATTTCTTCCTGGTTCAGTCTCGGCATGTTGTGCATTTCTGAGAATTTGTCCATTTCTTCCAGGTTATCCATTTTATTGGCATAGAATTGTTTGTAGTAATCTCTCATGATCCTTTGTATTTCAGTGTCAGTTGTTACTTCTCCTTTTTCATTTCTAATTCTATTGATTTGAGTCTTCTCCCTTTTTTTCTTGATGAGTCTGGCTAATGGGTTATCAATTTTGTTTATCTTCTCAATGAACCAGCTTTTAGTTTTATTGATCTTTGCTATTGTTTCCTTCATTTCCTTTTCATTTATTTCTGATTTGATCTTTATGATTTCTTTCCTTCTGCTAACTTTGGGGTTCTTTTGTTCTTCTTTCTCTAATGCTTTAGGTGTAAGGTTAGGTTGTTTATTTGAGATGTTTCTTGTTTCTTAAGGTAGGATTGTATTGCTATAAACTTCCCTCTTAGAACTGCTTTTGCTGCATCCCATAGGTTTTGAGTCATCGTGTTTTCATTGTCATTTGTTTCTACATATTTTTTGATTTTCTCTTTGATTTCTTCAGTGATCTCTTGGTTATTTAGTCATGTATTGTTTGTCCTCCATGTGTTTGTATTTTTTACAGATTTTTTCCTGTAATTGATATCTAGTCTCATAGCATTGTGGTCGGAAAAGATACTTGATATGATTTCAATTTTCTTAAATTTACCAAGGCTTGATTTCTGACTTAGATATGATCTATCCTGGAGAATGTTCCATGAGCACTTGAGAAGAAAGTGTATTCTTTGTTTTTTGGATGGAATGTCCTATAAATATCAATTAAGTCCATCTTGTTTAATGTTTCATTTAAAGCTTATGTTTCCTTATTTATTTTCACTTTGGATGATCTGTCCATTGGTGAAAGTGGGGTGTTAAAATCCCCTACTATGATTGTGTTACTGTCAATTTCTCCTTTTATGGCTGTTAGTATTTGCTTTATGTATTGAGGTGCTCCTATGTTGGGTGCATAAGTATTTACAAGTGTTATATCTTCTTCTTGGATTGATCCCTTGATCATTATGTAGTGTCCTTCTTTGTCTCTTGTAATAGTCTTTACTTTAAAGTCTATTTTGTCTGATATGAGAATTGCTACTCCAGCTTTCTTTTGATTTCCATTTGCATGGAATATCTTTTTCCATCCCCTCATTTCAGTCTGTATGTGTCCCTAGGTCTGAAGTGGGTCTCTTGTAAACAGCATATATATGGGTCTTGTTTTTGTATCCATTCAGCCAGTCTATGTCTTTTGGTTGGAGCATTTAATCCATTTACATTTAACTTCAGTATCGATATGTATGTTCCTATTATGATTTTCTTAATTGTTTTGCATTTGTTATTGTAGGTCTTTTCCTTCTCTTGTGTTTCCTGCCTAGAGAAGTTCCTTTAGCTTTTGTTGTAATGCTGGTTTGGTGGTGCTGAATTCTCTTCGCTTTTGCTTGTCTGTAATGGTTTTAATTTCTCTGTCAAATCTAAATGACATCCTTTCTGGGTAGAGTAATCTTGGTTGTAGGTTTTTCCCCTTCATCACTTTAAATATGTCCTGCCAGTCCCTTCTGGCTTGCAGAGTTTCTGCTGAAAGATCAGCTGTTAACCTTATTGGGATTTCCTTTTATGTTATTTGTTGTTTTTCCCTTGCTGCTTTTAATATGTTTTCTTTGTATTTAATTTTTGATAGTTTGATTAATATGTGTCTTGGCATGTTGCTCCTTAGATTTATCCTCTATGGGACTCTCTGTGATTCCTGGACTTGATTAACTAATTCCTTTCCCATATTAGGGAAGTTTTCAATTATAATCTCTTCAAATATTTTCTCAGCCCCTTTCTTTTTCTCTTCTTCTTCTGGGGCCCCTATAAGTGGAATGTTGGTGCATGTAATGTTGTCCCAGAGGTCTCTGAGACTGTCCTCAGTTCTTTTCATTCTTTTTTCTTTATTCTGCTCTGCAGTAGTCATTTCCACTATTTTATCTTCCAGGTCACTTATCCATTCTTCTGCCTCAGTTATTCTGCTATTGATCCCTTCTAGAGAATTTTTAATTTCATTTATTGTGTTGTTCATCACAGTTTGTTTGCTCTTTAGTTCTTCTAGGTCCTTGTTAAACATTTCTTATATTTTCTCCATTCTATTTCCAAAATTTTGGATCATCTTTACTATCATTATTCTGAATTCTTTTGCAGGTAAACTGCCTATTTCCTCTTCATTTGTTACGTCTGGTGGGTTTTTACCTTGCTCCTTCATCTGCTGTGTGTTTCTCTGTCTTCTCATTTTGCTTAACTTACTGTGTTTGGGGTCTCCTTTTCACAGGCTGCAGTTTCGTAGTTCCCGTTGTTTTTGGTGTCTGCCCCCAGTGGCTAAGGCTGGTTCAGTTGGTTGTGTAGGCTTGCTGGTGGAGGGGAGTAGTGCCTGTGTTTTCGTGGATGAGGCTGGATCTTGTTTTTCTGGTGGGCAGGTGCACATCTGGTGGTGTGTTTTGGAGTGTCTATGGCCTTATTATGCTTTTAGGCAGCCTCTCTGCTAATGGGTGGGGTTGTGTTCCTGTCTTGCTAGTTGTTTGGCATAGGGTGTCCTGCACTGTAGCTGCTGGTCATTGAGTGGAGCTGGGTCTTGGCGTTGAGATGGAGATCTCTGGGAGATTTTCGCTGTTTGATATTATGTGCAGCTGGGAGGTCTCTTGTGGACCAATGTCCTGAACTTGGCTCTCCCACCTCAGAGGCACAGTCCTGATGCCTGGCTGGAGCACCAAGAGCCTGTCATCCACACAGCTCAGAATAAAAGGGAGAAAAAGAAAGAAATAAAGAATGAAGAAGATAAAATAAAATAAAGTATTAAAATAAAAAATAAAAAATAATTATTAAAAAAAATTAAGAAAAAGTACTAAAAAAAAAAGAAGGAAAGAAGAGAGCAACCAAACCAAAAAACAAATCCACCAATGATAACAAGTGCCTAAAAGTATACTAAAAAAAAAAAAAAAAAAAGACAGACAGACCGAACCCTAGGACAAATGGTAAAAGCAAAGCTATACAAACAAAATCACACACAGAAGCATACACATACACACAAAAAGAGAAAAAGGGAAAAATATATATATATCATTGCTCCCAAAGTCCACCTCCTCAATTTGGGATGATTTGTTGTCTATTCAGTATTCCACAGATGCAGTGTACCTCAAGTTGATTGTGGAGATTTAATCTGCTGCTCATGATGCTGCTGGGAGAAATTTCCCTTTCTCTTCTTTGTTTACACAGCTCCTGGGGTTCATCTTCGGATTTGGCCCTGCCTCTGTGTGTAGGTCATCTGAGGGCGTCTGTTCTTCGCTCAGGCAGGACGGGGTTAAAGGAGCAGCTGATTCGGGGGCTCTGGCTCACTCAGGCTGGGGGAAGGGAGGGATACAGAGTGCAGGGTGAGCCTGCAGCAGCAGAGACTAGCGTGACATTGCAACAGCCTGAGGCGTGATGTGTGTTCTCCCGGGGAAGTTGTCCCTGGATCACGGGACCCTGGCAGTGGCGGGCTGCACCGGCTCCCGGGAGGGGCGGTGTGGAGAGTGACCTGTGCTCGCACACAGGCTTCTTGGTGGCGGCAGCAGCAGCCTTAGCATCTCATGCCCGTCTCTGGGGTCCGTGCTGATAGCTGCGGCTCACGCCCGTCTCTGGAGCTCCTTTAAGTGGCACTCTTAATCCTCTGTCCTTGCGCACGAGGAAACAGGTGGCAAGAAATTTTCTCTTGCCTCTTCCGCAGCTCCAGACTTTTCCCAGGACTCCCTCCTGGCTAGCTGCGGTGCACTAGCCCCCTTCAGGCTGTGTTCACACAGCCAACCCCAGTCCTCTCGCTGGGATCCGACAGCTGAAGACTGAACCTCAGCTCCCAGTCCCCACCCATCCCGGCGGGGGAGCAGACAAGCCTCTCGGGCTGGTGAGTGCAGGTCGGCGCCGATCCTCCGTGCGGGAATCTCTCCGCTTTGCCCTCCGCACCCCTGTGGCTGTGCTCTCCTCCGTGGCTCCGAAGCTGCCCCCCTCCGCCACCCGCAGTCTCCGCCCGCGAAGGGGCTCCTAGTGTGTGGAAACCTTTCCTCCTTCACGGCTCCCTCCCACTGGTGCAGGTCCCGTCCCTATTCTTTTGTCTCTGTTTTTTCTTTTTTCTTTTACCCTACCCAGGCACGTGGGGAGTTTCTTGTCTTTTGGGAGGTCTGAAGTCTTCTGCCAGCGTTCAGTAGGTGTTCTGTAGGAGTTGTTCCGCAAGTAGATGTATTTCTGATGTATTTGTGGGGAGGAAGGTGATCTCCACGTCTTACTCTTCTGCCGTCTTGAAGCTCCTCCCACAGGCAAATTCTATCAAACATTTACAGAAGAGCTAACACCTACCCTTCACAAGCTCTTCCAAAATATACCAGAGGGAGGAACACTCCCAAACTCATTCTATGAGGCCACCATCACCCTGGTACCAAAACCAGACAAAGATGTCACAAAAAAAGAAAACTACAGGCCAATATGACTGATGAACCTAGATGCAAAAATCCTCAACAAAATACTAGCAAACAGAATCCAACAGCACATTAAAAGGATCATACACCATGATCAAGTGGGGTTTATCCCACGAATGCAAGGATTCTTCAATATATGCAAATCAATCAATGTGATACCCCATATTAACAAACTGAAGGATAAAAACCATATGATAATCTCAATAGATGCAGAAAAAGCTTTTGACAAAATTCAACACCCATTTATGATAAAAACCCTCCAGAAAGTAGGCATAGAGGGAACTTACCTCAACATAATAAAGGCTATATATGACAAACCCACAGCCAACATCGTTCTCAATGGTGAAAAGCTGAAACCATTTCCACTAAAATCAGGAACAAGAGAAGGTTACCACTCTCACCACTATTATTCAGCATAGTTTTGGAAGTTTTAACCACAACAATCAGAGAAGAAAAAGAAATAAAAGGATTCCAAATCGGAAAAGAATTAAAACTGTCACTGTTTGCAGATAACATGATACTATTCATAGAGAATCCTAAAGATGCTACCAGAAAACTCCTAGAGCTAATCAATGAATTTGGTAAAGTACCAGGATACAAAGTTAATGCACAGAAATCTCTTGCATTCCCATACACTAGTGATGAAAAATCTGAAAGAGAAATTAAGGAAACACTCCCATTTACAACTGTAACAAAAAGAATAAAATACCTAGGAATAAACCTACCTAAGTAGACAGATGCCAAAAACTATGACACTGATGAAAGAAATTAAAGATGATACAAACAGATGGAGAAATATACCATGTTCTTGGATTGGAAGAATCAACTTTGTGAAAATGACTATACTACCCAAAGCAATCCACAGATTCAGTGCAACCCCTATCAACCTACCAATGGCATTTTTCACAGAACTAGAACAAAAAATTTCACAATTTTTATGGAAACACAAAAGACCCTGAATAGCCAAAGCAATCTTGAGAAAGAAAAATGGAGCTGGAGTAATCAGTTTCCCTGACTTCAGACTATACTACATAGCTACAGTAATCAAGATAGTATGGTAGTGGCACAAAAACAGTAATATAGATCAATGGAACAGGATAGAAAGCCCAGAGATAAACCCATGCACATATGGTCACCTTATCTTTGATAATGGAGGCAAGAATATACAATGGAGAAAAGACAACCTCTTCAACAAGTGGTGCTGGGGAAACCGAACAGCTACATGTAAAAGAATGAAATTAGAACACTCCCTAACACCATACACAAAAATAAACTCAAAATGGATTAAAGACCTAAATGTAAGGCTAGACACCATAAAACTCTTAGAGGAAAATATCGGCAGAATACTGTATGACATAAATCATGGCAAGATCCTTTTTTACCCACTTCCTAGAGAAATGGAAATAAAAACAAAAATAAACAAATGGGACCTAATGAAACTTAAAATCTTTTCCACAGCAAAGGAAACCACAAACAAGATGAAAAGACAACCCTCAGAACGGTAGAAAATATTTGCAAACCAAACAACTGACAAAGGATTAATCTCCAAAATATACAAGCAGTTCAATATCAAAAAACAAACAACCCAATCCAGAAATGGGCAGAAGACCGAAATAGACATTTCTCCAAAGAAGTTATACAGATTGCCAACAAATACATGAAAGGATGCCCAACATCACTAATCATTAGAGAAATGGAAATCAAAACTACAATGAGGTATCACCTCACACCTGTCAGAATGGCCATCATCAAAAAATCTACAAACAATAAATGCTACACACACACACACACACACACACTCAATGAAATATTACTCAGCCATAGAAAAGTATGTAATCTTGTGATTTGGGGCAATGTGCATGAATCTAGAGGGTGTTATGCTACGATAAATAAGTCAGACAGAGAAGGAAATATACCATTTAATTTCTTATATATTTAATCTAGAAAACCAAAACAACCAACCAAACCAAACCAAACAATAACATACAGAGAACAAACTGGTGATTGCCAGAGTGGAGGAGCATGAGGGTGGGGTGGTTTGTGAAATAAAAGAAAGAGATTAAGAGCTCCAAACTTCTCGTTATAAAATAAGTGTCATGATGATGTAGTGTACATCATAAAGAATATAGTCAACAATACTGTAGTAATTTGCATGGTGACAGATGGTTACTAGACCTATAGTGGTTATCATTTCATAATGTATTTAAATGTTGTATTACTATGTTGCACACATGAAATTAACATAATATTGTATACAACTATACTTCAGTAAAACTAAACAAAACAAAATGGTGGATGGGTGAAGGGTTTCCTTTAATCATTGCTGTTTTCCAGGACCACAGGCTCAGGTAAATTCCATGTTGTCATGCATAGGTGAGCCTCCTCATCTCCCATAACCCACCACTACACTGAAATTTCTCTTACTGGGACCACCAGTGAGCTCCATGTGCCTAATCCTAAAGACATTTGACTTCTTTGAAGCCATTGCTCACCATGGGCTCTTTTATAAAGGCTTTTTCCTCCTAGTTCATAAATGTTCTCCATCCAGCTTCTTGGACTGTTTCTTCCTTTTTCAGGCTCTATACTCCTCTCCTCCATCTGATTCATAAATATGAGGAATCAGTCCTGTGCCTCCCTCTTCTTGCTCTCTGCACCTCTCTCCAGGTTTTATCAATCACTCCCATGACTGTAAATGTCTCTCTATGCTGATATCTCCTAGATGTATTGTCTCCAGCCCAGGTCTTGTGAATGCTAGATCTAGACATTCAGTTACTGATTCAACATCTCCACATAGAGAGACCTCAAAATCAACCACCCCAAAGGCAGACTCCATCCTTCCTTACCAAAAGCTCACTTATCTTCCAACTCCATTTCCGTAAATGGCATTTCCATATACCCTCTTGCCCATGCTGCATTGTTGCTTGGAGAACTCTCTTCCTGGTTAGTGGCTATGCTTTCTTCTTATCTCTTCTAAAAGTGTCACTCTTCAGAAGTCTTCCCAGTGCCTGTCTTCTGCATTGCTAATGCCCGCATTGTGCTGTCTCCCAGTACCATGTTTTCTTTAGGACACCAGTCACATTTTTGTTTTAGTTTGTTTACTGTCTCTTACCAATTTAGACTGTTAGCTCCACAAGTGCAGGGATTCTGTACCTGCTGCGGTACGTGGCACAGAACAAATATATAACATATTTGTGGAAGGAAGAAAGGAAAGGGGGAAATAGAGTAGAAGGAACCTCTTCTGATAATTCAGTAAAGAAGATAAAGTTTTTAAAAATAAACTTCTAATTTTAAAATAGTTTTAGATTTACAGAATCATTGTGAATATAGTACAGAAAGTTCCATATATTCCCCCCACCCCAGCTTCCCCTATTATTAACATCTTACATTAGTATGGTACATTTGTATCATTGAATGGACCAATATTGATCTAATTTTATTAACTAGAGCACATATTTTATTCTGATTTCCTCAGTTTTCCTCAAACATCATTTTCTGTTCCAGGATCCCATCGAGCATACCATATTACACTTGATAAACATGTCTCCTTAGGCTCCTCTTGGTTGTGACAATTTCTCAGATTGTTATTGTTTTTAATAATCTTGACAGTTTTGAGGATCACTGGCTAGGTATTTTATAGAGTTTCCTCAACTCGGATTTGTCTGGTATTTTTCTAATGATGAGACTGGAATGTGTTTGGGGGAGGAAGATCACAGATGTAAAGTGCCATTCTCATTACATCTTATCACAAGTACATACTATCAATATGACTTATCACTGTGGATGTTAATCTTGATCACTTGGCTGGAGATAGTGTTTGTCATGTCTCCCCACTGTAAACTTACTCTTTTCCTCCTCTTTTTCTATAAGGTTCTCTTTGAAAGAAAGTAACTACATGTACCCCAAACTTAAGGAGTGGGGAGTTATGCTTCATCTCCTTAAGGGGGCACAGCTACATATTTGGGTGGTTTTTTTTTTTTTTTTTTGCATTTTTCAAGATATTTGTCTATTTGTGCCCCATTTATTTACTTACTCAGTCTTTTATTTATATTAGCATTGACTCATGAATATTTATTTTGTACTCTGGTTTATAATCTAATAATACTTTCTATGGACCAAATTGTGTCCCCAAAATTCATATGTTAAAGCTCTAAACCACAATGTAATGGTATTTGGAGACGTGCCTTTGGGAATTAATTAGGTTTAGATGAGGTCACAAAAGTGGGGACCTCATGATGGGATTAATGGTCTTATAAGAAGAGACACCAGAGAGCTCTCTCTGTCTGTCTCTTTCTCCCTCTGCCAAGTGAGGGCACAGCAACCATCTGCAGGCCAGGAAGAGGGCCCTCACTGGGGAATGGAATTAGTCAACACCTTGATCTTGGACTTCCCAGCTTCCAGAATTGTAAGAAATAAATTACTATTTATTTCTGTTTAAGCCACCCAGTTTATGTTATTTTATTATAGCAGTACAAGCTAATACACTATTTCATTTTTTTGCTCAAATTATTCTACATTTGGCAACTGGAGCTCTTTAAGCTGCCTTCTGTATCCTTCTGATATACTCCTGTCATTGTGAGTTTGTTTTATTTTGTTTTGAATGATAACTTTCTGGAACTACAAGATGCTCCAGTCTCATTTGGTATATTCCTTGCCAGTCATTTCTCCAAGGTCCTGATTTTTTTAATTGGACAATGGTATTAAAAACCAAGATCTACAGCTCGGTGCTTTGTGACCACCTGGAGGGGTGGGATAGGGAGGGTGGGAGGGAGATGCAAGAGGGAGGGGATATCGGGATATATGTATACATATAGCTGATTCACTTTGTTCTACAGCAGAAACTAACACAACACCGTAAAACAATTATACTCCAATAAAGATGTTAAAAAAAAAGACATTGAAATAAAATAAAACAAGTCAGAGAAAGACAAAAAAAAATTTAGAAATAAAGGTCTTAAATAAAATAAAAAACAGAACAAACAAACAAAAAAACAAAACCAAGATCTAGTGCTAAGTGTGCTCACTGCTACTGGGATGTCATCATTTCTAGGCCTTTTCGTCTGACGGAACAAGGAAATATATGCACATACTAACCTGTGTATATACATATATCCATAAATATTTCTATATGTAAACATCTGTATCAATATTAAGTTAAACATAAGTTTATATGGTTGTCTCCAACTCTAATTTATTACCCCCTTGTAGAATACCCCTACTCCTTTCCTGAGTATCTGTAATCTTCCACTCTGATAGAGAAAAACCTGGCGTTTGTCATCTGCCATCCGTTTACTTAATTGTTCAATTCTGGTATATATGTATAACAGTATCAAAATTGTAGGCCTTTACCTTTATGGGAAACAACCTTATTAACTAGAGTATATCAAAGAGTGTTCTGCTTATGTTTTCCTCTAGGAGTTTTATTGTATCTAGCCTTACATTTAGGTCTTTAAACCATTTTGAGTTCATTTTTGTGTATGGTATTAGAGAATGTTCTGCAATATCTTTTTGGATCCATCTCCTAGAGTAGTGGAAATAAAAACAAAAATAAACTAATGGGACCTCATTAAACTTAAAAAGTTTTGCAGAGCAAAGGAAACCATAAACAAAATTAAAGACAAAATATAGAATGGGAGAAAATATTTGCAGATGATGTGACTGACAAGGGATTAATTTCCTAAATATACAAAGCTCATGCAGCTCAATATTAAAAAAAAAAAAACAACCCTATCAAAGAAATGGGCAGAAGATCCAAATAGGCATTTCCCCAAACAAGACATACATGGCCAAAAGGCACATGAAGAGATGCTCAACATCGCTAATTATTAGAGAAATGAAAATCAAAACTACAATGAGGTATCATCTCACACTTGTCAGAATAACCATCATCAAAAAGTCTACAGATAATAAATGCTGGAGAGGGTCTGGAGAAAGTGGAACCCTCCTACGCTGTTGGTGAAAATGTAAATTGATAGAGCCACTACGGAGAACAGTAATGAGGTTCCTTAAAAAGCTAAAAATAGAACTACCATATGATCCTGCACTTAACTATAGTCCTCACTTTTTGCCTGTCTTCTTACTGCCTCTAAAATATGGAATGTCTCACAGATTTACGTTCCATCGTTGTGCGGAGGTCATGCTAAATCTTCACTGTGTCATTCTGAATTTTGCGTATACTGGATTCGTTGCTAATGAATCCAGATAAATATAATTAAACTGCTCATCTCCATGATTTGTTCCTATTCTCTGCTATTTGTTTTCTGGAAACTACCTAAAAAATTCAAGAAGTCTCCAGAGATGTCAAGATAAGAGTACTAGTTTTACTCATTTAATTTCTCCCTTTCTTAGGTATTTGAGTGCCACAAAGAACAAGGGAGGGTAGTGCAGAGAAAAAGTACAGAGACATTATTTTGATTTTGTGGCATTGGGCAAACAGGCCCATAATTTCCTTCTGACAGCTCCCTGGCTATTGGTATCTAACCTTTTGGGGCTAGGAGGTTAGTGGAAGGTTCAACATTATCATGAAAAGGTTAGAACCTCAATAGGTTCTAGAATTGAGTTGATTCTAATCTCCACTCTTCCACTCACCTTAACCTTCTCAAGCCCCACTTTTCTTATCTGTGATGAATAGGTAGCAATAGTAACTACTCATGGGCTTGCTTTGAATCCTAAATAAGTTAATGGTTCTGATGCTCTTAGCACAGAGCATGTGGTAAGCCCTCAATACATTAAGTATTGTTAGGTATTGTTATTATTAATAATATTATTTTATTTATGGAATTAAGTATATTAAAATTATGATAAATTTGATGAAGGATGTTAAAGAGAACAATGAAAGATTACAGAAGGACTTGGTCTCGTCTGGGGATTTGGGAAAAGTTTCTATAAAGAAAGGACATGTAATCTGAGAACTGAACATTCACTAGTTCTCAAATAGTAAACAGAGTGGAGAAAGGATTTCATAGACCCACATCTGTGAAGCCTTCCTGAGTGAAAGAGCTTGTAGAACCAATCGAAAGAAATTGGAAATGTAGCATGTCAAGTAAGGAAGAGAATATCCAGCAAAAGGGCCTGCGAGGCTGACAGGGTCCCACATGACTAGGTTCTACAGGCCACATTGAAGGTTTTGAATTTTTATCTCCAGTACTGAGGAGAGGACTGAAGGGTTATTAACCAGTTGGGACATAGTGAAAATTTCTTCTTTAGCAAAAATCATGCTGGCTGATATCTGGGGAATAGATTGGAGGGAGTGAGAGTGGGAGGGAAAAGCAGGTCCAACTGTCCATTGAGAGATGATGGTGGCTTTGACTGGAGTGGTGGTGTTGATGGAGAGAAGTAGAGTTGTTTCCATTGTGGGTTGGAAGTTGAGTCAAGTTTTTGAGTACAGTCATAAGAGGATTCAAAAATACTTCTGTTAACTGGGAAAATTTAATGACATTGAAAATGTAGAAACAATTGGTTTTATTATGTGGAACTTCAGCAAATGGAGACAAGATCATGGAGTGGGAATTCTGGGTGGGGGGGCATGGGCAACTCACCATTAGGAAGTGTGTGTTTCAGAATTAGAGATACACACAGTGGAGCAAGTTGCTGGATGGGTAGTGAGTTCCCTGTCACCAGAGAGTTTAAGAGGATGAGTGATCACTATTAGAGAACTCTAAAAGATGTTTCTGAGTACACTTTTAATTTAAAATATTAAGACGCCATAATACATAAGAACTAACAATTTTATAAATGACTAACAATTAAGATTGTGGTGTGCAGTCTATAAGAGGTGTAGTTTTCATTTAAAGTTATTTGAGATTCATCAGGTTCACATCACAAATATAGTTTTATCTTTAGAACATTTGATATAAATCCAAAATCAGCCATGAGTTGCATGCAATTACATATTTAATTTGCTTTGAATTTTTAGACTTTGAAAATAAAGTTCCAAAAGAATTAGAGAACAAACTCAATTTCCTGTTTTCTTTGTCTCCATTTTCTTCAGGAAATTGATGCAATGGACACCTAGAGGCAAAAGTGTTCTTAATAATCATGTGTGACTCAGCAGATCAGGCTCAGAGCCAATCGCTAGTAATGGTATAGAGACTTTGAAATATAAGACAGCCAATGATAGAGGTCACTATACTCATTCTTAAACTAGGTGTTGTATCCAGTCACATATATCTTCTTTCTTCTTCCACCTTACTATCTTCTAATTTTTACTTTCTATATCCTTGTCAGGTAGAGCTCACAGTTTGTTTTTCTAATGTACAGTATTTTTCCTTTTTCCTGTTTGTTCATATGGTGTACAAGTACATTTTGTCACTGGAACTTTTCTTTCCTAGCAAGAAATTTTTGAAATTGGGAGAATAACTTAGTAACCCTGAAGAGTTTGGGGCAGAAAAGTAATTAGATTTTGTTGCTCTGCCCCACACCAGCATTACTATTTTTACCTTCCTGTACACTGTTAAGAGAGTATTGTCTGTTTACTTTTTAAAAAGGAAGAACATTTCCCTCTATGCACAACATATTCCAATTGCCTAATTTTTTTCTATCCATGCCTGGTTGCATAAGCTGTCTGGTACATCGTTTCAGAGGCAATCATAATGACTAACAAAGTTAATGCTTTCAGCTAGTTCTAAGCACAAGTAGATCTTTACATTTTTCACCCTACATTTAACTTTTTGTTTCTTAAAACATGAAATGAATACAGCTGGACATTGTATTCCTCTAATTGTTTCCATCTGGTCTCTCAGAGCAGAATGGGGACAAAGTAGGTAGAGTGAGTGGAACATTCCAGAACATGATTTTATGCTTATTTGATTAGAGAATCATTAAAGCATTGGGTTGCTCTTAAGAATTTCTCGGAAATATCTAAGCAGGGAGGCATTTCAAAGCAATGAGGTAAATTGGGACTTCTGGTAGGAAATGTTCCTGGGATTCCCAAAATGTGTGGCCAAATATTTTAGGTTATGGAAGGTTAATTCTTAGACGTTAGGCTTGCATTCATTCATTCATTTATTCCTTCACTGAGTACCCATCAGGACTCATGTCCCATTTTACATGCTGGTGAGATTATGGTGAAGGAGACACAGGTACTTCATCTCAAGAAATTTCCATTTCTAATGGTGAAAGAGATCGTTGCAATACAAAAATTATAGCAGTTTTAAGTACTTTAATATAGACAGTGCAAAGAGAAAATATAAAAGTGGGACAGTAAGTATATCTGAGGGCGGTCCAAGAAGACTTCCTCGTGGAGACTTGGAAAAGAGTGGTAAGCAAATAAGGGATATGATTTGGGAAATGGTAGATACAATCAGCGCAAACCAAATTCAAGCAGAGGGAATAACATGACCATGAAATGGTGGCATAGGACAGTCATGGGCTGTTTGGGAGAGAATAGGTAGGAGCATTTGGTGTGTTGCTGATGGGGAGGGAGAAGGGCTGAGGCTGTGGAGGGAGCTAAGGGCCAGTTCAGGAGGGGCTTGTATGGCATGCTGGGAGTTTTAATTTTGTCTTCTTGGGCCATGAGGAGATACTGAAGAATTCTGAGCAGAGGAGTGATGTCGTCAGTTTTGGAATATTTTCATGGTAGCAGTTTACAGTATGGATCAGAGGTAAACAAAAGACATGCCTGTCATCTAGGACACTATTTCAATGGTCTAAGCAAGTGATAATGTAATAGGCCAATAGCCATGGGATTATAGGGGAAGGATATTCAAGAAATATTTAGGTGGTAGAAGCCATGGAACTTGGTGTTAGTTGAATGAGGAAGGGTATGGAAGAGAAATAAAATTGTGGATTTTCTTTCTTAATTTATTAGGCTTTTACAATGTGCCAACACTTTTCAGGGAAGGCTTCATTTAATCACCAAACCAGCTTGATGTGGTAGATACTATTGTTACTGAAAGTAGGGTCTGGTTACCTGTCACTCTAAAGCCAATAAAGAGGCAAGGGGTGGAAAAGAAAGTTTCCTTTATTTTGGAGGTGAGCAACTGGAGGGGAGGGCGGACTCCTGTTCAATGGCTGACTCCCCCCCACTGACAATCAGTGGGCAAGAGCTTTTATAGATGGAGGGAAGGGGTTACATGCAGAAACAGCACAGTCAACTCTGACAGTCATCTTAAAATTCGTCATGCAGTGGTCTGATCAGTGTCATCTTGACTGTTTTAAGTACAGTTAGTCTTTAGTTCCAGGGTTGGTTTGTTCCCATTTATTGGAGGCCAGTTCTCAGAATTGTGGCAGCTATGTCATGGCTACAGTCTGGTCATCATGTAGTTAACTTCTTCCACCTGGTGGGGGTTTCAGTATCTATAAGACAGCTCAAAGAATATGGCTCAGAATATTACCTGTAGCCCTTGATGAGAAACTAAAGGTCCCTGACTGAACTATTATTATTTGGTCTCGTTTGACTGTTTTCCATTGTTTTTGCATTTTCTCACTTTTCTGATTAAACTTATTGTTTGGCTAAAGTTTTTTCACAGACAAAATGCAGGCTGAGGGACCTGCTCTATTTCAATCCTCCCTTTTCTTTGATACTCCTCAATCTTGAGGAAGGACAGGTATAGAACAAGAAAGGGAATAAAGTTTCGAATAGAGAGGTTAATCATAAACTTGGCAGAGGAACTCAGTTTTAGTTCCATTTCTTTTTCAGTTTTCCCCAACTCTTGAGGGAATGGGGCTGGGGTGATGACTGCTCTGGCTACTTCCTGCTGAAGTGGGGCTCAGTCCTGGCTAATTTTGGGACTGGACACAAAGTTGGAAATAATCTCAGGTTCCAAGCTTATCATCAATATTTTGTATTATGAAAACATTACCTCTCTCTTTGACTTTGACTTTGTCATAGTACCTGGACATTTGATAATTAGTAGGCATATTACAATGAGGATAATAATTAAAATGCAACTTTGTATTATTCTCTAAATGTGTCAATATTTTTTCCCTTAATGGTTAAAGCAGTTGTACAGTGTATGTTTAATAGGCCACAGACAGGCTGTTTTGGTTAGTCTAAAGTTCAAATTAAATTATATATAAGCCAGAATGACTTCCCCATACTTCAATATGTAAAATTTTCTTCCATCATTTTCCCCTTCTAATTGCAAATCTTTCCATAGAAAGCATTGGTAATCAATATATTTTTCCAACATTGCCAGAGTGGTTCAATTGCTTGCTCTGGGTCCGTTCAAGTCCCTCAGTGCTAGGCCTACAGTTTTGTTTATATATTTGCCTAGTCATCCATGTTTGGGGGAAACTAATAAGACATAACAAGTACAGAGGTATGCTGATGGGGAAATATTTTATAGGCTATATATTTTATCACTTATACCCAATTGTCACACAAACATTGTACATGTGCTTCAAGCAGTAAACTTTAAGCCAGCAGTGATACACATCATAATTAGTTATATTCTGTGACAACTTCACTAGACAATTTTTTTCCATCCTAAATCTTGGCATCAAAAATATGGTTAAAAGCAAAATAATAACTTTCTATTGAAATTCTTTAAATTTTTAACTCAGTTTAGCAGTATGATCTGCAAGTTATCAAAAACCTGTATTTGTTTAATAACTTTTAGAACATTAATATTAATGACATTTACCTATTCAGTATAACCTAAGAATGTTTATCATTATTATTTGACAATGTTTTCCATGTAACTTAATGTACCAAATAATCCTAGTTACTTTAATGTTTCTTTTGAGATGGCTCAGGGGCCTTCAGGAATATTCAAAGTTAGCTAGAGAAGAAACTTACAATTTGTTATCAAAAGCACTTTAATATTCCAGGAACACTTTGTTTTCTTAATAGAGAGAGAAAACCAAATTCCAGTCCTGCACCAGCTTCTTATTAATAACAAAATTCATTTATCTAATTAAATTCAATCTAATCTTAATCCTGACAATGTACAAAATTCTTTTCTTAAAGTTCCTTGTTTACAAACATTTTATCACTTTCTGGATCCATATTAACTAGTCCCTTATTTTCCCCATATATAAGCAACCAGCTCCAGGATAAAATTTTTCTCCTTTTTTTCCTCTACAAAAATATCTCCAGTCTTTATATCTTCTCTTGCCAACAACACATATCTTATTTGCTTTACACACTGAACTGTTTCCCTTATCATTTTAGTATCTTTAATTACATATTATGATTCTTTCACCTTTAAAAGACCTTAACAAAACCAAGAGACAAGTAATTGAACTATTATACCAGCATTTTCTGATTGGCAAACTTAAGAACATATTCCATAACCTCTAAAAACATACATTTTTCTCATAGCACAGTTTCTCTTTAATGTGGAATGAGATGCGTGTTTAGTGAATCCAAACATCTTTTAAAGTTCTACTAATTAACCCAACACTAAAGTTTCAGGCAACATGGGCTGTGTTTGTATTTCAAGGACATGATAAGAGTTAACTTCAAGCTTTCTCTTAGGCCTACATTTATTCTGCCAGGGTCAGAATTCTGAAAACAGTATTTTATCAAGCTGGCTTTCTCCAACTGCATATGCAAAAAGAACCAGTTTTGGAGCTTTAAAAGAATTTCATTTTAACCAATTTTCTCTGGAGTCTGAAGAATACTGTTGCCATACATTGTTTAAAAATTATCTTCCTTTTTCTTTAGTCATAATTTCTTAGCTAAAATTTTTCTAATGAATTGAACCTGAATTTCCCATTTTACAAAAGACAACAATGATACCAATCACACAAATGGAATATACACTCACACACCAGAAGACAGAACTGTCACAGATCTCCCAAGAGGATGACGCATATGGAGTCCCAAACACTTTTCCAACACAAATGGTCCTCAACGTCAGACACACATCAGAACCAATTGGCAAAATGCTCAAATGACACTCAGTGCTCACAAACGGTCCTCAACGTCGACACACGTAAGAACCAACTAGCAAAATACCCAGTAGCACTTGGTGCTCAAAAGAGAAGTTAACCCAGGTGCACACCAGTGGACTTACTTGGTCCTGGAGCTCATCAGCTCATCCAGAAGCATCTTTCTGTTCCACCAAGGAAAAGCATCGGTTGGCAGTCAATGTCGAGCAGGGGAGGAACAGGGAGGATCCCCGAAACAAATAGTTTCGGCAACTGCTAGGAACGTCTCCCCAAAATCCCCTCTCAGGGCCAGTAAGCAGCAGTCTCCTCACAGCCATCCCAGAGCTTTGTCATGGCTGCAGCTCTTCTCGGAAAACCCCAGGATCCAGATATCGCTAGAGCACAGCAACCCCACGTTGGGTGCCAAAAAACTGTAACCGAAAGTGGGGGTCCGGCTGCTCGCCGCTCTGAAGCCAATAAAGAGGCAAAGCTGTTGGGAAGGAAAGTTTGTTTTATTTCAGAGACTGGCAACTGGGGGTGGGGGCACTCCTGTCCAAAGGCCAACTGCCCCCACTGACAATCAGGGGGCAAGAGCTTTTATAGACAGAGGGAGGGAGCTACATGCAGAAACAGCACAGTCAGCTCTGACAGTCACCTTGAAATTAGTCATGTGGTGGTCTGATCAGCGTCATCTTGATTGTTTTAGGTACAGTTAATCTTCAGTTCCAGGATTGGTTTGCTCCTATTTCTTTGAGGCCAATTCTTGGAATTGTGGCAGCTTATGTCATGGCTACAGTCTGGTCATCATGTAGTTAACTTCTTCCACCTGATGGGGGTTTTAGTATCTACAGGACAGCTCACAGGATAAGGCTCAATATTATCTATAGCCTTTGAGGAGGAACTAAAAGTCCTTGAGTTTGCTTAATGACTGAACTATTATTATTTAGTCTTGTGGGACTGTTTTCCTTTGTTTCTACATTTTCTCACTTCTTTGATTAAACTTATTGTTTGGCTAAAGTTTACTCACAGACAAAAGTTAGGCTGAGAACATGGAGGGGAAGGACCATCTTTCACTACGATTATCCCATTTTATAGTTGGGCTATCTGAAACTTAGAAGCTAAATCTTGCCCAAGATCAGAGTTAATAAAGAGTAAGCTGGGATTTAACCCCCAGCAATCTGAGCCCAGGGCCTGCGGGTTTAATTATGATGGTAAACTGCATCTTCCAGGTGGTTCCTTTTCCCTTCTCCAATAGAAGTTGAGGAGAAACTGTGGGAGAGGAGATGACTAAATGACAGAACAGAGGCTATTCTGGTTCCCACTTACCATCATATGTAACTACATAATTTGTAAAACCAACTTACATTGCCTTTTGGATTAAAAAAAAAAAAAGAAAGCTCATGTGATAATTCAACTGATATTACCTTGAATCAGTTTAAATATCTGCTGACTAAGAATTGAGAATATCTGCACTCATGAAAGACTTGTATGCTGGGGTTTTTTGTTCACATGATAGTCATAACCAACACTTGGTCAGCGAGGCGTTTTTAACATCTTTAATC
This sequence comes from Balaenoptera acutorostrata, assembly GCF_949987535.1. Taxonomy (NCBI): domain Eukaryota; kingdom Metazoa; phylum Chordata; class Mammalia; order Artiodactyla; family Balaenopteridae; genus Balaenoptera; species Balaenoptera acutorostrata. Next base: position 1,022,167 of record NC_080067.1, read on the forward strand.
CCTTTTGCTAATTAAGTGAAGGTAGTTGAAGAACCTGATCTCTGGAGTTAGAGTCTGTCATACAGAGTGAAGTAAGTCAGAAAGAGAAAAACAAATACAGTATGCTAACACATATATACGGAATCTAAGGGAAAAAAAAAAAAAAAAGGCCATGAAGAACCTAGTGGCAAGACGGGAATAAAGACACAGACCTACTAGAGAATGGACTTGAGGATATGGGGAGGGGGTGGGGTGAGATGTGACAGGGTAAGAGAGTGTCATGGACATATATACACTACCAAATGTCAAATAGATAACTAGTGGGAAGCAGCCGCATAGCACAGGGAGATCAGCTCGGTGCTTTGTGACCACCTAGAGGGGTGGGATGGGGAGGGTGGGAGGGAGGGAGATGCAAGAGGGAAGAGAAATGGGAACATATTGTATATGTATAACTGATTCACTTTGTTATAAAGCAGAAGCTAACACACTATTGTAAGGCAATTATACTTCAATAAAGATGTTAAAAAAAAAAAAAGAACCTGATCTCATTATAAAATGAAATTCAACACTTAGCTTCTTTTGTGATTTTGAGCAAAAGTAAGAGACTTTAATACAGATATGTCATTGCCACAAAAGACGGCTTCACATGCTATGACCAATGCACAGGGCCCCTGCACTCAGAATGGCCCTGTGCTTGCCGTTTAAGGCTCTGCATTTGAGGTCATGAAATGCTTAATAATTTCATCTTTGAATCTGTGTATTGGAAGTGAAGTCTGATAGGACAGGGAGCGTGTGTGTTGGGGACTTGAACCCTAGCTCATGCGTGGTCCCTCCAGCGGCCACCCTCCTGGGCTTAGAGTCTCATCTGCCCCCAGCCCCCTGGGCCTCCGCCTGGCCTCCAGCTCTAGCGCCCCATCCCTGTCTGATTACTGCTGCTGCCCTCTACCTGGTATGGTGATTGGGTGTGTCAGCAGGGGAGACCTGTGTTTCACCTTTACTCTCCTCCACCTGTAAGGTATGAATGCAGGTGAGGAGAAGGTCAGGGTGGAGCTAGTGCCCTGCATTGTGACATCTTGGGGTGGGGCAAAGAAGAGGCCATCCCTGACCGGGCTGGCAGCACCATGGCCTGTTTGGTGGGCAATTCAGTGGTGGCTTCTTGCCCACGTCCTGCAGGCATGGCGGTTGCCATCTCTTGGGGCTCTCTCATCTACCTCCAGTTGGGATGCTGGAACGCGGGAAGGGGAGATTGACTTCCCCACTCCCTGCTGGGGTACGACATTTTTATTTTGCATGAGCCACCCCACAAATTATGTAGCTGACACTGTCTCCACTATCTCTTGCCTTACTTTGTATATAATAAATGCATAGACTGAACTTTGTTAAATATGAATTCAGCAAATGTAGACGTGCCTGTCATAACCATGTGCTAGCCCACTTCTTTAGGACTTAAAAAGAAATAACATATAGATAAAGCATGAAATGATAAAATAATGACTTAAAATCTGATTACAATGTGTACACTTTACTCATGGTTAATAAACTTGGGAAACTTGAGAAAGAACAATTAAAAAATTAACAACTTAGAGTTTTATTTTGACTTCTGTTATGAAGAGTAATTGTGCGTAATAATTCTTTTTTTTAAAAAAAACATTTTTATTGGAGTATAATTGCTTTACAATGGTGTGTTAGTTTCTGCTCTATAACAAAGTGAATCAGTCATACATATACATATGTTCCCACATCTCCTCCCTCCTGCATCTCCCTCCCTCCCACCCTCCCCATCCCACCCCCTCAGGCGGTCACAAAGCAAAGAGCTGATCTCCCTGCCTTATGCGGTTGCTTCCCACTAGCTATCTATTTTACGTTTTGTCGTGTATATATGTCCATGCCACTCTCTCACTTCGTCCCAGCTTACCCTTCCCCCTCTCCATATCCTCAAGTCCTTTCTCTAGTGGGTCTGTGTCATTATTCCTGTCCTGCCACTAGGTTCTTCATGACCTTTTTTTTTTTTTTATCCCTTAGATTCCATATATATGTGTTAGCATACTGTATTTGTTTTTCTCTTTCTGACTTACTTCACGCTGTATGACAGACTCTAACTCCATCCACATCACTACAAAAAACTCCATTTCATTTCTTTTTATGGCTGAGTAATATTCCATTGTATGTATGTGCCACAACTTCTTTATCCATTCATCCGATGATGGACATTTAGGTTGCTTCCATGTCCTGGCTATTGTAAATAGAGCTGCAGTGAACATTTTGGTATATGACTCTTTTTGAATTATGGTTTTCTTTTTGAATTATGGTTTTCTGAATTATGGTTTTCTCTTTTTGAATTATGGTTTTCTCAGGTTTTTGAATTATGGTTATTCTTATATGCCCAGTAGTGGGATTGCTGGGTCGTATGGTAGTTCTATTTTTAGTTTTTTAAGGAACCTCCATACTGTTCTCCATAGTGGCTGTATCAATTTACATTCCCACCAACAGTGCAAGAGGGTTTCCTTTTCTCCACACCCTCTCCAGCATTTATTGTTTCTAGATTTTTTGATGATGGCCATTCTGACCGGTGTGAGATGATATCTTATTGTAGTTTTGATTTGCATTTCTCTAATGATTAATGATGTTGAGCATTCTTTCATGTGTTTGTTGGCAATCTGTATATCTTCTTTGGAGAAATGTCTATTTAGGTCTTCTGCCCATTTTTGGATTGGGTTGTTTGTTTTTTTGTTATTGAACTGCATGAGCTGCTTTTAAATCTTGGAGATTAATCCTTTGTCAGTTGCTGCATTTGCAAATATTTTCTCCCATTCTGAGGGTTGTCTTTTGGTCTTGTTTATGGTTTCCTTTGCTGTGCAAAAGCTTTTAAGTTTCATTAGGTCCCATTTGTTTGTTTGTGTTTTTATTTCCATTTCTCTAGGAGCTGGGTCCAAAAGGATCTTGCTGTGATTTATGTCATACAGTGTTCTGCCTATGTTTTCCTCTAAGAGTTTGATAGTGTCTGGCCTTACATTTAGGTCTTTAAAACATTTTGAGCTTATTTTTTGTGTATGGTGTTAGGGAGTGATCTAATTTCATACTTTTACACGTACCTGTCCAGTTTTCCCAGCACCAGTTATTGAAGAGGCTGTCTTTTCTCCACTGTATATGCTTGCCTCCTTTATCAAAGATAACGTGACCACATGTGCGTGGGTTTATCTCTGGGCTTTCTATCCTGTTCCATTGATCTATGTTTCTGTTTTTGTGCCAGTACCATACTGTCTTGATTACTGTTGCTTTGTAGTATAGTCTGAAGTCAGGGAGCCTGATTCCTCCAGCTCCATTTTTCTTTTTCAAGATTGCTTTGGCTATTCGGGGTCTTTTGTGTTTCCATACAAATTGTGAAATTTTTTGTTCTAGTTCTGTTAAAAATGCCAGTGGTAGATTGATAGGGATTGCACTGAATCTTTAGATTGCTTTGGGTAGTAGAGTCATTTTCACAATGTTGATTCTTCCAATCCAAGAACATTGTATATCTCTCCATCTATTTGTATCATCTTTAATTTCTTTCATCAGTGTCTTATAATTTTCTGCATACAGGTCTTTTGTCTCCTTAAGTAGGTTTATTCCTAGATATTTTATTCTTTTTGTTGCAATGGTAAATGGGAGTGTTTTCTTATTTTCACTTTCAGATTTTTCATCATTAGTGTATAGGAATGCAAGAGATTTCTGTGCATTAATTTTGTATCCTGATACTTTACCAAATTTATTGATTAGCTCTAGGAGTTTTCTGGTAACATCTTTAGGATTCTCTATGTATAGTATCATGTCATCTGCAAACAGTGACAGCTTTATTTCTTCTTTTCCGATTTGGATTCCATTTATTTCTTTTTCTTCTCTGATTGCTGTGGCTAACACTTCCAAAACTATGTTGAATAATAGTGGTGATAGTGGACAACCTTGTCTTGTTCCTGATCTTAGTGGAAATGGTTTCAGTTTTTCACCATTGAGGATGATATTGGCTGTGGGTTTGTCATATATAGCCTTTATTATGTTGAGGAAAGTTCCCTCTATGCCTACTTTCTACAGAGCTTTTATCATAAATGGGTGTTGAATTTTGTCGAAAGCTTTCTCTGTATCGATTGAGATGATCATATGGTTTTTCTCCTTCAATTTGTTAATATGGTGTATCACATTGATTGATTTGCGTATATTGAAGAATCCTTGCATTCCTGGAATAAACCCCACTTGATCATGGTGTATGATCCTTTTAATGTGCTGTTGGATTCTGTTTGCTAGTATTTTGTTGAGGATTTTTGCATCTATGTTCATCAGTGATATTGGCCTGTAGTTTTCTTTCTTTGTGACTCTTTGTCTGGTTTTGGTATCAGGGTGATGGTGGCCCTGTAGAATGAGTTTGGGAGTGATCCTCCCTCTGCAATATTTTGGAAGAGTTTGAGAAGGATAGGTGTTAGCTCTTCTCTAAATGTTTGATAGAATTCGCCCATGAAACCATCTGGTCCTGGGCTTTTGTCTGTTGGAAGATTTTTAATCACAGTTTCAATTTCAGTGCTTGTGATTGGTCTGTTCATATTTTCTATTTCTTCCTGGTTCAGTCTCGGCAGGTTGTGCATTTCTAAGAATCTGTCCATTTCTCCCAAGTTGTCCATTTTATTGGCATAGAGTTGCTTGTAGTAATCTCTCATGATCGTTTGTATTTCTGCAGTGTCAGTTGTTACTTCTCCTTTTTCATTTCTAATTGTATTGATTTGAGTCTTCTCCCTTTTTCTCTTGATGAGTCTGGCTAATGGTTTATCAATTTTGTTTATCTTCTCGAAGAACCAGCTTTTAGTTTCATTGATTTTTGCTATTGTTTCCTTCATTTCTTTTTCATTTATTTCTGATCTGATCTTTATGATTTCTTTCCTTCTGCTAGCTTTGGGGTTTTTTTGCTCTTTCTCTAATTGCTTTAGGTGCAAGGTTAGGTTGTTTATTCGAGATGTTTCCTGTTTCTTGATGTAAGCTTGTATGGCTATAAACTTTCCTCTTAGAACTACTTTTGCTGCATCCCATAGGTTTTGGGTCGTCGTGTCTCCATTGTCATTTGTTTCTAGGTATTTTTTGATTTCCCCTTTGATTTCTTCAGTGATCAGTTCGTTATTAAGTAGTGTATTGTGTAGCCTCCATGTGTTTGTATTTTTTACAGATTTTTTCCTGTAATTGATATCTAGTCTCATAGCGTTGTGGTCGGAAAAGATACTTGATACAATTTCAATTTTCTTAAATTTACCAAGGCTTGATTTGTGACCCAAGATATGATCTATCCTGGAGAATGTTCCATGAGCACTTGAGAAAAATGCGTATCCTGTTGTTTTTGGGTGGAATATCCTATAAATATCAATTAAGTCCATCTTGTTTAATGTATCATTTAAAGCTTGTGTTTCCTTATTTATTTTCATTTTGGCTGATCTGTCCATTGGTGAAAGTGGGGTGTTAAAGTCCCCTACTATGATTGTGTTACTGTCGATTTCCCCTTTTATGGCTGTTAGTATTTGCCTTATGTATTGAGGTGCTCCTATGTTGGGTGCATAAATATTTACAATTGTTATATCTTCTTCTTGAATCGATCCCTTGATCATTATATAGTGTCCTTCTTTGTCTCGTGTAATAGTCTTTATTTTAAAGTCTATTTTGTCTGATATGAGAATTGCTACTCCAGCTTTCTTTTGATTTCCATTTGCATGGAATATCTTTTTCCATCCCCTCACTTTCAGTCTGTATGTGTCCCTAGGTCTGAAGTGGGTCTCTTGTAGACAGTATATATATGGGTCTTGTTTTTGTATCCATTCAGCCAGTCTATATCTTTTGGTGGGAGCATTTAATCTGTTTACATTTAAGGTAATTATTGATATGTATGTTCCTATTCCCATTTTCTTAAATGTTTTGGGTTTGTTATTGTAGGTGTTTTCCTTCTCTTGTGTTTCTTGCCTAGAGAAGTTCCTTTAGCAGTTGTTGTAAAGCTGGTTTGGTGGTGCTGAACTCTCTCAGCTTTTGCTTGTCTGTAAAGGTTTTAATTTCTCCATCAAATCTGAATGAAATCCTTGCTGGGTAGAGTAATCTTGGTTGTAGGTTTTTCCCTTTCATCACTTTAAATATGTCCTGCCACTCCCTTCTGGCTTGCAGAGTTTCTGCTGAAAGAACAGCTTTTAACCTTATGGGGATTCTCTTGTATGTTATTTGTTGCTTTTCCCTTGTTGCTTTTAGTATTTTTTCTTTGTATTTAATCTTTGATAGTTTGATTAATATCTGTCTTGGCGTGTTTCTCCTTGGATGTTTCCTGTATGGGACTCTCTGCACTTCCTGGACTTGATTGACTATTTCCTTTCCCATATTAGGGAAGTTTTCAACTATAATCTCTTCAAATGTTTTCTCAGTCCCTGTCTTTTTCTCTTCTCCTTCTGGGACCCCTATAATTCGAATGTTGGTGCCTTTAATGTTGTCCCAGAGGTCTCTGAGACTGTCCTCAGTTCTTTTCATTCTTTTTTCTTTATTCTGCTCTGCAGTAGTTATTTCCACTAGTTTATCTTCCAGGTCACTTATCCGTTCTTCTGCCTCAGTTATTCTGCTATTGATCCCATCTAGAGTATTTTGAATTTCATTGATTGTGTTTTTCCTCATTGCTTGGTTCCTCTTTAGTTCTTCTAGGTCCTTGTTAAATGTTTCTTGCATTTTGTCTATTCTATTTCCAAGATTTTGGATCATCTTTACTATCATTATTCTGAATTCTTTTTCAGGTAGACTGCCTATTTCCTCTTCATTTGTTTGGTCTGGTGTGTTTTTACCTTGTTCCTTCATCTGCTATGTGTTTTTCTGTCTTCTCATTTTGCTTATCTTACTGTCTTTGGGGTATCCTTTTCACAGGCTGTAGGTTCATAGTTCCTCTTGTTTTTGGTGTCTGTCCCCAGTGGCTAAGGTTGGTTCAGTGGGTTGTGTAGGCTTCCTGGTGGAGGGGACTAGTGCCTGTTTTCTGGTGGATGAGGCTGGATCTTGTCTTTCTGGTGGGCAGGTCCACGTCTGGTGGTGTGTTTTGGGGTGTCTGTGGCCTTATGATTTTAGGCAGCCTCTCTGCTAATGGATGAGGCTGTGTTCCTGTCTTGCTAGTTGTTTAGCATAGGGTGTCCAGCACCGTAGCTTGCTGGTCATTGAGTGAAGCTGGGTCTTGGTGTTGAGATGGAGATCTCTGAGAGATTTTCGCCGTTTTGTATTACATGGAGCTGGGAGGTCTTTTGTGGACCAGTGTCCTGACGTTGGCTCTCCCACCTCAGAGGCACAGCTCTGCGACCTGGCTGGAGCACCAAGAACCTTTCCTCCACACAGCTCAGAATAAAAGGGAGAAAAAATAGAAAGACAGAAAGAGGATAAAATAAAATACAATACAATAAAGTAAAATAAAATAAAATAAAGCTATTAAAATAAAAAATAAGAAAAAATTATTAAGAAAAAATATATTAAGAAAAAAATTTTTTTAATTTTTTAAGATAAAAAATAAAAGATTATTAAGAAAAACTTTATTAAGAGAAAAAATTTTTTAATTTTTTAAAATAAAAAATAAATAAATTAAGAAAAAATTTTTTTAATTTTTTAAAATAAAAAATAAGAGAAACATTATTAAGAAAAATTTATTAAGAAAAAAATATTTTTAAGTTAAAAAAAAAAAAAAAAGGACGGACCGAACCCTAGGACAAATGGTGAAAGCAAAGCTATACAGACAAATTCTCACACAGAAGCATACACATACACACTCACAAAAAGAGGAAAAGGGGAAAAAATAGTATATCCTGCTCCCAAAATCTACCTCCTCAATTTGGGATGATTTGTTGTCTCTTCAGGTATTCAACAGATGCAGGTACATCAAGTTGTCTGTGGAGCTTTAATCCGCTGCTTCTGAGGCTGCTGGGAGAGATTTCCCCTTCTCTTCCCTGTTCGCACAGCTCCTGGGGTTCAGCTTTGGATGTGGCCCCGCCTCTGCGTGTAGGTCGCCTGAGGGCGTCTGTTCCCCGCCCAGACAGGACGGGGTTAAAGGAGCCGCTACTTCGGGGGCTCTGGCTCACTCAGGCCGGGGGAGGGAGGTGTACGGAGGAGGCGGGGCGAGCCTGCGGCGTCAGAGGCGTCGTGACGTTGCAGCAGCCTGAGGAGCGCCGTGCGTTCTCCTGGGGAAGTTGTCCCTGGATCACGGGAGCCTGGCAGTGGCGGGCTGTACCGGCTCCCGGGAGGGGCGGTGTGGAGAGTGACCTGTGCTCGCACACAGGCTTTTTGGAGGCGGCAGCAGCAGCCTTAGCGTCTCACGCCCGTCTCTGGGGTCCGCGCTGATAGCGGCGGCTCACGCCCATCTCTGGAGCTCGTTTAGGCGGAGCTCTAAATCCCCTCTCCTCAAGCACCAGGAAACAAAGAGGTAAGAAAAAGTCTCTTGCCTCTCCGGCAGCTGCAGACCTTTGCCCGGTCTCCCTCCCGGCTAGCTGTGGTGCACTAACCCCTTCAGGCTGTGTTCACGCTGCCAGCCCCAGTCCTCTCCCTGCGAGCCGACCGCAGCCCGAGCCTCAGCTCCCAGCCCCGCCCGCCCCGGCGGGTGAGCAGACAAGCCTCTCGGGCTGCTGAGTGCTGCTCGGCGCCGAGCCTCTGTGCGGGAATCTCTCCTTTTTTTCCTCTGCGCCCCTGTTGCTGTGGGGACCGAGCTGATAGCTGCGGCTCGCGCCAGTCTCTGGAGTTCGTTTAGGCGATGCTCTGAATCCCCTCTCCTCGCGCACCAGGAAACACAGAGGGAAGAAAAAGTCTCTTGCCTCTTCGGCAGCTGCAGACTTTTTCCCCGGACTCCCTCCCAGCTAGCTGTGGTGCGCTAACCCCTTCAGGCTGTGTTCACGCCGCCAGCCCCAGTCCTCTCCCTGCGATCCGACCGCAGCCCGAGCCTCAGCTCCCAGCCCCGCCCGCCCCGGCGGGGGAGCAGACAAGCCTCTCGGGCTGGTGAGTGCTACTCGGCGCCGAGCCTCCATGCGGGAATCTCTCCGCTTTGCCCTCCGCACCCCTGTGGCTGCGCTCTCCTCCGTGGCTCCGAAGCTTCCCCCCTCCGCCACCCGCAGTCTCCGCCCGCGAAGGGGCTCCTAGTGCGTGGACACCTTTCCTCCTTCATGGCGCCCTCCCACTGGTGCAGGTCCCGTCCTTATTCTTTTGTCTCTGTTTTTTCTTTTTTCTTTTTCCCTCCCCAGGTACGTGGGGAGTTTCTTGCCTTTTGGGAGGTCTGAGGTCTTCTGGCAGCGTTCAGTACGTGTTCTGTAGGAGCAGTTCCACGTGTAGATGTATTTCTGATGTATCTGTGGGGAGGAAGGTGATCTCCGTGTCTTACTCTTCCGCCATCTTGTCTCGAGGTTCGCGTAATAATTCTTAAATCTTGCCTGGAGACATCAGTACAGGTGAAAGTTGTATTAACTATGGGTTGTGAAATCAAAGATGTGAAAATTAGATCTTTTTCTCAAAGTCCAAATAAGTTAAATTTTATTGAGAAGTACACATGACTTCAGTGTTTGAGAATTTGAATTTAAAAAATAGACAAAATGTAATAGTGAGTGCCAAAAGTATTTAAAGCATGATAACCAATGGTCTTGATAATGTGTTCCAAAGGCATCCAGAATAGCCTTCTCCTAGGGTTTAGCTGTGACAAGAACAATGCTCCCTTTAGTAGGATGTCTGGTGTTCCCTACCTCCAAAATCACAGAAAGTATTACCATTCAACGTGTCGAACTTGCTACTTAAAAAAAAATTACTACACACATCTTAAACCTCTAAGTAACTGGGTTGAGTTTTATTTTTGTGATGTCATGTTTTGTAAGACTCTCATTAATCAAGTTGTGTTGAATTTGCCCCCAGACAGCTGGAAAAGGCCAGTTAGCGTGACCCCCAGAATCCTTCCTTCCTTTTGGTGTATCACGTGTGATCATCAGGGCCTATATTATTGGGACCCCTCTTTGTTTCACTGGCCACTGAGATGCAGGAGATGAAGATCCCACCCGCCCATGCTGAGACTGGGAGCAGCTTCCTGTCTAGCCTGTAACCCTTGCCCACCAGCCCAACTGCAAAGAGAGCCGTGCAGCTCCCTTTCCTTCCCGAACTTTCCAAATGCCTTTTGAGAAGTCTTGGTGATCAAAACTATGCTTGATGTCCATCTTACCTCAGATTCTCTTGGGTACAAACACCATGGTGGACACACAGCAGATCTTAACCTTGACCCTTCACATCATGGGGCCTGGTCCCGACTTTGACCAGCGGGCTGTAATTAGCTTATCTTCTCTTAGATACCCCACTGCTGATGCAGAAGCCCGCCCAGATATTGTAGAAGTCAGCTCCACGATATCGGATGCCATGATGAAGTATGTAGACAATTTATGCCATCTCAGCTGGCCTTGGAGAAGAAGTTGGAAGGAGAGTGGAGGTCCACACAGAGTATTTTATGGAAGTTAACCAGAACGCACCCACGTGTCAGCGCAAGCTGGCTCTGCGATCTCAGGTAAGTGGGAATCTTTCAGTCTTTTCGGCATGTATTCTGATGGGCTGTCTGAAGTTGTTCATGATTGTCTTAAGGAAAATTCATCTTAAGTTAGAAAAATATTAATTGCTACATGTAATATTTCACCACTGTATAGTGACATATTTTCATCCATTTTGATATCTTAAAATTAAGTCAATATAACTGGTGCTCCAAAGGACTAACCCACAATTTATTGTCTATAACAAAACCAGAGGTATCAATAAGATCTCTTAGAAATTATTTAAGTTTATAATACGATCGTTGCATAAATAGCAGTGAATTGTGTAATTGCTTTCATTACTATCTGTGGTGGTAATAATGTTATCATGCTTCAAATCAGAATACGTACTTTTATTGCCAGTAACCTCTAAATTATTCTGATATTTAACGCTATTTTGAGCATAGCTAAAGCTACAAATTTCCACATGTGCAAGTGATGGTATTGTTGATGCTCTTGTTGCTATGCCTTATCTCCCTTCCTGTGTGCCCTTGTTGTATCATGACCCATAACTCATCCTTCAGTCATGCCCTGGGCTTCCCCAAAGCAGGGATCTAGTAACAGGGTTATAATGCCCATTCTTGATCAGGGTGCCTGGTCATTAAATTCCTTTCCAGGATCCTAAGGACCTGCTCTGCCTCAGCTGGGAAAATTATATAAGAATTTGGTCTCAAAGAAGAGCCATTCTGATATCTTGAATAGCAAACTACTATTTTTTTAGAAGGAAAGCACTACTGTTTGGTGGGTTTATCTTGACATACTTGGAATCCAGAAATTAAAGATTCAATATAGTTTTATTTGGGAAAACTCTATTATCTTTATTGCCTTAAATGCTGAGCCCAGCTGTAATTTCACAGAACAATCCATGATGATATCTAAGGCCCAGGTTTATGTCTAGGAGCATATAACTTGGAGTTACAGCTCTTGCAGAGCCCAGTTAAATGTTATACAAGGGGAGTCAGAGTGCACATTGCTTGGTATTGTATTACCAGACTCTGTAAAAACTAGGCGACAATGAGAAACACATCATTCTCTGGATCTCATGTTGCATTCAGAGTATAGTACTCCCAGTAAACTCAAATGCAAGAGACTTAGCTATTTCTATATCTTAAGTATTTGGGGGTTTTCTATTAGGTTCTGCACTGCAAAGCTACTTAGCCAATTTCCAGTTGGATATAAGAGAAGTGATTTGTATTAGATTCACGTAGCTGATGTGGGAGTGGGTAGAGTTAATCTAAAATCGAATAGCAGAAACCCTCTTATCTTTAGCAAAGCACCTTGAGAAGGACCTATTTGTTTATTTATTCTTCTCAGCTTTTTTTAAAAAACTCTTTATTGTGAAAAATTTCATACATTTACAGAAGTAAGGAGAAATGCTTTATGTACCCACCCCCAGCTCCAAACACTTGGTACTCTGGACCAATCGTTTATCATTGCTATCCCTAGATTATTTTGAAACAGATGCAAAGTTCCATACCATTTTATCCATCAATATTTCCATATGTGTTTGCAGGGACATTTTAACTGGAGGAATCTAGCTCCCAGGCCACGAGGGTGAGATCTACAGTCATGGAGGGATTTTTGAGGTTCTAAAGGTTTTGTATTCATCTGTAAATTAGGGGGGAAATATTACCTATTGCAGAGGGCACTAGAATTAAATAAGTTAATGTGTTTAAATATATTGTGAAAATTTAAAAATGACAAACTATAAGATAGCATCAATTTATAAAATGAGCAGTGCCTATGTTAGAAGAATAGTTTGTTGATGCAACTTGTTAATTTAGTGCCAACTGGCCCATTAGTACTAAATCTGCGTATGTTATTCATGCAGCTTAAAAATATTTCTTGAGCACTAGCTACTGGCCAGCCGCAATGCCTCATGGAGTGTTCATCTTATAGGGACCCTAGAGAACTACTTTGCTTCAAAGCAAAATTTATACTCCTATTTTAAGGAGCCCTAAAATACCTTCTTCTCTTGCACTATTTTAGGCATACCGATAATTTTTTCATTTCAAGATTAATGAAACGTTTTCTAAGAGGAAAAATTGCAGCTTTATTAAAGAACTGAGAAGGAAATATGATTATATTTTATCAAAGGACAACATGTAGTTAATTGGCATTATTTTAACCGGGTATCAATTATTATTTTTTATAACTTACATTTGCACCATTGCTGGTGAAAAAGTTATAGGTATTAAATTTGATGTTTCTTTTTTTCTTAAGCAGTGTTATGGTATTATGATTGTTTCCTTTCAAATAGAGTGGAATGTTTTCCCAGAGCAGTTCATATCAACAGTACAAGTACATAATCCAATGATGAATAATAGTCAAAAGAAAGAAATTAATGGATTCAGTAGAACTGTATAAATTCCCAGTACCAATAAGGAGATCCATTAGTGGGTAAGCAAACAATTGATAAGAAACATTAAGGGCTCCTGTCTCATAGAACATATGCTATTTATTTTCACATGTTAGCTTATTCTTAGTAATGGCAATTTGCATAACAGGCTAGTAAAGAAATAAAATTGATACATATTTCAAGAGGACAGAGAAGTCTTCACTCATAAAGTTCACACCTGTGTACTCTGGTTTATCATATATGAAAGTGAAACAAGACTTTTATTTTGAAGGATGTTAAGCTTTCTAATTTTTGTAATTCAAAATGAGAGATAATAAGGAGAGCACAGACTCAAACTGACAAGAAGTAAGCAGAGAAAAATGAGGTACAATTTTTACTTAAATGTGTAGTAATAAAAGGCTATTTTAATATAGAGGGTATTGTGGCATTTTAATAATCAAAATCATAATTGGTGTTTTGACACTGTACACAACATGTTAAACTCAACATAATTATCTTTTGGATATTATCTTATATCCCAGACAGCAAAATTTGTTACAGACATTTCTAAAGTGCGTGCTACTTAGACTTCACCAACAAATATAAGGATGAGTGTTTAAAATAAAAAATCCAGCCTGGAAAAATCTGGCTAATCAATGGAAAACTTCAGTGTCCTTCAGGTTATTGGGATTTTCTGAATCCAGCTTTAGACTAATATTAATGAGGGTGAATAAAGCATATTTCTATGTGTACAAATGAAGCCAAGTTGAATGTTCCAGGGAGACTGGAGAGTACTTCTGAGAAAAGCATGTTCTTCCGTGTGAGATTCACAGGGATTAACCACTTCTGTTCCAATGATGTTAAGAGACTTATTCAAGGTCACCGAGTTAGTTAGTGACAGACCTAGGACTGAAACTAGGGTCTCCTGATTTACAATGCATATTTTTACTTACAATGCGTTATATTTTTATATATATATTTTGAAAAGTCTGGGATAGCAGGCTGGTGCTAGATGGCAGATGTTTGTGAATGCCTAAGTTAAGGTGTTTGGATTCAATCCTGGGTAGTATGGACTAAAACGTTGAATTTCTCCAAAACAGCTACCAACTAACTGCATTATCAAACTGAAGGCTAAGTCATCCTTATCGTTCATATCCCCTTCTTGATTTTTTTTTTTTTTTTTTTTTTTTGCTGTGATTTCACTATACTTCTCTGTCCTGGTTTCCATCTTACCTTTCTGAATAGTCTCTTATTTTTTCTTTCAACCCTGGCTTCTTAAATTTACATGTTTTGTTTCTCTTCTTGCTCTTCCCTTGAGTGAGGTCCATCCAGCCCAATGGTTTTTCATTTCATATGAACTTGCATAAAAATCAGTTGTACAAAATGGGAACTTTATTTTTATAATCATGTATCATTTTGTTTTGAACTCCTTTTCCTGCTGATGGCAGAAATTGTGAAAGGAGTCACTATCACTTATATTAGTCTCTTTTGGCCTAAAAGTCTCTTTCCCATTTCAAGGGTTCACCTCTTCATTTCTTTCTCCCAAGATGGCAGCCGGGGGCAGGGGGAAGCTTCAGCATCCCCACGCCACTGGAAGAGGGCCAGGGGCTCTGTACCCCCTTCTTCTACAGGCCTCTACTGACCCTAGGTGGTGTGAACCCATCTCTGTGGCTTTGGAGCACCTACCTTGGTGTTCGTGGGTTGAGCTGTCTTCTCTGTGCCCGCCCCCCACAATGCAGCGATGATGGCCTGGTGAACTTGCTAGCTAGCACCACAGCCATCTTCTACATTCCCAGTAGGGTACAGGGGAGCTTTGAATTCCCATCCATCCACATACAGCCCAGGGGGAACAACCTGGCAGTCAGGGGCACCACCAGCCCAGGTGCTTTTTTCATACTTTCCAACTATATTTCTATTCCATGTGCCAGTCATTCAATTATCCATTCAACAAATACTTAGTGAATACCTTCTAGGTGGCAGGCACTATTCTATGTGCTAGGCCACAGTGAACAAAACAGACAAGGAGTCTGCCCTCACGAGCTTTATGTTAAATGCCCATACCAACCACAGAGTATATAGTGCCATTATGATCACAAAGCTTCTCTGAAGCTTCTAGCTTTTTCTGGCTGGACCTGGTTTGTCCCCCTCAAATCCTCTGTGTGTTTCTACCCCACTCCTGGGGCTCAGCCATGCTGGAGTGGGTATGCAAAGGAAAAACAAGGATGCTTGCACCTGCCTTCTCATCTTTTTCTTTCTATCAGATGTCTTCTTTGAGTTTTAGAAAGACTCCCCGGTTCCCCATCCACTCTACCAGAAATTGCCCTTCTGTCACGTACTTCTCTCTCCCTGGGTGTTCCTTACCCTTTGGTTTATAAGCCTCAGCCTCCTGGTCTCAATAGCATAAGGGCCATGGGAAGAGACGTACACAACATTTTCTAAGACAACAAAATACACTGGGGTGTGTTTTACAACATAGTTTCCATACTCATATGCTGAAGGCCTCCAAAGCTATCTGTCTGGTCTCGGCCTCTCCTGTGTGCCAGACCTAAATTTTGAACTGGGTGTTTACCTGCATGTGTAACAGGTACCTCATAGTCAGCAACTCCCACAGTGGATGGCTTGAACCTAGTCACGTTCTACACCTCATCACCTAAAGTAGAACCTTGACATCTTCTTCGATTCACTCTCCCTCAAACCCTACATCCATTTCACTAGCAAACTTTTACCAGTTCTATCTTTGAAATGTCTGACAAATCCATCTTATTTCCGTTCTCATTCTCATTATCTCAGGAGATATTATCTCATTATCTCATTCTCATTATTTTATTATCTCATTACAATATCTACCTTTCTTGCTTCTAGTCTCTTCCCCACCCCTAGCAGTGATTGAGGGTACCACTTCTGTACTGTCCAAAAGGGATCGATAGGAAATGGGTGTGTGTGTTGAGGGGGGCCATTTTGTGTATCACAATGACCTTGAACGCTACTGATCCAGAAGGGGCAGCAGCTAGGGATGTTAATACTACGCCATGTGCAGGACAGTCCTACCCAAACTGTGTGAAGCAAAGCCAGTAGGAGATGCATATTCAGAGATTTATCGTGAGGAATAGGCTTATATGATAGGGGGGGCTAGCTCGGCAGGTCAGAAATCCCTAGGGAAGGCTGAAACTGTGGGGACAGGATGAAACTGCTGTCCACGGATATAATTTCTTTTTCAACTCCGAGAAGCATCAGCTCTGCTTTGAGGACCTTCCAAAAGATTGAATCCATTCCACTCAGTTTTCTAACATCTCCCTCTCTCCCTATGTGACCACAAATACCATCTTTCAAAAAATTACATCTGATCTGGATAAATTAAGTGTTTGTATAGTGAGTCCTAGAAATTTATTCTAAGCTTTTGTTGAAATAAAAAAGAAAGATTTCTATGATAATCTGATATTGTCACACTATTGAAACGTGGCACAAATAATCATCATCTTAAATTCCATCTACTTTGGGGGCCCAGGCAGCTAGTAGAGTACTTATCAGCAAAGATTGTTTTCTAAATTCACAAGCCCTTCATAATAATTTTATATTTTTTTAAATTAATTTTTATTGGAGTATAGTTGCTTTACAATGTTGTGTTAGTTTCTACTGTATGGTAAAGTGAATCAGCTATACATATATATATATCCCCTTTTTTTTGGATTTCCTAATTTTATAATTTTTTAACTTTCAGAATTCTTATTGTAGTTTTAGAATACATTTTATATATGTTCTTAGCAAACTTTATTCACAGGCATTTGATATTTTTTTCACATATCTTTAAAGTTGACCACTTTAGAATTGAGCAAATATGTAAGCACCTGATTTTCATTTTCTTAGTGCAAATTTTTAAAAATGTTTTATCTGAGTTGCTTTACTTTTATTATACCATATGTCATTTAAAATTGCTGAGCATGCCACTGAAGGCTTGAGTCTGCAGGTCTCTGCTAAGAGATTAAATTAAGCCATGTACAAAATGATATATTTTAAAAGGACAATATTTTTGCAAACATCTTTGCTTTTATTGTCTGGTTAATTGTTGGCTGAATTTCCCCCAAATCTGTGAAAATGCAACAAGTAATGATGCAGTGAAAGAAATATCAGGAAAAATCATGACTTGTTTTGGAAATGTTCTATACTTGCTATGTTTTCAGAAAATAAAGCAAGGCTTTATAACCTCCCACACAGATATATATACAATTCTCACATCCATGCTACACCCCCCTTTTATTGAAATATAATTTATATACAGTAAAATGTGCAATCCCCTGCCTATGGACAGATTTAATATTTCTGTCATTATAGATTACTTTTGCCTATTTTTTGTCTTCACGTAAATCCAACAGTATGTACTACTCTTCAGCATCTGGCTTCTTTTACATGATATAACATCTCTGAGATTCATTTATGTTGTTGTTGTGAATATCAATAATTTGTTTATCCTGCTAGGTAATATTACATCATATAACTGTATCCTAATTTGTTTATTTTCCTGTTGATGAACACTTACATTGTTTTCAGATTTGGGCTTTTATAATAAGTAAGATTGGTATAAATTTTCTTCTATAAGTTTCTCGTGGATATATTTTTATTTCTCTTAGGTAAATACCTAGGAATAGAATTTCAGGGTCATAAGGTATTGTATGTTTAAAAGAAACTACCAAACAATTCTCCAAAATTTTACTGTTTAAAACATTCAGGAGCAATGTATGAGAGTTCCAGTTGTTCCACACTCTTGCCAATTTGGTATTGCCAGTCTTTTTTTTATTTTAGCCTTTGTAGTGGGTGTAAAAGTGTATTTCTTTGAGGATTTTTGTTGTTGTTGTTGTTGTTTTTTGCATTCCCTTTATAATCATGGATGTTGAACGCCTTTACATGTGCTTATTAGCCATTTATATATCTGGTTGTATGTGAATGAAGTATCTGTTCAAATCTTTTCCTCATTATTTTATTGAATTATTTGTCTGTTTTTGTTGATATGTAGGAGTTCTTTACATGTCCCAGATATGAATCTGTTGTCAAACATACATATTGAAAATATTTTCCCCAGTCTATGACTTGATTATTGATTTTATTAATGGTATTTTTTTTGATGAACAGAGACTTTTAATTTTGTTAAAGTCCAATTAATTTTGTTAGTTTTTGTTGTTGTTAGTGCTTTTTACATCGTATTAAAGAAATTGTTGCTTATTCTAAGGTTGCAAAAATAGGCTCTTTTTAAAAAAATAAATTATTTATGGCTATAGCTTTTATGTTTAGTCTATGATCCATTTTGATTTAATTTTGTACATAGAATAATAAAGAGGGTATCCATGTGGGTATCAAGCTTTTCCAGCATCATTTCTTAAAACGTCTAATCTTTTTACATCGATTTTACTAGGCATCTTTGTTGAAAATAATTTGACAGTATATGTGTGGATCTGTTTCTGAACTCTATTCTGTTCCATTGATCTATATGTCTATTCTTAGGCCAATTCTACACTGTCTTGATCATCGTAGCTTTGTAATACGTCTTGAAATTAGATTGTGTAAGTCCTCCCATTCTGTTTTTCTTTGTCAAGATTGATTTAGCTCTTTGAGGCCTGTTGTATTTCCTTATTAACTTTAGAATCCATTTGACAATTTCTTTGAAAAATCATGCTATAATTTTGATTTCTGCCCTTTGTTTTAACACGGAGAATATCTTTGCAACACTTTGACTAATCAATCTCTTATTTCATTTATTCAACACAATTTATTGAGCATCTATTCTCTTCTGGAGACTATTCTAGTTTAATGCTATAACAGTGAACAAAACAGCTGACAACCCCTACCTTCGTAGTGAGGGGAGACATATAATAGATATATAAAATATACTTAAGTGCTATGGACAAAAATATAAAAAGGCAAGATAATAGAAAGTAATTGGTAGATATGGAGAGACAGGTTATTTTACATAGAAATGTCAAAATGGAATGGGAAAGCCTCTGTAATTATGTGACATTTGAGCAGAAACCTGAATGCATTAAAGGGGCAAGTCATGCAGATACCTGGAGACACAGCATGGATGGCAGAAGGAACAGCAAATTCAAGGCTCCTGAGGTGGAGCACGCATGACAGGCCCAGGGAGTGGGTGAGGAGGACTCTGTGGCTCTAGTGCAGTGAAGCAGGAGAGACAGCAGGAGGTGAGGAGGCCATCCGTCATGGTGTAGACAAGGGATGCGAGTTTAGAGAAAGGAGGTGACATTATGTTTTAAAAAGGTACATCTGGCTGCAGTTTAGCAATAGCTTGCCGAGAGCCAGGAGCGGAAGTAGTGAGATTGGTTAAGAGAAGATTGCAGTGGACCAGGCAAAAGATGATAGAAATTTTTAAATTTTTTCCTTCATTTTTAAATTATTTTCCCACGGACAATCAGTTCGATGTTTAGGTGTCATGTACGAAGTGTGCAGTTTAACAAGAATTAGACCTCGTGTAATTCTGAGTTAAAAATGGAAGAGTAAGTGTCATTCAGATTTGTGGGGTTCATTTACAGTGTTCATGTCTAATTCCAAACTGTTTAATGCCTTAAGCATTGCTGGTTTTCAGTTGCATTTCTTGTTTTTGAGCAATCCAAATTAGAATGTCTTAAAACTTGACCACTTGATGATTCTCTGTGTATTCTTTCTTCTATAAGCTGAGAGGAATTACCTGATTCTGGTGTCTTGAATTGCTTTTAGAAACATTAACATATACATTCAGTTATTTTCCTTTTTTATATGTAGTCTTCAAACAAAATGGTGGTCAGTAACTGTTGATGTACACCATATCTTCTGTATTTTTAACGTTTTGCTTTCAGATTATGACACTATTCTTTATTAATATCGTTGCTTCTTGAAAACTTGTCTTTGAATTAGTAATACTAATAGAGAACTCACTGTGGATACTAGGTTAATTATGGGATGGCGGTGAAACATTATCAAGTATGGTAAATTTGATACTCAAATTTTAGATCTAATTGTAATAATTCACTCTCTAATTTCTTTAATTTAGTGACAGTTCATTAATATGTTCTTGTGCTTTTAAGAAGTTCTAATTAAGAAAGTATCATGATAATAGTGGGATCATAATTATATGCATTTAATTATAGTAAAGCAAAATATTTAGCTTTGTATAATTATTTTCAAGTTCAAAGCAAAATAATCCTTAACATATAAACTTGAAGAGGACATTTTCCTTCATTATATAATATTTATAGATTTAGCTATTTTCAGGGCTCCAGACACCAGTTTTTCTGGTTTAATTTGAACATATTGCTCTTTTCCTTGATAAGTGAGGCACAGGAAAAGGAGCATGTTTTAGGGTTTCATAAATAAAATTAGGCAATGATATAATTCAAATGACTTTGGAGCTAACAGATTTCCAACTACATAGTGAACAAACTGCTCCATCTGCCCACGAGTCCATAGTGACAAAGCCAGTTTCCCAGAGTGGCCCCTTCAGCCATCTGACCACACTGGCTGGTTTTTTTAATACCTTGAAATTGAGGGACTAAGTTTATGTACAATAATATGCAGTCAGTGATCTGTCTCCTACTTTGAATTTTCCTTGTGCTATCATTCATGAAAAGCATGGAATGTGGTTTGCCACTGAGAAGCAATCACCTCCGTGAGATGAACTTCCATTCAGCACCAGAGAGCCCTAAATGTATGTATTTAAGGTCACGGTTATTAACAAAGTGCATGGAAGAAACTAGGTAAAGCTATAACTGAAATAGAATATGAATATTTCAGAACACAGAAGAAATAGTGCATTGTTTGTGGTTCTAAAGGAAAGCTTCCACAAGATATAACTGGTGTTATGCTTTATATTTGTTTCTTGCTTTTCTTTCTCTCTCTTCCTATAAAACTAACATTCTGGACAATAAAAAAAAAAAAACTACACTAGTCTTAATAAGATGGGCTCTCTTAATTCTTTCCCTACTGTCTCAGTTAATTTGGGCAGTGTCAGTCTGTTACTGTTAGAATTACTATTTAACTGAAAATGTATTATGATCTGCTGCACACATTTAAAAAATGGCATTATAATGAGCAAAACCGAGCTCAACATAATTGTGCCAACATTGGGACAGGAAGTGTCTCCTATTATGGTGATGATTCCCATATCAGTGATAATTTTCTTGTCTGGTTTGCACTGTCTTCTCCTTGCTGCCATATTGATGCTCAGAATGTGTCCATCCTTCTTAGGAGATGCAGATGTGAGTTAACTCCCTCTCCTACTCCTAGAAAAATCTTAAGTGGTTAGAAAGTAACAACTGATGACAGCAGCCAGATTCCATTGTTCAAGCTGCACGTTTCCCTCCCAACTCCCTTTAACAGGTTTGTGTATTTGCTGGAGGCACCTTTTGAAAACATCCTAATGGCCTCAACCCTCAAATGAAGAAAGGCTCTCAAGCTAAAAGAATAGAAAGGGTCACAGGAGGAGAAAGCCTTAAATTGAATGGGGTTTTTTTCAGATTTTAATTTTTTTTTTATTCCAGGTGTCCTAAACTAGAAAGCCAGTTGAATTCCTTAAATATAACAATGTATCACTTTCTAGAATCATCATGATGAACAGAAATAACCCACAATGACTTATTGTACAATTATATTCTTGAAATTTCCATTGAAACACCAAGGGAAGATCGAAATTTGTTTAAATCAAGGAGTCATTTTCTATTTTTAAAATTTTTTTTTTAATTTATTTATTTTTGACTGTGTTGGGTCTTCGTTGCAGTGTGCGGGCTTCTCATTGCGATGGCTTCTCTTGTTGTGGAGCATGGGTTCTAGGCACGCGAACTTCAGTAGTTGTGGCGCACAGGCTTAGTTGCTCCGCGGCATGTGAGATCTTCCTGGACCAGGACTCGAACCCGTGTCCCCTGCATTAGCAGGTGGATTCTTAACCTCTGCACCACCAGGGAAGCCCCAAGGAGTCATTTTTTAAAGTACAGGATGGGTATTTGTAGTAGATAGACCTGGCTGCAGATCCTGCTTTTGGCACCTACAAGCTATCTCTGTAATCTTGAGTTGGCCTGCTTTTTCTCGAGCTAGTTGTGAGTGTTTAAGTACATTTCTAATGATCTCAGTTGAGAATAATTTAAGGGAGAAGGATCTGTGTGTTGGGACAGAAAAAGGAGGAGGTATGAAAGAGGTTGTGTGGGTTTCTGAGGAAAGGTTTGAGCCTCCAAAGGTGCTCGTAGGTTTGTATCAGGGCTGGGCATGGGCAGGACTGAGGCTGGTATTGGAAGCCCCTTGTAAGAGCTTAAGCATTGGAAACATTTCTGAGAAGCACACATTCAGCTCTGCCAAGGGGTATCCAAAGCACTTCCAATTTCAGATTCTAAGATAGCAGACCAGGGTGGACCCAAGAAGCAGGAATGAACAATTATAAGGCACAGAAGCAGGAAGACATTGAACAGCTAATAGAGGACTAGACAAAGAAAATTAAAATGTTCCTTCAACTGCATGTTTGCTTCAACCGATAACTAAATCTGACTTACATTTAAGTGCCATCTAGTAAGTAGTAAGAGGCAGACAAAAACTAAGTTCATGGTGTATTTTTATATATTGCTTTTAATGAATGCATACAGATCATGTGATGGTCTGTTTGAGTAACTTTTCTTGAGAATGTGAGAAGTTATTTTAAGAGTCAATGAGGTGTAATCCACACAAAACCAACTGCATTTATTGAAAGTGTGAAATTTGAGGTTTTGAGTATGTGTATCCCTGTGAAATCACAATTAAGGCAGTGAACACATCCATCCAAAAGTGTCCTGCTGCCCATTTGTGCCCCTTGCTTGTGCTACTCACGCCTCACCCCAGACAATCATTGATCTGCTTGCTGCACTGTAGATTGGTTTTAATTTTAAAACAATATAAATGGGGTTATATAGCACATACTCTCATATCTCTGACTTCTTTCAGTCAGCCTCATTACTTTGATATCTGTCTATGTTGTTTTGTGTATCAATAGTTCATTCCTTTTTATTGTTAAGTAGTTTTCTATTGTACACCACAGGTTGTTTATCCATTCATCTGTTAATGAACATTTGAGTTCCCATATTTGGCTATTGAAAATATCAATAAATCTGTGATGAATATCTGTGTCTGTATGGACACAGACTTTGTTTTCCTTTGGGGTAAATGCCTAGAAGTGAAACAGCTGGGTCATATGATAGGTGTATAATTAACTTTTGAAGAAACTGCCCAACTGTTTCCTAGAGCAGTTGTACCTTTCACATTCCCGGTTTGAGAGTTTTGAACTCTATGTGTGTATTGAGAGAGGTTGAAGTGAATTATAGTATTTGTGGAAACCATCTTTGATTTGTGCATCTCCAAAGTCATAAGGAGTAAGAGGGAAAATTCAATTCACTTTTTGTGGTCAAACTCTCACAAAATATTCTACTTTGAAATAATCATATGATATAAATATTCTTATTGTTAATGTTTGTTTGATGTTTTGTGCATATTGACAGACTTAGCCAAAATCTGGAATGTGTCAAGAAAAAAACAATTAAAATTCAATAATTAGTACTTTCTTTGAAATTTCCAACTTTAATCATTTTCAGTGATCTAAGTGATCTAGAATCCTCTGCCTGCATTACTACTTGCTGGGAGAGAATTACAAATGGGCTTGGCCTTTACCAGTTTCTGTCTAGGTTTTATAGCCTTACTCAGTTGATATATATGTCGATGGTTCTAATTCAGTGTCATAGCATTGTATTTCAATTTACAAATAAATTATCCTGTAGAGTGGAATTTGGTAGTACACACAGGAGTTTCACTTTCTTTATCACATACACTCAAGTCCTAGTAAGCTTTGGTCACTGTATTGTGACCTTCTTAAGAACATCCATTGATTCATCATTAATATTTCTTACTGTTTGCTGGCACATACCAGTTATGTGGTGGACCAGTCAAACAGGTCCATCTCTGCATTCCGTAGGGCACAGTGTATTGCAATACATAGGGGCCAGTTCACAAATATTTGTCAATTAATAGATGAATGACTGTTATCTTAGCATAAATTCTGTATTTCTCACTGTAATGGGACTAAAATCTCACCTACTCTCTTGAACCTACAGCCTTTGCCATAGTCACAGCTTAAGGCCTCCACCTCTTTTTTTTGAGATCCCGTTGCTGAGGCAACAGGATTTTTCCATGCCTGCTTGCATCCTGTTGCCAAGGCAACAGTGTACAGTTGGCAGACTGGTTTGAGACATTGGATGTTTGCGGTATCCTGCGGTATCCAGAGATGCCTGTGGTTCACTTCTTTGATAAATCAGTGCGTGCATAATTGTATTCAAGGATGTGCACTTGACTCTAATCTTTGTGTATAAAGATGACTGTGGATGTTTGTGATCATCCAGTACCATACATGTTACTGGAAAGACCTTGTGTGATCTCAGGACCTAGGGATCTTGCGTCCCTTTAGCAGAAATCTTGGCTTATTTTGACTGGCTACTGTTCTCTATCCCCACTCCTTTTTCATAATCCATATCTACTTTCACTTAGATTGAATAAATGCTCTTGGTCACGGCTAGCCAGAATCAACCTGGCCTATCAGGCAATCTCACAATCAAGCGGTCTTACAAAAACAATTTACTGTCAGTAAGATCATTGTATTCCTTTTCTGTGACAGTTCTCCAATTTCCTGGCTAAATGCTTATTAGTTTCTAGCTGTTATTGGAGCACGAGTGGAGAGCCACAGGAGCACTATGCCACCTTCTTTCAGTGATACCAACTCTGTTAACATTATAGGTAGACAAAAAGTCCTTATGGAGCAGGAGAAGGCAATCCTACATAATGTCCCTTATTCACATGGGACATGTTTATGAGTGTCACCACCTGAAAGAGACCTTCAAGCTGTAAAATGCTGGTGAGCTCAGATGGTGTGGTTGTATCACCTTAATGTGGTAAGCCCTGCCTCTCATTTCGTAAGATTAAATATTTCTTTTTATCAATTTTTTTGGTGATGGCCAATTAGATGTGCAGCTTTTAGTCTTGGAGACAGGAATAAATAAAAGTGAAAGATTTCTGTTGGAGTTGAGGCAAGGACTCTGGAAATCATAGAATCAGTGAGTGCAGAGGCCATCTGGCCCAACACCTTCAGTTTACCAGGAGGAATTCACCAGGATTTCCGAGGCTGTGGTGTGCTGAGTTCCATCAGGGATTCAGTTGGAAAGCTGGGTCTCCGTGTTGCTCCTTGTGTTGGAACAGAAGGACTCTCAGTCTTTCTGGTCACATCCTGTGAGCACTTGTGGTAGCTGAAGGAAATTATTATGATATTATCAAGGAATTGCTGATACACTTCAGGTTTATAACTGGTATTGCGGACTTGACCTAGACAGACCATGCTATAAGCCAACTGTGTTGACTGGGAAAGGCAGGATCTCTCACCACTGGAGGAACTTAAGTGGGGGTCTCAACAAGTCTGTGTGTCCATCCTCATGTAACCTTTCCCAACTTCAACATCAGCAGCTCTCCAGACACCCAGGTCCCCATCCTCAGGCTTATGGGCTCCTGAATACCTTGAATCATTTACAAGCATCTACTGACTCTTGGTGTAATTCAGGTAGACTGAGCAAATTCGGGTCAGCATTCAGAAGCTGCCTCCTCGGCAGCCTGGTTGTGTCTGAGTGGACCCCCTTGTGGGTTCCTAACGACTGAAAATGGGTGTGAGAAATGAGCACTTCAGTATGGGGACCGTGGAGTCCCTTTTAAAACTATGGAGACTGCCTTCTTGCTAAGAAATATTCAATTCAGATACCACATCTAGCTTCTCTGGATTCTTATCTGAGAATTTTAGGCAGGAAAGAAAAACCTGCCATGGTCTAAGCTGTGACATGTCTGTCTGGATAGTTTTGACTGGATTCTGGGATTGTACACAAAGTTAAAAGTAATTTTGATGGCTTCCTAAAATAACGAGAAAAGAGGGAAAGAAGTGAGAAATTCTCAAAGTGAATCTCTCTACATGCTTGTATGTGGGGATCGTGGGCTCTTTGTGGTCAACATCATTTCTCTTCATTTATCTTCCTTTCCTGCCACTAAACTTGTCTCTGATGTGTATCCCAGTTGGATTCTTCTTTTAGTTTTATTCTTGCTCATTCCTTCAGTTTCAACTGGGGTGTGTTCATTAAGTAGTGGGATTGTTTTACACAAATATACACACAAATCCACAGGCACACTCTTAAATACATGTATCTTCTTACCCCAGCCAGTATTAAAGAAACATAAAATAATTTTCTGGAATCTCACTGGCCAAGTCCAACCCCACAGAGGGTTGACACCACCAATTTCTTTTTGAAAACTATATATTGAATGAAGACCAGCTGCCTGAATGATTAAAAATAAACAAGACCACCTATTCCAGAATTTCTCAAGCATTTTGGTCTCAAGACCCCTTTTCAAAATTATTGAGTCCCTCAAGACCTTTTGTTTATGTGGGATATAGCAATGTCTATCATATTAGAAATTAAAACTGAAAAACTTAAAAAGGTTTATTATCAGTGAGGAGGTATGAGACGCCATACCTACGCGTGAGGTGCTTAAAGAATAGTGCCTGTAGTCACTCTACTAGTATTTTAAAAATTAATGATATAACCTATAATAGAAAATCTGAAAAGAAAATATGTATAACTGAATCACTTTGCTTTACACCTGAAACTAACATAATATTTTAAATCAACTATACTTCAATAAAAAAATATTAAAATGTCTAAGGGAAAATAGAAAAAAATAATGATAATACATCTAATACATGTGAAGCAATAATGATACCTAACATTCATTTGAAACTTCCAATATGCCAGGATATGGCCTAAGAACTTTACATGTATTGTTAAATTTAATCTTCAAGACAATTATACAAGGTAGTGGATTAGTTTCCTGGGGCTTCTCTTAGTAACGTAATACAAACTGAGTGGCTTTAAACAATAGAAAGTTATTCTCTAAAAATTCTGGAGGCTGGAAGTCCAAATCAATGTGTTGGTAAGGCCAGGCTTTCTCTGAAGGCTCTGTTTCATACCTTTCTCTTAGCTTCCAGGGTTGCTGACAAAACTTGACATTCTTTAGTTTTTAGAAGCATCATTCCAATCTCTGTCTCTGTCATTAAATGGCATTATCTCTGTGTGTTCCTCTTCTTATAAGGACACCAGTCGTACCGAATTTCGAGTCCATGACTTTGTTTCCAAATAAGGTCATATTCTGAGGTTCTCTCTTTGGCTGTGACTCTTCTTCCATCTTTAAAGGCCCTTTTTAATTACATTGGACCCACTTGAATAATAGAAAATAATCTCCCCAACTGAAAATCATTAAGGCATGGCAGTTACAATGAGCCTGGCGTGAGCACCCGGGGCAGGAAGGGGATGGGTCTCACTGAGGAAAAGAGGTGAGAGTTGGAAAATTAGGGAACCAAATCTGAGAAAAGGTTGGGGTGGAACCTCAACTATTCAACTAGGAAATTTAGAGCATAGTGCTTGCTTTTCCACAATTAACACTTCAGTATAATGTATGGATGGCCTTTGGTGGAAATTAGGAATGGATTAGGTACCCTTCTAAGATTCTATAACAGAGCTGCTTTTCTTTTTTCTTTTTTAATTTATTGGAGTATAGTTGATTTACAACGTTGTGTTAGTTCCAGGTGTACAGCAAAGTGATTCAGTTATACACATACATATATTCATTCTTTTTCCGACTCTTTTCTCATACAGAGGTTCTCCCACAAGAGTTAGAGTTCTGAGCCCCATGTCAGGCTCCCAAGCCTGGGGGCCTCACATCAGGAGGAGGAGCCCTCAAACCATTTGGCTTTGAAGGCCAGCAGGGTTTGAGTAAGACTCCACAGGACTGGGGGAAACAGAGACTCTACTCTTGGAGGGGACACACAAGGCTTCACGTGCACTGGGACCCAGGGCAAAGCTATGACTCCATATCAGCCTGGGCCAGACCTACCTAGGGGTCTTGGAGGGTCTCGGAGGGTCTCCTGGGGAGGATGGGGGTGGGTGTGGCTCACTGAGGAGGCAAGGACACTGGTGATGGAGGTCCCAGAGAATACTGATCGGCGTGAGCTCTCCCAGAGGTCACCATTTTGGCATCAAGACCCAGCCCCACTCAACAGGCTCCAGGCTCCAGAGCTGCTTTTCTGATTAGCATCTTTCTCACTTTGTCTTTCCTGATGGCTTTGCCTCTTTTCTTCTTCTTCTGTTTTGTTTTTTGTTTTTTTTTTTTACTTTTATTTGCATTTAATTTTTGTGGCATTTATTCCCAGGCCATAAGTTTTTATTTCTTCAGTTTCTTCTGGGATATCTTTTTCTTCTGGGCAACCTCCTCTTCTGCTTTAGGAACAGTCTGTTCTTTTTCAGTAAGGATCATCTCAATGTGGCAGGGAGAGCTCATGTATGGGTTGATCCAGCCATGAGCTCTGTAAGTCCTGCGCCACATCTTGGGGGTTCTGTTCGCCTGCATGTGCTCAATGGCCAGAGAATCTACATCTAAGCCCTGAAGTTCAGCATTACTCTCTGCATTTTTGAGCATGTGAAGTAAAAATTCAGCTCTCTTTTTGGGCCACCGACCCCGCGTCCAGCCCCACTGTTTGGCCTGGGCACACCTACCAACTCCACCATTGTAACGACGGAACGGCACACACTGCTTCTAAAGTGACAGCCGTCAGATACTCGGTGGTTTTTCAGATATGCATCCCCTTAAAGGCCTGGGCAGTTTCACGAGTGTTCTTAAAGTGAACACACAGGTTTGAACCTCTTGAATTGCTTTGGGGTTTTCTGGGTCGAGCGAATAGCGGGCCATTTTTAGAGGTCATCTCAGGACGCTTACCGGAAAAAAAAAAAAGCTCTTTTCTTCTTTGAGTTTTAGCTTTGTAGCAGACACCGTCAGCACCCCTCCTCCCAGTTATTGTTTCTCGCCCCCTTACCTTCCAACTGCCAACGTTTATTTTGCCTGACATCTCTCTCTGACCCAAAACTCCCTTTGCACACCTGCCAGATAATCAGACATTTGTGGAATTCACCACTCCCCCACTCCTCAGCAGCTCTCCCCCAATGACGGAGGGGGTAAGTATATATATTGTGGTTCCCTGGTACCCCTCAGCTGAGAAAACTCTGAAGCATGTGTCCTACACTGGCTCTCAGAACTCCTCAGCTGTGTAAGCTCCAGTTGCCCTCAGGGGTAACTTGATTGACATTGAACCTTTGACTGGCTCCTTTTCCTACCTAGCTCACTTTCCCAGTCCCCTGCACGTATTTGTTGGCATTGCCTTCCAGAAAAACTACTTTCACACGAATCCATGCCTTGGGGGGCATGAATCATGTGGCTGGGGGAACCCAAACTAAAATAGGCTTTCATCAACCCCTGATTCAACCTATCTGAAAGTTAAAAGAAACGTGTTTACTAGAAAAAAGTAAGAGAAGAGATAGGTGCAAAGAGGAAGGGGTAGAAATTTTGATAAAACACGGTTCTCATTAGCAATGTCCCAGAAAATAAATCACATGCCCATTGTCAGGGTCGGAGTATGACAAAGGAAATATGGTCTGTAGAATCTCTGGGAAGAGATCCAATCAAGAACACTGGCCTCTGTAGTGAACATGTTTGCAGTTCCTAACCAGCCCAGTAACCTCCTGGTGTGAGTGTTAGCAAGAGGGTCCTTTGGGTTCCGACTTCTCATGATTCAGATGGTCCATCACTTTTATGGAAGAATATGGTTCCAGAAAGGCCAATTTTCTGTGAATCCAATCACCTGAGGAACTCCTGAAGGGAGACCCAACATGAGTGCCCCCACCTAAGCTACTGAAAACATTTATTTTTTTCTTCCCAGGAATTCTGGGTGGTATTGTCCTGGAAGATGCACAATTGCCAGTTTCCTCAACCCCATGGAAGTGTCCCATGGACTGAGGTTTATCCTGTCATCTCTCTCCTTTTATTGGTTGAAGAGCAAGTAATGTATTATTGTTTCAACAGAAACTCAGAATTGTCTTTTGAATTTGTGAGGTCAATTTCAAATAACTACTCAAGCTCTGGAAAAGAAGGTCAAGTTCATCATCATGCTTTGATTATAGTTCTTCTGTCTGTTATCCTTTGCTTTTTGGAAGACAAGTTATGTTGAATGTGTAAAAGAATTGGAGGCAAGTTGGAAACTTTGCAAACACTTATGACTTACACTGAACTTCAAGAGGTGGAGGGAGAGAAAGGTTTGGAAAGGTAAAGACAGATTGGGTGGGTACTGGGAAGTAGGAATGAATACTATTGATAGGTGGGTTGAAGCCCTTGAAGAGGGCTTTATGCCATGATGATGGATGTGAACTTTATCGTGGGATTAACGGGGATTCCACTGAATATTTTTGAGCATGAGAGTGATGCAGTCAACATGATAAATGGAGTCCCTCCAAAGGTTTTCTTTTACTGCCACAATTTCCTTGTCATTCAGAGACGTCATGCAGGATAGATTAGATGGACACATGTGAGATTCAGTTTGACCTTTTTTTTTTAGGTCAAAGCAGTCGACTGTTGGCAATTTCATGGGGCTTCGCCTAATATATTCCAAGTGAAGTAACTAGAACTAGCTTGAGACTTCTGGTTTGGGAGTGGAATCTCTAAAGTGTTCTTCATCCTGTCCACTGGCAGCTGCTGTGTCCTGCCACTGGAAGATGGGCAACACCCAGGGGAGGGTCCCCAAGGGCTGTGATTGCTCTTCCTTCCTCGACCCCTGCCAGCTGGAGTCACTTGCAGGCCAGCATCAGAGAAGCCCTGCTGATCTCCCTCTCCTTCCAAAGCCAGCTTCTCAGGGGGAGGAAGTGTTAGCATGTGGTGCTCACTCCTTCAACTTGCCAGGACTGGGAAGAGCCACTGGCTTCTTCAAAGGACTCTTGTTAACCTGCAGAGTCTCCCAGAGAGGTGACCATAGATCACACGACCAGATGGTCTGTAGTGAGCCCCTGTGAGAAGGGGAAGGGACGGGTCTGTCAAACTTTTTATTGGCGTGGAGGTGAGGACAGCGGGAAGGAGGAAAAGCGGGAGAAAGAACGAGAGAGGGAGAGAGAGGGGAGAAATTGAGAAAGAACTAGAATGACAAGTTTGGAAACAGAAGACTAGTTTGCTAACTGTGTACCTCCATGCTAATCTTCCATGAGAAAATTAAAGCAGTTGAACTGTCCAAATCCCAAACAAGAAATATCACGCGTAAAAAGATCGATTGATTTATTTTCTGTGGCTTTATGTGTATGAAAAAATTCTAAAAATGTGTAAAACCTATTCATTATGTTGAAAAGAATAAAGTTCTATTTAATCAGTGGTTGAACAATGTTTTGGAAAGATCATTATATTGATACTTCTGGATTACAGTTTTGGCTGTCTTTCTAGCCAGCTGTATAGCTATGTGCCCATTTCTTTTTAATTTAATTTTGTAAATTCCTGGCCTCAATTGTTTTCTTTCTGGCTGGTCATATAGGTTAGTTGTTGAAGGCAGGTGGGGTTTGGGAAGAAGCTGGGTGGCAGTACTTTGGCCTCACACTACATCTCACTTGGACCATGGCAGTGCTGGAACCCTTTGTCTCATTTTTATTGTCTACCTCTCAATTTGGTGAATCTGGAGCCCTTTCGACAAGGCCATTCTCTGTTCTGTCCATAGCTCACCTAGCAGAGACTTCCAGATGCTCCATGTTTCCAGGAACCTCTATCCAAATGCTTACTTAAGGGACTTCCCTGGCGGTCCAGTGGTTAAGAATCCCTGGTTCCACTGCAGGGGGCATGGTTCGATCGCTGGTCAGGGAACTAAGATCCCGCAAGAAAAAAAAGAAAAATTGCTTACTGAAGATTCTATGAGCCATCACTTCTCCCTCCTTCAGTTTCATGTTATCACCGATGGTAAAAACCAGAAAACAAGCATGCCTGCTAATAAACGGCCATTTCCTTCTCCCAGAGCATCTTTGTGGATATGGCCTGATTCAGTATTTGAATGTAATGGCCTGAAAATAAGACTTCAAGCAAAAATAAATGAGATTGATGGAAATACATTTCCAGTGCACAAAATCCAAAGCATCTGGTAGATTTCTCTTTCCCGTTTTTCCACGTGGGGAGAAAGATGAGTTTCTCCTGCTTTCTCTGAGTGCAGCAGAGGGAAGTTTGTGGTTTTGGTTGAGAAAACACTCTTATTATCCACCCCTATTTTTAGAATTTTTAGACATCTAACTTATTGACTTGAGTTTATAATTTAGGCCTGTAACCTTTAGAAAAAAATGATCCCTTTTGGAATTTCTCATGCATGATTTCAGCCCAGAGGAAAAAAATATGGGAGAAGTTTTGGCAAAATCTGCCTTATCATCAGGGTCACAGCAATTCCAAGAGAAAAGAGTGATGTTTTATCTATAATATCTTGGTGGGTTCCCTAGAATCCCACTCTCTGAAGTCATAAAGGATTCATAGTATATACATAACAGAGAAATTCTGAGTTCCACATACTTAACATCCATTCATCAGTATAAAATACTTGATGTCTCTTCTCTGTTTAGAGGGTTTATTTGGAGTCTGTGGTGGGGTTCAGAGGCACTCACGTGAGAAGATCCAGATCACCCTGTGGAACAAGCTAGAGTAGCTATAGTAGGTGATAGTGGTCCCCTTTATAGAGGGGGGTACACCTATCCCCCAACGGCTCGGAGCTTGCCTCATAAGGGCTGAAAGCTGCATCCTTCCCCAGAGACTTGCTCTCCACTGTGGGACTTCTATTTCCAGGAGAGGTCTGAGAGGTTATACCCTCTTCCCCAGGGGTAGCCACAGATGATGACTAAATGAGGTACAAACACCTGATCCCATCACCTCAAGGTGAGCTGGCCCCATGGTGCTGGTCATCCTGTAGCGCTCCTTACTCGACCTCACCTGAGATCACACTCTTGCTCAGCTCCTTCTCTGGTCCTCTTCTGCTTTTCTCACTTCCCTCGGGTTGGTTTTCTCATGGCAGCACTAAATCACTTGCACAAGAATCCTCAGGTTAGGTTCTGCTTCTAGGGAATCTGATCTAAGACAGTAGTATTTATGCAGTTGATTAATTTTGGCTTTGCTCTTATTACAAAAATAATGCATGTTCATCGTTGAAAATAAGAAATTTTATAGGGTGAAAAGGACAAAATAGAATAAAAGAACAAAATATATAACTCTAGACTCAAAGGGTGACCAGTGTTGACTTTGGCAGATATCCTTTCATTCAGCAATATTCATGAAGTAACTATGACATTGATGGCCCTCAATGGGTAATATCTCCCAAATCCATGCCCTTGTTTACTTCTCTCCTATATTATCTCTTGCTTTGATCGTGTGATTGGCTTTTGTCAATGGGATCTTAGCAAACATGATGGAAGCAGAGGCTTGGCAAGAGCTTGCATACTGGGGCTTGTGTGGACTATATTTTCTTTTTCTCTGTATTCTTGATGCGCTGGCATTTGGGGCCTTGATCCTGGAGACACTGACCTTCCCAGGCTCTCTGATTCCTAGAGACTGTAAATGACTTCCCTGTGAGAACAACTTTGATGTATAAACCAACCAATCCAGAGCCCACACCTCCCACCAGCTCCTTTATCTGACTCTCACACACCAAGCCAATGTGCCCCCTGCCCCTGGCTCTCGGGATCTTGAGTATACACGTCTTCCTTCATGACAATCATTTCTGTGTCTGAGTGTCTTGCCATACCTGATTACGACGCATCCTGGGTACCTTTTTAGGACAGGGCTTATTTTCTTAGAACACTCTTTCTTTAAAGCCGGTCACCGTGCACAGAGATTCAGGTAACACTACGGAGTGAGGAGTGAGAGTGGAGTGTGAGATTCCAGCGGCGAGGTCCTGGCACCAACAAAGCACCCAGCCGAATGCAGCCGCGTGACTCAACTCAGCTACCCCACACGGGGCGGAGCGGCATGTCGGAGCCTGGCCAACCCGCAGAACCGTGTCCTAAACCGCTGGGTTTGGAGCAATTTGGTAGGCAGCAGCAGATTGCTGAAATGGTGCAGTGCGGGCGGGACCTTGTGGCTCTGGGTCTTTCAGCTGACCTGTAAGCATACCTCCCTCCCCACCCTGCCTCATGACCCCAGGGAAGGAAACCTGCTACTGTTATTGATGGAATTCTATGGCATTCATTAGGCTGTGTTTACTAGTGGGCCTGGTGACTGATGAAAAGTTGGTACCTTGGTAGTTTACTTTCATTGACTCTCCTCATTCTATGCAATGAGATCAATAACTTACTCAGGACTGGCTTTCCTTCCTCTCTCTGTATGTGTGCCTAAGTAGAGTCCCTGCTTTTGGCTGTGGTGGGGAGACAGAAGCACCATATAGGTCCCCCCTTCACCTTTGACTAAGAAATCTTACGGACCTCTCAGGCACTGACCCAGCTAATAAGCTGGTACTCTGTTTATGATTTGGATTTGTTCTCTGCCTTTCTCTTCTTTGAGAAAACTGAAAGAAACAGGGAAATTTGGCAGGGCAAAAGCCAGGCATTCTTGTGTTCCCTGGCCCAATTAGTACTTAATACCATCAAAACCCTATCTACCTTGTCACCTTTAACACTTTGCTTTTACCAAAAATGAAGTCATAATTTTTGTAAACTCCTTTTTAACCAAAATCTGCTACAAGTATGTCTTTGAAACAATAATAAAAAAAAAAAACCTTCAATGTAATTTTCAATAGCAAAATGGCATTCTCTTATATGGATATACAATATTTTGCTTAACTGATACAGTTTAAAAGTTTTAGGTTCTGCTTTTTCACTTTTATAAAAAATACTGTGCTGAATGTTCTTGAAGTTGAATGCTTGTACACATCCATTATTTTCTTAGAGTACATTCATGGAGTGGAATTTTGGAACTAAGGGGTATGTGAATTTTTAAAGCATTTGATAAATTTTTCCAAATCCTCCTCCTCCCCACAGAAAACTTGTACCACTTTGCACTGTCGTCAGAAGTGTATGAACATGACTATTGTCTTTGATCCTCACCAATTTTACCAATTTTATAAGAAGGATGCTCTCCCAATGTCTTCATTTCCATTTCTTTGATTATAAATGAGGCTCAACAATTTTCATATGTATATTGGTTATTTTGCTTCTTACTCTGCAACTTGATTATTCATAAAATATTTATAAAAAATTTAATAGTCCTACGAATCATCATGGATCCAGAAAACATCTAATTAGCTGCCAGTTTTGTGAATTATGGGACAAATTAATGGACAATTTTCATCTCTCCTGGTTGAAAGGAGAAAACAAGTGTTCCAGGGCATTTGTTGAACACATTTGGCTACCTGCTGGGAATCCAATGCAAACAAGCCACAGGTTCAACGCTTACGTCCTTTGTCATCTCAAAAAGGGAAGACAATGATGTTATTCTTTTCAATTCAGTTTTGATGTAAGACATGATCAGGGTTTAACAGATGGTTTTCTAATTACTTGGAGAAGTATCAGACCTGGAAAATGCTGAAGAAAAGTGTGGATGTGGTCCCGAAATTTCCACGAGAACATTCAGAACACTTGGGACGTGCTTTCCATAACCTGCTGTGCCTGGAGCCCCTTGACTCAGTCCTTGGGTTCCAATGTGGAGAGATGTCTCCAAGGGAATGTGCGGGGTGTGCGGTAGGTCCTAAAACTCATTTTTCCTTCCAAGATCGCCCCACAACAGGAGTTGACAAGAGGCTATCTCAGGCACAGTTTCCCAGTGGTTTTCTTCTTTCTTTCTTCCTTGTATTCTCTCCCTCCTTAGCTTTCTTTCTTTTTTTTTTTTCTTTTTTTCTGGCTTATTTTTTTAATTTAATTTTTATTTTATATTGGAGTATAGTTGATTTACAATGTTTCAGGTGTACAGCAAAGTGATTCAGTTATACATATACATCTATCCATTCTTTTTCAGATTCTTTTCTCATATAGGTTATTACAGAGTATTGAGTAGAGTTCCCTGTGCTCTACAGTAGGTCCTATTTGGTTATCTATTTTATATATAATAGTGTGTGTGTGTTAATCCCAAACTCATAATTTATCCCTCCCCCCACCTTTCCCCTTCCGTAACCATCAGTTTATTTTCTAAGCCTTCTAGACAGCTCTGTTTTCAGCCTTTCATCTGCAGAGTGAACCAGAGAAGATCCCTGAAGGCCTCCAGTAATGTTCTGTTTTCTGTGAGCAAGAGCTAGCTGTACATCAGAACGTGGTTCTCATGTTTCACTTGTTTCTAATTTTGATCATAAAGCTTGCAGTGATCATGGAGACTGAACAAAGGCAACTTTCATTCAGATTGCCCCTCAGATCAACACCTTGGTGCTGAAAATAGTTATGCTTGAGATAAAGCATTTTAAAAATAAGTCTTTCATTCTTCTCTCTCATTCTTTTTTGTGTCCAAGAAAAAACAAATGCAACACAGGGATCAATCTGGGATGAATTACTTTTCTGAAGGAATCACAAAAAGACCTTTTGTGGGAGGTTGTGCTGGATGTTTGTGACATGTATTTTAGATTTTCTGAACAGCTCCAAGACCTCTGAAGTTGATGATTCCTATGGTTCTCATATCCAAGAATTTATCTAAGCATCTTTGTTTTAGCTCTTACCAAATTTCTGGTAATGAATTTGTTAAGTTCTTACTTTCATTTTTCAATATAATTTAGTATTTCCTTTACTTATCCTCTAAATCTTCTTTTGTTTCTCTGTTATTTTCTGTTTCGTGGAAGGGAAGTTGCCTCTTATTTTAGTGACTTCTCTCTCTTTTGAAAAGCAGTCCACTCTTTGACAGATAAATTTGAGTTCTGGGGATTGTTGGGCAACTTTCTTGACAGTTCTTTTCAGCCAAAGAGAAAGTCTTTCTGGGGCCCAGCTTTATAGTTTTTCCACACTGAGTGTGAAACTCTGAAAAGTAAACTTTGGAACTTATTTTTTTTACAGCTCTGTTGAGCAAAGAGGATGTATTTCAGCCGTGGTCCTCCTGGGTGATGCAGGTCAAACACAATAATTTTTTTAAGACTTTTAAGGCTGTCAAGCAGCCTCCTATCCTATGACTTCAAAAGAATGGCATCTAGTCTCTGGAAGTAGTTCAGAACAGTGCCTGAGAAAGACTTGCTTTAATAGTGAAAAAGGAAGAATGTATTAGGGACAAGTTAAAGAGTGGGCAAAAAAGTCATGTTTTTGTTCTTTAACCCAGACAAGATACTACAAATGCTTTGTTAATCACCATGATGTCCATCCTCTTGGCATTGGCCCTCTTGCTGTTGAAGCAAGAAATGATGAAGATAGGGAACAGGGAGAGGAAGACACTGCCTCCCCCTACAGATGGGGTACCACTACCACATTCTCCTCTCAACCCCACATTTTCATATGTGCCTACTAAACCTTTCAGGCTTTCTAATCACCTAGGAAGGATCGTAATAGGTGCTGAAAATAAACAAATGTTCCCTAATGCAATCAAGCCAAAAGCAACAACCACCACCATTACCATTTTTGAGTCATTACTATGTGTTAAGTCCTGTGTTTAATTAAACCCATTATATTCATTGACTCATATAATAAACCCACTCTGAAATATGAGAAGAGCAAACAGTTAACTTTTTTTTGTTTTATTGAGAAATAATTGACAGACATCACTGTATAAGTTTAAGAAGTACCGCATGATGGTTTGATTTACATATATTGTGAAATGATTATCAAAATAGGTTCAGTTAACATCCATCTTCTCATATAGATACAATTTAAAAAAAAAGGGGGGGGGGAGACCTTCAAGATGGTGGAGGAGTAAGACACGGAGATCACCTTCCTCCCCACAAATATATCAGAAATACATCTACATGTGGAACAACTCCTGCAGAACACCTACTGAATGCTGGGAGAAGACCTCAGACCTCCCAAAAGGCAAGAAACTCCCCAAGTACCTGGGTAGGCAAAAGAAAAAAGAAAAAACAGAGACAAAGAAGAGGGATGGGACCTGCACCAGTGGGAGGTAGCCGTGAAGGAGGAAAGGTGTCCACACACTAGGAAGCCCCTTCACTGGCAGAGACGGGGGGTGATGGGGGGGAAGCTTCGGAGCCACGGAGGAGAGCGCAGCAACATGGGTGCGGAGGGCAAAGCAGAGAGATTCCAGCACGGAGGATCAGCGCCGAGCAGCACTCACCAGCCCGAGAGGCTTGTCTGCTCACCCGCCAGGGCGGGCGGGGGCTGGAGCTGAGGCTCAGGCTTCGGAGGTCAGACCCCAGGGAGAGGACTGGGGTTGGCGGCGTGAACACAGCCTGAAGGGGGCTAGTGCGCCACGGCTAGCTGGGAGGGAGTCTGGGAAAAAGTCTGGACCTGCCAAAGAGGCAAGAGACCATAGTTTTGGGGTGCTTGAGGAGAGGGGATTCAGAGCACCGCCTAAACGAGCTCCAGAGATGGGCGCGAGCCGCGACTATCAGCGTGGACCCCAGAGACGGGCAGGAGACGGTAAGGCTGCTGCTGCCACCACCAAGAAGCCTGTGTGCGAGCACAGGTCACTCTCCACACCGCCCCTCCCGGGAGCCTGTGCAGCCCGCCACTGCCAGGGTCACGTGATCCAGGGACGACTTCCCCAGGAGAACACATGGCGCGCCTCAGGCTGTTGCAATGTCACGCCGGCCTCTGCCGCCGCAGGCTCGCCCCGCATCCGTACCCTTCCCTCCCCCCAGCCTGAGTGAGCCAGAGCCCCGATTCAGCTGCTCCTTTAACCCCGTTCTGTCTGGGCCAAGAACAGACGCCCTCAGGCGACCTACACGCAGAGGCGGGTCCAAATCCAAAGCTGAACCCCGGAGCTGTGCGAACAAAGAAGAGAAAGGGAAATCTCTCCCAGCAGCCTCAGAAGCAGCGGATTAAAACTCCACAATCAGCTTGATGTACCTGCATCTGTGGAATACCTGAATAGACAACGAATCACCCCAAAATTGAGGCAGTGGATTTTGGGAGCAACTGTAGACTTGGGGTTTGCTGTATGTGACTGACTGCTTTCTGGTTTTATGTTTATCTTAGTTTAGTATTTAGAGTTTATTATCATTGGTGGATTTGTTTATTGATTTGGTTGCTCTCTTCCTTTTTTTAAATATATAGATATATATATATTTCCTTTTTCTCTTTTTGTGAGTGTGTATGTTTATGCTTCTTTGTGTGATTTTGTCTGTATAGTTTAGCTTTTACCATGTATCCTAGGGTTCTGTCTGTCTGTCTGTCTATTTTTTTTAGTATAGTTTTTAGCACTTGTTATCATTGGTGGATTTGTTTTTTGGTTTGGTTGCTCTCCTTCTTTCTTTATTTTTATTACTTTTTAGTGTTTTTTATTTTTATTAACTAAAATAATTTTTTTATTTTAATAACTTTATTTCTTTTTATTCTATTTTTTTCTTTCTTTCTTTCCTTCTTTTTTCTCACTTTTCTTCTGAGCCATGTGGCTGACAGGCTCTTGGTGCTCCGGTCGGGTGTCAGACCTGTGCCTCTGAGGTGGGAGAGCCGAGTTCAGGACATTGGTCCACCAGAGACCTCCCAGTGCCATGTAATATCAAATAGCAAAAGCTCTCCCAGAGATCTCCATCTCAATGCTAA
The DNA here is from genome assembly GCF_949987535.1 of Balaenoptera acutorostrata. Lineage (NCBI taxonomy): Eukaryota > Metazoa > Chordata > Mammalia > Artiodactyla > Balaenopteridae > Balaenoptera > Balaenoptera acutorostrata. The sequence goes on from NC_080067.1 coordinate 1,061,613, forward strand.
GACCGAGCTCCACTCAATGACCAGCAAGCTACAGTGCTGGACACCCTATGCCAAACAACTAGCAAGATAGGAACACAACCCCACCCATTAGTGGAAAGGCTGCCTAGAATCATAATAAGGTCACAGACACCCCAAATCACACCACCGGACATGGTCCTACCCACCAGAAAGACAAGATCCAGCCTCATCCACCAGAACACAGGCACCAGACCCCGCTACCAGGAAGCCTACACAACCCACTGAACCAACCTTAGCCACTGGGGGCAGACACCAAAAACAATGGGAACTACGAATGTGCAGCCTGTGAAAAGGAGACCCCAAACACAGTAAGTTAAGCAAAATGAAAAGACAGAGAAATACGCAGCATATGAAGGAGCAAGGGAAAAACCCATGAGACCAAACAAATGAAGAGGAAATAGGCAGTCTACCTGAAAAATAATTCAGAGTAATGATAGTAAAGATGATCCAAAATCTTGGAAATAGAATGGAGAAAATACAAGAAATGTTTAACAAGGACTTAGAAAAACTATAGAGCAAGCAAACAATGATGAACAACACAATAAATGAAATTAAAAATTCTCTAGAAGGAATCAATAGCACAATCAATAGCACAATGGAATATTACTCAGCCATAAAAAGAAATGAAATTGAGTTATTTGTAGTGAGGGGGATGGATGTAGAGACTGTCATACAGAATGAAGTAAGTCAGAAAGAGAAAATTAAATATCATATGCTGACACACATATGTGGAATCCAAAAAAAAAATAGTGGCTCTGAAGAACTTAGGGGCAGGACAGGAATAAAGACACAGACATAGAGATTGGACTTGAGGACACAGGGAGGGGAAAGGGTAAGCTGGAACGAAGTGAGAGAGTAGCATGGACATATATACACTACCAAATGTAAAATAGAAAGCTAGTGGGGGGCTTCCCTGGTGGTGCAGTGGTTGAGAATCTGCCTGCCAATGCAGGGGACACGGGTTTGAGCCCTGGTCTGGGAAGATCTCACATGCCATGGAGCAACTAGGCCCCTGAGCCAAAATTACTGAGCCTGCGTGTCTGGAGCCTGTGCTCCACAACAAGAGAGGCCACAATAGTGAGAGGCCCGCGCACCGCAATGAAGAGTGACCCCCGCTTGCCACAACTGGAGAAAGCCCTCACACAGAAACGAAGACCCAACACAGCCAAAAATAAATAAATAAATAAATAAAGTAAACAATGCGTTAAAAAAAAGAAAGCTAGTGGGAAGTAGCGGCATAACTCAGGGAGATCAGCTCGGTGCTTTGTGACCACCTAGAGTGGTGGTATAGGGAGGGTGGGAGGGAGACGCAAGCGGGAGGAGATATGGGGATATATGTATATGTATAGCTGATTCACTTTGTTATAACGCAGAAACTAACACACCATTGTAAAGCCATTATATTCCAATAAAGATGTTAAAAAAATAAAAAAGGAAGAAAAAAATTCTGCTTGTGATGAAAACTGTTGGAAATGACTCTCTTAACAATTTTCCTGTATTATACAGCTGTGCTAATTATAGTCGTAATGTTGTACATTACATCCTTGTACTTATTTATCTTATAACTGGAAGTTTGTACCTTTTGATTACCTTCCTCCAATGTCTCCCTTCTCCCACACTCCACCCCTGGTAACCACAAATGTGATCTCTTTTTTTCTCAGTTCAGTTTGTTTGTTTTTAGATTCCAAGTATAGGTGATATCATACAGTATTTGTCTTTCCCTGTGTGACTTATTTCACTTAGATGGATTGACCTTGAAGGCATTATGCTATGTTGTCACAGTGGTAGGATTTCCTCAATTTTCACTGCTGAATAATATTTCAGTATATATATACATAAACACACACACACACACACACACACACACACACACACACACACCTTTTTTATCCATTCATCTATCAATCGACCGTGTGGCTTGGGTATTGGCTATTGTAAATAACGCCACTATGAACATGGGGGTGCAGATATCTTTTTAAGTTAGTGTTGTTTCCTTTGGATATATTTCTAGAAGTGGAACTGCTAGATCCTATGGTAGTTCTATTTTTATTTTTTTGAGGATCCTCCAAACTGTTTTCCATAGTGGCTGCACCAATTTACAATCCCAGCAACAATGCACAAGGGTTTCCTTTTTTCCACATCCACCACTAGCATTTGTTAGCTCTTGTCTTTTTGATGTTGGCCATTCGAAAAAGCATGAAGTGGCATCTCATTGTGATTTCAATTTTCATTAACCTAATAACTAGTGATGTTGAGTATATTTTCAAGTACCTCTTGGTCTTTTGTACTATTTTTGTAATAATGTCTATACAGGTCCTTTGTCCATTTTTTAATTAGGTTATTTGTTTTTGTTTTCTATTGAGTTGTATGAGTTCTTTATATTTTGGACATTAAACCCCTTATCAGATATAAGAGGTTTGCAATTTTTTTTTCCGTTTTGTAGGTTGTCCTCTCACTTTGTTGATGGTTTCTTTTGCTGGGCAAAAGATTTTTAGTTTGATGTAGTCTCATTCGTCTATTTTTTATTTTGTTCCTTGTGGTTTAGGTGTCACATCCAAAAAATCATTACAAACACCCATGTGAAGGAGCTTTATTCCTATGTTTTCTTCTAGGAGTTTCATGGTTTCAGGTCTTACAATTAAGTCTTTAACTCATTTTGAGTTAATTTTTGTGAGTGGGATAAGATACAGGTCCAGCTTTATTCTTCTACAAGTGACTGTCCAATTATCCCAACACCACTTATTGAAGAGACTGTCTTTTCTCCACTGAGTATTCTCGGCTCTCTTATCAAATTTCAGTTGACCATGTATGATTGGGTTTATTTTTCGACTCTTGATTATGTTCCATTGGTCTGTTTGTCTGTTTTTATGCCAGTACCATACTGTTTTAATGACTATAACTTTAGTGTATAGCTTGAAATCAGGAAGTGTGATGCCTCCAGCTTTGTTCTTCTTTCTCAGGATTTGTCAGGCTATTTGGGGTCTTTTGTGGTTCCATATAAATTTTAGGAGTTTTTTTTTTTATTTCTATAAAAAATTACCTGTGGAATCTTGATAGGGAGTTCATTGAATCTATAGATGGATTTTGGTAGGACTGACATTTTAACAATATCATTTGCAAGTATTTTCTCCCATTCAGTAGGTTGTCTTTTCATTTTGTCAATGGTTTTCTTCACTGTGCAAAAGCTTTTAAAGTTTAATTAAGTCCCATTTATTTATTTTTGCTTTTATTTCCTTAACTTTAGGAGACAGGTCCAAAAAAATATTGCTACAATTTATAGATTACATACATACATGTATGTATGACAGTATTGACATTTTAACAAAGACCCCATCCCCAATTCTATCATACTGGGGATTGGATGTCAGCTTATGAATTATGGGGTTGGGGGGGTCAGACATTCAGTCATATCAGAGACCCTCTCACAGCACGGCAGTTTGCTTTTTCAGAGCCCACAGGAGAATCTCACTGTCCCATCTGCTATATGTAATGTGACCTAATCACGGGAAAGATTATCTCATCACCTTTGCCATATTCTGTTGGCCAGAAGCAAGACACAGTTTCCACCTGCACACAAAGGGGGTTGATAAAAGGGCATAAATCATTGAGAGTCACCTTAGAATTCTTCCTTCCATAGGAGAGAAAGTTCAGAGATGACGGAAAGTTCAGAGGTGATGTAAAAACCTGAAAGTGACAAAATGTCAATATAGTATAAACTCAGGAATAATGCGGCCTCATAGGTCTCAGCCCTGGTTGAAATAGAATCACCTGAGGAACTTTCAACACATAGTTCCAGCCCTGGAGAGTCTGATTTAATTAATCTAGGGTAATGCCTGAGCATCGCATTTTTAAAAATCTTCCCAAGTGATTCATATATGTTCAGTGTTGAGAAATACTGATCTAGTGCAACTGCTTTATTTCACAGATGAGGGACCTGAATCCCAGGAAGATCGTGTCTTCTTGAAGCACATGTATTCAGTTAGTGACAGAGGTAGGGTTAGACTCAGGTCTCCTAGCAATGGTCAGGCTTTCCTAGCACTGAACAAATAAATGTTACCTTGTGGAGGTATGTCTAACTTGTCATGTGAGGCTTTTAAGGCAAAAAGTCCTGTAGGTAGATTTGACCCAAGCCAGATCAAATTCTCTCTGTTCTATAGCCAACTTCTTTGTACCAATATGGATTTCCCAGCTTCAAGAGTGAAAACATAAATAAAAATTACTTAGTTTAGGAAAGTTGGTATAAAACAGTTCCTGTTTGGAGAAATGTATTTTCCATTGTGGAAGATTAATTGATCCTTATGTGTGATGTTATTACTTTTCTGACATGGTTGAAATGAGTACCTAGGCTGTGTCATTTTGAAAGGTGGGTGAGCTCTTTTGGCAAGATATCTGAAAGGGCAACCTATACCACCTCATGGGCCAATGGGTCCTGAGATAGTGTTTAGTGGATAAGCCCTTTTCCTGGGTTTGGTCATGCCTTTCTTTTTTTTTTTTTAAATGATCAGGTTTTTTTTTAAATTAATTAATTTATTTATTTTTGGCTGTGTTGGGTCTTCGTTTCTGTGAGGGCTTTCTCTAGTTGCGGCAAGCGGGGGCCACTCCTTATCGCGGTGTGCAGGCCTCTCACTATCGTGGCCTCTCTTGTTGCGGAGCACAGGCTCCAGACGCGCAGGCTCAGTAGTTGTGGCTCACGGGCCCAGTTGCTCCGCGGCATGTGGGATCTTCCCAGACCAGGGCTCAAACCCGTGTCCCCTGCATTAGCAGGCAGATTCTCAACCACTGTGCCACCAGGGAAGCCCAGGTCATGCCTTTCTTAAATGAGTTCTTTACTCTAACTTGCCATTTACTCAGTGAATGGTACTGTAAACCCTTGTCATTCAACTCTAATATTCTCTGAGCTTTGGTAATAAAGTCCCAGTCAGAAGAGGAAGAAACAGATGCTTACAGAACCAGGAACCTGCCATATTCCTCTTTTCCTCACCTGGTTTTGTAACCAAGCAGGACCCTAGGAGGCCTTCCCAGAATAGACCTCCACCCACGTCCTACACCTGCCTTTTGTCTGTAGAAAAACTTTAGTTGAAGAATAATCAGAGAAGTGAGAAAATGCAGAAAGAAAGGAAGACAAGCAAGCAAGACAAAATAATAACACTTTAGCCATTAAACAGAGTCGAGGACCTTTAGTTCTTCCTCCAGGACTATAGAGAATATTCTGAGCCGTGTCCTTTGAGCTGTTTTGCAGAGACTGAAAACCCCACCAGGTGGGAGAAGTTAACTGTCTGCTGCCCACAAGCACATAGACCCCAGACCTGTTGGAACCAGAAGGTTGGCGATGCCGACTCCCCACTACCTCACCACCAGCCAATCAGGAGAATGTCCTCTGGCTGACCACGCCCTGCTCCTTGAACACCGTAAGACTCCTCACTACCCACTCCAGGGCTGAACACACAGTCTTGAGGGCATGAGCCCACTGTGGATCCCTTTGCCTGGCAAAGCAATCAAGCTATTTCTTTCTACTTCACCCAAAACTCTTGTTTCTGAGATTTAATCCAGCAGCAGTGTACAGAGGCTGAATTTCGGCAACAGTTTCAGCAACTTACATCTCCATTTTGAAGGAACAGTAGGGTCACCAAAGCCCTGGACACAGACCCTCCCGGCTCCCAGACTTGTCAGGAATTATCTGTCACTTTACTTGGCCAGGAAAGTCTTACTCTGTTGTATTAGACAAGGTTAATGTGAACCACTGGGAATCTGTCATTAGCTTCAGATCCTTTCCACCCAGTGAGGGAGAAGGGTATAGCCTGACCTCTGTTTCCTCACTGGACTAGCCTAGTACTAAAGGTCAGGACCTAGACCAAATGACCCCACAAGGCTTTCCAGATGGTGACAGTGAGGACTGGATGCCTATTCAAAATTTCCCATCGAAAACACCAAGGATGTGATCGTGCATTTAAGATGAATATAAGACACTGTGTTTAATATAGAATAAGGAAGAGTATTCCTTATTCTCACAAGGAATTTTTATTGAAAACTCCTCTAGCGAAGCTGAAACATATCTGCAATTTCTGTAGAGACTTAAATAGACAATTAAATGGCATGTAATCATGATAATCACCATGGAAAGACAGCATGAGTCTCTGGGAGCCAAAGGGCAATAGAAATGACTGCTCCTGCAATTTATTTAAAAAAAAACCTTTTTTTTTTTTAACGTGGCAATTTGCTTTCCTCTTCATTGAGAGAAATTGTTACAAGTTACTGAGAAATGCAGCCCTTATTCTAATGCCAGTCAGCAGCTGCCTGAGTCTGAGAAGAAACTAGTTCATAAAACCAGCTCTCTGGCCTGATAAAAGGAATTAGATATTGAAGGCTGTCTTTAAGAAGATTGGGCTATTGTACAAATGCTACCATCTCTCTTCCTGTCTATTTTGTAACCAGCATTGCCCTAGTTGTCTCACTGTTTCATGGATTATGCCAATGCAGAATACTTGGGGGAGAATCATTTACCATTTTCTTGCCTTTAGGTGGCTTCATACAAATTCTCCAAGGTAGAAGAAAACTATTCAGATTTGAGGACCTTGTAAGAAGGAAAATTTGGAACCTTCTGATATTTACTGATAGGTCAATAATATACCAACCATAAAAACTACATAACACATCTAGTATAATGTTTATCAAATAATAAGTACTTGATAAATTTTGGTGGTTGTTGATTTTCTGTATCTTTCAGATTTTGTGTTGTTTTACCTATTTTTTCTCATTTCACCTTCATAATCAACTTACCAGATGCGTATCATTATCCTAACTTTATAAGGAATGAGGGTAAGGATAGGGAAGTACAATTAACATGTCCAAAGTCACCTAGTTAGTGAGCACAAGTGACCAGATTTACATTCATGTCTATATGATTCTGCAGACATTCTTGGCCATTCTGTATTACTTTTTCTTTTTTTCTTTTTTTTTTTTTTTTGGCCTTTCTGAAGCTATTTCAATTACTAGCCTCTTCCATCATTCTGTCTAATATCAATAATACAAGGCGGTTCTTTTATTAGCTTTTTCATTCGAACCTAGTCTAACTTCTATCCATCACCCGCCTCATGTCTCTGTGAAGCCATTAGTCACTGTTTTGGACAGATCTTTGGGGTTCTGTGACTTTGAACCCAAAGATCAAGTTTCTGTCTCTTGGCCAAGAGGTGCCTCAAATGGGAGTATGAGACTTTTCCTCTCATGGTCTTTGGTCCTGTCAAGAATCCCTGTCTCATGCAACACCAGAGCCCTGTGATTTTCTGACTTCCATGCACAGTGCTGTGGCAGTTTTAAGTAGAGGACTGAGTGAAAGAAAGTTAGGTGAAATAGTTTTTTTGGATTTCTTCCAACCTCTACCTTGGAGACACAGAAGGATCCTTTACCAATATCATGGGTGGTTAACATCCTGGAAGGACCGTACATCCATGACTGCCCCATATCTATGTTATTTGTGGAGGGTGTGGACTCCTTCCTAGGTAGCCTCAATCCCCTTTCCTCTCTGGGCCCTATTGTTGCTAAGGCAACTTTAACCCTATTCTTTTTCATCCTTCTCCTGTTCTTCACATGGCTGGCATTGGCTTTTTCTTTTTCCTATCTTACTCGTGTTCCTAACTTTGTAATGGTGTTTCTAGATCCATTCATCTTTTACTCATTACTTAAACAAATATTAATTGAAAAGATCTTACTTGCCACATACAAAGTCAGTTGTGGAGGGAATTAAGATGAATGCCATGGTTCTAGACCTCAAGAGTTCACTGTCTAATGACAGAGGGTAGTGTGAAAAATGCTATAGAAACACAGAGGAAAGGAAACCTTGGGGCAGAGAGAGATGAGTCAGGGAAGGTGCTAGGAAGAGGCGATGTCAGAGCTGATGCTGTGAGCAATGCGAGCCAACTATTTCTGAGTTTTATTGATCCAAAGGGATCCTCACTTATTCTTCCCCTTCCTTTTTCACAGGATTTGGAAAGAAAACCCAATCCGTGTCCAATGGGAGGTACTTAGAGGCTACCTGGAAGTGACCGCATTATGCTCAGCTAGTCATCAATACACTTACAGGACAAGGGGAACAGTTAACACACTCTGTAAAAACCAAAGTGTAGCAAGCCCGAGTTTGCATCCATAGTGCAGTGTCACCAGCAATTGAGAACTTAGATGCATACAGAAAACACTCTTCTCCCTATATATTAGGTAGTAGAAGAAAAGTTGCTTTGGATTGGGAACCAAGAGAGTTGAGTCCTATACCTGCTTTTATCTCTAACTAGCTCAGTCTTTAGACAAAACATATAATTTATCTGGCCTGCTATTTCTTGGCTAAACAGGTGAAGAAACCCCTAAGATTCCCAGTAGTTGTTACAGTATATTATTTTATAATTTAATTCAATGATATGAAATGAGAAGCAGAGGAATCATTGTGTGGAGATGTTTGAGAAGTGGGGTAAATAAGAGTTTCTTTCCAGACATTGAGCTGCAGTATTTACTTTGAACTCCAAATTACCGTCAAATATAAAAAGATATAAATATAGAGTCTTAGGATCCCAAGAAGAAATATAGACAGTGACAAGAGCATATAACTGTATTATAAATGGATGAAACAATCTCACTGAAAAGGGTTAGGGGAAAAAGTGCAGACCTAAACATCTGTGGAAATGAGTTGAGTTTGTAAAGCTAAAGGCAAAAGGAATTGCACATATGACCTGTAGCCTAGTTGATAAAATTGTTTCCCATGGGGGTACAGGTTAACAATTCTGATACTGCAATGTATACTAGAATGGAAGAATTAATTAAATGGATAGCAGATCATGGGAGCCAAGTTTTCTCACTGTTGGAGTGGTAGGTTCCAGATAAGCAAGGAGAGGACAGCAGAATGAGACACAAAGCAATGGCTTAGAGTTGGGGACACCAGTATGAACTCATGTTTAGTGTCATATAGATACAGATGTTTACATATAGAAATAGTCATAGTTTTGTGTATATATATGAGTTAGTATAAACCTGTATTGTTCTGCTCTGTTAGCTGAGAGGGCCTAAAATAAATGACACTCCAACAGCAATGAACACACCTAGAACCCAGATCTTGGTTTCTAATACCATTCTCCAATTTAAAAAAAAAAAAGCAGAGCTGCTTGGAAAAATGACCAATTCTATAAATGGAAGAGGAAATATACAAGATGAGCCTTGATCATCTTGTAGCACCAGAAAGTAAGAAAGTACTCAAAAAGGAAAAGAAAGAAAGAAAGAAAACAAAGAAAAAAAGAGTTTTATGGTACCCAGCCTTACATTTAGGTCTTTAATCCATTTTCAGTTTATTTTTGTGTATGGTGTTGGGGAGTGTTCTAATTTCATTTTTTACATGTAGCTGGGGTGGGGGGAGGGATAAATTGGGAGACTGGGATTGACATATACACACTACTATATATAAAATAGATAATCAACAAGGACTTACTGTATAGCACAGGGAACTCTGGTCAATACTTTGTAATGACCTACATCAGAAAGTAATTTAAAAAGAATGGATATATGTGTATGTATAACTGATTCACTTTGCTGTACAGTAGAAAGTAACACAGCATTTTAAATCGACTATACTCCAATAATTTTTTTTTAAAGTAAAAGGTAAAAAGGACCTCCCGCCTCTCCCCCAACACACACAGTGATGGGGATATGCCACAGGGAAATAGGAGCCAACTCAAAGAGTTCCCAATGGCCAAAACAATTTGAGCACTCAATCAATCAATTAATCAATATTAGATTTTAACTCAAAGTATAAAGTAAATATACATGAGTTCATATTGATATAAATAAGTGATTGACTACATTAGAAAATGGGGGAGAATTGACAAATCTCCCACATGGAAGAATTCCAAATATTTTATGCAGATCTATATCCTCAAAGAGTTGGAGCATAAATCCTCACCCCTTAGATATAGGCTTCCCATAGTGACTTTGTTTCAAAATGTGCAGCATGGAAAGAGTGACTAAGAGTAACTTTACAGTGAAAAAACCTGAAGAACGCTACCTCAGCCAGGTGGTCAAGGCCAACATCAATGGTTATAAATCAGTTGGAGTAAGTTTGCTTGATAGAATGGGATGAAAATGGCACTTTATTTCTCTGGCCTTTCTTCCTAATAACATAACCCCAGTGTAATCATGATAAAAACATCAGACAAATTCTGATAGTTTGGCATCCTACAAAATACCTGACCGCTGCTCCTTAAAACGCTCAAGATCATCTAAACAAAGTCTGAGAAGTAGTCACAGCCAAGAGGAGCCTAAAGGGACATAACATCAGTGCAATGTGGGATCCTGGAACAAAAAAAGAGCATTAGGTTTAAACAAAAACAAAAACAAGGAAATTTAAATAAACTATGAGCTTTAGTTTATAATAATGTATCACTATATGTTCATTATTTGCAACAAAGTACCATACTAATGTAAGATGCTAATAATAGGGGAAACCAATATGAGGTAAATGAGACCACTGTGCTATCTTAATTTTTCTGTAAATCTGAACCAGTTCTTTCAGACCAACTTCTGGGTTTTTTTTTTTTTAGCTATAAGATGAATAAAGTCTGAGGATCTAACATGTAATGTGATTAATAGAGTTGCTATGCTATGTTGTATAATTAAAAATTTTAAGAGTACACGTGAATGTTCTCGTGAAATTATATATATGTATTATATATATAATATGTATGCTTATATATATCATACATATATAAATACAGAATTATGATGTATGCTTCAAATATGTTACAGTTTTATTGGCCAATTATGTCTCAATAAAGCTGAAAAAATAACACAATGAGAACTAAAAAGAAAAAAACTGTTCTAAGAAATAAAGTTTATTAAAAAATATACAAAAGAAAAAGAAAATCTCTCATTTCTCCACTCATGGTACCATAGAGCTCTTGTGCTTGATCCCTTCCTGACACCTGACATATTTCAGGGTATAGTAAATGGACATCCAAGACTTTGGTTTGAAGTGTACCAGGGTAGAGCAGGTTATTTTCCACCAGTTGCATAAGTGAAGTGCACTGATGGTAGGAGGGAGAGAGAGAACACTCAGATATGAAAGCAGCCAGATTTCAGTGTTGGGCCAAGATGTATGTGGGCTGCCAGGAGCACCTGGGGCAGAGGGAACAACGGAGCAGTCACCTTTGCAGGCAGATGGCTTTCTTGTTATTAAAATAACCACAGTCATTCTTCACTCCCATTGAAAAAGGGGTGGAGAAGAGGATGGATTGCTCGTAAATCTTTTCAAATCTTTATTAATTGAATTTCTGATGAGTACACACGTTCTACGTAATGAGGTTCCAAGGAGCAACTGCAGATGCAGCTCAGTTAACATTCGGTTCCCAGGATATTTCTGAGCGTGTGTGTGTGTGGGGGGGGGGGGGGTTATTGGACAGTCATGGAAATGCGCACTGGCCTGTGCACCTCATCCTGGATGCAATTTGTATCAAGTAATGAGGTGAATGACCATTCGGTACAGGGATTAAAATAAATCTCAGCATTTCTGCTTCCTCGGTTTGCTTTTCATGTGTATCTCCATTTCTGGAATAAATTACTGTATTTTCTTCTGATAGTACTTAGAAACATAAGAAGTAGGATCCTGTGAGAAAACTGAGGCCCAGGGAAGTTCTGTGGCTTGATCAATGTTGTAAAATAGACACACATGGGTTATCACCTTGCTGTCCAAAGTGCAGTGCAGATCATCTGCAGAGCAGGAGAACCAACACCACCTGCCTGAAAGAGGTGCAGAATTTTAGGCCCCATCCCAGGATTACTGCATCAGAAATCTGCATTTTAACAAGCTACCCTGAGGATTCATATGCACATAAAATGTAAGACAGATGTGTGCTAGTTTAGAATGTACAATTGTTCCTATTGGATCACTGTTTTGTATAGGATCTTTTGGGCTGCAAGTAAGAACATCAAACAAAAATAACATAAGTAAATCAGGTCCACCTCCTAGAGTGATGAAAACAAAAACAAAAATAAGCAAATGGGATCTCATTGAAAGCTTTTGCACAGCAAAGGAAACCATAAACAAAACAAAAAGACAACCCTCAGGTTGGCAGAAAATATTTGCAAATGAAGCAACTGACAAGGGATTAATCTCCAAAATATACAAAACAGCTCATGCAGGTCAATATCAAAAATAAATAAATAAATAACCCAATCAAAAAATGGGCAGAAGATCTAAATAGACATTTCACCAAAGAAGACATACAGATGGCCAAAAAGCGCATGAAAAGATGCTCAACATCACTAATTATTAGAGAAACGCATATCAAAACTATAATGAGGTATCACCTCACACTTGTCAGAGTGGCCATCATCAAAAAACCTACAAACTGTAAATGCTGGAGAGGGTATGGAGAAAAGGGGACCCTCCTATGCTATTGGTGGGAATGTAAATTGGTACAGCCACTATGGAGAACAGTATGGAGGTTCCTTAAAAACCTAAAAATAGAACTACCATATGACCCAGCAATCCCACTACTGGGCATATACCTGGAGAAAACCATAATTCAAAAAGAAACATGCACCCCAATATTCACTGCAGCACTATTTACAATAGTCAGGAAATGGAAGCAACCTAAGTGTCCATCAACAGAGGAATGGATAAAGAAGATGTGGTACATATATGCAATGGAATATTAGTCATAAAAAAACAAAATAATGCCAGTTGCAGCAACATGGATGGGCCTAGAGATTGTCATACTGAGTGAAGTTAAGTCAGACACAGAAAGACAAATATATGATATCGCTTATAAGTGGAATCTAAAAAGGGGGGGGGGGTACAAGTGAATTTATTTACAAAACACGAGTAAAGTTACAGATGTAGAAAACTTATTGTCACCAGGGGATGTGGGGGGCAGGGGTCATTTGGGAGATTGGGACTGACCTATACACAGTACTATATATAAAAGAGATAACTAATAAGGACCTACTGTATAGCACAGGGAACTCTACTCAATACTCTGTTAGAACCTATATGGGAAAAGAAATTTTTTAAAAAAGTGGATATATGTATATGTATAACTGATTCACTTTTCTGTACACCGAAATTAATGCAACATTGTAAATCAACTATACTCCAATAAAAATTAAAAAAAAAAAAATAAAGGGACTCTATAACCTGGAAAAAGAAAAGAAAACAAAACAAAACAAAAAAACTGGGTCCTTATTGTTTCCCACAAAATGAAGTCAGAAAAAGGTGGTCCCACAACTGATTTCATCAATGGCTAAAATTCTTTATCAGCCTTCCATTCCATCATTTTCAGTGTGTTTAATTGGTTTCCTCATTGGTACAAAATGGCTGCTACAGCTCTAACAGATGAGTCCAAAGACGGGAGTAATTGGATGGGAATAGAGATGGAAGAGGGAGCCAGAAGACTTCTCCTTACACATTCCTCTTAGAGGCTGGTGGAAAATCTTTCCCAGATGCCATGGCATACACTTTTCCTTGTGTGTCCTTGGCCAATTTTTGGTCACATGATCATGTTCTAGCTGGAAAAGAGGCTTAGAAAACCTCACCAGGTTTTATAGTGGGAGCTAGTTTCTGCCAATAAAGAAGACAAGTAAGAAATAGCTGTTGGGCAGGTGACCAACAATGTCTGCCCCAACCATCCTGCCTTAAAGTTATTCTGGGTGTAGACGATCATAGAGTAATAGAGATCTTCTATTTCATTATTCCATTTTTTTAATGGGAAAACTGGGGTTGTGAAGGTTAAAAGGCTTCTTCATGATTAGATATTTGTTAGGATAGAGGATTAGATAGAAGCCACCACTCTTGACTCCTGGTCTGCTACTGTGGCAGACACTGTACTTTTGTAACCAAATGTCATTTGCAACTTCCATCCTATGTCTTTGCCTAGCTTTACTAGAAAACTAAAATATCACTTTGATTTGTTGTGGCCTTGTGACAAATCTTAATATGATGTAGGCAGAAGTCACAAATGCTTCTCAGCATTTCTTTTTTTGTCATACAAAGACAAAGCCTCATAAGGAGAAGGCTTTTGATGCCTCTCCCTTTTTCTGACCTGGAATGTGGATGTGATGCCTGGAGCAGCAGCAGCCATCTTGAAACCACATGGATAAAAGCCACACAGTAAATTTAGTGGAGTGGAAAAAATAGAAGAAAACTGAATCCTTGATGAAATCATAAAACTATTAGAGTGGCTATTCTGGCAATCATTGGACTTCTTTTTACATAAGAAAAAAACCTCAACTTTTTGTCATTATTAATTGAATTTGTGTTTACATGCTACAGAATATAATCTAAACTGATACAAATACATCTCAAACATGTTCTCTCAAGGAAAACTACTTTTTCTAGAATGCAATGTGAAGGACACTATTGCATCAGAACAATGTTATGCAGTAGGCACCTTCAGAGACATTATTATAATAATCTTTTTCCACTTGCAAAACAAATACACACAGGAGAAGAAATGGAAGTGTGAAGCAGGGGACTTCTCCAGGAGGGTTTTGCTGTTGCTCCAACAGTTACATAATTTTTGTTTCTCTTTCTGAGGCTTTTTCTGTGTCTGACATTCTTTTCTTATTGACTAATCACTTACTCCATGCTGAAGCATTGGAATTCCTCCATCTTCAAAAAGACCGTTAGATGATGGTGTCCAAGCATCAGGAGTCTTGTGCACATATGTTTCTCCCTTGCATTATAGAAGATGTTTCCTGTTTCTTGGAATAAGTGAGACTCCCTTATCCTTTAGTCTTTCCAGGCTCTATCTCAAGGAGAAGAATTCTTTATCAAAGACTATGGCCATCACAAAGAACATCTTATCTACGGATATTCTCCTTGTTTTCTCTCACACCATTCTCTGCAGTCCTATAGAGGATGAGTCCAAGTATCATTAACTTCTAAATCTGAGTAAGGGAACAAAATTGCTTTCTTTTTCCTTTTTTTTTTTTTAACATCTTTACTGGAATATAATTGCTTTACAATGTTGTGTTAGTTTGTGCTGTATAACAAAGTGAATCAGCCATACATATACATATATCCCCATATCCCCTCCCTCGTGTGCCTCCCTCCCACCCTCCCTATCCCACCCCTCTGGGTGTTCACAAACTACCAAGCTGATCTCCCTGTGCTATGCAGCTGCTTCCCACTAGCTATCTATTTTACATGTGGTAGTGTGTATATGTGCATGCTACTCTCTCACTTCGTCCCAGTTTACACTTCCCCCTCCCTGTGTCCTCAAGTCCATTCTCTACATCTGCATCTTTATTCCTGTCCTGCCCCCAGGTTCTTCAGAACCATTTTTCTTTTTTTTAGATTCCATATATATGTGTTAGCATATGGTATCTGTTTTTCGCTTTCTGACTTACTTCACTCTGCATGACAGACTCTAGGTCCATCCACGTCACTACAAATAACTCAATTTCATTTCTTTTTACGGCTGAGTAGTATTCCATTGTATATATGTGTCACATCTTCTTTATCCATTCATCTGTCGATGGACACTTAGGTTGCTTCCATGTCCTGGCTGTTGTAAATAGAGCTGCAATGAATATTGTGGTACATGACTCTTTTTGAATGATGCTTTTTTCAGGGTATATGCCCAGTAGTGGGATTGCCGGGTCATGGTAGTTCTACTTTTAGATTTTTAAGGAATCTCCATACTGTTCTCCATAGTGGTTGTAACAATTTACATTCCCACCAACAGTGCAAGAGGGTTTCCTTTTCTCCACACCCTCTCCAGCACTTATTTTTTGTAGATTTTTTGATAATGGCCATTCTGACTGGTGTGTGACTACATTGTCATTGTAGTTTTGATTTGCATTTCTCTAATGATTAGTGATATTGATCATCCTTTCATGTGTTTGTTGGTCATCCGTATAACTTCTTTGGAGAAATGTCTATTTAGGTCTTCTGCCCATTTTTGGATTGGGTTGTTTGTTTTTCTGTTATTGAGCTGCATGAGCTGCTTGTAAATCTTGGAGATTAATCCTTTGTCAGTTGCTTCATTTGCAAATATTTTCTCCCATTCTGAGGGTTGTCTTTTGGTCTTGTTTATGGTTTCCCTTGCTGTGCAAAAGCTTTTAAGTTTCATTAGGTCCCATTTGTTTATTTTTGTTTTTATTTCCCTTTCTCTAGGAGCTGGGTCAAAAAGGATCTTGCTGTGATTTATAACATACAGTGTTCTGCCTAGGTTTTCCTCTAAGAGTTTGATAGTGTCTGGCCTTACATTTAGGTCTTTAATCCATTTTGAGTTTATTTTCGTGTAAGGTGTTAGGGAGTGTTCTAATTTCATACTTTTACATGTACCTGTCCAGTTTTCCCAGCACCAGTTATTGAAGAGGCTGTCTTTTCTCCACTGTATATGCTTGCCTCCTTTTTCAAAGATAAGGTGACCATATGTGTGTGGGTTTATCTCTGGGCTTTCTATCCTGTTCCACTGATCTATATTTCTGTTTTTGTGTCAGTACCATACTGTCTTGTTTACTGTAGCTTTGTAGTAGAGTCTGAAGTCCAGGAGCCTGATTCCTCCAGCTCTGTTTTTCTTTCTCAAGATTGCTTTGGCTATTTGGGGTCTTTTTTGTTTCCATACAAATTGTGCAATTTTTTTGTTCTAGTTCTGTGAAAAATGCCATTGGTAGTTTGATAGGGGTTGCATTGAATCTGTAGATTGCTTTGGGTAGTATAGTCATTTTCCCAATGTTGATTCTTCTAATCCAAGAACATGGTATATCTCTCCATCTGTTTGTATCATCTTTAATTTCTTTCATTAGTGTCTTATAGTTTTCTGCATACATGTCTTTTGTCTCCTTAGGTTTATTCCTAGGTATTTAATTCTTTTTGTTGCTATGGTAAATGGGAGTGTTTCCTTAATTTCTCTTTCAGATTTTTCATCATTATTGTATAGGAATGCAAGAGATTTCTGTGCATTAATTTTGTATCATGCTACTTTACCAAATTCATTGATTATCTCTAGGAGTTTTCTAGAGCATCTTTAGGATTCTCTATGTATAGTATCATGTCACCTGAAAATCGTGACACTTTTACTTCTTCTTTGGGTTCCTTTTATTTGTTTTTCATCTCTGATTGCTTTAGCTAAAACTTCCAAAACTATGTTGAATAATAGTGGTGAGAGTGGGCAACCTTGTCGTGTTCCTGATTGTAGAGGAAATGGTTTCAGTTTTTCACCATTGAGAACGATGTTGCCTGTGGTTTTGTCATATATGGCCTTTATTAAGTTGAGGTAAATTCTCTCTATGCCTACTTTCTGGAGAGTTTTTCTATAAATGGGTGTTGAATTTGGTTGAAAGCTTTTTCTGCATCTGTTGACGTGATCATATGGTTTTTATCATTCAATTTGGTAATATGGTGTATCACATTGATTAATTTGCATATATTGAAGAATCCTTGCATCCCTGGGGTAAACCCCACTTGATCATGATGTATGATCCTTTTAATGTGCTGTTGGATTCTGTTTGCTAGTATTTTGTTGAGGATTTTTGCATCTATGTTCATCAGTGATATTGGTCTGTAGTTTTCTTTTCTTGTGACATCTTTGTCTGGTTTTGGTATCATGGTGATGGTGGCCTCCTAGAATGAGTTTGAGAGTCTTCCTCCCTCTGCTATATTTTGGAAGAGTTTGAGAAGGATGGGTGTTAGCTCTTCTCTAAATGTTTGATAGAATTCACCTCTGAATGCATCTGGTTCTGGGCTTTTGTTTGTTGGAAGATTTCAAATCACAGTTTTAATTTCAGTGCTTGCGATTGGTCTGTTTATATTTTCTATTTCTTCCTAATTCAGTCACAGAAGGTTCTGTGTTTGTTATTGTAGGTCTCTTTCCTTCTCTTGTGTTTCCTGCCTAGAGAAGTTCCTTTAGCATTTGTTGTAAAGCTGGTTTGGTGGTGCTGAATTGTCTTAGCTTTTGCTTGTCTGTAAAGGTTTTAAATTCTTCATCAAATCTGAATGAGATCCTTGCTGGGTAGAGTAAACTTGCTTGTAGGTTTTTCCCTTTCATCACTTTAAATATGTCCTGCCACTCCCTTCTGGCTTGCAGAGTTTCTGCTGAAAGAACAGCTGTTAAACGTATGGTGATTCTCTTGTATGTTATTTGTTGCTTTTCCCTTGCTGCTTTTAATATTTTTTTCTTTGTATTTAATCTTTGATAGTTTGATTAATATGTGTCTTGTTGTGTTTCTCCATGGATGTTTCCTGTATGGGACTCTCTGCACTTCCTGGACTTGATTGACTATTTCCTTTCCCATATTAGGGAAGTTTTCAACTATAATCTCTTCAAATATTTTCTCAGTCCCTTTCTTTCTCTCTTCTTCTTCTGGGACCCCTATAGTTCAAATGTTGGTGCATTTAATGTTGTCCCAGAGTTCTCTGATACTGTCCTCAATTCTGTTCATTCTTTTTTCTTTAATCTGCTCTCCAGTAGTTATTTCCACTATTTTATCCTCCAGGTCACTTATCCGTTCTTCTGCCTCAGTTATTCTGCTATTGATTCCTTCTAGAGAATTTTAAACTTCATTTATTGTGTTGTTCATCATTGTTTGTTTGCTCTTTAGTTCTTCTAGGTCCTTGTTAAACGTTTCTTGTATTTTCTCCATTCTATTTCCAAGATTTTGAATATCTTTACTATCATTACTCTGAATTCTTTTTCAGATAGACTGCCTATTTCCTCTTCATTTATTTGATCTGGTGGGTTTTTACCTTGCTCCTTCATCTGCTGCGTATTTCTCTGGCTTCTCATTTTGCTTAACTTACTGTGTTTACGGTCTCCTTTTCACAGACTGCAGGTTCATAGTTTGTGTTGCTTTTGGTGTCTGCCCCCAGTGTGTAAGGTTGGTTCAGTGGGTTGTGTAGGCTTCCTGGTGTAGGGGACTGGTTCCTGTGTTCTTGTGGATGAGGCTGGATATTGTCCTTCTGGCGGGAGGACTGCATCCGGTGGTGTGTTTTGAGGTGTCTGTAAACTTAGTGTGATTTTAGGCAGCCTCTCTGCTAATGTGTGGGGTTGTGTTCCTGTCTTGCTAGTTGTTTGGCATGGGGTGTCCAGCACTGGGACTTGCTGGTCGTTGAGTGGAACTGTGTCTTAGCATTGAGACGGAGATCTCTGGGAGAGCTCTCGCTGATTGATAATACGTGGGACCAGGAGGTCTGTGGTAAACCAATGTCCTGAACTCTCTTCTCCCACCTCAGAGGCTCAGGCCTGACACCCAACTGGAGTACTAAGACCCTGTCAGCCACATGGCTCAGAAGAAAAGTGAGAAAAAGAAGAAAGAAAGAGAAATAAAATAAAGTTATTAAAATAAAATTTTTTATAAAAAATATTATTAAAATAAAAAAGTAAAACATATAATTGAAAAAAAAAAAGATTCGGCAAACCAGTAAACAAATCCACCAATGACAACAAGTGCTAAAAACTAAACTAAGATAAACATATAAATCATAAACAAGTCAGTCACATACAGCAAACCCCAAGTCTACGGTTGCTCCCAAATTCCACTGCCTCAGTTTTGGGATGATTCGTTGTCTATTCAGGTATTCCACAGGTGCAGGTACATCAAGTTGATTGTGGAGATTTAATCCGCTGCTCCTGATGCTGCAGGGAGAGATTTCCCTTTCTCTTCTTTGTTCGTACACCTCCCAGGGTTCAGCTTTGGATTTGGCCCCGATTCTGCGTGTAGGTCGCCTGAGGGCATCTGTTCTTGCCCCAGACAGAACGGGGTTAAAGGCGCAGCTGCTTCGGGGGCTCTGGCTCACCCAGGCCGCGGAGAGGGAGGAGTACGGATGCGGGGCAAGCCTGCGGCGGCAGGGGCCAGCGTGACGTTGCACCAGCCTGAGGCACGCCGTGTGTTCTCCCGGGGAAGTTGTCCCTGGATCACAGGACCATCGCAGTGGTGGGCGGCACAGGCTCCTGGGAGGGGCGGTGTGGAGAGTGACCTGTGCTCGCACTCAGGCTTCTTGGTGGCTGCAGCAGCCTTAGCGTCTCACGCCCGTCTCTGGGGTCCACGCTGATAACCGCAGCTCGCGCCCGTCTCTGGAGCTCGTTTAGGCGGCGCTCTGAATCCCCTCTCCTCGCCCACCAGGAAACAATGGTCTCTTGCTTCTTCGTCAGCTCCAGACTTTTTCCCAGACTCCCTCCCGGCTAGCTGTGGCGCACTAGCCCCTTCAGGCTGTGTTCACGCCGCCAACCCCAGTCCTCTCCCTGCGATCCGACCGCAGGCCGAGCCTCAGCTCCCAGCCCCCGCCCGCCCCGGCGGCTGAGCAGACAAGCCTCTTGGGCTGGTGAGTGCTGGTTGGCACCGATCCTCCGTGCGGGAATCTCTCCACTTTGCCCTCCGCACCCCTGTTGCTGTGCTCTCCTCCGTGGCTCTGAAGCTTCCCCCCTCCGCCACCCGCAGTCTCCGCCCGCGAAGGGGCTTCCTAGTGTGTGGAGACCTTTCCTCCTTCACGGCTCCCTCCCACTGGTGCAGGTCCCATCCCTATTCTTTTGTCTCTGTTTTTTCTCTTTTCTTTTGTCCTACCCAGGTCGTGGGGAGTTTCTTGCCTTTTGGGAGGTCTGAGGTATTTTGCCAGCGTTCAGTAGGTGTTCTGTAGGAGCTGATCCACATGTAGATGTATTTTTGCTGTGTTTGTGGGGAGGAAGGTGATCTCCACATCTTACTCCTCCGCCATCTTGAAGGTCCCCCCCACAAATTGCTTTCTAAAGAAGGTAGTAGTTAAGCTTCCTGGGGAATGGAGTGCCTTTGTTCTCACTAGCAGAGGAAAAAGGATTTGGGAGAGAACTGAACTTTCTGCATAGCAGAGGAAGAAAAACTTTAGCTCAAAGAGAATGTGTGAAGAATGCAGTAAGAGGACAGGAGTGGGAAAGAAGAGAGTAGCCAACAAAATGATGAGATACTCCATGACATTATTCCTTTCTAGCAAATTGTATTTTCCCAAAATAAGCACAAAAATATTTCTTCTCCCACATGCTCTTTTAGAACCTTGCCAAACCCCCATCAAGAGGTGGGAGTCTGTCTTTCCCCTTAAAACTGGTGGGACAGTGTGACTTCCTTAGCAAACAGAATGTAGTAATAAGTAATAGGTGGTGACTCCCAAGGCCAGATGACAAAAGGTAATATAGGTGCTGTCTAGCTCTCTTTGGGGACACTTGCATTGGAGCCTTGAACTGCCGTATAAGAAGTCTGGCTACCCTTAAGCAAAAATGCTTAAGGAAAGACCATGTAGAAAGACCATTAAGAGAATTTCCCCCCATGGACCTGAGGATATATGTCCAGGCCAGCCAGTTCGACCCAGGAGGAGGAGGAGAGACACATGGGGCAGAGCTACTCCCAGTGAAACCCAGCTTAGATCAGTTGACCCCTAGCCAATGCAAAGACTCAAGAGAAATAATAAATAATAGTTCTTTTAAACCAGTGGATTTCCGTGTGGTTTGTAACATAGTAGTATCTAACTGATACATTCTTTCTTCATTTCATAACTCCATCCCTGTTTGGATGATAAATATATAATCACAGTAGACATGAGGGATGCCCTTGCAAGATTTTTCTCCTTGACTTTTCCGTTAGCATCTTCTGGTTACTTGGCATGGTGTTCTTGGATATAGCTTAAAACTAAGCATAACATTTGGTCACTTGCTTTACTAAATCATTTATACTTGATCTCCACTGACTCTCAAGTCTATGAAAGGGACAGAAAAATATATGGAGGTGATAACTGTATCTAATGAATTTTTCAAAGGAAATTTCCCAGGAGGGCAATTAGAAACAGAAGAGACATTTTTATTTGAAAATCGCCAGTATTTGCATATCTGGGAACATCTCCCTGACTATAGTGAGGCGAATCAACAGAGAACTGTCTCTTATTAAGTAGTCTTATTTGTAATCACTTGTTATTTCCCCAATACATTATTCACTGTTTTAATGTTTACAGTTTGGGGAAAGCCAGCAGGGTGCAAGCAGATAGGTGAATTCTCTTTCTGCAGAGCTTCTTCCTGCTTCCTAAGAATTGTCTATCTTATCTCTTGTATAAAAATAAAATATTCATGGGAGCCAGAAAGGAACATTTGGAAGGCAATTCTTCATTACAGATAAACTCCAGATGTGACTTGATAGTGCCCTTTACTCGGTGGAGAATAGCCAGCACAATTTCCTCACACTGTTTTGAGCTGATGTGAGCTGTGTTGTTTTGACAGGTAGATTTTTTTTCCAACCTTTGTTTCTAGTCACTGAGCATAGATTCAGCTTCAGGAAACTGTTAAAGTTCCAGGTGAATTGGATAACTTGCTTTCTTGTGTTCTGATTGTCAGTGTACCTTTGAGTGGGGTGAGGATTGTATTATCTATCCATTACCAATATTTATGACACACACATATGCATTGCTGAGCACTTCTTGAATGTACATTAATTTAGGTAGTAGGTGGATTGCCAAAGGCATAAGTAGGAAAATTTTCCATAAAATCGAAGGATCAGAAAGAGCTCTGAAAATATTTTAGGTTCATTATTTCCTAAAGTGTGGTAGTTACCATTGGGGTACAACGAATGCTTTTCGGTGACATATGAGGTGAGCTGGCAACTGGGCAAGGCACTAAATGATACTAAATCACCTACTGAATGGTGTTTCCTTTTCAATACTATAGTATTGTTCTGATTTTGTTAAGCAGAAAGTTTCAGGTTGATGCTAGTGTTTACCACTTTTCTAATGTTTTAAATCTATTTTCACAAAAAGAGAGGAAACATGATGTAGCTAGTGTGTAATGTCATTGTTTATTTTCTTTGTATTTATTTCTATGGTTTCCTTCTATCTGTGGTAGGTAATAATGGTGGTCCCTTACAATTAACACTTGGAAATAGCAAAAGTCATGAAGGTGGCACACAAGTGCATGAGAACTGGAAAGCACTAATCTAAGCCCATACATTTGAAGGGTCCACTGCCCAGCCAGGAAACCCATTTCTCATGACAAGGATGTATTACCTCCTACAGAGGAAACTTAAGGTGATACTAGTCATTTACCTAATAATTTACACTAATGGTATAGAACAGAAGGTTGTCTGTTTTTCAAATGGTGTATAATCTACGTTTGTCCTTATGCTAGGGAGTCAGTGTCATTTACAGGCAATAGTTTGGACTTTTATACTAAGACTGGCCTGGGTTGGAATGCCAGCTCTTCCGATGTACCACACGGGCAAGTTGTGGTCTGTGCTTTAATTTTCTCATCTAGAATGTGATGAGAATGAGGCCAAGCTCACTTTCATGAGGATTAAATAAGGTAGTGTAAATAAGCCCTCGTTATAGGGCCTGGTTGAATTCCTGAGCTGGTCCATAGTAGCTTGTGGCCCTCTGGCCCTGGCATGCACCTTCATGTGATTGGGGGCGTGTTGATAGACTTAGATTCTTTCAATTGTATATACAACGCCACATTTTTCACAGCAGACACTGTTAAGTCGATCAGTTTAATAGTGATATAGAGGAGATATAGAGGATGACCCTCTCCTGACTTAGACTTTACAGGTCTGCCTTGATTGAATCAGGACTGATTCGTGGTGGAGGTGGAGCCCTTGTTCTTCAAAGTGTTCCTAAGAATGTTATTAACCTTCTATGTGCCAAGTGCTGTACATACTTCATATCATCTTTATAACAGCCTTACAAGCTAGAAGAGAAAACTTTGGCTCAGTGAGATTAGGTCCCTTGCCCCAGTTCCTACAAGTAGTAAATGGCATATCCAGTGCTTGATACATTTTAGGCAGAAAATATACAATCTACGTGCAGCAAGCAGAGATTATATGTTATTATAGACTAATATGTAAAGCACTCAGTATTGTAGGGAACACTATAGTGTAGTGCTTAAGAGATAATACATTGCCAACCACTTCCCAGCTAGGTGACTGTGGGTGTTAATTAGCGTCAGTTACCCCTCTGAAATGGGAATGATAATGGTACTCCCATGATGAGTTATCATGAGGGTTAAATGAGAAAATACCTAGAAGCATGATATGCCTGACTTGTAAAGAGGTATATTACATATAAGCTGTAGTAATGTTGTAATGATGCTGGTGTAAGTGGTTAGGTGCCCGATAAATGCAAGTTGAATAAATGAATGCTCCTGGGTGACTTGTTCTTTCAGGAATCTGAGACTCTTGACTTGTTTCATCCCCATCAGGTTGATCCTAGCTGTAGCTTTGCACTTGCTTATATACTGGTGCAGGTTTTTAAAAAATTTTATTTTATTGAAGTCTAGTTAATTTACAATATTGTGTTAATTTCTGCTGTACAGCAAAGTGACTCAGGTATACATATATGCATCCTTTTTCATATTCCTTTCCATTATGGTTTATCACGGGATGTTGAATATAGTTCCCTGTGCTATACAGTAGGACCTTGCTGTTTATCCATCATAAATATAATAGTTTGCATCTGCTAATCTCAAACTCCCAATTCTTCCCTCCTCCACCTCTCCCTCTTCTGGTGCAGGTTATAATAAGTAGATGATGTGTGTTGTGTGAGTAGGGGGTGGGAGAGAGAAGGACACAATTCAGCTACTTACACATGTAACAGACCACAAGCTTCCAGCTCATTTAATAAATAGTGCAGTTGTATGGCTCATATATAGAAAACTCTTTACCTGGATTCTCAAGTGTCCAGTGAAGAATCTAACTAATTTTTAAAATCAACTGCACATGCATAACAGTCATGGTCATGATATTTATGTGACTTGTGTGAATAAATACATTCTTGTACTCAGTTTTATTCCCCCCTGACTGCTTATTGGCTTAGAAAACACTTGTCAAATGGCTGGCATAATTTCCTGAATGGTCTCCTGCTGCTGCAGGCCTCTTCCGGCCAGGTGTGTCTAGATGCCCCCATCTGTATTTTGGTACAAGCTTCTCCTAGCTCAGGTACTGTCCTCCCTGCTACGTGAATCTTTTTTTTTTTTTTAACCTGAAATTTTGTTCAATCACTGCCTTTTGATATGAGGACTTCAGATAGTTCAATATTCTGAAATATCCTCCACCTGTGGTTCTCGGCATCACCTGGAAGGCTTGTTAAACGCAGTTAAAGGCTGCGTTTAAGGCTTGTTAAACTGTCGGGCCCACTCCATGAATTTCATTCAGTGAGCCTGGGATGGGGCCTAAGAATTTGTGTTTCTAACCAGTTCCCAGGTGATGGTGACAATGGTTTGGTTTAAAGGTCACAGTCTGAGAGCCATTGCCCCACGCTAAAATTTTAGACATCCTCATTTACAAGGATGTTCAAAAATGTTGGGCTTCTGACTCATCCTCAATACTATAAAGACTAGCTCTTCATGCAGAAAGTATAGTCAGGCCTAGGTGGGCCTGGATAATATTTTCACCTTTATACTCCTATTTTCTGGAAGACCTATTTTTCCACAGTCTAACCCTGACTCTGAATTATGATTATCCTAGTGGTTTTGACAGTGATGGAATAGGTTATGGAATATGCAGAACTTCTTTTTATTATTATTGTTTAATCAAAGTATAGTTGATTTACAATGTTGTGTTTATTTCTGCTGTACAGCAAAGTGACTCAGTTATACATATATACATATATTCTTTTTTATATTCTTTTCTATTATGGTTTATCATAGGATATTGAATATACTTCTCTGTGCTATACAGGAGGACCTCGTTTGGAGTATGCAGAACTTTTTTTTTTTTACATCTTTATTGGAGTATAATTGCTTTACAATGTTGTGTTAGCCCCTGCTGTATAACAAAGTGAATCAGCTATATGTATACATATACCACCATATCCCTTCCTTCTTGAGCCTCCCTCCCCCCCTCCCTATCCCACCCCTCTAGGTGGTCACAACACATCGAGCTGATCTCCCTGTGCTATGCAGCTGCTTCCCACTCGCTAGCTATTTTACATTTGGTAGTGTATATATGTCCATGCCACTCTCTCACTTTGTCCCAGCTTACCCTTCCCCCTCCCTGTGTCCTCAAGTCCATTCTCTACATCTACATCTTTATTCCTGTCCTGCCCCTAGGTTCTTCAGAACCTTTTTTTTTTTTTTAGATTCCATGTATATGTGTTAGCATATGGCATTTGTTTTTCCTCTTTCTGACTTACTTCACTCTGTGTGACAGACTCTAGGTCCATCCACCTCACTATAAATAACTCAGTTTTGTTTCTTTTTATGGCTGAGTAATATTCCATTGTATATATGTGTCACATCTTCTTTATCCATTCATCTGATGATGGACACTTAGGTTGCTTCCATGTCCTGGCTATTGTAAATAGAGCTGCAATGAACATTGTGGTACATGACTCTTTTTGAATTATGGTTTTCTCAGGGTATATGCCCAGTAGTGGGATTGCTGGGTCATATGGTAGTTCTATTTCTCATTTTTTAAGGAACCTCCATACATGCAGAACTTCTGAACTCCAATTCACAAATCAAAGCACACATTTATTTTCATTTTCCACCATCTCTTTTAAATTTATTCAGGGGAGATCATTTTCTTTTCCAAGGGAAAACTCTGACAGGTCTAAGAATTTTCTGTTCACTTTAACTAGTAGACAAGTAAAAATAGGTTGTTTGAGTGATTACAGTGCCCAAAGATACTATTCAAAACCCTGAACTGACTGTAATGGAGACTCTCTTCCCCCCACCCCAGCGTTGGCGGCTTCAGGTGGCAGGTCTATGAGTGAGGAAGTGAGGTGTGATAGCTCCACCTATACTTCTCTGCCATGTACTTCACCTTTTTCCTCTCCAGCCACTCTTTGGGATTCCAGTAGGGGGGGGGGGGGCGGTGAGATAAGAAGGAAGGCGGTGAGTGGAGATTAAGAGGACAGGATGGGTCTTATTCAACTGGTACCTTCATCAACTTCTGTCCAATTTGGTTCCCATGACCCCTACTCAGGTTCAATTAATTTATTACAGTGGCTCACAGAACTCAGGGAAATACTTATGCTTACAGTTTATTAAAGGTTAAGATAAAGGATACAGAGGAGCAGTCAAATGAAGAGGTACCTGGGACAAGGTCCTGAGGGCAGAAACTTCTCTCCCCATGGAGTTGGGGTGCATTGCCCTCCTGGTGTGGATGTGTTCACCAGCCTGGAAGTTCTTTGAACATTGTACTGCTGGGAGTTTATGGCAGTTTTCTCACATAGGCATGATCAGTTATTAACTTCATTTCTGTCTCTCTCCCCTCTCTGGAGTATTGGGGGGGGGGGTGAAGATTCTAATCTTATCATCATGGCTTAATCTTTCTGGTGACCAGCTCCCCCCCAACCAGGAACCATCCAGGAGCTCACCCAGAGTCACCTCAATAGAACAAAAGATGCTCCTAGTGGTCTTATCTCTTAGGAAATTACAAGGGATTTAGAAGCCCTGTGTCAAGGACAGGCCAAAGACCAAATATTAGAACAAGAGAGCCTCTTAGTGTTCTTGTCACATAGGAAATTATAAGGGTTTTAGGAGCTCTGTGTCAGGAACTGGGGGAAGGGACCAATATATTTCTTATTATTTCATATAGCTCAACTATAATAGAAATTGATTTCTTACGCATGTAACAATTTGAAAAGTGTTCTTGATCAGCACTTAGTGGGCCTCCACGTGGTGATTCAGGTACCCAGGCCCCTTCCTTCCCCAGAGGCCTGTGATATTCATCCAGTTGGGGGAAGAGGAAAGAGAGCAAGGAGGCTGTGGACCATAGAGGAATCCATCACTTTAGCGCACTTTCCAATGGTCAGAACTTGTCACCTGGCCCTATGAAGGTGCAAGGGGATCTACAGAATCAGCTTCCTCTAGACGTCTGCCTGCAAGTTGAAACTATGCTAATGAAGACAAGGACAGTCTAGCGGTCAGTTAGCCCCTCTTTCATGTCATGAATTGCCTTTGCTACTAAGGTGCTTCAATGAATTATAGATGGTGGAGAGCCACCAAAGAATTCTAAGCAGCAGAATGACCTGATGGTGTTTGCATTGGAGGGAGTCATGAGAATGAAGGCAAGGGAGCCAGTATGGGGACGTTTGCCGTAATTCAGGCAAGAGATGAGGATACCCTAGATAAATGAGAATTAAGAGAAATAGACAAGTTTTCAAGGGATTTAAGAAGCTGGCCTTGGGAAGTAGTTGAATATGAAGAGAATGGAAAACAATGGCTAGCTGACATTCTGGCCTGGGTAAGTGGGTGTATGTTGTATTACCAACCAAGTTTGAGGAAAAAGGAGTAGGATCTTTTCTCAAAGCTCTTTTCAAGCTTTTATTTTCAATCGTTCAAGCTTTTCTCAAGCTTTTCTTTCAAAATTCCTTTAATAGCACAATAAGGTAAATATACGTATACTGGGAGGCTCCAGTAGGTAGTTCATCCTGCAACTGGAAAACTTCTTTGAGGTATGTTTTATTTTGAAAATCTATGCAAATTTCATTTTCTATTCCATTATATATCTGGTCTTGTTGCAAAATGAAATAATGTGTTAAACAAAAAAGTTGATTAAACAAGTAATTTGCAAATCTAGTCTCCCACCTCGAAACCATTTAGAACCCTATAGGCTGAAGCCCCCCTTGACCACAACCAATAACCCCTGTCTCCCTCCTCTTATCCACTAAATGTAATCACTACTTATCTGTGGTTTATCTTTACAAACTTGCACTCATTTATATACACTAAGAACATTTACCATGTTTTTGTGTTTTAAAATAAATTACACTGTACATAATTTTGCAGCTTGCCTTCTTCACTCAAAAATGACGGTTTCTACATCTATCCATGTTGCTACAGATAAGTGAGTTTATCCCTTTAAATTCCTTCCTAGGAGTCAAATTGATACTCCAGGAAGACGGACATTTATCTTGTGGGTCTGAGTGCTCCTGGCTGGCTGCACAACCCCACTATCACATTAGCTCACTTAGAAACCCAAGTATGTGGAGGTCAGATCTTCTGTCCACAGACTAGTAGAAATCTGCGTGTCCATATGACACTAATCACTCATATTTATCAGCACTGTGTGCCAGACCCCGTCCTGCATGTAGTACATGTATTCGCAACAACGCTACGAGGTATTGCAGCTGCCGTAATCCTACTGTGATTGCAGCTGAGAAAATGAAGCCTGCAACTTCTAGATAAGTGGTCCAGCATCACTTAGGCTTTGAATGCTTAGCCAGGGTCTGATTCCAGAGCCTGGTTCTTAATCACTTAATCACTTTACAAAACCACCTGGGGAAATGTGTGCGATGCACTGAAGAATCTTGGATTTCTCTCCATTCCTCAAGCCAGTGAGATATTCCCTGAAACATACGCTTTTAATGCTGACCTTTGGACGGAGAGCTGCAGCCAAATGGTCTATCCAGTCACTCATTTCTGAGGTTACAGTTGGCTCATTTACAGATTAGATGCCTATTAATTTATCAGGCAAACTGAAGCAGGATAGATGGTTATTGCGTCTGCCCAATGAATGTGTGATGTGCACGATGAGATGCCAAAATCCTCAGTGAAGCCACTCAATCTGCATGATGGATCCAAAGAATTGGGGGTATGGCGGGCAGTGAGAAGTCCATTTTCATGGAAGAACAATGCTTTCTAAGAAGCCGTTCAGTGTCTGCTGCTTTCCCGTCTGGTATGGCCCTGAGAGGACAGTGCCAGGCTGGAGGCTGGTTCTCAACTGCCGCTGCTTTGGAAACAAGGGTGGAATGACACCAATTAAGAGGTGTGAATGCCATTTGTCCTGCCTTTGGCTCCCTCCCCAAAGTGATTGTTAGCTTGACACCCACGGGGAGACGGTGGGGAGAAAATCTTTTACTTAGATTTTTTAACGGACATACACAAAGCCTGTATTTCAGAATGGTTTATGACTTATGGTAATGGTAATGGTATGGTAATGGTTTATGATTTTTTGTTTTTCTTTACCTTGTACTCTCCAAATACAAAGTGACTTCAAATTCTCTTGCTGCACACTTTGCTCACATCTGGTGCTATATTTGGGATGTCCGAACAAATGTAGCAGGGTGAATAAAAAAGCACTGTTTGGATATCTGGCAGCAGAGATTCTCTTAGGGAAAGAGCAATCTCAATTTAAACAAGAGCCCTTATAGAACACTTCAGATGTGGAAGATGAAACCCAGGGGGAATGATTAGGAAGGCAATGGTATTATGAAGAATAAAGCTCTTATGTAAATATTTTGCATAAGAAATAAACAAGAATTTGGGAAAGAGCATACATGAGGGAGAGAGGGAATCTGGCAATACAATGGGAAGGCAGCCGGGAGGAAGATGGCAGTCAGTGAGGGCCTGAAGGACACCCGAGGACTGAGAGCTCTAATGTCCCATTTTAATTCTCTCCCTCTCTCTGAATGTAAATACTCATCACCC
Organism: Balaenoptera acutorostrata; assembly: GCF_949987535.1. NCBI lineage: Eukaryota > Metazoa > Chordata > Mammalia > Artiodactyla > Balaenopteridae > Balaenoptera > Balaenoptera acutorostrata. Next base: position 1,091,978 of record NC_080067.1, read on the forward strand.
TCCCCAGGGTGTCAACACACAAACCATCATATTATAGGTTTGGAGTACAATTAAGGAAAGGGGATTGAGTCCCTGTCTGGGTAAAGCTGAAACAAAAATGAGTGAGTAGTCCAGCCACAGAGAGGGAGTGCAAAGGAGAAGAATGATAAAGGAGGGACGGTAATTTGTCTCAGAGAAGACTCTTGACTTCTCACAAGATACGCAATGCTGGTCTTGAGACAATTTTCTTTAAACCTTGAAGGGTAGTCTCAGCAGACACCTGAAGGACCTAAAGAAAAAGCAGAGTCAGCTCAAATCTTCAGGGAGTTCTCACTGATCAACACAGAAAACCCCTGTAAATAGACAACTAGTTTGTAGGTCAATGCAAATACTCCACCATTTCACATCCCCTCCTTGTTTTCAAGGAAATGCCTAACTTGACGATGTCTGGCTCTATTTCTTGGGTTAAAGTGCAAGATGCTGTGAAGGATGGAACACAGGCTCTGGATCAGAAACATATGGGTTGGAAGACTGCCTCAACTCTTTTGAACACATTTTTGACTTTCTGTTTATAAACCTGAAAAGAACGGGAATGGGAATGGGTTTCACCATAACTGTCAACCTTCTTTGCCTCCCAAAGTCATAGTTTTATTCTTTTTCTGGACTAGTTGGTATCCATGACCATGCTCTTCTGCATGACCATGCTCTAAGAACTTTGATACCCTACAACAGTGTGTCCTTGGTTATATGAAGATTTTGGAGGCAAAGAACATAGGAAGCTCAAGATAACTCTGCTAGGAGTGCTAAAAAAAAAAAAAAGCATCAAGAATATGCCCTTCAAGTGGCAAAGATCTGTGACATCAACTGCAATGACCAAAGTTACTGCCCTGCACTGCTGTCCATCTACCAGAGCCAGGAAAAGGAGCTACTTTAGCCTCTGACTCTGCACCACTCTTCTCTGCTTTTTTTTTTTTTTTTGCAATGAGAAGGTCTCTGCATGAATATCATTTTATTCATAATTAGTAAAGGAGAGAGCAGTTGGAAATCCCAAACGGAAAATTAATGACAAAGGATAAAAAAAAAAGAACGTGTTTTTGCAAAGACCAGGAGTGAGGCAGCCTGGAGGAGAAATTAGAGAGAACAGTTCACCCAGAAAAAGAGCAGGAAAGGAACAGACATCGCAAATACAAAAGTGATGTCTCTCCCTGTTTGAGCACGGTACCCAGGCTTTTAACTTAAATAGTAAAACTGCGGGTCCTCATTTCAAATTTACAAATGGTAGGTGTCACCTCACAGAGATAATTGTTAGGTGAGGCTTATTTAATCTGTGGGCAGAGTCTAAGATGAAAGACCACAAGATCCAAGGAACAAAAGAGAATTCACCCTGGGTTTCATGTGAGGCAGAGTCAAATGTTTCCAGAGAGTCTGTCCACCAATAAGTGACTTAGACTTTGGGATTTCCTACATTGACCTTTGTAGATTATTTCCTTGTTTATTAAAAAATGTTTTAGGATGAGTTCTACCAGTTATAACAGTTATGTGCATATTACTTAAGTTCAGCAAAAGAAGCCTTGAGGACCATGGACCCAGGCAACTTGGGTCCTAGGTTTGGCTTGGTTTTTACCATATTTTATGACTCAAGCAAATCCTAAGATCCTCTGTGAACCCTTGTTTTTCATATGTAAAATAAAACAGTACGGAAGTAACATTTGTCATACAGCTCAGGGTTCCTTGAGGTTTTTATTTTAGCCCCTTACAGTTATAAGGTTCCATTTCCTTCTTCTGAGTCCCCTGCATATTGTAGGGAGTATCCACATGGAGTAATTAAAAGCAGACTGTGGTTCATGATCAAATGTCCCTGCCAATGGCCAGTCCTTAGGGCAGTGATGCATAGTGACAAAGCTACATTCTCACTGGTCACCCCTGGGGACGCACACTTGGTAAAGGCACCCAACCTGGGTGGTGCAATATTCACCTCCATATCAAGATTTGGTAGTTGGCGGTGATAGATCAGCTTCCATTTAGCTCCTAGACACCTGATTCATACAGTGAACTTGGTAAGTTTCACTCACCCAGCTCTTACTATGTGGCTGGCCTCTCCTGCTATGGAAACTTCCTTAGGATCATCTCCCTTTTCCCGATAAAGCTTGAGAAATAAAGCAGGCCTAGAACCATGATAACAGAAGGACTTGTTGCTCTGTTCTCAGCGGGTAGGGCAGGCTTAATTTTCAAATCTTCCTTGGAGGTGTGGGGAAACCTGAGCTTTCCATTCTGCAAAGAAAAGGAAGAAAGCAGAACAGTTAAGTTTCCATATTTAAACTATCAGAACTAGCGACAATCTAAAGGCTAGATTGGGTAATCTCTAATTTCTAGCTCTAACATCCTATGAATCGAAAGCCAAGAGCAATAGAATGTTCCTTTTCCTTCTGGTACCGCTAATTCCATGGAGAAAATATTAGCCTCTCTAGGCTCTGGATCTATTAAAACTTTTAGACTCCAAGGCACAGAAGGGAATGAATGGCAGCTTGTAACCTATATGACCATGGCTTAATGGATTTATGATACCAAATTGCTCTTGCACTATTATTTAGAAAGAGGGACATGAACTTGGAAAGCCCAGTCTCTAAATATATTGCTTAGGAATCTGATGGTTGTCTAGATTAATTAGCATGCTAATTCCTTACCAGTAGAAGTCCCAGGAATTGTTCAAACGGGTTTCTATGGGCAAGTGAGTTAGGGGGAAATGGCAGAGCAACCACAATCAATTTCTTCACATTTTGAGTCATAAGCAAACATCTAAGACCTTCCTCCTATGTAGACTGACATTTTCCTTGGTAGCTCAGGCTGTTTAATCAAGTTTTATGCTGCTGCTGGAACCATGACAAGCATTGCCATTCTGAGTTTGTTCAGTCAACTAAAATATTCCAGGAGCCATTCCAAGCTGCTAAGGGGCTAGACTCTAGGACCAGGTATCGGACTGTGCATTTTGTATGACTCGAGAAGAAGAGAGCTTAGTGTTTCATTCATTTATTCACATTTCCATTTATTCATTAATCCATCTGGCCAGCCATACATCCATTATTGGGACATTAATTATACATCAGGCATCATGAGAGGCAACAAAAGATTCACATATACTTCTATCTGGAAATAAAGGTCAGGAAACAGGAAAGGGACACGTTTTTTATTTTAGTGTCAGGTGGTGCTTAACCATCAAGGGTGTATGCATGTGCAGCCAATTTTTTTTTTTTTTTTTTTTGCAGGGAAGTAGCTGCTGTGAGCAGTAATCTGGGATCAGGCTACCCTTCCTGCCACCGCGGGACACCAAAGAGTCCTAATGCTGTTCCTGGGAAGAGGGGGGAACTCCCAGGGAACAAGGAGGGCTCCCCACTTTCTCTTTAAATTCTAGGCTCACAAAAAATAGCATTTAGGACTCAACATAGTGCACACACCTCCCCAGGCTCCCGTTGCTACGATCCTCCCACTGCACATTCTGAATGCAATTAGATGCTGCTCCAGCGTAACACAGCCTTGATTAATAATCTAAGCACATGCTCTCTCCAAGGGATGCACTCCGATGAAACCACCTAAATGTGCCTACTGAAAATCCAAGCAATTAACCTAGAAAGTTTCACACCCAGGACTTCATCCTCTCATCTATTTTCATCCACAGAAGGGATTTATAAAGTTTATACTTTTACCCAGGATATTGGATCTTATTTCTCTTCTGCTAAGGTCAGGTAGTCCTTTGCCTGCCCTGTGGGAGAGGTCTCGAGAGCTATATTCCTGAACATAGATTCCATTCTTCCTGAATGGAGACTTTGTGAGGCATCTTAGAAAAGCTTCAAAAATAAGCAAACTCAAACTTCATGGTCAGAGAAAGCCCATGCGCCTCATCTGAAAAATGGGACTCATAGAAGCTTCTGGGCTACTGTAAGGAGTAGCTGTGCAGAAGACGCTTGCAGGGTTGGCACATAGGCAGAGCTCCAGAGCTGTCATTGCCTTTGAGAAAAATGTTGGTTCCCTCTGGGTTCTGGAAAAGGCCATTAATAACAATGTGCTCCTGTCACATCACCTCTTATAGATGTCTAAACTCAGCCTGGGAAACAAGAATGCTTATCAGGCATTGCCCTGAAGAGAGAAGAAGGTGTGCCAAGGGGGAAGGTGAAGGAAGAGGAAGGGGACTTTAAGTAGCCCCTCCCGGCCCACAGAGGTGTGTTCAGGCTTCTGTGATTTCCACGATGTTGAAGCTGCAGGTGCCAGGATTCAGAGAAGGGGCCACGTTGAGTAGAAAGTCCCTCTTCTTGGGGGTTTCTTTCCTTTTGGAAGGAAGCCTGGTGTTTGTTCACTTCTTCCTGCTCCAAGGCTCTCCGCTGTGCCAGGTTTTCAGGCTCTGTCTTCCCCTGGAGGGCAGCCTGTACCTTTGGACCAGTGACGTGGGAAGAGAACAAGGCTGAAATGAGAGGTCTAAGCTCATTCCTTCCAACGCAGCCCAACCTAACATAGGGGTGAAGAGTGTTTTCTCTGGATTATAACTAACTGGATTCAAGTCCCAAGTCTGCCATTTACCTAACCCAAGTCTTAGTTTCCTTGCCTCGTACCTAGCTTGCAGTGTTGTTAAAGGATAAAAATGCATAGAAAGCAGTTAACCCAATGCTTGGCCCATGGTAAGGACCCCATACAAAATGGCTATTATACTGTGGTCTGCCTCTTCCTTTCATCTTTCCCCCATGCACAAAGCCTTGGGAATGAAACAACTCCATGGATGTCATTAGGGAAAATGTGTGCAGAGTCACCTGAAGAGGTGCTCATTAAAATGGGAGTCCGTAGTTTCCCTCAAGTTGTCCTTTAGCTAGAGCTTTCCTTTTCCAATTCAGACACGGCTCAGGAAGGTCTGCAACCACCCAAAGCCAAGGAATGAGGGAATTCCTGTTTTAGGACATAGGGCAGTTGCTGTCTGTGCTCTGCTCATGCATCTTGGGCTTTTCCACTGCAGTGCTCTTCGGCCGAATCCCAGGGGTCCACATCTGTACCTCTTCACAAAGAAGTGAAGTGATGTAAAGTATAGAAAACTGTATATGAGACTCATGGGACATGCAGTTGGAATACCAACAGTGATGGAGAGAGAGAGGTCAGAGCAATAGCTGAAGAGATAATGGTCAAAATGTTCCCAAGGCAAAAAAAAAACAATTAAGCCTCAGATTCAAGAGGAACAATGAACCCCAAGCAAAAATAAATGAAAAGTAAACCACAACTAAAGACATCATAGTAAAACTGCTGGAAATCAAAGACAAAGAGGAAATATTTAAAAATAGCTGGAGGAAAAGGACAGACTGTCTCCAAAATAACAAAAATAAGACTGACTTCTGATTTCTGCTGACTTCTCTACAGAGATAAAGATAAAGCAATGAAATTATGTTTTCAAATTGATAAAAGAATATAGCTGCTAGCCTTGAATTGTTTGGCAAGTAACAATTTTCTTCAAATTCGGGCAAAATAAAGGAATTTTCAAAAACAAAAATTATCCCAGATGGAAGCTCAAAATTGCAGGAAAGAACAGTTACCAATAAGGTTAAATATGTGGGTGAATAAAAATAAATATTGGCTATATATAGCAGTAATATTATATCTCATGTAGTTTGAACAGTTAATAGAATGAAAACTCATGACAATAATGGTGCATAAAGTAGGAAGAAGTAAGTGCAGTTGAAGAGTTCTGGAGCTTTTGTGTTTTTCTATGAAATTGAAAATTATATGATTTCATCTAAGTCAAAAATACATGCTGTTATTGTCTGTAACTACCACTAAAATTGTCAAAGAATGTATAACTAAAATTTAATGGAGGAATGGAATTATAGGGTAATTTTTGATATTGTAATTCATACATTTGGAGTCAATTTTAGCTTAAGGAATGAGGTAGGAATGTGACTTTCTATGCTATATTATCAAATGAGTAGTGATCCACCCGGTGGGTCACAAGGTTTTGGAGCCAGACGGACTTGGATTGACATTGGATCTGCCACTTCCTATGTGTGTCGTGGGGCAATTTACCAACCTCCCTGAGTCTCCTTTTCGTCTTTATACCTTAGAAGAAACAACATTACCTTGCAGAGCTGTAGTAAAGATTACAAATACGGTACATAAAGCAGAGTGCATGGTACCTGGTACATCATAGGCTCCCAATCAACAAAGCTCTAGCTACTGTTGACTACTGACCACCCCAAAACCCTATTGATCAGCAAAGCTAAATTGATCGGATTGATTGCATCAAGGGAGAACAGTGCCTTGAGAGAATCCTGGGAGTTTAGGGTTTTAGGGTCTGAGGGGGGCGACTTTAAGGTAGGCTTTGCAGGTGGGAACTGTTTAGGGCTGAACAGAGTTTATGACGTAGTCGCTGTAGATTGGTGGTAACAGAGAGATGGAGGTATTGAAGTAAGGCTCGATGAGCAAGCCATCCGTTTGGATGAGTTAGCTGTTGGGTTGGCTAACAGCCTTTACTTCCAGGTGCAAGGCTTTCCTGGAACAAGCAGTTAAGTTATTGTTTGGTACCGGTGTTTTTTATTACAGGGTTAGGGAAGTACATCCACTCAATCCCAGTATTGTGTATGTGATGGTTTCAGTTATCATTTCTCTTGTTATTGGCTCAGCCTTACGTTTTACTCATGAAGTGTGCATGGCTGTAGAAAAAGTCCTTGCAGAGTGTCAGGGGACTTTATGTGAACAGTACTTTGTGATCATGCTGTCTGTTCTAATGCAGTTTGCTTCTGATGGATTTTCCCCTCAGAAAACGTACTGACATTACTTATCTGTACTCTTGGAACTTTCTTATGAAAGAAAATGACAACAGGATCCTCTGGAAACCCCCAAACATCACTTAGTTCAGTCATTCTTATGTTCTGCTACTGAAAAATGGAATCCATACCAATTTCTGAACTCCCCTGCCTACAGAAAGTAGTAATCTCTCAATTAGATCAAATTGCACTTGGCACTTCAACAGACTTGAGTCAGCCTTTGTTCTTCTCCAGATGCCATCACTGAGATGTGTTGAGAGATATCATTTTATCATGTTTGATGTCATTCTTGGGAAAACGTGTTCTGCTCTACTAAAACCCAGGAACTATTATTTTATTTTAGGAGTCTCTTATCTTCTTCTGGGATTTAAAAACCACTTAGAGACCTGATTCTGCTGTAAACATATTAATCATGAAGACTGTAAAGAGGGTTAGATCCTCATGGGTTTGTGAAAAGTGTCATTGATACACATTGAAATACTTCCATGTCTAAAGTCTGGGAAAGATGCAAAGGTTTTTGTTTGTTCATTTTCTGCATGGAATTTATTTAGAAGAAAAGTACAAATCAGAGGGTTGGGGTAACCATCTACCCAGGTAATTCCTGGGGGAGAATATCTTATCAGAGATATGCCCAGAATAAGACTATGTCAGAAACAATATCATCATCTACCGGTGGTGATCTTTCCAAGTTGGATGGGAGATTAATGAGAGTGGCTGATGGATTGATCTACATGGACAGAGTGAAGCATTGTGAGGGTAGATATATTGGGTTTGTTAATAGGAAAATGGGTGCAGAAAGTAAACAGAAAATCTTACTTCTATCCCCATTGCCCGTCCCCTGGAAAATAGATGATGGTTGTAGGATTTGTTTCTGTTTCACTAACAGACTATAGGTAACTTCCAAGAACAGTACCCTCCTGACAAATACGAATCATTAAACTGCTTAGATTTCAATAATTGTGATTAGGCCTTATACTGTCAGCTACAAAACTTGAAATTAAAAAAAAAATTAATGAACTGATTGAATTTGTTGCCGTGTCTGGGTTTCATTTGACCCATCAAACACCGAGGGGATTTTTCAAGCTCTTGAATTAGTATCTACTTGATTGTTAGTAAACAACATCGGCTTGGGATTAGAAAGATTGGAATTTAAATGTTAGCTGCAATATTCACTACCTGTTCTACTCTAGGTAAGATACTTAATGTTTCAGAATTTGAAATATTGTAACATAAACATGTTTAGACAATTAAATGAAAGATTATAAGTAAATGAATAGCATGTGACCCAGGATGAGGATTCTTCCTGTTTTCCTTTTAAAATAAAATGGGATCATGGAAATGTACAATTCCTTGGTCAGCAAGACACCTTCTCCTTGATGGGAATTTCAGCTAACACACCTGTTACTCAGTCAAGGCAGCTGCTCATTTCAGAGAGGCTGATGGTACGGCATCTAACAGGATAAAATGAAAAAGGATAAAAGTCCCAGTTCTATTACGTACCACAGAATTTGAGCCAGCTACTTACTGAATCTCAGTTTGCTCATCTGTTAAGAATAAGTGACGATAGTGGTGTAGTAGTAAATGACATCATATATTGGAAAAGTGCCAACGCTGCTATAAGCGGTCAATAAATATTTGTTGACTCTGCACCGCAATTACTTTCTTTTCTAGAAAAATTGGGATATTTTGAAATTTAGACTGTTTTCCCTGAATAACAGTTTTGTGCATACTATTGAGGGAACTTTTTCTTTTCTTGGTTAGAACAAAGCTTTCCAAAACAATATCAAGGGACTATTGGTTCAAGAAGGAATACTGAACACTGTGTCTCTCTCCCGTTGCTCCTAAGAATGCATTAAAATAACAAAAAGATTTTTTTAATAGAGCAATCCCATGGTATGAAAGATGTTGATAGGTGCATCCTTCCCCCAGGTGTTGTGAGTGTGCTAAAGGCTCATAAGTGTTCCAGGGAATTCCCGTTCCAGAGCACCCAGGGGGTCAGGCTGGTGCTAGGCTCTAGCTGAGACCACACTCTACTTAGCTCCTGTGCTCTCCTAATCCCCCTCTCCGGAAAACCCTCTCCTAATAAGTCACTTGCATAAGAACTCCCATCTCAGATGCTCCTTCTAGGGACCCCAAACCACAGCAGCTGGTAATAGTGAACAGTGTGTGAGGGGCATGATGACTAGGTCATCAGTGGGCGAGCAGAAGTCATCCCTGTAGAAAGAGACTCCGAGGCTCAAAATGGGCAGGAGAGGAGAGAGAAGTTTGTGTGTGTGTTGGGGAGTGTGGTTACTAGAAAGTCTTAATTTAGAAAAGCTACCCCAACACATATCCCCCATCACAGAGTTCAGCAGTGTAGCATTTTGCCCCAGCTAAAACCCCTAGCACTCATCTCTAAACAAACTACCAACCCCATGGGCAATTAGGGTTGCCAGTGCCATGGTGGCATCCCCTTAAAGATCCCCCATCCTCCTTAGCCTCACAGCCAGCCCCCTGCCCCAGAAGAAACCCGCATCTCCTCCCTAGGTTCATCAACAGAATCCTTGATTTTCAAATAGGATTATACAGAGCTCACCAGGCATAGGGAGGCCAAAGTGAACAAAGGCAAAAACTGATGCCAGAGGAAAGAGAATGGAACAGAAGAGACCTAAAGCAAAACAATACGACAAAATCTTTTATTGGGGTCCACAGATGGGAAAAACTATTGGATTTATTAAATAAGAACTAGATACCTTCTACTATTTTTTTTCACTTAAAAATAATGAGAACAGAAACATTCTGGGAAGTTCTAAGTGATTGCAGAAATAAAACATTTAGGAGGAGAGGTGGAAGATAAAATTGAGGTTCATTGCCATAATGTAGAGAAAATATGAAAGAAAAGATCAATGCTCTAGATCTGTACTTTCAAATATGGTAGCCATTAGCTCCATGTGGCTATTGAGTGCTCAAAATGTGGCTAGTCCAAAGTGTTGTAATTATTAAATACACACCAGATTTTGAAGACTTAATACATAATAATGTAAGATAGCTCAGTAATATTTTTATGTTGATTAAATTTTGAAATAACAGTTTTCTATAGAAACATAAGTAAAATATAATATGAAAGTACTAATATTTAACATTAATTTATAATAAAATACTATTGATATTAAATGAAATATTTTGAAGAAAATCTTTTCTGGCACTCAATATGGAAAGTGTGATATATGGCTGTAGGATCAAAGGGTATCTGTTTGGCCCCTTCTGGCCCTCCCACCAGCTCTGGGCATCTTGAGAACCCAGCCTGAAACCCATGAGCTTGGATAAAATGCAAAGTATTTTCCCCAGTACTAAACACTATGTTCCTCCTTCTGATTTGATGGCTCAGATGGGCTCCATTTCCCTGTTCTTCAGGCACGGATTTTAGAGCCCTCGTTTGGTCTCAAGTCCCTTTCAGACAGCAATGGGGTACCAGCTGTGTCTGCCCCTGCTGTTTGTTTTCTCCATTAGTGATTCCAACCATCATTTTCCAGAAGTCACTCTTAGATTCCCAGCTCATTTGTCTGAGTGCAGCTTGTCGCTTTGCTTGTTAAATAGAAAACCGAGTTGTTTTTCAAAGCACTGTTTCCCTCATTAGAGGTTGCTGGTAAGTCTGCTTCTTTTTTTACATTTGTTTCCTCCTACATCCTTTTCTCCAACCATCATACATTTTTCAGTGGCTGGACACCTAACGAGACAGAGTCAGAACATGTCTCCAAGTGATCCAACTTCCCAGGTTGCGACAAGGCTGGCTTGGCTTTTCAATTAAAAGAAAGTTGAAAAGAGAGAGAAGAAAGCAAGCAAGTAATTAAGCAGCAACAAGGCCTTGGCAGAAGTTGTTAAATGAATAATTTATTGAAGCAGTTTGGAGCAGGTGGACCTGGCTACCTCCGGCTCCTGCTTCCTGTAAAAGCCCGGGTGGCTCTTTCCTACCCTCCTCGTCCTGCTCTGACAAAAGGGCCAGGCAGATCCATGCGATGTGTGGAAAGTGGGGAATTGTGTGTGATAAACGTTTTGTAGTGGGTGGTCAGCCAGAGGAAGGCTGTGTCAATAAGAGGGCTGCTGGGAGGGGGAGGGGGTTTGTTTGGGGATGCTTGCAATAAGGGTACATAAAAAATCTTTAAGAAGCAGCCTGGTGTGACATTGAGGTTTCAAAGTCCCATGCATCCCAGGGCTAGGCAGGTTGAAAGGACTGAGGAGGGAATCTGGAATTTCAGAGTTTCATGTTTAATCCTCCTCTTCTTTCGCAACTAATCCAAAACCTGTGATTACACCCTTCTGGCCATCTGCTGGCTAGATTTAACATCTGAGCCGCCAGTTTAATTTGCAAACTCTGGGTTCAATAACGTGAAGAGAGGGCGAAGTATAAAGAGACAGAGGGATGGGGGTCAGAGATCCATGTGTGAGCCTGAGCCTCCAGGCTGTCAGGCACCAATGAACTAGTGTCTCAGCTTCCCCATCAGGAGCACCTTGTGCGTGGTCATTCTTGCTCTAGGTCAAGTATTGATGCCATAGAAGAGGTTCCTTCTGTTCTGTACACCTGGGCTCACCCATGCAGACTTGAGGACCTTTGGGATGGAAGTGAGTGGGAGGCTGTTGTGTGTCTCCACTTGCAGGATTTCTCGCTGATGATACCGATTTGTGTCCACTGCCCTGTGGTATGTGTGTGTCTGTGTACACAAACACGTACAGCAGGATCCCCCAGAGGAAACAAACATATGTTTGAAGAATGCAGGGGAGTAATGAAAGGGATTGGAGGATGTCTCCTGAGTGGCTAAGTGGGACCTCAACCTTCTAAGAGGAAGCACTGGAGAGGGGTTCTGAGTATATAGTAGGTGCTCAATAAATGTTTATTGTCCTTGAGAAGCTGCTACTAAGTTAAGCACCAGCCATGTGGGTGTGTTAAAGGCTTCCATGCCAGTCTGGGAGCATGGGAACATATCTAGAAAAAGGGAGAAAAATTAAAAAGGGGGCATGTTTGCAGAAAAAGGCCAGTTTCTGCACTGAGAGAGGGGGGAAGTAACTGGAAACTCACGTGGCCATGTCCTGGGGAGAAAGGAATGTTGGAAGGGTGTCCATGAAGGGGACATTCACGTCTGTTTGCCTCCAGGTGCCAGGACTCTGAGGAAGGTTGTCAATTCTTTCCAGATTGTACCTTCTAGGGGAAGGGACGCCACTAGTGGCTTTTCAGGTTTGTCTCTAGTGTGAAAAAAGATCAGAAGGAAGTCAGTATTGTTAAGAGAGCTCTCTAAAATGGAACCAGGAAGACATTGAGGAAGCATGACTTAGGCACATCTCAGCCTGTATGGAATCTGAACTTTGACCCCTTATTGTCATTACACAGGCATCCAGAACCTCTGCCCAATGTTCCAGAAACTCAAGATATTTATCAGACCCTTCTTCTAAAATAACTAATGACAGCATAGCTACTTATTGGACATTTACCCTAAGTGACTCATGACAGCCCATCCCTTAAAGATAAACATTTCCCTTCTTGCACCAGAGTCAATCATAATTCTTGCCAGATGACTTTAACAACCTTTTGGTTTTGCCTTTCTAAATAAGCCCCTGACCCCTTCTCTTTCCCAAGATAGTCTTTGGGTTTCACGCAAATCCTGAATTGCAATTCCTAAGGCTGCAAATAAATGCTTTTCTTATTTGCAACCTTCTGTGTTTCGTGGTCGACCCTAGTTAGACACAAATTAATTTCAAGACTGGACAGAATTCTGCCTGCACATGTCCAGTGAATATTATAGCTCTGGCAGGGCTGCAGAAGCAGAGACTGACCCGTGTAAAATAAGCCATATGCCCACAGGAAGAATAAAGCGTTCTCTACAATGTAACAGGGAGTTTACCACTATGCTTTCATCTAATTTAATCTTTGAAATACATTTAAGGAAGGAATTGTTTTCCTCACTTTGAAGATGAAAAAAGTTGAATATCAGAGAAATTAACATACTAGTTGAAAGTCACACAACATGTAAATGGCAGAGCCAAGCTTTAAGTTCCATTTTGGCTCCAAAGGTAACGAATAATGAATGCTCCTCTTTTTATTATGCTCTCCTCACTAAAGACAGTAAGGGTGAAGCTAGGAAAGGATGAAGATTTTCGGTCATTGAAAAGGGAGCACAGAGAGAGAAAAAGATCAACTTGTAAATCCAGGAGCCCACACAGGGTTGTGTGCTGCCTGCCCAGCCGGGAGAGGTGAGGAGCGATAGGTGAGAAGAGAGATAGTTCAAGGAAAAGACGACTTCAGCTTACTCATGTCAGTCATTCAGGATAATGTTGGTAGCTGAGAGGACAAGAAATAATGATGTGATGGTGATGATTTGACGATGAAAGACAGTTTGAAAGTTCCTTGAAAAGCTAAACATAGGCTTTATCATAGGATCCAGCAATCACACTCCTAGGTATTTGCCCAATTGTTTTGAAATTTTTGTATGTCCACACAAAACCTGCACAGAATGATTTATAGGCGCTATATTCATAACTGTCAAAAATTGGAAGCAAAAAGATGCCCTTTGATAGATGAATAGAGTAACAAATGGTGGTACACCCGTTCAATGAGCTCAGAGATAAAAAGAAATGAGCTACCAAGCCACACAGAAACATGGAGGACCCTTAAATGCACACGGCCAAGTGAAAGAAGCCAGTCTGAAGATGCTGTAGGATTCCAAGCATATGACATTCAGGAAAAGGCAAAACTAGGGAGAGAGTAAAAAGATCAGCAGTTGCCAGGGGTTCAGGGGGGAGGGAGGAGATGAATGGGGGTGGCAGAAAGGGAATTTTCAGGGCAGTGAAAGCCTTCCATATGGTATTGGACTGTTAGATATATGACATTATGCAATTGTCAAAACACACAGGATGTACAACATAGAGTGAACTTTAATGTAAACTATGGACTTGAATTAAAATAATGTATTAATACTTGTTCATTAACTGTAACAAATATATACTAATGCAAGACACTATAGGGGAAACAGTGTGTGTTTGGAGGGTATAGGGGATTCTCTGTACTACCTCCTCAATTTTTCTGTAAATCTAAAACTGTTCTAAAGAAAAAGAAAGAAAGGAAGGAAGGAAGAAAGAAAGAAAGGAAGGAAGGAAGGAAGGAAGGAAGGAAGGAAGGAAGGAAGGAAGGAGGGAAGAAAGAAAGAAAGAGAAAGCTGTAAGAGGACTAGGATAAACAGACAACAAGGCCTCTAGGTCCCCCTTTGCTTTCTAACTTCTGTGGGGGGAGGAAAAATAATTTTCCCTTTAGTCTTACATTCTTGGCTGAGACATTCCTTGCAATAAAAGACAGTAACAAGAGAAAAAGAAACAGAAGTTTAATAACATGCATTCCTCCTGTATACATGGGAGATACCCAGGAAAGGTGAGTAACTCCTTGAAATGGCTCAAGCCACCACCTTAAATACCATCTCCAGCTAAAGGCAAAAGATGACGTTGGGGGGGGGGGGAGGGAGCCAGTTCTAGGAGGTGACCTGGAAAAGCACAGGAAACAAGGGTAAGGCTGTTATGCAGATCTAAGTGTTACCTTCTCCATTGATCAAAATGTCTAGAGATTTAGAGTCACCCTTCTATTTCTGGTACCGAGAGGGAGATACCCTTACAAGTGGAGATTTCCCTTACAGATGGAAATATCTCTTACAAAAGGGTATCTTCTACCCAGGTTTCAGAGCTTCTCCTGGGTCTGCTGCTTCTTAAAAATAACCAGCTTAAAATAATCAATATGCCACAGGGCCATATGTTGGGGTTGCATACTCTGCCCTCCTCCACGTTGCCCCCCTTTTCCTTCTTTTTTGCTATCTGGCTACCCTGCTCCATGAACTTTGAGTAGCTGACAAGCTGCAAGGCTCCCAGAAACAGTTCTCGGCAAACACTCTTCTCGTGTTTTATGGGAGCTTGAGCAAGGAGCACAAAAGCAGGAGTGACCCTCCCAACCCCAAGTTTTGATGAAATTAAACTGCTGCCTATGACCCCACTGCAAGGACAGCTACTCAGCTGGCCCTTTCTATCCTATAACCTCTGACCAGGCTCCAGTCAGAAGCACCCTGACTGAATGAAGCCTTTAACCTCAGCTGAGTCACTTAAATAATTTTCTCTTAAAAATGATCAAGGGCGTCCCTGGTGACGCAGTGGTTAAGAATCCGCCTGCCAAGGCAGGGGACATGGGTTCGATCCCAGGCCCTGGAACATCCCACATGCCACGGAGCAACTAAGCCCATGCACCACAACTACTGAGCCTGTGTGCCACAACTACTGAATCCCGTGTGCCTAGAGCCCGTGGTCTGCAACAAGAGAAGCCACGACATTGAGAAGCCCACGCACCACAACAAAGGGTAGCCCCTGCTCACCACAACTAGAGAAAACCCGTGCTAAGCAATGAAGACCCAACGCAGCCAAAAATAAAATAAAATTTAAAAAATAAACTTAAGTTCTAAAAAAAAAAAAGAAAAGATCAATACCTGTTTTCCCCTGTACTTTTTAAGTTGTAGGACACCTGTCTCTTCTACCCTCCTCCTTCCCCAGAAGACACATCTCATCATCTCTTCCCAGCTTCTAATTCTTCCCCTTCTCGCTTCTTCCAAATGGTTGTTCCTCAGTTAGCTTCCTTTCCCGAATAGCTCCCTCCTTATCCACCTCCTCACTTCCATCCCCAAACCTTCACACAATCCTGCCACTTCCTCCACCCCAGCTAGATTTCTACTACATTTTTCATAACTTAAAAATGTATATACTGACCGTTATCCTCTGCTTATCCTTTCTCACTATTCAGTTTTGCCCTGAACTGCTCCAACTCAGTTTCAACCCTTGCTACACTGAGGAAATGTCTCCCTGAAAACTCGCCATTGACATATACACACAACTATATTTAAAATAGATAACCAACACGGACCTGCTGTATAGCACAGGGAATGCTACTCAACATTCTGTGATAACTTAAATGGGAAAAGAATTTGAAAAAGAATAGGTACATGCATATGTATAACTGAATCACTATGTTGTACCCCTGAAACTAACACAACATTGTTAATCAACTATACTCCAAAATAAAGTAAAAATTAAAAAAAAAAAAAAAACAACTCTAAAAGGGTGAATATCCAAAAGGAACTATGTGTGAAATAAATGCCAAGTCATTTCTAAGTTAAAAAATAAAACTCGCAATGATCTTCTGGCCACCCCAGCCAGAGGCTTCAGGATCCCCACGAACTGTGGTCGATGATCTGGAAACGTTTCCTGTGCGGATCCTGCAGCTCTGTGTTATTGCCGTCATGCTTTGCGGACTCCCTGCTGGACCCCTTGCCCTCCTCTCACCTCTCCAGTTGGCATCTGTCCTTCTCAGCATTATTCCTTCCCCTCCATTCTGCCTCTTAGAAATGGTGTGTCCTAAACACTGTAACCTCAATGGTTGACTCTTGGTCTTTCCATCCCAATCCCTTGTCTTAATGCCATATTTCAAATAGGTGTGACCTGCACCGTGTCTAAAAAGGAGCCCATTTTGTCCTCATTTCAGACCTGAAATTTTCGGATTTCTAATAAGACTTTGGGCACTTTTTATTTTTCTCATATCCCGATCTTTGTGGAAAGTCTAATTCTAGATCAACAAAGCAACAGTAGTAAATGTCTCCCAGGGCTCAAGTACTGTGCATGGTGCTGATTGGGAATTATAGTTTAGGTCTGCAGAAAGCTTGTATCAGTCAACTGTTGCCATAGTCTTCCTGCCAGCCCTCAAATGAAGCCCTGTTAACCTATGTCCATGCTATGACAATAGTTCTCTAACTGGTCTTCTGGTTTCTAGGACTGACATTTCTAATCCATTTTGCATGCTACCAAAAGACACACCTCTTTGAATACCCTGTTATCTACATATCTCAGTTGCTAAAAAGCTAAAGAATACATCCAAATTCCTTTCTGAACTTTCTATTTCTTCTAGCCTCAAACCCTTACCCACATTCCCCATTTTCTTTATGGTTGTTCCATTGCTACCAACATTATGTATTTGCTGCTTTTTGAGCACATTGTAAATTCAAGTTATTTTTCTTCCCTAAATTATATTGATACTTTGTTACTCTATTCCACCTCTTAAAGCCTAGCCATCCTCCAAGACCCCTTCAATATGCCAACTCCTTCATTTAGCATTCATTTTTTACCTTGGAGTAGAGCTACAATTCCTATCTTCTGAAATTTAAGATTGTTTTTTCATATATTTTTTAAAATATCAGTGAAGGGCCCACACTTCTCCCTCCCCAATCTGTTGCAGACCGATACATTTATAAATTACCATTAAAATGAGGTACTAGTAAAACAAAATAAAAAGCTACTTGTTGTATAGCACAGGGAGCTCAGCACGGTGCTCTGTGATGACCTAGATGGGTGGGATTTGGGGGTGGGTGGGAGGGAGGCTCAAGAGGGAGGGGATATAGGCATACATACAGCTGATTCACTTCGTTGTACAACAGAAACTAACACAACATTGTAAAGCAATGATACTCCAATAAAAAAAGCTATATAAAACATTCCCGCCCAATTTTTACTATTAGATTCAACATGCAAGACCACTGACCACATGGAATATTTCAGCAAATGACAAATGCTATCAAAGTGTCTACACAGGTGCTCTCAAATTCTGTATCTTGCTCATTATAGACAGGCAACAAGCACTTCCCAGACTGGTCTGGGTCTGCAGACCACACTGTGAGTAACACTGCTAAGGAGTAGAGCATTCTGCCATTCATCTATCATTGACCAACTGGTATTGAATTATATGTCTGTTTGTCTTATGTGGCCCACAGGATAAAGCATCAAAGCTGGCACAGACTGGGTCTCAACCATCTTTTTATATCCCACCCACCCCAGTACGGTGTCTTGCAACAAATATTTGTGGAGTGACTAATTAACTGAATAAATGAAAGATCGATACATACACATACAAATAATGCTTCCCATTATTTGAGACAGATGAAAAAATGACCTCGCGGTCAATCCCCAGGAAGCATTTTTCATCTAGACACTAACTGCTAACTGCATTATAAATTTATCTTTTCTCCTGGCTCTTCTGTATTTCTTTTCTTCTCTGTTGTCAAAACTAGGTTCTTGAGCTTCCTTTATTACCATCAGCCCCAGCTGCTGCTAATAATCATGATTTTAAAAAAAATTTTTTGGGCTTCCCTGGTGGCGCAGTGGTTGAGAATCTGCCTGCCAATGCAGGGGACACGGGTTCGAGCCCTGGTCTGGGAAGATCCCACATGCCGCGTGAGCGACTAAGCCCGTGAGCCACAATTGCTGAGCCTGCGCGTCTGGAGCCTGTGCTCCGCAACAAGAGAGGCCGCGACAGTGAGAGGCCCGCGCACCGCGATGAAGAGTGGCCCCCGCTTGCCGCAACTAGAGAAAGCCCTCGCACAGAAACGAAGACCCAACACAGCCAAATAAATAAATAAATAAATATATAAATAAATAAATAAATAAATAAATAAAGACTGCTTGCTATCTTTAAAAAAAAAAAAAAAAATTTTTTTTTGGCCATGCCAAGTGGCCTGTGGGGTCTTAGTTCCCCAATCAGGAATTCAACCTGTGTCCCAGCAGTGAAAGCTGAGTCCTAACCACTGGACTGCCAGGGAATTCCCAATAATCATGTTTTTATTGAAAATGCCAACTCTAATAAATGAAGTCTGATTTCTGTTAAAACTGGCATGCTGGTATCAAAGAAGAAATGGCCTTTGCTTGGCCTTGGACATCTTATATTCAACTTTTATTATTTCTTCCTTTTAATTATTAATATAGTTCTATTTTAAATTTATACACTGACATTCTCTAAACAAATAATGATTTTTTTTTTGATAAAGCATATCTTGTAGGGTAAGAAAGTGATTGAAAACTGGGCAAACTGCTTACATCCCTTCTTTCAATATTGCTGCTGTTAAATTAAAGAGTAATCAAATTAAGAAACTCTTAGTGGGAAAGATGATATTAAATCTAGTTTTAAAATGTAAGGCAAGGCAGGAAAAATTGTTGATCAACTTTCATGACAAGAGGACTTCAGGATGAAAAAAATTTTAAGCCACATTGATATACCCTTCCCCAGGTGTATCAGATGTTCAAGGCTAACAGAGATTTGAGGGACTTTAGTTGACACCTGGAATAGAGAAGAAAGGAAACCAGAAGTCCTAAAAAACATAATGATAGAGACCTTTGACTCCACAGACAGGTAAGTAACTGTTCATGGGGAAAATAATCTTCTCTCTACAAGGGCTTATACTGGAGCGTGTCTGAAAACACTGCAACAACAAACAAACATGTTCATCCTTGAGGGGTATTTCTACCTTAGAGATTTTCTGCTGAAGAAACTCTTAGGCTCAATTTGCCACTGGTAGGAATACTGAAAGGAGAATAGCCTCGGGAGTAAAAAGCTGGGACTTTTCACTTTTTTTCCTTTTAAATAGACTTTATTTCTAAGAGCAGTTTTAGGTTCACAGCAAAATTGAGTAGAAAATACAGAAGTTCCCATATGCTTACACATGCAGAGCCTCCTGCAATATCAGCATCCTGCAATATCAGCATCCTGCACCAAAGGGTACATTTGTTACAAGTGATGAACCTACATTGACACGCCATGATCACCCAAAGTCCAGAGTTTACCTCGGGTTCACTCTTGGCGTTGGACATTCTGTGTGTTTGGATAAATGTATAATGGCATGTTTCCATCATTGTAGTATTAAATGGACTATTTTCCCTGCCCTCAAAATCCCTGGGCTCCACCCATTCGTTTCTCACTCCTCCCTAACCCCTGGCAACCACTGAAATTTTTATTATCTCTATACTTTTGCCTTTTCCAGAATGTCATGCAGTTGGAATTTTTTTTCTTTTAAGTACGTGCTGTTTCAGATGGGATTCTTCCACTTAGTAATCAGCATTTAAGGTTCCTCCCTGTCTTTTCATGGCTTGATAGTTCATTTCTTTTAGCATAGAATAATATTCCATTGACTGGATGTACCATAGTTTATTTATCCATTCATCTACTGAAGGACATCATGGTTGCTTCCAAATTTTGGCAATTATGAATAAAGCTCCTATTGATGTGTAGGTTTTTGAGTGGACGTAAGTTTTCAACTCCTTTGGTAATGACCAACGAGAGTGATTGCTGGGTTGTATGGTAAGAATATGCTTAATTTTGTAAGAAACTGCCAAAGTGTCTTCCAAAGTGGCTGCACCATCTTGCTTTCCCACCGGCAATGAATGAGAGTTCCTGTTGCTGCACATCCTGGCCAGGATTTGGTGTTGTCATTCTTCTGTATTTCAGGCATTGTAATAGGTGTGTAGTGGTATCTCGTTGTTTTAATTTGCAGTTCCCTGATGGCATATGTGGAGCATCTTTTCCTATGGGAATTTTCTTGATTAAAGGAAGAGGAGTTTTCAGTATGAGAGACTTGAAAGAAGCTCAAATCTGAGATTATGACTCAAATTAGCCCCCAGCCCCCTGGAGACCCCTCCTTGTAAGCCCTCACCTTGTGAGACCTTAGAGAAAGTCCAAATTGGTTTCAACTTTATACTTATAACCTCGTATATTATTAACTATTTCCAAAATTGTTTGACCCTGTCAATAAAGAGATTTCATCTGCCCAAATGGACTTATGGAGCCTAAAAGTACAGAATGTTAAGGAGGAGGAATTTTTTTTTTCTTTTATGTAGATGCCATTTCAGATTGGCTTCTTCCACTTAGTAATCGGCATTTAAGGTTCCTTCATGTCTTTTCATGGCTTGATAGTTCATTTCTTTTAGCACAGAATAATATTCCATTCCATAGTCCTTTCTAAGCTTTCCCTGTCCTTTCTAAGCTTCACCAAGTGCACTGCAGCTTTGAGTTCCCTGTGTCAGTTGGCCACCCTGAAAGAAGGGCCAGAAGGAAGGCAGGGAAGGCCAAAGACCCACAGCCTTAGAGAATGTCTCAGAAAAGGAATCTGAAAGACAGATCATGACCAAACTTCTTTTTTTTTATTTTAATTTTACTGAATTATAGCTGATGTACAATGTTGTGTTAATTTCAGGTGTACAGCAAAGTGATTCTGTTATACATATACATATATTCATTCTTTTTTAGATTCTTTTCTCATATAGGTTATCACAGAATATTGAGTAGAGTTCTCTGTGCTATACAGTAGGTCCTTGTTGGTTATCTATCTTATATATAGCAGTGTGTGTGTGTGCATCCCAAGCTCCTGATTTACCCCTCCCCAAACTTCTAATTACCTGATCAGTTAGTGAGATTTGTCCCTGAAACAGGAGATTATGACAACCTTCTGGGTCACATACACATGTGACAGAAGTTTTTAAAACAATGTTAGAAATCTCTTATGAATCGAACCAAGCATAGCTCTGGTCAGGGCAAAAAGAAAGAGCACCAGTATTTTTGATAATCCAAAAATACTGTGAACTTCAGTAATGATTTAAAGGTGGATTGGAGTCAAGGCAATGAGGAGGATGACCAGGACTGTGACAGCCAGAGACTGACAAATTGCAGATAGCAAGGTCGTCAAGTGACAAAAAAATCTTGAATGCAAGACCAGGAAATGAACACAGGGAATATAAACCAGCAAACATTTACAGAATATAATGAAACATTGCAGGTGTTTCTTTTTTTAAGGCAGAAATATTTTAAACTACAAGTCCTTGATATAAGGAGAGTGCGACTGCAAGAAGAAATCAAGAGTTTAAGGAAACTTGTTAAAATGAAAATAATGAGGCTATTTCCAATAGTATGCAGTGGAAAATGACAAGTGACAGATTGCTTAGTTTTGTCTGACAAATATGGATTCAAAAAATGAGTTTCCATTCCCACTGGTTATGGGAATTTGTCCTCTTTATTTTTGTTTCTTCATCTGAAAAATGAAAATAACAAGACCTATTTCCCCCACAGGGAAGGGGATTCTTCATGTAATCAGTTGCCCGACATGCAGTAAATATTGGTACTAGGAGTAGACTCAGTATTGGTACTGAATTAAGTTTGGTACTAAATTGTTAAATTGGTATTAAGTTATTAAATTGGTACTAAAGTTGGTGTCAGTGTTCATACTGTAGCATTCACTGTTCTCAGTCTCATTTCTAAGCATATTTAGGAGAGTGGAGATGCATATGTACCTGTATTGCCTCGGACAAATTACGGGTCCAGCGTAAACACAGATATGTTGATTCATACACATGGGTGGTGAAGAATTCTGGTTTTAATCATGATTCTACATGGGTGAGGTCAAAGTGGTACCAAATTTTGATAGACATATATCCCCAATATAGAGATCTAAAAATACAGTGAAGGGGTTATTGCTATGTTTATGCTATCAGTTACTGCTATGTTTTCAGGAATATCAGTGCAGTTAGCAAAAAAAAAAGAACTGGATAATTTTACTATTTAAAAGAAAGTAAAGCACCTAGTTAAGACATGAACATATGTTTAATTCATTGACTATATCTTTCTTGATTCATCTGGCAAGTAAAAATAATATGAATAAATCTAATTTTAGTTGGCCTATCATTCAATAAATATTTTCTAGATAAATATTTGCCAATTGCTAAACATTATGCATAATAATATCATTGACAAAATTCAACAGTTTAAATGATCAACAGAGTTTTCAAAATAGGCTCTTCTTTTCATGTTTTGCACAGATGGATTTAAAAATCCACCAAATAACAAATATAAAAATATATCAGGCACAAATCTAAAACTGAAAGTGGGCTCATATGTCATATTGTAATGTGTGTGTGTGTGTGTGTGTGTGTGTGTGTTGAGCTATATGTATTACTCTGGAAGTTAAATGGGTGCTACTTCAGTCATGAAACTCTTGACATATAGGAATTAAATCTTACACAATTTATTCCATAAGGCTTATTATTTTAGAGACAGACAATACTGTGTTATGTGCTACAGAACATCAAAGTTGTCAGGTGCTTGAATCAAGGCCTTAAAGTGAGATGTCAAATGATGACCAGATAACACAAGCAAGCATTGCAGTCCCAATCCTTGGTGATCTTTGTAATTTAGGACTGTGGAGATGGTACACTGCAAGTTAGGAGAGAAGTCAAGAACAGTTTAAATAAAGATGGCATACTATGGCTTCTCTCATGTTCTTGTAAAAACAACAACAACAACAAAAACCCCTACTTGTTAAAGGAGATCTCCTGGGGTGATCAGACCACAGGCTCCTCCTTGAAATTCTCTGAGCTTGTCACTGTTTGCAGATGACATGGTACTATACATAGAGAATCCCAAGATGCTACCAGAAAACTACTAGAGCTAATCAATGAATTTGGTATAGTAGCATGATACAAAATTAATGCACCAAAATCTCTTGCATTCCTACACACTAATGATGAAAAATCTGAAAGAGAAATTAAGGAAACACTCCCATTTACCATTGCAACAAAAAGAATAAAATACCTAGGAATAAACCTACCTAAGGAGACAAAAGACCTGTATGCAGAAAACTATAAGACACTAATGAAAGAAATTAAAGATGGTACAGACAGATGGAGAGATATACCATGTTCTTGGATTGGAAGAATCAACATTGTGAAAATGACTATACTACCCAAAGCAATCTACAGATTCAATGCAATCCCTATCAAACTACCACTGGCATTTTTCACAGAAGTAGAAGAAAAAATCTCATAATTTGTATGGAAAGACAAAAGACCCCGAATAGCCAAAGCAATCTTTAGAAAGAAAAACGGAGCTGGAGGAATCAGGTTCCCGGACTTCAGACTATACTACAAAGCTACAGTAATCAAGACAGTATGGTACTGGCACAAAAACAGAAATATAAATCAATGGAACAGGATAGAAAGCCCAGAGATAAACCCATGCAACTATGGTCACCTTATTTTTGATAAAAGAGGCAAGAATATACAGTGGAGAAAAGACAGCCTCTTCAATAAGTGGTGCTGGGAGAACTGGACAGCTACATGTAAAAGAATGAAATTAGAACACTCCCTAACACCATACACAAAAATAAACTCAAAACGGATTAAAGACCTAAATGTAAGGCCAGACACTATAAAACTCTTAGAGGAAAACATAGCAGAACACTCTATGACATAAATCACAGCAAGATCCTTTTTGACCCACCTCCTAGAGAAATGGAAATAAAAACAAAAATAAACAAATGGGACCTAATGAAACTTAAAAGCTTTTGCTCAGTAAAGGAAACCACAAACAAGATGAAAAGACAACCCTCAGAATGGGAGAAAATATTTGCAAACCAAGCAGTTGACAAAGGATTAACCTCCAAAATTTACAAGCAGCTCATGCAGCTCAGTATCAAAAAAAAACAAACAACACTATCCAAAAATGGGCAGAAGACCTAAATAGACATTTCTCCAAAGAAGTTATACAGATTGCCAACAAACACATGAAAGGATGCTCAACATCCCTAATCATTAGAGAAATGCAAATCAAAAGTACAATGAGGGGGCTTCCCTGGTGGCGCAGTGGTTGAGAATCTGCCTGCCAATGCAGGGGACACGGGTTCGAGCCCTGGTCTGGGAAGATCCCACATGCCGCGGAGCGACTAAGCCCGTGAGCCACAATTGCTGAGCCTGCGCGTCTGGAGCCTGTGCTCCGCAACGGGAGAGGCCGCGATAGTGAGAGGCCCACGCACCGCGATGAAGAGTGGCCCCCGCTCGCCGCAACTAGAGGAAGCCCTCACACAGAAACGAAGACCCAACACTGCCATAAATAAATAAATAAATAAATAAAATTTAAAAAATAAATGGGCAAGATGCAACTTGGGAGATAATTATGTAAAGAAACTAGAAAAAAAAAAAAAGTACAATGAGGTATCACCTCACACCAGTCAGAATGGACATCATCAAAAAATCTACAAACGATAAATGCTGGAGAGGGTTTGGAGAAAAGGGAACCCTCTTGCACTGTTGGTGGGAATGTAAATTGATACAGCCACTATGGAGAACAGTATGGAGGTTCCTTAAAAATCTAAAAATAGAACTATCATATGACCCAGGAATCCCACTACTGGGCATATACCCTGAGAAAACCATAATTCAAAAAGAGTCATGTAACAAAATGTTCATTGCAGCTCTATTTACAATAGCCAGAACATGGGAACAACCTAAGTGTCCATCATCAGACGAATGGATAAAGAAGATGTGGCACATATATACAATGGAATATTACTCAGCCATAAAAAGAAACGAAATTGAGTTATTTGTAGTGAGGTGGATGGATCTAGAGACTGTCATACAGAGTGAACTAAGTCAGAAAGAGAAAAATAAATACTGTATGCTAACACATATATATGGAATCTAAAAAAAAGAAAAAAAAACAAACATGGTTCTGAAGAACCTAGGGGCAGGACAGGAATAAAGACGTAGACGTAGAGAATGGACTTGAGGACACAGGGAGGGGGAAGGGTAAGCTGGGACAAAGTGAGAGAGTGGCATGGACATGTATACACTACCAAATGTAAAATAGATAGCTAGTGGGAAGCAGCCGCATAGCACAGGGAGATCAGCTCGGTGCTTTGTGACCACCTAGAGGGGTGGGATAGGGTGGGTGGGAGAGAGATGCAAGAGGGAGGAGATATGGGGATATATGTATATATATCGCTGATTCACTTTATTATATAGCTGATTCACTTTGTTATAAAGCAGAAACTAATACAGCATTGTAAAGCAATTTTACTCCAAGAAAGATGTTAAAAAATTTTTTTCTCTGTGCTTCCCAAGATCTCTGCAGAATTTATATCACTTAACTCTTAGCATCCATTCTGCACCTTAGGCTCATTATGTACCTGGAATGCATAAAGTGTATATTTTTTTGACCTTGCAAAATTTGAGTTACAAGTAATCTTCTGAAATGGAACAATTGCATAATTTGGGAAATATCTATGTAGTTCTCAAATAGTGAGCAGTAGCCATAAAATAAATAATTTATACAGTGGTAAAATATAGGGGAAGGGAAAATTTCAGTACAGTGACAAGTTGCCTGGGGCATCCTGCATAGGAAATACTGTGTAAAATGGAAAATATCCATTCAGCTGTTGGGCAAAAGTTGAACATTAGCAATGATACACATGCTTTTTACTGAGGTAAAATTTTTATGAGAAGAGAAAATTACTGTACTTTGACCAAATAGGGTTCTTCTCTCTTTGAGAAATTAATTCAATTCTGACAATATTCTCATCCCATTTCTGGAAGCTATTTTTGATGCTGGCCTCTGATAAGGACATACCACAATAAATTATTTAGCAGCTTCAGAATTAGGTCATCGTTCAACCCTTTTATCAGCTCTCATACCACTCATCTTCATTCTCAATATCTCATTTCTAATGATGACAATGGAAACTGGTGATTACTTTCCTCGAAAAAGTTCCTAACGTAAAAGAAAGCATGTAAATTCTCTGCAATCTTATGGTAGCCTTGGGCTTCTAAAATAGTGTCTCAGTAAAGAGTAAAGTAGAAATTTTAAATTTTGTCACATTTTCATTTCCCCTGTGTTTGAGAATCATCTGAGAGGCATATTTCTTTAGAATGAGAGTTGTAACAAGAAACCCACCATAAATGAGAATTACTATTATTTTACTGTCTGTACAATTCAGTAGCTTGTGTTCTGCCCTCAAAAAAAGTGCTGTAGCTCATGGACTAGATGTGAAATTCTTTGACATTAATTATCTTTATCTTTTTTGATGTACTTCCTAGACATTTAAGTACTGGAGAACATTAAATGTGGGAAATGGGGGAGAAGATTCTACTATGTACTAAAATTACTAAGAGGATATTCTTAGTCTTTGTCCTAAAGTTTGACAAAACCACATACCTGATGTGACATTCCATACTACATGGAGCAAAACGTTCATTTCTCCATTTTCAGGGGAGAAATGGAGTCACTTAATATATGTCTATGCCTCATTTTCCTTAGTGGTAAATCAGCAATGATATCCTCCTCTACTATAGGAAGAAATTCATACTGATTTAGAGAGATAATTGAGGCACACACAATGATTTTTGAGGCACATAACACTTGATTAATGATAACATGAGAACAGCCAGATTAAGAAATATTTTCAACACCATTACACATTTCTTATTTGCTCCAATGAAGTTGTAGCTTAGTAGAACAGAAATCAAGGAGGGTAAGGTCAAATTGAAAATCAACAAAAATTCCCAAACACAAACACTTATAAGTCAGTAATGTGTGGGCAAATTAACAACAATGAACCACTGGAGGGCAAATGAAATAGAATAAAAGAAAAAGCTTTCTAAAATTCAGAAGTGGCAGCAAACCAAATCTAGGTTTTGAATCATGGTTGTATGATCAAAACTACTTTCTGGCCACCACCAGAGCCTCCCATCAAGCCTCTTAGATAGCCTCAACCACCAGAGGGCAGACAACAGAAGCAAGAAAAACTACAATCCTGCAGCCTGTGGTCCAAAAACCACAGTTACAGAAAGACAGAGAAGATGAAAAGGCAGAGGGCTATGTACCAGATGAAGGAACAAGAAAAAACCCCAGAAAAACAACTAAATGAAGTGGAGATAGGCAACCTTCCAGAAAAAGAATTCAGAATAATGATAGTGAAGATGATCCAGGACCTCGGAATAAGAATGGAGGCAAAGATTGAGAAGATGCAAGAAATGATTAACAAAGACCTAGAAGAATTAAAGAACAAACAAACAGAGATGACCAATACAATAACTGAAATGAAAACTACACTAGAAGGAATCAATAGCAGAATAACTGAGGCAGAAGAACGGATAAGTGACCTGGAAGACAGAATGGTGGAATTCACTGCTGCAGAACAGACTAAAGAAAAAAGAATGAAAAGAAATGAAGACAGCCTAAGAGACCTCTGGGACAACATTAAACGCAACAACATTCGCATTATAGGGGTCCCAGAAGGAGAAGAGAGAGAGAAAGGACCAGAGAAAATATTTGAAGAGATTATAGTCGAAAACTTCCCTAACATGGGAAAGGAAATAGCCACCCAAGTCCAGGAAGCGCAGAGAGTCCCATACAGAATAAACCCAAGGAGAAACACGCCGAGACACATAGTAATCAAAGTGGCAAAAATTAAAGACAAAGAAAAATTACTGAAAGCAGCAAGGGAAAAACGACAAATAACATACAAGGGAACTCCCATAAGGTTAACAGCTGATTTCTCAGCAGAAACTCTGCAAGCCAGAAGGGAGTGGCATGATATACTTAAAGTGATGAAAGGGAAGAACCTACAACCAAGATTACTCTACCCGGCAAGGATCTCATTCAGATTCGATGGAGAAATCAAAAGCTTTACAGACAAGCAAAAGCTAAGAGAATTCAGCACCACCAAACCAGCTCTACAACAAATGCTAAAGGAACTTCTCTAAGTGGGAAACACAAGAGAAGAAAAGGACCTACAAAAACAAACCCAAAACAATTAAGAAAATGGTCATAGGAACATACATATCGATAATTACCTTAAATGTGAATGGATTAAATGCCCCAACCAAAAGACATAGACTGGCTGAATGGATACAAAAACAAGACCCATATATATGCTGTCTACAAGAGACCCACTTCAGACCTAGGGACACATACAGACTGAAAGTGAGGGGATGGAAAAAGATATTCCATGCAAATGGAAATCAAAAGAAAGCTGGAGTAGCTATACTCATATCAGATAAAATAGACTTTAAAATAAAGAATGTTACAAGAGACAAGGAAGGACACTACATAATGATCCAGGGATCAATCCAAGAAGAAGATATAACGATTATAAATATATATGCACCCAACATAGGAGCACCTCAATACATAAGGCAACTGCTAACAGCTATAAAAGAGGAAATCGACAGTAACACAATAATAGTGGGGGACTTTAACACCTCACTTACACCAATGGACAGATCATCCAAAATGAAAATAAATAAGGAAACACAAGCTTTAAATGACACAATAGACCAGATAGATTTAATTGATATATATAGGACATTCCATCCAAAAACGGCAGATTACACGTTCTTCTCAAGTGCGCACGGAACATTCTCCAGGATAGATCACATCTTGGGTCACAAATCAAGCCTCAGTAAATTTAAGAAAATTGAAATCATATCAAGCATCTTTTCTGACCACAACGCTATGAGATTAGAAATGAATTACAGGGAAAAAAACGTAAAAAAGACAAACACATGGAGGCTAAACAATACGTTACTAAATAACCAAGAGATCACTGAAGAAATCAAACAGGAAATAAAAAAATACCTAGAGACAAATGACAATGAAAACACGACGACCCAAAACCTATGGGATGCAGCAAAAGCGGTTCTAAGAGGGAAGTTTATAGCTATACAAGCCTACCTAAAGAAACAAGAAAAATCTCAAGTAAACAATCTAACCTTACACCTAAAGAAACTAGAGAAAGAAGAACAAACAAAACCCAAAGTTAGCAGAAGGAAAGAAATCATAAAGATCAGAGCAGAAATAAATGAAATAGAAACAAAGAAAACAATAGCAAAGATCAATAAAACTAAAAGTTGGTTCTTTGAGAAGATAAACAAAATTGATAAGCCATTAGCCAGACTCATCAAGAAAAAGAGGGAGAGAACTCAAATCAATAAAATCAGAAACGAAAAAGGAGAAGTTACAACAGACACCGCAGAAATACAAAACATCCTAAGAGACTACTACAAGCAACTTTATGCCAATAAAATGGACAACCTGGAAGAAATGGACAAATTCTTAGAAAGGTATAAACTTCCAAGACTGAATAAGGAAGAAACAGAAAATATCAACAGACCAATAACAAGTAATGAAATTGAAACTGTGATTAAAAATCTTCCAACAAACAAAAGTCCAGGACCAGATGGCTTCACAGGTGAATTCTATCAAACATTTAGAGAAGAGCTAACACCCATCCTTCTCAAACTCTTCCAAAAAATTGCAGAAGAAGGAACACTCCCAAACTCATTCTATGAGGCCACCATCACCCTGATACCAAAACCAGACAAAGACACTACAAAAAAAGAAAATTACAGACCAATATCACTGATGAATATAGATGCAAAAATCCTCAACAAAATACTAGCAAACAGAATCCAACAACACATTAAAAGGATCATACACCACGATCAAGTGGGATTTATCCCAGGGATGCAAGGATTCTTCAATATACGCAAATCAATCAATGTGATACACCATATTAACAAATTGAAGAATAAAAACCACATGATCATCTCAATAGATGCAGAAAAAGCTTTTGACAAAATTCAACACCCATTTCTGATAAAAACTCTCCAGAAAGTGGGCATAGAGGGAACCTACCTCAACATAATAAAGGCCATATATGACAAACCCACAGCAAACATCATTCTCAATGGTGAAAAACTGAAAGCATTTCCTCTAAGATCAGGAACGAGACAAGGATGTCCACTCTCACCACTATTATTCAACATAGTTCTGGAAGTCCTAGCCACGGCAATCAGAGAAGAAAAAGAAATAAAAGGAATACAAATTGGAAAAGAAGAAGTAAAACTGTCACTGTTTGCGGATGACATGATACTATACATAGAGAATCCTAAAACTGCCACCAGAAAACTGCTAGAGCTAATTAATGAATATGGTAAAGTTGCAGGTTACAAAATTAATGCACAGAAATCTCTTGCATTCCTATACACTAATGATGAAAAATCTGAAAGAGAAATTATGGAAACACTCCCATTTACCATTGCAACAAAAAAAATAAAATACCTAGGAATAAACCTACCTAGGGAGACAAAAGACCTGTATGCAGAAAACTATAAGACACTGATGAAAGAAATTAAAGATGATACAAATAGATGGAGAGATATACCATGTTCTTGGATTGGAAGAATCAACATTGTGAAAATGAGTATACTACCCAAAGCAATCTACAGATTCAATGCAATCCCTATCAAATTACCAATGGCATTTTTTACGGAGCTAGAACAAATCATCTTAAAATTTGTATGGAGACACAAAAGACCCCGAATAGCCAAAGCAGTCTTGAGGCAAAAAAATGGAGCTGGAGGAATCAGACTCCCTGACTTCAGACTATACTACAAAGCTACAGTAATCAAGACAATATGGTACTGGCACAAAAACAGAAACATAGATCAATGGAACAAGATAGAAAGCCCAGAGATTAACCCACGCACCTATGGTCAACTAATCTATGACAAAGGAGGCAAAGATATACAATGGAGAAAAGACAGTCTCTTCAATAAGTGGTGCTGGGAAAACTGGACAGCTACATGTAAAAGAATGAAATTAGAATACTCCCTAACACCATACACAAAAATAAACTCAAAATGGATTAGAGACCTAAATATAAGACTGGACACTATAAAACTCTTAGAGGAAAACATAGGAAGAACACTCTTTGACATAAATCACAGCAAGATCTTTTTTGATCCACCTCCTAGAGTAATGGAAATAAAAACAAAAATAAACAAGTGGGACCTAATGAAACTACAAAGCTTTTGCACAGCAAAGGAAACCATAAACAAGACAAAAAGACAACCCTCAGAATGGGAGAAAATATTTGCAAATGAATCAACGGACAAAGGATTAATCTCCAAAATATATAAACAGCTCATTCAGCTCAATATCAAAGAAACAAACACCCCAATCCAAAAATGGGCAGAAGACCTAAATAGACATTTCTCCAAAGAAGACATACAGACGGCCACGAAGCACATGAAAAGATGCTCAACATCACTAATTATTAGAGAAATGCAAATCAAAACTACAATGAGGTATCACCTCACTCCTGTTAGAATGGGCATCATCAGAAAATCTACAAACAACAAATGCTGGAGAGGGTGTGGAGAAAAGGGAACCCTCTTGCACTGTTGGTGGGAATGTAAATTGATACAGCCACTATGGAGAACAATATGGAGGTTCCTTAAAAAACTAAAAATAGAATTACCATATGACCCAGCAATCCCACTACTGGGCATATACCCAGAGAAAACCATAATTCAAAAGGACACATGCACCCGAATGTTCATTGCAGCACTATTTACAATAGCCAGGTCATGGAAGCAACCTAAATGCCCATCAACAGACGAATGGATAAAGAAGTTGTGGTACATATATACAATGGAATATTACTCAGCCATAAAAAGGAACGAAATTGAGTCATTTGTTGAGACGTGGATGGATCTAGAGACTGTCATACAGAGTGAAGTAAGTCAGAAAGAGAAAAACAAATATCGTATATTAATGCATGTATGTGGAACCTAGAAAAATGGTACAGATGAGCCAGTTTGCAGGGCAGAAGTTGAGACACAGATGTAGAGAATGGACATATGGACACCAAGGGGGGAAAACTGTGGTGAGGTGGGGATGGTGGTGTGCTGAATTGGGCGATTGGGATTGACATGTATACACTGATGTGTATAAAACTGATGCCTAATAAGAACCTGCAGTATAAAAAAACAAACAAAACAACTAATACTAAACTTTCATTGGGTTATTTGTATGGAAATATGTTAATATAAATGTTTCAGACATTACATGAAATTTCTAAAAATGTTATATTTGTATTTGTATGGAAATATGTACGGAAATATGTTAATATAAATGTTTCAGACATTACATGAAATTTCTAAAAATCTTATATTTGTATTTGTATGGAAATATGTATGGAAATATGTTAATATAAATGTTTCAGACATTACAGGAAACTTCTAAAAATCTTATATGTTCTGGTATAAGGTTATAAGTAATAATCCTAGTTATTACTTTAAAATGTATATCTCAGAAATAACTAATTTTCTTGTCAACTGCATTATTATGAACTTTCATCAAATCTTTAACCATGGTCATTTTTAAGTCTTCTGTCATTTACAGACAGTTCTGGGTGTACTCTGATGATTTTGCAAGTATGTTCCTATAAAAGGGTTTCATCTTCAAGAAATTCATGGAAAAGACTCTGACAAGTACAGGTTTCTGGTAACTGACTGTACTGCTGAACTGAATGAATAAGCATTTTCAGAACTCTAATGAAAAACTGATGAACTCATAAAAGTGCTAACAAAAGATCAAGATGAAAAAAAAAATTAATTACATGGGACTGAGTGAACTGATGAGGATGAGTATAATTTTTGGGACTTTCTGTCTGAATTAAAAAAAAAAAAAAATCCCACAAGGACTCAGAGGCAAAGAATATACAAATCAATTTTCACTGCAAAGTAAAGGAGCTGTTACAGTGGAGGATTACTGGACTGAATGTCAATATTATGACATAGTATGAGTGTGTTTCATGTTTGGTAATTGCAATCATTGTTGCTTTTGTTGTGGTCATCCATGTACAATGCTTGGTGTCAGTCTATTTATCTCTTGTAAAAATAAAATACAGTGTGTGTGTGTGGAAAAAAAAAAAAAAAAAAAAAACTACTTTCTGCATGAATTTTTTGTAACTCTATGATGATATGTTGATACTCAGAATTGTTTAATGTGTTATATACTTTTTATTTAACACCTTTAATTTAAACCAAAATTTTTACTGAACACTTTTATTATTTTAAGATACTTCAGGATGGGCCAAATGTCATGTATGCACTTTAGTTACATCATCAGTATTGTCAGGTCCCTAAAGAGGAATTCTACTCAAGGCAGGGTGAGCAGAAAGTTATCAGAAAGTTCACACTCAGGACTTCACTGTCTTTATTGCTGAGTAACACAAGAGGCATTGCTAACTAACATATGGGTTTCCACTGGTGATATTCCTGGCTTATTAATTGGCATAATGAATGTAAATGAGTTTTCATAGGTGAAATTGGTGGTATTCACGATACGTGGATTGGGTTGGCTAAGACATTTATTTAACATAGCCTGTATATTGTGTGAATAGGGCATAAAAATCGAGAGAGATATAGTCTTCATCTGTCTGTATGCTTTTTTCTTCATCCCTCGCTCCCTCCCTCCCCTTTTCTCTCTTCTCTGTCTTCTCTTCTCGTTTTCACTGAATTTCCAGTCAGTTTAAGAATGTCTTAAAATTTGACGAGTCTATTAAAAACACAAAACAGGCTTTTGGGAGTAAGTTTTTGTAAGTCTTTATTTTTCTCCAGCTTTCTTTGAGGTAAAATTGACAAACAAATATTCTATATATTTAAGGTATACAAAGTGATGGATGGATGTGTGCATATATATATGTGTGTGTGTGTGTATATTTTTTTTTCTGTGAATGATTACCACAGTCAAGCTAAATAACATATCTGACACCTCATCAATAGTTACAATACTTTTTTTGTGTGGTGAGAACACTTAACATCTACTTTCTTAGCAAATTTCAAATATACAATACAATATTATGAATTATAATATTATGCTGTATATTAGATCTCCAGAACTTACATATCCGACATAACTGAAGCTTTATACCTTTTGACCAACATCTCCTCATTCCCACGTCCCCCAGCTCCTCCCCAGATTGAATCATGAAGAAATGGAGAATCTGAACAGACAAACAAGGAGTAGGGAGATTGAAGGAGTCATCAAAAATCTCCCAGTAAATAAAAGACCAGGACCAGATGGTTTCGCTGGTGAATTTTACCAAATATTTAAAGAATTAATGCCAATTCTTCTCAAACTCTTCCAAAAATTGAAGAGGAGGGAACATTTCCAAACTCATTTTACAAGTCCAGCACTACCCTGATATGAGAGCCAGACAAGAACACTGCAAGAAAAGAAAATTACAGGCCAAGACTCCTGAGGAACATAGATCAAAATCTTTAAATCGAATCATGTATATGCTCCCACCTATTTACCCTGGTCCTTGTCACCAGAGTAGAGAATGAATCTACTTCTAGATTCTACATTAATAGTCACCATGTGTGACACCACCTGTAATATGAGGGCTTTGAAGAGAAATAGACCTGAGTTCAAATCTTATCTCTATTTCTTACTAATTCTGTGATCTTTGGAGATGTAACCAAGCAGGACGCTGTAGCATCTGAGGGAGGTATGTTTACCTAGTTGAAAGTAGAATGGTTAGTCAACTCAGTCTTTGCAGGTTATACTGAGAAGTTATAAGCATCTAAGTTTGTGAAAACTTGTAGCCTTTACCTGTTTTACCAGCTGGGAATATGAATCATTATCTCACTGAAGTTCCAAATGTTGGCATTTTGGTTGGCCTTATTGTAAATGTGGTTGGTGGGATGGGGTGAGGGCCAGTTAATCTGAGCACCTGTGAGACTGTTTATTTGTTCAGGTCATCTTCACTCCCTCTAAGGCCAATTGTGGGGCAGAGAGAAACAATTATTTCTTACTTCTCCAGAGTAACCGAGCAGGACCCTAGGAGGCCTTCCCAGAATAGAACCCTGACCCGTGTCCTCCGCCTGCCTTTTGTCTGTAGAAAAACTTGAGTCAAAGAATAAATTTAATCAGAGAAGTGAGAAAATGCAGAAAAAAAGGAAAACAGTCAAGCAAGACACGATAATAATACTTTAGCCATTAAACAGAGTCGAGGACCTTTAGTTCTTCCTCCAGGACTATAGAGAATATTCTGAGCCGTGTCCTTTGAGCTGTTTTGCAGGTACTGAAAACCCCACCAGGTGGAGGAAGTTAACTGTCTGCTGCCCACAGGCATGTAGACCGCAGACCGGTTGGAACCAGAAGGTTGACGATGCCGACTCCCCATTACCTCACCACCAGCCAATCAGGAGAATGTCCTCTGGCTGACCACGCCCTGCTCCTTGAGCACCGTAAGACTCCTCACTACCCCCTCCAGGGCGGGGCACACCGTCTTGAGGGCCTGAGCCCGCTGTGTTCTCCTTTGCCTGGCAAAGCAATTAAGCCATTTCTTTCTACTTCACCCAAAACTCTGTCTCCGGGATTTAATCTGGCACTGGTGTACAGAGGCTGAATTTTGGCAACACCGTGACCACTTTCACATCCTTGCTGTCACCACAGGTCGGCCACATTAGCACCACCTGGGTCCTTCCTGGACAGATAGACCTTCAGCCTCACCCCAGGCCTACTGAACCAGAATGAGCATTGAAATAAAATCTTCAGGAGATTCATGTGCTCATTAGCGTTTGACAAGCACTGTTTTAAGGTACTCAGCAGAAAATCTGCCTGAGTATACTTGTTCTCATTTCTGTGACATTTGCTAAGTTACTATACCTTGTAAGCCTGAGTTTTCTCATCTGTAGAATGATATTAACAGCATTTCTTTATAGAGTTCCTGACAGAATTAAAAACATGAGTAAAGTGCTTAGCTTGGAAGATAGTAGTAGTATCTTGTGTTATAAATCCAGCACTACAGTGCTCAAAGCTGCTGTTGACTGAAGAATTGCTCTGTGCAATATATTGCACTGCATGTAATGTATGGCATGAAATACAAAACATTATTATTTTTTTCTGCAAAGCAAATATTAAAGAATCCCATTTTACTGATAAGGACTATGAGGTCAGAAGGATTCAGTGACTTACCCAAAGCCATAAAACTGGTAAATATGGGAGCTGGGATTCAAACTCAAGTTTATATGGCTCAAATCTCTACCTTCTTCTCTACTTCAGGCTGAAAATTGTTCCTTCTCTTCATTATGGAGAGAGTTTCTTTTATATCCTGTATTTTGTTTTCATCCCAACTACACAGACCTACACGGAGTACATCATGGATCCCCCAGTGTTAAGGGGGTGGCCGTGGAGTCCCAGCTTTTATTCACTGTTACCAATTTGCTCTCATTTAAACCCCATCCCTCTCTCACTCTTTCTATCTGGCTTTCTGGTTAGACCTTGATTCTTCTCTCTGGATCTAGGCTCACGCAAGGAGGTTACATCTTTTGGTATCTAATGCTTGGATTTCCCAAATTGGTCATTTCTTTAGATTTCTGCACTTTCAGCTACCTCTACCAGGAAACCTCCTAATTCCAACTACTTTCCCATTGTTTTAGAGCTTCCCTTAAAGATAACAACTATGGAAATACTCCTTGAGTATTTGATTCTTATGCTTCCTGGAAACTTAAGTGATTATAAAAAGAGAGAGGGAGAGACTTCAGAGAGCCCTGTACTGTTAGGATGAATTCTGCAGCCAGGTTCAGAGAGTAAGGCTGGGTGCACATCTACTGGGACCGATGTTTGCAGCACATACCACAGAGAGCTGCTCCCTGCGGTGTTTATTCTTGATCTGTATGTGTGAACCAGGTCTGGCCAGTGAGTGGAGGAGGAGGTGAGGGCCAAAAAATGTATGCAAATCTCATAGGTTGTCTGTGTCCATCAGGTAGGCTCTACGTAGTCCTAGCATTGATACAGATTACAGAATGTAAGCTCTGTGAAGTCAGGGGCTTTGTCTTTATGCTTGTGCTACAACCCCAGTGCTTAGGACTGTACCTGACACATACTAGGGACTCAGCAAATATTTGTTCATTCAATTCCTTTCTTAATATAATAACAGCTGGAGAAGTATTACAGCAACCTCCCTGGGATGGGAGATGTTGTCTCTCAAGTTTGGTTTCAGATGCAAACTCATGACATCAATCCTTTGGGAGGATCAAAGAAATATCCATTGCTCATACAGGCAAGACAAGGTCCGGTGGGTAGCTCTCCTTGAAGGGAAGTTCTGGAACAGAGAGAGGAGCAAATACACAGGTATTTATAAAGGGAAGCCTTTAGAAGGAGGAAGCCCAGGTCTCAAGTGAAATTTAAAAGAGGCAGCCAGAGGGCATGTTGCATGCATACAGAAGGAGGGATAATTTCTGGACTGGCATCCAGAATTGTCAAATTCTCCCTATTTGAGGAATCTCCAACACTCCCAAGTTAACACTTTTAAACTTTTCCATCCCTTCTCTCATAGCTCATGTGTTATTTTTAAACACTATGGTTCTCAACCTTTTTCATCCCATTAAAAAAATAAAACAAAAAGGAGCATGTTTCAATATTAGTTAACACAAAAGTAAAATAAATAATGACTTAAAGTAAATCGAAGTAGGTTTGGAAAAGAGGCTCACGTTATGGTTTCCCCCATGTCCCATTTTGTGTGAAGCCTGGAACACATTCCTATTGATAAAGGTGACTAAATGTAGTAATCCTCACCCCAAGAGGAGCTTTACAGGAGGATTTGGTAATCCTGTGGTAGCTTGCAAGAGACTACCAAGTAATTCTGACCCCATGTCCTTTATCAGATGGGTAAAGAGGCCTGTGGCCATGCTTCCTATATTTGACTTTGAGTTTCATGCTCTGGAGGCTGAGTGTTTAAAAATACATGTGGGTACAGAATGGGACAAAATACTTGCAAAGGAAGCAACTGACAAGGGATTAATCTCCAAAATATACAAACAGCTCAATATCAAAAAAACAAACAACCCAATCAGATAATGGGCAGAAGATCGAAATAAACATTTCTCCAAAGAAGACATACAGGTGGCCAAAAAGTACATGGAAAGATACTCATTATCGCTAATTACTAGAGAAATGCAAATCAAAACTACAATGAGGTATCACCTCACACTGGTCAGAATGGCCATCATCAAAAAATCTACAAACAATAAGTGCTGGAGAGGGTGTGGAGAAAAGGGAACCCTCTTGCACTGTTGGTGGGAATGTAAATTGATACAGCCACTATGGAGAACAGTATGGAGGTTCCTTAAAAAACTAAAAATAGAACTACCATATGATCCAGCAATCCCACTATGGGCATATACCCTGAGAAAACCATAATTCAAAAAGAGTTATGTACCCCAATGTTCGATGCAGCTCTATTTACAATAGCCAGGACATGGAAGCAACCTAAATGTCCATCATCAGATGAGTGGATAAAGTAGAGGTGGTACATATATACAGTGGAATATTACTCAGCCATGAAAAAGAATGAAATAATGCCATTTGCAGCAACATGGATGGACCTAGAGATTGTCATACTGAGTGAAGTAAGTCAAAAAGACCAATATCATATGATATCACTTACATGTGGACTCTAAAAAATGGTACAAATTAACCTATTTACAAAACAGAAACAGAGTCACATATGTACAAAACAAACTTATGGTTACCAAGGGAGAAAAGGGGGAGGGTAATTTGGGAGATTGGGATTCACATATACACACTACTATATATAAAGTAGATAACTAATAAGGACCTAATGTATAGCACAGGGAAATCTATTCAATACTCTGCAATGGCCTATATGGAAAAAGAATCTAAAAAAGAATGGATACATGTATATGTATAACTGATTCACTTTGCTGTACACCTGAAACTAACACAACATTGTAAATCAACTATACTATAATAAAAATTAAAAAAAATATATATGAGGGTAACTTTCTCAAGTTTTCCACCAGACATTGAGAACTATTGAGTTATTTATCTCTGTGTTATATATTGATACTTTGTGACAACAACTGTTGAGATAACCATTATTATTCAACAGCTGCAGATGTTTAACCCATGTTAAATCCTGGGAGGAGGTCCGGAGACCACTGGGCTCCAGTCTAAGACTGTCTGAGACGGGCTGAGTTCCTGCCCTGTCGCCTCTGCTGGCTGCATTGATGCTGTGATAGCCTTTAGGTGGCCACCTCTGACTGACCAAGATCATACGGAAGGGAGTCTCTAAGCCTGGGCAAGATGAGCTTTGATATATCTATGAAGGCTTGTGAGTAGTCAACCCATTCCTCTGGCAGATGCAAGAGAGAAATAAAAGTATTTCCTGCATACCAAACAAACTTCCAGTACTCCAACCAAGCTCCTCAGGAAAAGGTTCACGTTGTAAGTCCCTTAGTTTAAGTTAAATTCTGGGAAGAAATTTGGTTTGGAGAGAGTGTCCATTCATTCAAAAAACTCCAGACATTTAATGATAGAAAGTAAATTTTCTGACTTGATCTGAGTTGTTCCCAACCCTGTACATTGTAAAAATGTGTAACTCAAATCTCTCCTTTTTTTCTCAATACATTTTGTTGAGTATAAAGTTAGAAAATTCTGCTACTTGAAGTAACCTCTGTATAGGCAATCCACATATAAGAACGGAATTACAGATTTCTGATTAGGTGACATGTTTTGTCATCTGATTGCCCAAATATCTGTCATATTACACATTCCAGAACATGGACTCTAAGGTAATTGCCCTAGCAGTAAAGTTATAATAAAATGTTTATTGTTTGTTGCATAACACAAAATAATTTTCTTATCCAAAACATATATTTCTTAAAAAGTACCTGAAAATATAAGCACAATCAGTGAATAGGTAAACAAAATGTGGCACTTTTGTATAACTTCTTGATAATAAAAAACACTCACGATGAATTTCAACAACATTATGTTGAGTGAAAGAAGCCAGACACACAAGATTTTCTGTCTATGTGAAATTGTTAACAGGGCAAAAGTGGTGTAGTGGTATGTATATATGTATGTATTTATTTTTAATTCTTGTATTTTTAAAATTTTTATTGTAGTATAGTTGCTTTACAATGTTGTGTTAGTTTCAGGTGTACAGCAAAGTGAATCAGTTATACACATACATATATCCATTCTTTTTTAGATTTTTCCCATATAGGTCATTATGGAGTATTGAGTAGAGTTCCCTGTGCTATAAAGTAGGTCCTTATTATTTATCTATTTTATATATAGTAGTGTGTATATATCAATCCCAATCTCCCAATTTATCCCTCTCCCCCTTTTCCCCCTTGGTAACCATAAGTTTGTTTTGTACATATGTGACTCTATTTCTGTTTTGTAAATAAGTTCATTTGTACCATTTTTTTTTTAGATTCCACATATAGGCGATATCATACGATGTTTGTCTTTCTCTGTCTGACTTACTTCATTCAGTATGACAATCTCTAGGTCCATCCATGTTGCTGCAAATGGCATTATTTCATTCTTTTTTTATTGCTGAGGAATATCCCATTGTATATATGAACCACATCTTCTTTATCCTTTCCTCTGTCGATGGACATTTAGGTTGCTTCCATGTCCTGGCTATTGTAAATAGTGCTGCAATGAACATTGGGGTGCATGTATCTTTTTGAATTATGGTTTTTAAATGTCCACAGATTCTTTGATAATCTTCCTTTTAAGAAACAGTGCACAGTTACCCTTAGCTTGCATGTGGGCTAGACTTAGTAACTAATTTTTAACAAATAGAATAAAACAGAAGTAAGTGTGCTGGTGATCAGAGACAGAGAGAGAGGGAGAGAGAGAGGAAAGAATCAGA
Source organism: Balaenoptera acutorostrata (assembly GCF_949987535.1). Classification (NCBI taxonomy): domain Eukaryota; kingdom Metazoa; phylum Chordata; class Mammalia; order Artiodactyla; family Balaenopteridae; genus Balaenoptera; species Balaenoptera acutorostrata. The sequence goes on from NC_080067.1 coordinate 1,132,932, forward strand.
AATCACAGGATGGGGGAGATCCTGAATTTTGTTAATTCAGATAATCCCCTGCCCTTCTTGACCTTTCCCAGACCTTCCTCTGACCACCTCCCATCTCTCATCTCTCACAAACAGTGGCCTGTGTAAGACTCTCTGGTCCAGATTCTGGGCAGAGTGGTGAAAGATTCATGATACTATACAATCCTCTTTTTTTCACACAGCTAGACTCTATCAGCCCTGGACAATGCACTTGGGCTGGGAAGCACCAGGAAAGGCAGTGTATGGGATGCGACAGTCATTACTTTTATCCCCACCATGTCATAATTTCTAAATGGCCAAGAATTAGAAAGCCTCATGATCTGTCAACCTCAGTACTTTCTGTCAATATGCTAAATATGCAATCAGGAGAGATGAAAAACAATTAAGATTTGCTTTGGAAAAGTACCAGAACCTAATTTACAAAAATGAAACACCTTGAGACAGATGGTAACCAGACATATCCTGGTGATCATTTTGTAATGTATAGAAACATTGAATCACTATGTTGTGCACCTGGAACTAACACAGCATTGTAGGTCAATTATACTTCGATTAAAAAATGTAGGAAATGGAAGGCAATGCATCAAAATGCTAATGGTGGTTATCTCTGGGGCAAGGATTATGGGTGATTGTTATTCTTTACGCTTTTATGTATGTTCAGTTGTATGCAATGAATATGTATTGCTTGTAAAATTAGAAAAAAAAACCCAATAGTGTCATTTAAAGTGGAAAACATTTAAAACTAAATAAATTTTAAAATATTTAACACATTGAGGCTGACTTCCAGCTTCAATGCCAAATGAAATTTTTTAAAAGCTCCCCAGGTGATTCAAATATTCCATTCCAAATGAACCATGGCTCTGTCCTATGTAACATTTACGGTTTGTGCTTTATGGCAGACACTCAGTACAAACCTTGTTAGTGAGGGGGGCAGCTCTTGTTACTGGTGACTGCAACCACCGGGGCTAGGACAGTACCTGGAACTTAGTAGGAGCTCAATAATTGCCTGTTGAATGAGTGACTGTTACATAGACTCTTCATGCTTCATAAAGTAGATAAAATTGTACATTGTGGTATTTAGTATTTTATATTTTTCACAGAACAGTCAAAAACTTTGTCCCAAATGAACTCAGACTGTCCCAGATATGCCAATCTTCTTTTGAGACTTTGCAAAATAATTGCCTCTGCCTCTCATTCATTCTGCTTCCCTTCCAAACACCTCCTGGCTACTTATCCTCCAAGTCTCAGCCTCTGCTTGCTCCTCGGGCAATCAGGCCTTGACTGAGAAGTGGCTCAGGAGATGGCCTCGACCTTCTCTCACTGCACCGGTGTTTCTTCCTGGTGCCTTTTTGAAGCTCCTGCATAGAAATGGCTCTTCCATTTCTTGGTTGTTGATCCTCAGTGACCCATGGCCTCCTTAAGGACAAGTACTGCCTCTTCCTTACCTGGCATACCTCCGACCCCAGAGCCAGTGCTTGGCACACGGTAGTCGCCCACTAAACATTGCTCAAGAGTGAATCATGTCTTCCTGCAGGATCGTCTCACATTAGACAGTCTCTGGTCACCAGATCAGGCCTCCTTTGACCAAGTAGTGAAACCATCCGGTCTGCCTTGTGGACGCTGGCATTGCTGAGAAGTGCTCCTTTTAGTTGCTGGTCATTCCTGGTACCAATGTCTAAGCCCCAGAAAATGGGTTAGCTGCAGTTTTTTGCTTCTATTTGATTTGCTTTCATACAGATGACCTGTGTGGAAGCTTCAGTCTCGATACTGACTTGTTAAACCTGACCATCTGTTGGGGAGGATTTTATCTTCAAGGAGAGCAGCTGGGTCCCCACTTCTTCCCTGAGGTTCATAGAGCTGATAACCTTTCTCTGTTCTCAGCAGGAAGCACATCCTGGAGCTGCTGGGGAGGAGGTAGCTGAACTTTTCACTCCCCCTACCTGGAGGCATTTCTTTATCCCCATCTCATTACTCTTATTCCTCAAAGTCATGGCTCGCAAGTCCATAGATGGCATGCAGCCAAGAAGCTGTCTCGACCAAGATGAGGTTGCAGTAGGTGATGAGATGGATGAAGGGGCAGCACCGAGACCACAGGGCCAATCCCGGTCTAGGCCAAAAATGTGCACCTCTCTGAGGTTTCACTTTCTCACTCGAAAATAAAGGAGAAAATATCTATCTTGCAGTTTTTGTGAGAATTATATAAGGTTTATTAAAGTACCTAGCACAGTACTCAATCAGTGGTCATCATTACTCTTACCTTTGAGTTGGATCCCTGTCAGAGATTCTGCAGGAATATCACATACATTTGATTTGGTTCTCATAACAACCCTGTTGCAGGTTGCATTTCCTGGGAGCAGATTCTGAGATGGTTTAGTGGGCAGGATATTTATTATGAAGTATTCTTGGAGTCAACACCGAGGGAAGAAAGAGGGAAAAGAAAGCAGGATGTGGCAAAGGGAGAAGTTGAAATATGATGCAGGTCCTGAGCTGGACCAAAGGCCCAGGTCTTTCTACCCCTACATCTGTCCATCACTGAGTGAGGGTGCTTTGTGTCTGATGGGCAAGTGATCTTAGGCACGGGCACTGTCTGCAGTGAGGCAGTTGCTGAAGAAAATGACAGCTGAAGGCTTTCCACCAACAGCCCTCCCAGCTGCTGGGTGACAAGTCCTTTGCTGCAGGGAGATCTAGTTGTTGCCACATACCCCTGGCTTGGAGCTTCTTTCCTAAATAAATGAGAAGAGCACATACTTATTTCAAATGAGATAGAAAGAAGTGTGCACGTGCGTGTGTGTGTGTTTGTGTGTGTAGTGTTTGTAGAAAGAGGAGCGAGAAGAGATTGAAACCTAACACCGTTTTCTGGTTGTTTTTTTTTAAAGTCTTTATTGAACCTGTTACAATATTGATTCTGTTTTGGTTTTTTGGCTGCGAGGTATGTGGGATCTTAGCTCCCTGTCAAAACCTCAGTCCCTTTGTTGGAACCTAAAGCCTTAACCACAAGGCCACAGGAAAGTCCCCTTAACACCGTTTTCTTAATTGGAAGCCTTTTGAGAATAAAGGAAACTTGTTTTACAAATTGCAACTTGCTTTAGGAAAAAAATGCATGCACCTACGTCATCTTCCTCAGCTTCCCAAGGAGATGAAGGAGTCAACCTGCGAATCCTACTTCTCTCTGTTAAAAAAAAAAAAAAAAAAAGCTTCATAAATATAGGATGAGCCAAGGAGGAAGCAGGGAGGTGTCAAAGTAAGAACTGCACAGGAAAAAAATTAAATAGGAAAGGAAGACTTCATGCAAGACTACTGCAGTAGGGGAGGGAGGGATGTTGCAGGTGTCGAACATGAGTTCACAGACATTTCTCTAGGGGGTGTAAAAGCTGGGATGGGGACATCACAGCCACCTGTGTTTGCTAATTGGCTTTACCCAAAGGAAAAGTAAACTTTCTCCAATCTTCATGACAGGAGGTGGTTTTACAATGTGGAGCGAGGCACCCACAGAAGTTAGGTTCCTACCACCCCCACCCCCACCCCCCAGAGACTGTGGGAAGGCGGGAAGCTCTCGCCTTAGATTTTTACATTGTAAAGAGATGATTCCCAGGTCCTTGACAAAGACATTGTCTGGGTCCTAAAACTGGTGAGAGGCTTCTAAGGAGATTTGTATATATACACATATTTCAAAGGAGACAGAGAAAAAATGAGAAAATATTAGTTTTCTAAAGTAAATGCTCTAAGATAAGGAGGTCAGGGGCCTCTAATCAGAAAGAAACTTGCCCAAAGTTTAGTCACGCTAAGGGAAACATTAAAGCTGCCTTGGTCAGAGGTTTTCAGAAGCGCTCAAGAATCAGAGCATGAATGCCTGGTTTTGACAATTCAGGTCAATTAAATCCGCTCACAGCAAGCAGCACTCTGGAAGATGGGTCCTTGCTGAACTGACTTGAGATGGATAATCAGCTGTGAGCCACCCAGAAAGGGTCTTGTGAGGCAAGGTCCAACCAGGAAAACAGAAAGCAGCAAATATTCTAAATAGAATGGGTTATGATACCTTATTTTTAAAAACCTTAGAAAGTAATAAAAGTAAAATACGCTCATTGGAGAATTTTCAGAACATACAGACATCATGATCACTGTACTTTGACGTATGTTTTTAGTCATCTCATATGCATGAATAATCTGAATTTTCCCAGGTATCAGCAGTCTAGAGGTAATGCTAGGTCTTATTTATCATGGTAATGATTGAAGTTTCACTGACTTCACCTCTTTGAGTATTGGGGGACCTCTAGCACTCCCTCTTCCCCACCCCTGCCTAAACTCACCCAGAGATTTCTGGAATCCCCATTGGAAGGGGGACATTGCAGGTGTCAAATATGAGTTCAGAAACAACTCTTACAGATATTTTCACTTCAGGCCTATAGCTGTTTCTTATGCTGGAGAGGGGGTGGCCTGAGCTTGTGAGATGGTGTTGCACTTCATGGGTGCATCTCATACAGCTCAATGCTGGTAGGTAAGATGTGAAGTACATTATGATGAAATTGTTCTCTTACCAAGGCATTTTGCTGATTCAGACCTGTTTGTCCTTAAATCCATTCCTGTGTTTCCCAGAGACCAGAGCATGGGAAGAAGAAGGCAGGGTAATTCTCTACCTTTTCTGCCTCAGGTTTTACCTTCTCCATGGCTCCAGCTCAGGCTGGACAAGCCCACCATAGCCCCAGTTTGCCTTGAGTGACCTCGTCCTTGGGTTCTGGTGTTACCACCAGCCCACACTATCCTAGGGGTGCATGTGGTTCCCCAATTTTCCTGATCTCCAGTTTTCCCATCACCTCCTATTTTCACCCAGCTGTCCTCTCTCCTATGCCACCAAATGCATGAATTAAATCTCTCTACTTAAAATATTTAGTCATTTCTCTTTTCCTTGCTGGACCCTGACTGGTACAGACCGTCTCTGGATAGCCGAAATGTAATCTAAGATAAACCTTATCCTTCAGGCTAGCTCTTATTTTCTCTGGCGAATCCCACAGGGGACAAAATTCTCTACAGCTTCAGAATTCCTCAGAATCTCAACCACTAAGAGTAAAGGGAGTAGCTCTGTGTTAGCTGAATATCCCCCTCCCGGCTTTGTAGCAAAGATGAGAAGAAGGAAAAGCGTGATGTCATCTGTAGGCCCCCGGAGGGTTTCTTCTCTTCATTGAATGCAAAAGGGGAGATAGAAATTTGGTGGGTTACCAAGATCCTTAAATTCTATCTGCAATAGCTAAGATTTAGACATAAATGACATGTGAAATATGAGTGCGATTGTCTTTTAGGAAAGTAAGCAACACCCTACCGCTTAAAGGAATATATGAAAAAACAATCCTCATTATGTATGATAGAAAAGCATTCACTGTTTGATATGTCACAAATACCCAAGGCCACTGGAATATGCTGAAATGAGTAAATAGTTGTAAATAACTTAAATTTTGTGTACTGTTTTTAGTTCCTTCTTTCTGATCAATTCTTCAAGGCAATCCTGTGCTTACCTTTTCCTCATAGCATAAGGAATACATTAAATTCAGTTCAATAAACAAATAAATTAGAGTTTAATTACTGGAAACTGCAAGTAATTATTGATGCAGAAGGGTTCTCATTATTTGTGGTGAACTAAGGAAAATGGAATTCAAGGAACTTTTATAAAGTGTTTAGCATAGTAGGCTCTTGGTAAACAATAATTTCCTTCCTACTTAGACTAAAAATGTATCTTCTTGTTTTTGTCTTGTTTAAACCAACATTAAAATTGTTTTTGTGTGCTCTGTCTCTTTGCATATCCCCACTATCTTAGCCTCTCTCAAGCCTGTCATCCTCGTAAAGAGCTTGGGTGGGCATAACCAATGGTTACCTCTGATGCTCGTTTTCCCAAGCTTTCCTAGAGCACTCTGATCTGCTTTTCAGGGCCGGTCATTTTGTGTGCATGACTCTGCAATATGCTTTTCTCCCTTCGGTGATCAGAAAATCCCTCTATTGTGCTGAAATTGGGAGTTTGCAATTGACACATAATACACTGTTATGTTTAGAATAGATAACCAACAAGGACCTACTTATAGCACAGGGAACTCTGCTCAGTACTCTGTGATAACCTAAATGGGAAAAGAATTTGAAAAAGAATAGAAACATGTATATGTATAATTGAATCACTTTGCTATACAGTTGAAACTAACGCAACATTGTTAACAAGTATACTCCAATGTAAAAGAAAAATTAAAAACTAAAATAAAATAAACATGAAAGATAAAAACAGGTTATGGAAATTAATTATAGTGCAATACCTAAGATTTAGACATAAATGCCACTTGAAATATGAGTGCGACTGTCTTTTAGGAAAGACTTTTAGAATTAATGGGTATTCTCTACTTGAATACCTAAGTCCTGTAATGCCTGACCACTCACTGTAAGAATCAGGAGCCTTAAAAGTGAATGTCGGACTTCCCTGGTGGTGCAGTGGTTAAGAATCCGCCTGCCAGTGCAGGGAACAAGGGTTCGAGCCCTGGTCCACAAAGATTCCACATGCCGCAGAGCAACTAAGTCCGTGATCCACAACTACTGAGCCTGTGCTCTACAGCCCGCGAGCCACAACAACTGAGCTCGCGTGCCACAACTGCTGAAGCCCAAGCACCTAGAGCTCGCGCTCCACAAGAGAAGCCACCGCAAAGAGAAGCCCGCACACTGCAATGAAGAGTAGATCCCACTCGCCGCAACTAGAGAAAGCCCGCGCACAGCAGTGAAGACCCAACACAGCCAAAAATAAATAAATTAATGTTTTTTAAAAAGTGAATGTCTGATGACTATCTCTCTGGGGCATCCTGAAGTTGCTGGGCACAAGAAGAGACTCTCAGGTAGAACTGCTCTTTTTTGTTGATGAATATCTTAAGAGCACATGCCACGCTTTTCCATTTACTTTGAATCAGGTCCCTTAGAAATGGGTCTTGCACTGTTTGTACAAGTTCAATGAATGAGAATTGCCTTTGTGAGCTAGTTGATGTTGGCACTCGAGTTTGCTACCGGTGGAGACAAGAGACAAAATTTCTGATATGAGAACCATACTTGGCAAGCTCTTCTGGACAGGTCATCAGACTAGCAGGACCTAGAGTTGAATCCCAGCTTCAGATCTTATTGACCTGGTAGTCTTGGGCAGATCATTCACCAGTTTGAGTCTCAGTGCCTTTATTTATAAAATGAGAATAATTAATATAGTCAATATTTCACTAGATGTTTTAAGGATCAAATCTGGTAATTATATACGAAAGAGTCATGTAAACTGTGGAGTACAAAACAAGTATAATTGGACATTACTAATTGGCAGAGAGAAATTTGTGAGATAAAAGATTAAAGAAATATCAGCCAGTACATACCAAAATATTTTCAAATTCTTCAGACTCACTGCCTTGTATTTCAGGGTAGTCTATACCATGTTGTTTTTACCCTGAATTGAATTCACTGTCATTGAGCATCTCAGTGTGTGTCTACTGCACCCTGCTTTGTGATCAACGACTACAGTTTACATATAAACATCAGGGAGTTCAAGAAAAGGAGAAGGTAGGTCACAAGCTTCCATGTCATCTCATGGAAAATGATGTCTCCCTGTCCATCCTCTCAAGGTCCATCAACCTGATTATTTCTCTCTTGAGCCCCAAAGATAAATACACTTTAAACTAAGATGAAAAATAATCATAAGGAAAAAATTTAAACCATTGAAGAAAGGAAAAAATAAAAATAAAGTACTGTGTTGTGGAGAAAATTAAAGAAAAAAATCCCAATATCTTGTTATCTAAAAACTTCTAATTCAAGCTTATTTATTCACTTTTTCTTTCAAAGTTATTGACAAGCTTTGAGCTACCTCAACGTTCAGATACCAGAGAAACAATCTACATTTTTAAGATAAAACATATACAACCTACTTGAGGATATGGGGAGGGGGAAGGGTAAGCTGTGACAAAGTGAGAGAGTGGCATGGACATATATACACTACCAAAGGTAAAATAGATAGCTAGTGGGAAGCAGCTGTATAGCACAGGGAGATCAGCAGCTGTATAGCACAGGGAGATCAGTGCTTTGTGACCACCTACAGGGGTGGGATAGGGAGGGTGGGAGGGAGGGAGACGCAAGAGGGACGAGATATGGGAACATATGTATATGTATAACTGATGCACTTTGTTATAAAAAAAAAATACAACCTAGGAATCATAAGACTATTATATAGGTGGGGGAACTCTTTATGACTTATCAGACAAATCCAGACAACTCTTTGTAGATGTATATTCTATTTATTGTTAATAATAATTATGTATTTATCATCTGTGTGTATCAGGTATCGCTTGTATATGTAATACCACAATAAGTAAGCATTTACACTATCAACTGGTTGTTTCCTCTATACCTTGGTCAACTCACTGGACAAATTGCTGAAGAAACAATACATGGACAGAGTAAATCTTGACTGAATTTTTCACATAATACAGACATCATTGGTCAAGTTCATGAAGATATTAAAGTATAACCTCATACAAGTCACACTTTTTAATTTTCATTTTATCTGATAAATGAGAGTAATAACTAACTTGCAGATGAATACATTTAGTTCATCAGCTGTTGAGACATCATTGAGATGGGACCACGATTATAGTTATAAGGATTAAATGAGATTCTATTTCAAATATGCTAGCACTGTGGCACCTTGTAGTAACTGTGTATGATAATTCTATTTTCTGCCATGAAACACACCCAGCTGATCTTCCTTTCCCCTCAAAATAATCACTAACAGTCATTGGGTGTTAATTGTATGGAAGCATTTTGTTTTGGTAATAAATGGGCCAGGTCTCTAGTAACATATACAAACTGTGTTATGGGTAAATACGCAGCTAGCATCCTGACTTTGAAGGCTAGACCAGAAGACACCAAGGTCACTTCAACCACAGCTAAGGTTAACACATGCAAAAACATACGCTAGGAAGACTCTCACTCTTCATTGCTTCAGCCCCAAATCTTCATCAGATCTGATCTGAGCTTGACCATGGCAAAACTCAAAAGCCACTGTTTGGTATTAGAAGTTCTGTGCCCCCCTTTTTTTGAGTATTCTTGTTCTGTGTTGTTTTATTTTTGACCTATGGGGAGCAGGAGGTGGGTAGGCACACTGCCACTGGCAACCTCCCTGCAACAAGCTTCACAAGAGGGGGAAAGAGTACAGAAATCAAATAGTTCCAAGAAGAGAGGATTGTGGTTACATCTTGTTCTATTTAGAATGTCTTTACTTCTCCCATACATACAAAACCAACGTCACCAACAAATGCAGCTTTCAGCAAAGAGTGAAATGCTCTTTTTCCAGTGGTAAAGGAATAATGTTCCAATTTCTGCTTAAAGAAACAAAGAGAGTGTGCCCTCCTACAGTGAGTGTTCTAGCTGTGGGCTGCTCTACTCACTGTTGCTCCACGGCTCTGTGGATTCCTTGGTAATTTGGATAGTTCTAGCAACCTCGACATCTTTCAAACCGTTGTCTTTTGCAGAGTTGGCAGTTATAAATCCAAGTTCCTATTGGAACAGGACAGCATTTAAATAGAAAGCACCACAAAAGTATAAGCATACCTTTCACATTTCAAGTTTCAAGAATTACATTTTGACTGATCTGCTGACGTTCAAATGAAGTAATTTTTTTTTTTTTTAGAACAGTGGTTCTCTGCTTGCATTTTAAAATTACCTGGGGCACTTTTTAAAAAATGCAAATGCCTGAGTTCTTCCCCCCAGAGACTCTTATTAGTTGATCTGGAGGTGTGACCTGATTCCATTTTTATTTCTCTGGCATGATCAACCATCATCAATACAACATCATGGAGTTGGTGGGGTGGAAGGGTACACCTAAGACAGAACTGCAAACACTTGGCTTTTACTGCAGACACTGCCACCTTCTATCACATGGACCTATGTCTATCTCTTAGCATCTCTGAGTCTTCCTTTTTTCACCTTAAAAACAAGAATACCAATATCTACTTGTTCTTCAAGCATGAGTTTGTTTGTGGGAATCAAACAAAACAATAGCTTTTAAAATACTTTGAAAGTACATTTTAAAATGTAATACATGTCCTATTTGAAAATAAGTGTGGAAATTCAGATATTAAAAAAATGTGCCCAGGTGGCCATTTGTTCCTTTTAACTACCTGCCATCTATTCCATCTCAGGACTATAATCAGGAGGCCAGACCTCACTTCCACACGTGACCCACAGCAGGCCAGTCAGAGGGTCCTTTCCTAGAAAACCGGAGTGTTTCCGTGGCTGGGTTTCCATCCAGTCCTATCTGTGGAATCCCATCTCTCTTCCCTGAGGTCCTTGTCGAGGTCTTGTTCCTCAGTCTGTAGAGATGCCCCAGTGCCTCTGCATTTCCTAGCTTCACTCTCTGCCTTCTTTTCATCATTATGTAATTGCAACTATTGTCCTTTACACTAAACTGAAATGATTCAGCCTTGACCTTTAACAAATAGCTCACTTCCTTGACATTTCTTCAAAGACCACTGTTTCCTGCGACTCAAGCAGACTGAGAAGGAGAGGGAGGGACGGCTGCTCTGCCCCACATCATGCCCGCTGGCTGATCTGACTTGTCTTCATGTCTTTATTTCTCATGGGCTTCTTCAAGCAATTGACCCGGCGCCCTCTTCTTAAAAGTGCCCACCTAGAGAGATAATGATCTCTTGGAAGCAGAGATCAGGAGAAATCAGGAGCTTTCTTGGCATTCAATCGAGGAAGAGAGGCTGCAGAGGTGATAGAGTAATCAGTGGGCTCCAGTTTCTAGCCTTAGATCCATTGCTATGTGACCTTGGACAAGTAACTTAACCTCTCTGGGTTCCAACTCCAACATCTGTAAATAGAATTCTTAAGATTATTGTATTAAAAAGTTATGAGTGTTATAAGTTAAGGACTTTATAGATAACAGAAAATTTTAACTTGAATAATGATGCTGATGATAAGAAAGAAGAAACTGGGCTGTGTACTTAATTCAAAAAAGTTTTGTTTTCTTTTCTTTTGTTTCAGTTGATTCCAGTAGCTACGTCAGATGGCCTGGAAGCAAATGCTTTTTTAAAATCAATGTTCAGTGCCCACACACACACTCTAGGAGGTAGTCAGGACACAGAGCTGTGTATTGCTAAGGACTTTCTTATTTTATGGTTCTTCAAAGAAAAGGGATTTATTTTGTGCCAAAGAGGATTTACAATTTATAGGCCGTGGTCATCTTGTTTGAGAAAACTGTTCCTTCCTCATATTCTGTTGCACATGTGTGCATACATGTACACACACACACACACACACACACACACACACACACACACACACACCTGGGTTAATTTAACATAAATCTATCACCAGTACAAAAGGCAGAAAACTTCAGCACCTTCTATGCAAAAGTCGCCCGTTGTTATCCAGCATAACGCATCTTTGTAAACTTGTTCTCAAACAAAAGCTTTGCTTTAACAGCTGTGGAGCTACATTTGGAGAATAGCAAAAGGACATGTCCTCAATTTTCAACTTCCACAAGTTACAACATAGTTTTTGTTGATTCTGATTCCAACCTGGAAAGAATACAAGCACTGCCAAAATCTATCTGAATTTGATAACAAGAATGTGAGGTGGGGTTATCTGTGACTAACTCTCTCCACCTCCCCTGATGGTTGCCTGGGTCAAACATATATTGATTTGACAAGATAGTGTTACAGAACAGACATTGTTAGGAATGTAGAGAAAGTGCCCAGAGGCTTCTTTTGTCTGGAATTTAGTTGGAAGATAAGGTAGGGTTGTCAGGAATTTGGGGCATGTGTATTTTTCTTAGGACAATGTTAGTATCTGAATGGCCTTGGGGAAGGAAAGAGGCTTAGGAATTGAATATGAGGGGTTGCATGGCCTTAATTTACCCATTATGCCCAAAGCTGAGAGTACACAAAGGCACAAAACTGGAGGACTTAAGAGTCTCAGATTTGTCTGCAGGGTATGTCTGTGACTTTATCTAGACATAATAGTTAATGTTCCTGACAGATGAGTTTGGCTTCTATTAGCTTTGAGGCCTTGGCCAAGTTCCTCTGCCAGTTTGAAGCTTTAGTACGTAAAATGCAAGTACACTTTATGTAAGAAGAGAGTTCATAAATGTTATATTACTTCAAAGTGCACATAATACAAGAATAATCCTGGAAAGTGAGTCAGGCATTAATTAAGCCTGGAGCCAGCCTCCCTGAATCTAAATTCTACTGCTCTTTACTTTTTCCTCATCTGCAAAATGAGGATTATAGTGGTCTTACCACATAAAACTTTTTTGTGTAAAAAATAAAGGGGAAGATCACTATGAAGTGCTTAGTTACTTTTTAATAAGTATTAGCCTTCATTCTAACAATTATTTTTTTCCAGCAACTGTGACACATCCACATGTGACCAAAGCATAAATATTATTTAAAATTCTCTAGGCTTGTCATTTAAATGCAGCAATTCTTCATGCTTTTTAAAATTAGGAGACATTTGCTATGTTTGAAATTTTGTAAATAAAATTAGAATGTGTTGATAACTTTATATTAATTTTTTTCAGATTTGCATGATTAAATTTTGCATGATTCCAATTTGCACAAAATGTTACTAGCCCTGGATCTTACTGGGTTTTCATGAGCATTAAATATGCTGATGGACACCAGTCTGGCATAGCCCAACCAGGGCCTGGGGTTATTAATAGTAACCATTTTCAGATAAAGAAGATGTGGTACATATAGACAATGGAATACTACTCAGCCATCAAAAAGAATGAAATAATGCCATTTGCAGCAACATAGATGGACCTAGAGATGATCATACTAAGTGAAGTAAGTCAGAAGGTGGAGGGCAAATACCGTATGATATCATTTATATGTGGAATCTAAAATACAATACAAATCAACATACCTACAAAACAAAAATAGACTTACAGACATAGAGAACAGACTGGTGGTTGCCAAGGGCAGAGGGAGGAGAGGGAAGGATTGGGAGTTTGGGATTAGTGAATGTAAACTATGACATATAGAATGATAAACAACAAGGTCCTACTGTAGAGCACAGGGAAATACATTCAATATCCTGTGACAAACTATAATGGAAAAGAATATGGAAAAGAATATATATATATATATATGTATAACTGAGTCACTTTGCTGTACAGAAGAAATTAACACAATGTTGTAAATCCACTATACTTCAGTCCAGTTAAAAAAATTAATAATAACAATTTCCAAGTAGTGAGAACTGAAACTGGGTACTTGGGATAGAGAAAATTACTGTTTCCCAGTTATATCTTGCAATAATTCACCTAATAACTGACTATCTTTTTCTATTCTAGCACAAAACTTGTTTGTTTAGGAACATGAGGGAGGAATTTGATCATTGTTGCCTACCCATCCCCATGTCAGTAGGTGTTTCAGAAAACTAGGGCAAACTTATAAACTCCATCAGACTCTTCAGATTCCTCACTGAGGGACTGCTACTGTCTAGGATGCTTTCTCATCTTTACAACTTGGACAAAAACCATGTGAAATTTTGAGTCTTAGAGAAAAATGTCTCAGTGTATGAGAAGTTGCTTAAAAAGTCGTCGGATGCTTGCTTTCAACACCACTCTGCACATGACCATTGGTATCAGTTTTTAGAGTAGACTCCAAAATCAATTTATTCACTGTGTACAAAAGCCTGTCAAGGGTTTATGGCAGAGTTCAAAGGGAGACCTGCCTGTCTCCTCAGAGTCAAATTCCATCTCTCTCTCTCTCTACCTCTATCTCTCTATCTATCTATCATGTATTTTTTCTTTCTTTATCCATTTATTCACCAAACTTACGTTAAGACTTTTCTCTATGTTAAGCACTGGGCTAAGTTCCAGAGAAAAAGAAAAATAGTGAATAGGTCACAGGATCTCTGCACACACACTGTCCAGTTTGGGAGGGACTGGTAATCAATTATAACAGAAGGTAATAGTAAATACAGTGATAAGGGATGTTATGAAAACCAGCGGAGGATCATCTAACTCAGCCCTGGGGATGAAGGAAAGTTCATTGGAAGAAGTTATGTTAGAGCTACTGGGAAAACAATGACCCCTCAAAGATTCCAGAAAAATAAATGATTTTTAATGAACTATCATAGTTCAGTTGGTCTATAAGTGTTGCCATTGGTAAAAGTTAAAGATCAGAATGTATCAAGTCTACAGAGAACCAAACATTAGCCCATGTTCGAGTTCAGATACTGTTTCAAAAATAAGTAGTGAACAATTTGTGGCAAAAATTGCAACCACCAAATGGCAAAATCAAACATACAAGGATAATGAAAAATGGATTAATCCAAAGCCCAACAGTACCTAGAAAATTTTACGGAAATTAAGTCTGGTTCTGTCCATAATTTTGATTCTAGAAGCATAATATGGTTTGCACAACTTTGGAAGGATTTTCACAACCACCCTAGAATTATTTGTTCATTTATTTACTCAACAAATATCTTCTGTTTCTCTACTGTGTGCTAAGTGCTTTTGCTGGGGATACAGCAGTAGTCAAGAAGGGTACACTCAACAGCCAACCAAGGTTACCCAGGACACCAAACCACTCACTCTATTGTGTTAACATAGCGATACAAGAATGTGGGTGTATGTTATTTACTTTGGGTGTGGAAGTAAGGCACTAGAGGATAGCTCACGGCCACGTGAAGAATACCCTTGAGTGCAGAGTGGATAGAAAACTGGCTGACCTTGGTTAGGTCAGTGTAATTAATAAATGGTGGTGAATTGGCAAGGATATGGACAGGTTGTTCGACTTGGGTGACTTGTCTTTGGATCAGAACATCTGAACAGGCTGCTGCTTAAGTATGATTATTTTTGGTCTCTGAGTGGGGAGAACAAGGAGTCATTCAGCAGGGAAATACTCCAAGAAACTTCGTCTTGACACTAAACATCTTGCTCCTGCAACCGTACCCTGAATAATGGGTTTCATCATCTAGATAACTTTCATTTCTGAAGGGTGGTATAGGCTTTCCAATGATTTCTGACTTATTGATAATTAGGACAATTGTTTAAAGACAACCTGAGGCATGGGATCCAGTGTAAATATCGATATAGTTTTCATTTGAGAATAGCTCTCCTGCATGACTTTAAGACCTCTCTGAAAATGTTGACTTCCTCTCAATCTGGAGACCAGACAATAAGTTTGATTATAGGACACATGAGAGATTTCTTTTCCCCATCTTCTCTTGTTACAGGGATCTAAAAAGGCATTTCCAGACCAAAGGATATAATAGAAGACAACCTTGCAAATAAATTTCTGGTACCATGTTTCATTAATACCTTTCAGTGACAGCAGAAATGAGTGGTGTCAGAGTGTAATTTCACTTACAAAGTCAAGCAGAAAATGAATTTCTCATCTTGGGAGTCCATATCAGTGTGCACGACTCTTCAGAGACCAGCTTCTGAAATCACAGGAGCCAGTTCAGGGGAGCATTAAATTACTACAAAAAGGAAAACAATTCGTATCAATAAATATTAGTGGAGGAAGCTATTACATGGCATCCAACCTTTAAAAATATTTTTTAATAAAAGACAATTTAAAAGAATTTTAAATGCTACAGTAATCCTAATTTCCTGGATCACCATTAGTATCCAATCAATTATCATTCAAGTCTTTTAAAATGTGTAAGAATATTCCTGTTAGTGATTGGGAAGGTGATTATTAATGACTGAAAATTAATACATACTCCACGTCCCACAAGGCAAGGCAGAAGTCTATCTGAGGTTCTCTTACAGCATGAAGAAGTCTTTCTGGAATACCCCAAGAAGAAGATTTTGGTCTTTGGAGCCTTACTCTCTGGATTAAAATCTCGATTCTGCCATTTACAGGCTGTGTGACCCAGGACAGTTTGCCAAACACTTTGAGTCTCAACTTTCTTATTTGGAAAATGGAAAAAAAAAATCTATCTTGTAATTTTGCAGTTAAGATAAGTAAGATGGTATATATAAAATACTGTAAGGGCACTTCAGTGCTTTGGTCCCCGGAGAAGGAGGCAAATGGCTTACGGAGCATCTCTGTTCCCTCAAGGACAGGTCATGATAAAGTAGAATAAATGATCAAAGTCAAGACAAAAGAATGTGAAAATAAGCTAGATTTAGAATATAACACATTCATGTTCTCATTAAGATTCATTACTGTGACTTTCACAAAACTAACTTTGACCACATAATTTGTACCACGAGTTTTAATAGGCATCTTCAAAGTTCTGGATTCTTAAACTGTAGTGGGTTTCAGCTGTCTTTTTCTGTGACTTTCTTTCCCCAGTGTTTGGATAAAGTAAAGTTCATATGATTCCAGTTATATTTATTTTGCCTTGTCTTATTTGATTAGGTTGTTTTACTCTCCATTGCATGTTGCAAAACATAGACCAAATTATCGTGGCATCACTGTCATCTTTCTCCACCTATGCAGTCATGGCGATTTAAAAAATTGAAAATCAATTGAGAAATTATGTTTCCCTGTGTAAAGCCTTTGAATGGATTCCTTTACACTGGGAATAAAATCTGAGCTTCTCATCGTGGCCAGGATGGGGCTCCTGCCTCCCTCTGACCTCATCCCCTCCCACATCTCCTTCAGTCAGCACCCTCCAGCCACTCTGGCTTTTCTCCTCCTGGATTATTTGCCAGCTTTGTTCTGGCCTCAGGCCCTTCACCTCCACGATCTAGACTGAGCTGCCCTGGAGCCTCACATGCCTGGTTCCTTGCAAGCTTCTAGTGCAAGGATTTATGCCTTGGAAGGAACTTTTTAAAACAAACATAGCCACTCTCTTCCTTTTTTTTAATTTTTAAATTTTATATTATAGTTGATTTACCATGTTGTGTTAGTTTCAGGTGTACAGCAAAGTGATTCAGTTATACATATTCATATATCTATTCTTTTTCAGATTCTTTTCCCTTATAGGTTATTACATAATATTGAGTAGAGTTCCCTGTGCTATACAGTAGGTCTCTATTGATTATCTATTTTATATAGAGTAGTGTGTATATGTTAATCCCAACCTCCTAATTTATCCCTCCCCTGCTACCTTTTCCCTTTGGTAACCATAAGTTTGTTTTTGAAGTCTGTGAGTCTGTTTCTATTTTGTAAATAAGTTCATTTGTATCATTTTTTTAGATTCCACATATAAGCGATATCATATGATATTTGTCTTTCTCTGTCTGACTTACTTCACTCAGTAGGGTAGTCTCTAGGTTCATCCATGTTGCTGCAAATGGCATTATTTCATTCTTTTTCAGGGCTGAATAGTATTCCATTGTATGTATGTACCACATCTTCTTTATCCATTCCTCCATCGATGGACACTTAGGTTGCTTCCATGTCTTGCCTATTGTAAATAGTGCTGCAATGAACATTGGGGTGCATGTGTCTTTTCGAATTATGGTTTTCTCTGGATATATGCCCAGGAGTGGGATTGCTGGGTCAAATAGTCAGCTTCTTCTTTTCATTCTATTTTCCTCTTAGGATGGATCATTCTATGAACTTCTTCATTCTATCTATTTTCTTTAGACTGTCTGTCTCCATCCTCTCCTTCCCCACTAAAACACAAGTTCCATAAAGGCAAGAGATCCATGTCCACTGCCAGAAACAGCACATGTCACTTATTCAATGAATGAGTAAAGTGAATGAATTGTTTCTCTCTGTTGTAAGCATTTCTGCTGGTGTTTTTGTCTTCAGAAGGACTAGTTCAAAAACATTTGAATCAAAAATAGTTTAGTGGAGGAACAAAAAGTTGAATAGCTACCCCCAAGTTGCACCCTTCCCCCCATAATGATAAATGGACCCTGGAATGAGAATCCAGAATTCTCTAGAAACCCTGGATTCTAGTCAATGATCCAGTCACTTCACCTCTCTAGGGCTGTTTCTTCATGTATCAATAAGGAAGTGAATGATTTCTAAGGTATCACTTACTGCTAACACATGATTTTTAATAGAAATATTAGAATTAGGTTATCTGATATTATGGTAGATGTTTACAAAATTTTGCATGACAACATGGATGAACCTTGAGAGAATTATGCTAAGTGAAATAATCAGACAGAGAAAGACAAATACTGTTTGACCTCACTTATATGTGGAATCTTAAAAAACAAAAACTAAAAAGCAAACAGAAAAACCCCAAACTCATAGATAGAACAGGTTAGTGATTGCTGTAGGTAGAGGGTAGGCAGGTGAGCAAAATGTGTGAAGGGGCACAAAAGGTACAAAATTCCAGTCATAAGTCATGGGAATATAATGTACAGCATGGTGACTAAAATCAATAATACTATATTGCACATCTGAAAGTTGCTAAAAGAGTTAATCTTAAAACTTCTCATCACAAGAAAAAAATTTGTATGATGATAGATGTTAATTAGACTTACTGTGGTGATCATTTCACAATGTATACAATAAGGAATCATTATGTTATATACTTGAAACTATATATAATGTTATAAGTTAATTATATTTCAAAAAGTGAATTATTGACTTTTCAGTTAAGTGAACCAATAAATACCCTTCTTTGCTTAAGTTACTCTGATTGGGTTTCTATTACTTGAAATTGAGTCCTAATATACTACCTACCAATATCAACATTTGACAGATCCAAATATTAAACTAGAGGTCAAGGCCACACTGAAATTATTTTCAGTTCAGAAGATAAAATGCAACAGGAACTGACAATGGTTAAGTTACTACCTAAGAATAAAAATTAATTACATGGTAGAAAAATATAGAAAAAAAAAATCCTAAATGTTTATCAGCAAAGAATTGGTTACATAACACATAGTTCAGCCATACAAGAAAATCTACATGTCTGTTAAAATGAATAAAATACATTCATTGTGTATGGGCATGGAAGAGTGGCCATGATTTATTAAGTGAAACAAATGATTGCTAGAAATATGTGTAGTATGAACTCATTAAAAAATGTATGTGTTTATGTTCATAACGCACAGAAAAGTCTATTAATGGCTTTCTTTGAACTGTGTAGATTACATCAGACTTTCAACTTTACACATTTCTGTATTTGAATATTTTACACTACTCATTACTTTAAAACTTTATTTTAAAATAAAGAACTTTCTAAATTAAAAAAGTAAATTATATGTGAATGTTGTATATTCTGGTCTTTAATTAAAATATCTCAGACTTTCTAAGTAAAAAAAAAAATTTTGCACAAGTTTGCTGTTAATGGACAGGTTAGTTATTGTTGAAATCTCTGAAGGTTGCTGTAGGTTTATGTCATAGGAGTTTCTTACAAATTTTGTAGTGCAAGAGTGGGAAACAGGGAGCCATAAATCCCTCTACCATCTTCTGCCTGGAGGAGATGACCAGACTTCACAGATAACATCTGTGACTTGTATTTCATCTACGCAGATAACACTGTAACTTACAGCCATTATTTATATAATGTGTAGACAAAAGTACTAGTGGATAAAAAGCAATCTTTCCACTTTTCCACTGACTGCTCTTCTATTGTGTAGATAGATCTGTAAAAAGATATTAACAATTCTGATACATTCTATAAGGCCTGGGTTCTAGTTTCACTTCCACTGGTGAGTAGTTGCATGTCCTTAGAAACTTTGGGCTGCAGTGACCTCATCTTGGAAATAATCTTCCTGACTCTACAAATTTCTCAATATTGTGACTCTGACTTCTAATTTTCTGAGTCAATATCTACTACAAGCAAACTTCATTTAAACATATTTATAAAAATCTATAAAAAAGAAGAAACTGGTAAAAAATGAAAGCCACAATAGAATTTTTAGAGAAGAAATGATATCTTAATGGTGTTCATTAAACAAACTAGGCTTCTTCAGGGTGGTGGAGAGGTTGAGATGAAATCACAGGTGTTTCTTCCTGCCTCTCATGAGAGGAAATTTAACACAGGGCAGCCAGAATGCAGGATCATTACAATGGGCCAATTGTTCTGTGACTTGTATAAAATGAGTTGGCTATTGGCCTATGGGGTGATGTCCATTGGTTTTGTAATTTGAATCTTCTATTGTTTATTCTTAAATTTTTATTCCTAGACTCATGAAAAGTAGACTTAGAATCATAACCATAGAGCATCAAGACACTAAAATCATGTCTATGTGTGTTTGAATGTGCATGTGAGCATTTTAACTGTCAAGAACACTCAGTAGAGTTAGACTTGAAGGTGGAATTTCAATGGCTTTCTCAATGTTGTGAATAAGGATGACTTACGGAGGAGATGTAGCCTATGGTTGTCTTTTAACATGTTTTCAATAATTCTGAAAGGTAAGCTTCTGATCCCAAGCTCTTATTTCACACCATTGCATATTAAACTAATTGTTTGCTATGGATAGATAATTAGTAGCTGCTCTATTATCTATTGTTGTGTAACAAATCAGTCCAAAATGTAGTGGCTTAAAAGAACTATTTACTTATGTATTTAAACTCATGAATCTGCTACATTTGCTAAAATTGACTGGCTAAATTTGTTCCCTGCCATAGGTTTTAGCTGTTGTTTAGTCTTTGTGGCATGGAAGTATTATACCTACTGGATAAACTTTGAAGTCTTTCATAGGGAAAGACTTCTTTTAACTCTACACAGTGCACACACATCTGCTACGTGACTCCTGATATTGCCCCATGGCCCTATGAGAGTGCACTTATCTCCTAGCAAGTCACAGTGATGGTCATGGTCTCCCCTGGTACAGGTTCTTTCCATTGGCTTGTTTATGCACCAGGTGGTCCTTATCCATAGTTGGCAACTCGAATTCCCTTTTTAAAGAAAGGCTCATGAAAGAGTTCAAGGATCCATATCACTTACACTAAACTTCTTTATAAAGCTCTATCATTTAACATTACTGAACCCTAAGCCTATATTTTATAATAACTATAAAGGGAGTACAACCTTTAAAAATTGTGAATCACTATATTGTACACCTATAGCTTATATAATATTGTACATCAACTATACTTCAATAGCTTCTTTTTAAAAAAGAAAGAAAATTTTAAAAAATTAAAAGCATTCTTTAAAAAAGAAAAAACAGTTACTGAATCCTAGGCAGAAATTACCGTTTATTTTTAAATAATTAGGCAACTTTGGCACAACAAGACCCTTCTCCTCCTTGCACTTTCCCTGCACAAATTCTCTGTTTAAATTCTGAGATGTGTTAATGGCATTTATTTATAAACTGCAAGAGGCATTCCCTCTCTCTCTCTCTCTGTGTCTCCCTCACCTACCATATGCATCTATCTTTTCACTGATATCAAATGCCTCATTTTACTCTTTAACTAAATATTGCAGTAAAGTAATTGGTATTTGTTCTGAAGACTCTTTTAATAAAAAATGTAAAACACAGCATCTTCCTTTTGCTCCTCTAATTTTGCAGTTCA
Source organism: Balaenoptera acutorostrata (assembly GCF_949987535.1). Lineage (NCBI taxonomy): Eukaryota > Metazoa > Chordata > Mammalia > Artiodactyla > Balaenopteridae > Balaenoptera > Balaenoptera acutorostrata. The sequence continues at coordinate 1,154,345 of NC_080067.1, forward strand.
AGCAGGAGCAATGGAAGGGAGAAGCTAGAGGAAGCCAATCCTAATATTTTCTTGCATATTTTAATAGTATTGTTGATAAAACATGAAGAATGTACCATTTGGAGCCTTTATACATACAATACCTACCTAGTGTTATCACCTCCATCATACTCTACAAGTAGTTTAAAAACCAAAAGAAATTAGAAATCAAAAAGAAAGTACACCAAGACTGAACCATTTTTAGTGCTTTTTTACAACTCTTTACTACTGTTAATGTAGTCATAATATATCCATAATACATCCATACGACAGTGAAAGACAAAACTCCAGCTAAAACCCCTGGCAGTTAATAATTTATCTTAATTGCAGCACTTGTGATGAAAAACGTTAAGTATTTCTATGTTTGGCAACCCAGGAAATCCTTATGATGCACAACTGAAATTTCAGCATTAACTGTATTTTGATATTGATACTTCTTGCAAACCCATTTTATTTCTATCAGGTGAAACAATTTCTTTATTCTTTTGACATGCCAAATCTGAATCCAATTTAAACCTTGGAACTTCCTCCTTTTCTGATTAAAATGAAGTCACATTATTTTATTGAGATTCTTGGTTCATGGTACATTTTGATTTTAGTGGGAAGGAAGCACTTCTAAGTGTTGTTCCTGATCTGGGTCTTGGTTTCCATTGGGTGCAAGCTGTACTGGGCATACGTATAGATGGTCACCTTATTTCAAGGTAATATTTTTTTCCCTTTTACATTCCAGGTTCATGCTTCATTAAGTACATCTTAATTTTTATAAACTTAGATCAATTTTTATAAATCTCTGTTTTGGCTCCTCTTCTTGGCCCTTAGTGTTGGTGTGTTTTTTTGTTTGTTGTTTTGGGTTTTTTTAAGGAAAATAAACTTTATTTTTAAAATTTTTATTTTATATTGGAGTATAGTTGATTAACTGTGTTGTATTAGTTTCAGGTGTACAGCAAAGTGATTCCGTTATACATACACATGTGTCTATTCTTTCCCATTTAGGTTATTACAGAGTATTGAGCAGAGTTCCCTGTGTTATACAGTAGGTCCTTGTTGGTTATCTGTTTTAAACATAACAGTGTGTACATGTCAATCCCAAACTCCCAGTCTATCCCTCCCCCCCACCCTTCCCCGTGGTGTTCCTTAAATCTTTGATTTTCAAAATGGTAGAGTCGATTTACTATCAGAGACTGACTGACTCTTTATGACTGTTTGAGAGTCACTGTGTGAGTAGCCATTCAAATTCTTAATGTTTTTATTTTTCCCTTAAGGCAAAAAAAAAACCCAAACATTTTGGGCTTCCCTGGTGGTGCAGTGGTTGAGACTCTGCCTGCCAATGCAGGGCACACGGGTTCGAGCCCTGGTGTGGGAGGATCCCACATGCCGCGGAGCAACTAGGCCCGTGAGCCACAACTACTGAGCCTGCGCGTCTGGAGTCTGTGCTCCGCAACAAGAGAGGCCGCGACAGTGAGAGGCCCGCGCACCGCGATGAAGAGTGGCCCCCGCTTGCCGCAACTAGAGAACCCTCGTACAGGAACGAAGACCCAACACAGCCAAAAATAAAAATTAATTAATTAATTTAAAAAAACAAAAAACATTTTGGCACCAAATATTCTAGATTCATGCAGATTAAATGAAACTTTATGTTACTGGTTCTAAAAGAGCACAGTTTCTGCAGAAATGTGAAGGGCTTTTATGTCTTGAACATGATTTTGCAGCAGAGAAATCAGACCCTGTTATAAAAATGAAACTTGTATATAGAGAAGGCACATAGCACTCACAGCACATCTTCAGGTCATGCACTTTGCAAAACTGGAAGGACTGTGGGACTCTTGATGGCCTTGATAACCTTAGCCAACATTTCTCTGCCAAAACAAACAAACAAGCAAACAAACAAACCCAAAAAACAAAGAACAATTTCTAGCTTCTGTGGAACTTGGTGGTTTTAATCTGTTTCTCTCTGTTCCATACTGAAATCTCACTAAAATTACATAAAAGGAATAAGTAACAAAAGAATAAGGCTAGGAGGACAGAGAGAGCTGGAGAAGAGAACAGCAGTAGGGGAAGCATGGCCTTAGTTGGAAGAGTGAAAACTAACACAGCAGAGAAAGCTGAAACCTAAGAACACATAAGAAATATCCTAAGGAGAAATCATGTCCCTTGCTCCTCCCTGGAAAGTCCCAGGAATTGCAGAACCAGCTGAATATGGGTGAAAGTATGAGGCTGAAAAGAGGGATATTAGTTAAATTAATGTATCAGGTGTTTACCATTCTCACCTTCTACAAGTATCTCTCCCCACCCCAGAGAAAAAGTGGAGGTTTATTGCCAGAAAAAAAAATTAAAAAAGGAAACAGATAGTCTTGAGGCTCTGAGACACACAGCATGGGCAAAGTTAAAGGTAACAAACCAAAATCAAAACAGGGAGACTGTGTCAAATTATGAGACTCTCAGCAACCCTTGTGTGCTGTCCTCAGAAAGCCAGCATCAAGGCTTATAATTCCCCAAGGAGGAGATGAGAGAATTCTTCTCTAGAAAAATAATGGGTCCCCCAGTAAAGACTTGAGATAATGACCTTTGGAGTACCATAATGAAATGTCTATCTGTGTATGGTAGGCTAAAATTGACACCAAGCCGGATGCTATGGTCCTTCCCCCTGATATCCTCAGCCTGCCTTTTGTCTTTGGAACAATTTTGGCCAAAGAATAAGTTTATTCAAAGAAGTGAGAAAATGCAGAAACAAAGGAAAACAGTCAAAAGAGACCAAATAATAATAGTTTAGTCATTAAGCAAAGTCAGAGTCCTTTAGTTCCTCCTCAAAGGCTATAGGTAATATTCTGAGCTGTATCCTGTGAGCTGTCTTGTAGATACTGAAACCCCCACCAGGTGGGAGAAGTTAACTACATGATGACCAGGCTGTAGCCATGATATAAACCACAATTCTGAGAGCTGGCCTCAAAGAAGTGAGAACAAACCGACTCTGGAACTAAAGACTCACTGTACTTAAAACAATCAAGATGCCACTGGTCAGACCACTGCATGACTAATTTCAAGATGCCTGTCAGAGCTGCCTGTGCTGTTTCTGCCCGCTCCCTCCGTCTATAAAAGCTCTTGCCCCCGATTGTCAGTGGGGGGGAGCCGGCCTTTGGACAGGAGTCCTCCTTCCCCCCTGGCTGCCGGCCTCCAAAATAAAGCAAACTTTCCTTTCCACCAACCTTGTCTCTTTATTGGCTTTTGAGCGGCGAGCAGCTGGACCCCCATTTTCAGTAACAAAATTATATAAAACCTGCTCCATTATAGACAATAGTTTTGCAATATAATCTCACTGGTTAAGGTTTTTTGGCTCAGCCACTAAAAGTGTCACTTTTATAATTGATGTCAAGAAGTGCTGATTCACTCCATTTGGGAAAATTAAATCTCTGAACAATCGCAGACTAGATGAGCAATGGTCCATAATGTCTTTGTTTCGGTCCCCCAGAAGCAAACCCTGAGACAGAGATTAAAGAACAAAAAGCCTATTTGGGAGGTGATTTCTGAAGTCACTAGAAGGGGAGTGAGGAAATGAGACAGAGGAGGAAGGCAGCCAGTAAAGGGTTTAGTATCCACCAAGTCACCACTGAGGGAAAACGGAGCTTAATCCTTCTGTGGACGTGGGAACCAGTGCGGACCACACCGCAGAGTGATCGTTCCTACGGTGTGAGCGATCTGGGGTATTCATACAACTCCACCCCTGCAAGATGGGAGCTGCCCCAAGGAGTGTTAACTCCCTGGCACTTCCAACTTGCCATGTAGGCAGCAAAGTGAGCTCCAAGAGCCAGGGAAAGGCTTCAAGTAAAGCAGGAATGCCGCTGGAAGTCTAGCAGGCATGCACCGTGTGAGAAGTGCTACGGAATTTAGATGGGGCACCAATAGCAGCTACTACACATAACGAATTACTAATTTCCTTCAATCTGCTACATGGATGATGATATAATCGGATACTACGTATGGCTAAAGATCATAACGACATACAGCTGGCTTCTTCATCTTGTTTGGTTTTTTAAACAAATACATAATCTTTGCACTGGGATCCTCATGAATCTACTCAAGTTTCATGAGAAAGACCGCTTTCAATGGTCTTCCATGAGATTTTCCACAAGAGTATTTGAGAGTATGTTGTAAAGAACCTAATGTTAATTAAACTTTCTCTTCTCTTAACTGGATCCCATCATTATTTCCAGAAGAACAATATTTAAGATCAAAGATGGTGCTGATCCCAACATTGAATTCATTTTAAAATGAAAACCTTAGAAATTATTCTTATAAATAGAGGCACGTTCTAAGTGCTAAACAAAATGAGAGGAGAAAGGAATATATCTCACATATTGGGCCCAAAAGTATACAGAAGAAGAATTAGTTAGAAATCTTTGTGGCTTTTGAGGCTGAGAGGCAAACAATCTACCTGGAAAAAACACTGATTTATTATGGTCCATGCATTCATAAGATATATCCAATTTTCAGCTGAGAGCAATACTCTTTTTAGCACATATGAATACATTTATTTCTTGTCATTGATTACATCCTAGGTTTACAAGTGGCTTTTATTTTTGTTGGCTACCAGCAAAAAACAACATTTCCTGGAGAAAGTATAAAAGGTCAGGAGCCAAGTTCCTTTTTCACATTTTCAGCCTTGTAGTGTATGTTCTGAATATATTAGATACAACACTAGAAAAAGAGGCTATTTTCTTCTTGAAATTGAAATCAATTTTAGGAGTAAGGAGCAGCCTGTATGTGTCTTCAGATTAATTTTTCTCCCCAAACATTTTCCCCATAGAATTCTTTCTCTGAATCTTTGCAAGACAGTATCTGATCAAGTCATTATTTTTCATTATGGCCATGTGGTTTTTTTCCATATTTCTCAAAATGAAATTTATCATTTGGTTTAGTTGGTGTTTGGCATGTTTTGCTACTATATTTTGAGTCAGGATGTTAAAACATTGTTTCATGAAATTCCTGCAAGTGTTACAAATGTTTGGAATTATTTGCATCTTCATAACTGAAGGGCTGTTACATAAGCTTTTCCATTTGCTAAATTAGTTGTCTGTTTTGCATTGGGAGAATTACTTCAAAAAAATGAATAACTTCTTTCAGCACATTCCAGATACTTTTCAAACTGAAGAATTGTACTTTTCTTTTTTTCATTTTTTTAATCTAATTTCATATTCTATGGAAGGGTGTCTCTAAAATAAATTTAAAAACACAACAAAACAAACAAAATCAACTCCTCTCCAATAAACTCATGTTTTCTTTCTTAAATATTTTTTATTACTTGTTTTGAACTGAATGTTTCAGTCTCACCCCCCACTCCCATTCATATGTTGAAGCCTTAACACTCAAATGACTGTACCTGGAGACAGGACCTTTATGGAAGTAATTTAGATTAAATGAGGTCATGAGGGCAGGACCCTGATCCAATAGGATTAGTGCCCTTTAGGAATAAATAGCAAAGAACACACACTGTCCACCTGTGAGGACCCAGTGAGAAGGTGGCCACCACCAAGCCAGGATGAGTGCTCTCACCAGAAATCAAAATAGCTGGCACCTTGATCTTGGACTGGTATTAAATGCATAGGTATTGGGACTTCCCTGGTGGCACAGTGGTTAAGAATCCACCTGCAAATGCAGGGGACACAGGTTCGAGCCCTGGTCCAGGAAGATCCCACATGCTGCGGAGCAACTAAGCCTGTGTGCCACAACTACTGAGCCTATGCTCTAGAGCTCACAAGCCACAACTACTGAGCCTGTGTGCCTAGAGCCTGTGCTCCACAACGAGAGAAGCCACTGCAATGAGAAGCCCCTGCACCACAATGAAGAATAATCCCCGCTCACTGCAACTAGAGAAAGCCCACATGCAGCAACAAAGGCCCAACGCAGCCAAAAATAAATAAATAAATATTTAAAAAATAAATAAATAAAGTAAAATGAGTCAATAATTTTAAAAAATACATAGGCATATTTTTTTTTATGAATTGACCTTTTATCATAAAATGTCCCTCTTTATCTCTATTAATAATCTTTGTCCTGAAGTCTCCTTTGTCTAATACAAAATATAGCCATACCTATTTATGGTTAGAGTTTACACAGTGTATCTTTTCCCATCATTTTACTTTTAATCTTTCTGGGGTCTTCTTATTAAAGTGTGTTTCCTGCAAACAACACTACTTGAGTCTTGTTTTTTATTTAGTATGTCATAGATTTAAGTGGAGTGTCGGTCTATTTATATTTAATATAATTAATTACATGGTTGGAGTTAAGCCTACCATCTGAGTGTTTGCTTTTTGCCCCATCTATTTGTTCCTATGTTCCTCTTTCACTGCTATATTTTGGATGAGAAAATAAGGTTTGTTAGTATTCTTTGTTTCATTTTCTATTGATATTTTAATTATACTTCTTGATGTTAATTATTTAGCAATTGCTCTAGAGATTACAATGTGCATTTTTAATGTATTATTGTCTACTTTTGAGTAATAATTATATTACTTACAAAGCAATTTTAGAATTTTACAACATTACAATCCCACTTACCTCCCCTCTCTGTGATCTTGTTGTCTCATATTTACTTCTACGTATGCTATATACCGAGCAATATGTCATTATTATTTTTCTTTAAACAGTCAATGATGCTTTAGAGAAATGCGTGATGTGTGAATATGTATGCATACACACCTATGATGAAAAGTCCCCTTTACAGCGCTCTTGATCACTTCTTGAAAATGCAAGCCTACCCACCTGCTTTTATTTCTCTTCAGTCTGAAGAAATTATTTTAATATTTCTTGTAGTGTCAGTTTGTTGTTGACAAGTTCCCTCACTTTTTCTTTTTCTCCCTTTCTTTCTTTCTTTCTTTCTTTCATTATTTATTTAGTTATTGAAATATAGTTGATTTACAGTGTTGTTTTAATTTCTGCTGTACAGCAAAGTGATTCAGTTATATATATATGTATATATATATATATATTCTTTTTTTAAAATATTCTTTTCCATTATGGTTTATCATAAGACAGTGAATATAGTTCTCTGTGCTCTACAGTAGGACCTTGTTGTTCATTTTGAAATGTCTTTATTTCATCTTCCTTCTTTAGTGCTATTTATTTTATTTTTTTTTTACTGAACATAGAATTTGGGTGTTAACATTTTTTTCTGTCGGCATTTCAGATGATATTCTCTCTGGGGCACTCTGTTTCTTATTGGAAGTAAGACATCACTCTTATTCTTGGTGCTCCTGTATGTAATTGCCATTTTTCTCTGGTTATTTTTATAATATTCTGTTCATCTTTGGTGTTCTGCAGTTTGACTATGATATAATTTAGTGTGTTTTCTTTTACTATATCTTGATTGAGGTTTTTTTGAAATATTTCTTGGCTCTCTGAGTTAATTTCTTTGATAACATTTGATAAATCTTCAGTTGTTATCTCTTAAAATATTTCTTTTGCTTCATTTTCTCTCTTCTCTCTTGCTTCTCCAATTATTCCTATGTAAATTATCTGATATTTTCCCACAGATATTGATCTGTTATGTTTTCTTTTCTGTTTTTTTCTCTTGTGTTTCAGTTTGAATAAACTATTGACCTATATTCAGGTGTCTGATTCTTTTTTGTGCTATGTCCAATCTGCTGTTCATTTCATTAAATGGAGTCTTCATTTTTGATATTGTATTTTCATTACTAACATTTCCATTTGGTTAATGTTTCCACATATTTGCTCAAATTCTCCATTGGTTGTTCCCATCCCATGGTGTTTACTTTTTAGAGTATATATTTTAATACGTTCTTCACATTTATTTAAAAAAATGTTCTGATAATTCCAACATCTGGCTCACCTCTGAAGCTATTTCTATTGTGAGTATCTTTGCTTTTCCAAGTCAAATTTTCTTGATTCTGTATGTGTCTCATAATCTCTGATTTTATGTTGAATCTGTGTGTGCATAGAAAAATAAATAATTATGTTCCTCCAAAAAGGGCTTGCACCTTCTTCTATAGGTCTGCTGGTTTGGGGAACTTGGATAATCTATTCTGTCATTGAGGTAAGGGCTGAGATTTCTGTAACTTTTGTTAGATTCAGCTCACCGTTGGCTTAGTATGTCTTGTTAATAGGATATATACTTTCTTTTTAGCAGGGCTTAAGATCTGAACATCTTTGAGATTTTAGAAAACTCTTTATGCTTTATAGTCCTGTTGCCATAATGACACTCTGGATTACAGTTTATTTCTTTGTCACCTGCTCTCTGGGTTGCTAAAGCATTTTCTTCGTTCTTCAGTCTCACCACTGCCTTTCTGTTCTTAGAAAGATGTATCCTGCTGCCCCATCTCCAACTTTGGAAGGCATGTAGTCACAATGCATTTGGTGAAGGCCTTAAGTTCCCTGGGGGAGGGGGGGATTTATCTAGCTCTTCTGCCTGTACCCAGCCTTCAGCCCACTACCCCATGCACTTAGCAAAGGCTCAAAGGGAATATTTGGTATGTGAGTGCAGACAATCTGTAGTTGGGCCTGCTCAGGATTCCAATGTATCATATCATACAACATACGATTTTAAAAGTTCATTAATTTTTTTTCATTTCTCTTTATCCTTGTTTAGGGTAGATTCTGCGTTCTTTCACTGCTTTGCAAGTCATGAAAGTGATCCACTCCTAAGAAGAATTATCATGTTCTGGAAATTCTTGATTTAGGTTTCTTTGCCTTATTAGGTCTCAGACTTATTTTTAAAAACTATGATTTTATAGCTTATCTAGCTTGTTTTTGTTAGGAGACAGCAACCGTAACATGTGGTTTTCCTTATCCTTTTTGGAAATGGAAGTCCCCAACACGTTTAAAATGCAGTTTGAAGGCATTTTAAAAAAATATTTTTTACTTTATGTTGGTATCATTTTAGACATTCACAGTGGGATTCGCTAAAAATGATTTGCTAACTGCACAGTACTTTGCTTTATGCTTAGCTAACATTTATCAACTGGCTAATGTATTCCAATGATTGACAAATTGGATGAAAATTATTCTACTTTCAATAATGATTAATTTACTGGAACATAGACATTGGGTTAGGACAGCCTGGCACTTACTGAAAATTATTGCCACTGCATGTCATAAGCTATTTATTGGTCCTTGACCTGCTATGATTTGATTTTTCACTGAAGCTCTTCCATAGCCTTGGGTGAAATGTCATCATCTTATTCTTTAACCATGTTTTTAATAGTTTCATTTATGTATGTTTATTTCTATTTGGAACCAAGCAGAATCCTGTGGGCACCCCCCCTCCCCCACCCAAGTACAAAGTCCCCTCCGTGCCCTTGTTTGTAGAAAAGCTGAAGTCTCTCAGGCCTCCCTGAGTCACAAAAGGATGGACTCAAGCAGTTAATGATCAGGATGATAGAGTCACAGATTCAGTGTCTGATGCACATTCCTGAATCATTTTATAGATACTATAGCTGCCACCAGAGGGAAAGGCTGACTGCATGATGCCCAGACTACAGCAGCCATGACATAAGCTGCTCCATCTTGAGCAGTAATGAATCTATGGCTAGCACAATTCCAAGAACTGGCCTCAAGAGAAGGAGATTAACCCTATTTCTCATAATAATCTATATATTTTTGGGCATCAAGATAATTGTAGCTTGTTCTGCCTGTATATGTAAGCGGGGGGCAACTAAAACCGTCAGCAAAGAGATGCTTCAAACCCATATTGATGTCTTTCATTCTAAGACCTCAATGCCTTTTCTCAGCATGAAGCAGTTGTAGGAGATGAACTTTAATCCCTAACCCCATAGAAATGGAATGATGTCTGATGGGGGTGGTGATCGTAAGCAGATCTTTGCAGGAAACCCCTTTTCTTGTCACTTGAGCAAAGCTGGATTGTAACTAACCTTAAACCAGGTGCCCCATGCTCTGCTCATCTCTGTGGCAAGCACACCTTTTAAATCTTTGGATCACACAGTACCTTGCCTAACCTGCTGGTTCTTTCCTTAGATCAAAGAAGTAGGAAAGAAGAATAAGTAACTAACAGATGACCGGATCTCTTCTCTAGCTTCCCCTTCAGTAATCTCGCAAACACACTGTGTGAACATGATAGCATCTAAAGAAAGATCACAGGGAGACAACAAGCCTGCAGGCAGTGGGGGATGGCGATGACTCTGACCCTCTCTCAAGGAATAGCTGAGATTAAGTCCCTTTTCCCTTTAAAAACTTTCTTGGCAGAGCAGAATCTTCAGAGTTGGTTTTAGGGGGACATGAACCTGCCTTCTTCCCAGATTGCCAGCTTTGAGATTAAAAGCAACTTTCTTCTCTAGCAACATTTGCCTCTTGAGTAGTGATTTTTCTTTTGGTTTTATTTTTATTTCATTTAAAAATTTTTAAAATTTATATTGGACTATAATTGATTTACAATGTTGTGTTTGTTTCAGGTGTACAGCAAAGTGATCCAGATTATACACACACACACACACACACACACACACACACACACATATATATATATATATATATATATATATATATCTCCATTCTTTTTCAAACTCTTTTCCTATTTAGGTCATTACAGAATATTGAGTAGAGTTCCCTGTGCTATACAGTAGGTCCTTGTTGATTATCTATTTTATATATAGTAGTGTGTATATGTCAATCCCAATCTCCCAATTTATCCCTCCCACCCCACCTTTCCCCTTTGGTAACCATAAGCCAGACCAGAGTTCTGTAACATATTTGTCATGTTTACACTATGCTTTTTTTCCATTTGACATCTATTTTCTTTTATATTTCATTTAAGAAAAGAATAATCTGCATTTATTGGTATTTATTAAAGATAAATTACGCTTAATTTCATTTTGGAGCTGATCCATGTATTCTGTCCAACCACCATCCTCCTCAGCAATATGAGTCTTGCAAATCTCATTACCTACATTTCATAACTGTGGATATGCTGCCTGATTTCATATTTATTTTATTCATTCACTCATTCATTTATTTATTTATCTTTTAACACATGATAATTGAGCCCCACCATGTACTCTGCCTGTGTTCAATGCCTGATAAAAAACAGTTAGTAAGAAACAGTCACTGACCTAGATTATTTTATATTGTCCCACATTCCTTTATGTTTATCTCTTTCTTAAATCAATCATTTTGTGTGGTTTTTCATGGATATTAATATCAGTATCATAACTCACATTTCAGTATTCATTCTGTCTATTCATGATCTGTATTTAGATTCTAGTGTGATAGACAGAGGCATTACTACAGTGGTTGCTTCAAATGGACCAAAGATTGAGACGTGATTGCCTTGTTTTTAATGTAATTAGTAAAAATTTTGGGAATAGCATTAACAGCTGTATACCAACACTTGGATACCCTCAGGGAAATGTTATCTATATATTTCTTGTGCTAAATGTAATACCAAGTCCCTTCCAACACTGATTCTAAATGTGTGACTCCAGGAGATGTTCTTGAAAGGGGTGGGCAGGAAACCTCCACCAAGACTCATGACTTCCAACAGAGCAGCTGGTACCACCAAGGTCAGTGACAGCCCTGCCCCAGGGTCCTTCCTTGTCCACACTTATAGGCTTCTCCCTTTTTATTCCATCTCTAGGTAGCAGGAAGGGCAAGGTGGAGAAGATTTTTCTTGCAGAAACAAACACACTACACATAAATGTATTGGATGTCAAATGAATCCTTCTACAGATAACTTGAAATATTTAAGGGGAGAATACACATCAAATTGTTTGTTTCAACTTCAAGATCACACAGGTTAGCCCATAATTCTTTTGGAGAAAAGCAGAGAATCATTTACCCTTATTAATTTTATTTTTTTTAATTTTATTGGAGTATAGTTGATTTATAATGCTGTGTAAATTCCTGCTGTACAGCAAAGTGAATCAATTATATATATACATGTATCCACTATTTTTTAGATTCTTTTCCCATATAGGTCATTACAGAGAATTGAGTAGAGTTCCCTGTGCTATACAGTAGGCCCTTATTAGTTATTTTACATATAGTAGCATGTATATGTCAATCCCAATCTCCTAATTTATCCCTCCCCCCCTTCCTCCCTGGCAACTATAAGTTTGTTTTCTACATCTGTGACTATATTTCTGTTTTGTAAATAAGTTCACTTGTATCATTTTTTTAGATTCTACATATAAGTGATATCATATGATATTTGTCTTTCTCTTTCTGACTTACTTCACTTAGTGTGATAATTTCTAGGTCCATCCATGTTGCTGCAAATGGCATTCTTTCATTCTTTTTTATGGCTGAGTAATACCATTGTATATATGTACCATATCTTCTTTATCTATTCCTCTGTCGATAGACACTTATGTTGATGAGCATCGAGTATCATTGACTTTTAACATCCAAAGTAGAGGCTGAAACAAAGGAGGGCACACATGCGCCCTGAAAGTCACATGACAAAAAGGCTGTGTTCTTGAAAGCCCAAAAGCCCAAGAGTTTAGAGAATCATTTTCCATGACCTTGTCTCTGGAGTAAGCCAAGAATGAACTACAAATACACATTTTACCATGTTCTATGCCTGATTTAATGGTAATTACATTCTACAATGCTTGAAATTAGCTAGAAAAATGAATGGACCCATGAATATCCAAACTGACTAAATGAGAGAACAGAAGGTACCCTGAGAATATTTCTGGGAGAGAGAGAGAGAGAGAGAGAGAGAGAGAGAGAGAGAGAGAGAGAGAGAGAGAGAAGGAGAGAGAAAGCTGAATTTCCTTTCTAAACCCAAGGAATCTACAAGGATTCTCTGTGAAAGAATCCTTGATCTTTAATTATAATCCTTTCTACTTTATCATCCCCTCTCCCAGATTCTTTTCTCTTTCTTGGAGCTCGATGTGATGATGGGGGTATATTGTCTGGATCTTGGGTTACCCCACCAGCCTATTGGAAACCTGTGTCATGCTTATAGCAGGAACCTAACAACTTTGGGGGGTTGTAAACTGATAGTTCATTTGTATATTCCACCATCTTGGACATTTTCCAGAATCCACTGATCACTTTAAGAGTGGCTGGAATGCTCTCTTATCCTCAGTGTTCAAGCCAGTGTTTCAATTTAACACACATACATTGAGTGCCTACATTGTGTCAACGAATGTGGTAAGAGCTGGGCATACAGATGTAGTCTATGTATCTGCTATGACCTATGCATGGAAAACCTGATTAATGTGAATTGCAATTTCAGTTCAGAATTCTTCCAATAATTTCTAATACTTCTCATTGTTTTCTGACTTTGCATTCATGTATCAGTGTGCACTTATTGTTAAAAACCCATGACAACCGGTAGAGAGGTGTAAGTCTTTTTGCCATTACCCATGAGAAATTGAATCATACTCAGAATTTTCTAACTTTAAAAACTTTAATAAAAAATTGAAGGATGATGTGGAAGGATCATATTATACACCTTCTCATCTTCTTCTGTCTTTTTGGCTCTATCTCTATTTTTCATCCTGTCAAGGGACTGCTGTTCTACCACTTGATCTTCTCCACCACACACCCTTGAAAGTGTAAAAATCCACCTTTTTAAGTGCTTCTGCTGTATGGTGCAGCTCAAGCAACCAAGGTTACTTTCATAGAAGGAACTATACCTCTACCTTCAAGGGTAGATAAATTAGTTACCCAACAATTGATGATGCAGCTAAATAAATGTGAATGTGAAAGTAGACATGTCTCTAGGGAAATACAAATCTCCAAAATTAATTCAAAAGGAAGTTTAAAAAAAAATACCTTAATAGATTAGAGATAGGATATTTGAATAGAAGAAAAGTAAGGGTAGTCAAATATTTGTTCCTAGATCCAAATAAGGTCAAAATAATATCTTGTGTTTCTCCAGATTTTCAAGAACACATAGTTTCTATAAAATAGAAATTGCTCCAGAGTACAGAAATTATGGTAAATATGGAAATCTGCCCAAATTATTCTACAAGGATAACATAACTCTGACATCACAAATGAAAAAGGAATGCATAAAAAGCTTAGTTTCTTGAACAGTTTAGAGGTATTATTTTTTTCTTGAGTCAATTCTGAAAAGCTATATCTTTTTGGAATTTGTCCATTTCTTATAAATTTACAAAACTGTTCACTATATTACCATTAATTCCATTCTTTTATTATTTTTTAAATTTAATTTTATCAGAATATCACGTATAAAATGTGCACAAAGCACTTGTAAAGTAGCCTAATTTTCACAAAAATAAATAGAAACAAAAGCAGTACTCAGAAAACATAATAAAATAATATTCAGAAGTACCCTTCATTCTCCCTAAAGGAAACTACATTAATGTAACCACTCTTCTTTCTTAAACAATCATAATAGACTAGTATTTGCTGTTTTTGAAGTCTACATAAACTGAATCACACATTTGTGCTTTTGTGTCTGGCTTTTTCTCTTAAGGTAGGGATTCATCCACGTTATAGCATGTAGTTATTGTTAGTTTTTATTCGTATGTAACATTCCATTGTGTGAATACTCCACAAATGTATTTATTCATGCTATTTTTGATGGACATCTGAGTGGTTTCCAGTTTTGTTTATTTCTTAAATAGAAGAAAATTTAAATGGAGTTGAATAGCCCTAAATAGACATTAGGTTCAGACGATTTGGGGGGTGAGTTCCACCAGACTTTTATGAACTCATAATTTCTATTTTTCTATAAACTGATCCAGACCATTCTTATTCAGGCCTTTTGGAATGGAATTTCTGCATCACAGGGTATGAGCGTGTGCAACCGTTTTTCTAAACTGGTGGACCCATGTAAACTCTCTTCAGCACAGCTGTAATATGTTCCCTCCAATATTAGACATTTTCAGTCTTTCTCATTATAGCCGTTCTGGTGGTGTGTAGTAGTACTTCACTGTGTTTTCATTTATTTATGAGTAACGATATTGAGCCCTCTATATTTATGTATTTGTGGGTCATTTAGATGTCTTTTGTGATTCATTTCTTTTAGTCCATCTGCCTTTCTTCATATTAAATTCTAAAAAATATATTCTAGATGCAAATCTTTCATCCCATAAGTACGGGGCAACATCTTTGTCCATCTAGGGCTTGCCCCTTCACTGTCCTAAATGGTGTCTTTAGAGGAATAGAATTTCTTCTTCATTTTAATTTAGACCAATTTATCCTTTTTTTTTTTCTTTATGGTTTTTACTATTCTTGTGACTTGCTTAAAATATCTTTACCTTACACAAGATTTCAAAGACATCCTTCTATGTTTTCTTCTAGAAAATTGTTTTAATTTTCTTATTTTAATGTATGCAATTCATTTGGAATTGTGTGTGTGTGTGCTAAAAGATATTGTCAAGATTTCATTTTCTTGTGGGTATTCAATTGTTCTAGTACCACTTATTGAAAAGACCATCCTTTCCTACTTTCTCTGCAGTTGTGCCCTTTTCATAAATCAAGTGACTGTATAAGGATGAAGCTGTTACTGAGCTTATATTCTGTGACATGTGTTTTGTTGTTCATACCATCTTCCTATTCCTTTAAAATAAATGTGGTGCTTGACTCTAATTTTTCTTCCACATTGACCTTCTTCAGTATTGTTTTGGCTATTCTTGGCGCTTTTCATTTGCATACACATACCTCTGTGGGATATTATTTATATTGATTTTATAGACCAATTTGTGGAGAATCTTAATTTTTTACAAAATAGAATCTTCCAGGGACATGATCTCTCTCTCCGTTTATTTAGGTGTTTTTTTAAGTTCACACAATTATGTTTTATAACTTTTAGTTTACAACATGTTCTATTTATTCTTAGTTACTTCATTTCTTATGCTATTGTGTATTTTAATACTTTCAGTTTGTTAGTTGCTGGTATATAGAAATCTAAATTGGCTTTATATTCTGCAACCTAGCTAGATCATTTTTAAGTCTATTTTATTTGTAGTTAGTTAACTTCTATGTGCTTCTATTTTCTGATGTGTGAAATAGGGATGTTATTTATAGTACTGACTACACAGATATAGTGTGATAATTAGGTGAGATAATACATATCAAACACAGAACAGTTTTTAGCACATAGTTATTACTAAATAAATGTTAGATATTATTATATATACTAATATGGAATAATCTCCAAGACATGGTTAACACAGTATTATAAATCAAGAAACTGTCATTCCATTTATGTTTGAATAGCTATGATTATGTGTATAAGTGCATATTTCCTTGAATGCATAGAAAAAGATCTGGGAGGACACTAGATAATATGTTAATAATTGTTACCTCTGGAGATGAGAGTGAGGTGGGGAAATGTAAGAGACTTTATTATGTATACTTCTATATATATTTTTGTTTTTCTTTGTAATGAGACTGTAGTAGAATTTTATTTAGATCCCCCCAAGTTGTAATTTAAAAATAAGAAAGTTTTTTTTTTTTTTTTTTTTTTTTTATTTATTTATGGCTGTGTTGGGTCTTCGTTTCTGTGCGAGGGCTTTCTCTAGTTGTGGGGAGCGGGGCCACTCTTCATCGCGGTGCACGGGCCTCTCACTATCGCGGCCTCTCTTGTTGCAGAGCACAGGCTCCAGATGCGCAGGCTCAGTAATTGTGGCTCACGGGCCTAGTTGCTCCGCGGCATGTGGGATCTTCCCAGACCAGGGCTCGAACCCGTGTGCCCTGCATTGGCAGGCAGATTCTCAACCACTGCGCCACCAGGGAAGCCCCAAGAAAGTTTTTAATGAAAGTTAAATTAATTAAAATGAAATGAATTTTTAAAATTGTAAAGCAATTCTGCAGTTAGCAGCGGCACAGGGAACAGAGAGGAATATATGGACTTAGGATATACTGCACATGTGGAATGAATAGATCTCAGTGATGTATTGATCATCAGTGTATAGATCATGTATAGATGTACAGATCATCAGTGATGATGAATATCTCTCACGTGTGAGGGGGGAGGGAGCGAGGAGTTCACTGTGTTGTCTGAGTTTCTGGTTTTGGTGACTGTGTGGATCATAGACCTTTTCACTACAGAAGAGGGTAGCCTGGTTTAAAAAAAAAAAAAGACAGGGGCTTCCTTGGTGGCGCAGTGGTTGAGAATCCGCCTGCCAATGCAGGGGACACGGGTTCGAGCCCTGGTCCGGGAAGATCCCACATGCCGTGGAGCGACTAAGCCCATACGCCACAACTACTGAGCCTGCGCGTCTGGAGCCTGTGCTCAGCAACAAGAGAGGCCGCGATAGTGAGAGGCCCGCGCACCGCGATGAAGAGTGGCCCCCGCTCGCCACAACTAGAGAAAGCCCTCGCACAGAAACGAAGACCCAACACAGCCATAAATAAATAAATAAAATAACTAAATAAAATTTAAAAAAAACAAAAGACAATATCTGTTTTGAACACCCTAAATCTGAGACGTCTATGCAGCCCTCGGGTGGATCTTTTCCGTAAGCAACTGGGGACCCATAAATGGAGTTCAGTCAAGTGATTTGGGCTGGAGATTATATTTTGGGGTGGTCTGTATCTAGCTGATATTTAAGCAGCATAGGATGGCCAAGCAAAAATGAGTAGGGATGGATGAGAAGGCTGTGGTCATGAGACTTCTTTCACCTCTTTCTGTAAGAAGGAGTTTGGAGTACAGGACACAGAAGCAAAATGCTCTAACAGAGGCATCGTAATCTTTTTTCTTCTCTTCCTTGCAAGATCATCATCTTATGCATCTAGCAGAATATTAAACTTTTTTTTTTAATTGTGGTCTGCTTTCTTACAAAGCTTAACTGCTCTTAAGAAAAAAATAATAAAATAAACTTTGAATGCTTTTCTGTTTCTACACAAACTAATAGGAAACTTTGTGGCTGAGAAACATGTTCTTCTTCCTCTTTTTCTCTATAATTGCCTCAAGAGGACTCCTGATTCACCAGCCAGCCATTCAGAAATGGGTGTGGGTTCTGAGGCCTGTGGGCATCTGAAGAGTCTTTTTCTTGACTGACCAGATGTAAAATAAAATGTTGTTAATTTGTCATTTTACCTAGTTGACACAAATTTGTTGATTGATTTATTTTTTCTTCCCATTGAATTGACTGTAGCAACAGTTCATTATTCAGGAAATTTTCATTAAATTCCCTGCAAGTTCAGGACACTGGACTAGGCCTAGTATTTGGGTTTAAATAGTAGATGCTCACTGTCATTTTTATAGCTCCCAAAAGGGCCTTAAATATTTTTTATATGTGTCTTACAACACTTTACAAGAGACTAGTGAACAGCATTTTGAAATACAGTGTAGAATTTGCAGCATTCATTTATTTGATACATGTATTTTTATAAATGTATTAAAACAGCAAAATTTAATAATCTATCAGCTTAAATCATTAGTATCTCAGGCCCAAAGAAACAATAGGGCTTTTCTCCTAGTTACCGAGAGGAGAAGTCTCTGTTGCGTTTAATTTTCTCAGCAAAAACTCATCAACACTGACATTTCCTGAAAGCTTCTTTTGTGTTGAGACATGGTCTAGGTGTGAGGATTTATGATAATCAGTCAAGCAAAACACAACTGAAGCTATCGTTCAGTATGTGTGACCAGAAAACCACTGGCTAAGGAGAAATGTGGCTAAATGATTATTTAAAAAAAAAAAGAAAAAAAGAATGTGATAGTGTCTCATAAGATCTTTGCAGGGACTACATCTTAACCCAAATGAAAGAGCCCACTGCATGGATTTCCTGACACTGCTCCAGACAATCAGAATGTCAGAATAAACAACTGACTTCTCAGACAGACAGACACACTACACACACACACACACACACACACACACACACACACACACACACACACAATATTTTGGCGGAAATGTGTGGTCTAACTCAGTCTTAGCTGATTTTTTAAATTGTTTCTGTCTAGAGCAATCTCATTTCAGTGGATGTACCCTGACATGACCCATTACTATCAGAATGCTTACTCTAGTCTCTGATTCTTGCCTTCCCATTTTCACGTTTTCCTTTCTACATACATTTCAGCTTCTTTCCACTGGCTTTACAAATGAAACCATGCCACTTAAGTAAGAATGCCCACTGAAAATTCCTAGTGCCACTCACCTTCTGTGATGGTCCACACTCTGTCTGTGGAGTGTGCGTCTCCCAGGGCCACTCTCGCCTTTTGAGAGAGTCCGCACTCTGTCTACGGAATGTGAATCTCTCTAAATAAATCCACTTCTTGCCTATCAAAAAAAAAAAAGAAAAGAAAGAGAAGAAAAGAAAATCCCTAATGCTGTAGAAATGTATGGAAATTTGATCCAAGTGTAGTTGAAGTCCCTAGAATTATAGCTAACCCCCATCTCCCATCTCTAGGAGAAGTCATCATTTTCTCTGCTTTGTTTCCAAGAACTTTCTGAAGGCTTCTATTACAGCCCTCACTTCTCTGTCAGGAGTTGGACCTTATAAACAAGTGACTCCTTTAAGTTGGTATATTTCAACAAACTCTTGCTGGACATGACTTAGTGCCAAGTACCAAAGGTAGAGAGATGACAAAATTGCATCTCTCAAGGACTATGGTTCAAGCTTGTTTGGCACCTGGAAGGAATTCAGTAAATGTAAATTATTTTTTCCTCAGATGCACTGTGCTAATTGCGTTGGACAAGAAGACTGTGAAATTGTGTTTTCAAATGATTATATTCTATCCAGTTCAAAATATATTTTAGGAGTTCAGAAAATGGAAATGTTAAAACACCTTGAAATATTCTGAGCCTTCTCTTCATTTAAAACAAAAATCCGTTGGAAGAAAACTTAAAACAGTGTCATATTTGGCAGCACATTAGATTACTAAATCCTAGCTCAAACACCAAAGAGGGATTAGCTAGAAAAGGGGGGAGATAAAGCAGGGTGTTTCTGGCATCACAGTGATGCCAAACTAAACAAAACATTGATTTTATTTGGAGGAATATAGTCTCTACTGTATGTACCTGGGTATCATATTTTTCTGTAGCGTATTTTCCTGTAGCATAACTTCCACCCCTGGATAAATAAGAGGGCTAAACTGGGTCATGTGGGCCCCCAACAGGCTATAACTCAGCATACGGTTCAAACTGATATTCTTTTTTTTTGTTTAACGTTTATTAGTGAGGAGCTAAGTGTCCATTAATAAAATTGTCTATATTCAAAATAAAGCATTTATTATATGTACTAATATAATACAAGGCTGTGATTTATTTGAAATTACCTTTTATGTCACCATATTTTGGTACTTGTAACTGATTACAGATGGTCATTTTCACTCACTATGGACAGACATACCTTACAGGCATAAAGCAACAAAATATCTTCTGAAATACTCTCATGAAGGTTAAATGCTTGCCACTTTTCTGCAGTTCCTGTTCTCACTCCAGTTGTCTTTCTTGTAATGCATATGAAATGGCTTGACATTTAGCTATTAGGATACAGCACCCTTCATCATGCTGGAATGACACCTCCCACCATGCTTTGGTTTCTGCTTGACTGTACCAACTTTTCCAGCGAGCTAACTTCAGTTCAGGGCTGGTGATTTCTGCTTTGTTTTTATTTTGTTTCATTTTCCTGTTGCTTTTACTTTGTGTAATTTTTAATTTTTTTCCCTCCTTATCTTTCTTTATTCACCTAAGAAGTTGGGCATCTCTGAGAGAGAAGACTATATTTACACTCTGCCCATTATAGACAACACTGTGTGTGGAAATCTGAGCTGCCTGAAGTCATTTTCCTGATTAATTTCAGTGCTGGTTCAGACCCTATAACATGACCCTTCGGGTGGCTTACATCCAACTCCCCAATTCATCGCTGGGATAGTCACCAAAAGAAGAATGAAAGAAACTAGGTTTAATGAGCTGTTGAGGTAAGATTTCGGGTTCCCTAGGAAGACATTAATAGAAAAGATTATCCAGAAGTCATTTAATATTAATATTTAATTTATTACAATTAATTATTCTAGTTTTTTTCTTGTTTTAAGTTCTACTTTCAAGTCTTTTTATTTTACTTATAAATTTAGCAAAATCTAACACTCAGTTTTAAAGGGACTTCAACTAACATTCTGTCCTATTTAAAACTTCAAATTTTTAACTCTTTTGAATATTTTAAACTCAATTTATAAATTTAATACATTAAATTTCTTTTTTAAGAACTTCAAATACTTGCCATGTGAAAAATCTTCTCAAGCACCTAAATCACTCCTTTTTCAAATCTAGAAATTAAACTTATAAAAATAGAAATTTTAAATTTGTATTAAACAGTCTCACATTGCATGGTGAAATTTCAATCTCAAATCACTCATTTAAATCAATTGCTATTACACATTTCACACTGGAATCATAAAGCTGATATGTTACTCTCAAAGACAAAATTATTTTAAATATTACAAACTCTTAAGATTCAAGCACATATTTAATACACAATATTAATACCGTAATTCTCTTAAGCATGTCTACATTTATTTCCAAAATTTTCTCAATGCTAGAAGATTCTTATTCGCTAACAAGAGTTATATTATCTAAACAATTTTGAAGTTACCGTCTCAACTAGTAAAGGTTACATAAGAACTAGAGATACTGTCTAGGACCTTGATTAAAATTTATTTGCATGCTTTTTATGATCACTGTGGTGGAGACTTTAAAAGTTTAACGAGGCAGCGCTTCCCTGGTGGCGCAGTGGTTGAGAATCTGTCTGCCGATGCAGGGGACACGGGTTCGAGCCCTGGTCTGGGAAGATCCCACATGCCGCGGAGCAGCTGGGCCCGTGAGCCACAATTACTGAGCCTGCGCGTCTGGAGCCTGTGCTCCGCAACAAGAGACGCCGCGATAGTGAGAGGCCCGCGCACCGCAATGAAGAGTGGCCCCTGCTCCCCACAACTAGAGAAAGCCCTCGCACAGAAACGAAGACCCAACACAGCCAAAAATAAATAAATAAATAAACAAACAAAAGTTTAACGAGGCAAATGGTCTACTACCTTGAGTGGGAGTCTTATCAGTATCTTATTCTCTTGTCTATTCAAGAAAATTTGTAATCCATGCTATCTTAACCTTGATTGGATTCAACTGCTTGGTTTTATTCTGAATTATTTTCATCATCTTCCTAGCTATTAGGGCTACACAGCTCATAGTGAACCCACATATCTGCAGAGTCAGATATGCCATTATAATGGTACGACCAAAAGGGGTTGGGATGCACAGTCTGTAAAAAGACAGAGAAAAGAACTTAGGAAAGTAAGGGATCGAAATCGAGTTAATAGTGTGCTCGGGAGATGTTTTCACTGTGTTGAGCTCAGAACCATTGCCATGCACTGAGAATCCATCCTCTTTCATTCATACAAACATTCAATGAGCTTATTAATATCTACCATTGTCCACGCCCTAGAGCTAAGAAAGGAAGAAATCGGCAAAAGAAACTAATCCTTTAAACATCTATTATGCCCTAGACATTTGATCTGCCCCCAACAGCTCTGTGAAGTCAGAAACAGCAGTTGTATTTTACAGATGAGGAAAATGAGGCTCCCAGGGGATAAGAAAAGTTTCCATTTTCCATATTGACACAGCTAGTAAATGGCCAGCACCAATTACAAAGCTAGTAATGGCTGAATCCTACAGACTTTGCCTCCAGAGAGGAGCTGATCATTCAGGAAAGGGAGTGGAGGTGCAAAAGGAAGTGAATAGAAATAACAGAGCCAGGAAAACGGAATGCTAAATGCTTATAGAACTTGATACTTCATGCTGGAATTCAGATTGAGAAGTGTGTGTGTGTGGGTGTGCGTGCAAGTGTGTGCATGTGTGCTGAAATGAGGATGTTGGTGATAGGAGAGGACACAGTGACAAAATCTTCTTAAAGCACGCCTCTGTCTCTGAAATGAATTTCAGAATATTTACCACCAACGAGCAATACAAAGTGAGTATGAAAGAGCTAGACATATAGCACTCAGATAAACTAATGTTTTTTAAGTTACTACATGTGACCCTCAATGTCTTAGGGAAAGCATTAAACTATTTCATGCTACTGCCTCAAAGGAGAGGGTTGTTTACTGACAAATCATATTAAGTGTATGACTGTGCATTAACCTCTTAGCCTTTTCTCATATTGTGTCTGGAAGAGTCTCACCCTGACTACTATCATAGGACATTCTCTAACCATGGGGTAGCAGCTGCCTGCATTGCAGGAAGAAGTACCTTGCCCCTTGCTGCACTTCTATGTAAACACTCTTAAAAGATGACAAACACCATCAGTTCAAACGCAATCTCAAGTGGGTTCCTCCCCTACATTTCAAATTTATTCTCTCAACTCCTTGCTTTTCTACATCACCTTTTTATGCCCCCATCGACATTATCATGTGTTTCCTTCTGACTACATCATTGTTGCACTTTCCCAGTAAGGAGAAGAAGGTAAAAGTCTAATGAATTAATGCTGTATTAGCTAAGAGCTTCTGTTGTAAGAATGTGTTTGGGGTTTTAATTTGCATGACCGGTGTGGTCACTGATTTGTTGAAACAGGGTCAACCAGGGTCAACCAGTCTCACCCGCATTCCTGTCACAAGCGCTCTGCTCTGCCTCATTTTCTAATACGTCAACCTTGAAACTACCTCATTTACAAAAGTTCTGCTATTTACAAGCTGGCTTTCAGCTAAAAATCTATTTTATTTAGAAAAGCTATATAGCATCATGATTAAACTGGACACTCTGAAACTAGAGTCCCTGAGTGCAGAATCCATGGTCATCATTTCCTAGTTCTGTGACCTCATGCAAATCATTTCAATTCTTGGTGCCTTAGTTTCACACTGTCAGATGGCAACACCTCACAATATTTACCTCCTAAGTTTCCCGTGAGGATTAAACGAGCAATTCTATCTAAAGCATTTGGAAGCATTCCAAGTGCATAACTAGTGCTAGATAAATGTTTGTGATCAGTCCTACTTTATTAGAGCAAGAGCTGACACGGGTTGAGCACAGAATGTAAACTTCAGGCTGAAAGACTGTTGCAGTGAATTTTCCATTGGCCCAGCTCTCTAGACCCCGAGGCCATGATTAAATGAGGTTCAGCTGTGGATTCAATTGCACTCCATTAGAATGAAAAATGTGCAGGAATTATTTGCGTTTGGCCTGAATCCCCACATCCTTCTAACTGTGCCCCTTTCCTGTGCTCTGAGCTCTCTTGACTCAAAAAGTAAAAACCAACAACCACGGGAGCAACCAAAGTGGGCTGTGTCCAAGGAAAGAATAGGAGTTAGGTGGCCAAAGGACAGGAGCTGAATGGCCAGAAATGATCACAATTTGGTCCTCTGAGTGCCACGTTCTGAGGCCCAGAGAGATGGTACTGAGTAGCATTTTCTTCATGGTTTGCTGGGAAGTTGAGCCTATGATGTCTAGCCTACTCTAGACACAGGTTTCTTTGGAATTGAGTTCTTATAGCATTAACCAGGTTCTAAATTGTGAATTATCCAGAATCAGCTGGTTATGGGTAAGTATACAATAAACACCCCTGTTCTCTGAGGGCTGGGTCTAATATTTCCGCTCCTTTCTGAGGTTTGACCACGTGGGAGGTTTGGGGATGGGAATGCAGGAGTGCCATCTGCCAGCCCCTCTCTCTTTCATTCTTCTTTGGTGGGGTTTTCCATCGTGTTTCATGTTGCATCTGCTTGGTGGGTGAACAGGGATCCCAGCCAATACCTCCCCACTCTGTCACAAATGCCACCCTCATTAGCACGTTTAGCAGACAAGCACTACTGTGCTAGGGCCAGGAGTCCATGCCTTGTCATCCTGATTCACACAGATGGCATGTGGGCACAGATTCAAAAGTTTTGAGTTAGAACGGAACAGACACACTATCTCTACTAGACTCTTCAGAAGAACTTTCTTTAAGGACGAGCATGGTTTACACTCTGTGCTAGTAATACTGTAGCCACTAACCACATGTGGCACTTTAAAGTTCACTAGTGTTACTGAGAAAGTGAATCTTAATTTAATTCACACGTACTTAGGGACTATTGTATTGGATGACTCAGAAGTCTTTACTTATTTTACAGAGGAGAAAGCTAAGGCCCAGAGAGAGGTAAAATGACTTGCCTAAGGTCACACAGTTGGTGCAAAGCAGAGGTGGGATTAGAAACTGGGTTCAGGCGCTTCCAGTTTAATGCTTTCCCCATTTTATCATCCTGAAGCCATGAGCACTGTTTTGCTGGCCTCTGGGTACTTTCTTTGGAGAACATTAGTATTCATTGAAAGATTCATTTTAAAACACTGGAAATTGGCACTCAAGCAGAGTGTAGCTAAGGGCTCCAGTCCAAGATTTTCTGCTGCTGAGTGGAGAAATGCAAAACAAACAAATAATTTTTAAAAAGATTCCTTCCTGTGATTAGACACAGATCCACCATAAGGTGGAAAACTTCTCAGTTACTGAGCTCTCTGGGACACTAAAACCATCATTCAGAGCTCTTGCTCGTGAAACATGAGCCTCTGCATTGTCCGGACAAGTTATCAGAACTGCAAGTCACCGGAGTAATCTCAGTTTACACCTTTTCCCCCTTGCTCATTGTTCATTTGATGACATAGTACAGGGTCCCTACCCCAAAATCAACCATATCTCCACACTTTCTCTTTTCCTTGCATAATCTTTTCTTCCTGGGAAAATTTGAGAGGCAAACATTTCTTTTCCTCTGCATATAGTAAGTTCTTGGTAATGCATTTTTAATATTAAACTTATATGATTATTCTACATATGTTTTCCATCTCTTTCTGGGAATCAGGGATGCACAGGGAATAGTAAATATGCTCCGAGGAATTTCTCTCTCAACAAACAGTTGCTTAGCATCATAAGAGACTCATTAAGTCATCATCTTGTGCCAAATGGGATGTTCTGCGAAGGTCAATATACGGGGAGTCCTTGTTCAATGGGCATAAAAGTTTAGTTATGAAGATGAATAAGTTCTGGAGATGTGCTGTGCAAATAGTACCTGTAGTTAATACTATATCATGCACTTAAAAATGTAAGAGGGTAGATCTCATGTTAAGTTTTCTTATCTCCCCTACGCACAAAACAAAAAACAAAGGGACACAAGGAAACCTTGGAGGGAATGGTTATGTCTATTACCTTGATTGTGGTTGTGCTTTCACAGCTGGGTGTACGTATATGTCCAAACTGTGTACATTAAATCCAATACACATTATCATCAAACTGTATGCATTAAATATGCTCAGATTTTCATAGATCAATTTACCATAAAAAATTATTTTTAAAAAAGAATCTGAAAAGAATGAGGCAAAGCAGTGACCCACAGTTGAAAGGAAACAGAATCTCTCTTCAGTTAAAAAGATGCAGCAAGTTTCTGACCCCCTTAGTTGTGAAGGGTAAAATGCTCCTCTCAAAGATAAATATTTATATATGTGAATCTATGTTTCTTGAGAAGCCAGGCCAGGAGTTTTCTTCCTGCTTACAATAATCTCAAGTGCAGACATAAATGAAGAAGCTGTAGATGAAGGGGTGAGTGGATGATCCCATAGCTCCAAGCTATGGGATCAGTGGGCCAGTGATGACTCAGTTCTCCATGGACCAAGAGACTTGATGAAATAGATTCAGTGCTGAACTTAATTAGCATGCTGTGCACACAGACAGTGAACCAGAAGGCTGAAGAGGTTCCGGATAATTTCCACATGGATAAGCAATGAAAATAATAGTGGAGCAACTAGCTCTGGGTTACAAAACATTATGGTCAATGCGAGGTACACAGTAGGTCCAGAGATTTCTGAAGCCGAGTAGGTACTGCAGATTTGGAATCAATCAGGCTTGGGTTTGAACACCTCCTGGGTAATCCTGGGCAAGTTGCTGACTTTTCAAAGCCTCTATTTTTCATCTTTCAAATGCAGCTAACAGGATTCAATTTGAAAGGTTCTTATAAAATATAGATACAAATATAGATGTATAGATATATCAGGAGAGAACTTGACATGTCATCCTCAAAACATGGGCCACAGTTGTAAGGTGGCAATATCTCTCAATATAATTTTTCCTAAAATTAGTAACTAGCCTATTTTGAAACTGTATAATGTTCACTGGCATTTATTCAAAATCAGGGCCTCGTCTACTTGTTTCCCAAGAACTTTCCAGCCTGTGGTTGCAGAAGAGGAAAGGAGCCGTGACATTCAAATTCAGATTCCCCTAGCTTTTGCCCTTTTGTTCAGGCCCTGAGAAGTAAAGGTTTCTAGAGCCCTCTGGGGAAAGCCATGCTCTCCGGAAGAAGCCTGCACACCCAGGCATTTTCTGGAACCTGCCATCTACACCAAACTCAGGAGGGCTCAGAATGACATGACTGACGTGACAGGGCAGGACTCAAGCTTTCTCTAATACATGGATAAAGATAATATTTCACTTCCCATCAAAGTCACTTGAATGAAGAATAACCAAACAGTCAAATCATTTTGGAATATAGTTTTACAAATGACACACTTCTTTCCTCATCTGTTGGGCCTCCCCGAGGGGTGACACCGTCTCCTGTTAGAATGACCCCCTGTCTAACATCATATGACATCACTTAGATGCAGAACCTAAAAAGATGATACAAATGAACTTATTTACAAACCAGAAACAGACTCACAGACTTTGAAAAGAAACTTATGGTTACCAAAGGGGAAAGGTTGGGGGAGGGATAAATTAGGAGTTTGGGATTGACATATATAATACACACTACTCTATATAAAATAGATAACCAACAAGGACCCGATGTATAGCACAGGGAACTCTACTCAGTATTCTGTAATGACCTATATGGGAAAAGAATCTGAAAAA
Source organism: Balaenoptera acutorostrata (assembly GCF_949987535.1). Taxonomy (NCBI): domain Eukaryota; kingdom Metazoa; phylum Chordata; class Mammalia; order Artiodactyla; family Balaenopteridae; genus Balaenoptera; species Balaenoptera acutorostrata. The sequence goes on from NC_080067.1 coordinate 1,182,104, forward strand.
GAATGAATATATGTATATGTATAACTGAATCACTTTGCTGGACACCAGAAACTAATAAAACATTGTTGATCAACTATACTCCAATATAAAATAAAAATTAAATTAAAAACAAAAACAAAACAATGACAAAAAAAGTATCACCCCCTGTCTGTTCTATAGCAGTAGGGGAAGATGTGTTTGTTCTTTCGTGTTACACGCTGTTAGGGCCTCACATTGTGCTGCTCGGGTCACGGCTTCTCAGAAAATAGTCACCCCTACACAGGGCTCTGACGTAACTCCACGGTCCCTGGTGCTGCAGGGCCACTACACATACCTGTGATTTAATGCACAGTCCTAGAGGTTCCATTCACACATCACCCTGCCCAACTCTGCATCATGCTCTGGCACAAGGGTGGGTGGACAGCAAGCCCACCACTCCTTTTCAGGATCTGTTCCCTGCACCTATACACAAACCTCCTTCAGAACAGTCTATTCTGAGTAGAAATCAGCCCATGCAAATAGATGCTCAAGGATATCTGACATCCTCACTGCATCAGTGAACACAGAAATATCTCACTACCTTCCACTGCCAGCAAGGGCTGTGAAACAAATGCCCTCCCCTGCCACCCAAAGAGAGACATCAGTGGAACGTACCTTGTAGACATGCCTTGTTTTGCCAACATAATGTGTTCGGAATTTGAAAACTGAATTTCTTTTTTTTTTTTAAGAAGGGAGTCATTATTTTTTAAAGTATTTGTTTATTTATTTATTTATGGCTGTGTCGGGTCTTCGTTTCTGTGCGAGGGCTTTCTCTAGTTGTGGCAAGCGGGGGCCACTCCTCATCACAGTGCGCGGGCCTCTCACTGTCGCGGCCTCTCTTGTTGCGGAGCACAGGCTCCAGACGCGCAAGCTCTGTAGTTGTGGCTCACGGGCTTAGTTGCTCCGCAGCATGTGGGATCTTCCCAGACCAGGGCTCGAACCCGTGTCCCCTGCATTGGCAGGCAGATTCTCAACCACTGCGCCACCAGGGAAGCCCTGGAAACTGAATTTCTTAAAGCAGGGCTTAATTTTTACATTTTCACCTGTACCCACCACTCACTATTTTCTTATTCCATATACATTTATGTTACCTGTCTGGCCTTTGAAAGCCTTTGTGTCTCCCACACACACACACACACATACCATCCTTTTCTCCCTGGCATTTGGGAGTAAAGGACTTGGGCTTTGGTTGCACTGTAACATTCTATAAAATAAGAATGTTCACATAACATGTGATCAAGGTTCTAGTTCTAAAAGTTTAAGCTTTTAGCAACGTGTCCTTTGGAAATTTTCTTTTCGTGTTCAGCACTGAGTTTATACTCAAAAAATTCTCCCTGCAAAGAGATTGAGAATTTACCAGAATTTTCCAATCCCCTATAGCATCAGAGTGTAGAATAATCATAATGAAAAATTTTTAATAAAGCTACTCTTTATTCTGTACTTATTAGAAAGAAAAATAATAGCTAAAATATATTGAATACATACTGTATGTCAGATCCTTTATTATCATATTTAATCTATGAAGTAATCCTATAAATACAATCTTGTCCCCATTTTATATGAAAGTAGTCTAATGAACAGAGTTTATGAATTCACCTAAGTCCACACATTAAATGAAAGATCACACAGCCTAATTAGACAGCCTAATTCTAGAATCCATAATTTTAATATTAATAAGCATCAGACCCTATTTTTATATCAGGCCATTTATCTTCAGGATAATCCTATAAGGTTCATATTACTGCACTCATTTTATATGTTAGGAAACTAAAGCTTAGGAGAATTAAACAATGTATCCAAATTATATATCTATATATATATCTCACACATAGAGTGTTAACCAGTATTGAAGGCTAAGTCTGCTTGATTCCAAAGTTTGTGCTCTTAATCACAACGATATATCCCTTCTTTAATCTCTAGACCTCTGAAGTTTCGATTTCAAGTCTGCCATTAACTTGAAAGACATTAACAAGACACAAGGGACTGGGCTTCCGGTTTCATCTAGAATCTGCTCTGACATATAGAACCAAAAGAGAAAAGTATATTTCTTTGCTCTGCCTTCACAAAACCATTCCACTGAACATGGGGCTATGGAGGGGTGCCTCTAAAGGACAGTGAAAGAATAAGTGCATGAAGGATATTTTCTCTTATTCACGCCCCACTGAGCTGTACAGTAGGGAAAGCAATCTATTCAGAGTATAACAGACCTGGGTGTGAATCTCATCGTCAACACTTAGCAGCCGTGTCACGCTGGGAAAATTTTCCAACCTCTCTAAACTTCAGGTTCTGTATTGACAATAATGCTCTGTAACCAAACTCAGTTACAACAATGGGTATTTATTCTCGTGTTTGCAGTCTGTAGATCCACTGCAGATCGGCTGATTTGGAGTGGCTCTGCTTCAAGGGGTGAGCTGGGCTTGTCTCCTCGCTGTGGATTAAACTCAGTCCTCTACATGGGCTAATTCTGGGGCCTGGGCGGAAGGCACAGGAGCTACGTGGGGGAAGCTCTTCACACAACAGAAGAAGCCCCGAAGGTGTGCTCCACACAGCAAGCTAGATCCGTGCCTGTGCTTGCCGCATAGACACTAAGCAATCCCATTGGTCAAAGCAAGTCACATGACCAAACCCAACATCAAGAAACACGAGGGCTTCCCTGGTGGCACAGTGGTTGAGAATCTGTCTGCCAATGCAGGGGACACGGGTTCGAGCCCTGGTCTGGGAAGATCCCATATGCCGCGGGGCAACTGGGCCCGTGAGCCACAACTACTGAGCCTGCGCGTCTGGAGCCTGTGCTCCGCAACAAGAGAGGCCGCGATAGTGAGAGGCCCGCGCACCGCGATGAAGAGTGGCCCCCGCTTGCCGCAACTGCAGAAAGCCCTCGCACAGAAACGAAGACCAACACAGCCAGGAATAAATAAATAAATTTATTTAAAAAAAAAAAAAGAAAGACGAGAAATATACAAGGAGGACTTAATATATGACTGATAATTGAAACAATCGTGATTTCCTTTTACATGAACTGGGAATAAGAATTAATTTCAAGAGATGAGATAATAGAGTGGTTTATAAGGTATGAAGAACCATCCAAGAGTAAAGTATTGTAATTATCTTTTTCAAAGAGAAACACTGATAATCAGCAGAATGTGTTTCTATTTTGAGAGAAGTTGATATTTTGCAAAACAATTTGCCAGCTCTTGCCCAGGGGATGACAGCTGCTGAGCCCTTTAAAGTAACCGCTGAAAATGTCATTTACGGACAATAGGCTCTGTCTGCCAAGCTTGGCATTTTGATAGTTCTTTTAATGTCTTGGGCAATTACATGCTGGCATTAAATAGTCGCGCATTTCAGTGAAATGGCTAGGTGATGTGAGATTTTAAATTAACATTATTTTAGGAGGCAGGGAGTCAAATTTGTCAAAAGTATAGGAGTACATGGAAACAGCTGAAGGATGAAGACTTACAATCAAATGAACTAAATCAAGTCTTAGTAGGGAAGACAGAGTAAGTGGGGATAATTCACTCCTTTCTCCATGAATCAAGTGCCAAGGGCTCTTTTCTGTGTTCCAGACCAAATTCTTCAAACTGTCATCCTGCTGGATTATGATATATGTCAACTGGAAAAAAATGACTCATCAGGTGAGGATTCTGTTGATAGGCCACTCAATGTGCTATTTTTTTGATTAGGCCCTGTTGATGATCTAAAATTCTCTGGATTTTGAGCATAAATCCAGTGCTGAACATGAAAATTCTCTGAATTGTAACAGGGAAGGTCCAGATCTGACTACATGTTGGATCTGTTTCTTTTACTTTAACCTTTGCTTCCTGTTGCTCTTGTTCGCTAAAAGGATATTGTTTATACGTAATGGCCTGCCTCTGGGAACCCTGCCCCTCTGCCTGGGTGTTAAACGAAAGTGCCTTTGTTCAGGGAAACATCCTGACCCCATCCACCTGTGGATGGCTGCAAGGAAGAAGAAATTAACACATCCCCTCCCTGAGGCTGGCCATTCCATGGGATATTTTGCAAAACTTATGGCCTTTTTACTTTACTTCCTCCATCTCCTCCCCCACTTTGTGCTATAAAAGGAACTGGCATCCAAACACTGACAAGATGGTACTCTAGGACACTGGTCCACCATCTTCTCAGTCTGCAGGCTCCGAATAAAGTCGCTATTTCTTGCCTCAACACCTCGTCTCCAATTTATTGGCCTGTCGTGCGGCGAGCAGAGTGAGTTTGGACTCGGTAACAGAATCACCTGTCTTACTAGTCTATTATGATCCAGGAAATGTTTCCCTTGTTGCTTCTTCCCATATCTAGAGTTGTACTATTACAATTTTTCTATTTAGAGTTATTTATGTGATCAACTGCCTCAAGATGTTTAGCCCTCATTAATTTTGCTGGAGGTCTGGTTACGCATTGGGTAACACAAGAGAGAGCAATCTTATGAAACAGACAGGATGTAAGTAATACAGCTAGTAATATTAATAAAGTCTTAAATAGGGATTTAAGCCGTGAGCTTCTGGAACCAAACCAATTCCCTAAACAATCACCAAGACTAGGGAGTGAAACACTTAAGGCAGAAATCTGATTTTTTCATGTGTCTTTAAATGTGTAATATTAGAAGGTTCTTCTGATATGAAAGTGTAGCATTCAGTTTGAATTATAGTGCAGGTGCCTCCTTGAGACGCTGTAAGGTTATGGAGGGCCATGTAACTTTGTAACCCAGCCTTCTTCATCATAGAGACCTCAGAATTCAGTAGGCTAGTAGCCTGGTTACTGTCATTTAAGGCCTTTTGGGTGAATTCTGTTAAGGCTTCACTGTAGGCAATTACATCTCCCAACCATACTGAAGGCACAAAAATAGCTGTTAAGTGGTCCTACCAGTGTAGTACAGATCTCTTGGTCCATTGGTTTCGTGTTAATGGCAAATTTGCTGGAGTCATATCTAAATTAGCACTCAGGTGCCCTTGAGAACAAGGGAATCCTAAAGTACATATTCCTGTCCATCCTGGCGGAAGCCAGGGCCATAGACTAGTGCCTCAGAGCCACTGAGTTCCATTAGGTGTGACCTAGTATTTTTCCGGTTGCCTGACGCAATCTGCCATACCAATCTCTGTCTCTAAGGGAAATGAGATACTGGCATTTTTCATAAGGAACCCAGGCTAAATTTCTAGTGTTATTAGGCTCATTTATCTTTAGTATGATTTAATTGTTCCCAACCTAGGGGGGGTCTTTAAACTTAACCACAGCCTGGTGTTAGCCATCTAAATCCATCCCATAACGCAGGGAGGATTCCTCCTAACAATCCGGGAGTTATAATTTTTTACTGAAATGTAGCTCATTGTTCTCACTGAGCTTGAGTAACTTTAAAGGAAAACTCACAAATTCCCTGGTGGTCCGGTGGTTAGAACTCTGCGCTTTCACTGCCAAGGGCCCGGGTTTGATCCCTTGTCAGGGAGCTAAGATCCCACAAGCTACAAGGTGTGGCCAAAAATTTTTTTAAATTAAAAAAAAAAGAATGAAGGAAAACTCATATTTATGGCCAGGGTCAGAATAAGTATGCTTAATTGTCCAAGTGAGGGGACCCCATCTAGCAATAACAATAATGGCCTGGACAGAACATTTTTTAAATTGTTGAAAAGAAAATTTCATGCTTTCATGCCATAGGAAATATTGAAATAACTTTATAATTTCTCTAGAGATAAATTACAAGACCTTCATCATATGAGAAGGCTACAGAAAAGTATACGGTCAAAAACATAAGAAGAAACGTGTTATAGAAGCATCTCGGATATAATGATAAGAATAATAATAATATGATTTTTTTTCTGGACTTGGAGATATTTCTGTTTTTCAGCTTAAACAGTTTTCCTTTGCTGAGATTTCTTAATTCTCAATAAATATTCACTTTTATACTTTGTTTTATAATTTTAAGTTACCTTTATTAAGGAATGATTTCCATAAAATAAGATACATTCATTTTAACTGTGCAATTCAATAAGTTTGACAAATTTTGACAAGGGTAACCACCTTCCCAGTCAAAATTTAGGACATTTCCAATATCCCAGAAAGTTCTCTTTTGCCCCTTTGAGGTCAATTACCTTCCACACCAGCCCCAGACAATTACTGATCTGCCTTCACTACAAATTAGCTTTATCCCTGTTCTAGAACTTCAACAAATGAAATAATACACTGTGCACTCTTTTTCATCTGACATCTTTAGCTCAGCTTGTTGTTGAGGTTTAACCATGTTTTTGTGTGTATCAGTAATCCATGTGTTTCTATTGCCGGGTAGTATTCCATTGTGTGAATATACCATTGTTAGCTGGATGGACCTTTGGGTTGTTTACAGGTTGGGTCTGTTATGAATAAAGCTGCCATAAAACCCTTTTTCAGTTACTTTGTCAACACAAGTTTTCATTTTCTTTGGAATTGCTTTGTCATAAGGTGGAGGAACAGCTACCTTTATAAGAAACTGCTTTGCTTGTTTCCAAAGTGTTTGTACCTCTGCCTCCCCCCACCGCCCCCTGCTGGCAATGTCTGAGATAAACGAGGGACATTGTTTTATATGTTTTTCTTCTTTTTCTTAAAGAGGGCCACTCGAATTATATAAGCATTAAACCCTACAAAATCTGGGCTGTCCTGTAAGATGGAAGAATCAGATCCAAGGCTCCAGACCCTACACTGTGCAGAGAAAAGCAGAGGAGGGGGAACAGAGCTCCCAGACTATCTTCTGGATGAATCTTGCAGAAGCACTTTGAGAAGATTAATTTGTGTCAATTTGGCTAGGCCATGAGACCCAGCCATTTGGTCAAACACAGATTTTCTCTGAAGGTATTTTTTACATGAGGTGAACACTGAAATCAGTATATTTTCAGTAAAGCAGTTACCCTCCAAATGTGTACGGGCCTCATCTAACCAGCTGAAAAAAGACTGACCTGCCCTGAAAAGAGGGAATTCTACCAGGAGACGGCCTTCGGACTTGAACTGCTGCATCAACTCTTCCCTGCGTCTCTAGCCCACTGGTCTATCCCGCAGAATTGGGACTTGTCAGCCTCTACAAACAAGTAAGCCAATTCCTTAAAATCTCTCGGTGTTTCTGACTCTGTCTGTCTCTGGATCTCTTCCGCCACACACAGACACACATGCCCTCTTTCTCTCTGGAGAATCCTGACTAATGTGCACTGCATTCTTCACCTGGGATCCTGAAGGACTACCAGCGTTCAGAGCAGACTTCTCTCCAGTTTCCTCTCTTCCTCGAGTCCAAGTTACTACTCCACTCGGTAAAAAGTCCTTCAGTTAGTGTTTTGAACACTTCCAGAAAAAGGAAACATATTGAAGCTCAAAACAACCCTTCTTTCCCACGGAGGAAACCCTTTTGGTAAATCACATGGGGAAGGAACTTTTGCTCCCTTTGCCCTGGGTAGAGCAATACGCTTTTCTAAACAGGACAGGCTCTCTCCTTTTGCTCTCCTGCCCCTACCCCCTTTTCTTTATGAGCTTTTAAACTAGGCGTTTTGTTTTCCTCCTCTTCTTACTATACTGACCATACAGTACAGTCGGTATAGACAGATGTTAAAGCAGGGAAAATGGAAAATACTGTCACCCTTATGTATCAGGAGCCCCTGAATACATTGAGCTTGGGTATAAAATCGCTCCTAATGACCCTGGTCCTGTCCAGTGGGGCTCAGGACCCAGACAGACACATAGAGGCCCAGAGCAATCAAATAAAAGTGGCAGCTACAAAGATCTCTGCCTGGAAGGGCTGAGGGAGGCTCCCCAGGGGGAGCGATTCTGAGGAAGAAAATGCTACCCCTTCTCGGCAGCTCAACACTGACCATCACAGAATTGCATCCAATTTTCTTTGGGTCCAAGGCAAGAGTCCAGTTAATCACCCAGTGTAATCACCTGAAAGCAAAACTTGGGATTCTTTTGGCTTCTCCTCCAGGGCAATCCCATGGGAAGCCACGTGCCCTAAAACACTGCTATGAGGGCCTGGGAGTGGAAAGCAGAAAGCTAAGAAGCTGCTCGCACCTGGATGGATTTTTTATTTTTCAGCATTGAAACTTCCCCATGTCTGAAATTCCAAGGGAGAATATAGACATCTTAAAGGCTGTGATGGGAAGTTAAATTACAGACACTGCTTCCCCAAGCTTGAATAATCCTGCTGTGAGGTGGGATGAGTTCCCTGGCTGACCGAAGCTGAAGGAAAAAAATGTCATCATCACTGCAAACAACACATCCCAGCACTCACATTTCACAGTCCATCCCTCCTCCCTAAACCCAGAAATACTCCTTTCTACACGTGAGGTGACATCTATTTCTGTGACGGGTGCTCGTCTCTTTCTGTTTCAATTTTCTGTTCATTTCTTTAGTGTTTAGGTTTGTGGTTTTTTTTTTTAAACTGGTCTATGAAAATACTGTCTGTGTGGTTTATTTCTGAGTTGTGGATTATTTTGTTTGTTGTGTCCTTTTGTGTGTTTTAGAATGGTGATTACAGCTCTGATGGTGACCTGAGTCTGTCTTCAGTGTTTTTTCTTAACCACAGCAGTGGCTCTGATGATTCAGCTGGAGATGGAGAATGTGACTTAGAGCAGTTCCCCTGTTTCTCCAGAGATGTCTGAGGTGCTTCCACATGAATCCAAATTCAATACATAGTGGCTCTACTTTGGAAGATCTTCTGAATCAGAACTTGGAAATGGACCCTCTTCTGATGTGATACCTTGTGCAGTCATTGTACAGTTCTAGTTCAGCGATATGAACTGAAAGTTATCAGAAACGTGTTTTTTTATAGTCCTTTCTGTGAGTTTCGGTTTTGCTATGTAGGACTATATACGTTCTCCATAGTAATTGAAGGAAAAGGATTATCCATCAGGAACTACATTTCCCAGCTCCCTTGCACCTAGAGAGGATGATATGACCAATGGCACGTGACTGAAGGTGATGTGTTCCGCCTTGGGTCCCAGGTGGTTAAGCTTACCTATGTGCCCTCCTCACATTTTCTTCACTCATCTTTGACTGGTGAAGAAAAGGAACCAGTCCTTAGGAATACCCAAGGAACCTTGGAGCTTCAATATGGAAGTAAATGTGTCTCTCTGAGCCAGCTCTCACATGATGGTCACCCAAAAGAGCAGTCACTACGCGGCGAATTTTTCAGGAGTGAGAAGAAAATAAAATTTTCGTTGCCTTAAACCACTGAGATTTTCAGGTTGTCTGTTATGAAGTTAGCACAGCCTGATTACTTGTCTACAGATGGGTCAGTAACATCATTTCACATTTTTCTTCGCACACCACCACTACCATATAGGGGATAGACTTTAACATAATCCAGTGTTGAGGAGAGTTATCGGGAGGTTTCCACCAAGTAAGCAGGAAGATGTCTAAGAACGTTATACATCTTATGAGAGCAGAAATTGTGTTTATCTCGTTTCCACCATTTTACTAGAGCCTACTATAGTGTAGGTGCTGAATAAATATTTATTGCTTGAATGATGCATTAGCCATTAGTTGTTAGGTGGGATAACTACTGAATAACAAACATACCTAAAATTTTAGTGGCAGACCACATTAGAACTTTACTTTTTGCTTACACATCAGTTCAGTGTGGTTCTTTGATGGGCTACTTTCCACGTGGGGATTAGAGGAGCAGCATTTTTGCCCATTCTGGTTCTAGCCTGTCACAAAGGCTTAGAGTCTCACTGCTGCATCTTTTTTTTTGGACAGGGTAGCACTTTATTTTGAACTTGCATTATGACTAGAATTTCATCGGGTTGAATATAAAGGAGATATTCAGGAGGACAATTCAGAGCTGGAGGAAGGCAGAGAATTGTAAGCAATGGGGGGGGAAATACTTGGATAAGAGCTTGGACACATGGATTGAGATCAATAGAATGCTGGTGTCTTTTGGAGTGTTTTTTGTTTTTTAAGATGTGATAACGCTGTACCTTTAATGGCATAGACTTGAGCTGTCCTGCCCAGGACTCCCTAACAGGGGCTTTTTATGGCCTAATAACACTGACAGACTTCTGTCTATCAAGCACAGTAGTTTAGAGTTTTCTGTTGCTCGCTGCCAGGTGCAGCTCTAACAGATACACTTTCCATCACACGATGCACAGAGCTGCCTCCTCCATCGCTTGCTAATCTTGCTGCCAAAGGTGATGAGATAACCGAAATCCCCCAGGAGAATGCCAATGTCATGTTGCTTAAGAGTGACACTAATGCTACAAAAGTCTTTGCAAAGGTGAACCATTCTAGGACTATCCTGAAGTGTTATTATGAAAACAAACTCTGAAAACACAGAAAATACCACACATGAACAAAATAATGCCCAACTTGGTTTCTTTCATGGACTATGTAAACAATCATTTAAAGCAAAAAAATTCCCATTTTAATTTTTATTTATTTAACTTTTTTTTACTCCTTTCATTTTTTTTTAAATAGATCTTTATTGGAGTATAACTGCTTCACAATACCATGTTAGTTTCTGTTGCACAACAAAGCGAATCAGCCATATGCATACATATGTCCCCATATCTCCTCCCTCTTGAGCCTCCCTCCCACTCTCCCTCTCCCACTGCTCTAGGTGGTCACAAAGCACCGAGCTGATCTCCCTGTGCTATGCTGCTTCCCACCAGCCAACTATTTTACATTTGGTAGTGTATATATGTTGATGCTAGTCTCACTTCACCCCAGCTTCACGCTCTCATGCCATGTCCTCAAGTCCATTTTCTATGTCTACCTCTCTATTCCTGTCCTGCCCCTAGGTTCATCAGTACCTTTTTTTTTTTTAATTCCATATATATGTGTTAGCATAAGGTATTTGTTTTTCTCTTTCTGACTTACTTCACTCTGTATGACAGACTCTAGGTCCATCCACCTCACTACAAATAACTCCATTTCGTTTCTTTTTAGGGCTGAGTAATATTCCATTGTATATATGTACCACATCTTCTTTATCCATTCATCTGTCGATGGACATTTAGGTTGCTTCCATGTCCTGGCTATTGTAAATAGTGCTGCAGTGAACACTGTGGTACATGACTCTTTTTGAATTATGGTTTTCTCAGGGTATATGCCCAGTAGTGGGATTGCTGGGTTGTATGGTAGTTCTATTTTTAGTTTTTTAAGGAACCTCCATACTGTTCTCCATAGTGGCTGTATCAATTTACATTCCTACCAACAGTGTAGGAGGGCTCCCTTTTCTCCACACCCTCTCCAGCATTTATTGTTTCTAGATTTTTTGATAATGACCATACTGACCGGTGTGAGGTAATACCTCATTGTAGTTTTGATTTGCATTTCTCTAATAATTAGTGATGTTGAGCAGCTTTTCATGTGCCTCTTGGCCAACTGTATGTCTTCCTTGGTGAAATGTCTATCTACGTCTTCTGGCCATTTTTTAACTGGATTGTTTGGGTTTTTTTTGATATTGAGCTCCTTGAGTTGTTTGTAGATTTTGGAGATTAATCCTTTGTCTGTTGTTTCATTTGCAAGTATTTTCTCCCATTCTAAGCATTGTCTTTTTGTCTTGTTTATGATTTCCTTTGCTGTTCAATAGCTTTTAAGTTTCATTAAGTCCCATTTTTTTTATTTTTATTTTTATTTCTGTTACTCTAGGAGGTGGGTCATAAAAGATCTTGCTGTGGTTTATGTCAGAGTGTTTTTCCTGTGTTTTTCTCTAAAAGTTTTATAGTGTCTGGTCTTACATTTAAGTCTTTAATCCATTTGGATTTTATTTTTGTGTATGGTGTTAGGGAGTGTTCTAATTTCATTCTTTTACATGTAGCTGTCCAGTTTTCCCAGCACCACTTATTGAAGAGGCTGTCTTTTCTCCATTGTATGTTCTTGCCTCCTTTGTCATACATTAGGTGCCCATATGTGTGTGGGTTTATCTCTGGGCATTCTATCCTGTACCATTGATCTATATTTCTGTTTTTGTGCCAGTACCATACTGTCTTGGTTACTTTAGCTTTGTGGTATAGTTTGAAGTTGGGGAGCCTGATTCCTCCAACTCTGTTTTTCATTCTCAAGATTGCTTTGGCTATTTGGGGTCTTTTTTGTTTCCATACGAATTGTAAGATTTTTTGTTCTAATTCTGTGAGGAGTGCCAGTGGTAGTTTGTTAGGGATTGCACTGAATCTGTAGATTGCTTTGGGTAGTATAGTCATTTTCACAATATTGATTCTTCCAATCCAAGAACATGGTATATTTCTCCATCTGCTTATGTCATGTTTGATTTCTTTCATCAGTGTTTTATAGTTTTCTGACTACAGGTCTTTTGCCTCCTTAGGCAGGTTTATTCCTAGGTATTTTATTCTTTTTGTTGCAATAGTAAATGGGAGTGTTTCCTTAATTTCTTTTTCTTATTTTTCGTTGTTAGTGTATAGGAATGCCAGAGATTTCTGTGCATTAATTTTGTATCCTGCAACCTTACCAAATTCATTGATTAGTTCTAGTATTCTTCTGGTGGCATCTTTAGGATTTTCTATGTATAATATCATGTCATCAGCAAATAGTGATAGTTTTACTTCTTCTTTTCCAATTTGTATTCCTTTTATTTCTTTTTCTTCTCTGATTGCTGTGGCTAGGACTTCCAAAACTATGTTGAATAAGAGTGGCGAGAGTGGACATCCTTGTCTTGTTCCTGATCCTAGTGGAAATGCTTTCAGTTTTCACCATTGAGTATGATGCTTGCTGTGGGTTTGTTATATATGGCCTTTATTATGTTGAGGTAGGTTCCCTCTATGCCCATTTTCTGGAGAGTTTTTATCACAAATGGGTGTTGAATTTTGTCAAAAGCTTTTTCGGCATCTATTGAGATGATCATATGGTTTTTATTCCTTACTTTGTAAATGTGGTGTATCACATTGATTGATTTGTGTATATTGAAGAATCCGTGCATCCCTGGTATAAATCCCACTTGATCATGGTGTATGATCCTTTTAATGTACTGTTGGATTCTGTTTGCTAGTATTTTGTTCAGGATTTTTGCATCTATGTTCATCAATGATATTGGTATATAATTTTCTTTTTTCATGATATCTTTTTCTGGTTTTGGTGTCAGGGTGATGGTGGTCTCGTAGAATGAATGTGGGAGTGTTTCTCCCTCTGCAATTTTTTGGAAGAGTTTGAGAAGGATTGGTGTTAGCTCTTCTGTAAATGTTTGATAGAATTCGCCTGTGAAGCCATCTGGTCCTGGACTTTTGTTTGTTGGAAGATTTTTAATGACAGTTTCAATTTCATTACTTGTGATAGGTCTGTTTATATTTTCTAATTCTTCTTGGTTCAGTCTGGGAAAATTGTACGTTTCCAAGAATTTGTCCATTTCTTCGTGGTTGTCCATTTTATTGGCATATAGTTGTTTGTAGTAGTCTCTTATAATCCTTTGTATTTCCAAAGTGTCAGTTGTGATTTTTCTTTTTTCATTTCTAATTTTATTAGTTTGCGTCCTCTCCCTTTTTTTCTTTATGAGTCTGGCTAAGGGTTTATCAATTTTGTTTCTCTTCTCAAAGAACCAGCTTTTAGTTTTATTGATCTTTGCTATTGTTTTCTTCATTTCTATTTCATTTATTTCTGCTCTGACATTTATGATTTCTTTCCTTCTACTGACTTTGCGTTTTCTTTTTTCTTCCTTCTCTAGTTGTTTTAAGTGTAGGGTTAGATTGTTTATTTGAGATTTTTCTTGTTTCTTGAGGTGAGATTGAATTGCTATAAACTTCCCTCTTAGAACTGCTTCTGCTGCATGCCATAGGTTTTGGGTCATCATGTTTTCATTGTAATTTGTTTCCATGTATATTTTAATTTCTTCTTTGATTTCTTCAGTGATCTCTTGGTTATTTGGTATCCCACTGTTTAACCTCCATGTATTTGTGATTTTTAAAGTTTTTATCCTGTACTTCATTTCCAGTCTCATAGCGTTGTGGTCAGAAAAGATGCTTCATACGATTTCAATTTTCTTAAATTTTCTGAGGTGTGATTTGTGACCCAAGATGTGATCTATCCTGGAGAATGTTCCATGTGCACTTGAGAAGAAAGTGTATTCTGCCACTTTTGGGTGGAATGTTCTATAAATATCAATTAGATCTATCTGGTCTATTGTGTCATTTAAAACTTGTGTTTCCTTATTTATTTTCTGTTTGGATGATCTGTCCATTGGTGTGAGAGGGGTGTTAAAGTCCCCTACTATTATTGTGTTACTCTGGATTTCTCCTTTCATGGTCGATAGCATTTGCCTTATGTATTGAGGTGCTCTTATGTTGGGTGCATAAGCATTTATAATTGTTATATCTTCTTCTTGGATTGATCCTTTGATCATTATGTAGTGTCCCTCCTTATCTCTTGTAACAGTCTTTATTTTAAAGTCTATTTTATCTGATACTAGTATTGCTACCCCAGCTTTCTTTTGATTTCCATTTGCATGGAATATCTTTTTCCATCCCCTCACTTTCAGTCTGTATGTGTCCCTAGGTCTGAAGTGGATCTCTTGTAGACAGCATATATATGGGTCTTGTTTGTGTATCCATTCAGCCAGTCTGTGTCTTTTGGTTGGGGCATTTAATCCATTTACATTCAAGGTTATTATTGATATGTATGTTCCTATTACCATTTTCTTAACTGTTTTGGGTGTGTTTTTGTGGGTCTTTTTCTTCTCTTGTGTTTCCTGCTTAGAGAAGTTTCTTTAGCATTTGTTGTAAAGCTGGTTTAGTGGTGCTGAATTCTCTTAGCTTTTGTTTGTCTGAAAAGCTTTTGTCTTCCCCATCAAATCTGAATGAGATCCTTGCTGGGTAGAGTAATCTTGGTTGTAGGTTTTTCCCCTTCATCATCACTTTAAGTATATCCTTCCACTCCATTCTGTCTTGCAGAGCTTCCACTGAAAAATCAACTGATAACCTTGTGGGGAGTCCTTTGTATGTTATTTTTTGTTTTTCCCTTGCTGCTTTTAATATTTTTTCTTTGAATTTAATTTTTGTTTGTTTGATTAATATGTGTCTTGGTGTGTTTTTCCTAGGGTTTGTCCTGTGTGGGACTCTCTGTGCTTCCTGGACTTGGGTGACTATTTCCTTTCCCATGTTAGGGAAGTTTTCCAGTATAATCTCTTCAAATATTTTCTTAGACCCTTTCTTTTTCTCTTCTTCTTCTGGGACCCCTATAATTCGAATGTTGGTTGGCATTTAGTGTTGTCCCAGAGTTCTCTGAGATTGTCTTCAATTCTTTTCATTCTTGTTTTCTTTATTCTGCTCCTCAACAGTTATTTCCACCATTTTGTCTTCCAGCTCACTTACTCGTTCTTCTGCCTCAGTTATTCAGTTACTGATTCCTTCTAGTATATTTTTCATTTCAGTTATTGTGTTGTTCATCTCTGTTCATTTGTTCTTTAGTTCTTCTAGATCTTTGTTAAACATTTCTTGTATTTTCTCAATCCGTGCTTCCATTCTATTTCCGAGATTCTGGATCATCTTTACTATCATTACTCTGAATTCTTTTTCAGGTAGGTTGCCTATTTCCTCTTCATTTATTTGGTCTTGTAGGTTTTTACCTTGCTCCTTCATCTGTGACATATTTTTTTGCCATCTCATTTTTTTTTTTTTAATGAGTGGGATTGTGTTCCTGTTTTACTGGTTGTTTGGCCTGAGGCTTCCAACACTGGAGTTTGTAGGGTATTGGGTAGAGCTTGGTCTTGGTGCTGAGATGAGGAGCTCTGTGAGACCTCACTCTGATGAATATTTCCTGGGGTCTGAGGTTCTCTGTTAGTCCAGTTGTTCAGACTCAGAGCTCCCACCACAGGAGCTTCCCACAGACCCTGGGCTCACAAATCAAGATCTCACAAGCCATGTGGAGTGGCAAAAAAAAAAAGAGAGAGAAAAATAACGAAGTAAAGAATAAAATTAAACTAGGAAACTAACAGATATGTTGGAGAGAATGCAAAAATAAAAATATAGATGAATCCACAGCCAGAAGGTACATCAGTACTACAGTAGTAAAAAAGAGGAGGGAAAGGGAAAAATCAGAAGGGTGGGATGGAAAGGCCTTGGCTGTGGGGGGTGGGGCCTAAGCAAGAGTGAGGTTTGGGCAGTGGGTGGGGCCTATGCTTAGAACCCACAGGGCTGGAAATGGCCCTGGGGGCTGTAGGGGGTGGGGCTTAGGCTCAAGGAAAAGAAGGGCTCAGGTGTGCCCCCAAACCCAGTCTCAGAGGGCAGGGGACCTCACCTGGGAGCCCAACAGGCTTCCTGGGCTCGAGTGGGTGGAGCAAACGCCCTCCTCTCCTCTCCTGCTTCTCTGGTCCGGGGTCTGGGGCGGCCACTCCTGCCTGCTTCTCCTGATCTCCCCAGCCTCCCTCTTATGCCCCCAAGGACCCACGTAGCCTAGAGGGGGGTTTGGAGGGCAGGGGATCGGCCTGGGAGCTAGGTAGGCTCTGCTGCACCATTTTTATACACCTAGCAAGAAGAGATCATGGAGGATCATGAGAAAGGATTTTATTGCCCTGCCTGGAAGTGACGTGTCTCACTTCTGCCATATTCCATTGGCCAGAACTCAGTCACATTTAGCCTCAGAGGAAGATGGGAAATGCAGTTTAACTGTGTACCTAAGAGGAAGGTAGTAGTATCCTATTGCTGTTCTAACAAGTTACCACAAATTCAGTAGATTAAAACAGAACAACTTTATCATCTTATAGTTCTGGAGGTATGAAGTCTTAAAATCAAAGTGTTGGCAGGGCTACATTCCTTCTGGAAGTTCCAGAAGGGAATCTGTTTCCTTGCCTTTTCCAGCTTCTGGAGGCCACCTGCATGTCTTGGTTCATGCCCCCTTTCTGCATCTTCAAGGCCATAAGTATAGCATCTTCAACCTCTATCTCTCTTTCTGACCTCAGTTCTTGTCATCATATCACCTTCTCTTGCTCTGACCCCACTGCTTTTATCTTATATAGACCCTTGTGATTACATTTGGCCCATGCAGACCATGTAAGATAATCTTCCCTTCTCAAGATCTTTAACTTAATCACATCTGAAATTTCCTCTCTTTTTCTATGTCAGGTCACATATTCACAGGTTCTAGGAATTAGGATGTAGACATCTTGGACATCTTTGGGGAGGCTTATTCTTTCAACCACAATGGGGAAAAAGTTTGAGGTGAATATATAGCAGATGAATTAATTAACTATGAGAAGAGATCAAGCATTTCCCTGGGTAGACAGGAAGATCATCTTTGACTTTCTTCAACTGAGTACAGTTCCCTAGCAAAGTGATTAAAGTTTAAAGAACTACAGTCTGGAGAATTCAAGCAAGAATAAAATAGGGTTCCAATTTAGAAGAAATGGGACAAATGTCCAGCTCCTAGAACTAGAGTGTAATATGAAGTTTTCTTTCTCCCTTCCTTCCTTTCTTCTTTCCTCATTTTTTTTTTTCTTTTTTGAAAGAATAAGGCAGTAGACTGTTGTTAGAATAACATTTGGCTGGCTCTCTTGTCTACAATAAGGTGTCTCTGTCTCTCAAATTTCTTCTAAGACTCAAACAATGATTTATATGTAGTACCTCAAGATCCTAGACCTGAAAAACTAAAAGTCCTCCAGCAGAAGGTCCCCAGAAGGGCAAAATATGGTTAACACTGTGTTAATTTTATAAATCATAATTCTAAAATATTTGTGTTTGCAAAATAGGAAACTTTCCCAACATTAATTAAAATATTTTTGTTAACTTTTGGCAGGAAACTGCTATTCTTTTTTTTTTTGTTTTTTAGCTTTGGTTGACAGTTTATTAAATACACTACATTTGTACCTTATTCTGTAGCTTTTTAAATCATTCACACATGGACTTAGTAAAAATGTACTTTAGGGCTTCCCTGGTGGCGCAGTGGTTGAGAATCTGCCTGCTAATGCAGGGGACACGGGTTCGAGCCCTGGTCTGGGAAGATCCCACATGCCACGGAGCAGCTGGGCCCGTGAGCCACAGCTGCTGAGCCTGCGCGTCTGGAGCCTGTGCCCCGCAACGGGAGGGGCCGCGATAGTGAAAGGCCCGCGCACCGCGATGAAGAGCGGTCCCCGCACCGCGATGAAGAGTGGCCCCCACTTGCCGCAACTAGAGAAAGCCCTCGCACGAACCGAAGACCCAGCACAGCCAAAAATAAATAAATAAATAAATAAATAAATAAAATTTAAAAAAAAAAAAAAAAAATGTACTTTATAGAAAACCATCTGCAAAACTAAAATAAAAATAAAAATGCACATTTTGCCCACATCTTAAACTGCTGAAAATGTTAGGAATTATTTTATTGAAGGCAATCCTGAAACATGAGGTGACTTGAGTTTATTAAATCTGACACCAGACCATGACTTCAGTAGTGTTAATGTTGAAATGTGGATGCAAAAATGTCTATTAACTAAACTGTTTAATCTAACAGTGTTTGAGAAACAGGACAATATAAAGTATTATTTTTCCTTTACAGACACTTCTCTAAATCCATTTTCTGTACACTTTTTTCCCTCCCATTCATAGAATTAGCTGTGCAGATTGATGAGGCAAAAACAAAACAAAACAACAAACAAACTAGATCCTATTTACAAAACATGCAAAGGGAGAATTTTAAGTAGGTGTTAGGGCAGAACTGGTTAAAACTAAATACAGTCGAGTGACAGGATATACCTTTACTCCTGCAAATATAAGTCTTTCCCCCATCCTTTCTGGGAGAAATACATTTTCAGGGTGGGGACTGTAAAACGGCATACAATGCAAAGACAGAAATAAAGAAGTTTGCAAATTCTTTATATTTCCAGCTGCTGAGACAGTATTTTTGAGTTGAGGTTACCTCTAGCGGCGAAACCAGAGCCAGCTGTTAAGCAGCCAGAAGGCTACAGTAATTGAATACATGACCATTTCTCTTTTAGCACGTTCTTTGTTCTCCTCTTCCAGAAGTTGTAGACGTCTATCTAGTTCGATTATCTGTCGTCTTAATGAAGCTGCATCTACAACAGTCACGTCATCTGAGGTTCCTTCAATCGTTGTATCTATATTTGAAATGCCATACCTGGTGTTGTCATGATGAGGGTTAGAGGTGGCGGCAGCAGACCCACCACGCAACACAGGTATGGAGTCAGTCCTGACCAGCTGTCCATTTTGGCGAACAGCATTTTCACTCGTAGAGCGCTCTCTTTTTAGCCTGCCAACTGCACGGATTTCTTCATTTTGAGGGGTTGGAGGAGGTTTTTCTAAATCCAGAAAATCTAGTGGTCTTTCACTTAGCGTAAGTACACGAGGTGGTGTTTTTAGTGCCAGAGGTTTGAAAGGAGTTGACTGTATAAGGTCAAGACCTGCTGGTCTTGAAAATGGAATGTCTTCATTATTTCCTGCTACAACAATTCTCTCTGGAACCTGCATAATCACACTAGCATTTGAAACTCCTTCTTGGAATCCTTGTTCCAGGTCAGCATTTGGTGGTGCTACCTTTAATTTTTCCGGGACCCTCATTCGCTGACTAATACCTTCGGTGTATTCCATTTCATATTGAATTCGACTAATTTCCGCCATCTCAGCAGCACTGGGAGAAGGAAATGTTGCCCCACTCACTAAATGTGTACCAACTACTGCTTGCTTTTTGGCATTATCGGTTTCTGTGCTTCATATTAAATCCTTTAACTTGCTTCAATATGCATGTGCTGGATTTAGAGCCACTTTTGTCCCCCTGGGCCCGCTGAAAGTCGCTGGTGAGGACCGCCGCTCGCCGGCTCCCGGGGCGCTCGGGTGGGCGCTGTCAGAGGCTGTTGGCCGAGCGCACGGAGGCGCCCGGGCAAATCACCGGCCAGAGAGGCCCGCAGCGGGCAGGAAACTGCTATTCTTAACTTGAGGACAACAGATTTAGAAGAAAGGTTTGGAAATATTAAACAAAAATGGACTTTACAAAAAACAACAACAAAAGCAACAGCAGACTTTATGACTATATAAAACTTGCATACCCATAGCACTAAATTGACTACAATCACAGAAAAAAGAACTCTATTTCTCAACTTCATAATATTAGAGATATTACATATTTAAAAATTGATTTTTAAAAATAACGCCTCTGGGGCTTCCCTGGTGGCGCAGTGGTTGAGAATCTGCCTGCTAATGCAGGGGACACGGGTTCGCGCCCTGGTCTGGGAAGATCCCACATGCCACGGAGCAACTAGGCCCGTGAGCCACAACTACTGAGCCTGCGCGTCTGGAGCCTGTGCTCCGCAACAAGAGAGGCCGCGATAGTGAGAGGCCCGCGCACCGCGATGAAGAGTAGCCCCCGCTTGCCGCAACTACAGGAAGCCCTAGCACAGAAACGAAGACCCAACATAGCAATCAATCAATCAATAAATAAATCTTTAAAAAAAAAAAAATAACGCCTCTGTTCACCTTTTCCAAATATGTTGTCAAATCTGAATTCCATGGTTCTTTTTCATTCTCATTAGGGTGTTGTGATGTAGTACTCTTGGTTGAGGTTGTTAGTCACTGACAACAGAATTGACTATAGCTATTAATCAGACGGAGATGTGATTGGGTTCAAGCAGTTCACAGGGGTTCGGTCTTAGATGTTACTAGGTGAAGAACAATGAAGCCAGATGCAATGAAGCTCTTCACTAGAAACATCAGTACTGACATCCCCTACCAGATGCCAGGGCAGAGCCATCCTAGCATATATGCCATATGCCTAGACCTCAGAACACACCCTGTGGTCCAGAATAACTATACCCCTGCTTGCCAAAACTTGGATCTTCTCAGTGTGGGGCACGGCTTCGATTTTCTCCCTTCCCTGCTAAGACATGTGGGATTGTGTCTGTGTGGTGCAATTTAGTTTACTTGTGGATTTCTACCTTCATAATAGTTTTGTTTTGTTTTGTTTTGGGCCATACTATGAGGCATGCGGGATCTTAGTTTCCCTGACCAGGGATCGAGCCCCTGCCCCCTGTAGTGGAAGCGTGGAGTCCTAACCACTGGATCACCAGGGAATTCCCTGACAGTTTTAAAATATAATTTTTAGTGTGACAGTTTCTATAGCTCAGGAAGGCGAGCTAGAATCCGTTGAGTCAAGCAATCTATAGTATGTACCATAAGCATTAGACTTTCTTCTTTGGAGATTTTTTTTTTTCTCCCTACATATGACATAGGGGCATGTATGGGGTATTGTGTACTTTTGCCAAGATGGAAGGTCAGTAATAGAAATTACATGGACCCTGGGTACCCTTGACCTCTGCCAGGCTCACAGTGATTCTGTAGCATCTATGTGAAACTTAGAGACTTACTGCTGCCCCAGGCTGGATGATTTTTATTTTCAGTTCAGTGCAGCATTATGTTTATCTCAGGCCTGAGTTTCAGAAATCAGAAGAAGACGAGTTTTGATCCCAAATATTATGGAATCTCTGTGTCATAGCGTGATTGAGTATAGCAGCCCATGGCAGCACATACTTGGAGGCTGGTGTGATCTTTTTCCCTCTGATCTCTTGTTGCCAATGAGGACAGGAATCAAGCATGAACTTTGTCAGGAGGAATGGAGACCATAAATTGTATTAATACATATTCATTGAGCACACGTACATTTACAAAACACTTCTTCATACATTCTTAAAAGTCTTGGAAGTCAAACAATTGCAAGGCAAAGAAGGCATGATTATCTTCATTTTAAAGACAGAGAAAGTTCAGCTTAAATTGAGTTATCCAAGTTCATAGAGCTAGCAAATAGCAAAACTAAAACTCGAATCCATATCTTCTAATTAAAAGACTACTGCTCTTCGGAACACTCACATTTGCATTTTATGGAAGAGAAGGGTTAGCACCTGAAATACTCGTATGAAATGTTCTATGTGCTGGGCACCATATCAGACACTTTCATTTGTTATCCCACATTTCTTCCAAACAATCCCCTGGGGTAGGTGTTATTACAGGTAAGGGCACAGGCTCAGAACTGCATCCCACAGGTGATAAATTCCAGAGTCTGTGGAAAGGGGGCTGGCTGTGCTGTGTCTATCAGACTCAGGACCCAGTCCCTTGAAGAGGTCTCATAGATAACTCCTTTCTTTGCTGAAATTTCCTGCCCCACTGATTTCTGGAAACTGGCATCTGTATCTCAAGGTATGCAAGGAATAGAGTTATCATGAGGTTTTTCCCGTGTGTGCTACATCATTCTACTCACAACTCAGGCCCAATGTTCTCTTCAGTGTCCCTGCTACTGATCAAGTATGTCACTAAGTTGCTTGATTGTAAGAGTGGAGGGATAAACTAGAATTTATTGTTTGGGAACAACATAATTAAAATATGGCTGATACCTGTGTATCCCCCAATATCTCAGTTTGGGGAGTTGCTCACTAAGTTTAAAATTTACCATTTGACACAATTCCCCCGCTACACAAAACCTAAAGATATTCACAGCAGCAATTTGGCTAGTATTCAAATATAGCCAAAAAGTGGAAACAACTCAAATGCCCATCATCCGATGAATGGGCAAACAAAATGTCTATCCGCACAATGGAATGTTATTCAGTCATAAAAAGAAATGAAGTGCTGATATATGCTACAAATGGATGAAATTTGAAAACATGATGTTCTGTGAAAGAAGCTGGACACAAAAAAACCACCTATTGTATGATGTCATTTATATTGAAATATCCAAAGCAGGCAAACCCATAGAGACAGAATGTAGTTGAGTCGTTGCCAGAGGTTAGGGGGAACAGCAATGGAGAATGATGGCAAATGGGTATGGGGCTTATTTGGGGGGTTATTAGCATGCTCTAGAATTAGAGAGTGGTGATAAATATAGAACACTGTGAGGATATTAAAAACCATCACATTCTACCCTTTAAAATGATAAACTTTATGGTCTGTGATTATATCTCAATAAAGCTGTTATTTTAAAAAAATAAAAATAAATGCTGCATACAAAAACACTCAGTCACTTTATCATACAGAATTCATCAAGCATGTGGCTATAAGCTTCTTGTAGCATTTAAGAGCTTTTCAGCATCACATTGGATGTATAGCATTCTTTCTAGAGAAACCTACATTTAAGTCTTTGGAGAGTGAAGTAAAAATAAACTCTTGAAAAAATACGCTTTGGAAAAACAAATCTGTGTATTTCTTTCAATGTGTTTTGATTTAATTTAAATGGCTACCTGCAGAATTTTTCAAGGTTTAAGTCTTTCTTCATTCAAAATATCTCAATGGAGTAGCTACTATGTGCAGGATACCGAGCAAAGGTCGGCGTGAGAGCTGTTATCAAAGGAGAGCCCTTTCAGAGGAGGACCAGGCAAAGATAATGTTAAGACCTCACAAGGAAGACGGCACGTGCCCAGAGACTCCTGAAGTTTTAGTTCTGGGTCTCGTGCTAGGACGCCATTCCTTCTCTGGCCACAGCAAAAGTTGTTAACTTAGCTCTTTCCCACCGATCGCAAGGACTGCCTTAGAAATCTTTGCAGAACCCTGCTCCACATGGACCCTTTCATTCACTAAACACAAAAGTTGAAACTTACTTGGAGGCCAGATTCATCAAACCCCCTCATTATTAGGCTCAGTGAAGACACTTAGTCATAATTTCAGTACTGATTTAGGACAAGAATCTGAGTCTCCTGATCTCTGTGTTTTTCCCTGTGAAATGTTACATATTAATAAGTAAAAGGTAAATGGTAGCGATATAGGGCTTTAGAAGAGGAAAGAAATATGGGCCTGGAGATAGAGAACCCTTCACAGGTGGTACAGGGCTTGGACAAATGAGAGGCAGCGAGAAAGCCATGCCAGGACCCAGAGAATGCATGACAAAAAAGGACTGAGAATAAGGACAGAATTTGGGGGATACATAGGGTATATAGGCACCTACAAGATAAACCTTCAAGGGTATCAATAGACTCCCCTATCCTTCAGAAATGTGCTCACTAGCTACTGGTACTTGAAAATCAGCCATTTTAACCTTTGCACATAACTGCTTGATAAACAAATGACTTTGGGAAAAGCCACACATGGAATTCCTTCATTTTACAAGGATTTATTGAGCAATTAGAAAATGCCACGTTCTGGGCTAGCTTGGGCACTCAACGAAGGGGAAAAAATGCTTAGTTCCTGGGAGGCACCTTGGGGAGGCCGACAGATGTCACGGGCTTTGTGAAGCTCAGGATAAGCACAGCCGTCTCCCACCTTCTTTAGAATGGATTGTGTTGGATGTGTACGGAGGAAAGGACACGAGTCTAAGTTGGGGTCAGAGGGCTGAGGGCATGGAAAGCCAAGCTGATGCATTTGAACTTTATTTCATAAACCACAGAAAGAAGATAGGACTTGTGAATGGAGTCTCCAGGACCTCTGCTGACGAAGGAGCCCCCAGGATGATCTTGCCCCAGTCTCTGTTTCATTGAGGGACTACTTGACAGACAAGGTGATGGTTTGTCTGAGGCCAGCCTGCTAGTGAGTAGGACCCCAGGCCTCTGATTCCTGGGCTTGCTGTACTACATGGTTCACATTAATTCCCAAATGCCTGATGGGTTGGAGCTAGAATTACAATGAGGGGCAATGTGACCTAGACAAAGCTGGTTCCTCACCATCATTGTCTGTTTATTTTATTTGCTTTCTATGTTCCATCACAGCAAATGAGGAATACAGCCAGCATATGGATAACACGTGAGTGAGCCACGAATGGACTGTCCTCACCCCAAGGTGCCACTTCCCTTTGCCTCAGAGAACTGTTCGGTGGGCAGGGTTCTGGGCCTGAGCTTGAAGTGACCCAGCTGGATACAGAAAGATGATGCCATTTGTCATGAACATCAAGATGCCACTCCCTACTAGATGAGGGGATTCTCCTTAGCACAGAGATTCTGTGTTTTTGGTGAAGGTGAAGTTTTTTTTTTCTTTTGGCCGTGCAGCTTGGGGGATCTTAGTTCCCCGACCAGAGATTGAACCTGCACCCTCTGCAGTGAAAGCGTAGAGGCCTAACCACTGGACTGCCAGGGAATTCCCAGGGCAGTTCTTGAAGCTGGTTTGAAGGGAGACTTTTGTGCCTGTAGAATGTTACGTTCTTCCATTTCTCCCAGGGCTCTGGCCCCATGGGTTGCCCCATCTAGGGGTATATCTCCTTCAAGGAGAATGAATTAAAAATAGAACTTAGTGAAATATCAACCTGAGACCTTCAGGCAAAATTGAGAAATAGCAATGAGACGCAAGCATCTAGTTAACACAATTAAAAATTTCCTCCCTGGAAGAGAAGAGTCAATTACTTTTTAAAGCAGTAGGTGAATTCTGATGCATAAATTCACTGAGGCTAAGTAAGTGTTAGCTTCAGTGAATCAAATGTAGGAAGACCCTGAATGAAGTCAATAGGAAAGGATCACATAGTAATTTTCCAGAACATTGATCAGTGGCTCAAAGATGCAAGAATGGTGATGTGAATGGGGCAATAATGGAGTAGAGGGGAAGAAGGCAGATGGTGGTTTTCTGTTAACTCTGCAGCCATACGGAGCCTGTCACCCAGGCCCTTACTTCATCAGAGATTTTGAAAAATGTGGCTCTCCTGAGATCTCTGAAGGTTTCCACTCAAATCCTCCTGGCACCCTCCACTTTGACCCTGCATTTTAGATGTTCAATTTAGACGCCTCTTACTTCTAGTTTTGTTGCTGAACTCTTCACTCTGTCAATCCTGATAGCTTCTTAAGAAAGCCAGCTTGTGTTTGTTAGAGTTTTGTAGGGTCACAGGAGAAAGAGGACCCATCTCACGCTCCCCAACCCATGACCTGCTCTTCTGAGTGCTTGGCCCATGCAACACCCATCCATTGCACCTACCATCTTGTCTCCAATGAGCTGCCCTTCCCAGGAGACAAGGGAACCCACAACTGTGGTAACAGGATGCTGCCTGGCTATAAGAGATAGGATGGTACGCGAGACAGAAAGCCAAAGAAATTTCCTTTTAAATAAAGGAGGCAAAATTTACCTTCATTTCCTTCAATGTACAGCATTTACGCTATTTTCCCCTACCTATTTTCAGGAAAGATCCCTCCTGGGTGATGGTTAGTGACCTCACTCAGTTATTTCTATGCAGTGATTTACCCCAAAAGTAAATTGTTAAACAGATAAAACATTACCTTTCTGTATTGTCTAAATATTTTCAAGCTTCCTTGAAAGCTTGAAAAGCTGTCATTTTTGAAATGGCCAATGGTGTAAGTGAATAAAAGAATAAATGAATGACATAAAGCCAGAGTTAGTACTTCATCCACCCACCCTTACCTACCACATGGATTTGTAATTAAATATCCAAGGTATTATTTAAGAAAGCTTTTAAAAGTGAGGTCAGTTTTGTTTTGTTTCAGGAATTTTGTTTGTTTATGTATGTGTATATATATATATGTATTTATATTGCCATATAGTTGATTTAGAATATCATATTAGTTTCAGGTGTAGAACATATTGATGGTTCAGTATTTTTATAAGTTATACTCCGCTTAAACCCCTCACTCCCCAGGGAGGATCCCCAAACCTGGGGTATCTCCCTGCTCTTCTGTGTGGGTTCTGACCTGATCGATTTCTTCCCTCCCTCCCTGATTCCACGTGAATCTTTCTTTACAGCCTTGGCTGTATAGGAGTCTTTCTTCCAGTCTCCAATTTGTTTTCAATGAGAATTGTTCCACATGTAGATGTATTTTTGATGTGTTCATGAGGGGAGGGGAGCTTAGCGTTGTTCTACTCTGCCGTCTTGATTTTTATTTCTCCTGTCTTTTTTCCTCCCCACTTCCAAAAGCACCATGACATGTATGATAAATATGCTCAATATAGAGAAGTCAGTCTCAACAAGAATCATAACGTTTTTGTTTTCCATTTGTCTGTGGTTGTTGTATATTTTTCTGTCAATATTATTTGAGAGCTTAAACCCTTTCAGTACTGACATTTGATCCACACTTCTGGATACAAAAAAAAAAAAAAAAGTTTTCCTTAGTATTTTTTAAACTTGAGGTGCTTTATACAATTCAAATTTTAAATAACTTTTTACTTTAAAAAGCCATCAGAATGTGACAGCTCTGACTTCATATATTTGAGACCATGACCCACCTATGTAATCTATGTCAGTGATGGATTTTACAAGGTCCTGGGGCTCCTGCTTTACAAGGCTTTGGGTGTCTTCAAAGAGTTGTTCATGAGATGGACCTAAGACCACCATAGCTAATGTCACTGCCAAGGGGAACCACTAGAGTTTGGATTTATATGAATGGTTCCCCCTTTATTCCTTCACAATAAAAAGAGTCCCAGTAAGCCTTCACTCAACAAATATTTATTACTTTTTTTAAAAAACAAACAGTTATTCAGAGCCTAGTTTGAGTCAGGCTCTAAGTTCAGCACTGGAGAAATAAGAATAAAAGTAGGGTTTTATAGGATTAATAGGAATTCATGTGGATTGGCTATATATTGACCCTGAATTGAACTACAGCCCTTGTCTAAACTGATGTCATCTGCCAAATTCCAATGTGATGGGTCTTTCTGGAGCTGACCAGTTATTTTTCCTGGTGTATGAACTCCAGTTGAGTTATAAAAATCTCCATCCTTTGGACACCTGCTTATTCTTCCAGAAGAATGCTGTAGAATCCCAGAAACCTCTCAGTTGAAAACAATTTTTCCTTGAGAGGGCATTATTTCTACAAGATTATCACAATTGCTGTAGTTTTTTTCTTTAGAAAAGAAGTGGATCAGTCTTTGTCCTCTTTAAACTTTTAAAGTGATAAAAATCATCTACAAGCAGAGCTGCAGATGTTAAGTGAAAGTTTCACAGATAAAAATAGAAAACTTTTCTCCCCCTTCATCTCCAGATCCAAAGAGGCTGAGAAGTCTAGAAGCATCTTATAACCCACATGCACCTTCCATTGCAAAGGAGGTATGATTGCATAAAAAGAATCTGTCTCTTTGAAAATTCATGAAAAATCTATTTCTCTAGAAATGTCCTATGGCATATATGTTAGGGTGGTCTGCTCTGGGAAGCAAAAGGGGTAAAGGGAGGACAGGCTGATGAAACAGAGAGCAAAGAATAAGAACTGAAAACATGAAAAGATAATGACAAGCACAAAGAAGGGAAGTAATAGGGTAAATCGGTAATTACAGGGATAAGACAATTTTTTAAATTGTCTTATCCCTGTGACACCTACTATTCTTTGATCTTATTTTTTAATGCGGCAATATTTTAAGTGAGATAAAAAACACTTTAAATCATGTAGTGTGTTAGCCATCTTCACAGAAAGCTTGCTTTTTGAGAATAACGTAGCAAAACATTGTGGCAGAGAAAAGCTTTTATGAAAGGTTCCCTTTGTGTTGATTGAGGTTTGCAAATCTGCCCCTAACAAGAAGGGTTTGCAATAGAACTATCCGCTGAGCCAAGAAATGGTTTCTTATTTCATCCTGATTTTTAAAAATTAAACCTAATGTTTAAACCCCAATCGTAGAATGATCAAATAAAGTTTGTCCATTGGTGACTTAAAGAGCAGAATTCAACGGCTGGGACTCAAAACCGAGCTACAGTGAGAATTTAAAAAAAAGTCTGGTGGATTGGGTGAGGGATTCATTATTAATTCTAGTGAAAATAGTACTGTTTCCAGAATAGTTTTACAGAAATTTCAAGGGAAGTAACTTTTTACAAATGGGTCATAGCATCACTAGAGACCCACATGTAATAGTTATGAGAACTAATGTGGAATAGGATATCATTAGGAAATTCAAGCTGAGCTTCACTTGGACAGAATGAGTGAAGCGTGAAAATGACACAAAGGATGTGAAAGTTTAAAATCCTTTCAAAGATGCTATTTTTAGAAAAATGAGAAAACTTGATTCTCCTTTCCCACCCAGGCCAGCACTAACTACTGTCCACTCCGGAGCACACTGGGAGGGGGTGTGCTCTAGTTACCAGCCCTAGTTATCTGGTGGAGATTCATCAAGCCTGTGAGTAACTAAAGGAGGGAATTGCTGCCATGCCCCTGGAAGGACCACAAGAAAACCAGTTCACCTTGGTCACCTTTTAATGGACACGAAGCCCAGCTGGTGGTCCCAGGGTCTGGGCTAAGGCAACGTGTCTTGTTTTCCAGTACCAACGGGCATCTTGGTCACACGGCTGGCCACATGTAAAGATGTCCAGTCTGATCCAAAGTCATTTACCCAAATCCATCCTCTGCGCATCTCCTCTTCCGGTCTACTGACCTGGGGGTGAGGCGGAGAGGTACTGGTCATGTTTCCAAGGCTTTATTTTTACCTCTTGTAGTTTATTTTTCAGTGCCCACTTCTTTCTTCAATCTTCCTTTTTATTCCTAGGTCCTGATGGTGATTCTTTCCCGTCAGTTTCTCTGAATGTCCCCTGGGACGTTTTACCTCCAAGGCTCTGGGTGACTCTTGTCAATTGTACCCCAGTCTCTAGATGAGCACAATTCAGCCCCTGCCTCCATTTAGATGTGTGGCTTTATAAAGAAAAGAGGGTCTGAGAAACCTGGAGTCACCTTAAAATTATTCTTTTCATCATAGACAAGACAATGACCACGTAGCCTGGAATGCACCCATAAGTGTTCAGATTTGGAAGTTCTCCTGAGTCTGTCATCCTGTGCTCCTACCCACAGCCATGATCTTCCTAGATCTCCCCTGACAAAGTGTCACCTACTGCCCATGTGAAGGCCCCCGAGAGGATGAGGGACTTGCTCTGCAGAGCGACACTCAGTGTGTGTGTGGGGATCTCTGAGCTGTGAGTCACCTCCGGTCCCGCTCTTTTCTGAGCCGGATCTGCCTCCCAGTATCACCCCCTGGCGCTGAGCTGACTTTCCGGAGCTTGAGGAAATAAGTTCCAACCCACTTCTGAATAATCACTCTTCCCATATTTGAAAACCATAGCAAAATTTCTCCTGTTTTTCAAACATCATTGTATGTGTAGATTTGTTGTTCTAACGACAGCCTCCTAAAGATATGGGTTTTGTCAATGTTCCTCTTAAGGCATTTGTTCCAGAAACAAACATGCTCCTTGTGAAGAGAAGAAGTGGGCAAATATGGCTTTGGCTCAAGACTCTGTACCTCATTTCTCACGGCTAGATTATGAATTGATGAAGGACTGAGATCCTGTTTGATTTTCTGTATGCATAGGGTTTAACACTGGATTGACCTAGAATTTTTCTGAATAATTGAATGGATAAATAACAGCAACATTACTCTATTGACTTAATTTGCACTTGCATTTCAGCTAAAATGTGTACATATTTTATATTTATTAGTCCTATTATTTCAGATCTCTTCAACCAAAACTTGGGCTATTGATTTCTTGGACCTAAGGTGTAGAATATTCCATTTATTACATTACAGTTTATCATTTTAGATTTGATCTAATGGACTGTGTCTTTTGCTTCCGAATTCTTGAACACTTTTCAATGGCTGGACAATTGTGGGCTAGCTACCTCATGGTGTCCCTTTTCCCACCATTCCATTGAAGGAAGGAGGACCTGCCACAGGTCATATTGCAGTGTGTTCCTGGGGAGATTTGACAGCTCGAGAACCCTGCGTTGTCTTTCATTTTATTAGCCGCATCCCCATTCTTGGGAATCCTGCCTTTTCCTTATGTTTTCCATGTGCACCTACAAACAACACCTTCTTAAAGGTGAGTTCCAAACTCACTTCTTGGAGTTGCATGGTCATGTAAGGGTAGAAAGTTGCTCTATTAGCCACAGCATAACTAGCAAAAGTGAGACCTAATGCAAAAAAGTCATGAGGACCCACAGACCACAAAATTGTGAGCACATTTTCTCTCCTGTGAGCAGGGGATTTAGACTTGGTTATCACAGAATGTGGTATTGAGAGAGGCCATGATTTGTTTTCCATTTTTATTGAGATAGAATTGACATATAATTTTATAATTGTTTAAAGTGTAAAACATAATATTGTATATGGGAATGTATATGTTGTGAAATGATGACTTTGGGGTTTTTTCTTCTCCCTCTCTCCCTCTCATCACTGGCTAGAGCACAGGGGCTTCTCTGAAACTCCTAAGGCAGCTGCTGACTTGTATATGTGCCCCTGGTGGCTTACTGACAAGAAAATAGACTAAAGCCAAGTGTTGTCCATGGGCCAGAAACGTCAGCGTCACCTGGGAGCTTGGGAGAAATGCAGAAGCCTGAGCTCCAGCCCAGACCTGCTGAACCGGAGTCTTGATTCTATCAACATCCACCAGTGATTTCCCTGCCTATAAAACTGAGAAGAAATTAAGCTATAGAAATGGGACCTGGAATAACCCAAGAAACTTAAAAAATACTGATACCTGTGTTCTGCCCCTATACAATTCTGACTTAATTTGTTTGGTCTGTGACCTGGCCAGTGGACTTTTTAAAAAAGAAGTCTCTCCCACATGCAGCAAAGTCTGAGAACCATTGTCATCCACAGCATAGTTTCTGTAGACCTGCACGTTACCACAGGGGATTCCCAAAACTCCTAAGCTGCTGAGGGATTGAATCTGTGCCTCCTGGTAGCTTCCTGACATGAAAATGTACCAGTGTTGTGATTCACGATCTTGGCTGCATGTTGGAATCACCTGGGGACCTTAAAAAATACTGATGCCTGGGTCCCACCCATGAAGATGCTGAGCTACTTGGTCCAGGCATGAACACCAGGACTTTTAATGTCCTCCCAGGTGACTGTAAGGTGCAACCAAGACAGGGCCTCCCTGGACCAGATCCTAAAGGCCACAGAGCTCACATCATTTGCCCTAGTCACTCCTCCCTGCCTCCCGCTTACCGATCTCCATCCCCTGCTAAATTTTCACAGGGACTGACATGACAGACTCGAATGAAGAAATTGCTACAGAGACTTTGTCTCCATCTGGAGTAAGTTGGGCGCTCAGTTCATGGGGCCTGACGGAAGGCGTTGGCTGCCAGGCATGGTTCCCACCAGCTATTTGACTTGTTGGTCATCCTATACATCATGCCCAGATTTCTTTCTTTTATTCACTGTCTCATATCTATACAGTCAGTTCTGTAACTGCGAAACATAACTGAAATATTAACCGAAGAAGAAGCCCTGTCTCGCTCCTGTTTTTCTGCTCTGAGTTAGGCTGTCTAGCTACTATCTGTGCGAGGAGAAGCTGGCAGGTTGTAGGGACTCAGCCTTTGTGTGTTTCACACCAAGTAGTTGGTCTCAGATAGAAGCTCCTTCCTTTCCCATGTTGTGTCTAGGGAGCTACATCTGCTCACCAGTGATCAAGAAGGAAGGGAATAGCTTCTCCACTCAGTGGATCCCAAAGAGGGCTTAAAAAAGTCCTTAACTGAAGGGGTTCTACCCAAAAGAGTAGAGAGCCGAGGTAGGAGGAAGGAGGGTATGGCAAACCATCCTACACCCACTTCTGGGAAATGCACATGAAATAGCTAATATCCTGCAAGCCTCTTAAAGGAGGTGTCAGCCATGGACCTCCTTGTTACTCGTTTGTTTTTTCTTCTCACTTCCTAAACTTTTTCCCCTAAACTTTTCCCACACTTTTTCATTCATGTCCCCGTTGTCCATTTTTTCTTTTGGGAACCACCAGATTTACCAAGAACATGAGGAAATCTTAGTCTCCATCTCTCTCTCCTTTTTTTAAAATTTTATTTTATTGAGGTATGGTTGATTAACAATATTGTGTTAGTTTCAGGTGTACAGCAAAGTGATTCAGTTATACACATAGACATATTCATTCTTTTTCAGATTCCTCTCCCATTTATGTTATTACCAAATATTGAGTACAGTTCCCTGTGCTATACAGTAGGTCCTTGTTGGTTATCTATTTTATGTATAGTAGTGTGTGTATGTTAATCCTAGCTCCTAACTTATCCCTTCTCCCCATATCTCTCTCTCCTAATGTCCTGTAAGTTTTATAATCTTGGACATTGGGTGTCAGTCCTTTTTCTCCTCTGCCTCATTGCTATTGCTCTGGTCTTGGTGTCCAAGACTCACACAGCAAAGAGATTGATCTCAGCTCCCATGCATTCAGGGTGGGGAAGTACAGAAGTGGGGAGGGAAAGAACGAGAAGGTTGTTCTTCTCCAAGAAATGGATGGTTCTCTCCAGGAGTATCTAAATTCAAACACACCACATGACTGCAAAGTTTAATTTCCTTCATGGATTCTCAAGTCTGGACAACGTGAAACAAAACAAAACAAAACCCCAAAAATCAACCAAACAAAAAACCCACAACTGTTCCTCATATTAACTTTGACTTTCTTTCTTATGAACTAATAGCTTGGCCTTATAATTTCTAAGAAACCATTTACCACTTTCCCTGAGTTCTATTGAAAAGCATCCCAAATTACCGTGACAATGAGACTTTCTAAACCCAAATCACAAATCCTTAAGCCTTGGAAGATGTTCAGTCAACACCACAGAATGTTAGTCATCTAGAGTTTCTAACTAAAGGAAGGAATTACATACTTCAGTTTATTTGGAAATTGTGAGATACTGAGACACAAATACATCAGACATAAACAGATAACATTGTCAGTTTGGCTAAAAAATGAAACCTCTATTCCAAAATAATAACTGAGGAACTCTGTGCATGTTATGTCTGTGCATGTTAAACATTGATACTCAGAAGCTATTTATATCAGCCATAAAACATTTAAAAAATATCAGTAAATGGCCTATATCTTTCCTATCTACTATGGAGTTGGGATAAAATCTCAAAATGTAACTATTTTTATTTTGAAGTTTAGCAGTTCTTTTTAGGTTGGTAATATGATTTTGTCCATTAATCCAGGCTTTTGAGACTATATTTCAACTTCTAATTCTAATATTTTGACATAGAACCACACTCCCAGAGTAGGAGAGAAAGAATTTGGCTTCAATTCTTTTCCTAAAAGCATGACTCTTGGTTTCCTATTTCTATAATGGGATTTTGTGGGGAAAGTTTGAAAGGTACCATTATTTTCTTTTAGTGATCATATTTTATGTCACAGATATTTGTCACAAATATTTGTCAAGCCTTCATTACACCATGGCTCCCTTTTTCTTCTGTACATAATGAAAAAAAAAAAAATCAAGGGAGAATTGACACTTTCCATGAGTTTATCCTGAGGTTGGAATTCATGTACATCATATCAATGATATTTTAGAGTACGCTGGGTACAGTAAATTCCACAGCTGAGAACAATGAAAATTGATAATGTTTCTGTTCAAAAGAAAGCTAAATGGGAAAAAGTTGCTGTCGCTTTCTTTCTACAAGAAATCCTTTGATTTAATTTACATTCTTTGAGTATGACAATTTGTTTTAAAGGCACACAAGCATTTCCTGCATGACAACAGAGATCCATTCAGCCACATTTTTGCTTCCTTCTTCTGGAAACAGGGGGCAAGAAATGTGGAGGCCAGCCTCCAGTGAGATTGCACAGGAGTTGGTTCACCCTGTTCACTCCTGGCTGACTCCTTGCTTTCCTCTCCTTCCCTTTCCAGACTCAGTCTAATCCCCACCTTCTTCAAGGAGCCATCACCAGCTCTTCCTCCCCAGTTACTCTCTCTTCAGATAGACTGTAGTCTCCTGAAGTTTAGGGACCTTGTTTCATAATTCTCATACTCTTACAGTGTGTTAGGCACATGGCAAATTCAGTTGACTTTTGCATTCATTGAATCAGTAACTCATTCAACACATGTTTGTGGAGAGTCCTCTGAATGTGAGACATTCCTCTAAGTACAGTGAAGGCAACAGAGCACAGCACAGTCACTACACCTTCTTTAGTAGAATGGTTGAACCTTCAGGAAGAAGCGTCCGTTAGGGAGCTGTAGCAACCAGCAGCAGAAGATGTACCATCTCCACTTCTGTCCTCTAAGAACTCTTTACACTCAAGCTTCACTGGGGCGTATAAGTTCAGCCTCACAGACCAGGAAGGTCTCAGGATGCTGAGACACAGCCTGGCATGTCCCTGGGGTGGTCCTATCAGATCACAGTGGGGCAAGACACCCTAGAAATGTGGAGATAATTATCATGGATGGAACCTGACTTTTCATTCCTGTGTCCTTTACATTATGGGTCAGGTCGAGGAGGAATCGATCATGCAGGCACCTTGATTTCTCCCCAGTTGTGGTGTTCACTCCTCTCCTTTGGCCCCAGTATTCAAATGTCAGCTCTGGGTAATGACAGATAGAGGATGAACACCTCTATGTCTTAGAGAAGGGCAACTTTATTAAAGGGGTTTCTAAGAGGCTGAGAGCAATTCTAGGGTTTATTTTTCTCAAAAACTATGACATTACTTACCATTTATTACTTGCAGTGTGCTAGGTATTTGTTTTCATTGTCTCCTCTTTATCTTATTGTGGAGAGAAATTCCTACCTTGTAGGGATGGCCAAACAGAAGACATCCAACAATGGGCAGATCAGGTTGACATATATTTATTAGTCACAGGTACTCACAGTCCAGGGAAGAGAACACTGCATGTGTGCAGAGTTACATAGGGGTTGCGCTGAAGAACAGAGTAAACAGACATGGGCTGTGGAGGCAGGCTTTGTAGTACCAGGGAGACACGCTGGGACCTGGGACCTGGGCCCCTTTGCTGCAGGGCTTGCACCTGGGCAAACTTCTCCTCCAGCAACAAAATACAAAGAAACTATGAGGGACTAAAAATAGCTGCGTGCATGCGCAGTTGGGGCAAATTATGGACAAGATACAAAAAGACCAAAAAGACCAACTGCCACTTCTGAGGAGCCAGAAGCAAAAGCAGGGTACTGCGCATGCCCCCTGCACTCAACACCGCCTAAGGGGTGGGCAGACCACCTAAGCCACCTCTGCGGCCCGACCCCTGGACCTGCCCCTATCCTCACCCCATGTAAGGAACTATCTCACTCCCCTTGGGGAGAGAGCAAGGGAACATGTTACTTGTTCTCACTCCCTCCTGCTGAAGCAGGGGCCCCAATAAAGCCTTGCCTGAATTTCTTGGCTGGCCTCATCAATTTCTATTAATTAAGGAGGCCAAGAACCCTGGTCGTTATCACCAAGAAGGTGGGGAACCCCTGCTTCCCAAAGGAAGAAGTGATTGGCTTGTTGGAATAATTCTGTGGGCTGGCAGGAAACTGAAGCCTGCTATTCAGGGGTAAGCAAGGACCATGACAGGCTCCCATGATAAGGAGAGTTGTTTGGCCTGGGGAACTCATCCAAGGGAGCAGAGTGGTGGGGAGGGGAATTAGTAGTTAAGCCATTCATGCCCCTCCCAATTTCACCAGCTGTCAAAGCAGCACATAATATTGAAACTTAATTATTCTTAGGTCTTATATCTCAGTATTATAGCTTGACACACAATATCTCATTTAACCTACATAATAACTCCTGTACTTACTCTTATTTCTTACTTTACAGTAAAGAACTGAAGTTCATAGAATTTAAGTCACCTCAGGTGACTTCTCAGGAAATGGAAAATCCAAGATTCAAAGCTGGATATTACACTATGGCTGTGATATATGCAGTGATACAGCTTTGAGGGATTCTTTGCTAATAAAGAGTACCAGGCCATACTTCCAACTAAAAACACATTTTGACACTATGACGTGAATGAGAAAGTGAAGGGGAGATTCTTGATGCTTCTGCCATGTACTTAATGTCTTCTCAATGAGCTGCAGCCCCAATAATGGGAAGCCTTTGGATACAGTGAATACCTTGGTCCTTAAGCAAAGTGCTAATTATCTTATAAAACCTCCATTCCATTCCCCATGGGTTCAGTGTCCTCTGAGTTTTATGAAGTTTTCAGGCCAATCTCAGGGAGACACTTTAAAATGTAGACACATGACTTGGAATGATTCTAATCAACTTTATCTATGGTGAATTTTGGAAATGAGCTAAATATTTACTGATATTCATACCTACAGTTATTTGCTTTTTATATGAGAATCAGATTGAACACAGTAGAGTGGCATGTTGATATTGATGGAAGGTTTGTCCAAAGAATTTTACAAAGTAAGGGCATGGCTTGTTTCTATGCACAACACACGCATAGTTTATTTCCCCTTGAAATAAAGTGTGTCCTCCAGTCTTCGAATACAGTAGAACCGACCCATTTCTCCCCACTGATCTTGGGGACCATTCACTTATAGCAGTAGGCAGATTCCTTGAGGGCACCTTTTTGCTCATCCCTATTGGTGTACTTTTAGGGTTATTTCTTAGGGTTTGTAGTAGTCAGCTACAGTGACATAATACCTCATAACAAACAACCAAAAAACCTCAGTGCCTTAAAGGAGAGTTATGGACTGAATTGTGTCCCCTTAAAATCCATATGTAGAAACCCTAACCCCCAATGTGATGGTATTAAGAGGTAGGGCCTTTGGGACATAGGATCAGATGAGATCACTAGAGCCAAGCCCTCATGAATGGGATTAGTGCTGTTACAAGAATCCTGAAACATCCTGCTTCTCTCTGCTCTCTGCTATGTGACGATACCACAAAAGGATGGCTATCTGTGAACCATGAAGTGGGTTCCCACCAAACACTGACTCTGTCAGCACCTTGATCTTGGACTTCCTGGAGTCCAGAACTGTGATGAATAACAAACTGTGTTTGTTTTTTCAGGCAACCTGTCCATGGTGTTCTGTTATAGCAGCCTGAACAGATTAAGACAAGGAGGAAACATTTATTTCTCTTGCTCTTAGTTCTGACAGTCAGCAGGGGTGACTCTGCTTTAAGCTACTGGATGATCGGCTTCAGGAAGTTTAGGGAGTCTGCTTCATGGGTCTTTTATCTTCTTTGGGCCAGTGGCTACCTGACGCATGTTTTTCTCATGATGCACAGGGGGGTGAGTGCAAGTATTTGATGTCTTTTAAGGCCTAGACTCTAAATCAGCACACTTGTTAATTCTTTCCAGAAAGAGGTAGTGCTGGTCACATGGCCGCAGATAAGATGTGACGGTAGCATGGCCCGATGTACCACAGGAGTATTTGTTTTCTTCCTATTGGTTTTTTTTTTTTTTTTTGATGTTAGTTTGTGCTTTTATTTGCCAGTATAATTTAACCACAGTGGCCTGCAAACTTTTTTGATCTAAAAAGTACATTTTACATCACAATCCAACAAATACACACACGTATAATATGTATACATATATAAAAGTGAAACAAAAGTTTTGCCAAAAATGTCTACCCTTAGTGTTAATTCTTTTTTAAGACTTTTTTTTTTAACCAAGGATGAACTGCACTGACACATCATGATCACCAAAGTCCCCAGTTCATCTTAGGGTTCACTTTAATGAAGTGAATACATCCACTTTTAATAATTATTAAGATAATTATTAAATTTGTTTCACTTACACCTCCACCCATTCCTCCATCCTCTGGAGTATTTTTTTTTAAACATCTTCATTGGAGTATAATTGCTTTACAATGGTGTGTTAGTTTCTGCTGTATAACAAAGTGAATCAGTTATACATATACATATGTTCCCATATCTCTTCCCTCTTGCATCTCCCTCCCTTCCACCCTCCCCATCCCACCCCTCTAAGTGGTCACAAAGCACCGAGCTGATCTCCCTGTGCTATGCGACTGCTTCCCACTAGCTATCTATTTTACATTTGGTAGTGTATATATGTCCATGCCACTCTCTCACTTTGTTACACCTTATCCTTCCCCCTCCCCGTGTCCTCAAGTCCATTCTCTAGTAGGTCTGTGTCTTTATTCCCATCTTGCCACTAGGTTCTTCATGACCTTTTTTTTTTTTTTCCTTAGATTCCATATATATGTGTTAGCATACTGTATTTGTTTTTGTCTTTCTGACTTCTGAATAATATATTATGTATATGAAAGGCCACTTCAAAGTGTCATTTAGTTTAGGCAGAGCTAAAACTCCAGGAAAAGGAAGACTAAAATCATACAGGGACTGCTTCATCCCCAAAACTGCTTATTTTTCTTACTTTTGATTTTTTTTAGATGGATCACTAAGTTGTGTTTTGACAATATCTCTCCTGTTTAGGAAAAATGAGAAACTAAATTTACTGCATACTTTCCCAAGGAAAAGAGTGTGTGTTATGGCTAACAGGACCCAATCTGTCATGGAGAAGAGCAATTGGAACATTAATAAATTGGGATTCAGCATGTACCCACAATGTGATACACTGTAATTTATTATCTTAAGACCTTTTACCTTAACTATAGCCGTCAACTCTCAAAATGGTTGGCACTTTCTCAGTACTGACATGTACTGTCATATAGGTGAAAATCAAATATTCCCGTAGTTATTAAACTGTACAGTCTGTTCCTTATGATGGACAAGAGTTATTAAATCCTGGCAGCTTGGTTAAGACGTACAAATTGTTAACTTGAATAAAGTCCAATGTCGCTTAATTCACAAAATGTCCAGCCAGGCCTCCGCATGACAGGCGGTAGCTAATTTCAAGAGTGACAACACAGGCTTGGAATGACGTATACTGATACAAGAAGAGGCCGCGCAGCCCGCTGTGTATGAGAAGTCTGTGGTTACGGTCTCTATTCTGCCTAACTAAATCGTGGGACCTGGAGAGTCACTAAAGGATGTTGGGTGTCAATCCTTATGTAGAGAATGAGGATAATAATTATATATAAGGTTCTCAGGCTTAAATGAATTAACCCACGTGTTAATTATCATGAGGATGACAAACATGGAGCAGTATTGTGACGTTGCCGCTGGAGTCCGATCGTGGTACTGAAATCCCCGCTGTACCTCGGAGAAGGCATGGCCTCAGTGTGTTCATTGCTCTCTTCACGCTGCTGTTCCCCCATCTGTAAAATGTGAACCATAATAGCTTCTACTTCAGGGACTTCCCTGGTGGCACAGTGGTTAAGAATCCGCCTGCCGATGCAGGGGACACGGGTTTGAGCCCTGGTCCGGGAAGATCCCACATGCCTTGGAAAAACTAAGCACATGTGTCACAACTACTGAGCCCGTGTGACACAACTACTGAGCCCGCATCTAGAGCCCCTGCTCTGCAGCAAGAGAAGCCACCGCAACGAGAAACCCGTGCACCACAACGGCGCCCCGGCTCACCGCAACTAAAGAAAGCCCGCGTGCAGCAACAAAGACCCAACGTAGCCATAAATAAATAACTAATTAATTAATTTAAAAAAAATAGTATCTACTTCAGAAGGTTGCTCTGAAGAATAACCAAGGAAGGCCAGGAAGTGCTCAGCGTGATACCTAGCACATAGTAATTGTTTAATAAATGTTGTTAGCTGACGGTGATCAATTTTCATTGCTTTATGGTAGATGTTAAATTTCTGCAACACAAAAGGGTCCCAGGGAGAATTTTCTTATATTGAGTCTTAAAAACATTGCACTTAATCTTGTTTTTTGGCAACTAGGATTACCTTTATAATAGAACATTTTTTTATTGGCCTTTTAGACTCCCTGAGATGTCATTTGAGTGGCGTGGGTGAGCTCAAGGTATAGGCATTTCATACTCTACTCTGCTGAATGAAATATAGAGGTTGCCCAGGTCTCCCAAGCAGCAGGTCCCCACGTGTGTGGGAGGAGCTAAAAAGACAGAGATTTCAGCTGGTTCCAGCTCTCAGGTCAAGTGTTAGACAAGGAATTTAATAAACGGCGTTAGCCAGAGCTCAGTCATCTCCCTGCAAGGTGACAAGCAGTTACAGCTCTAGATTTAAAGCCTTCATTAAAAGAGGTCTTCAAACGAAATGAACTTCATCCTTTTATGACAAGCAGAAGGAAAAATGTAAGACCATTTAATCTGCGATGCAGTTGAAATCAAACCTATTTTTGGCTACATCAGGTTGAACGTGACAG
The DNA here is from genome assembly GCF_949987535.1 of Balaenoptera acutorostrata. Taxonomy (NCBI): domain Eukaryota; kingdom Metazoa; phylum Chordata; class Mammalia; order Artiodactyla; family Balaenopteridae; genus Balaenoptera; species Balaenoptera acutorostrata. The sequence continues at coordinate 1,222,808 of NC_080067.1, forward strand.
TGAAATCATGTGGCCCAGCTAGAATAATTAGGCTGGTTTTATGAAGCCTCTTCATTGATTCCATTATTTTCATGTAAAATCATTCGACTTTAGGGTTGGAGCACGACCCCAGCAGTAACAACTATGATGATGATAGTGACCATGATGATGGTGACCTCGATCATCTCCCTAACCTCTCTCCAAGTCACTGAAACTCCATCTCCACTGCCACATCTCTGCCCAATTCATCGGCATGTTCTACCTGGATCTAGTGCAATAAATACCTGGGCTCCTCATCCCCAATCATCCCACCGCTCCTGACAATTCGTTCTGACCACTTCTGCCAGGTATCTCTCAGAAATGCAAAAATTGACTACCCTCTCATCTGGGCTTGAACTCTCCAAAGGATCCCACGAGAGGCAGTGGGAGTTTCCAGGAACTTCAAGATGGGAAAGGCAGAAGCCTAGTGGGTTCGGGGGATAGAGGCAAGAGATCATTCTGGAAAACCGGACAGAGGCGGTCAGGAAGGGCCATGTTAGCATTAAGGGGCCTGGTCTTGCCATTGTTGAGGGGAAACAGGAAGCCATTACATGCATCTGCACAGCAAGCATATTATGTCCCTTTTCTGCAGATGTGTACAGACAGAGCGGTCCAGAGGGAAGCTGAAAATATCAACAGGAGTTCTGAGTGGTGGGATCTGGACTACTTTATACTTTTTGCTTCATGTTCTTTAACATTGCTCTCATTTTCTACATGATTGTCTTCTCAGCTGTTTAAACGCAAGTTATTTTTATTTTGTAAGCAAAATAAATCCTGTGCCCTTTTTGCCGTACCACAAGGCAAATTAAAACACTGGCTTAACTGGGCCTCTCTGCTCTTTATGCCTTCACAGCACCTGAATCTGTGGCACAATTAACTGTTTTCTGATGGGCTTCCTGGTGTCTAAGTTTCTTGCCTGTAGAAAAGTCTTTTGAGTCTCTAGCCAACTGGTTCCAGCTGTGTGCACCACTGACCAAAGGTAAGCCAACTCCAGTGACTGTCTGTATTGCTCTGTGAAAGGTAAGGGTCTTCATGTACGATACTGGTTGGAGTTTTCAAAGCCCCTCATCAAGACGTGATCATTGAAGTTGTAAACTGAGCCAATCTACCCTGAAAATGGCTGAAAAGGAATTGATAAAAAAAAAACTTTCCATTTTTTTAAAGTTTTTTTATTGTAATCAATATTTTTTAATTGAACTATAATTGATTTACAATGTTGTGTTAATTGCTGCTGCAAAGTGATTCAGTTACACACACACACACATTCTTTTTTTTATAGTCTTTTCCATTATGGTTTATCACAGGATATTGAATATAGTTCTCTGTGCTGTACAGTAGGACCTTGTGGTTTATCCAAAAAACTTTCCACTTTTCAGCCCCTGCTTTTAAGGACAACTAGTTTAATGGAGTGGCTGGGATTTTTAACTCTGGGGAAATTTTCTAATGAAGCTTGGACAGGAGGTGGAATTCAGATGTGATTAAATAGGGGACACGCAGATGATTATATCATTCTTCCAATTAAGTTGTTTTATTACCTATGGCCATTTTCCCCTTTAAAAATAGTCTTTGTTTTCTGGAAATGAAGCCAACACAACCTGATCACATATTCACTCTGTCTCTTGTTCCTATACATCCATACGAAAGTCCTCATTTCTTAGAGCTCTTATACTTACTTTCCAGCCCTGCGGCATGTCCAAAGGACAGAGGTAGATCCATTTCAAAAACCAAATTCTCCCTGAAAACTAAGGGCAACACAGGAAGATCCAGACATGCGATGGCATACATTGATCAATTGCATTTCTTCAAATTTCTCATAGTGCCTCTCAAGAAAACCTGCAAATTCTCCCTGGGAATCAAGAGTTAATGGGATGTCTTAGCTTGTTAGGGCTGCCGTAACCAAGTACCGCAGACCGGGTGGCTTAAACACCAGAAGTGTATTTGCTCACAGTTCTGCAAGTCCAAGATCAAGGTGCCAGCACGTTGGTCTCTCCTGAGACTCGCCTCCTTGACTGCAGACGGCGCCTTCTCTCTGCATCCTCACGTGGTCTTTCTCTGCACATGCACCCCTGCTCTCTGTGTGTCCTGATCTCCTCTTCTTACAAGGACAACAGTCAGATTGATGAGAGCCCATCCTAAAGACCTCATTTTAACTGAATTATCTCGTTAAAGGCCTATCTCCAAATGCAGTCGCATTCAGGAAATTCCCTGGTGGTCCAGTGGTTAGGACTCGGCGCTTTCACTGCTGGGCCAGGGGTTCAGTCCTTGGTCAGGGAACTAAGATCCTGCAAGGCGCATGGCATTGGCAAAACAAAACAAACAAACAAAAAAAACCCCCACAGTCTCATTCTGAGATACTGGGGGTTAGGACTTCAACATATAACTTTGGAGGGGACACCACTCAGCTGATAACATATGGCATCAGTTGGAAAGCACAAAGGGAGGAAAAAAAACAATAAAGCACTAAAATATTACTTGTTGTCTTAAAATAACGGTAACAACGACAATATGATCTACCAACTTTGAGTAGAGATGCATATGGACATTTTTCAAAACCCCCCAAAAGTCAAGTGTTCTCTTGAACCAGATCATTACTCCTCTCCTTGCAAAGGTGCTCATCGTTCATAAATGAGAGGTGGATAGAGCTTCCTGCAAGTCCCAGCTCTCACCTCTTACCTGGAGACACCTTGGCAGGTCACTAAGCATCTCTAGGTCTCAGTTTCCTCATTTGGAAAGTGATGCTCTCATACCCTGTACCTCCTTCTTTCCAAAGAGGGTGAGGGAATTACATGAACAAAATCCATTCGGGGGCTGTGAGTTTGTGAGGCTTGAACTTATGTTTGATTCTGAATCTTGTTGATTCGGGCAGATGTAGTTTCATAGCAAAGGATGATTGGATATCACACATTTGGGGGACATGAAAGCAAGGGGAAAGAAATGATTTAAAAAAATTAGAACTTAAGCAATACAGAATAAGAAATGAGTCTAATAGAGAATAGACTGCTGGTTGCCAAGGGGGAGGGGGCTGGGGGAGGGATGGAGTGGGAGTTTGAGGTTAGCAGATGTCAGCTTTTATACATAGAATGGATAGACAAGGTCCTACTGTATAGCACAGGGAACGATATTCAATATCATATAATAAAACAAAATGGAAAAGAATATTAAAAAAATATATATATATGTACAACTGAATCGATTTGCTGTACAGCAGTAACTAACACAACATTGTAAATCAATTCTACTTCAATTAAAAAAGAGAAAGAAATGAGCCTAAAACAATCTATACATTTGAGAGAAATGTAAAAGATGGGAAATAAACATAAATGTTTTCCCTGTTTAATGACATCAAGGGTTTGAGGGGTCTTAAGGAGATACTTAAAAACATGCAAATAATAAATTAAAACCAGTCAGAATAACTGACAACTTACATGTAACAGCAGGTCAAAATAAAGGAAATTAAACTGCAGCTAGATGGATTATGAGATCCTCTATAGTTACTAAATTAGCAGCATGGATTTTCTTTCTTTTTTTTTTTTTTCTCTTAATTTCCTGGCATGTGAGGCGGAAAGGAGAACTTTATTATGGGCTCATACGACACTCACTCTGCATGAGAGGAGAGAAGCTGACTTTTTGTGGCAGCAACGTTTCGAGAAGCACAGACTCTGATGACCCAGAGTGGGTCGCACGTTCTGGCGAGGGAGGGGCCGTGTGTTTACCCACCAAGTCCCCAGGAGTTGTGGCTTGTGGGCCACTGCTAGAAGGTGGCAGCTCCCTGGTACCTCCAAGCTTCTGTGTAAGTGCAAAGTGTGCTGTGGAAGCCAGAGAAAACCCTCTGGTGAAGGCCTGCCAGAGCTTCCAGGGCGATTTGCCTGGTGCAGATGAAGACCGAGGGAGATATGGCTCCACAAAGCAGGGCCTTGAACACCACCCTGAACCCCGTCCCAGCCGCAACCCGGTAACTGGGGGTCATCGTTCCCAGGACTGAGAGCTACACATGCGTCTGTCCCGCCAAGAACGTGGTTTCCTTTACGCGGCCGTGGGATTTCAGGGCTGGGCGCAGAAAGGATGGGTGTGAAAAGGGGATGAACCGATGCAGTTCCCAAGCACAGGCTCTGCTAACCGGCTGAGTGAAAAAGCGTGTGCTTCTTTTCTTTTGAACTTCCTTTCTCCCTTGTGCCAATTAAGAAAAATCTCTTGCTCTATTCTCCTCCATTTATCCTCATGAAATTTAAGGTGAGACTTCATAAAATGAAAGGATGCAGCATAACTAAACACCGTGGCTAGATGCCTAGACCTGGGCTCTGCTATTGCACATCAGCCGAGTGATCCTGGCTCATTCTGGACCTCAGTCTCCTCATCTGTGTCATGGGAACAATGATAGTATCCACTTGGCAGGGCTGTCGTGAGAACGAGGAAAGGTACAAACAGAACTTAGTACTATGCCAAGTAAATGATACCTGTAGTGAGGGAAAGGTAAAACTATTTGATGAAGGGTTCTTCTATTTTATATAAGGTTCTTTATCTGTGACTTACACACAGGGATTCCTCAGTCCATGTTTTAATATGAAGATGATATGTCTTGTCAATGTCAGTTAAAGTCCGTCCTGTTTGTCCCCCCAGAGCCTTGCTTCCAGGGAGCACTTTCCCGAGTTTTCTTCACTTCTCATTCTCCTCTTGTCATTGCAGCTTGTTTCTCAGAGAGCCAGGGAATCAGCATGACTGTTGGTGAGGATGAAAGACTTTGAGAGCAGACCAGCACCTTTCTTATATCTTTCTTCCAGAAGAAATGTGGATAACCTAAGGAAGCTGGATTTGTGTAAATTAGCACCATCCTTCTCCCTATGAGCCACTTTATCTTACTTTTAAAATTTTATTGGAGTATAGTTGATGTACAAAGTTGTGTTATTTTCAGGTGTACAGATACAGGTATATGTATATAAAGGTATACATATACATATATCCATTCTTTTTCAGATTCTTTTCTCATGTAGGTTATCACAGGATATTGAGTAGAGTTCCCTGTGCTATTTAGTAGAAACTTGTTGGTTATCTATGAGCCACTTCATTTTAAAATCTATTCAACAAGCAATGCCATTAGCTCAATAGCTGGCTTGTTCATCTTTAGTCCAACAGCCAGACTTTAGATCACCTTTCATTTTGCAAATGCTTCTCTGAGGAAAAAAAATAAATGAAATATAAAAGAAAAAAAGAGAATTTTGGTCCCAACCCCAGAGAAACCCACAATGTATTCATTACAGGCTTAGCTTTCAAGGTCAGATCCAGAAAACTTTTGTCAGTTGGAAGCTCATACGGCCACAGGCAAAGAAAGTAAATGCACTGATTCTTTTTTGAAAATAGTGAGCAAAATGTAGGCGATCCATCAGCTAAAGAAAGAGTATGGTTCACAAACTTGATCGACTCACTTGCCATTAGTGACAAGTGTAAATGTTTTCACTGAACTTGGGGACAGTCTTGAAAATACATCTAATAATTTCCCCGGAAAACCCAAACCTGGGCTATCTCTAGATCAAATGATTGACAGATAGATTTTGTTTTCATTGCTCCCACTATCTCTTTTCCTGATGCTTTTGGGACCCAGTTCCCCATATTACCCCAAAGTGCATGTGGACACACGCTCGCATGCATGCACGTGTGAGAGCGCACACTTCTTAAGCGATTTACACCAGTTTCTGGTTCTTTTAATGTTGAAGAAGTTAGAACCATAAAGAGAAATGGATTTCCTTTTACTGTCACTCACCCATGAAACATAGGGCTCTATGTGGCCCTATGAGGACTCTATGTGGTCTTGTGGCCTCAAGATCATAAATTCCCTGGGTTGGATGGAAAAAGTGGACTTTGAGGAGTCCCTCCTTCTGGGTCTACGTGACCCACTAATTCATGTGGTGTATTTGGGACCATCCATATAATGAGTTTGGGCAAATGCGGGGTGAGGAATTCAGGTCTTCCTTTTCCCTAAATCCTACTTCACCTATTTGGATTTGGAAAGGGTTGCGGAGGGCATTTGCAAATGTGTGGTAAATGAATTAGCCTCAGGTTCACTTTGTCTGGGTCAGACCCAGCCAACTTGATGAATCAGTGGTACCACTTTGGGAAGCCAGGCTGACAACAGCTCTGGAAACAGAGTAGAATGTCAGATAAGGGCAATCACTCCCCTTTTGCCGGCAGGGCTGTACTTGACCACCCTGGGTTTATGCTGCTACTCAAAGAAGCAAATGCTAATCATCTCTCCCTACCCAGGAAGGTGCATCAAGATCATCTTCTCCATCTCTCCACGGGGAAGCCAGATTATGCACAGCACAGAACACATTATCCAGGGCCTATTTGTGAAAGGGAAAATAATCCTCTCATTATATCTTAACATTCATAGATATTCTTTATTACAACTCTGTGGCAATGTAGGAACCTTAAGTGCATTCCAAACCCTCAAAGACACTTGCTGATAGCCAATGATGTTTTCACTGTGTGTAATATTATGTTGTTCTGTTTCTTTGAAGACTGGGGAGCAGTTTATCAGGAGAGGCCTATTAGGGACACTGCACGGGTATATGGAGATGTGAGCGCTAATCCCCAAGCCTGTAGGGATTTCAATGTCAACACCTGAGAAATCAGTGGATGAGATCATCTCTAGGACTCTTCCATTCCTGACATTCTAGGAGTTCACCTATCTCTAGTAACGTGAACATTTAATTAAGCAGAATTTTCCACTCTCCAGCTGGGCCAGACAAATGAGAGAACTCAATGCATGAACCGATAAGAAAAACCTCCCCACACCCCAGGCTGCCTTACGCTGGTGGATGTCAGAACAAGAATCATTGTGGGTAATCAAAGAAGGACATAAAAAAGAACAACACGTACATGGCAGACTTTGTATATCAGTGCCTTATGATTTGCCAATGCGTTCTTGAAAGTTAAATCTTCCATTACATAACTTTTCATCACTTTCTGAAAACTGTTTGAGTCGGGTTGGCATGTTTTATGATTTGCCTTGCTTCAGAGATAAGCACTTTGTCAACGATTAGATTAAAATTCTCAGGTACTTTTTTCATTTAAAAGGTTGAGGTTACAGCTGCATCTGGTGGCAGGCTTTAAGTCAGAATCCGACACTTATTTTAGTCTGCGTATGGCCCACCCATTATTTTATTTGCCACTTCCATCCGTGCCTCTTTCCTGCACTGTGCACTTGTCTCAGTCACAGTTTTGGTAAGCCCACAACCTAACCCTAGCCAAAATGAGTAAAAAACAGATGTCGCTGGAGAGCTTCTTTGAAAAGGGGGAAAGACCCAATAATGAGACAACAGAAGACTCTAAGACTGCCAACAAAAAGGAAGCTGCATTTAAGAGAAAATACCAAGAGTCCTACTTAAATCATGAGTTCATCGCAACAGGTGATTCACATTCTGTAAGCCCACTTTGTGTAATATGTGGCTATCCAACGAAGCCATGAAACCTTCAAAACTGCTTTGCCACATGGAGACCAAGCACCCTGCCTTAAAAGACAAGGCTTTGGAGTATTTCAAAAGGAAAAAAACATGAACACGAACAGAAGCAATTGCTGAAGGCCACCACTTCATCAAATGTGTCTGCACTGAGAGCATCATTCTTAGTGGCTGACCGCATTGCTAAAGCTAAGAAGCCCTTTACTACTGGTGAAGAGTTGATCCTGCCTGCTGCTATGGACATTGGTTGTGAAGTTTTAGGAGAGGCTGCAGTTCAAAAGGTGGCACGTGTTCCTCTTTCGGTTAGCACCATAACTAGACCAGTTGATGAAATAGCAGAGGATATTGAGGCACAATTGTTAGAGAGGATTAATGAGTCACTGTGGTACACAATCCAGGTTGACCAGTCTACCGATGTTGACAACAAGGCAACAATGCTTGTTTTTGTGTGATATATTTTTCAGGAGGATGTGCATGAGGATATGTTATGTGCACTTTTGTTGCCAACCAACACCGCAGCTGTGGAACTATTCAAGTCTTTGAATGATTACGTATCAGGAAAACTGAATTGGTCATTTTGTGTCAATATATGCATGGACGGAGTGGCTGCCATGACTCCACGGCTTTCTGGTTTCACTACTCGGGTCAAAGAGGTCGCTTCTGAATGTGAGTCTATGCACTGAGTCATCCATAGAGGAATGCTGGCTAGCCGAAAATGTCACCTGAACTTAACAACGTTTTGCAGGATGCAATTAAAATTATCAGCCACATTAAAGAACCTGCTCTTAACTCAGGTCTGTTCGCGCAGCTCTGTGAGGAGAAGGACGCAGAGCACACACGTCTTCTCTAATACACAGAAGTGAGATGGCTTTCTAAAGGTAGATCACTGGCCAGAGTTTTTGAGTTATGAGAGCCGCTCCAGAGATTTCTTTTAGAAAAACAGTCACCACTGGCAGCACATTTCAGTGACATAGAATGGGTCACAAAACTTGCTTACTTGTGTGACATATTCAACTTGCTCAATGAAGTCAATCTGTCACTTCAGGGGAGAATGACAACTGTGTTCAAATCGGCAGATAAAGTGGCTGCATTCAAAGCCAAACTGGAATTATGGGGTCGACGAGTGAACATTGGGATTTTTGACATGTTTCAAACATTAGCAGAGATTTTGAAAGAAACTGAGCCAGAACCTTCTTCCTCCCAGCTGGTGCATGATCACTTTTCTCAGCTTTCAAAAGAGTTTGAGCATTACTTCCCACCCACAAAAGATCCCCAAACTGGGAAGGAATGGATCCGTGACCCATTTGTGAATAAGCCAGGTGAATCGACTTTGTCTGTGCTAGAAGAGGATCAGCTTCTTGAGATTGCCAATGATGGTGGCCTTAAAAGTATGTTTGAGACAACTTCAAATCTCCATACGTTCTGGATTAAAGTCAAGGCAGAATATCCTGAGATTGCCACAAAAACACTGAAAAGCCTGTTTCCATTTCCAACATCCTATCTTTGTGAAGCAGGGTTTTCTGCAGTGACAGTCGCCAAAACGAGATCACGGAGACTGGACATAAGCAACACACTTCGGGCGTCACTGTCTTCCATCAGCCCCAGCTGGGACCACCTAGTTGCAGGAAAACAAGCTCAGGGCTCCCACTGATTCTGCATTATGGTGAGTTGTATAATTATTTCATTATATACTACAATGTAATAATAATAGAAATAAAGTACACAATAAATGTAATGTGCTTGAATCATCCTAAAAAAAAAAAAAAAAAAGGTTGAGGTTAGGGAGGGGTAAATTGGGAGTCTGAGACTGGCAGATACACACTACTATATATAAAACAGATAACCAACAAGGACCTACTGTATGCACAGGGAACTCTATTCAATATTCTGTAATAACCCAAAAGGGAAAAGAATCTGAAAAAGAATAGATACATGTATATGTATAACTGAACCCCTTTGCTGTACACCTGAAACTAACACAGCATTGTAAATCAACTATATTCCAAGAAAAATTAAAAAAAAAAATACATGAGGGTAACTTTCTCAAGCTTCCCACCAGACATTGAAAACTACTGAGATATTTATCTCTGTGATATATATTGATACTATGTGAAAACAACTGCTGAGATAACCGTTATTATTCAACAGCTGCAGATGTTTCAACCCATGTTAAATCCTGGGAAGAGGCTCAGAGACCACTGGGCTCCAGTCTAGGACTGTCTGAGACTGGGGCTGAGTTCCTGCCCCGTCACCTCTGCTGGCTGCATTGATGCTGTGATAGCCTTTCGGTGGCCACCTCTGACTGACCAAGATCATACAGAAGGCAGTCGCTAAGCCTGGGCAAGACAGGCTTTTGACAGATCTATGAAGGCCTGTGAATAGTGAACCCATTCCTCTGGCAGATGCAAGAGAGAAACAAAAGTATTTCCTGCATATATATGTGGAACCTAGAAAAATGGTACAGATGAACCGGTTTGCAGGGCAGAAATTGAGACACAGATGTAGAGAACAAACGTATGGACACCAAGGGGGGAAAGCGGTGAAGGGCAGTGGTGGTGTGATGAATTGGGAGATTGGGATTGACATGTATTCACTAATATGTATAAAATAGATAACTAATAAGAACCTGCTGTATAAAAAAAATAAATTAAAAAAAAAAGTATTTCCTGCATACCAAGCAAGCTTCCAAGACACTAACCAAGCTCCTCAGGAAAAGCTTCACGTTGTAATTCCCTTAGTTTAAGCTGAATTCTGGGAAGAAATTTGGTTTGGAAAGAGTGTCCGTTCATTCAACAAACTCCAGACATTTAATGATAGAAAGTAAATTTTCTGACTTGATCTGAGTTACTCCCAAGCCTGTACATTGTAAAACTGTGTAACTCGCATCTCTTTTTTTCTCAATGCATTTTGTTGAGTATAAAGAATACATGCTTATATATGTATAACTGAATGACTTTGCTGTACACCTGAAACGAACACAACATTGTTAATCCACTACACTCCAATATAAAATAAAAATTTTAAAAATAAATAAATAAAGGTTGAAGTTAAAAGAGTGATGCCAAAGGAGAGAGCTGAGCAAAGAAGCTGTTATGTAGAATATTTAGAAGGGAAGACGCCATGTGCATCAGATAATAGTTCGTTTCAAAAACCTTACAGCCCTAAAATAAGTTGCTCTCCCTGTAACGTAAACATGTGCAAGGGTTTGGAAATTAAGGAGCGTGTTGGGATCAAAGCCAGGGTGTGCACATTGGGCCTTTTTCTATATAGCCAGCCGTGAGCTTCAGGAAGCTCTTTCCACTCCCTGACATCATTCCTACAGGCTGATGGGAAGAGTATTTCCTTTCAGTTTTGGCCCTGAAGGGGTCCTGTAGCCTGTTATTTGTCTAAAAAAAAAAAAAAAAGAATTAATTTTCTCCTCCAACGGCTTATATATTCCAATTCATGGCAATTTAAAACATTAGGTTGTTTTAAGCACTTCCACTTATGGCACTGTTAACTGGAAACATACAGGCAGGGAAAGGGATTAACCTAGGATGTGCTTTTAACTCTACGTATGTGGAGAATTACAAACTAAAACGTGGGAGTTGAACTTGGCCACAACTGGACAAGACCAGGACTCTACATCAACACATTTCAGAGGTTTTTTTCCCTTGACAGGTACTTTCACTCGACTAATATAATTGGGCAGTAGGAAAATAAGCTCTTATTCCTAAGAATATACAGATTATTTTGGAAGAAGCAACCTGAAATGGATTATGTGATTTATGAAAGCTTTTCTAAAATGAATGTGATTCACACACTCAGATAAACACAATTAATTTATTGACTGTTTTAAAAGGTTGTCTTAGCAAAGCCTTGATTTTTCTATTCTTTAGGGAGAAAAAAAAGCGTATTCTGTTAGGCATCTTTCTATGGTAATACTCACAGAGATATATTATAAGGTTGTCCTCCAGGGGGTGTTAAATCTTCAGCAAAGCTCCAGTGTTGCTGCAAGGCATTCAAATCCAGTTAGCACAGGCAGATAATGTGGCTTCCTTCTCACGGGGATGCAGGAGTTCTAGGGCCCGCATCCTGAATTTCACATCTCAGGCTTCTACATGAGACCTCATACTTTTCAGTAAGGCTAACACAGGCATGAAAAGCCGGTGGCCGTGAGGTGCGTGCCGTGAGCCCAGCCATACTGCTCTGAACGTCAGACGGCAAATCTTGGGCTGGCTGATCCATAGGGTTCACACTGCTAAACTTTGCAAGACACTATTGTTACGGATAGAAACCATGGTGCTTTCCAAGGGCAGAAATGTGATTCCTGGAGGCCCAAAGATAACCTCACATGAGCTGGAGAAGGCTATGTCCGTCAAAATGGCAAAGGATCCTTCCTTCCTACTTAATCCCCTCAAAGGGCTATTTTTGCTGTTATTTCTTAATGAAACCATCCCTTGGGAGTCTGCAAACCTCTAGGTCTGGCAAACCAGCAACTTGAAGTAGTAAAAGTCTACAATGGCAAAGCATACAGTATAGCAGCTAAGAGGTCCGTTGGTTCTGGAGTTGACTGACTGGGTTTCAATATCTGCAATACTTCTTACAAGCTTATAATACTTCTCTAGGATACTGAATTAACTACTTAAACTCCTGCGTCTCTGATTCGTCATTCACAGAAGACTATCTCATAGGGTAATGGTAGGATTAACCAAGACAACCCAAAGAAAGTGCTTGGTGTAAGTGTTCCATAAACAGTATTAGTTACTTATATTCCTGAGTCTGGGGTCGAGTTCCCATGACGTGGCTCTAGCCCTGTCTCTCGCTTCCTGTTACATAGACCCCCTTCGTCCCCCACACCTCCCTACTTTTATCCCTGTGTGCTGCTTCCTTTACCTTCCTCACCTACAGCATCTGATGAGATCCCACCCAAGTCTCAAGGATGACCTTTAACTGCAGCTTAAACCCAAGGAAACACAATTCCCTCCTCCGAGCACCAAATGAGCTTTCTCCTATCTCTGAACAACGTCAGGGACAGACTATCTTGATACACAGGTGTTTGCATTTGTCAAATATATGGAACTGTACGCTTAACATGGGTGCATTTTTTAATATGTAAATTATACCTCTATCAGCCAACCCAGTCAGAACATAATGAGAAGACCTCAGTCTTTGGAGTCAGGGAGACTTGGTTCAAGTTCGAGTTCTGATACTTTCTACTTGGCAGGTCACTGGACTTCTTTCACGCACGGCTTCCTCCTCTGCAGATGGGGTGGTTGTCACTTTCTCCCCTGGGAGTCAGGGTTTGGAGTCATCGTATACAAATGCCTCACGCCATGCTTGCACACAGTTGACGCTACATGATTATTAAGACCTTCCTTTTTGGCATGGCTATTTCTATGTTGGTCACACACCTCTGTCCACCAGAAGGTAATCCTGAGGACAGAATATGTGCTCCTTTTTTTTTCCCATGTGTCTAGCATAGAGTAGAAGTAGTGTGTTTTGCTAAACATACCGACTTTTAGGTGGCAAACACCTAGAGACAGCCCAACTTACGCCTCTGCAGGTTGCCACGCTATATATTATCGCTTAAGTTCGCTAAGGCTTAGTATTTTGAAGTCTGACATATTTTCCTTGGCTGATAGCTCAGCTACGGCGCCCCAGTGTACAGTAGAACTTAATAACATCTCTCACTGTGATCATTCTTTAGGTTCACAAGAGTTGTCTGTTTCTCTTTAAAGCAATGGAATGACTGTACTGTTTTCTGGACCAATAAGTCACTCTGGTTTTCATGGTTCAAAGTTAGGCTTTTATTTGGTTTCAAATTAAAAAAATAAATTTCATTATTAAATACTGAGATGGATAGAACTAAGGTTCAGAGAAGTAGCTGACTCAGGAATATACCACCAGGAGTACAACGGAGGGGTGGCTCACCTAAATGAAAATGATTTGTTATGCTGTCATGTTTGTTAAAAGTTCAACAGTGGCATGATTCAAAAGAAACTGAGATACAAAGTTTCAAATGTTTACAATGGATGAGAGAAGTAAACCACTTATTCTACTGCAATCCCAAACGGATTTCTTTTTCCATGCCAGTCAGTTCGGACACTACACCACTGTACTAATATCGTCGGGTTCGTCGGCTTTCTTTTGCCTGCTTGGCAGGGATTTCAAGTATTCAAGGTGTCTTCGCGCATCTTCCTGATTTTGCCTCACATAATACACCACATACGAGATCACCATGGTGAACCAGCCAAACATGGTGACCAGCATGGCATAATCAGTCGTTTTTTTAGGGAGGTTACAAAGGTCAGCATCATTGGCAGCGTTGAGGAACGGTCTCCCGGCGTGTTCATCCAGCACGGAGGTCTTGCAGATCACATTGTGGGCTGTCTCGTGATTGGACACCATGCCCCTCAGAACTTGCTGGAGCGTACAGTCGCAGTGCCAGGGGTTGTTGGCAATCCTGGCCCTGGCCTTCAGGTTATTGAAAGCGTTTTTGTGCACGCTCTGAATCCGGTTGTCAGACAAGTCCAGAGTCTGCAGAGTTTCAGCGACTCCTTTGAAGGCATGCTCATCGATGAACTCAATGCCATTTTTGGACAGGTTGAGAACTCTTAGTTGATGGAGGTCCTTAAAAATCTCATTGGGGATGGATGTGATCTGATTGGAGTCCAGATACAGTAAGACTGTTTCAGGAGGAAGATCTCTAGGTATTTCCTTGAGATTTGCATTGCTACAGGTGACATTTAAACCCCCAGAGGAAGAACAAAGACAGCCCTTGGGACACATACTGGCGGAATGAAAGCACAGTATCATAAGAACAAAACTTTGTAGGAGGAGACACATGGAGAGGGAACGAGTTAACCACAGGTCCACCAGATTCATGCTGGGATGTCAGCATAATCACAAGCCCATTCTTCATTTATTCCAACAAGCGAGTGTGGTAACGCTTCCAGCCCTGTCCACACTGTTGATTTCCTTCTTGCGTGGTTCAAAGGGCTGCAGCTAATACACGTATCTCTTCATTATTCCGGTCCATGCTTGGGTACCTAAAGGAAAGGAAAGCAGATGCAATTAGCTCTTTTGCAAAGGGAGGTACATTGCAATTGAAAATGCTCTCAGGCATCTGGCATTTTATGTGGGCAGGAGAGTTGGTTACGCAGGTAATTTCCATCAACACCACTGGGAGTTATCTGTGTAATGGGGTCTCCTGCTCAAATCCCAGGTCCTGGGGGAAAGGACTGTCAATAAATGACATTTCCAGATGATGTTGACTTGTTGTTCATTGCACAGAATTAGAGCAGACAGTCCAGATTTCTCTCATTTCCACTGGCCTTCACCACATCCTGAACCCTTTGTAAATTTTACAGCAATAAGATGTAATTACCCCTTTGCTTCTTCCTACAATAACAGAGGCATCAAGGCAACTGAGCCCTTCACTTGGGCAGCAGTGAGAAATCATACTGATATTTTACAGTTAATGACCATAGATAACAATATCTTTCATGGCTTTTGAATGGATGCCCAATTTGGACTATTTTCTCTAAAGAAATCTCTTACTTGAACCATGGAACGTATAAGTGCATTCCATCCTTCACAACAAAATGTTGCTAAGGACCTACAGCATGGAATCTCCAAAAGAGTTGCCTCCTTTGTGACCTCTTAAGATTACATTTTACCCGGAAGGATGTCCTTAACTGAATTTCCAAAGGATTCTCTCTTTGTTTTCTAAACAATGTATCCCCTCTCCAATAGATCTTTAAATATGACACACACCTGCAAGCCTTTTTTTTTTTAGTATAAAAAGAGAGTTAAGAAATACTAGCCTCTTATATGTAAGTCAAATCATTATGCTGTGCACCATAAACTTATACAGTGCTGTATGCAAATTATATGTCAATGAAACTGGAAAAAAATGATGTAATTAGCAGCCAAAGAAATGCAACTATAAAATGAGATATGAGTGTTTTTCTTCTATCAATGTAATTTTTGAAAATACCATCCATACGCTTATAAAAATAGTATAATATAGCATCCTCATTAACACATCTTTTGAGAATACGTTTTGGAAAGAAATTTGGCAATATCTATTGAGAACATTAAATTTTATATACATATACATCTCTCTCTCTCTCTATATATATATCTTTTGACATTGTAATTTTCTTTCAAGTAATCTGTTCTAGGGAAATGTTCTAAAATTAAACAAAAATTTACCCCCCCCAAAAAGAAATACTAGGCTCTAAGACTTCCTCAATAGCCTATTTTTCTTTCTAATCATATATATATATATATATATATATATATATATATATACATACATGTATTAGTGTTGGAAAAAGGCCAAAAGTAATTGGAACACTTTAGTGATATGAGCAAGGTTATGAACTTACCCCAAAATGGAGATGAGACATAAGTGAACATTCAAAACTACTCTCTCATGTAAAGAAGACAGGCATCCTCACAGGTTAGGCAGGTGGATCTTGGACAGATTACGTGACTTGTCCAAGGTCAAGTAGCTTGCAGGTGGTAGAGACAGGAATCAGGCCAAAGACTTTGTTCTGACTCATTAATCTCACAAGTCTTTCCACTCCCCCTACAGCTCTTTCCCAATCCCATCTGCTCCATGAGGGCAAACAGAATCCAGGGATTGCTGTAACTTCTGATGCTGTTACGTTGCTACTCCATCCCTCATTAAGGACCCCATCGGGTCCCAGGGAGGGGGCCCTCTGCCTTGTGGAGGGAATCCATGTCTGACTTCCGAGGATTCTCTCTCAGGATCTGAGAAACAAGGAGAACATTCATTCCCCTTACAGCAGTGAGCAACAAATGACTCTCTGCAAACTCGTCTTTTCTAAAGATCCCAGATGGATAAATACAGAGGGAAATGACTCCAAATGTTACCAAACTCACAGAAAGGAAGATTAATGTGAGCTGAAAACATAATGAACTGGGTTGTTCATCATGGGGAAAATAAGATTAGCAACAGCAGAATGCAATGAATGTGCTTTTGGAATCCTGAGTCCCTCCAATGCCAGAGATGCTAGAGATGAACCCCTAGGCGTACTAAGCCGTGTGTCAGCAGCTCATTTCATCTGCAGTGGAAGTTTACCTCCCTTCCATGTTTTCCTTCCTTCAAAACTTCATCGCATGGCATTTGGGGACTGTAGTAATTGTCTAGATGGGAGAGAAAAAGCATGAAAAGGTGTGGAGGGGAGGACACTCGGAGAAGAAAGAGTGTGGCAGTAGGACAAGGCAAATGTGGCTGTGAGCAGCACATGAGAAGGACACAGGAGATGGGAGAAATGCGTGTGATTAGAGAAAACAAAGGGAGTCCCTGTCATCAAGCAACTTCCATCACCTGAGTATGTGCGACCTGAGTATGTGCTGAAAGAAGGAAAGCGTTCTCTGGAGGGCATTCCACATCTCTCCAGAGACTGATTCCAAGTCTATCTGGAGGAAAGTGTTCTCTAATTTAGACTCTAAGTTCTGTGAGGGCAGGGACTTGTTTCTACCTTGTGTAGAGACAATAGTAAACAATTAAGAAGTGAAAAGTACACTGGGTTTGTATTTCAGCCATAATCCTGATGAGCATTATGCTATCTAAACCTCACTCCCCTTCTCTTCATATAGACTATAAAAGCATCTAATAACAATGTTGACTTGAGCATTATATGAGATAATCCGTGTAAAGCATTTAACACAATGCGTGATAGATAGTAAGTGTACAATACTTGTTAGCTAGAGTTATTATTATTATTCCAGGAACATTCTGAACTCCTAGCATTGTGCCTGGCCTGTGTGAAGGGCTAAATAAATATCCATTGTATGAATGAACCAATGATGTATTGAGCAATCTAGCTGTGGTTTTTCTTCCCTACGGTGATTATTTTTATTACTTCGAACATAAGCACTGCCTCATCAAATGTCTGTTGGTTTTACATGTCAAAATGGCGACCTTTGGAAAAATCACAAATGCACACTCCTACTTGAAGAATAGAACTTTTTCCCAGTACACGTCTCTAGACTTAATCTATTGTTTCTCCAGAATGCTCAGTCCAATGGTCATGGTCACAGACAAGAAATGGTGCAAAGTTTCTTGAGATGAAATCCTTCATGCCCCACATGGTCCACCTGAACACTGGATGGAATGCCTATTGGGTGTACAAATACCGAATATTCCTTGCATTCAAAGAGGTTGGACTCAAACTATTTCATTTTCTCTCTATGATTCATAAAAAGGGAATAACATCTTCTGAGATTGGCTGGATCACTGGGTTGCCATGACAGCCTCTAGAGCCTCCACTCTCATCCAGTATAAAGTGACAAAAGATGCAGGGTGTACAGAGCTGAGCCCTTAGATGCCCAAATACATCGAATCAAGGTTATCTTCAGCAGGAAGGACAGAAGAGCTGCCTCTCCGCTCTATTGTGCTGAATTACTATTTTCCAAAGGGATTATCAGCTTGGCATTGCCTTAAAGTACTGGAAAGGTAAACAGTGATTCCTAGGAAAGGAAGCCGTGGGGAGATGTACCTCAGAGTAAAACACCGGCCATTCTGCAGACATCAGTGATCATCCAGCAGAGGACAGAGCTAAGGAGAAGCCTGGAAACCTACAGCTCCCTCCTGCTCTGTTCGTCATCAGGTCTACCCGCAAACCCAAAGTAGCAAACAAGCCATACTGCTGGTGGAAAAGATGCCTCCTTGCTAACTTCAGAATGACCGGGTGGAACACAGTGAAGGCTTGGGGTCACACTGGTGATGCAACAGTGGTGGCAGCAATTCCCGCCTGCCCTCCTGAAAAGGAAGAAGACCCACCAAGAGGACAGCCCAAATTAAACAGCATCTTTCCTACCTCCTGACTCCCCCTTCAAACTTCTCAACTCATTATACTGCCCTATCCTCATACCCTCATTCCTTTCAAATATGTCTGGGGCAACCAGGAAGCTACAGGATTTCTGGATGTGCTGTTCAGGTCTGAGTTGCGCCCCCAAAGAGGGCCATTTTATCCCTATATCCATGTCTTGCTCCCATTTCCCTGTCACATGAGTTTCAGAGCTACAGCAATTAATGCTGGGATTGGGTGTCAACCATCAAATACTGTTTCCAGGAGAAAAAAAAAAAATGCACTTGGCAGCCTGCCTGAGAAGACTGTTCTTTCAGTGCTGATTAAAAACTCTGTCTTGGGCTTCCCTGGTGGCGCAGTGGTTGAGAATCCGCCTGCCAATGCAGGGGACACGGGCTCGAGCCCTGGTCTGGGAAGATCCCACATGCCGCGGAGCAACTAGACCCGTGAGCCACAACTACTGAGCCTGCGTGTCTGGAGCCTGTGCTCCGCAACAAGAGAGGCCGCGATAGTGAGAGGCCCGCGCACCGCAATGAAGAGTGGCCCCCGCTTGCCGCAACTAGAGAGAAGAGCCCTCGCACAGAAACGAAGACCCAACACAGCCAAAAATAAATAAATAAATATATTTTTTTTAAAAACCCAACTCTGTCTTGTTTCCTGTTTCTTTCTTCTCATCATTAGGGGATACCCAGGGACACTTCAGGGTTTCATGAACTCTTCGGAGATAGCTATATGACTTGATTCAGAAAGGAATACCAGACACACCAATTTCTTCCAATTAGCTTCCATGCAACTCTGCTACCAAACAGAAGGATTTGATTAAAAGGCCAAAAATAGAAAAACAGGAAGGTATTTCAATTTAGGACATAAAATTCAAACCAATAAAAAACCATAAAAGTAAGTACTTAAAATTAAAACTTCAGTATGGCAAATATACAAAGTGAAATGACCAATGATAAAATAAAAGGCTGATTTCTCTAATATACAAGAAGGTCTTCCCAGAGGCATAAGAAATGGATCCAACAGAAAAATGGACAGGAAAAACAATATATACAAATGGACAATAAATTATATGGCCAAAACCAGGAGATATTTTGCAAGATTCATGGCCTTTTTACTTTACTTCCTCACCTCCTCCCGCTCTCTGTTCTATAAAAGAAACTGGCATCCAGACCCCGATAAGATGGTACTCTAGGACACTGATAAGATGGTACTCTAGGACACTGATAAGATGGTACTCTAGGACACTGATAAGATGGTACTCTAGGGCACTAGTCTGCCATCTTCTTAGTTGCCCGGCTTTCCGAATACAGTCGCTATTCCTTGCCTCAACACCTCGTCTCCTGATTTATTGGCCTGTTGCGCGGCAAGCAGAACGAGCTTGGACTCGGTAACATCTATCACCAAAAGATTGCACCGGGGCTTCAAACTGGGCATCCCTAAAAGCAAAATCATTTTCACCCTTCCACCCCACCCAACGACCTCTCTTCTACCACAAACCATATCCCATATATAGAAAAGCACTAAAATCCTTAACTTGTGATGCCTGGTTTTTGTTTGTTTGTTTGTGACTACAGTAATCTTTTGATTGACTACCTGGGGTTTTTTTGTTTGTTTTTTGTTCTTTTTCAGCAAAAACTCCTATGTATCTGGGCTCCTCCCTTACCTCTTCTGAGCAGTCCCTCAGAGCTATCTGAGAGGCTGTCTCTCCTGGGCTATAGTCCTCATAAGGTCCCCGAATAAAACTTAACTGGAAACTTTTAGGTTGTGTTTTTTTTTTTTTTCCAGTTGACACTAACAAATAAACAGCACCTTTTTTTTGAACCCAGTATCTATCCCTCTCTGGGTACTAACAAAGACTGAAGATAAGATTATATCTTGGCTAACATCTGTATTTATTATTCAACATGCTGCAAGTTTATAGGAAGTCTGAGTGGGAACCCATCTGTCTCAGTTTCCTTCTGCTTCTCTGTTATTATTTCTCAGTAAGTGCCTAAGGCATTTACAACCATGAGAGCTTTGCAAACTCTTAACACATAATCTACATAAATGTAGGGTCCCAAAGATGCTCCAGGGTCCAGAGGCAACTTGAAAGCTGCTTTTAGAAAGCACTAACTTATGCTGTATTCAGTTGTACTTCTGAGTGGGGTGAACGATTGTTATCATTTTTTAAAAACTTATCCTACTTAACCCTAGCCAATGACTCAGTGGCAAAAGTATAGGATTCAGATCCAAACCCAAGGTCCAGAAACTGGATTCAAAGTCCAGCTCCCTTGAATTCTAGGAATTTACTGAATCACTTACACACCCATGCCTTAGTTGCCTTAGGACTATCACCAATAATATCCACCTCACTGGTCTCATAATTACAAGGATAAAATAAAATAAATATATGTGAAATGTGCTTCAGAAACTGTCAATGACTGTTCAAAGATTATGCTCTATTATGAGTTTTAGTATTTAGTATTTAGTATTTATTTTAGTATCCAATATCAATCATCATTTTTTTCCAGAGCCTCACATTTATTTTTCTTAAGCATAATCAACTGTGAAATAGTTCTCACATCACTTATACAGCTGTCAATGAAAAAAGGTTGCTGTCATATCAGTAAACAAAGGATGCTGCAGCCACTACCCCCCCCCCCCCACACACACTGTGCACCCTGAAAAGACTCAGGATGTGAACACACAGGATACCGGTCCCAGAAAGCTGAGGTGCATATCAAAGGAATGATTTCAACGAGCCCAGACTCTTGCATCTTCCCATACATAGAAAAGCACTAAATTCCTTAACTTGAGATGTCTGGTCTTCTTTAATGAACAGGAATCTTTTGGTGTTCCAACTACCTGGTGCTTCTTGCAAAAACTCCTCTATATCCTGGCTCCCCCCCGACCTCTTCACAGCAGTCCGTCAGAGCGATCTGAAAGGCTGTTTCCCGGGCTTAAGACCTGGGTGTTGTCGGCAAATAAAACATAAATCTCAACCTTTAGGTTGTGCTTTTTTTTTTCAGTAGATACAGTATGCCAAAATATATTTAACCTGAATCTAATCAAGAGGAAGCGACCTGACCAACCCAGAACTTGAGACATTTTACAGGGTGACTGGTCAGGATTCTTCAAAGAGTCACTGAAGGGAAAAAACAAACAAAAACAACAAACAAAACCAAAATCAAATAAGAACAGGCTGAGGAACGGTTCTAGATTAAAGAAAAAAGAGACATGACAACTAAAAATGTTACCGAATTAGTTGCCTGAACCCACACTGGGGTCCTAGCCTGGGCTGAGACCCTTTGTCTCGGCCAGGGAGGTTCTTTTTCTGATCAGATTTGCACAGCCAATGACAAAACCAGTGCTGAGACTGGAATAGCGCAAGCTTTATTCAACGGCCAAGAATGGAGAAGCAGGAACTTAGTTCGCAAGTCAACTTCTCCTGTATATTTGGAGACAGCAAATATATAGGAGATTCACAGTAAAGGGAGGGGGTTGGAAAGAGTGGGAAGAATATTTGTGAGTTATCTGAGAACAGGGGTGTGGTTAGGACCTGAGGCAACACTCCTTTTTAGTCCTTATATGGGCTTTTCTGGCTGTTGTCATGGCAACTGTCAACTGTCATGGTGCTGGTGGGAGTGTCATTTAGCTAATATAATGAGCGTATAATGAGGATCAAGACCCACTGGAAGTCAAATTCTCTGTCATCTTGGGTCCAGCAGGTTCCAACCAGTTCTTGTTTTTTCCTCTTTGCAGCTTCCTCCTTAAACTTAAGTAAGAGTAATTGGTTTCCATTGGAGGGAGGGGCGGGGTATGATTCTGGGGCAACAGCCTTGGTAACAAAGGCGTTGTGAGAGATTGACTTCTGGATTTAAAAAAAAAAAAAGGTTGGAAAAGGGCATTATTGGAACGATTGGGAGAAATTTTGTGTAAAAACAATGTCAGCTATTATTGTATAAAATTTAAATTTATTTGGTTTTATCATGATATAAGTAGAAAGGAGAGAGTCCTTGTTATTAGAAGGTACCAGATTTGGTGGTCAAGAGTCACGACGACTGCAACTTTCACATTGTCCAGCAGAAACAAAACTATATTTATATGTAGAAAGAAAAAGACAAAAGTGACAAAAGATTAACAATTGGTAAATGGAAAGTGAAGGGATGAACGTGTTCATCGTACGGATTTTTCAACTTATCTGAAAGTTTTGAATTTTTTCAAATGAAAATTTGGAGGGGAGATTCTATGTTTTAAAAATAAACAACCACAAAAAAGAACTTCAAGAGGAGAAGAAACCCCTTCCTGAAAGCAGGAGAATCTTAGGAATGCTAATCAGAGTTTGACTTATCTCCTCAGAGATACACAAAATGGAAACCCAAGGTGAAAGGAGCAGCGATTCTTTAAAACTGCATTTCATGAATATCAAGACTAGAAACAGGAGGGCACACTGACATAAGACTCATGTGTCAGGTGGACCTAGTTTTAATTGGGCAGCATGGAGATCATGGCTTGGCTCCTTACTAATTAGGTAACCTCTCTATCCCATAGTTTTCTCAAATGAACATGGGGGTAATAATAGTTCGTACCACAAAGGGGTTTCATGAGGATTAATTTAGATAACATGTATTGCTCAACCATAAAAAGGAACAAAATAGTGCCGTTTGCAGAGACGTGGATGGACCTAGAGACTGTCATACAGAGTGAAGCAAGTCAGAAAGAGAAAAACAAATACCATATGGTATCGCTTCTATGTGGAACCTAGAAAAATGGTACAGATTAACTTATTTACAAAGCAGAAATACAGACACAGTTGTAGAGAACAAACTTACAGATACCAAGGGGGGAAGGGTGGGTGGGATGAATTGGGAGATTGGGATTGACATATATACACTATTAATACCATGTATAAAAGAGATAGCTAATGAGAACCTACTGTATAGCACAGGCAACTCTATTCAGTGCCCTGTGGTGACGTAAATGGGAAGGAAATCCAAAAAGGAGGGGATATATGTATATGTATAACTGATTCACTTTGCTGTGCAGCAGGAACTAGAACAACATTGTAAAGCAGCTATACTCCAATAAAAATTAAAAGCAAAAAAAACTTAAAGCTTCGGTTGCATGAAAAACTCTCAGCAAGAGTTACTGTTACCACCACTTCTGCTACTACTACTGTTATTGTTATCATTATCATCATTTTATATCTTGTCTTCTCTCTGCTAGAGCAATGTGGAGGCTACAAGTGTTACCCTCCCCTTAATGCAATGAAGGGAATAATTCTGATGGTGGCTAACATTTCTACTATATGCAAGGCAGTGAACCAAATGCTTTACTTTAAAAATAAAGAGGAATTTTGCCCCAGGGTGGGTCATACCTGGAGTCTCCCCATATCTACTTTAAATAATTTAGATGATGAGATTTGGGACGTTAAAGCTGACGCTATTTAGATGAGATTTTGGATTCTGAATTGATGCTATAATGGGTTGAGACTTTGGGGAATGTTGGAGTAGAATAAATATATTTTGCATGGGGATGAATATAAATCTTTAGGGGTCATAAGGTAGGTTGTAGTTGGCTAAAAGATGCCCCCCAAATATCTAGGTCCTAATTCCTAGGACCCATGAATGTTACTTTTAGGAAAAAGAGACTGCAGATGGGACTGAGTTAGGGATCTTGAGATGGAGAGATTATCCTGAATAATCTTTGTGACCCTCTAAGTAGGAGGCAGAGGGACAGTTGACACAGAAGAGGAGAAGGCATGATGTCTACTGAGTTAGAGCTTGGGGTAATGTGGCTTCCAGTCAAGGAATGCTGGCCGCCACCACAAGCTGGAAGCATCAGGGAATGGATTCTTCCCTAGAGCCTTTGGAGGAGATATGGGCCTGCCAACAGACTGATTTAGGTCCAGAAAGACTGACTCAAAATTATGGCCTCCAGAATTATAAGAGACGTGCTTTTTTTAAACCACAAAGTTGTTGGTAATTTGTTCAGCAACCATAGGAAACCAATACAGTAGAGTAAGTGAGAAACAGAACTCGAAGTCCGTTCTATCTGACTCCCCATTACACTGGGTTAAGGACTTTTGCTGCAACTAAGTACCTGGCTTAGCTCTGAGTTTCCAGGTAGCCAGAGGAAGATAAATAATGTCGTTACAAAATGGTAATTATCTAATACAGTGAAGGATGACTGGTTACTGGCAGAGATAAACTTTTTCAAATTTCAGGATTTTTAGAAGGTCCTGTGAAAGGGTTACCATACAGCATAAGGGATAATATCTTTTAAATTTCACCTTATGCTTGAAGCTAAAGAGGCCCCAGTGAATGGAGTTATATGTTAAATCTAGCAGCTAATTATAATTTTGTTAGATATTTTGGGGTTTTGTCCCCATTTTTGTTCTCATAAACAATGTGGAATTGAAAAGAATGTTTTGCATCAATGCATTTATCTCTTTTGGATAAATTCCTAGAGGTGAAATTAATAGGGTTAAAGGATTCTCAACTTGTCATCTGAATTCAGTTCATGGTCTACATCATTGAAAGGGCCATTGCATAACATAATGAGCAATGTTTTTAAAATGACAAAAAAAGTTGGTTACATCTGTCCAATGCGTGTTGCATCTGTGTCTACAGCATCAAAAACAAACCATGCAGAGCCGTCCAGTGGGGAAGGTAGCAGCTCCAGGAGGCTAAGTTGCCTTCTCCTCATTTAGCCATCATTGATCTTGGTCATAAAGGCGCCTAATGGGACCAGTGGCTCAGTCATTTTGCTCCCTGGTAAGAGCCCAGCCCACCAGATAAACAGGATACTATTTCTTGGTCAAAAAATGTGTATATAAAAAAACCTGCTTGGGCTTCCCTGGTGGCGCAGTGGTTGAGAATCTGCCTGCCAATGCAGGGGGCGCGGGTTCGAGCCCTGGTCTGGGAGGGTCCCACGTGCCGCGGAGCAGCTGGGCCCGTGAGCCACAACTACTGAGCCTGCGCGTCTGGAGCCTGTGCTCCGCAACAAGAGAGGCCGCGACGGTGAGAGGCCTGCGCACCGCGATGAAGAGTGGCCCCCGCTCGCCGCAACTGGAGAAAGCCCTCGCACAGAAACGAAGACCCAACACAGCCATAAAATAAATTAATTAATTAATTAATAAAAGCAATCTTTAAAAAAAAAAAAAAATGTTAACAGGCAATTATTGAACGCTGTAACTCTGTGCCATGGGAAAAAACCCTGCGTATTTACAGCTCCTATAATATTTTCTTGGCAATAGTACACTATTTTTCTATGATATGGTACCCTGCATTTTTTTTGTTTTGTTTTCCATTAAAAACATAACTGTGCAAAGATATATGTATAATATTGTTTCTTCATTGAGGCACTGTTTGTTATAGCAAAAATATATAAATATATACATAAATAAATGAATAAATAAAAAACCTACAAGGAACCTAAAAATCCGTCACACAAAGGCTGATTAAATAAATATGGTACATCAATACAAAACAAAGAAACAATCTACAAATCCTGATAAAAATGATGCCAAATAAGGTACAAACTTCCAGTTATAAAATAAATAAATCCTGGGGTGTATAGCATGGTGATTATAATTAATAACACTGCATTATACATTTAAAAGTTGCTAAGAGAATAGATCTTAAAAGTTCTCTTCCCAAGAAAAAATATCGTGTCACTATTTGCAGAGGACATGATACTATATATAGAAAACCCTAAAGTCTCCACCAAAGAACTGTTGCAGGATACAAGATTAACATAGAGAAATCTGTTGTATTTCTATACACTAAAAATGAACTAGCAGACAGAGAAAGCAAGAAAATAAACCCGTTTAAAATCGCATCAAAAAGAATAAAACACCCAGGAATAAACTTAACCAAGGAGGTTATAGACCTATACTCTGAAAACTATGCTCTGATGAAGGAAATTGAAGATGGTACAAAGAAATGGAAAGATATCCTGTGTTAATGGATTGGAAGAATTAATATTGTTAAAATATCCATATTAAACAAATCAATCTACATATTTAATGCAATCCCTATCAAAATACCCATGACACTTTTCACTGAACTAGAACAAATAGTCTTAAAATTCCTATAGAGCCACAAAAGACCCTGAATAGCCAAAGCAATCTTGAGAAAAAAGAACAAAGCTGGAGGTATCATGCTCCCTGACTTCAAACTATACTATAAAGCTACAGCAATCAAAACACTATGGTACTGGCACAAAAACAGACACATAGCTCAGTAGAACAGAGCAGAGAGCCCAGAAATAAACCCATGTGCCTATGGTCAACTAATCTACATCAAAGGAGGCAAGAAGATACAATGAAGAAAAGACAGTCTCTTCAATAAGTGGTGCTGGGAAACTGGACAGCTACATGTAAAAAATGAGATTAGAACATCTTCTCACAGGATAAACAAACAAACAAAAAACCCCGAATGGATTAAAGACCTAAATGTAAGACCAGAAACCATAAAAATCCTAGAAGAGAACATAGAAAGAACACTCTTTGACATAAACTGTAGCCATATATATATATTTTGGATCTGTCTCCTAAGGCAAAAGGAATAAAAACAAAAGTAAACAAATGGGACCTAATCAAACTTAAAAGCATTTGCACAGTGAAGGAAACCATTAACAAAATGGGAAGACAACCTACTGAATTGGAGAAGATATTTGCACATGATATGACCATTAAGGGGTAAATATTCAACACATTAAAAACAGCTCATACAACTCAACATCAAAAAAACAAACAACTCAATTAAAACAGGGAAGACTTGAATAGACATTTTGCCAAAGAAGATACATAGATGGCCAATAGGCACATGAAAATATGCTCAACACCAGGGAAATGCAAATCAAAACCATAGTGAGATATCACCACACACCTGTCAGAATAGCTGTTGTCAAAAAATAAATAATAAATGTTGGCAAGGATTTAGAGAAGAGGAACCTTAGTACATTGTTGGTGGGAATGTAAATTGGTGCAGTCACTATGGAAAACAGTATGGAGGTTCCTCATATAACTAAAAATAGAACTACCAGATGGTAGTGGAATCTACCAGCAATTCCACTCCTGGGTATATATCCGAAGAAAATGAAAACACTAATTTGAAAGGCTACATGCACCCCAGTGCTCACAGCAGCATTATTTACAATAGCCAAGATATGGAAACAACCTATGTGTCCATCAACACTTGCATAAAGGATGGATAAATAAAATGTGGTATATATATAGACAGTGGAATATTATTCAGCCATAAAAAAGAATGAAATCTTGCCTTTTCCAACAACATAGATGGACCTGGAGGGTATTATGCATAGTGAAGTAAGTCAGAGAAAGACAAATACTGTGTGTTTTCACTTGTATGTGAAATCTAAAAAATTAAAACAAACAAATGAGTATAATAAAACAGAAACAGTGTCACAGACACAGAAAACAAACTGTTAACAGTGGGGAGAGGGGTGAGGGAAGAGGCAAAATAGGGAAAGGGGATTAAGAGATAACAAACTACTAGGTATTAAAAAAAATAAGATACAATGATGTAATGGACAGCACAGGGACTATAGCCAATATTTTATAAAAACTTTGCATGGAGTATAATCTATTAAAATATAGAATCACTACATTATATACCTGAAACTAATATAATACTGTAAATCAACTATTTGTAACTATATGTGATGATGGATGTTAACTAGACCTGGAACAATTTTTTGCAACATATACAAATATCAAATCAATGTTGTATACCTGAAATAATATGTTACACATTAATTATATATATATATTTTTTAATTAATTTATTTAATTTATTTATCTTTGGCTGCGTTGGGTCTTCGTTGCTGTGCGTGGGCTTTCTCTAGTTTCAGCAAGCCGGGGCTACTCTTCTTTGTGGTGCGTGGGCTTCTCATTGCGGTGGCTTCTCTTGTTGAGGAGCTCGGGCTCTAGGCATGTGGGCTTCAGCAGTTGTAGCACTTGGGCTCAGTAGTTGTGGCTCACAGGCTCTAGAGCGCAGGCTCAGTAGTCGTGGTGCAGGGGCTTTTAGTTGCTCTGTGGCATGTGGGATCTTCCCGGACCAGGGCTCGAACCTGTGTCCCCTCCATTGGCAGGCGGATTCTTAACCACTGTGCCACCAGGGAAGCCCCCATCAATTATATTTTAATAAAAGGTTTCAAAAGCTATATTAAGTGAAAAATGTACATATACAATCTCATCTGTGTAAAACAAAACAGAAGGATACACACACACACACACACACTCTTGTATAATTAAAACGTTATGGAAGAACATATACAAAATGGATAATAGTCTTATCTTTAGAGTATGGTTCTGGAGCTGATGGTATGGAGAATTTTTACTTTTTATCTTATACTCTTCTCTACTATTGCAATTTTTGCCATGAGCATAAGGATAATAATAACTAGGTAATAAAAAAAGGGACTGGCCTGTAGGTACTGACTGATAAGCTATTTTCTATTAGGAGCTACAGGGACTACAAAAGTATGTAAGACATGGTGTCTCTTCTGACCAGCTGAGTCATCCTAAAAGTCACTTAAACTTTCTGAATCTCAGCAAAGGCTGCAGGACACACCCTAGGCGTGAAGTTAGATAAAAGCAGGGTCAACTTTCAGTTTTGGTACCAGCTGGGGGATCTTGAGCAAACAGAGTAACTGCTTGCAGTCTCAGCTTCCTCAACTATCAATAAGAATAAAACCTATTTCATGGGTTTCTGATGTGGTTCTAATAGTGCCTCTCTCACAGCAGATGCTTGACAAAATACTATTGACTCCAAACATACCTTCAAAGGGATCAGAATCAAGGTCAGATTTCTCAAGGGTTCTATGGAATACTAGGCATCTGTGAGTGGCACCAAATAAATGAATATTCTGCAGTTATGGAAGTCTGAGAAATGGACTCATTGAGAATTACAATGGTCATCAGCCTACGTAAGATTCTGAGAAATTACAGCAAAGTTAACCTGTTAACTCAGAATTTCCCAAACATACCTGGTCACCCTGCCAAAGGTCTCCCATGTCCCGTAGTTTTTATAGTATAACCACCCACAGAATATGATAATTGGTCAATTCAGATCTAATTAAAGAACATTTAATACTACCTCTACTGCTGCTATTACTCTTACTTTCCCCAAATATTCTGAAGGAATATGGGTGACAAGTTTTGCAAATGAGAATTCTATTTGCACTTGATCCTTCTCAAGCCAAATAATATTACCATACAGAAACACCCACCACCACCAAATATTTATTGCAGGAAGAGATGAAAAAATTAATAATCCATAGCTATCACAAAGGATCATTTTGTTTAATGAAAGAAATGCCCCTTGATTAAAACATTCATGCCTATAAATAGACTGCAACAAATGGGCTATTATTATGTTTGAATTTTCTCCTCTCCTATTTCCTCATCCTCAGGCACTACTTTCATTTTTGAAAAAATCATTAATAACGTGACCCTTAAAGACCTTGAAAACCTTATAGAGTGGTAATTCAAAGAAAGGGCCTTGGAGTTAGACACACCTAAGCTTGTCAAACTTTGACATTCAACAACTTACTAGATACTAATTAATGCTAGTAACTTATTAGTTTTATGATTTTTAGGGTATGTTACTTAGCTCTGAACCTCAGCTTCTTCATCTATAAAATGGGCATAATACTGCTCATTTTTCATGGAAAATGTTCTTTAATTAATCTGAATTTAGCAAATATCATATTCTGTGGGTGGTTATGCTATGAAAACTACGGGGCAAGGAAGACCTTTGGCAGGGGGACCAGGTATGTTTGGGAAATTCTGAGTTAACGGATTACTTTGCTGTGGATTGTTTTCAAAAATGTCTCCCAGGATCCCCTGCCTTGTATTGTTCCTGCTTTTTCGCCAGGTAACCTGCAAGCTCCTCCCACCAAGAGGTGGGGTCTGTTTCCCCACCCCTCGGATCTAGGCTGGCCTTGGGCTTTGCTTTGACCATAGATGAGGGAGAAGTTACATTATGCCGGTTCTAAGCCTAGGCCTTTTCAGGAGTCAGTACACGCTCTGGCCTTTGCTCGTGGGCTCTCCCCAGCCACCGTGGGGACAGTGCCTGGCTAGCCTACTGGCTAATGAGTGTTCCTGTGAAGGAGAGGCCCACTGTCCCAAACTAGAGCCAACCACACTCCCAACATGTGAGAAAGCCCAGCCAGATCGTCAGAGTCATCGCCCTGACCTGCGGCTGACCACAGACTCATGGGCGAACCCAGCTAACACCAGAAGGGCCACCCAGGTGCTCATGAACTTGTAAGCAATAAATGCCACCGAGTCTGGGGACAGCGTTATGTCGCAAAAGCTAGCTGATACGCACGACCATTTTAACCGTTTAAAAAGCTAACATATTTATGTTAATCATCACAAGGCCTGATTGATATTTAACAGATTTATACCAACAACAGTTAGAAGAGTAAACTTCTTAAAGTCTCATAGGAACCTCATTCAAGAATGTTTTGATGGCTCAGTGCTGAAGGACATTAGCAGTTACATTATCAGTAGAAACCAAATTATTTAATTCTACCTGCTGACCATGATCGTCAATAATGTTCCAAATTGTTATGGGATCCTCCCAGTAGCCCAGGAAAACCGATACATAGATGAAAGATATCCATCCAATGCCAGGGTCAAATCTGAATAATACATCTAAGTACTGTTTGCTCCCATATCCCTGGTGCCTATGGCTCAGTGACCAGCATGAAGTCAGTGCTCTGTCTGTGTAGCCCGACGGCCAGAAGCAGGGGCTCAGGAGTCAGACTGTCTGAGACAGAACCCCAGTTCTGTCCAGGACTTCACCTGACTCAGTCTCCTCATTTGTAAATGAGGTTAGAAGCAATAGTTACCTCTATTTGTAGTGAGGATTGAGATTATTTAGGCAAAGCAGTTAAAATAGTACCTGGCACAAAGTCAATGCACAATAGATGTTAGTTATTTCTCTTTGTTGAGTGATTTCTGCTTGAAGCCTACTTTTGGAGAAGGATCCTGTGTGGTCATTCTGGGCATTTGTGTTATAGCCGTCCTAGTGCTTGCCGGTTCTGCCAGGCTTCAGAAACTAGCATGCAGACACAGAGACAAATATCAAAGAGACAGCTACAGGGAAACCAAAGTTTCTAGAGATTCCGTGAAGAATTGAAATATCATGTTTTAACAATCGTGATGAAACAGAACTGAAATAAATAATGTTTTATTAATTCAGGAGCTACTGCCAGCATATAGTTACTCTGAGATTCTCACCTATTGTTTGTCTGTAAAAGGTTCCCATCAAATGAAACCTGCTCTCCATTACAGACACCTGAAGGTAGAACCCCGAAGGATTGTTTTCTTCAATTTCAGGTTGGCCATTCACCCATCAGCTAGCCTGCCCAGACCTGTGACTTCACATAAATTGTCACCGAATAATCCAGGCTGATAACCTGGGACTGACACCTGAACCCTGATTTCAATTTAAGGTGAACAGAGAACTCGTTTGCATTCAGATTATCCTTCCTTCTAGAACCTCATAATTTTTCCTTTCCAGAATGACTGTCTGTCAAACCAAGTAGAATTGCTACCCCTCCAATCTGTTAGCAAAAACCAAGTGGTGTACAAATCATCCTCAATCTTCACGTGATTTGCCTTTGATTTCAGACTTAGAGTCTTTATTCTGTTAAGTATCCTACTTTCATTTTCTCAGTGATCACACGGGGGATCATGCAATATGTAACTTTTCCTCATTAATTTTATCCTGTGATACATGTTTTTCAAAAAACTTAAGTCCTCTACTGTGTAGCACAGGGAACTCTACTCAGTGCTCTGTAATAACCTATGTGGGAAAAGAATCTGAAAAAGAATAGATATATGAATATGTATAATTAAATTACGTTGCTGTACACCTGAAACTAACACAACATTGTGAATCAACTATACTCCAATATAAAATTAAAAATTTTTTTAAATAAATAAATATGCTAATCTGCATTAAAAAAACTTAAGTCCTCCTTAAAGAAGAAGATAGAATGGAAAAAACAACCAATATCCGTAAAGTCATACGAAGAACTTGCTTGGATATTACTGATGACAATTTAATTCTAACAGAAAGCTCATCAGACAGGCCGCCTCCTGTTTACGAAATTACGCCAGTGGTTTAATGAAGCAGTGCTTTTTAGATCAGTGGGTTGGATCTAGTCTAGAATTGTTTTTACCTCTTCCTGTTCTCCACCTGAGTCCTTTATCTTCTCAGTTAAACATAGATTTCTTCCCCAAAACTTCCTTTTACGTAAGGAAACTCAACAAAACAAAAAACGGAAATCAGAACTGAGATCTCCATACTACGTAGTTCACTGAAGTTCCACAGGGAAATGTAGGGCCCTGTGTTGGCTTGGTTTTCCTCTGGGAATCACCCAGAAAAATGAACAGCCACCCAGGGACTTAGTTTTTGTCAACAACAAACCAAATGAAAACTTTCCAAACTCATTTAATTGTCTGCAGGATGCAGTAAGACTTCCCATCTCCTTGCTCAGACATAAGATGCCAATGTAAATGAAACAGAATTTGTGTTCTTCATCCTAGCATTCACTCTATCCTGGGGAGCCAACCAGCCAGGTAACATAAGTAAAAAAGGTAAGAATCAGTCCAGGAGAAGATAAGAAAGTCAAGCAGAGAAGAGAAAGGCACTCCCAGAAAAAGATAACAAATTCCCATTTTGTCTCCTCTAAATGCTTGCACAATTTAAAACATGTAAACCATCACAATATTAAGCTGCAGTCACAAACTTCATTGCCTATAGGACGGTTTCAGGAATTGTGACCAAACTGCTATTGCATTAAACCAAGTTTTATACGTATTCAGCTGAAAGAATGATTGGTCAGGGGACAGTGTGTTCTTTTTACCCCACCTGCGGCTTTTTGCTTTGCACAGGGTCTCGGGATGTGAGAATGGGAGGGACGTGAGTCTGGGCTGGTCTCCCAACTCCCTGACGTAGAAACAGTTGATCTAAGCATGAGGGGGACACCACTCCCCCCCCCCTCCACATTGCAAGCACTTCTTTCCTTTTTACCCTTTCCACCTCAGCAGTTCCTAAAGCAACAGGTGGGAGTGTGGACAGGGTAGAGCAAATGCCCAGGCGTGGGTGGGTGCAAGCATCCCCAGGGCTGTCTTGGGGCCAATGACACAGCAGGTGCTCAGGACCTCTTTGCTCAGTGAAGGGCTGAACGGCTGAAAACAAAGCGGAAGTTTCTCAAGAAGCTAAGAGCCTGATGGGGTGCAGACTTCCCCCGCTTTCATCTAGACGGCAACCCATGTGGAAACGCAGGAAGAGAGAGAGCACCATTAAGCGTGAGCTGCTTCTCTTGCAGTCGGGCTCAGAATAAAAACAGGTAGCTTTTCACACTGAGGAAAGGGAGATGACAGCGACCAATTCAAGAAAACCAGCCTCTAACACATATATATGGAATCTAAAAAAAAAAAAGGTTCTGAAGAACTTAGAGGCAGGACAGGAATAAAGACGAAGATGTAGAGAATGCACTTGAGGACATGGGGAGGGGGAAGGGTAAGCTGGGACGAAGTGAGAGAGTGGCATGGACATATATACACTACCAAATGTGAAATAGCTAGTGGGAAGCAGCCGCATAGCACAGGGAGATCAGCTGGGTGCTTTGTGACCACCTAGAGGGGTGGGATAGGGAGGGTGGGAGGGAGACATAAGAGGGAGGGGATATGGGGATATATGTTTATGTATAGCTGATTCACTTTGTTATAAAGCAGAAACTAACACACCACTGTAAAGCAATTATACTCCAATAAAGACGTTAAAAAAAAAAAAAGAAAACCAGCATCTAACAAGATCAGGAGGACGACAGCCAAGCACGGCCACAGTCGCAGGAGGTCGGGCCCTGGGAGGGCTCACTGTGTTTAACACGTCGAGATGGGGCCCAGCCCCCCAGACACGCTGTCATCAAGCCTGTGACATTGGCCTGGCCTACGAGTTTCAGAAACACGAAGTCAAAACACGAAGGTAAAATATTTATGGGGAAGCAGTGGCAGACAGAGACTGAATCTGTACCAACTGTATTTTTCACTTTAAATTCGCAGCATTGCCCTCTTTGCCTGTACCGTGTCTCATCTAATCATCGACCCTGGGGGAGATGAAGGGTCTCTGAGTCTACGAGGCCTCCTTGAGCTCAGCGGCAGGGAATCTCCCGGAATCAAGGCAACCCTGGCAGGACTGACACACCGAGCTCTCTCCAGCTGCAGGAACAGATGGCACTCATCCCGTGATGGGGAAACCGAGGCCTGGACCACAGGAAGAGCTGACTCTTCTAGTATCCACGTAGTAGACTCTTATCTCTTTGGGGATCCAGGTAGATCTGTTCCAGCAGATCAGCAATTATATACGGCAGGGGCTGTGCTTGCCTTTCTGTAGGCAGAAGTAGGAGAGAGTGATTGAAAAGTCTGCTCTAAGCAGTGATGACTGGGGTGGTTTGGAAAAGGTCATTATTCTCTGCTGATGCTGGCAGATATTCCCTGATGAGACTTGACTTTTCCCCCAGCACAATAAAGCAGCAAGCACCCTTCCTTCTGTGGTCCTTTATTTAAAATGTATGTCTGTGGAAACAACCTAAATGTCCATCAACAGATGAATGGATAAAGAAGATGTGGTACATATATACAATGGAATACTACTCAGGATCAAAAAGAATGAAATAATGCCATTTGCAGCAACATGGATGGACCTAGAGATTATCATACTAAGTGAAGTAAGTCAGACCAAGACAAATATCATATGATATCACTTATATGGGGAATCTAAAATATGACACAAATGAACTTATCTACAAAACAGAAACAGAATCATGGACATAGAGAACAGACTGGTGGTGGCCAAGGGGGAGGGGGATGGGGGAGGGCTGGAGTGGGAGTTTGGGATTAGCAGATGCAAACTATTGTATATAGGATGGATAAACAACAAGGTCCTACTGTATAGCACAGGGAACTATATTCAATATCCTGTGATAAATCATAACAGAAAACAATATATATATAAAAAGAACGTATATATGTGTATATATATATATGTATAACTGAATCACTTTGCTATACAGCAGTAATTAACACAACATTGTAAATCAACGATACTTCAATAAAAAAATAAAAAAAATAAATAAAAATAAAACGTATGTCTGTTATCCTCTGCAGGGGAGAATTACTCTTATCTGCTGACCTGAGAAGGGCAGATGCCTGGGTATCTGTTTGTGGACATATTTTTAAAGACCTCTTTCCTCTTAATCTATCACAAAACTTCCATGTTATGTCTTCCCAGGTGACCTGGGGTACCTGAGCCTCTTTCTGCGATGACCAGGATGGAAGCTTCAATGAGGTGTCTCTACAGTGTTAACACCCTGACAGGCACCCTTCCCGAGACCGCTTTGGGAATGTCTCCTTGTTTGGAGGCTCTGCCCCGTGGCCACAAGGTGATACACCTGCGGGAAGGTAGAGGAGCGAAGGGCTAATGTTTGATTAGTCAGAGTCTGGATTCTCTCAACCCCCGTTCTCGCTTTCATCTACCTCCTGGGTCCCAGGTCATTTTCCACCCCTTATTATCACCAGCACCAGAGGGAAGGCAGAGGAAATGAAAGAAGATGAAATTCAAATGAATCAATTCTGTCACTTGTTAGCAGCTCAGCTCGCAAGTATACAAGGGGGAGAAGACTGCAGCTCTTCTGTGGGTTCCCATGCTCCGTGCTATTCCCGTCGCCCTTGCTGCCAGGCAATATTGAGTGGGAAGGATGGAGATGATCTGTGGGATGACAGAAGAAAGGCAGGGGGAACACCCACTCCAAAAGCAACTTCTTCAAAGAAAAGGGAAAGGGTGTCACACAGAGTAGCCCGAATTTTATTAAACAAGCTCATGTTTGGACTCATCTTATCCCCTCAGAACTAGAGGAAAAGGGGTGCTGAGACCATATTGAGAGCAATTATAATACAGAAGATGCACGGACTGTCATAGCAACAAAAAGAAAGTATTCTGAAAAGATTATGGCAAGGACCGCAAAAGCAGAAACAGGTAAGGACTGTATGAAAACCTTAAAGGATAATGAAAGGAAAGCAAAACACAGTAAGACCTTTAACCCCGCTATCACCCACACAGGTAGGATGGCAGGAGAGGGCAGGGAATGTCCTCTTCTCTCTGAGCTTATGTAAGAGGAAGGGATTGGACTCTGGTTCCCAATGTCCTGTCCTGCTCTGCAGTGGACCCTGTGATGTACCACCCACACAGCTCTGCAGTGGACCCTGTGATGTACCACCCACGCAGCCCTGCAATGGAGGGCTTGTCCCAGCTACTGGGATGCCGACGGACAGGTTCCCCTTTGGGGACTGTGTCCATGGTAGGGTGGCTTTGCCTTCCAGGAAGAGCCTACATCCAATGACTGACCAATGCAGGAGAGAAAGTCCTGGCCACGGCGGCCCAATCTGAGCAGCTATGGGGCTGGCTGAGGCCGCTGCAGGGCCTGCATCACAGTTAACCTTCTTCCTCTCTCCAGCCCAGCCCATCTCGTCCACAGATGTTGAGCCCAAAGGCACTTCTTAATAAACCTCTTGGGTATAGAGTCCCATTTCCAGAGTCTTCTCCCCTGAAAGCTCAACAAGTGAAAGCTCAGTTGCCTGGGATGTACAGCTGATCATTTTTTTCTGAGCTAAAAGGTTTACTTTTGGTTATGATATTGGTGTATACAGGAGAAGCTATAAAGCACATAAAAGAAGAAATATAAGTTGGAGAGATGGGGGATGCAGGAGAGAAAAAGGCTATGCATGAGTGAAATGGAAACAGGATAACGAGATTGGCCTTCGAATTGAAAATTAGAAGAAGCAGGTGAAGTGACCCTGAGGAACAGGGAGCACTAAGAAGTCACAGCTACATCATTCAGCAAATGTTATGACACCCAGATCGGGTCCAAGCTTCGCAGGGAACAGCGAAGGGGTCAAGCGCGGCGTTCACCTGGTGAGGGCAAGGGGTAGAGTCTGTGTGCCTCCTATACCACAGCTGAGTCCATTAATGGGAAAGTGACCATTTGGGGCCAAACCCAAGAACATGGTACTTTCTATCTGGGGGAAGTTTTGGCAATACAACCATAAGAGAATGTTTGCCACCAGATAAAGATGTCATAACAGAGAGACTGGACTAAATTATCAGTAAATCTGGACATACTTCCCCACCAAATGGCGTTAGACACAGTCTTTAGACCCTACGTCTGAGGGGGGTAAGGTAGGAAACAGGTCAATGAATGGAGACGCATGAAACCATGGTCTTCTTGAATTGTACTACAGGAAGTTTTAATCAATTGAACGGCAATTAAGATATGGCCAAAAAACAGAATAGTATGTAGCTACTTTTTAAAACAAGATGAATACACACCCCATATATGCACAAACATACACACAGAAATGTGTATATATGTATGTATATATATATAAAGTCTACCACATCTTAATATTAAAAGAAAAAAGCCAGTTGTATTCCATTTAATAAGCAAATCCATATATGGCATCAGGTACTCCAGCTGATAATTTCACAATCGCTAACATTTAACATGCATAATCACCTCTGGAGGAATTTACAATTGCTGTCCCCACTTTCCAGGTGAAGAAATTGACGCCCAGAGACGTTAATTTGCCCAAGATCACAGAGTTAGTAACTGGTTAAGGTAGTATTTGAACTGGCGTAGAATTCACGCTAGCTACTTCTTTCTCTCTCTCTCAGTCTGTGTGTGTGTGTGTGTGTGTGTGTGTGTGTGTGTGTGTGTGTGTGCTCTGTCTCTCTCTTATCTCCAGATTGACGCTGGCCCTTGCAAAGAGGAAGTATAGTGACTCCGCCTGACAGCTGTATGATATTCTAGGGTTTACCAGGTGCCTTGACGGAGGTGTGCTGTCATCAAAGTGCTTCAGAAAATCGTCAGCACTCCTTGAGGGAGGGGGAGGGCTACACCTCCCCACCCTCTTTGCAGTTAGTTGTGGCCATGTGATCACTTTGGTGAATGAATTCTGAGCAGAACTTCGGTGAGAATTAAGGACCCTTTTAATCCCCTCCTCCATCTTCCTGGGTCAATAAGTAACAGGGAAAAGCAGATCATGTCACTGATACATACTGGACACATAGCATGAATGAGAAATAAACTTTTGTCCTTCTTATTTATTTGTTTTTTTGCTGCACCACGTGGCTTGTGGGATCTTAGTTCCCTGACCAGGGATTGAACCTGCGCCCCTGGCAGTGAAAGCTCAGAGTCCTAACCACTGGACTGCCAGGGAATTCCCCAACTTTTGTCCTTTTAAGCCACTGAGATCTGGGGATCATTTATTAATGCAGCATTACCAAGCCCATCCTCACCATTGTAACTTGCTTATCTTCCTTCTACAGATAAAGAAACTAAGGTTCAGAGAAGCTTAATGATTTATCCATGGACACAGGCTAGTAAGATGAGAAGCCCTTTGACAAGCAGAGACTCAGGAGAGGAACCATTTTAGGAAGCACGCACACACACACACACACACACACACTCCAGCAAAGTCAAGAAGGCAAAAGAGTACATTTGAGCCACTGTAAATATTCCAGTGTGGGGAATGGAGAGCTACTGACAGGGAAAATCAGAGTTCTGAATTCCACATGAATATCAAGTTCATTCTGAACTAACTATGTTTATAGTAAGCCAGTAAGAAAGCTGGAGCAAAGGACTGGAAATTGTCAGAAAAGAGGTAGAAAACTGTCAACACGGATGCAGCACACATCATGCTCAAGGCCAGGACACCATCAAGATTTTCCTACCAACTCACCCAATTCCTGACACTGCCCGGTCTTTTAAATGACACGTAGAATGATTCTCTGACTTGATGCCCTGGGAACCAGCTCCACTGACCAGTTCCAAGCAATCTGCTCTCACCTTTGGTTCCTTGGCCACTATCAGAAAATGCAAAGCCTTCACAGAGAGGGCTGGAACTTTCCCAACTTTATTTTTTAAAAGGTTGGTGGGGGGGGAGCTCCCAAGGGAATTGTTCATCCAGCCACAATCCCTCTGAATAACTTAGGCAAACTGTCTAAATTGGCTGATTCACCAGCAGAAATGGGACAAGGCCAAGGCAGGCGCTTTAGCTAGAAGGATCCTGAGAAAATACTGAGAGG